>NC_088376.1:76097500-78532500 GCF_037993035.2 Macaca fascicularis
ATGGGAAATCTCTGGACCTTCTCAATTTTGCTCTATAAAATTGCTCTAAAAAATAAGTCTTTTAAAAAAAGTTCATCAATATTTCATGTTTTCATAAAATGATCTTCATAATACTAGATCTTCCACATGTCAGAAGCAGAAAAGTAGGGTAAAACCTTGTTGAGGCAATCATTCAAAATATAAGACATTAATTTGTCATTACTTCTGCATATTATAGATAGATCATAAAGGTTTAGTTTATATTTTAATCTGGGAAGCTTTCTTACTTTAAGAGGAAATATCCTGTTGGAAGACAGTTTTCCATGGGTCTCTTGCATTTTTGTATGTCATATGCAGAGGCACTGACAGCCTGTCTTCTGAGCTGTCTTTTCAGGGATGTTTTAAAAGTGAATAGCATTGAATGGCAGGGTTTAAAAAAAATTCTTAATATTTCTTCTTACTGTCCAATATAAAAAAGATAATCTTTTTTTCAAAACAAATAATGGACAGATTTGTTTGTAGTCTTATTAAAGACACTGTTTTCCTAAACTTGGGATTTCTTGTTTGTGACATAGACCTCCTACATGTGCAACGCCTGCCTGGGCCTCTCCATGTCATCCCCATGGGACTTGGTGGAAAAGAAAACCTGATGCTAAGATAAAGTTCCTGTTTCTTGCTATGTCATAAACCACAAACACCTTTGTCTCTGACCTGGCAATCATAGTACTGAGGCAATGTAGAAGCTTGGCAATGGGGTAAAATTTCAAACCTTTTCTATTTCTTAACAATGCTAGCATGTTGTATCTCATAATTTAACCTGAGCTTTGTAAACAGTTCACTTACCTGTAAAATGTGTTTTGAGCTGGCTCTTGACATGGTAGGATGTGACCACCACGGACATGTAGGTTTATTGTCTCAAAAGAAGCATTAAATGTATAAAATTGTCCTCTGACACCAATATCTTCGCCCTGGAAAAGAAAGGGATGGAAAGAAGAACAGGTGGAGCAAGAAGTGGAATCATCAGCAACATTGGTACTTGAGGATATACATTTTAAAAAGTCAAATGATACACTTTTAGATTTAAAATTTAACATTTATTCAGAAAATCTTAATTTGTTTCACTGTCGTAACCATTTTACTCTCTCTCTCTCTCTCTCTCTCCTTCTACATATATATATATATGTATCTCATAACATGATGTTGTATACCTTAAATATACACAGTGGAATTTATTTTTTAAAAGTATATCTTTAGAATCTAGTTAAATATAAGTCTTTATGATAGCTTTGAAAGTCATTTATAGTGTTGTTTTTGTGGAGCTCACATGCCTAAAGTGTGTGGATTTTTGAAAGGTCACAAAAGCTCTCCTTGACTTATGTACATTATTCTTGGAAGGACTGCACTACCTTTAATGATCATTTTACATATCCAATAAAAGGCAATTATCTTTTTGTGTGTAATGTGTAATTACCATGTTTATTTGCTAAAATAAATCAATGACTACACAACAAAGTGCAGCAGAATAAATTAACTCTCTTTCACTGTGGGTTAATCCAGTTCAGTTATAATTTACCAGAAATGTTACTTTCCACTCTTTTTAAGTGGAAAGTAAATCCAACACACCATTAATGAAAAGGCTGGGACCAAACAATTAGCCATTTCTGTTTAGTCAATTCCCCAGAATTCCTTAAATACTTACTGTATGGTAGTCAAACCACCGAGCATTGGGGACGTAGGCATTTACAATTTCAACATACTGGAATGTAAATAAATAGCCATTAATTGTATATAAACCAAATAAAATTTTGTAAACAAAAATATGTGGTAGGACTTACAGGTTCCAGTACTGGGGTAACCATAAACGCTGGACCCCATAAGAACTGCTTGAATATATCCCAGGTTGGTTTTTCATCAAAGAACCTTGACAAAATTATCACAAATAATTAAATTAAAACAAATAACTTTCTCCTGAATACCATAAAATCATTATTCAAATCATATTTTGTATTATAGACTTTTCTGGATTAAAATAAAAACAAAATGACAAAAAAATTTAAAAATGTATCAGTTGGATTGTAATAGTACAATGTGCAGCAGCATAATACTTTATGACTAAATCTAGACTATGACTAAATTTCCTGAGAAAATAGAGAATTGTGATGGACATGTAACATCAACTAAATGAGAAATTACTTTGGAAGAGAACTAATAGAGGTACAAATATTACCTTTGTCTAGTATATGATCAACAAGTTAAAAAGCATATTAAAAACACTCTGGAAGAAAATTGTGAGACATATTATAATAATTTTAATTCATTAATTTTAATAACAGTTTGCTTATCCTACTTAATAAACTGTCTGAATAGTAGATTTACATGTTCCTAAAGGCTCTGTAAGATGTTAATGGATTTCTGAATTTGAGATATAAATGGCTAGGAAAAACAAAAGTTTTTTTTTTTTTTTTTTTTTTTTTTTTTTTTTTAATGTTTTAAGAGCCACTGTTAAATGTTAACATTTCTTCTCCAATTGAAATGAAAAAGAAAAGTTATAAAATTTGTTTGTTCTTTTGCTGTGGTTTTGTTTTGTCTTATTAAAAGCTGAGATTAATGCTGAATTGGAAAGCTTACTCCTCCATAAAATCATGAAAGTAGGAACTCAGGTATTCTCAACAGGACAACAGTCTGTATAGTTAATAATAATATTTCTGACTAGTGACTCAACCCAGAGCTGATACGCCGATTATCCTGGGAGGTAAATAGGAATAGCAAAAAGGGTAAAGTCTGTAAATAAAAAGGAGATCAATAAAATGTTATCAGAAATAAAGAAGGGATTATGGTAGATAACAAATTAATAAAGCAACCAGAACATAATTTGAATCCAGAAAGAATCTTTTGTTGTTGTTTTAGGAAAACTGGATCACTTATCCTGTCATCAAAAGAGAAGGCATACCAATTAACTTATTTGGTAAATTTACTTTGGGTATTTTTTTTTTAATTTAGGTAAATATTTGCCTTTTTAAAATGCGCTTATCAATAGTGAAATCTAACAAATCAGCTCATTCAATTATGTTAGTAATATAGGGTGCTCAAAAAGTTAAATATACTGTGATTATTCAGGTTTTTTTGTTTTTATATTTGATTGCATGTTTTGCTTTTTGTGATATCTACAATAAGAATTTGCTGTATTCAACTTAAAGTGGGTAAAAATTTTTGCAAATATGTTCCATGAAATATAATTTTTAAGGTTTGGTCATATATAAGTTTGAGCTTTAAGAGGTTAATCCAAAACAAATTTATAAGGCTAATATTGACACTGTTCCTGTATATCTTATTGGGATACATCAAGGAAAAGGTGAGATGGTCTCCAGTCAGACATCTGTATATAGTAGATTACATAACTGCAGTAAACCTTGATTAATTAAATCATGAGAGGCATTACTTATCTCCCTACAAATGTTGAGAATACTCAATGTAAACACATATACAAAGCATGTAGAACAATACCTAGTATACAGTAATTATTCTGAAAGAGAATTATTAGTTTTTAATAACTAATGAATGTGGTTCATTCTTCAATGGTTTATGCTAGACTATTAATGGACATATTTGTGTAAATGCTTTATTAATCAAAAATGCATGCTAATGTAACAATGGAAAAGTTAACAATCTAAAATGTTTTATATTGCACTATAAGAGATCATTGGACAAATTAAATGAAAAGTATCTCTCTGTGATAAGAGAAAACAAACTTTGTACTTACTCATGCAAAAGGGGTCGAATAACAGTGCCACCATGAGCATGAATTTCATGCATTTGTGTGTAGAAATAGGGCAATAAGGTGTATCTAATATTTAGAATATTCCTTGACATTTCAGCAAAAGTTTCATTCCAGGAAGCGGGATCTTGTCTCTGAAACAAAGCAAAATAACATAGTTATAAACTTTTGTCTTTGTTTAAATCATAATATTCATATTTGAAGAACTAAAAAGAAATGATATTAATTTATTGTCATGTGCTATGTACTTTCTCCCCAAAATATTATGCAATAATATTTCTGTCACATGATAAAGAGAAAAGGTACACAATATTTTAATAAGATAAATTCAAATTAAGTCCATGGCTTGATTTAGTTTAAGTGAACATATCCAGGGAAAAGTTCACATTTTAATAGATGACAAATATATTGTCAATTAGGTGATAGTCAGTGTTAGAGTGATAAGTATAGGAGAGAAATGGAATGATACGTTATCCAAAGTGAATTGAAATAAACACAGACAAGCAGAGCAAATGATGGTGACCACGTACATTGTGGGTCCTCAGGAGAAATGAACAGATTGTGGTACTAAACTGATAGAAGAGAAGGCATAAATTTGAATGAAAGGAAAGAACATGCCTGAGTATTCTCTGGAATGCACACTCCAGCTCAAAACACTAAAATTTTTAGTCTAAGATTTAGAGTGGAAGGTTGAAAGTCTACAAAAAAATTCTTGCACATATTAGTTTAAAAATAATAGGCAAGAAAAGTTATTACTATTTTATATTTTGATTTGCACCAGGGGAATAAACAAGGCTACCACAAAGCTCGAGGTAACATTTAAATGTTTTTCATTGACATCAGCATGACTGGGGCCCTTTATAGTTGTGTCATATCGATGATGATTCCAATTTTTCTGTATTTTCAGGAGCAAGAAAGTTTGAATGAAAATTTACTGTCATAGCTGTTATATGCAGTATTAGAATACAGAAAACCTTGAAACTAAAAATGATCCAAGAACTATTAAACTATATGTGATCTTATTACTGATATTTCCAAAGTAAAAGAAGAAGAAAAAAGGCAAAAATCATTATCTGTTGCTTATTGACCTCATTGATATAATTTTAGTTTTAACATGTTGATACACAAGCATCTAATTATAAACCATACAATTCGAGTAATACATTTCAACAGTTCATTTGTACCAACTCATAGTTAAACTTAAGTAGAGGTTTCTGTCCTCTAGATTTTTATTTAGAAATACTTCCTCAGTCATTTCCTCCTTCTGCATTTGAATTTTCCTCAAACACTCCAACCACATTACAATCTTTGGGTATTTTACTTTGTTCCTTCCATGTGGAATTCTCCATATATTTATATTGGTTATTGTTCCCCACACCCATCTCTGCTCTAGTATTTCTTCATTTAATATGTTTCTGAGCACTTTTCCTAAAGCAGAATCTCTGTAAAACTCCATCACTTTAGCTTAATATATTTTTCCCTTATAGACATTTATTTGTATCTGACCTATTACATATATAATGGTCTATTATTTATATCCCTTTTTAGAATATATAAATCATTGGAGCAAGGGCTTGGTAAATATGAAATGGTATACTCTCAATAAAGCATCTCTGTCCAAGCTTTCATTGATTCATGCTCTACTTTCCCAGTATTACAGCTTTCTAAATTGCATTATTGACAGCAGATTTTCCTGTTGAGATATTGCTGTGTCATCAAGTTATGTCTCTATTGTCCAACTTTCAAATTCTTTCAAAATGTGGTTCCATTCTGCCTACAATCCTTGTATTTCAGCATTTTCTAAAATAAATCCTACTGTATTTCTACCCACCTTTCCAGTAGGGGGGCCATATGGATTTCACAGCATATCATGAGCTCTGCCATTTATTTACTATAGTCAGAACACATCTTTTAAAGCCCAGCTCTGTCTTTAACCTTTCCATCATGGGCATTTTGCTAATTTATCATTTCTCTGCATTTCTTCACTGAAAATCAGCATCATGAAATTTAGTGCTTATTTAGATATTGGCTCTAACTGTTCATAATTTTCCATAATTTTTAGAGGAGGGTGAGGATTGTTACTCACACTCCAACTTCATATAGGCCCTGGTGTCTGTTGCTCTCCAGTTACTCAAAAAAAGTTCCTCCAGAGAATTTCCTCACTACTCCAAAATTATATATAACATCAATAAATATGCCAGCGAAATAGGCCATGTACACTAAAGTATAATGAAGAGTAGCCCAAGTAAGAAAATATTGAAAGTAAATGTAGTAATTACATACCCTAGTATTTGCAATGTTGTGATTCCTTGAGTATGGATAAAATGCTCCAAGTTGCATCCAGCGGGTACAGAGATGATAATCTGAGTTGTTGAAGAAACCACAGATGTCTGCTCCAGTCTAAAATACATTGCTATATTTAGTTAAATTTGAATAGTTTATGAATATTTATAATTTATGAAGATAAAAGGAATAAAACTACTTACATATGATATTCCAAAGAGACTAAATTCCATCATACCTACAAAAGTTAGAAAATATATCTTAGAAAGTTATTATTTCATATATTTTAATATTGGTTTTTATTTCTACTTATGAAGATGTTCTCTTTTTAATATCAACATCCAAACATGAAACATTTTTCAGATTATGAATGTAATTATCTCATAATGCTTCTCATAATGCTAATACATTTTGACTTTGTAGCATTAGTGATATTTACAAAAATGAGATACTATAAGCTTCCTTGACACTTGCCAGGCGACATATTCAGAAAACAAATACATTATGAACACATTATACTGTGAGAAGGAAGTGGTGTCCACAGTTTCATTTTTGAAAATAAAGATGCTATTTCTGCAGTCATTTAACTATAGGTCTTATTGAACTATAGGTTAAATTTATTTCAGACTATCATTTGAAACAAATTGAATCATCCTTATTAAACAAAATCCTCTAAGGAGTAATCAATTCTATAAAATAGAATGAATATGATTTCTCAGTTCTTATTTTAAAGGAATATTTCTAAGAATTAATTGTTTTCCTTGAATTTATTTATCAACAGTGAACAAATTTTAAGACTAAACATAGAGCACAAAAGTATCTATTTCCCTATTAAAATGATAATGTCTTATTTAGCACTTATTCAATTATTGTCACAAATTTCTTCTCAAATTTGCTTCGAAATGTTTCATTTTTTAGCATCTATCAGTGATTTATATTCCCTAGAATGTAGAATCCTTTAAATTTTAGTTTCAGAAGTACATTTGCAAGTGTATTATTTAGTAACTTGCTTGTCACAGGGGTTTTGTGTACCGATTATTTTGTCACCCAAATACTAAGCATAGTACTTGACAGATTGTTACTCAATCCTCACCCTCTTCTCACACTCCAACTTCATATAGGCCCTGGTGTCTGTTGTTCCCTTCTTTGTGTCCATGTGTACACAGTGTTTAGTTCCCAGTTATAAGTGAGAACATGTGGTATTTTGTTTTCTGTTCCTGTGTTAGTTTGCTTAAGATAATGGCCTCCAGCTCCATCCAGGTCCCTGCAAAGGCCATGATCTCGTTTTTTTATGGCTGTATAGTATTCCATGGTGTATAGGTACCACATTTTCTTTATTCAGTCTACCATTCATGGGCATTTAGGCTGATTCTATGTCTTTGGTGAATAGTGAATTGGTGAATTCCATGTCTTTGATGAAGAATGTCTTTTGTGAATAGTATTGTAATGAACCTTCCTGTGCATGTCTTTGTGATAGGATAATTTCTATTCCTCTGGGTATATAACCACTAATGGGATTTTTGGGTTGAATGGTCATTCTGCTTTTAGCTCTTTGAGGAATCGTCACACCGCTTTTCACAATGGTTTAATTAATTCACAATACCATCAACAGTATATGTGTCAGCTTTTCTCAACAACCTTGACAGCATCTGTTATTTTTTGACTTTTCAGTAATAGCCATGAAATCTAGAATTTCTAGTCATTTTTCTTTATTGACTGTAGATGTTATCTTTGCCAGCTCCTGCCCTTTTCGGCAAGGAATCTGAGGCCAAAAACAATGACAGTATTTCCTCAAAATAAACTAGTTGGAGATCATTAGTTTCTGCACAGCACCCTCATCCAGCTTCCTGGCCCACTGTCTTTTTCTGATGCTCTATGCCATAAAGTATGATGTGAAGAACAAAATTCTGAGGACTTACAAATTTTATGACCTAGCATCAGCAAAGGTGAATATCTAATAGAAAACACAAAATAATAATAAAGATGGTGACTTTCACTTACCAATGATTGATTTGTCCATGTTGTCCCATCGTGCATAGTTGTCTCCAAGCCAATGTCCTCCCCATCGTCCACCAGTAGGATATGTGGAACGAGAAATTACAATCCCTCTTTTTCCCGTTGTCCTCTGCAATGCACTAATATAGTGGAGAAGTATTTTTGAGTTTTTACACGAGATATTTTCTCCAAATATATCTACTTATGACTACTTTGTAAAAAAAAATAGTGATTCGTGGTGCTTATATTGTCTCTTATTACAACTGGCTGTTGATAAGTTTGTCTTCTCTCATTAAACTATAAAATCCTCAGAAGCATAAAGGACATCTTTTTCCCTTCCAACATTTACCAGAGTGACATGCAGGTATTAAGAGGCCTTTACATATTCCTTCAATGAATACAAGTTAAATCAACTATTAATTGAATAAAATCAACAAATTCATCACATCAAGGTTTTATTTTACTTTAATGTATTTTTAATAAAGGCCTATGCTCTAATTATTCGTTGCTCCAATCCTTCTCAACTGTAACATATCAACACTTAATGTACATATTACTGTGCAGAGAATGCCTACTATCATACTCTTTGCTTTAAAGGGTTAATTTGATGAGAACAAAGTATTCTTGGGTCTTAAAACTAAAAATAATTGATCTATTTCAAGTGTAGAATCTATTGGAAGTAAGATCTTCTCAACAGAATGGGTTGTGTAAATGAAATCATATGATTTATTTCCCTTCTCAGTCTTTGGAAAATTAATTTCATGACATGCATGTTAAAATATGTTCTAGTTTTAGGAAAAAAGCAATAATTATTTTATATCATCTGCATCTATTTTCCTCTATCTCCCTTTTTTCCCCTCTGTCTTTCTCTCTGACTGAACACTGAGATTACAT
Source organism: Macaca fascicularis (assembly GCF_037993035.2). Lineage (NCBI taxonomy): Eukaryota > Metazoa > Chordata > Mammalia > Primates > Cercopithecidae > Macaca > Macaca fascicularis. The sequence continues at coordinate 76,106,427 of NC_088376.1, forward strand.
TATAAGAGTATTAATAACATTTTACTCTAATATTAGTTGGAAATAAAAATTTTATTTTTATATTACTCAAATAATTTGAACATGAATTAGAGCTACAGAACTATCTTAGAAGAAGATAACACAAAGACATAATCAGGCAGACTTTACTGGGCACTAACACATTATCAACAGCATTGAATCATTTCCTTGTTACTGCTGGATCCCAGTGTTTGTATATATATAAAGCCCCTTCCATGACACCATGAGATTCCTAAAATCAAGCACGATACTTTAGTCTTCCTTGCAGCCCTTATATCTAATACAATTCTTGGCATGTAAGCTCAAGAAATTTTGGAATTAACAAATGTCTCAAGTCAAAAGTACAGGAAACTAAACATGTATTAAACAGACATAATATATTAAAACCATCGTTTGCTAATAAAGGCAATATTATGTTAGTCAACTTAAAACTTTCTACTTCTAAATTGTCACTCTTTTAGAAGACCAAAAAAAGAAAATGATCTTCACTGCTTTATTTTTTCATAACAAATATAAAAGTGCCATTTAGGAATATTAATCTTTTAAATATACACTACATGCATTTTTTGAAATTTAATAAGAAATAAATATATAATATGAAGAGTAATAATTGGTGATAATTCTATAAATTTATATGAAAATGTATTTTTGGAGTTTAGTTTGCAAACAAAATTTTGTTTAATATAAAAATTATTTACAAGGACAGGGTTGTCACAAATTCTTAATGTGTTCATATGCAAGAAAATTACGTTTCTGAAGAATTTCTTTTTTTTCTCTATTATATACCTTACACTTGCAAAAATTATTTACTGATGCTTTAAATTAACAGCTGAATATATGCTTTCTCAGGTTTCTGATTGATAAGGATACTACATAAAGTAGTTTCACACAATGGGTACAAAGTTATAGTTAGATAGGAAAAATAAATTTAGCAAAGTGACCATAATATATTGTATATTTCAGAATAGCTAAAAGAATTTTAAATTTTCTCACTACAAATAAATGCTAAATATCTGAGAAGATAAATAAGCTAATTAGCCTTATTTGATCATTTCACACTGTATAATGTATGAAAACATCACAATGTGCTCCATATTTACTATTGTTAATTGTAAATTAAAATTATAAAATAAATGAAGTATTTTCATCATAATTTTCTCTTAAGGGTATTCTAACCCTTATATAAGAGGAATCTCCTCTGTAAACCCTCACACAGAATATTTATTTGGCACCACTAAAGATATAAATTTCAAACACGGTAAATATATTATAATTATTTCCAACATTGTTTCAATTTTACAAATTGCTCAGTCACAATTAACTTAGTTTAAGTTATTCTTGAGAAACACCTTTAAGCCAGAGAGCTTGTTCTTTGTTACCACTTGACATTGGAGAGTTCAGCTTATAGGAAAGAGATATTTTTGTTGTGTGTTTATTATTGCCTACATGAGCATTTTCTTGAAATATATTTTAAAAATTAGAATATATCTTTGATTATTATAAAACAGTTTTTTATAGAAGTAAAACAATTTAGAAACTCTACATGTATATTACAAAAATGAAATATGTGAAGAGAATATTAAATTTAAAAATTTTAAACATATTTTTAAGCTTCCAACAATAAATGAGTATCTTTATTTTAGTCATAGTTTCTAAAAGAAAATGTTAAATTAATTAACTTGACTATTATCTTTAATTACTGATGAAATCAATTTATAAACATTTTCCAAACACTTCTATCTCATGACTGGATGGTGTTAAATTATTTTAGAATATAGACTGGTGTATAGTAGAGAAATGAAATTATTACAGAATTGTTATCCTCAATTTTATGAAAACAACTCTTTGAAAAATCAAGAATATATTATTGAATTATTTTTGAAGGCAATATATTTAGTAGTATGTATTTAGTATTTATTAGAAATATATATTTTCCCAATTCACATTTCAAATAGTCACCATTATATCAGAAAATGTAATATCTGTTTTAACTTTGAAATTGGATAACAAGTATTTTGTAGGTTAAAATATTTTCATCGCGTTTTAGTGTATAATAAATTAATGAAATTTGAAATTTCCTTTAGTAAGAAGACAATGTGAAAGACTATATAATGGAAAGAGTTTTATAGATTCATATCTCAAATTTTACATTTTGATATACAAACTGTATCAATGTTCCATTCATCTATATCATTCAGAATCTAATGTCTAGAAGACATGCATTTACTATCTGGTCTGGAGATGTACAGCTGATTAATAGAAAGTTACAGCTATAACTAAAGTAACTTCTACGTTAGTGAAGAGGTGAGGTATACTGTGTTTGTTTTTCATAGACTATTTTTTATCAAAAAAAAAATACAAGAGACCACTTCCTATAGTTTACAATTCCCCCACTTCAAAAAGACACTCTTATTTTTTCCAGAAAGTTACATTAAATATAACAAAGCAATGTAATTTTCCAAGTTGCAAATTATCCCCATTTATAGGAATATCTGCAAAAATAATTCGTAACTATTGACTTTTTCCATTCCATTCTATGATTATAAAACTCTTGGGCACTTATTTAAAAATTATATATTTAAACACAACCTAAGCATTCAGAGAGAGTCAAAGACATTTAATTTTCCAAGTCCCCTCTAATGAATAGTGTGTACTAATCCCTAACATCTTTAAAGCTATTGGTAAAAATGAAAATATATGTGTAGTTACATAATCCTTGAATATTTGTCTGAAATTTAAACCCTAATTTAAAGTAGATTTTTAAATGTATTTCTTTCTACATTTGAAGAATAGGCTTTATTTCAGTACAACATTGAATTTTAAATTACAAGAGACAAGAGCAACTGAAGACTCAAAACTTTTGGTGTGGGATTTCTATATGAAGTTTTTTCTATTTGCCATTGGTGTCCATGATTCTTTCTGTAAAACTATTTGCAGTTTCTCAAGCTGATTAAATCCCATTTCTGAATCCATGCAATCTCTTCTTTTGTTGGGTTTCTTGTTTGTTTCATGTTAAGTGAAAGAGCACAGTATGTCAAGAAATAACTAAATGCCAAATATGTGGCAGTTTGTAAGACAGAAAATATGTCACTAAAAACCAAAATGCTGTGGTCTATATAACTTGAGAAAAAAAAGTGTGTTTATAATGTCTTCAGTTTTCCTCAATGATAAACAGAAAGACTTTACTCTTCATAATTTGTTTACATGTAACATGTACCTTATTTATAGTATTCTTTTACATTTGTCAAGGTCTTTATACATGTGATTAATAATTAGTTTCTAAAATTTTCTGAGTTCAACACTTTTTTGTAACTGAAAAAATTAAAATATTAAGAAAGTATCTGAAACATGAAAAATTTAAGACTGTATAAATTAGGCTACTTAATACTTAATCCAATTAATCTGCTCAATTTAAGTAATGTGGTTGAAACTTGCACTGAAAAATTTTATGAACAACAGCAAAATTAGCACTAATAAGTATATGTATATTGATTTCATTTTCAAGGATATTCTATGGAAGATTGTGCTGACTTCCTCCTCATAATTTTACTTAAAAGTGGAAAGGGACCTTACATATGTTTTAAATATTTCTGCATATGGACAATTTGGAAATTTACCTGTATCTACCTTGAACTTATCAAAACAACTTTGATACCTGTGATTATAACAGGATAATGATGAATTTATTTAAATTTACGAAGCATCCACAATGTGTCAGGAACCATGTTTCACTCTGTAATGTGCTTCAGAAGTATACTTATTTCCTGTCTTCTGTGGAGAGGAATTATTTTTTTCAATTTTTGTTAAGCTACGTAGTTTCAACTCAAAGCACATAATTTTTGCCAATGAGATCATCAATTTTAAATATTTTGTTCTTTTTAATGTCTACAGTTTTAGTTAAAGTAAATTTAGCTGTCGATAATTATGCCCCAATATTGTGTTCCAGAAGGACTAATCAAAAGTAATATTTGCCCCAATAAAAAGGCATTGTTAAATGCCAGTTTGTTCACTCTTAAAATAACTTAGTGTTTTATTTTTGGATTTGGTGAACAAGTGAATTTTTGGTAATACATTCATCTATTCTGAGTTGATTAAGAGTTAATTGCTAGAAATAAGATAAGTAGGTTTTACTAAGCGAGAAATGTTATCCATACTCTTTACTTCAAAATGCTTTTTATTCTTTTATCAACTTCAGTTATTTGTTAGAACAGAAGTTTTCAACCCTGTGTGCTCATTAGAACTGCCTGGAAAAATTTTAAATATTCAGATGCTTAGGTTATGAAAGAGAACAATTAAATAATAATTTATTTAAAAATCACAAGCCTTCTGGTAATTGCAAGTGAAAAAAATACAACAGATATGCAAAATATTAAAAAAACAAGAAATCAAAGAACACTAGAGAAAAAGGAAATAGGAAGAAATGAAAGAGGAATGAGAAGACAATTAAACAACCAGAAAACAAATAACAAATGATGGGAGTTATGTCCTCACTTATCAGTAATGAAATTGAATATAAATGGACTAAACACTCCAATCAAAAGACACAGAGTGACTGAACAGATTAAAAATAAAGACTTAATGAAACAGTCAACAAAGTGAAAAGATAAACCACAGAATGGGAGAAAATATTTGCAAAATACTCATTTGACAAGGGATTAATGACCAGAATATATAAGGAGCTCAAACAACTCTATAGGAAAAACTATTAATATTCTGATTTAAAAATGGGCAAAATATTTGAATAGGCATTTCTCTAAAGAAGATATACAAATGGAAAACAGGCATATGAAAAGGTGCTCAGCATCATTGATCATCAGAGAAATGCAAATCACAACTACAATGAGATATCATCTCACCCTAGTTAAAACGGCTTTTATCCAAAAGACAGCCAGTAACAAATGCTATGGAAGCTGTGGAGAAACGGAAAAGCTCTTTCACTGTTGGTGAGAATGTAAATTCATACGACCATTGTGAAGAGCAGTTTGAAGTTTCCCAAAGAACTAAAAATACAGCTACTATATAATCCAGCAGTCCTGCTGCGGAATATGCATCCAAAAGAAAGATATATCAAAATGATATCTGCCGTCCTATGTTTATTACAGCACTGTTCACAATAGTCAAGTTCGGAAGCAACTTTAGTGTCCATCAACAGATGATTAGATAAAGTAAATACGGTACATATATACAATGGAGTAATGCAGCTATAAAAAAGAATAAAATTGTGTCACTGGCAATGACATGTATGAAACTGGAAGTCATTAAATGTTAAATGAATTAAGTCAGACACAGAAAGACAAACTTCACCTGTTCTCACTTACTGTGGGTGCAAAAATTTTAAAAACACACAACACTGAAATCATGTATATAGACAGTAGAAGGATGGTTACCAGAAGCTACGAAGGGTTGTGTGGGGGTGAGGGGAAAGCAAGTGTTATGGTTTGGCTTTGTGATTCCACCAAATCTCATCAGGGATTGCAATCCCCATCTGCCAAGGGAACCTGGTGGGAGGTGATTGCATCATGGGGGTGGTTTCCCCTATGCTGTTCTTGTAATAGTGAGTGAGTTCTCATGGGAGCTGACGCTTTTAAAGTATGGCAGTTCTCCTGTCACTATCTCTGTCTCCTAAAGTCATGTAAGATGCACCTTGCTTCCCCTTCACATTCTGCCATGATTGTACGTTTCCTGAAGACTCTCCAGCCATGCAGAACTGTGAGTCAATTCAACCTCTTTAAATTGCCCAGTTTTTAAATAAACATCTTTAAATTACCCAGTCTCAGGTAGTATCTTTATGGAAGAGGGATAATAGACTAATACAGCAGGGATGGTTAATGGGTACTATATATACATATATGTATATATAGTTAGAAAGAATGAATAATATATAGTATTTGATAGCACAACAGGATGATAGTCAATAATAGTTTAATTGTATACTTAAAAAAAAAACTAAAAGTTTAATGGGATTGTTTGTAACACAAAGGATAAATGCTTGAGGGGATAAATACTTCTGTTTTCCATGACGTGATTATTGTGTGTTGCATGTCTGTATCAAAGTATATCACTTACCCAATATATATGCACACCTACTATGTGCACGTGACACTTTAAAAAAAATCTAAAACTTAAGAAGAAAATCTCCAAGTGATTATAATGTGTAGTTAAAAGCCAGGGATCTACAACTGTGGTGTCCAATATGGTAGCCACTAATTATTATTTCATATGTAATTATTTTATATTACTTAATTAAAATTAAATAAATTTTAAATTCTATTCCTGAGTCATACTAGACACATTGTTCAATGGCCATGTATGGCTGGTGAGTACCACATTGGCACCCAGGATTATAGAAGATTTCTATGTATTTATTTATTTTTTCAGCCAGGTTCTTGTTTTGTTGCCCAGGCTGGAATGCAGTGGTAGGAGCACAGCTCACTGCAGCCTCAGCTTCCTAGGCCCAAGTGATCTTCCTGTCTCAGCCCACCAAAGTGTTGGGATTACAAGCATAAGCTACTGTGCCTGGCCAGAAAATTTCAATCGTTGCAAAACTTGTGTTGGAAAGTGCTGATAAAGAATTGATTTTCAGTGAATGGTCTGTATTCCATCATCATTGGCCTTACATAAATGTTTGTTAAAAATGCAGATAATTAGTATGATCATTAATATTTCAGAAGTTCAAGGTAATTAAAAATGCTCTTATTTACTAATAATAAATTTATTTATTTTGTGTTTTTATTTTTATTTTGAAACAGAGTCTTGCTCTGTTGCCATGCTGGAGTGCAATGGCACAATCTCGGCTCACTGCAAAATATGCTGCCCAGGTTCAAGCGATTCTTGTGCCTCAGCCTCCCGAGTAACTGGGACCACAGCTCCGCACCACCACTCCTGGCTAATTTTTTGTATTTTTAGCAGAGATGGAGTTTCACCATGTTGGCCAGGCTGGTCTTGAACTCCTAGTCTCAAGTGATCTGCCCGCCTTGGCCTCCCAAAGTGCTGAGATTACAGGCGTGAGACACTGTGCCTGGCCTGATAATGAATTCAAATAACAAATTTAGGCAAACGTTTGGTGCTTTATGTGTTAATGACATCAAATTATATGTTATTAACTCATTTACTAACATTATTAGTATTATTTATTGAGCACCTACAATTTGCCAGACACTATAATGGGTACATAATGAGGAACAAAAGACAAATGGTCTAGGATTTATTTTGGGATAGTATAAAAATTAGAATAATAACAATAAAGATATTTAGATAAATTAGATAGAAAGAAACACAATTTTTCTAAATTCTATGAAGGAAGAAGTTACAGAGAACAATTGGAAAGTAAAGGGATACAAGAGAAGATTGTTGGGATGGTTAAAATGATAGTATTAAATATACGATCCAAAGAATAGAAGAGTCCGAGGGGATAATTCAGAACATTGCTTACTCATAAGTAGGTTTCATTTGTGACCATCCATAGAGATTGTGAACATCGTAATGCAAAACTGATGTTCCATCACTAAGAATCTGCTCAGTTTCCATGCACATTGTTCTGAAATGTAATCCATCGGTTCTTTTTGTGAGTTCTGGAAAGAATCAATGAAAAAATATTAATGTGTTATACAGTTCCCTACAATGAAATGTGTAACTCATAATTATGTATTCTTTGGCAAAGATATTAATCAGTGTTTTATAATAGCTATTTATATTTTAACCATGTGTATACTTTGTATGAGTTAATTATAAACTTAAATGGTCTGAAATTGTAACTGAATTACATGAATTAATAAAAACCTGGAAAATAAGTACACTCCTCAATGTCTACTCTTTCTAGTGCATTTAGATGGAAAACACTGATTAGAGTCTTATTAAAAATTCACTTGGTATCATAAAGCCCAGAATTTAAGGGCTAGGCAAATGTTATAACACTGCCTTTCGATTCACTTTTTCTCAGTTTAAGATTTTTTTCCAGAGTTTTGCCATCACTTTATATGCTAATAGTTTGCGACGTTTTCTGCCTGCATAAGAGAATGATGATGAATATGAAACATCACATTAATCTTCATTTCCTTCTATGTCAAAGGTAAACAGAGAAGTGTTAGTATTCTTTCCCTTATCCTTAGTAAAGAAACACTTAAAAAAATCCTTTCAAAATAATTTCATTTGTTTATCTTAAAGAGTATTTAACATTTTTGAATTTGGGACAATTATTAAGCCAACCAAAATAACAAATTCAAACAAATTTAGAATTGTGCTTGAGTAGATAACATATATTTGTAGATTTTTTTTTTTCTCAAAATAGTGTTAAACAATATTGGTAATGGGTTAAGGTGTGGTCCAGTGTGTGGGTGGGTAGTGAAAATTGGGTGTGTAAATCCTAATCCCTACATTCTATATATATCTAACATATATATATGTTTATATTATATACCTATTAAATAATAATAACATGATAATATCAAAGGCATACCAACAATATTGTACCTGGGAAATAAGGTGGATAATTTAGTTTGTCATTTCTGCATTGATTAATAGTTGTTCCATTTACAAAACTTGATGGCTCATTCATATCCTTAAAAAAAAGACGACAGAGAAAGGTAAACAAAAAATAAATTTACAACATATATTCTGAAAAGAGCTAGTTCAAAAAGTAAGTAGGTTGGCATATTTGAACAATGTTACATATACTCACTATCCTAAACAAACAAAATTATAAAACATCTCAATTATATTAGTTTATCTCGTTCGCTTTTTTCAGTTTCCTTTTGAAAAATAAAATGTTCTATTTTCTCTGTATTATTCATTATACCTATAAAAAGGTTTATTTTCATATTTTTAAGACCTAGCTTTATAATAGTATGTGCCTTATCATCTCCTTCCCCTCCACTCCTGCCCTGAGCCTGATACCAATTGCTTTTACTGCTAAAACTACAAGATATATTAATAGTTTACAAATGCAGATAATTTCAAGAAGTATCACCATTGAGCACATATCTCAGAATCTCAGTAGTCATATATAAAAGAATCATGATCTAAATAAATAAGTAAGCTACCATTTAAAATGGATTGCCTCCACCTGAAAACAGATAATTTTCTCTGGATCCAGATGTCATTCTCAGGAATATACTTAAGAGAATCCCTTTTAGTATACCAACTGATACATGTAATAAACATAGATGTTCCATGAATTTTTTAACAAAATATATGCTTTATAAGATCTTATAGCCACAAAATTTCCACATGGTGACAGCTGTATAAAGCTTTCTTCAATTTCAAAAATAAGTAAATTAATGCTTTACCCTGGAAAAATCAACAAATTAAAAAATTTCACCTCCAGAAACAGAAATACATTACATCACATTTTCTGTATTAAGCACTTACTTGTAGCAAAGTAAGTTATTTTTTGCTATCTCAAAAATATATTAATAAAAATTTTACTACTAGCATTTTAAGGTTACATCAAAAAAGAAACTTTAAAATACAATGTTACCAAATTTAAGAAAATTTTATTTCTTATACAAAGGACTAATAGTTATTTAAGCCTGAGACTTATTCCTATATTAGGTAAAAGTAAAATAAATGTTTACAAGTATTTATTAATATATATAATAAGAGGGTATTTTGCTTTTTGAATTTTGCAAATTGAAAAAGTCCAGGAAATAGCATCCGTACACATAAATTTAATTTTTAAAACTGTAGCAGTCCTTTGCATAAGAAAATTCTATGGCGGAAAAAAGTGGACTAGTTTTCAAATAAAATATTTTATTGACATTATTTGAGCCAAGTATGAATTTTGCATAATCACTGTACAACAAATAACTTAAAACGTAGATTGTTCAAAGTTGACTTACAATCCACAAACCATCAAACTTCATCTTTTCATTGTAAAAGTCCACAATTTCTCTGGCCCACCACTCTGCTGTGGAAGTCCTGAAGAAATCTGGAAAAGCTACATGAGCTCTGGAAGCCTGTAAAACCAAAATTTAGACTCACATTTGGAAAGTATTAAGAGAGATTATATACATATAAATCTAAATGTATCTGGCAGATTCACAAGTCATGTATGACTGATAATGAAGGCAATTGACATCAACCTTAATTACATAAATGTATGTGGTTTCTTCCTCATCACTTTAATAAAGAGGGACGTCAGTGGAGAGAATAGAGCCGTCTTGGGATCCTATGTGAATTATAAAGGAACAGTTCAGAACCCACAAAAGCATCTTTTTAGTGCTTCCTAGAGTAATGGGGAAGCTTTTTTTTTCATTATTACTGTAGAGCCCATACTTCAGGTTTACCTTTATGGAGCACAATGAAAGAGCAAAGGGCCATAGTAAAGCCTGTTTTTATACAGCTTCCTCACTTCCCAGAACCATCTCACCACCCTAATCAACTGCTTCTTTTTCATCTTTCACTTCTAATCCTTTTCATCCCAGCAGAGAAGAGGTGTTTTATTCCAGTCTCTACTAAGAATATTCCCCACTTGCCAGTTGAAACATATAAGTTCCAGTGTCAGAGTAACCGTGCCTTAGCAAAAGATTGACCTGCAGCTAAGTTAATTGGATATGTCTCAAAAACATGACATGACAACCTGGATGCTTTTTTGGCACATGTTAAGATTCTGTTGTAATTGCCTTAACAGTCTTCTCCATGAACAGGATATCGGAGGACATAAAGAAAATGCACAGAGTGGGGAATATAGAGATTTACAAAATATGTATGATGGAATTTTTTTTTTTTTTTTAGGTTGAGTTTTGCTCTTGTTGCCCAGGCTAGAGTGCAATGGCATGACCTCAGCTCACTGCAACCTCTGTCTCCCACGCTCAAGCGATTATCCTGCCTCAGCCTCCAGAGTAGCTGGGATTACAGATGCCCCCGACCACACCTGTCTAATTTTTCGTATTTTTAGTAAAGACGGGGTTTCACCATGTTGGTCAGGCTGGTCTCAAACTCCTGACCTCAGGTGATCCACACGCCTCGGCCTCCCAAAGTGCTGGGATTACAGGCATGAGCCACTGTGCCTGGCCTCTGATGAATATTTTTAAGAGTAGAAAGGGACTTACTTTTATCATCTTACCCATTAATTACATTTTACTCTTAAGGGCAGAAGGCTTGGTGGGATTATATTGAATATTTTCTATGCAAGAATCTCCCTTATGATAATTAACAACAAATGGTAGCGCCAGATCTTGTTTATTAATTTTCACTTTTCTGCTCTTTACATAATTCATTTTTTTTTTTTTTTTAGTTTAACTTATTCTATTAGGTGGCTGCTTCTATCCCTTAAATAAAAGCATTGATTATATCCAGAAAATCAGTCAGGTACATGTAATCCAACACTCTTGATACCTTTTGTGGAAGAGAATCCGAAAAGATTCTGCATAAGCCATTCTACATAAATTGACACTGTCCTCTAATGCCTATATAAAAATGGATGCTTTTCTCTCTAGTGGTACACAATATTACTCAAGAATAGTTGGCAGAACCCAAGTTGAAATAACACTTTTTCCTCAATGACAAAGTTTAGTAGGTTCAATTATTTGACTCTGTTTTAGAAGTAGTTTGGGGTAAGTTTTAAGCTCCCAAATTTTTTACACTTACCTAAACTTGTATAATTTAATGATTATAAATTCATCTGGCTAAAAGAAGGATCACCAGCTCTTAGTTTTGTTGACATTTTTCTATTCATTTTGTATTTTTCTTTTAATTTTTACTCCTCTAATCCTTATTCTCTTCCCTCTGCTAACTTTAAGTTTATTCTTTTTCTACTTCATTGAGAGGTAATGCTAGGTTATTTATTAGAGATTTTTATTATTTTTAATGTGGGTATTTCTTGTCATACATTTCCCTCTTAGTACTGCTTTTGCTGCATCCCAGAAATATTTTTGCTATGTTGTATTTTTATTTTTGTTTGTCTGAAGAAATTTTCTAATTCTCTTTTGATCTTTTCTTTGTTCCACTGGATGTTCAAAAGTGTGTTGTTTAATTTCCACATATTTGTGAATTAACTTATTTCCTCTCTTTTTCTGATTTCTAGTTTAATTTCATTGTGACTGGAAAAGATAAATGGTATGTTTTCTATCTTCTTACAATTTTTAAGCCTTATGACTTAACCTGTGATCGCTCTTAGAAAATGTTCTATGGGCACTTGAGAAGAATGTATATATGGCTGCTTTTGAGTGGAAAGTTCTATGTATGTCTGTTAAGTCCATTTTGCCTACAATGTTGTTAAAGACTGCTGTTTCATTGTTGATTTGCTCTCTGGTTGTTCTATTTATTATTGAATGTGTGGTAACAAAGTCTTCACACATTATTACATTGCTATTTCTCATTTCAGTTCTGTTAATGTTTGCTTTAAATATTTAAGTGTTTTAATGTTGGGTACATGTATTTATAATCATTGTATCTTCCTAATGAATTGACCCTTTTGTCATTCTATAATGACCTCTTTTGTCTTTTGTGACAGTCATTGACTTAAAATTTATTTTCTCTGATATAACTATAGCCACTCCTGTTCCCTTTTGGTTATCATTTGCATTTAGTATCTTAGTTATTCCTTTTGCTTTCAAGAATGAATGTTTAGGATATTATACTGAGTAAAATAAACCAGTAACAGAAAGACAAATGTTGTATGGCTCAACTTACATGAAGTATCTAAAACAGTTAAACTCATAAAACATAGGGTAGAATGGTAGTTGCCCAGGACTGTAAGTGGAGGGAAATAAGGGCTTGCTAAGAAACAGGCATAAAATCTCAATTATGCAAGGTAAATAAATTCTAGAGATCTGCAGCACAACATTGCCCCCATATTTTACAATGATTTATTATATGCATAAACATTTATTAAGATGGTAGGTCTCATGTTGAGTGTTATTACTGTAATAACTTTTTTTTTTCTTTTTCTTTTCTTTTTTTTTTTTGGTTGCCCAGGCTGGAGTATAGTGGCGTGATCTAGGCTCACTGCAAGCTCCACCTCCCAGGTTAACACCATTTTCCTGCCTCAGTCTCCCAAGTAGCTGAGACTACAGGCTCCTGCCACCACAACTGGTTAATTTTTTTTTTTTTTTTTTTTTTTTTTTTGTATTTTTAGTAGAGATGGGGTTTCACCATGTTAGCCAGGATGGTCTCAAACTCCTGATCTCATGATCCACCTGCCTTGGCCTCCCAAAGTGCTGGGATTATAGGCATGAGTCACCATGCCAGGGCATAATTTTTAAAATAAAAGAAGGAATGCTTGGATTAAATAAAGCAAAATATAAAATTGCTTAATAGGCTGACTTATACTTTGTTATTGAGGAAAATTAGGTAAATTTGATCTAAATATGGTCTGATATAGATAACTTAAAATGGCCATCTATTTTTAAAGAAAAGAATTCAAATTGAGTAAATGATTAAAATAATGAAGTCTAAGTTTTGAATTTCTTTTCATTATATAGTTAACCAAAGTAAAACTTACATTAACAGCTTCATCTTCAGTTAGAGTTTTATCTATTGTTATATTGGGCAAATCTGGCCAAACCTACAAGAGACAAGACATGGAAAAGCAGATCAAAACATAGTCAGCATGATAAGATTCCTATGTAAATGAAGTGTAATGGAGTATTAGAGGCATATTATTAACTCAAAGTCTTCAGATCTGTAATCCCTTCAAATATCATTATTATTGGCATACATATCATTTGCAAACTATTCCCATTTTCCATGTTAGTCTACTCTTTAATATGGCAAATACAAAATAGAAATGTCAACCTTTATGGTAGTTAGTGATTTTGAAAATAATACATATAACCAAAATGTTCTGGTCAAAAAAGAATATGAAAAATATATGCTAAATTTAATTTAATATAGTATATTTGAACTACATCTAGAATTACTCCAGGGTTAAAAACTAAAAGCAGGTTTTTTTTTGTTTGAAAGGAAGAAAAGATCTGATTGAATAATGTCATGCTGAGTCAAACATCCCATTGACTTTCAGAATTAGTACTAAATCCTCCTCTCCCTTCATCCCACCACTATTCTCAGCCTGACCTCATTGCCTACCAACATTTTTTCTTCCTTCTCCTCCAATCAGAAACACACAAAACAGAGCTCAAATTCAGTTTGCCAAAAGCTCTGGAAATTTGAACCTATATTGTAGAAGTTAGAAAGTCCTATATAAAAATATAAATAATCCATCAAAAAGAAATTATTTACAAGAGATTAGCTACTGACAGAGAATAGTGCTCTAAAGGAAGGGGAGAAAGGGTAGAAATCTGACAAAATGTGTAGAAATACAGAATGAGGAGAAAGTAGGGAGTTTAAAAAAAAACCTTCTGGACTAATATGCCTCTCAAGTAGCTGGGGCTACAGGCATGCACCACTATGCCTAGCTAATTTTTAATTATTTTGTAGAGACAAGGTCTCCCTGTGTTGCCCAGGCTGATCTCGAACTCCTGGGCTCAAGAGATCCTCCTACCTCAGCCACTCAAACTGCAAGCATTACATGCATGTGCCACTGTGCCCAGCCCTGTCTATACTCTTCACTCAGCTTTCTCTAATGTTAACATGTAATATAACAATAGTGAACTTATCAAAACCAGGAAATTAATGTTGATACAGTACAACAAACATTTACTGAACATGTTTGCATTTCACAGATTTAATCACTAATGTCTTAATATCAGTCCAAGATTCAAAAAGCCTCTCACATTTCATTTAACTGTGTCTCTCATCATAGATTTTTTGAGGATTTTATCATTGTTGTTCATTCTAGTTATTACTATGAGATTTTTTCTTGATTGCTTTATATAAAAGTCAAATCAAAATATTTTTGTAATATATTAATATATCAGGTCTGAATATAATTGCTTATATAAAATACAGTGAATTATACTTCATGATCTAAGTTTTAACTATAAGTATAGCTGTCAAAACATGTTGTTGCTACTATTAACAATATGTTTTTAAGAGAAGTGAACATTTAAATATCTTGCAGTACAGAATAATGAGTAGCCATCTTACTAATGGTAGTTTTATAATAAATTACAAGTGGTGCCAAGAAATATAATAAAATACATCTTAAAAATTAAACAAATCATATTTGGACATGTGATTTATATGAATTCTTTCTTTGTGTCTAATAATTTGGAATGAAGCAAAGACTACACATTATTTTATTAGTTATTAAATCATTACATTTCTGTATAGCTCTCATGAACGTTTTTAACTTTTACTAATTAAATGGAAACTTTCATTGAAATATAATTTTTATTCCATTTCAAGATATCGATTTAGTACCTTTGCCCAACAAATATCATTGGTGTTTGGCCATTTGACAAAGACATCATTCTGCTGTCCTCTTTCAAATGCAGGGTAAGTCCTTGTTTCATTTCCTGAAATTGCTGGATCCTAAAATTAAAATGAAATATAAACAAAGTACACATGAAAAAAAGCATAACTACTTGGACAGTGGTTATGAAGCATAAGTTTTCATTACTACATTATCATAATAATGTGCTCTCACATGAAATGACAAATGATATAAACATCAGTGTTCTAGCTAGATTGCCCTCCAAATTTCTTAGAAGGAAATTCTAAGGACTGAAATGCATTAGCTATCATTTGAAGCAAGATTAGTAGAGGTTTTTGTTTTTATTTCTATGGTGAGCTATCTGGCTACCTAGCTTACTTCCTATGTTAGTGATAAAAAATTATCCTCACTGAATCACCAATCTGAAGGCAAATTTTTAAATACAAAAAACATCAGAAGCAATACCAGAGAATGACTTAATAATTATATAAAAATAGAAACTCTACCATTACATTTTGATAACTCCCATAAATAGAGACCTATTTGTAGCTTGGATGATAACTAGAAAACAGCTTGCCTTTAACTCAGTTTGGGATTTAAACCTCTAGGGATATAACGAAATAAAAAGGTAGCTGATCACAACCCATGCAAATAAAATGAAGTGCTAAAGGAAAAGAGTTTTAGATTTGGGAGTATTATCCAAAGTTATATACTTTCTATTTTTGAAACACCTTCCTCCTCCTCATTTTAGGAGAATTAATAGAAACAAGAAATAAGACCCGGATAAACTCCAAGTACTGACCAGGATAATAATGTATCTCATTCCTTCTCCTCTTATTTTGTCAACAAACTGAGGAAGGTCCTGGAATGCTTCACCAATTGTAAAGTCTAGCTGCCTTTCCATGTAATCAATGTCTGTGTACTGAACATCCTGAAATACACAAAAAATCATCACAGTATGGCAAAAAATACAAAATAGTAAATGTATCATATTTTATTATACCTATAAAAGTAACAGCAAAATGAAAGTTTGAGTTCCTCCTCACTAGATCTTAAAAAGAATTAAGTGGTTTACTGTTCAAGGAATAAAAGTAGCATGTAAAGATATGAAGTATTCTAAGAACAACTTTCTATAAATGTTCTGTTTTGTTGACAGTTCATTTAGTAATTTTGATTTAGAGGTAAAAACTGTTCTAAATTGATATATATTATGTAATTTTCAAAGGAAACAGACACTGGGCAATAGTATTTATGATGGTATGAAATTAGGTTACATGACAAATAGGAATTTTGTAGAGTATATACAGAAAGAAGTGTTGCTGTTTCTGGGAACTATACAGCAAATGTTGGATAATTTCAAATAATTCTAATATTGGCAAAAGGAGTATTACCAATTACATCAATTACTATGATTTGATTCTTGTAATATCCATCAAAGTCATTTTTAGGATAATAGCCCTGCTTATATAAACAAGAATTGCTGTAAGATAGGTAATTGCAAGTATGTTTAAACCAACAAATATTTGCATTATATCATGGAATATTCAATTTAAGCCTAAATACAAAATTTGTTAATTATTTTATATTATTTGACATTATCTCAATTTCTTCTTCGAGGTATCATAGAAAGTATGGTCAATAATGTATACCTCCTTTTAAATAATAAATTTCCACTTGCATGGTTCTATATGGTCAACATACATAATTAATTTCCCATGCTAGTTATTCAGGAACCCTATATTGGACCCTACTATAAATACCAATATCTTATAATGAGGTTTTTCTGATTGTTCTTAGAATAAACTCTTATATATCAAGTCTTCTATATTTTAATGTTTAGGTATTACCAGCAGCAACCCAAGGCTCCTTAATTTTGCTAAATAATGAGGAGATTTAGAGATTGATCATTTGTGGATACTTTGGAATATTTAGCTTCCTGAATATTGAGTGAATCTGTATTATATATTACAACTATTATCTATTCCAGGGCAAAAAAAAATTATTTCCACATCCAACTTGTTCTCCGGTTGATGATACAGATTCTTATATTGTTGACAATACACATTTCTGTGAACTCTTAACATGAAGAGAACATAGTGACTGCCTGTGCAACCCAGAGTTTGTGAGAGGAAAGCAAGTGCACAGTGACTTGTTTAGCACAACACAGCATGATATAATTAGGGAGGGAAAGGTAAAAGGAATGGTATTTCTTCCTCTGTTTTATCTGTCTGACAAAGACACTGTATATAAATCTCATACCCAATACATAAGGTGCTAGTAAAAAAACAAAGCATGTCTAATTAGTTTAAAGTATAATGCTTAAATTAATTTTAAAGTATACATGTTTAATTATTTCATTCTACTTTTACATATTACATATTTAACATTGTTTTAAAATTAATATACATACATAGGGGATGTTCGCAGCGACCATAGAGTCATATAATTCCCGAATCTCTGAAGTATTTGCATATCCATAACGACATAATTGGAATCCCAAAGCCCAATAAGGTGGCATGACTGGATGGCCAATTACCTTTAAAAAAAAATTCACGTGTGAACTAAGAGAATTACTTGATGCTATAAACATTTTTAATTTTGTTTAAAGAAATATGCAACCATACTTCATGGTATTGCTTTGTTGAAACTTCTGGAGTTGGGCCCAAAAACATATAAAAATCCAAGATTCCTCCAACTGTGCGGTAAGTTAGAGCAGGAGTTGGCTGGAATGTAACATCTGGAAATCCAAAATAAGATTCCATTTTTATCTACATATATTAGTTTATAAAAAAGTCACATAAAATAAGAGATATTCAACAAATGACATTTTTACCCATTGCATTGCTGTTGAGTAAGAGAACACTGTGAGCATTGCCCTCCTCTTCCAGAGCCATGTAATAGGGATGAAATCCATAGGAATTAAGTTTGTACTGAAATATAAAAATTAAGCACAATATATTTTAAGTAACAATAGCATGTGAATTTAATCAATGTTATTTTACAATTTATTATATAATCAAGCCGTGGTATTTAAATTCCTCTTTTCTCGAACCTTAAACCATGCTTCAGTTAAAATAAATGTGTCTCCCTAGAAAATAATTGTTTAAATTTTTCCTGCTTTAGAGTAGTTTACAAATATTTTATATAATATTGTATATTATTTGTATTTTATATATTTGTATATTAATAGAAATTAATTTCTATTAATATACAAATATGTAACAACCACAAATGCTTCCACGTTATCTGATGTAGAATACTATGCCATTAGAGTAGTTTGGTTTCTTTCCAAAGGTTATATGTTTAACTTATCTATAAACTGGTATTTTTTCCATAGTAAAATGTCCTAGAAATGATAAAAGTGATGAATACAATTAAACTGTACAGAAAATATCTTGTTTATATATTTTATATTTATAGAACATTTACATTTTTATATTTATAAAATATTTAATTCATTGTTTCATACTGTAATCATAGTCAGATATTATTAGATTATATACTTTCGATTCTTAATATAATATATAAAATTACCATTGAAAGTGATTTTGTAGTAATTTATTTTCAGTAATATACAAAATTACTAGTGAAAGTAATTTTAGATATCAATAATCAAAAGTATATTAATCTAATAATATCTGTACAAATGCTGAAGGGATTTTAAGAAATCAGTTTTGGTAAAACGTATTCTTTCAAGTTAGTGTTAATAGAAAACAGCCTTCAATAACCTAACTTTGGAGTATTATGTTATAAATGCAAGCTCTTTGAGCACCTAACAATAAAAAATGCTTACAATAGGATGCAAACTTATAGTATGCTACTGAGTATATCCTTTTAAGTACACATCACATGTGAAAAACACAAATAGAATAATTTTTGTTAAAATATATTTTTATGTTTGGAATATTATAGATAATATTATTTGTTGTACAGTACATTAAATATTCATAAAATGTGTTGTATTAACAAGACAAATCTTTGGAAAAAGTGTCATGAGTACATAAAAATACATTGTAAAGATGTAATTTGCAGTTTGGCCACATAAAATTACACAACTGCAACTGTGGTTTATAAAGGGAAAAAAGATCAAATCAGTATCTGAGAAGTAAAAAACAATCAAGGAAACTGTTAGGCAGATATTTTCTATACTGGAGTAAAGGTAAACTTGACTGGGAATACAGAATCAGCATATCCTTTCTATGCATTTGAAACAGTTAAGGTATTGAGTCAAAGCCTGGCTTCTCACAGTAGTCAAGCAAATTGTTATCCATCCACTCCTCTGCTTCCACCTGTAATTTCTGGTGACTTTTTGGGTTTGTTTCTCAGAAAATTGCTATAGCTGCTCTGGAGATTGCTAACTAATGCCTTTGTCATTACTTCAATCCTAAAGCACAGGCCTGTAAAGAAGTCGCTTGGATTCTACTCATGGTCTTAGTTGCCTCATGGAGTGGTCACATGTTGGTACCTACACCAGGGGGTTGGTCTCTTGTGAACATTCCCCAAGTATGCCAGTTCAGATCTCGCTTAAATGCTGTATGTTCCACTTCCCCAAAACCATATATGTATTCTGATGGCAGGCGAGTCGATATTTGAATGAACTGATCATTAAAAGCAAATCCAGGCAACGAAGAATCCCAACTGAAAACAAAAGAAAATAAAGCTATGTCTGTCAAAATATATGCAAAATAGTATCACAAATGATAATGGTAATTCTTTCTTAAATTATCAAAAAATCAATATTTTTTCTATATTCCTAATTATACCCAGGTACCAAATGGAAATAGATAACTATTCTAATACATTTTTTCTTTTAGCTAAGTTAAGGAATATGTAAAATATGTTTCGTACACTTATAGGGGAATCATAAATAATATGATTGTACATGTCCTTCTTTAGACAAGTATTCCTTTTAAAAATAAAATTAATATGAAATCATCAATGACTCAGTAATGTGTGACCTAGAAATTAAAAGTTCTCAATTTTCTTGCTCCCTTGAGTTAATCACAATACACTTTTTTCTACATGTAGAATAAAAATAAATCAATATTATAATGAATTTTAAGTTTAATGGATATTTAAATGTTGAACTCTTGCCAATTACTACTCCCAATTGTGTTTTTCTTCCTTTATTTTATGTTCATAAAAATAGTTGTGTATGAAGTAATGTGTTTCAAGAAACATATTATTCAACTCATTTGCAAGAACATAAAGGAGGATGGAAAGTAACATTGGCAAGGAGAGGAAACGTAAGTATTACAAGTAATCTGGGCATATTTTAACTTTTTATATTTATTATTTTGGAAAACTAATTGAGAATAATGCTTGCCAAATGACAATGAATAATGCCCTTGTACCAAGATATTTTTATAAAATGACTTAACTTCACATGTTTTTGAACAAAAATATTGTCATAACAACAAAATTAATGATCCAGATATAGTTTTAGTCATTATTTGTACATATCCTGACAATACCAGAAAACATCCTGATAACATCATCTAAGGAATGGCATGGCAAACTTAAATTACATAAAAGTATATTTCAATATATTATAGTTTCTAGATATTTTGAATAAAGACCATAATTTTAAAATTAAATTTATTCATTGTAATATAAAAATATATCTAGACTTATGTGTTGTAACTTATTTTCACTAATACATGGCAGATAAATTATTAATTCTATCAGATTCAAGCACCAATAAACTATTTCAACAGTTTTAATAAATATTTACTTCATTTGTTTCCAAATACTTATTTTTGCCAACACTCATCATGCTTTTTAAAAGAGGTTTTGGTTTTGGTTCTCAACTTGATTAGAAGAATGAATCTGATACTAATAGTGAAATTGAACACCTCTAAACTGTAGATAAAATTGTGGGTCAATCCTTTAAAATAGTCCCATGGACTATGTTTAGCTAGAAATATTAAAATGGGCAAAGTTATTTAACACAACTTAAATTTTTTTGTGTGATGCTACTCTAGGACAGTGAAGGTTGTTAATCATTTTACTTTTCCCATCCTAAGCTGAAATTAAAATATCCTTTATATCAAATCATGGAATCACTTACATAACTCTTCCACTGCTTCTGCGTCGAATCTGGATGCCAAAAGGATTTTCCTTGATTTCAACATCATAAAGTCTGTTTTCATAAGTACTTATTGGGGCGTTTGGAATGTTTAATGGTACTGGAACTTCATATCTCTTATTTTGGGGATCGTAAATCTATTGCAGATAAGTAGTAAAAAAGTTTACTCTGATTGCTGACATAGCATGTACATGTCATGAAATAATTTAAATAATGGCTCAAATAAGAATATTTAGAATTTTTCTCCATATAATTTCTAACTCTACATTCATGGTCCATATAACCATATCAATATAGAATTTCATATACACATTTATAATGGGACCAAACTGAGTACTGCATTTTTGAACCTTTAAAAATTGTTTTGTGATTTGTTTTCTATACAATAAGATCAAAACAGAAATTTTAGAGCTAAATATTCTACAGTATGGGTATACCAAAATTATTTCATGGTTAAAAACAGAAGTTGTTTCAATATTTTTTGTCATACCTATGATTATACAATAAACCCTAATGCTAATTTATGTTTATTTGTGTTTTTATTTCTTCAGCACATTTCTTAAATACCTCTAGGGACTGAGTATACTTACCGTTTTAGGGTCTTTGATAACTATTGACAAACTGCTTTCCAGAATTTGTTTACTGATTAATATTCTCACCAAAATGTGTACTCTAGTGCTAATTTATGTTAAATTAAAAGCATTTATTTTTCATTGTTATTCATTTCATTTCTTATGAGATTTCATCTTTTTCTACATTATTAGCATTTATGTTCCACTGTACTTTAAATTGCATTTTGTTCCTAGAATTTTTAATGAGTGTAATTATCTTGATATTTTAGTTTCTTCTGTTAAATGTCTTCTTATGAGAGGTTTTGATATTTTTTCTTGATTACATGAGTTGAAATTGCTTTCCCTAAGTCACATATTTATCAGATATTTACCCATTTTTTGTCTTCTAATTGTGTATAGTGTTTTTCCATGTGAAAACATGTTTTATTTGTATGTAAGAAAATGTGTAGATTTTTACCTATGTCACTTATGCCTTTTTATCTGTGGCTTGAAAGGCCTTTGCTAGCCAGATACAAAATAAATATGCAGTTAAATTTGTTTTAGGCTATGTTTAGTTTTCACATGCAACTCATTCTAAATTTTATTTTAGTATATGATAGAAAACAGACACTTTTCTATATAAATTATTAAATAACCTACTTCTTCATTATTAATTTGCAAACCTTTCTTCACACACACGTATCTTCTATGCTTTTGTGTCATCACACACACACACACAATCTTCTATGCTTTTGTGCCATCACACACACACACACACACACACAATCTTCTATGCTTTTGTGCCATCACACACACACACACACACACACACACACACACACAATCTTCTATGCTTTTGTGCCATCACACACACACACAATCTTCAATGCTTTTGTGCCATCTCGTTTCAATAAACAATCAGGCAATTCTATCTCCAGTTCCACACTGTTTTAATTATGTGAATTTTTGTTCTTTACCCCTTGCTGAATTTTAACCATTGCACGGTGTTTGTTTTTTCAGACAAACTTACAAGTTATTTTATGAAGTCTCGAAAGATATTTCACTAAGATTTATATGAAAATACTTTAAAAGCAGCGATTGAGCTCAAGTGAATTAACATTTAAAAGATAATTGACTCATTTATAATTTTAAAATACTTAATATGAACATTTTTAATAGTTTTTCTCCTTATAGATAGTCCATTTAGTCCTATAATTTTTGATGATTTATTATTTGATTTTTTCATTTGAGTTTGCTAATGAGATTTGTTGCCATTTCTGCTTCTAAATAGTGAGCAACAATGTACGAGAAAATATCTTTGGAAATACATTTTACATCTAGTTATTGTGTTGATATTTAAAATTTCTAATACTATCTTAATGGAATCCCTTGGGATTCTTAAGTTACAAAAATATGCTATCTCTAAAAGTTGAATGAAATTATTGCTTTGGTATGTCTTATTACATTGGCCAGAAAATTAAGGCCACAACTTAAAAATAGTAAAAAGAGTAGGCATCCAATTTTGTTTATTTTAATGACACTATCAGCATAGTTTGATAATAAATGACTTATGTATTTTGCAAGAATTTAAAGGTAGTTTTTAAATCATCATTGTATTAATCACAAAGTTAGCAAGAATGATCAGTTTCATTTCTTGGGCACCTAGCTATGAGTTGTGTAGGAAAAAATATTTTTATAGAATCAAAATATTATCAAAACTGTTAATAACCTTTAATACTACATTAAATATCAAATCGCAGAATTATCCAAAATCTCCAAAATTACCCAAAATCAAAACTAGCTTTGAGGTAGTTTATATCAAGCATACCTTAAACTGCAACATATCATTTTTGTGATATTTCACCTCCACACGAAGAGTTGAGATGGGGTCAGAAGGTAACTTTATTCTAGCATTTGCAGTATTTAGTTGGAGGTCAGCTGTTACACCCATTGATGAATAGTTGGTTGACGTGACTGAATAAGAGTTATTGTGTCTGGGAAAGTAACACTCAGGTGCTTTGGATAGAGAAGAATCCTAAAAACACAATGCATGTTCATTGCCAGAAATTATAAGCCTTGTAATATTCGACTCTTTAAAATTATATTGATGTTTAGTCACACATTGTATGGTTTACAAGTTTCATTAATAAAAAAATGAAATAACGGTCATAACACAAAATATATTATATGTAATTTTGGATCCCATGTACTAAAATTTTATACAAAATATTTGCATTTACGCTCTACAGAAAGAACAGTAGAGCAGAAGGATCAAATATCGTACTTTTTTAATTCAAAAAAAAGCATTAAATTGTGTCATCTGCAAAAGCAAGTATATTACTAATACATTTTGATTCCATGTTTGTTCTTACTCTTCATATTGATTATTGATTATTGTGTATAAAAATGGCATTATGACATGCCTCTAAAGGGCAAGTGGTAGAGTCCTTTTACTTATAATGAAACTCTCAATCCTTCTTTTCTTAACTTACTGCTATACCGGTCAATTACATCCTGACCTGGATTTGAAATTGGAACCCTGGCCAAGAATCAGAGTTGATTGGTTTACATAGAAGTGAGAGACAAAACCTAAGAAAATTATAAACTGTGGCATTGATGGCTAGTTTCCTTACCACAATCCATTCTCCCTATCTTCCTTGATTATTATTATATTTTGCGGAGAAATATATTTATCTACATTTCCAATTTCCTTTTAAAGAAATTGTATAAGTCCTCCTAAAAGCTCTTTAAAAGAAAGGGGCCTAAGCTGACTAAATTGAGATACTCTGTTTGACTCACCTTCTTGAGGGCGTACTGTCTGGCTTCTATCTAAAGTGAACAATTTCATCTGTGTACCCTATCCCAGGCCTCCTTACCTATAAAAATATTTCTTCCTCAAATCTCCACCCTCTCTTGCATCAAAAATATTACATTCATTATGTTATTTTTAACAGCATAAACTGATTTTATTCATCTCATTTTTTTGAAGTAAATGTCACTTCAGTAGTTTCTCTGACTACTGTTCTATTTTTTCTGCTTTATTTACAGCAAAACATAGAAGTGTTCATCATACTCGCTATCTCTAATGTGTCCCTTGATTTTCTCTTGAATTCACTCTAACCAGGCTTTTATCCCTAGTACTACATCTAATGTTTGCATGCCAAAGTTACCAAAGACTTCCATGTTGCCAAATCCACATGTCAGTTTCCAGTCCTTATCTTACTAACAAACAACTGGCATAGTTGATCATTTCTTCCATTCTAAATGCTTTGTTCAATTGGCTTCCAGGACCCAGCATGTTATTTCCAACCCAATACTTGAGCTGTTCTTTCTAAGCCTCCTTTGTCATTTCCTCCTTGGCTAAAGTTTGTAATCGCCCAGGGTTTAGTCTTTGAATACTTCTCATCTATTCAAGCTTATTTTGTTGATGATATCATCCTACCACATGGACTTAAACAAAGAAATGAAAGTCTCATCAGTAGAATCATACAGGCAGAGGAAAGAACTTCAAAGCTTGAAGATGAGGTTTTTGAATTAACTCAGTCCAATAAAGACAAAGAAAAAAGAATAAGACAATATGAACACAGCCTCCAAGAAGTATGGGATTATGTTAAATGACCAAACCTAAGAATAGTTATTGTTACTGAGGAAGAAGGGAAATCTAAAAATTTGGAAAACATATTTGAAGGAATAATCAAGGAAAACTTCTCTGGCCTTGCTAGAGACCTAGAAATCCAAATAAAAGAGAGCTCAAAGAATACCTGGGATATTCACTGTGAAAATATCGTTGCCTAGACACATTGTTGCCAGGTTATGTAAAGTTAAGATGAAGGAAAAAATCTTAAGAGCTATGAGGCAAAAGCACCAGGTAACCTACAAAAGAAAACAGCATGTTTCTCAGCAGAAACCCTACAAGCTAGAAGGGATTGGGGCTCTATCTTCAGCCTCCGTAAACAAAACAATTATCAGCCAAGACTTTTTTATCCAGGGACACTTAGGTTCACAAATGAAGGAAAGATATAACCTTTTTTCAGACAAACAAATGCTGAGAGAATTGACTACTACCAGAATCAGTACTATGGTAAGTGCTAAAGGGAGCTCTAAATCTTGAAACAAGCCTAGAAATACACCAAAACAGAACCTCTTTAAAGCATAAATCTCACAGGACCTACAAAACATAATTTAAAAACACAAGGTATACAGGCAAAAAATAGCACAATGAATGGAATGGTACTTCACATCTCAATACTGACATTGAAAGTAAATGGTCTAAATGCTCCACTTTAAGGACACAGAATAACAGAATGGATAACTATTCACCAACCATCTGCTGCCTCCAAGAGACTCACCTAACACATAAGGACTCACATAAACTCAAGATAAAGGGATGGGAACAAAAACATTCCATGTAAATGAACACCAAAAGCCAGCAGAAGTATCTATTTTTTATATCAGACAAAACAAACTTTAAAGCAACAGCAGTTAAAAAGGCTAAGATGGACATTATACAATGATAAAAAGCCTTATCCAACAGGAAAATATCACAGTCCTAAATATATATGCACCTAACGCTGGAGCTCCCAAATTTATAAAACAATTACTAATAGACCTAAGAATTGAGGGAATCAGCAACACAGTAATAGTGGAAGGCTTCAATACTCCACTGATACTACTAGAAAGATCATCAAGATGGAAAGTCAACAAAGTAACAATGGATTTAAATTATACCCTGGAAAAAATGGACTTAACAGATATTTACAGAACATTCTACCCAACAACCACAGAAGATGCATTCTATTCATCAGCACATGGAACTTTCTCCAAGATAGACCATATGATAGGCCACAAAGTGAGCCTCAAAAAATTTAAGAAAATTGAAATTATATCAAGCACTCTCTCAGACCACAGTAAAATAATACTGGAAACAACTCTGAAAGGAACCTTCAAAACCATGCAAATACATGGAAATTAAATAATCTGCTCCTGAATGATCATTGGGTTAAAAATAAAATCAAGATGAAAATTTAAAAAGTCTTTTAACTGAATGACGATAGTGACACAGCCTATCAAAAGCTCTTGGATACAGCAAAGACAGTACTAATAAGAAAGTTCATAGCCCTAAATGCCTACACCAAAAAGTCTAAAAGAGCACACACAGACAATCTAAGGTCACACCTCAAGGAACTAGAGAAACAAGAACAAACCAAACCAAAACTCAGAAGAAGAAAGGAAATAACCAAGATCAAAACATTACTAAGTGAAATTGAAACAAACAAAAAAATACAAAAAACAACTGAAACAAAAGTCTAGTTCTTTGAAAAGATAAATAAAATTGACCAATCATTAGCAAGATTGATCAAGAAAAAGAGAGAGAAAGTCCAAATAAGCTCAGTTAGAAATGAAATGGGAGATACTACAACTGACATCACAGAAATACAAAAGATCATTCAAGTCTACTATGAACACCTTTACACACAAATTAGATAACCTAGAAGAGATGGATACATTCCTGGAAAGACACAACCTTAAATCAGGAAGAATTAGATAACCTGAGCAGACCAATAACAAGAAGTGAGACTAAAATGATAGTAAACAATTACCAACAAAAAAAATGTCCAGGATCACATGTATTCATAGCAGAATTTTACCAGTTATTCAAAGAATAATTGGTACCAATCCTATCGACATTATTCCACAAGACAGAAAAAGGGGGAAACCCCCTTAAATTGTTCTATAAAGTCAGTATCACCCTAATACCAAAACCAGGAAAAGACATAACCAAAAAAGTAAACTACAGACCAATATCCCTGAGGAACATAGATGCAAGAATCCTTAACAAAATACTAGCTAACCAAATTCAACAACATATCAAAAAGATAGCCCAACATGATTAAGTGGGTTTCATACTAGGGATACAGGGATGGTTTAACATATGCAAGTCAATGAATGTGATACACCACATAAACAGAATTAAAAACAAAAATCACAGGATCCTATTACAGCATTCCATTTTGATTAAAACTCTCAGTAAAATCAGCAAACAAGGGTCATACCTCAATGTAATAAAAACCATGTGACAAACCCACAGCCAACATAATACTGAATGGGGAAAAATTGAAAGCATTCTCTCTAAGAACTGGAACAAGACAGAGATGGCCATTCTCACTTATTTTCAGCATAGTACTGGAAGTCCTAGCAAGAGCAATCAGACAAGAGAAAGAAAGAAAGGGCATCTAAATCAGTAAAGGGAAGTCAAACTGTCGCTATTTGCTGATGTTATGATCATTTACCTAGAAAACCCTAAAGCCTCCTCCAAAAAGCTCCTAGAACTGATAAAATAGTTCAGCAAAATTTTCGGATACAAAAGTAGTGTGCAGAAATCGATAGCTCTTCTATAAACTAAAAAGAACCAAGCTGAGAATCAAATCAAGAACTCAACCCGTTTTACAATAGCTGCATAATTAAAATAAAATAAAATAAAATAAAATAAAATAAAATAAAATAAAATACAATACTTAGGAGTATACCTAACCAAGGAAGTGAAAGACCACTACAAGGAAAACTACAAACACTGCTGAAAGAAATCATATATGACACAAACAAATGGAAACACATCCCATGTTCATTGATGGTTAGAAAGAATATTGTGAAAATGACCATACTGCTGAAACAATATGCAGATTCAATACAATTCCCATCAAAACACCATCATTATTCTTCACTGAACTAGAAAAAACAAACCTAAAATTCATATGGAATCAAAAAAGACCATGCATAGTCAAAGTGAGAATAAGCAAAAAGAACAAATCTGGAGGCATCATATTGCCTAATTTCAAACTATACTATAAAGCCATAGTCACCAAAATAGCATGGTACTGTATAAAAATAATCACACAGACCAATGGAACAGAATAGAGAACCCAGAAATAAACCCTGATATCTACAGCCACCTGATCTTTGACAAAGCAGACAAAAACATAAAGTGGGGAAAGGACATCCTATTCAACAAATGGTGCCATAATAATTGGCAAGCCACATGCAGGAGAATAAAACTAGATTTTCAACTCTCACCTTATACAAAAATCCACTCAAGGCGGATTAAGGACTTAAATCTAAGACCAGAAACTACACAAATTCTAGAAGATAGCACTGTAGACATTGGCTCAGGCAAGGATTTGATGACCAAGAAACAAAAGCAAATGCAATGAAAACAAATATAAACAGCTGAGACTTAATTAAACTAAAGAACTTTTGCAGTGCAAAAGGAACAGTCAGCAGAGTAAACAGACAACCCACAGAGTGGGAGAAAATCTTCACCATCTACACATCTGACAAAGAACGAATATCCAGAATCTACAACAAGTTCAAACAATTTCACAGGAAAATCAAGCAAGCAATCCCTTCAAAAAGTGAGCTAAGGGCATGAATAGACAATTCTCAAAAGAAAATATGAACAAATGGCCAACAAACATATGAACAAATGATCGGTATCACTAATGATCAGGTAAATGCAAATCAAAACAACAATGTGATACCACGTTCCTACTGAAAGAATGGCCATAATCAAAAAATCAAAAAATAATAGATGTTGGCATGGATTCAGTGAAAAGGGGACACTTCTACACTGATGGTGGGAATGTAAACTAGTACAACCACTATGGAAAAGAGTGTGGAGATTCCTTAAAGAATTAAAAGCAGTACCACCATTTGTTCCAGCAATCCCACTACTGAGTATCCACCCAGAGGAAAAGAAGTAATTATACAAAAAAGATACTTGCAAGTGCATGTTTATAGCAGCACAATTTGCAATTGCAAAAATGTGGAACCAAACCAAATGTTCATCAATCAATGAGCAGATAAAAAAACTGTGATGTGTGTGTGTGTGTGTATATATATATATTTTATATATAGTTATATATAGTTTTATATATATATAACATTAGCATTATATATAACATTATATATATATATCACATTAAAAGTATTTAATGGGAAAGATAAAATTTCACATGTTCATGTTTAGAAGCTATTTATGCTTTAGTAAGATGAATTGTTCCCACCTGTCCTTCATATTTGTTTTGATAAAGTTAGCATACTTTGAATGTAGAGGGGAATGGATGTGAATCTGGCTGAAGAGAGGCAACTTAAAGAGAAGGTTCAGAGAAATGAACTTCACCATTTGATTTCTGTTGATTTTAAAATCTTTTCTCCTCTTCACTTTTTCTCTTCTTATATTCTTCCCTATTCTTCACTAGTGATACAGATTATGCTGTTTTAACAATTAATGCAGAGAAATCGGGATAATTTCTCTGGAGGCAGAGATTCTATGCATCTCTTTATATAAATGTAAATGTCTCTGGAAAATTGCTGACAGATATGTCTTGACTCATCCCAGTGATATAACAAACGCATTTAATTATTTAGTTATATTAAATAAATGTAGCTGTTGACAAAACTCAATGATGTAATGAAAAGTTCAGAATTTGAAAAACAGGCATAGCAAGAGGGAATGTTTTACAATGTCCTTCCTGTGACATTGGTAAAAACACCTGCCACCCTCAGCCATCATTATTTTGTTAAAATGAAAGTCAAAATAACTGGCCAGAGATTACCATCCTTAGTGGAAAAGAACTAGCCCTCTACTCAACATTATATATCTTAATAACTTGAGACAATGATTTTGAAATAGTATCCACTACTGGCATATCTTATCCGAATGAGCAAATCCGCTACAGTCAACATCAAGTAAAGTGTAACAGACAGTATTATTTTATCAAGTAAAGTTACACTATCCGAAGTGCCTGGAAAGCAATTTACGCATCAATTCAGCCTAGCATTTACTAAGATATGTCTTTGGATAATTAATTAAAATAAAAGTGAACTGCCTGTCAGAGACGCTAACTTCACATTCCATATGATTATCTAATTGAATTTAGTTTATCTGCTGCAGATTTAAAATTATAACATGTAAAATTTTCATTGAAATGTTTATGTGAAAACCATATCATGAGTAATAATTAAAATTATTATTACCGTTTTCCATACACAGCCACGTTGTATGCACTTTTGTTCAGTTGCCAAATCTGCATCTGGATAACAATTAAATGTTTCATTTTCTGAGAAAATTTGATTCCATTGAACACGAAAGTTTATTCCAAGGTTAAGGTTGAGATCTGCAATTAGGAGAACCTTTGAAGACAAACAAACAAAACACACAAACAAACAAAACTTTTGAACACTGTATCTGATCATCGGATGATTTAAAAAAAAATTTACATTTTATGAAATGTGGCAATTACGGCAATTCTTCAAATTAAATCATTAGTAGTTTTGATAAAATACTTTAAAAATAGAATTATATATATGCAATATATATGTGTGTATTTATGTATATCTACATATATGTACATATGTATGTGCACACACATACAATTGTGTCTATAATTGGGATTTCAAAATTATGTTTGATTATTTCTTATATACCTTGGGAATAATGTGAGCAAATTTATCCCACACCCAGATTTTCATCTGCATAACTTACTTTTTGATATCTACCAAACATAGTTGCAAAACTTTACTTTGAGTAATGAAAGTTCATATAAAGATCAATCTATGCACAGCAGAATTATAAAGGTATACTACTAGTGTTTATGTATATATATTTATAAACATAAAAGTAGACATACAAATAGCCACAGACAGACCTTTATATTGTATACCTAACCAATATAATTATTTTTTATTATTCCCTCTTTTAATCTCTATTACAGTCATAAAGTTCACAATAAGCTTGTATTGCTTAATTTATATCAATTTGTTCTTATAGTGCTATGAAATATAAATCATAATATACCTACTAAATAAAAAATAATTAAT
The DNA here is from genome assembly GCF_037993035.2 of Macaca fascicularis. NCBI lineage: Eukaryota > Metazoa > Chordata > Mammalia > Primates > Cercopithecidae > Macaca > Macaca fascicularis. Next base: position 76,138,234 of record NC_088376.1, read on the forward strand.
CAGTACATATTTTCTGAAAATAAATAATTGAAAAGCCCTGGGCCAGAGGTCTTATGAGTTAGATAGAAATATTATAAGACAATGTTCTATATCTTAAACAATTCAGAAATTATTTATGGCAATATTACTAATAATTTGGTATTATATAAATGGAGAAAAGGTAAATGACAAAAATAATTGCTTTCGTGTTTTTAAATATTACAGTCTCTTTTTTAATACATCAATCTACTACCCAAGGCAACATTATGATTGAAATATTACATTTTGCAAATGAGAAAACTAAAATAATGAGAGATTTATTTAATGTGTTTAGAAGCAGAGATAGCAGAGCTGGAATCTGTGCATCCAATAACACTGCATCCAATTTGGTTATTCTTTTCCCCTCTATACTACAACTATCAAAAGAAACAAAAATCACAACACAAGGAAGGCTTTCTACAGGAGAAGAAAAGTGTAAACGCAAAACTGAAGTCAGAAGAGTACAAGATATATTTTGAGGACAATGACACCTCACTAAAAAAGAAACAGGAGAAAGACTAAAGAAATGAACTGAACCAATATATTAAAGAGTCTAAAGCAGCTAAAACATTTGGAATTTCTTTTGTGTGCAATAGGTAGGTTAGAGTTCAGATTAGAAGAATTTTATGGAAAATATTAGCAAGGCCCATATAACTAGTATGCATGAGAAAATAAAATAGGGAGAGAGAAATTGCAAGGAGTTCCCTTCATGTTGATATCTAAATACAAATTGGATTGACGTAAATTGGAATATTATTCAGAAAAAGTGAAGAAAAAATGAAGGGAGGAAGGAAGCAATGAAGAAAAGGAAGGAAGACACACTGAGAGGAGAAATATAAGTGCCCGAATGGTTATATAATGTTAAATGTGAGATTATATGATAGCTAAAATATTTTAAAAGATTGAAATTACCTGGTTAGAAGCATCATACGTGAAATTGGAATGAGCGCTCATTGATTGATTATTTTCTGCCACTGTAACTTCTGTAACAATGTCTGTCAACCCAAGGATTTTTACAGTCTGAAATGCTAAGGTAGTTCCTTCCTGATATGATGAATGTGTGCACACAATATCTAATGTGTTCTGGGAAAAATAGTATATGATATTATATATTAGGTCATCAGATACACACCTGAAATAACAATACCGATATGACACAGCAAAGAAAGGTCATCATCTACACCTCTATTCCTTCCAGCTCTCCTCATCCAAGTAGCACATAGAAATATACTCATTAATAACTATTTTAATTTATATATATATGCCAGAAAATTTTACTTTCAGAGACAACCTTAATTACTCATATGCAACACATATATACTCATTCTTATTCTAGTCCTAACATTCATGAAGAATAATTTAACTTTGCCAAAAGAGAATGTATGAAAAAACCAACATCTATGAAAAAAATCACTTCTATTAACTATTCAAAATTTAATAAACCAAAATCCACACCAATTATTACTGTGACTAATTCATTAAAATATTTTCAAATATGTTGAAATTGTTTTCCTAGGGCATGTCGCCTAAAACCAAACATAACATGTTAAGAACTCTAAAGGTTTCTTTGCATCAATTACATGATCACAAACTTTATAAAATTTTAAGATAATTTGTTTATAATTTAACAATTTAAATATAACAATTTAAATGAACAACTTATTTTATTACATTCCATTAAAATCTGTAGGCAAATGTGAACACCTTTTCCAAAATATTCACCATAAAAGAATAACCTAGGCATGAACAAATTATACATTTAGCTATAAGTACAAAGAGAATACTTACATTAGAAACTGAAAATGTATATAATATGTAGCTGCCATTTTGTATGGTATCTGAAATGAAATATATCATGATCAGTACAAAATGTAATGTTAAATTCTCTGCTCTGGTTTTACACTTATATAACACTTAAGAAATTTGAACAAATTAGATTCTGTTTATTAATGAAGCATCTCAAACATTTTCTCTGTAAATGTTTTAATTTCCTCTAACTAATATAATAATGGTTTTTTATTTTCACAGCGAGTAGAGGTAATGAATGCATATTTGCCTTGTTTACTTTTTCAAAGACTACCAAGATATTTCTGGAAATTAAGAGAAAGCCAAACTTACAGGAAATAATATATAATTAAAAATGTATTGTTTTGAATGATATTCTCTCCCTTGTAAACCTCATAACAGTAAATTTTTCTTAGGAAGACATGGCATACTATAATATATTTTGCATCTTTATGTTTATTTTTTTCTATTATTTTTGTATTCAAGGAAAAAATAAATCTGGAGACACGTTGAAGACTGAAATAAACCTTAATCTATAATTGAAATAAACTTTAATGAGGAAGATGGATGAATACAATGATTCTGTACCATATATAATAAAACTTTTATTCAACATATCTCTTTAAAAGAAAAACTGAAGATAAGGACTGAAGTAGTTTGTCATAAACAGTGTTAAAATATAAAGGGAATCCTAGGATTCATATAATATACTTTCCACAACATTAATTTTCTTAAAATTTTAGTCTTAGGAAATAAAATTATATTCAGAACCTGAACTGAAGATCACTTTACTGTCTCCATGTTTGCTTACAAATACATTAATCAGAATTCTGGTTTTCTTTCACTTTTTAAATGCACATAGCTACATAGGTATCATATTAGATAACTGACTGAATTATATTATTCATATTCTTAGCTACTTACCTGTATGAAAGTAAGCTATTCATATGCATCTTTATCAGTAGACAGTATGTATTTGGAATATTTATATAATTTGAGTAATAGGAATAATCTTATAATTGTACCACACATGCTATCAATGGAGGTATCATCTCAACGACATTGTTTGATTGATAACTACAAATAATGTAAGTTCAGCTGAAATCCACTTTTATAAAACTTCCATGCAGGAAGTTTTTTGGCTTACTACATAAGCCAGAGAATAGGTTTGGAATCTAATCTCACGGAAGGGCTCACCCTAGTGTGTTTACACCCCAGGGTATTTTAAGAAAGAGCAAGAAGGTTGGTGTGCTGAAATTGAGAAATAGAAAGCAATACAGGATAATAGATGTGTGGGTGCGCGTTTGGGGTGTGCGTGTGCACATATGCAAATGTTAAAGCACAAACCATAAGCTCTCTAGGTCTCCATAAAACACTGTCTCCTAATTGAGTAAAATGGAGGATCATTAGAGGGCTTTGAGAAGAGATGCAATTACTGGAATCACCTTTTTAAATGATTATCTGCTGGATTGTAATAAAATTTAAAAAGGGATTGAAAACAGCTACAGGGCAATTAGGAAGCTATTGTCCTAAATTAACATGAAAGATGGTGGTGATAGTGGTGGAACTGATGAGAAGATTCAGATCAAAGTAGAACCAATGAAATCCTTAGGTTGTGAGAGAGAATAGCCCATTCCAAGGTGTTGGCATCTGGAGCAATGAAGTTACCATCAACTGACAAAGGGAACACCATAGGTGGAACAGATATATGGTGGTAAGATCCAAGTTCTATCTTGGCAGATTATGTTTTAGATTTTTATTAGACAAACAAATAGAGAAGTACATAGAAGACTGATTTGGAGATACAAATTTGGAAGTCAGGTAAATGGTATAAAAGACTACATTTATCAAGGAAAGGACTACTGGTAAAGAATAATAATAATTGAAAGACAGAGGACATTTATGATTAGTAGCTGTTAATGATATAAGTAATTCACAGCTTGCATTGAGAAAATCACCCAGAGAACAGATCTTTCCTTCGAATAAGTTTGATTGCTAATGCATTGATATAAGGCCATAAATAAATGTAATTTGTTTAAATGAATGTTAACTGAGGGTGAATATAAGTCTTAGGAGAGAATTACAGAATCCTGTGGTAATTTTTAAATACATACATTTTCAAAAATACATAAATATTCACATGTTTCATATACATTTAAAGGCATTTAGGATAGTCTTTTTTTTTTCTTGTTGTCCTTCTTATATTTATCTGTAACTCTTTAAAATTTGTACAAGGATATTCCTTAATACACCTAAGAAGTAGTTAATTAAAATAGAAGATAAATTATAATCTTTTGTACTCATATATAAAACACATACCTAACAGCCCTCTATTAGAAGAAATGAGATTTTTCTAAAAGGTTTCTAAAAATGTATAAGGAAAATTGTAAGTGAATAGTTAAATACAAATAGGCAAACTTACTATGGCATAATTAGAAATACCATAGCATAAAATTACTTTTAAATATTTCCTTTGGTATACTGAATTCTCAAGGTTGGAGCTCAAGAAATACAATGAAAGATAATAAGGAAAATAAATTGTAAAAAATTGATACAATGACATTCTTACCTCAAATAATTTGACATTAAATAACTAAATCTTTAAATATTGGTTTTATTTTCTGTTTACAGTGACAAAATTTTAGTTATAATCACTCTCTTACTTCAAAACAGTTGAAAATATAATGCAATTTGTATACCTGAGAATTTATTGACTATTTTAATCTAAAAGATAAAGATAGATTAAAAAGTCTTGTCAAAGACTTACAACAAACAAAAGCACAAAACTGGATATTTTAGTTAAATATAGATAAAGCAAATAACAATGGTAAAATGTTTAAAGTAACCTAAAAACCTGCAACAGATAAAAATTTAGGAATTAAAAATAAAAATTGTGATATTTTAAAAATGAAAAAACCTATATCAATAAAGCCAAAACTTCCAGTTACCAGAATGAACATTTAAAGCATATCGCTTTCAGACTTACCTTTAGTTTCTCCATCATCCCAGAAAAAGTCTCCTTTGGCTGAGTTGTTTTCATCTAATGCAACTATAAGTCCTAGAGGATTCTTACGGCTATTAAGAAAAATTAGATGCATATATGATTCAAAATAAATGCGTAATAATACAATATCCTATAAATAAGTCCACTTTGACCTGTCTGTTTTATGGGTCCTGAATTCAGTAAGAAAATTGACATCAATAAATTTGTATTTATATGTATTAATAATTTACTGATATCAATGTTCTTATGTGATTACAGAAGTACTTTATACATGTAGAAAATGAGTCAAAAGAATAAATGTAAATGCAATAATGGATTTTTTGAAGGCTGAGATACTTGCAAAATTGAAACAATGTAATATTTTCATTCAAATAAGAAAAATTAAATGTGTCATATTAAGGCTCAACTCAACCTGTATAACCCTAAATCTCAATGTCTACTTCTTATGAGCAAAAAAATTTAAAAAACATTAAAATTTAAAAAATGTTTAGTGGAATCTGTAAGAATATTATAAATGGAATTATTACAACAGGAGAAATGAGATGTAGTCAAGAAATATGTTAGTTTTTAAGTTATATTTTACCATAAAATATTATCTCCAAGGCTATACAGTCCAGGCATGTCCTGGACTGTATAGGATGTATTCCTTCCAGTATGCATTTACCAAGTTATATGTTGCTGTTGGTCATTACAGCTCTCATGTATAACAATTTTTTGAGAACATACTCGTGAATCAGTTACATTCTAGAATGCCAAAACAGTTAAATTACTAATTACTAATGCATATCGCTAACATACTACATAAAAGAAAATAATAAATAACATAATTTCAGATATTCTTAATGTTATGAAGAAAATACAGTAGGGTAAGAAATAAAGAGTAACTTCCTGTTGGGTTGTGGCAGAATAGGGAAAAGTATGTGAATTCAATATGGCACTTTCTGTGCTCTTTGTATTCAGAATGAATGATGCGAAATGGAGCACCAGCATTTTCAAGTTTCTTTTACTTTTAGAAAATATTTCTGAGATTTACACTTAGTGAGCAATTTAGTTTCTCTCTTGCTCTTTACCTAACATGAAATATCCCATTCATTTATGAACTTAAAGCATTTTAGCAGAAAAAAATACATTGGGATTTATTTATGTATGGAAATTCAAATATGTAAAAATTAACAAATACTTTACTCAATTATATAACAAACATTCACATTTTGTATATTTATTAAGAATCAAATATTATCTTTAATTATGCTAATGTGAGTAAATTTTTGATACAGGAAGTTAACTTCTAAGTAAATTAGAAATTTTGAAAATCAAGATATTTATAATAATATAAATAATTTCATTCTTTTTATAACTACAATGGTTATAGTTCAGTATTACCTCTGTGTGTCAAATATCTGCAGGTGAAGAAGCTAAATATTATCTCTGATTCTTAACACAAATATGAAATATTAGAATTTGAATTTTATTTTAGATTTCAGTTAATGATTTTTCATTTTACCTTGCTGTTGTTGTTACATCTGGTTCTTGAATGGGGATGATATAACCTCCTCTAAGGTGTAATCCTATTTTGTCTGCTGGAAGATACATATCAACACGTTGTTTCCTCCATGGCCTTTTTGCACCCTAATAATTGGAAGATTACAAATATTCTTAATATTATTGAAGACTTTAAACTCTATTTCACAAGAATTAAAAGGTATGCATAGAAACAATTTTTATTATGAGCAATTTATGTCATCCAAATGAATACAATATATTGTTTTCTAACTTTAGGAGAGGTTTTTTTTTTTTTTTTCCAGTTTGCTGAACAAAGCAGAGGAAAAGTAAGTTCACTTTCTCAAAAATAAAAAAAAAAAAATCAACATAAAGAGACTCGTTTTCTTTCTACAATAATTAACAGTACTTTAATTAGCTTTTTTATTCTTTGTTATGGTTTAAAGTTAACTATGTCTTTAGGAAGGATTTTCTTAAAATCATTATTCCTGTAAAAATAAGGGTATACTTAGCCAATGTAAGTGATTTACGAAATAATATCATTGAAAATAAATAGTGCTCAAAAAGTCTTGTTTAGTTGAGAAAAATGGATGGTGTATATGAGTGCTGTTATTTTGCCTTTTCAAGGTTGAAATAAAAGCCTTTTTCAAATATTTGAATATACCATATAAAAACAAATATGTAAGATTAGCTCAGTACTCAAGTCTTCTGGCAATAAGATAAATATGTAAAATAAGAAAAAGCATTAAAATAAGTTGCCACTCCTTCCTAAATTACTGCTAACTTTTATTTCCAAAATTTAAAAATAAATAATATCTATTTATGCTAAATAATATAACTTCATATTAGAGTCTAGCTCATGCGCAAAAAAGGGTATACTTATAAAAATTTTGACATATTTCTAAAGTTTGAAATTATTATTTTTTATAGTTAATAACAGAAATTCTAAAAATATGTATGCTATATAGTTAAGTTTCTATGGAATTAAGTTTCTATGTAGAAATGTTTAAAAATATACTTGTGAGTCCATTAGTATGTTAAGATTACTTACAGATTCGTAATCATACCAAACAGCATCAGGGATGTAGGCACTCACGGTATCTGCTCCCTAAAATAAAGAAAGATAATATGTATTTTTTTAATTTCAATTTTTAACAGAGAGGATCTTGTCAAATATTAAGTTGTGTTTTCATAGTCAAGGGGAAAAAACTTTATGTTGTTACACTCCGATATTTCCTATAGATAATAATCAAAATGCTATTTTATTAGCTTTAGATAATATATTATAAAACTTATAAAAGCAAAGAGGTAAAGAAATAATTAATTTAGATAGCAATTAAAATAATGTATGCATATATGTGTACTGTTATAAACCACATGGTCATTGTGAATGTGAATATGTTTATTTCTGTTTACGTCCATGGACACATACACCTTTTAAAAATAGGTAATAATTACCAACTCACTCCAGTGTTTCTCTAACATTTTCATCTGATCAGCAAGTTTTCCAGTTCCTCTTTATTTACAATTGAGCACAATTTCAACGTATATGTCTACTTAAATGAGAGCCCTTTGTTATTATGATTTGATTTTGATTCTATAATATAGTTTTTTTTTTTCAGGAGAACAATAACTTCATATAATTTTCCTGTCCCCAGTTAGATATTACATATTTGGTAAGCATAGATCTACTTAATATTTTTATAACTTTTTGAAATTTGTTTCACATCATAGAATTCCAACTTGATATTTATCAGCTTGAAACAATCCACTGAGTATCATCTATTATTCAGATGTTTTGTAATGTAGGGTCGATTTAGTTGTACAAACTTCAGTTTAAACAATAAGGTTATTAAACCTGTAGAGCCTACCTGTTTTAGAACAGGAGTAATAAGTAATGCGGGGCCCCACAAAAACTCAGTGTCCTCAATCCAGCTGTTCATATCTTCATAAAACCTAAGAACAATGACAATGTTTAAAGTATAATAATGAAAAAATAAATTTAGCCAAATTCCTGGTTCAGTTTATCTTTTCAGTTTTTTTCCTGGGAATTGTTATTATCTTGAATTGTGCTTGTTTCAGATGACATTTTGAATCCATAGTTCTTACATACTTTATTATTCATCTGACATTCAAGAAGGAAGGGAGGAAGGGAAGAAGGAAGAAGCGGGGAGTAGAAGAGGGAGAAAGGAAAAGGAAGAAATTAAGGAAAGAAGGAGGGGAGGGAGGATAGGAGGAAGGGGCGGGAACAAAGGGAAGGAAAGTAGAAAGCAGGGAGGGAAGGGAAGAAAGAAGGAAGAAAAGAGAAGGAGAAAATAAATTTATCTCGTACTCAGAAAAATCTATCATAGATGACAAGGTTACCTTTTATTTATACAAAAACTCTTCTGTTTAATTATTTTCTCCTATAAGATAGATTCATAAAGTATAGGAAATCTTTCATATTCTACTTTCTTCACTTAGAGCTTTTTCATGGTAAACTCTAGTTTTTACCTGAATTTAAAAGGATCTTTAAGTCATTCATCACAGAAAGGCCCCACTCCAGTCAAAGATATATGCAAAGATAAACACAATTTCCCTTTTTAGTAAGTACTATACTGTACTCTTGATCTATGTTTAGTTTATTGTTTCAATATTTAGTTGATATATTTTTAATAATATTATGCTTAATCTTTCTTACTGATGTAATATCCTAACATGTTTTATATCTTTTCCTTGTAAGTTCTATTTAATTCTCTAATTTCTACCTAAATATTATCCAATTAATTATATTTACTAGTATCATTATAAAGCTCTTCAAATCATCTATACAAATGTAAAAACAAGCATCAGAAATTTAATTTATATCTTGATTTATCTCTATTAATCTTTTCTGTATAAGTTTGAAAATACTTTAAAAAGTATTATTATAATTATTGTACGTAGTACTCACTCATGAAGAACTGGTCTTGCTACTGTTTCTCCAAACACATGGGCTTTATAAAACAGAGTGTAGAGGAAGGGTAATAAGGTGTAGCGAATAGTTAAATAGTGCCTTGATGATTTAACCAAAAGCGAATTCTGCCCAAAAAATGCAGGATCCTGATGCTGTGAGATAGAAAGAGAAATTAAAATAAGAAAGCTAAAATATGAGTGAAAATTAAAGTAGAAGCATTTTAATCTGCTTTTTAAAGCAAACTACATAAATTTCAGCTTGTTTATGAGAAATTAAAATTATTCCAATTTCATCATCAAAGTGTTTGAATGAATATGTCTAGGTTTTGTTATATGTTTTAATTAAACTTAGTTTTGAAGTGGACAATTCAACATATTTGAAGTATTGCCACAGAAAAAATAAATATTTTTTAACAAAAGAGAATTTTTATCTTGTAATTGTGGTAGAATGAATTATTGGCATCAATGTTTCATGCTTCCTTGTACCCACAGCCTTTATCATGGAATGTTGTAATCCCTACCAGTGAAGGTAGAGTGTACCTACCCACGCTTTGACTTGGCGCTCAGTCATGCAATCCACTCTGGCCAATAGGATGTTATTATATGTGATACATTAAAGCAGAGGCTTGAAATAGACTTGCCTAAGGACTTACTGTCTTGTGCCATTGCTATTAGAATTATCACAGGTAGGTTGCTGGCTCAGGAACACAGGAAACAGAGCTACCTGGACAGCCTGTAGACTTACAATTTGAAGTGCAGTCTCTCTACTGAGCTCAGGCTAGATAAGTGACTCCTTCAGCCAAGTAACACTGATATGGACAAGCCGGTTTAGGTCTCCTGCTTTTGGTAACCATATTAACTGAAGACCTCAACTACTGTCTCCCTGAATCCACTATTAAGTTTGCACTGAAAACCATGTTTCTCAATGCTGCTCCCAGCCTTAAATGAGTGTAGTAAGAACACGATGCAGACCCATTCCTGGGAGATGCAAGAAAGGTCAATGGTCAGCTTTCCCTTAAGGACTCCCCACTCACCTGACTGAAACTTGGTTAGAACTAGACTGCAATTCGGAATTCTCCCTCCCAAACCACCTTCCCTTCACCTTCATCAAGTTCAGACCTGAACCGTGGTCTGCAGGCTCTCCCCACTTTCTCATGCTCACTCTCTTTGTTATTCACATTATTTCACCAATAAATTTCAAAATTTATTTCTGTCTTATCATCAGCATTTTGGAGAACACAAATGAACATGGAGTGTCATGCAATTTCTATGAACATGGAGTGTCATGCAATTTCTATCAAAATCTCCCATGGATGCACATTTCCTGAAAATATCATTTAGGTGTATTAAGAAGAAACTAATCTCCAATTTGTACCTTTTAATTCTTTTTGATCATGCCTCTCTCCAGGCTGAGCTCAGTAGTTGTGTCTCTTCTCAAACACAATATAAGCCCTGTATGCAACCAGTGTGTAAACATTGAATGGTTTCTTAACCAATATGTACTTAATTGACGTAATAGTTTAACTGAATTTTATTATTCTCTCTGAAAAACATGCTTATCATGATGAGCCAACAGTATCCTGAGTTCCCAGGGCTGGTAGACTAGCTTTGTACTGTCTTGCACTTCTGCTCCTACCAGTCCAAAACTGTGTTCTAAAAGTGTTAGTTTTGTTTTTGTCCCTATGTATTCATTCCAGTTCTATTTATTATTGAAAGACACTGGACTGTAATTGTTTTGTGGGTATCTTTAAATTCTTGTTTCATATTAATTAAACAAAAACTCGAAATCCATTACAGTATATTATAACTTTTCTTCATATAAAAGTTATCTGGAACTTACATTGTTAGAATCCAAGAATTCATACTCTAAAAGCTTTGGCTCTAATTTAAAATACTGGTAATCTAATACATTTGTACAGTGTATGCGTTAGTCTCAACTAAGATATTTGTGCTGTGACTACATTTCATTTCATGATTTCCTTATTTAACCCTTTTTTTAAAATGTAAGAATATACAAAATATTTATAGGACTTGAGAAAGGGACTTCTAACAATCCTTTATAAATTATGCTGCTGCCGGGCGCGGTGGCTCACGCCTGTAATCCCAGCACTTTGGGAGGCCGAGGCGGGCGGATCACAAGGTCAGGAGATCGAGACCACAGTGAAACCCCGTCTCTACTAAAAATACAAAAAATTAGCCGGGCGCGGTGGCGGGCGCCTGTAGTCCCAGCTACTCAGGAGGCTGAGGCAGGAGAATGGCGTGAACCCGGGAGGCAGAGCTTGCAGTGAGCCGAGATCGCGCCACTGCACTCCAGCCTGGGCGACAGCGCGACACTCCGTCTCAAAAAAAAATAAATAAAATAATGCTGCAATCTTTCAGACCATATACTGTATAGATTTAATTTAAGGAGATTAATAAAAACTATGGTTGTGTTTTATTTCACAACATGGAGAACAAGAGGCACTTACTTCATATCCATCAGCATTATGGTTTCTGGAAAATGGATAAAATGCCCCAAGTTGCATCCATCTTCTGCAAAGCTCTTCCGTGGTTTCAGCCACAAATCCACAGATATCTGCTCCAACCTAAATAACAAATATATTTACTATTTATAATATTAAGATTCTCAAATTTGGCTAGAGCATCACACTGTATGCCTCAACTGATTAATGTGCATTATTTACAATTTGCTTTACTCCTTTTATATGCACTTCCTTAAACTAATTTATTTTCCACTTTTGCTCCATCCTTGTCTCTAGTTGCATTATTTTACAAGTTTCCTTCATTGTCCCTTTATGCATTTTCTTTGCCTTTTGTATTTACATTTTACTCATTTTCTATTTTGATGTTCTCATTAATTCATTGTAAAAGATGAAATTATTGTATTAAAATATGTTGCTTCTTAATCCCAAACTAACCTTCTTCGATCTGATTTTTCCTATTTATAGTATAATATATAACTGTAGGAATAAAATAATAACAAACTGTGACCATGTGTTCATGTTGAGCTTTGAAATTAATTATTCCAAATAAAATTGAGCTGCTTTGCACAATGTGTACCCATATAAGACCGCATTATCCTTATTCAAGGACTCTCCAGAAAATATTATCCTGAATTTAGTGTTTACCATTTACAAATATTTCTTTATTTTTTCCGTGTAAGTATATATGTATCTATAAACACTATATAGCATTGTTTTGCATGCTTTCTTAACTGTATAAATGACATGTTGTATGCATTGTAATGAAATTTCCTTTTTGTGTGAGATTCAGTTGTATTAATGTTGCTCTAGTTCTCCAATGTATGGGAACTCATGAGTATAAAAATTCTTTTTTTTTTTTTTTTTTTTTTTTTTTTGAGACGGAGTCTCGCTCTGTCGCCCAGGCTGGAGTGCAGTGGCCGCATCTCAGCTCACTGCAAGCTCCGCCTCCCGGGTCTACGCCATTCTCCTGCCTCAGCCTCCCGAGTAGCTGGGACTACAGGCGCCCGCCACCTCACCCGGCTAGTTTTTTGTATTTTTTAGTAGAGACGGGGTTTCACCGTATTAGCCAGGCTGGTCTCGATCTCCTGACCTTGTGATCCGCCCGTCTCGGCCTCCCAAAGTGCTGGGATTACAGGCTTGAGCCACCGCGCCCAGCGAGTATAAAAATTCTTCTGTGAAATTTATATATAGGCTGAACATTCCTAATCCAGAAATTCAAAATCTGAAATGCTTCAAAAAAAAAAAACATTTTGAGTGCCAACATAATGCCAGAAGTGGAAAGTTCCATACCTGACCTCAAATGACAGGTTGCAGTCAAAACTGTTTCCTCAACAAAATCATATAAAATTACCTTCACACTATGTGTGTAAGATGTATACGAAACATAAATTTACTCCTTTAAGACATTTTGTTGCATATATGTAAACACTAAATTATCTGAAAATACCTGAAATCTGAAAACTTTCTGGTCCCACATATTTTGGATAGGGGGTACTCACCCTGTATAGATATCCTTGTGAATATGTAAAAAATGTGTTCTTACTCTATGGTGTACATACACAGGATTATTTTTCTTTTTTATTTATAATGTGCATTGTATAATCAGAACTGTTTGTAACCATTTGCAAGCACTATAATAGCACATGAAGGTTCCCCTTATTCATTTTCTTGCCAATTCTTGATATTTTTCAGACAAATTTTTATCATCTTTCTTCATAAAATATATCTCACCATGGTTTTTACTTGCATTTCTCTGATTACAGGGAAGTTGAGAACTTTTTCATATTTTTATTGGGTCCCAATAGATTCCTCTTTCTGTAGAATTTCCTGTTTATATCTTTTACTTCTTTTCTATTGTTCTTAATTTTTTATAGATTTAAGGTAGGCACTTCAAACTGAATATCATTTATCAACTATGTGAATTGAAAATAACATTTCCTGGTGAGTTGCTTTAATTTTTAACTTTTCAAATGGTCTTTTGAGGAACAGAAGTTTTCATTTTGCTGTAGTCAAATTTATACGTGTTTCCCATAAGATTTGTTCTCCTTGTATTCTGCTTAAGTAATTATTTCTCTAACCTGATGTCATAAATTTATCTTTCTATATTTTCTTCTGAAATGGATAAAGTTTATGTTACACACATAGGTCCCTAAATCTATCTGGAACTGTTTATTGTGCACGATGTGAGAAACTGACACATTTTATATTGTTTCTTTCTTTTTTTTTTTATTATACTTTAAGTTCTAGGGTACATGTGCATAACGTGCAGGTTTGTTACATATGAATACTTGTGCCATGTTGGTGTGCTGCACCCATCAACTCGTCAGCACCCATCAACTCGTCATTTACATCAGGTATAACTCCCAATGCAATCTCTCCCCCCTCCCCCCTCCCCGTGATAAGCCCCAGTGTGTGATGTTCCCCTTCCCGAGTCCAAGTGATCTCATTGTTCAGTTCCCACCTATGAGTGAGAACATGCGGTGTTTGGTTTTCTGTTCTTGTGATAGTTTGCTAACAATGATGGTTTCCAGCTGCATCCATGTCCCTACAAGGACACAAACTCATCCTTTTTGTGGCTGCATAGTATTCCATGGTGTATATGTGCCACATTTTCTTAATCCAGTCTGTCACTGATGGACATTTGGGTTGATTCCAAGTCTTTGCTATTGTGAATAGTGCCGCAATAAACATATGTGTGCATGTGTCTTTATAGCAGCATGATTTATAATCCTTTGGGTATATACCCAGTAATGGGATGACTGGGTCATATGGTACATCTAGTTCTAGATCCTTGAGGAATCGCCATACTGTTTTCCATAATGGTTGAACTAGTTTACAATCCCACCAACAGTGTAAAAGTATTCCTATTTCTCCACATCCTCTCCAGCACCTGTTGTTTCCTGACTTTTTAATGATTGCCATTCTAACTGGTGTGAGATGGTATCTCATTGTGGTTTTGATTTGCATTTCTCTGATGGCCAGTGATGATGAGCATTTTTTCATGTGTCTGTTGGCCGTATGAATGTCTTCTTTTGAAAAGACCAAATCTACGTCTGATTGGGGTGTATATTGTTTCTTAAATACTGAGTCAATAGTCCATGTAAATAGTTGATACTTTCCTTCAGTGCTGTCATTTAACAAAGTATATATGCATGGGCCTGTGTCTTATATTGCCCTGTTAATCTATTTGCATATTCACAGTCCAGTATTGTTGTGTTAATAATTGTAGCTTTATCTGGTTAGAACTAATCCTCATTCTTTTTCTCTACTTCTTTAAAATGTATTGTTTTCCATATGAAGTTTAGAGTCATCTTTTATGTTTCCCAAAATCCCTTTTATTGTTTAAATTGGAATTCCACAAAACTTTGATAACATTTTGTAGAGAATGCCTATTCCTAATATATTGAGTCTTCTTATTATTGAACAGGGTATATATTTAATTTACTTAGCTATCACTTACATTTTCTCAAAAAGTCCTACATTTAGTTTTAATATTGACTGTTGGTTATGGTTTATTAATTGGTTGTTATAATAAATGACACCTTATACTAAAATACATTTGAATATTGCCTGTTTTTCCTTCCTTTTTAACAAATATGCTATAAATTAGTCTATTTTATTAAAAGTTTTGAAGAACTGCCTTTGTATTTTAAAATTTTTCCTCTAGAGATTTTGCTTACATTGCATTAATTTTTTCTCTCAGCTTAATTACTTATATCTTTCTTTAGGTTTATTGTTTTTCTTTTTCCACTTTTTAAATTCATGCACTTCACTAATTGTTAAGCGTGTCTTTCTTTTTAAGTATTTAAATCAGTAGGTTTTTCTTTAAATACTAGCAGCTGAAATTTCCCAAGATTTAATAAGTAAAATTGTTAAAAGTTAATTTTCTAAGGTTTTTTTGTTTGTTTGTTTAATTCTATTCAGTTTATCTTTGACTCATGAATGAATTTGATAATACGTTTTTCAATTTTTTTTTCAGACAGGGTCTCAAAAATGTGAGTCCCAATCTTGGCTCTGTGCAACCTCCACCTCCCAGGTTCAAACGGTTCTCCTGCCTCAGTTTCCTCAGTAGCTAGGACTACAGGTGCCTGCCATCATGCCCAGCTTTTTGTATTTTGGGTAGAGACAGGGTTTCACCATGTTTGCCAGGCTGGTCTCAAACTCCTGACCTCAAGTAATCCACCTACCTCGACTTCCCAAAGTGCTGGATTATAGAAGTGAGCCACCTTGTCCAGCCTATTTTTCAATTTTCAAACACAAGATTGTGTGTGGGGGGGGTGTTACTTTTATTGATTGGGTTTTTGGTGTTTGTTTTATTTGTGCATGTGAACAAAAACAAATCACTACAGTTTTATAATACTTTCTACCTTATTTTTGTTATGTAGTGTCTCTCTTTAGTCTTGAATATCAACATTGGATACTACTTTTTTTTTGTTTGATAGAGTTTGACTTCTCAGATATTTTATGTTCGCAATTCCTAGTACACATTTTCTCCACTTTTGAAATTTTAAACATTTTTTTCTGTTCTTATGTTTTATATTCTAAACAAAAGATTATCTTTTAAAATCTAAACTGGTAATCTAGTATTTTAAATACACTTAGACTTCTGACATTTATTTTTATAACCAATATATTTGAACTTTTCTTCACCACCTTATTTTTTTCTTTATATCTTTTATATAAGCTTTTCTATGCTGCGTTTATATTTATATTTGTTTTCCTCAATTATCCTGATTTCACTGAATTTTATTAGTACTACATTCTCACTTTAATGGTATGAAAATTATAGATGCCATCTGTATTCTTATTTTCTTCATAAACTCAATAAAAATAAAAAGCTGAATTATTTCTGTAACATACCTTTTGATCATTTTACTAAAATTCATTAAGATTACATTAAAAATTAACATAATTGTTGCTTTTATGAGGAATACTGTATGCAACTGTCTTACCAAAGGCATTCCAAACAAACTGAACTCCAGCATTCCAGTTATAGACCATTCCATTTGTTCCCATGAAGCAGTATTGTCTCCTAACCAATGTGCAGCATGTCTTCCAGATCCAGCAAATGTTGAGCGGGTAAGAATGAAGCCTCTCTTATTAGGGAAAACTTTTTGTACAGCTCTAAAAATAAAACCAAATTAATTAATAAAAATTATTTTTAAAAATAAAGTTGGCATTTAGATTATAAAATTTCATAATTCCAAGCCATGTGATATAGTTTGGCTGTGTCCCCACCCAAATCTCATCTTGAATTGTAACTTCCACAATTCCCACATGTTGTGGGAGAAACCTGATGGGAGGTGATTGCATTATGGGGGCAGGTCTTTCCTGCACTGTTCTTGTGATAGTTAATGAGTCCCATGAGATCTGATGGTTTTAAAGAAATGGGAACTTCCCTGCACAAACTCTCTCTTTGCCTGCTGCCATCCACATAAGATGTTACTTGATCCTCCTTGTCTTCCGCCATGATTGTGAGGCCCCCCGACCATGTGGAATTGTAAGTCCAGTAAATCTTTTGTAAATTGCCCAGTCTCAGGTATGCCTTATCAGTGGCATGAAAATGGACTAATGCATTATGTCATAATATTTATAATAATTATGTCAAAATTACATATCAATTTTGTATGTCACTACTAATATTTACTTATTTAAATATATTCCGGTAAAATATAGTGAAAGGGAACTTTTAGAAATCACTAAATTTTGAATGACTCCAATCATCCTTTACCAAATTAATTAAATAAACATGTGCATTTGGTATCCACTCAGCATTTGTTTTTGAAATATATGATTTAAACTAATTGAATTCCCTTATAAATAGAAAATATTATACCTGAACTTGAACCCAATACACTTTTTGTAGTGTGGTGACTCCAATTATATATTCATTTCTACATCTTCAAATATTAGCAGACAAGGTAGGGATAAAAAGTATTTAAGAGGGTTTTGTTTGTTTGTTTCTAGAAGTTAACCACTGTCCACAACTACAAGCATCACTCATGTTACACAACTATTATTTATAATGTTTTCATAATTGGAAGCAATTAGGAAATGGGTAACTATATTCTCAAGTGCTTTTCCATGTTATAATCTTTATTATATTGAAACATAGCCTATTTTTTCTTTCCTAGGATATATTAAGTTAAACACCGCTACATGTAATACTCTATTGAGTTTACAAAGTAAATTAACACCATGAAGACAGTGTTCAAGAGTTTGAGTATCAGTATGACTTAGGACCAGAAAAAATATAAATTTGAATAAACACTCAATCATAACTGTTTAATTATGAGAAAATCGTAAGTATATTGAAAACAGTATTGGGTTTATTGACTATAATATCACAGGACCATAAACGATGCTTGAAAATTAGCAGATAATGAACATATTATTGTTTTCTTCTTTTGTTTAATATCATATTTTATAAAAAATATACTAGAATATTACTTAGAAGGATATTAATTAGAAAACTATGTTTTAATTAAAATCATTCTTTTTGAAAAATAGTTAAAGACCTGTTCCTGGGGCAATATTTTCCCAGGTCAGTTGTGAGATTCAAGCTTAAAACACAGTTATATTCAGAAACGGTAAAATTTTGAAGGATAAAAGGATAATTTAAATCTAGGAGTTAAAATAAAGGGTCTCAGTTAAATATATATATATATATATATATATATATAAAATACATATAAATAGTCAATTTTTTTTTTTTTTTTTTTTTGAGACTGAGTCTAGCTCTGTCTCCCAGGCTGCAGTGTAGTGGCACGATTTCGGCTCGCTGCAACCTCCGCCTCCCAGGTTCAAACTATTCTTCTGCCTCAGTCTCCCAAGTAACTGGGATTACAGGAGCCCGCCACCTCTCCCAGGTAGATTTGTATTTTTAATAGAGATGGGGTTTCACCATGTTGGCCAGACTGTTCTCAAACTTCTGACTTCAGGTGCTCTGCCTGCCTCGGCCTCCCAATGTGCTGGGGTTACAGGCGTGAGCCCCTGCACCCAGCCGACCACGTCATTCTTAATAAATGAGTCCCAAATTCACGAATATTAGTAAGAGAACTGATATTATGAATGCCGTAACTTTTCAGCAGGCATAAAATATTATCTTTCTTTTTCTTAACTTTACTATTTCCTATTAATACATTGATAAATTATCAAAAACTTTAAAAAAAAATAAATATGAAAGAATTATTTGAATGCAATTTCACTTACTGCTCTGTAGCTATAGCCATGCTGTATCCATAGAGGCTATGAACATCATACTGTTTCCCCCAGTTCTGCACAGCATCCATGCAAATTGTTTTGGAATACATGAGTTTGTCAAGAATATCTTTGAGAAAATACATAAGAAACATTTCTTATATTTTTCCATTATAAACATTATAATATATATTTTCCATCATAAATGTTATATCCCATTTCATTTGTGCTATGAAATTCCATATTTGGTCGAAAATGATGAAAAAGGACAATTCAGTTAAACCTAAACTACGTTCCAATTAGGTCCTCATCTTTCACTCTTGCTAAACTTGGATTAACTATTAGATTTATATTTACATTGGTAAATACTCTGTTTTCTAACTTCAATAACAAAATAGCCTTTAACAATATAGAAATATACCTACACCCAACTATATTGTACATCATATATTTATGGACCCATTTTAAAGCCTTATAATAGATTAGTCTATTTTAATACAATCTTAGGCAGAGAATATTTGGCTGAAGAAAAAATAAACAAGTTGATTTTATGGTTTTAAAACTATACCAAAAATTGTAATTTAGAAATATATACTAGAAATTACCAGCAAAACAGAAAATTATTCTAAATTAAAACAGTAATTAGATAACCAAATAAATTTTACCAGGAGTAAAAGGTGGATAATTCAATTTGTTGGCATTGCATCCTT
Organism: Macaca fascicularis; assembly: GCF_037993035.2. Lineage (NCBI taxonomy): Eukaryota > Metazoa > Chordata > Mammalia > Primates > Cercopithecidae > Macaca > Macaca fascicularis. The sequence goes on from NC_088376.1 coordinate 76,157,868, forward strand.
TTGTTGAACCTTGAATAAAGCTGGAAACTTCATTCATGTCCTGAATGGATACAAAATGAAGAACTGCAGATTTTACATAATTACAAATCCTATTAGCAGAAACTCTCTAGTTCTTTGAAAATGTTTCATATAAGATAACCATAATGCTCATTAATTCCTAGAAGATAAATATAAGCTAACAACCTAAAAATAAACAGAATGCCTGTATCAGATAAGTATCTTAGATGGGATAGAGAGATTTTAAACAATCAAAATGTAGTTCATGTATCTAGTTTTGATTTTATATATATATATGATATTACTTGTAAGTATTAAGTCATTTCCAAATAGCTGTTAGTCTTCTCATTATGAGTCCATTATTATACACATTCTTTGCATATCCATTGATTCAATGTATTTTGTTTCATTTAACCTTTATCTAGTTTCTATGATGTGCTAAGCACATTGCTAGAGGCAAAATTTGCCTACCAACAGCTCCTATACACTCATAAAAGAATGAAAGTTTTAAAAAGGCAAATAGACTTTAGTGTTTTAATTAAAATAGTTATGGCCTCACAGAATCTCTGAAACACTCAGGGAAACCTAGGTCAGCACGATCACACTCTGAGAACCAAGACCTAAACAGCTCTTGAAGAAATAGTGGTGGGATATTATGTTCATGGATTTTCTAGCCATTTTAACACAGGCCCCAATCTTGTCCCACTACCTACGAGCTGTGTGACCATAAACCAGTTAAGTCTTTGCACTAAAAAAAATAAATTTTATAAAATCATATATTACCAAACATATACTCAAGAAATACGTGTTTTGTCTTTCTTCTCTGCAATCTGTGTCGAGGACTTCTATAAGCCTTGTTTTTCACATCTGTATAATAAATTGTCTCCTTTCATATAAAGGCATCACATTCAGTCACATCCTTGTCTCTCTGGTAATTTTACTTCACTCAGAAAAAGTAGATTTTCTTAATTACATTTCCTTTTCCCCATCTACATCATGCCCATATTTTAAGACTCACTGCTTTTCACCTTTTTGAATCCTTCCCCTCTTATTTCAGCTTTCAATCCTCCCTTTAACCTTAACACTCCTATATTAACTTTACAATCGTTAAACCTATCTTTTATACTGCTTTCTGAGACTCCCCAAATAGATAATATTTATCAACAGATTAGAAAAGATCTGAGACTGATGGTGTCACTTAAAGACACTAATAAAATAATTTTAAAAATGTAATGGTGAATCATTTGTATTATAGTTAGACATTTCTTTCATAAAATTATAACTACAACTAGACTGATTTAGTTTGCAAAAGCTTCCCTAAATATTGAGTTCTTCTGACCGAAGCCCACTCAATATGATTAGTCAATTCTGTTATTCTCAAAATATTCTCATAAAAGTGTCTAGACTGTGGATATAAAAAGAAGCTAAGGAAATTTGATACATGGAATTGAAATGATAAATTAATAGTGCTCAAGGGAAAAAACAATAGATTTGTTATCATGACAGATTTAAATGGTATATATTTCCACTTCCCAAATGTTTTCAGAGTGAGCAGAAATGAGAGAAATTAATATAGTTATTCCGAAGTACAAAATACCTAAAGCTACATTTAGTTATTTTTTTGAAATTGTCTGGAATGTTATATTCAATTTTGTTTCCTATGTCCAGTAGAAATTAATAATGGTATATACAGGAAATAAATGTAGGTAAACTACATTTTTCTTCATGATTCCATCAATAAAATTCAAGTTTTAAAAAATTGCTGCTGAAATGTATAATTTGGGAATAGTGAGCTGCATTATTTTAAATTTTAAGAGTCTTTTTCTAAACAATTTTAACATCCGGGTATATAGTATAGTTGAGGAATTACAAGGGCAAAACACTCAACTATGATATTAATATCATTTATATTTGAGCTACATATGTGTAAATTTGCCATAAATTTCACAAAATCTTTCATCACTGAAAGTAAACATTATTATGTAATTTAAGGATGAACAAATTTTTTTGGAAAAAAAATTAATTGGTTTTACTGAAAATAATTGACAAAAATATTTAAAAGTTTTATTTTATGACCATTTTTACATGATTGAATCAGAATGTGATTATTTTGCCAACTCACAATAAAAGGGGAAATAGTTTTTTGAACCAATAATATATATTTTTAGCCTGCTGAGTCAAAAAAATAACATTTTTCATAATTTTAACCATATTTTACATAAAGCATGCCATTTAATATTTTAGTAACCTTCCTTAAATATGTCTAAAGTATGTCTATATAGCAAGACAGTATTAAATTAAACTTATTACACATATTTAAAAGAATTTGTCTATTATAGTGTATTTTTAAGTGGCATTTTGAAAATTATAAAAGCACTTTAATTCTCTAACATATCCAAATGATTTAAGTGAAACTATAGTTATTTAATATTAGATACCAGTGCATTAAATTAACATTTTTAATATTACAACAAGTAGATTTGGAACATTGTAGTCATGAGGCAAAAGCCTCAGTAGACTGATAGTAATAAGCACATCTAAAGTTATGTAGGTGTCATTCAAATCATGTTAAGTCTATTAAAAACTATTTTTTGAGGCTGAGGCGTTACCTACCAGACTGGCCAACATGGTAAAACCTTGTCTCTACTAAAAATACAAAAATTAGCCGGGCGTGGTGAAGTGCACCTGTAATTCCAGCTCCTCGGGAGGCTGAGGCAGGGAGAATCTTTTGAACCTAGGGGACGGACGTTATAGTGAGCCAAGATAGTGCCACTGTACTACAGCCTGGGTGACAGAGCAAGACTGAGTCTCAAAAAAAAAAAAAAATTGTCAACTTTGTTTCTGAGAATGTACCTCAAGCTTCTTTAAAATTGCTTGAAAATTGTGATAGTATTCTGATGGCATTTTATACTCACATTTAAACTAAATCTAGATAAATATAGCCCTGTTTTTTTAAAAAAATTGTAAAAGAATTTCATTTTTATAAGAATTACATGAAATGTAGAAAGAATATAACCAAATACGCTTCTAGCTATTTGGATATATAAAATTATTTGGACATATCTTCTTAATAAAATTTATGTTTCCAAATACTATGCATTAAATTATTCAGTTTTTTCATTGAATAATTTTTCTTATTAGATTTTTAAGAATAGAACCAAAATAACAACATGATATCAAAACATGCATATGTATTCAAAAAATGGAAATGATATTTTAATTTTTAAAATATTGACTAACACTTTTGTTTTGAAATCATAGCTTTGGTCTTAAGTATACTAAGTACAGTAGGCTTTTGTTTCTCAACTATTAGTGAATTATCTCTCATAAAAAAGAGAATTCAAATTTATTATATTTTATACACAAAAACAATATTTCAATGACAATTAAGCTCACATCATTTCCCAAAGTGATTTTAATATTTAAACTTAAAATTCACAAATATTAGCATGGAACTAAACTACAAATATAGTAAATTATAAAACTATTTTTATACTTGACATAAATCTAAAACTTTATCAGTTGAATAACAACTTGTTTTAGGTGGATCAGAAACAATAATCCAAAGAAAGTGAAATAATTAGATAAACTGCTTAGCAGTGTGATATGGCAAGTATTTAACTAATAGCTAGAAGTAAAATATCCACTGTTTATCCATGATATGTATTAGTTCACTGAAGTTCACTGATCTTTGAAATTGCACTGCTTTTTATGTTGTGTTTTTTTGTTTGTGTGTTTAAGGCTTAGTTACAATGCTTCTGTATCAGTGTTGGAAATACTCTGCCTTTCTCAGATAACCTCCTCTCCCACACTTTGGAGGTCAATCAGGAATTTCAGTTTTCAATGAATGCAAGAAATGCAATATTCTGTCTTTCTATAACACAATCAGGCTCTGTCTCACTATTCCTACAGTATTATTTATACTTGTAACTTTGCTGTAATCAAAGTGGCTCCTAACTAGGAAAAAAATAAAAGACTTAGAAACTTTCAGTATCAGTTAAATAATACAAGAACTAGAACTTAAAATAAAGCTCAAGATAACAGTATTTTTTTTTATTTCTACCAATTGCTGGTTATTAGTGGTGTGATATCAGTGATTTTATGTTAAATAATTGAAGCCTTTTCATCTTCTTTTTGTTACTGTCATCATAGGAGTTCTGAAAATTATGCTAACCCTTTACTCAAATCCATATTGTCAGCAGAAAACATAATTTTTCCATCTTTGTAGTCCCAACAACATGTCTGATAGACATATGGTGCAAAATAAATATTTGCTAACTAAATGATTGATTGATTTAATAAATAAGGGAATAATTAGAATAACGACTGAATCAATAATGAGCACCTAAGGAAAATAGAGATGGTGTGAACCTAAAACACCAAAGAAAATATAGCCATCACTAGTGTGTCCATTATGTATTTTTTCAAAATTATACTGAGTTGTAATTTAGTTTCCATGCCTAGCAGCAGGCCTTCAATAACTAAAGATATACAGCTTCATTAAAGAAACTCTTAAACACTTGTATTTTTTTTTCTTTTTTGAGACAGAGTTTCACTCTTGTTGCCCAGGGTGGAATGCAGTGGCACCATCTCGGATCACTGCAACCTCCAGCTCCCGAGTTCAAGCGATCCTTCTGCCTCAGTCTCCAGTATAGCTGGGATTACAAGCATGTGCCCCCAAGCCCGGTTAATTTTTGTAGTTTTAGTAAAGACGGGGTTTCAGCATGTTGGTCAGGTTGGTCTCGAACTCCTGACCTCAAATGATCTGCCCACCTCAGCCTCCCAAAGTGCTGGGATTACATGCATGAGCCACCATGCATGATTGTATTTTTCTTTAATAAGTTTATGAGCAAACTAGGATTCTGTTTGTTGCTTTTTTTAAATACAGTAATACTTAACCTATTGCCAATTTTTATTTGTTCTGTTCCATAGCTTACTAAAGAGAAGTCTCTAAAGGACAGGGGCTTATTCAGATCATATTGCTGCTGTTGCTTGACTGTTAAAAACTTTAATAAATGTTTTGCTAATTGATAAGCAATAGGTTTATCACCAAATCTTATTAACTAATTTTTGGGTAAATTATTACACATAAAGGAACAAACCCTTGGATATAGAAGTAAAATTTATTCTATAAAGTGTATTGCTAAAAAAGAAAAACCTTAATTGGCATTTTTTTCTTACTTATGCACATGATGGGTATACCTATATATTCTAGGAAAAAACATTATAGTAGCTTTAAATTTTATGTTGAATACATCAGAAAAAATATATTTTGTTGACTTAGTAATTTTTACAGATAAATAATTCTACAGTTATTGACCAAAATTGTTGGTTTAAAATAGCTACTTACAATCCAAAGTCCATCATATTGCACTTCTTGATGGAAAATACTGCATTCATTTGCCCACCAATCAATGCAGTTTGGATTAGTGAAATCAGGGTATACTGTTAATCCTGGCCATACCTAGAAGAATAGATCATTCACATATATACATAAAAAAAGAGAACAATAAATCAATGGAATTTCAAAGTAAAGAAGTTGAGAATAGTAAAAAATTAAAGTTATTCTACTTCTTTCGGTATATATGACTCATACATTATCTAAATTTACAAGAATATCATGACTATTTAAAACGCATTTAAAGAAGAGCAGTAAAAAGAAAGTGAAATATGAAGCATTTAGAAAGAAAAAATTATCAGAACATGACATAAGGCTGCTATTTTAACTGTAAATTTGTTTTTGAGCATCCTTGTAGGATAGCTTAATAAATACACAATAAATATTCTATATAATATATTTTATATCCCATAAAATAAAGCACATTAGCTTATTTCCAAAGGCATATGCCTCCAAGAAATTTTTTAAGCGTCTTTATGTTTATTTTTTATGAATAAACATGAATATGATACATACTGGGCACTATTTCAAGTACTCTCATAATTACTAACATATAATCTTCATTAGAATTTTTGAAAGCAGGTACTATTTTTATTACCACTTACAGATGAGGTAGGTACTATAATTAAAGTCATTTTGCAGATTACAGAAGTAATGCAGAGAAGTTAAGTAAGTTGTTCAAAGTCAAACCACTAATAACAGTTACAGCAGCAATTTAAGCCCAAACACTCTTACATCTGAGTCCATGCTGTTAAACACTGTGTGTATTATGCTGTCTTTTTCTGATTTATGCTTCTTGAAATTATTTTATATTATTTTACTTATTACTTACAATAATAACATTAGGCAAGCAGAATTTAATTTCAGATAAATTGAGCTAAATTATATTGTTTTGTATCCAAATATTTCAAATTGGCTGTCTGATCTGTCCATAAGGAACAAAGCTGGTATTAACATGTATTCTGTGAAATATCAATTAAGGGTAAGAAACTGCGTGAGTTTTCTTTTTTTGCAGAAGGAGTTCATAATTACTTAAAAGACTTTCACCAGAAACTTTAAGTTGGATGAATGTGATAAGAATGAAGCTTACGGCAGAGAGACAGAACAAGATGGCTGAAAAGAAGCCTCCAATGACCGTTCCCCTGCAGAAGCACCAAATTGAACAACTACTCCCACACATGACAAAGCACCTTCTTAAGAACCAAATTCACATGAGTGATCACAGTACCTGATTTTAGCATCATAGCAAGGGAAGACTCATTGAAGAGGGTAGGAAAGAGAGTCTTGGAATGCATGCACCACCCCTCTCACATTCCCCAACAGTGTCCATGGTGCATGGAGGGAGAATCTGTGCACATTGGGAAGGGACAGCAAAGCGATTGTGGTCTTTTGCATTGGAACTCAGTGTTGGCCTGCCACAACGGAAAGTACGAAGGGGCAGAAATCAGCTGACACCCATAGATGGAGCATTTAGAACAGCCCTAGCCATAGACTATGAGTCTGCAAGAGTCATGGCATTATTGGGCTTTAGGTGCCTCCTAAAGCAGATACAGTTGCAGTTAACAAAGACTTAGATCACAAAACCCAAGTCCCTTAGAATACCTGGAAAGCCTATCAATAAGGATGGGCAAAAACAAGCCTACACTGTGAAGACTACAATAAATGCCTAACTCTTCAATGCCCAGACAATGACAAACATCCACAAGCATAAAGACCATCCAGGAAAACATGAACTCACAAAATGAACTAAATAAGGTACCAGAGACCAATCCTGGAGAGACAGAGATATGTCAACTTTCAGACAGAAAATTTAAAATGCTGTTTTGGGGAAATTCAGTGAAATCCAGGATAACATGGAGGAGTTCAGGGTTCTATCAGATAAATTTAATGAAAGGATTAAAATAATTTAAAAGAATCAAGCAGAAACTCGAGCTGAAAATTGCAATGGACATACTGAAGAATGCATCAGTCTTTTAGTAGTAGAATTGATCAAGCAGAAGAAAGAATTAGTGAGCTCGAAGACAAGCTATTTGAAAATACACAGTCAGAGGAGACAAAAGAGCAAAAGAATAAAGAAAAATTAAACATGGCTACAAGATGTAGAAAATAGTCTCAAAAGTGCAAATCTGAGTTATTGGCCTTAAAGAGGAAGTAGAGAGAGAGAGGTAGAAAGTATATTAAAAGCGAAAATGATAGGAAAGTCCCAAACTTAGAGAAAGATATCAATATTGAAGTACAAGAAAGATACAGAACACCAAGAAGATTTAACCCAAAAGAGACTACCTCGAGACATTTAATAATTAAATTCCCAAAGGTCAAGGATAAAGAAAGAATGCAAAAAGCAGCAGGATAAAGGAGACAAATAACCTACAAAGGAGCTCCAATATATTTGGCAGCAGACTTTTCGGTGTAACTTTACAGGCCAGGAGAGAGAGTTGCATGACATATTTAAAATGCTGTAGGAAAAATATATATATATTTTTAGCAAAGTATATATATTTTTAAAATATCCAGTGAAAATATCCTTCAAACCTGGAAAAGAAATGTAGCCTTTCTCAAGCAAAAGCTGAGGGATTTCATCAACACAAGACAAATCCTATAAGATATGCTGAAGAGAATTATTTTAGTCTGAAAGAAAAGAATGTTAAGGCCGGGCATAGTGGCTCATGCCTGTAATCCCAGCATTTTGGGAGGCCAAGGCGGGCGGATCACGAGGTCAGGAGATCCAGACCATCCTGGCTAACACAGTGAAACCCCGTCTCTACTAAAAATCAAAAAAAAAAAAAAAAAAAAAAATTAGCCGGGCGTCATGTCGGGCACCTGTAGTCCCAGCTACTCTGGAGGCTGAGCCAGGAGAATGGAAAAACAAACAAACAAACAAACAAACAAACAAAAACGGATGTTAAGGGCTAAAAAAAGAAATTATGATACAAAACTGACTGGGAATAGTAAGTACACAGAAAACACAGAATATTAAAACAATACATTTGTGGTATGTAAACTACTTGTATTTTGAATAAAAAGATTAAAAGTCATATTTATAAAAAATAACTACAACCTTTCAAGACAGACTGTATAATGAAATATAAATGGAAACTGAAAGTTTAAAAAGCAGGAGGATGAAGTTAAAGTGTAGAGATTTTATTAGTTTTCTCTCTGCTTGTAAGTTTGTTTATGCAATCAGTGTTAAGTTGTCATCAGCTTAAAATAGTGAGTTGTAAGATACTATTTGCAAGCATCCTGATAACTTCAAATCAAAATAACTACAACATATACACAGAAAATAGAAAGTAAGAAATTAAAACACACCACCTAATAAAATTGCCTTCACTAAAAGGAAGACAGAAGAAAGGAAAGAAGATAGAGACAACCATAAAACAACCAGAAAACATGTACAAATAGCAGGAGTAAGCCTTTACTTATCAATGATAACGATGAATGTTAATGAACTAAATCTCCAATAAAAAGATATAGAACAGCTGAATGGATTAGAAAACAAGATCTAATGATCTATTGCTCACAATAAACACACTGCACCTATAAAGATGCACAGACTGAAAATAAAGTAATGAAAAGAGATATTCCATGCAAATGAAACCATAAAAGAGCATGAATAGCTATACTGATATCAGACAAAATAGATTTTCAGACAAAAAATATTAAGAGAAAAAGATCATAATTATATAATAACAGGATCAATTCAGCAATGAATGTATATATATCACACATATAGCACACATATATATGTGCGTATATATATGCATCAAACACTGGAGCACCCAGATGTATAAAACAAATAACTAAATAGATAAATAGAACTCAATGTAATAGGGCTGGAGACTTTGACACCCCGTGTTCAACATTGTACAGATCATCCAGACAGACAGAAAACTAACAAAGAAACATTGTCTTTAATCTTTATTATAAATTAAATGGACCTGATAGATTTTTACAGAATATTGTATCCAATGGCTACAGACATTCTTCTCTTAAGCACAGGAATTATTCTCAAGGGTAGACCATATGTCAGGTCAAAAACAAGACTTAAAATATTTTAATTGAAATCATATCAAGTATTTTCTTCCACCACAATGGAATAAAATTAGAAATAAATAACAGGAATAACTTTGGAAGCTACATAAAAACATGAAAATTAAACAATATGCTCCTGAATAAACATTGGGTCAATGAATAAATTTAGGAAAAAATTTTACAAATGTCTTAAAACAGCTGATAATGGAAACACAACGTACTAAATATATGGGATAAAATGAAAGCAATGCTAAGGGGAAAAATTATAGCAGTAAGTACCTACATTAAAAAAGTTGAAAAACTTTAAATAAACAACCTAATCATGTGTCTTAAAGAACTAGAAAATCAAGAGCAAACCTAACCCAAAATTAGTAGAAAAGAAAAAATAATGATCGGAGAAGAAATACATGAAATTGAAAAAAAAAAAGTATAAAAGAGGAACAAAATGAAAAGTTGTTTTTTTGAAAATATAAACAAAATCAAATAACCTTTAGCTAGACTAAGAAAAAAAGCAAGGCCCAAATAAATAAAATCAGTGATTGAAAAGGACACATTACAACAGATAACACAGAAATGCAAGTAATTTTTAGAGGCTACTATGAGAAGCTATATGCCAATAAATTGGAAAACCTAGAAGAAATGCATAAATTCCTAAACACATACAATCTACTAAGATCAAGCCATGGAGAAATTTATCTGGTATATCTTTACATTTTACATGACTTCTTATAAGAACTGTTTTATAAATTCTTTGATTATTTTCTTCGTCTAATGTTTTCCTCCACAATTAAAATACAAAATTCAGACTTGAAAGCAGATATACACACACACGTGCGCGCGCGCGCGCGCGCACACACACACACACACACACACATGCACGTCCACAGAAACTTCATCGTTTCAGAGAAGAAAATTTGAGTGACACAATTTTAATAAATATATTTTACTTCTCCAATAAGTGGTGTACTTCCATCTGACTCATTTATCCACACATGTTGTGCGTTTCCCCTCTCATAGGATGCATATGTTGTTCCATTGGCACGTCGACTAATGGAAATTGCAGGATCCTAATAACAGAAAGAAGAAACTATGCAAAAATCTATTAACTTACACATGTGTAGACACTAAAAATGTATTAATGTATAATTGATTATTACCAAGATGATGACATATTTCTGCCCATAGTTATGCAAATCTTGCACAAATTGAGGGAGTCCGTTAAATGCAACTTGATCATAAGTAAAGTCTTTCTTGTCTTCCATGTAGTCAATATCAGTGACCTGTGTATCCTGAAAGTTAGATGATTGTATTTCAATACATAGTACTGAAAGAGCTCTCAGTCAGGTCAATCTTTAACTCCAATGAATGTGTATCATAAACATAATCTTTAAAAAATAAATGAACATCCATCGTTTTCATTTCACTTAAGAAGTAATTGTATTGTTTGTAAAACTGGTTTTTCTAATTATTAAGTACAAAAGCATTAAGTGATTATTCATATTTTTCAGTGATAATGACTAGATATGCATTGTTTTTATATACGTAGATTTCAATGCACAAAAATCAAAAACTTACACATTTCAGCATTTTTTGAAAATATATAGATTCTAAAATTAAGTTTTATTTTTAAAACTAAAAATGGTTTTGTTTACAGTGGAATATGTATTCTGTTCTAGTATAACTAACAATCGGTTCTTCAAAAGCATATATTTGTACTTTCAGGAGGCAAGGGCATTACATATGAGATAAAATATACTTTACAGTTAAAAGGTAGCCTTGTAATTATATTATATAATGTATATAGTAGATATTCGTGACAATTTCCTATAGGTATTATTATGTGACAATATTTAACTTAAGTTATATATTCCCACGAACCCGTCATTCTACTTACAAATGGTATGCCAGCTTCTCGGTTTCTCCTTACCACTTCTTTCACTACATCTAGTGATTTATAATTCCAGCGACTTAGTTGGAATCCAAGACTCCAATATGCTGGCATTGCTGGTAGTCCAACAAGCTTAAAGTAAATGAGAATATAATTAGTTTGAGTAGAAAAAATATAGTTAGCATTAATAACCAAGGTTAATGTGCCTTTTATTTTCTTATATCTCTAATATTCATTTGTTTATAAAATTTAAACAAACAATTAGTGTTACCTGGATTCTAAACAATTTCCTATTCTATTTGAATGTGTTATGAAATTTTTAACAAGTTTAAGTCTTATACTTCATGTTTTAGTTTGTGCTTAAAAATTAGAAAGTGCAGCATACCAAAAAGGAGCATTTGCCGAGATATGTTTCAAGTATTGCAGAAAGTTAAATAAGAGAATACAATAAAAACAACAAATAAATGATGATAAAAGGGAAAATTTTCCACCACCATCCTATTTTCTATTACAAGTCACCATATAAGAAAAACAGAAAAAATGTTTGAAAGTACAGAATTTCTGTTTCCCTACATTTTGGCACTTATCTATCTCCTGGTTTGCAAAAATGTTAATAAAATATATGTTCTGCAGTCCTCCCACCCAGTTATTGCATAGACTCTTTCTTATTCACATGCAGTGCCTCAGCTTCATTTCTTCCTCCTGGGGGCAAATGGATTGCCATATCTTCCTATTTCTGTAGTGGCCCAAGCAAGTTCAGTGCAAGAGAATATCAGTGTCACACTACAACGAATGATATAATTTTGCACATGGAAATTTGGATGTAACTGGTGTTATTTTTTTCCACTAAAAACTGAGTATTAGGTTATATGTGATGCATAATCATACTTGACATAAAATTTTTTCTTTGGTTTAGGCATATATATATATACGTATAGGATCCATGATTTCTAGGTAACAATCAAGGAATTACTCCTGTTGGGTTATTGTTTTCTATTCAAATGAAATACTAAACCTATTTCAAACTTGGTATCAGATAAACCTTATATCAAATAAAGCTTTCAAGAATTAGTATTTTTTATACCATACTCCTAAACACCATATGTCCCATAAAATTAAGGATTTAGACATGTGATTGAAATTTCTTCTTATATATGTGTGAAGAATCAACATATATGCTGACATAAATTTCTTCTCATATATATGTGAAGAATCAGCATATATGTAACAATACTTTTTTTGAAATAGTTTGACATTCTGCCGACTTTACTCAACATGTGGGAGATAGCTATGCCAACTGATGTTTGACAGTTGAAATGTCAAAGAGTAGTGTTTCTCCCTCTTGTTCATGTGATAACCACACACAAAGTCTATATGTAGACCAGCCTAGAACTGTAATTATGATTTTATATTAGAGAGACTGTAAATGTTGTGTGTTTCTTTTCTAAATTTTACATTTATAAACATAAATTTGGGAATGATTATACATTGTAAATGATTAAACAGCAAAAAACCCTAGCTACTCTCATTTCAGATTTTTGGATCCTAATTTTAAAAGTTTTTTATAGTAATCATCCTTTGAGATCATTTTTGCAAATGGGAATTTTATGTCAAAAGGTATATCAAGAAAATAAGATTTTTAAAATAGGCATAATCTTTAAATCTTATACCAATGAAAATAATTTTCTTTTCCATTATAACACCAGGAATCATATATATCAACAGTTAGAAGAGAGAAATTACGTGCAAGTTTTAGAATCATCTTCAGTGTAGGTCCTGGATTCCCCAGCTCTCTAAAGCCCATATTGAGCTCCAGTATACAAGATGTTACTTAATATATAAATAAGAGTTGCTTAGATAGTAACTTGAGATGTACAGTTTCAGACTAGGTTTTAAACTCAACCCTCTGAAGGCCCCAGGATAGGAGTCAATTTTCCTGGAGTTTACCTACTATGAATTTGTTATTATTTCATTTGAATAGAAAACAATAACCCAACATGAGTAATTTCTTGATTGTTACCTAGAAATCATGGATCCTATACATATATATATATATATATGCCTAAACCAAAGAAAAATTTTTATGTCAAGTATGATTATGCATCACATATAACCTAATATTCAGTTTTTAGTGGAAAAAAATAACACCAGTTACATCCAAATTTCCATGTGCAAAATTATACCATCCGTTGTAATGTGACACTGATACTCTCTTGCACTGAACTTGCTTGGTCCACTACAGAAATAGGAATTTCTAAATTCATCGGTTTTCCCACAACTCAGTTACCTCTAGGATTTTGACCAAAAGGATATATGACCTCTACATTTATTGCCTATTCTGTGTTAAATAAGATCGTTCCTTTTGCTTTACTCCATCATATAAAGTCATGAATAAGTAAATATTTAATATTCAAAATCTCAATGAAATCCAATGATCGAACTCAGCTGCCTAGAAGCAAGAAATTTTGAATTCAGAAACATAGAAACTTGAGTACATATAGAGTTCATTGGGAAAAGTAAAAACCACCCAGCTGCATCTTAAATATGTTAAGATTTTCAAAAACATTTAGCTAAGAGGCCCCTAATATGTAAAATAAAGTCATCTAAATATGTGGTCATATTAGATGAAATAAAAGTATGCAGAAAAAATTTTATAAAATAGACCTGAAACACACCTGTTGATACTGTTGAACTACTTGTTCCGGTGTATCTCCTAGAAAGATGTAAAAATCCAGAATGCCACCAGTAACTCTATATGTTACTATTGGAGTAGGCTGGATAAAAATCTCTACAAAATAAAATTGGGAAACTTATATGTAAATCGTGAAAGGGCTTATAGTAATGAATTGCAAATTCCATTTAAATTAATTTGTATTAACGACATTATTTTACAATATTTTGAAATAAGAAATAATGAAATATTGAATGCAGAAATAACATAGGGAAAAAGTAAAACGCCAACATGTCTGAGGCTTATAATAAAATGTCCCAGCTATTTTCTTTCACAGATGGTGGCAAAAGCTCCCCCTGGATATTGCGTTGCAAAAGGTTAGTTGCAAAGGATTAATTCTCTGACACCAAAAGATGTTTCTCTAAAACTGCGTTTTTAATTAGTCATTTAAACTGAAGATTCTCTGAAAGGTCATATTATCACATATTAACTTCTAAAGGACAAAGTGTCAAAAGTTTTAATTTAACTTTTCTAAATACAAGACACAGTAAGTGACTGGATAACCATGTAATAAACTGATCTTGCTGAAATGTGATTAATTTCTTCAATTTTTTGTTATCATCAATTCACCTATTAAAGAGATATTATACTCATAATATTAAAAACTAAAATACTACATTATATGAATTATGATGAACTAAAAAATTTACTCTTCTATTTCCATGGACATCTTTTTTATTTTCATTTGTAGTGGTATGTTTACTTATCTAGACAAATGAGATTGAGGGAATGAAAATACCGATTGGCATGGATGTGTTTCGGTACTCCTCTGAAAGGAAAATAAAGTGCCTGAATGCCACAACATAGCATACTCTCCCCATAATAGATGCACTGGCATGCAAAAATTGATTTTCTCTTTAATTTCAAAATTTACTTATAACAATTTCATACGTTAATATTAACTATAATAGAGTTTGCTCTGACATACAATATGCATGATTGAAATAAAGAGAGCATTGAAAACATTTCAAGTGAAATCTATAAATATATTATCAAATAAATTATTCTTACCCATTGCATTGCTATTCATTAAGAAAACACCAAATGACTTTCCAGATGTATCTTCAATACACATAAAGAATGTTTGATGGCCATATAAATTATTATTATTCTATAAGGCAAGAATGTGAAAATAAAATTTTCAAATATATTTAAAACAAAAAGATTATATATTTTATATGCTCTTCATGAATTAATTTGTTACTATAATTTGTTTCCCATGTTTCTATACTAATTGTCTTCACTATACATACCAATGAAACATTATAGGTAAAACAAAACTTCAAACTTTTTAACATTATTAATATAGTAATGTATAAAATATATAACATATACTATTAATATATTACTTAACTGTCCTGTTTTATTATAATTACATTAGTTTTAATAGCGTATGCCCAGGTGGGAGGATCACGAGGTCAGGAGATGAAGACCATCCCGGCTAACTGGTGAAATGTTGCCTCTACTAAAAATACGAAAAATTAGCTGGGCGCGGTGACATGCACCTGTAATCCCAGCTACTTGGGAGGCTCAGGCGGAAGAATCGCTTGAACCCAAGAGGCAGAGGTTGCAGTGAGTCCAGATCATGCCACTGCGTTCCAGCCTAGGTGACAGAGCTAGACTCCATCTCAAAAATAAATAAATAAAATACAAAATTAAAATAATAACTTAGTCATGATAAGGTAATGGCATGTTTATCAATTAGGCCTCATGTACACCCAAGGTACTGCAGGAGCTTCCAAAATGATATGTACCCTCATAAAAATTTAGTAGTCTGTTTCTTGAGAGCTGATGAGGAGCTTACATGATAGAGACAAACTGGAAATACAGTGATATGGTGAAAGGAAAAAGACTTCCTGACTAAGTGCATATGGATTTTTAAAGGAAAGAATGTATGTAAATTAGCTCTGACATTCTCTCTCTGGTGTTAATTAATTAATCTCACTCTGCTGTAAACAGAAATTAGTAAAATTCATTAGAAATTCTGTACCAAATGAAACTCTTTAAAACAACTACTCACTGGTTTATTTTTGATATAGAAACAACATTGCCAATTAAAAAGAAATAACTGACAAGCATTTGATCAAAGTCAATCATGAATCAAAAATATTTTTTAAAGGTATGATGTTTGCTCTCAAAAATCTCACATTTTTGAGCAAAAAACATAGAAACAAACATATACAGGAGTAACACACTAATATGATTATTATACTAAGTCAAGTATAAAGATAAAGACTAAGTCCTTATTGGAGAGTTTGGGAGAAGTTCTTACAAGATCAAATTTCGGTTGAGAGCTGAATGATATAATATGAGTGATGAAGAACATCAGGTTTCTGTACTTATCAGAAAAAAAAAACAAACTGTGCAAAGATTTGAAGTTATGGAAAATGATCATATATTATAGAACAATAAGAAGGACAGAGATGCACGAGATAGTATCTGGTAGCTAGGCAGACATTATATTGTATGAAGATATGTAAAACAGAATTATTCTAGTGCAATGGCTAGCCATTGATGGATGTACAAGGGTGATTTGAACAGGAATAATAAAATATGATCATGAAAGTCAAAATAAACCATTTATAAACTGGAAATCCCATGAAAAACTTCACAAAATCTGTTAGTCACTGAGTCCATTTAAAACCTATCAATTGTCACTCTCAAGCTAAACAATACAGCAACAAGCTTTTGTATTGGTATCAGTGACATTCAAATAGTTTAGTTGATCAGTTAAAATAAACGATGTTTTCAAATATGCTAAGATTATCATCTGCTGCACTATAATGATTATATTTATAACAAGAAAAATAGTTTCTTACATCACCGGGAAGTTGATCTCGAGTAAAAATTGGCCATGTTTTCCAGGATAAATCATGACGAAATCTCTTATGAACCTGTTCCCCAATACCATAAATGTAATCACTTGGAAGACGGGTTGAGATCTGTAAGTACTGGTCAGAGTACACTAAGGGACCAATGCTGGTGTCAAACCTGTACCGTAAAAGAAATAAAGAAATAATCATATAAAAGAAATAAAGAAATGATCACCATAAAAGAAATAAAGAAATAATCATATATTAATCATATATATAAAGAAATAAAGAAATAAATATATATATGTAGTTCTACCAGATACAGGTTTATGTTAACGTTATCCAGAATATTTCATTTTAAACACACCTGTGGTTAGCTTTGGTCACTTCTTAGAAACACACACATTACCCCATAAAAAAAATTGGTTCACTGCATCGACACAATTTTTGCCAATATCTTTCACATCCATTTCTTCCTTTACTTTTCATCACAAGTTTAAAGCATAACTACCATTATCAATCACATTTCACAGATGACACAAACTGGGATAATTAGTTGATGTTTTTAGGGACCACAAACTGGTTGGCAGGAGAGCCAAGTTTCAAACCCAGTTCTGCTTGCTCTGGGTACTAGATTTTAAAATACAGTATTTTACTGGCTTCCACCCTTAAAAATTAAGTTTGAAAGCATTTTTCCCCTAAAAAAGTTTTATGTTTTATGCAGATGAAATAGGTACTACAAGAAATGCTAAATGACGTTTAAGATTTGTATGCTTTTATTTTTATTGACAATTAGTTATTGTATATACAGTCAACCCTCCATATCTGTGAGTTTTGAATTCATGGATTCAACCAACCAGGGATGGAAATTATTTGAGGGGGGGAAAAAAAAAGAATGGTGTATCTATACTAAATACATACAGACATATTTTTATTATCATTCTTCACTAAACAATTTAGTATAACAATTCTTTACATATAATATACATTGCATTCATTATAATTTAGAAATGATTTAAGTATACAAGAGGATGTGCGTAGGTTATATACAAATACTACACAATATTATATAAGGAATTTGAGCATCCATGGATTTTGGTATACTCAGTGGGGGAGCGGGGATTGTCCTGAAAGCAGTCTCCATGGATACTGAGGGAGGTCTGTATTAATGGGATACAATGTGATGTTTTGATACACATGATTTGATGATAAAACTAATTAACGTATCCATCACCCTACATACTTTTTACTGCAAACATTTAGAATTTATAGTAGTCTCTTAGTACTTTTGCAATATACATTAAATTATTATTTTAATATTAGCTATAGTCACCATGTTGATTTGTCTCAAAAACATGTTGTTTCTGTCTAATCATTTGATCAACATCTCCCCATTCTCCTCCACTCCCAGCCTCTGGAAACCATAATTCTACTTTCCGCTTCTATGATTTCAACATGTTTTAGATTTCACTTATAAAGAAGATCATATAGTATTTGTCTTTCTGTGTCTGGCTTATTTCACATGGTATTTAATATTTTTATGATTTAACATAAAGTCATTAACAAAAGTACTAAAGTACATTTAGTAAGAGTAATTGCTGAGATTTAATCTTGACAATTGATTTATTAGCAATTCTTGGGGATACAAGGGCATTTATCTTGAAACCATTCATAGGAAATTACTAAATCTCTTGCACCTACACACCTCATACAATCATAATGAAGGTGTTCAGTCTATATTGGATTCTACATATATATAAACTATTTTAATATTAATATGGGAACTAACTCCTCTTTCATCTTTGAATAGTAACTGTCTGATTCTACAAATTGGCAACAAAATATCATAAATATGGGGGAAAGACACAAAAGCTATTCTATGTATGTACAAATATATGCAAGACTAGAGTTGCATTAGTGAAGCTCTCCACCTTCATCTTTGTTCAACCTTTATTTGTAGATTATGATTTATGCTCCAGCATCTTTCATCCACAAGAAACCAAACTCTTTTATCACTGTAAACTTTATAAACCTATCCACTTACCCTCTTTTGGGAGGAAATTTATTTCTACCAAAAATGTCTTGAAATTAAGACTTTCCAATTCTATAATAACAGAATAAACTCATATAATTGTAAAATAATATACTTACAAAATTTTATCATTGCTTTTCCTAATAACTTGGATGCTAAATGGGTTTGGGGTAACCTTCACATCATACAGTGTATCAGAAACTGTGGGTCCAGTAAACTCTTTTACGTACTGATGAGGAACTTCATATCTTCTATTATTTGGATCAGTAATCTGGAAAGATTTAAGCAAATTAACATTACTTGATTCTAGACTTTTATTTAATATTCCATTTCTGAACTATTAAATGCAAGTTCTGAACAAAAAATAACATGGTGATTAGTTTCATAGAAGAGTATTAATCTATTCAGAACCTTAATTTTAACATTTTTGAGTGGCTATGCACAAAGTGTATAAATATTAAAGAAATACATAGATTTAGCTGGTTATGAAGTATTGTGTATAAAATTAAGTGCAGAGTTTTACTGACTGATATAAAAATGATAGTATTACCAAATATTGATTACTGAATACTAGTAATCAATCACTGTATACTAGTAAATCAAGACACTAAATACTAGACCTTTGTGAAGTTAATCATTCTCAATGCTTTTCAATGTTTGGGTCCTTATATAACTATATAAAGATAAGAAACTTATCTTATCCATAAAGAAAAGAAATTTTGTTTAAAAATTTTTAGAGGAACTAAAAAGAAGTACTGAAATAAAATTGAATCACTGAGAAAAAGAAAAATTTGGTTTCCGTGAAATTATTGCTAAAAAGGTGATGTACAAATAATTTGGTGCTGTTTTTACTTCCAAATCCAAAATATTTATACTAGTAAACTACATTCTTAAAAAAAAAGAAGAATCGTACCTTTTAAAATCATGAATAAAATTTATAATCAATGAAAGAAAGTATTATGTTGCATGTATACAACACTAACACTTTTCTCAAATTAAATTTTAGATTAATCTTCTATCATAGCCTGTAGTTTAAATAATAATAAATTTTAAATGTTTCTTGAGAATGCTTATTTTCTTCAAGGCACTGAGCTAAATATTTTGCATGAATGATATTATTTAAATCCTTCAAAAATAAGTACAGAGCACACTATTATTAATTGTATGTTATATTTGCGTAAACAATCTGAGAGAAGTGCAGTTTAATTAATCCTTCGCCTTGGAATAAATATTTCTCAAGAGAGAAAATATATTTGTAGGATGAAAGGTGTGTTCATCAAATGTCTCACTGCAAGCACCACCTCCCGGATTCTTGCCATTCTCCTGCCTCAGCCTTCCCAGTAGCTGGGACTACAGGCGCCCACCACCACGCCCGGCTAATCTTTTGTATTTTTAATAGAGACAGGGTTTCACCGAGTTAGCCAGGATGGGCTCGTTCTCCTGACCTCGTGATCCGCCCGCCTCGGCTTCCCAAAGTGCTGGGATTACAGGCATGAGCCACCGCGCCCGGCCCATCAAATGTCTTTTAGTATTAAATCTTCTTTGGAAACCTTAAAAACCGAACCTTGAACCGGAAACGATTGGGTGTCTGATTTTGAGTTGTTAAGAGAACACTGTTGATGTCATTTCCAAATAGTGTAGGTGAAGGTATCCTGTTTAATTTGGCTTCAAGTCCTTAAAGAATAAAAAAAGCTGCCATGAGTGACTTGATTTATAATGTTAACAATTATTAAATATATTTATGTTACTGTATTTACCACAAATTAGTACTTTTTAAATTTGTTACAATCATACAAAAATAAGAAATTTGAACATTCTCAGGAACATATTTCTTATTTGATTCTATTTAAGGTATTTTTCCAAAGAAAAAATTAAGGCACATTTTTGCTTCACTTACAATATATCATATTGAATCAACACGGTAAAGGACTTCTTACCAATACTTGTTGTTGTGTTTTCTTGAACATTATAACCATGATTATCAACGAAGAAGCACCAAGGAATAAGAGAGTCATTCCATGGCCTCCAGCAGCAGCCTCTCTGTGCACAAATTCCCTGATAAAATATTTTAAAAGGAATTATATCATTAGTACTATTATCAGATGTCCCAGTCTCTATTTTTCCAATTAATTTTTAAATAATCTAATTTTTTCAAATGTATAATATGGTAAAATAGCATTTGCTCTTTTGTTTCTTTTACCTGGAAGAAATACATTTAATAAATTGAATTAATTACACCCTGTCAGAAATTTATGACCTGAGATGTGATTATTAAAATCACGTATCTATACAAATTTTTGTAAGCTCACGTATTTTAAAGAAACCTGATCTCCAAACGATTATAATTTATTCTGTTGTCATGGTATTCATATGGAAGAACTGAAATATTTATTTTGTACTAATTATCTATCAAGCTGAAATTTAAACTAGAAGGATGAAAATATGGCCCTGAATTTAAAGCCACTTAAAATCTGTAAGGGATTTAATTCTACCTACTTACTAGTTCAATATTTAATTAAACTATCTTAACTAGTTTATGTGCCGGTATCACAAGTAGTTGCTGCAATTGCATTCAATTAATAAAGCAAAATACTGAATTCTCAGTAATTTTATTATCCATATGAAATATTATGTGAAGTGAAAGAAAAATTATAAATGTTTATATATAAATAGTTTAGCCAAATATTGACGCTATGCATGAACAGCAGTATCATTACAAGTCTTCTTACTATGTAAATTTAATAGTGTGACACACTTTTATAATTCGAAAAATTGTAGGATTTTCCCCTTTGCTTACTTTCCATGAAAATAAGTTCTTAAAAACCTCCATTTTAATCAGCTGAAAGTGTGCACTAACCTTTCTGCTATTTCATCCTCAAATTAAAATGGTATCAGATACAGACACACACACACATATATAATATATATAGTATATATACTATATATTTATATATTTTATATAATATTTAAATAGCTAAGTATATGGAATATATGTATATTTATTATATATAAAATATAGATTTTATATATTCATTTATATATTAAAGTACATATTATATATAAAATATATATTTATATTAAATAAAAATACACATATTTTTATTTTTATGTATAATAAAAATACATATATTATTATATACATATATAATTATATATAATATATTTATATATATAAAATCTCTCTAAACACCTTATATACATATATGTGTGTGTTTAGGTATATATTTATATATTTATACCCAAACACACATACACACATATATATTGTAAACTGGGGTACAATTGGATCTAATTACTTATCAGAGCCTAAAGTGTGTGCAACTTTTGATCAGGCAATTTTATCTCCGGTTATCTAACCTGAAGAAATACTCCTAGCAATACAAAGAGACAATTGTACAATACAAACACAAATACAAAAAAATATTATTTACAGCAGTCTCTACGAAAGATTTGTATATAAAAGTCTAAATACATTTACATAAATACATATATAAACACATAAAGGTGTTAAGTTTAAAAAATAAAATGAAAGAAATAAGCACACTATAATCACAATTTAAATAATTTAAAAATATAGAGTAAAATAGGCTTACATTCATTTCCTGAAAATATACCATATTATTTTCCTATGGCTTTCATAAAAACCTTGGAAAAGGTGGCTTAAAGCAACAAAAATTTACTCTTTTACTGTACTGGAGGCTATAAGTCCTAACTCAAGGTGTCAGCGCAGCCATGCTGCCTCCAAAGGCTTCACAAAATAATTCTCCCTTGTCTCTCTCTAGCTCCTAGTAGCTCCTGGCAATCCTTGGCGTTCCTTGGTTTATAGGTGTATTTTTCCAATTTCTGCTTCCATTTCACATGGCTTTCTTCCCTGTCTGTTTCTGTGTGTGGTTCCTTCCTCTTATAAGGACATTAGTCATTCAGCCCAGGGCCCAACTTAATTCACCACGACTACATCTTAACTAATTGCTTCTGGAAAACTGTATTTCCAGATAAGGTCATATCCAACGACTCCAAGTAGATATGAATTTTTGAAAAACATTATTTAACCTACTACATATACACACCAATATATCAATTAAAAACATATATCCCTGTTGTTGCTTTAAAAATATTGGTAATTTTAGTTTATCTTGTGAAGATTTTGATACTTGTTATTTATGTTTAGTTGTTCTTCCTATTTTTCAGGTCTCATTATTTTTAGTTTCTTATCTAATTATTTTCCTTTTGGCTTCATTTGACACAGTTAAACTCTAGCAAATAAAAGTATAATAAATTTATCATATTGTAACATATTTCATCATATATGATATACAATTATGTGATTATATATATTAAATGTAATAATTTTATATGTAGTAACATATGTGTATACAATACATAGATATGTATATTCACTGTATTATGCCCCCAAAATTCATATGTTGAAGCTCTAACCCCCAATGTGAAGGTATTTGGAGATAGGTCCTTTCAGGGATTAATTAAGTTTAAATAAAAATATAAGGGTGGAGCCCTAATTCATTAGGACTGGTGTCCTTTTAAGAGAAGGAAAAGACAACAGAGATCTCTCTCTCTGCACAAAGAGGAAATACTCATTGTGAGGACAAAATGAGAAGGCAGCTGTCTACAAGCGAGAAAGAGAGGCCTCACTAGAAACCAGCCTTGATGATGACACCTTGATCTTGGACTTCTAGCCTCCTAGATTGTGAGAAAATAATTGCTATTGTTTAAGCTAACCATTCTGTGGAATTTTGTTATGGCAGCCTGAGCTAATGCACTTTGCATGGAATTATGGCTGTTTCCTAGGTAATCATTTGATTATTCTATATTTTCTCATCATTGTGCACTAAGTAAACATGCCCTTTCTAATATACAATAAACATGCCATTTCTAGTATACAATAATTTATACAGTAAGTTTAATATAACCGATTTTCAAATATTTAACAATCATGATCTATCCTCATGTATATGAAAATTCAAGATAAATCTTTTTTTAGTTAAGGAAATTTTTTGAAAATCATTACTTTAACCAACTTCAATCTCTATCACTACATTTGGAACAAATAATATTTAGTCAGATGGAATGCTTCTCATATTTAAAAGAGTAAGTGTATATATTTAAGATGAAAATTATTTATTTAGTTGATCACTTAAGATGGTGGAAAATTAACATTTGAAGTGTTTTAAAGAATATTTAAGGTATTTAATGAAAAGTATTATTAAAGATATATAACTATAAATAACAACAACAGCAACAACAAAAAAAACCCCTGAGTGACAAAGATTGAATAAAAGTTGTATTTGAAAATTGCAACATCTCCTAAAGCAGAAAAAGGCAAATATCTAGGCCCATTTTCTAATTTCAGGTAGATTTCATTTTTCATTCCTTTATTATTTACTTTTTAAATCCATTTTGTATAATAGAAAAATACAACCTTGAAAATTCATCCACTTAGAGAAAATTATGACATGCTCGTTAAAGAACAGTGACTACTGAGTTCGTGAAACATGAGCTCACATTGAACTTTGCATACTACTATTCTAATTCCAGTTTTGCCTGTAAAGTAGCAAAGTGACATTGGAGTATTAATTTAGCCTTGAAAAACACTCTAAGCTTCCATATAAGTCCAGAACTTTATGAATAAGGTACCGCTTAAATGATAATCTCTTTAAAATCATTTTGTTAAGTTGCACTTTCCTAGTTAAAAATGTCAAGAAAATACTCAAATTCATTTGAGATATACTAAGTTAAACTTTTAAAACTGTAAGTTGTCATTTTATAAATAACAAGCATAAATATATTGGCTGAAGTTTAACTTGTTTACTTCACAAATATAATTTATTACACACTGAAAACATTCTTCAGCAATCTAGCAATCTAACAGTTTAAGTTGACAGTAAAGACTAATAGTAGGCAACAAAACTATAAACCATTCACTTTCAAATGTTGTTTCCCTATAAGACCTTCAAAACCCATATTGTTCCTCATAGAATTATATGTTCAACTTCAATCATTTCTTTCCTTCTTTCTTTCCTTCTTTCTTTCCTTCTTTCTCTCTTTCTTTCTCTCTCTCTCTCTCTTTCTTTTCAGATGGAGTCTCGCTCTGTCACTCAGGCTGGAGTGCAGTGGCTCAAACTCGGCCCACTGCAAGCTCCACCTAAAAAGGTTAAGTAAAGAGAATATCTGGCCACTTTCCTCAGTGTATCACAGTAAATACTATGTTATTTAGCTATTCTATCAGTGGGTAAGCTATAGGGCCTACTATTCATAGTATTACTCTAAGGAAAATCTCATCTCTTTCAAATTTGTTTGTGGCAAATTAATTAGAAAATTATATGCTTACTATGATGTAGGGAAGATAGAATAGGAACAAAATAAATTTTATAGTTTATTCAGTTAATTTGTGTGTGGTAAGGTGGAGTGGAGAAGGTGAAATTTATAATTGCATATCATATTTGCAAATGCAAATATTTGCAAAATGTCAGTACATAGAGTCAGCCCTCTGCATCTGTGGATACAGCAAACTGTGGATCAAAAATATTTCAAGGAACAAAAAATACCAACATGGTAATAAAAATAATGTAAACAAAAAACTGCTGTATAACAATTACTCGCATAGCATTTACATGGTATTAGACTTATAAATACTCTACAGATGATTTAAAGTATACAGGAGAATGTGCATAAGTTAGATGCAAATACTGCCATTTTATATAAGATATTTGAACATCTGCAGATTTCGATATCCTCAGAAGTCCTGAAACCAATTCCCCGAGGATACACATGTATATGTGCATATACACCCACACACATAGACCTTTATTCCCACACAGATTTCCCACACAAATCTGTGTGGGAATAAAGGAAGATTGAACGTGGGTTACATGAATCCAATTGGTTACCGCTAATTTTCTCCATTTTCTCTTCTTCACTTCTAATTGCTAAATTAAAAACAAATAATAATTTTCATAAAATGAGTATCATTTTATGTTCCACAGATACTTCTTAATGCTATTATTACAAATACTCTATTGGAACATACATATCATCTCTTAAATGTTCTATATTATCAAAGGTATACTTTCTTCAATAAGTAGATTTGAGATGATAGAATTTCATGAAGATTTATAAAATTAATGATAATTTGTTAAATATGGATGAATATTAACTTGCTAGTTTAAACTGAGCAGAGATAAAGGAAAGCAAACTCAGTAACTTCTATTATCTATCATTTTTAATAGAGAGCTATGATAAAAAGATAAATGCAGCCTAATTTATGTCTAGCTCTTTATTAAATAAGATTGATCTTATATTGAACAATTATCTTAATATAATAATTTACATATTCATTAAAAATAGTAAAGACTTTTGTTGCAGACCTCTGTTGGGAATTGTTCTGGAATGCAGTTTATTCTCACATTGACAGGATCATTTAACACATTTGGACATTTTCCTGAATCAGAAGGATTTGTAATCGTAGGAGTAATAGTTGGAGTTGAAGTAGAATCACTAATTTCTGGGGGAGGAAAGAACTCAATAAAATAAAACATGACATTAAATTAATTTTCTCAGATTTTTCAAGTAACAAGTACTTTTTGAAATAATACATGAATTCATATAAAATGAAAATTTTCAAATAAATTTTGCATTTAAAAAAGACCTACAAATTCAAGCACTAGTCATCAAAAGGAAAAGATCCAATCATACTTTTAAAATTGACAGTGTAGAATCCTATTGACTTTTTCTTCAGAAATACAAAATATATTTACAAAACAACTTGGTGTAGATTCAAAAGGTAACAAAATATACATTCATACTGTATTTACAACTTGTATTTTATAGCTTAAGAAACAAGATGGAGCAATATGATTTACGAAAAGCATAAAGAAAAGGTTAGAAGAAATTAGAGAAGAGGAAAATAGGTGAAAGTACGTACTTTCAAGGGAATAATTTGATAGGTAGAGTAGAGAAAGCTGGAATAGCAAAGAATGGTAGATACCAACTCCATATAAATAACATTCCAGCAATGAGATATTATTAAAATCTATTGCTTCATAATAGAGTAAGCTCTCAGTTTCTGGAAGTAGGCAAAACAAAAGACTACCAGGAATAAGAGATGCTAACTATAGTCTAGAAGATAATGTGTAACATCTTTTACAAGGCTGGTTTGCTCAAGAGAGAATAATGAAGAGATTCAGCGTTCCGTATGTACCAACTCTAAATTAGAATTAAAATATTCAGAAAAAAGATAATTAAACTATCCAAGTCTTTTTTCAACTTTCCTCTACCTGCCTTTTTCATACAACCTCTCTCTCCTTAAAATAAAATCTAGCCAGAACAAAGAATATATGCTCAAATGCTCATTTCCTTTGCAAGTGTGCAAAGGCTGGAGCAAAAACCCAGGTTTTCCCACTAATGAGATGATGCTCACGCCAGTAAGCTATTATTCCACCTTACATTAACGATTTGATCCCATTGCCTCTTTGCTCTTTGTCAAGTAGCTAGGGAAGGCAATTAATGTCAAAGAACATGGATTCCTTAATTACAATAGCTCGTCATTGAAATAACTTGAATATAATGAATAGAAAAAGTTGGAGTAGTTGTGTAACTGACCCTGGATTTTTTTATGAGTGTTTCATCTTACACAGATTATTTTTTAAAACCTATAACTATTGTGGAGTAACTTCCTCCTAACTTCACGATAATGTAGACATGCTTTTAATGCACTACTTACCTTCAACAGCAGGTGTCTTAGTTGCTAAAACAACAATTAGGGCAATAGCTATTATAGTAACTATGACAAAGAGGGCAATCAGAGAGATTTCTAATCCACTAAATTTCTTTCTTGCCATCTAAAAAGAGAAAATAATATATATTTAAAATGTAAAATATATAACTATAATAAACCACCAATAATTCTCATGAAATTACATACATTCTTTTTTTTAGTAAGTACAATGCAGAGTGGCAGACAGCACTTCCATAACATCCTAAATTAAGCACCCACTTAATAATACATTAAGCATGTACTTAATAACTTGTAACTTATCCTCATATAAAATGTAAGCAATACATGCAATTTAAAGTAAAAGGAATGAATTACTGATGTGCATTACAGTAGTAGTATGCTGAGATGAAAATATAGATGGAAAAAATATATTCAAGTAGGTGTGCATTGCCTTCTCATTTAGAGCATTTTGCAAGGCAAAGGCTTCCATTTGCACTGTTTCTCAATTCTCACAACAATTTTATGAAGGAAATAGTTATTCATATTTTATGAATTAGGAACTTTAAGCTTAAGAGAGAATAAGTTATATTTCAAAGTTAAAAACTTCAGTTTTTTTCTTGAACTCTCGTCTCTCTAATTCCAACACTACTTTCCACAATGATACTGTCAAAAAGAACATAAATACATATATTTGATAGAACAGTATATATTTGCGAGTTGCTAGTCTGTTTAAAAATCTTTTGAATTATCACTAAGTTCCTCCATCAAACAGCAGCAAATTAGATATACAAAACTCTCATATCAAAAATATGTATTTATTATTAGATGGCATTATACTTTTGAGGTAGCATATAGAAAATACCCAAATGTAGACTGGAAAGAACACATCTACAATAATTATCTGAAAGTATATTTGTTTAATTTAATTTTGACCACATATATCTTATTTTTCTTAGTTCTCAGGTTTCCATGGATTACCTGTATTCCATGATTTTAATATAAATCTTAATTCAAAGACATATACCAAAGTAGAACTTGGAATTTCTAGAGTAAATGCTTTAATAAATTACTGGGTTTAAAACCATTTTTTTTTTTTTTTTTGGTCTCACAATGATCCCTGTTCTGTAACTGTGTCAACTCAAGTGCCCAGTTTTCCCAACCTAAACATCTTTTTTTTCCTTCTTCCATAGGTTTTACAACATTCAATCATTCAGTAAGTCCATTTGACTTTATCTTTAAAGAATTTTTAGAATTATGCCTTCATTTTATTCCCAGTACCACAGCATAATTTTTAGATAACACATTGCCTTCATACCTGCAGTTCAGTTTCAATCCCTGCTCATCCACTCTTCTAGGTGAATTCTAAATTTTTCTTAATTCAGATGTCATGGTGAGTTCCTTACTACTCTGAGGCAGAGTTAATCTAGCCTTTCTTCATTTACCATAGCATAGGAAATGTTCATTGCAATTATTTATGTATATGTCAATTTCCTCAATTAGATTGTTACATTCTTGTTAGCAAAAATCGTAAAAGTAGTCAGAGACTAATATTAAGTAACCAAAAACTTAATTTTTTACTATAGCTTATAAATGAATATCTGCAGATTAGCATTCATTCTTAGTATATAATTTTCTGTTACAGATATGTAAGCTTATTACTGCATCAGTAATCTTCAAAGAAAATGAATGTAAACTAAACAGAGCAACAGGTAACATATAAAGCTGTTTGAAAAATGAAGCCCAGTTGCTTGATACTACGTTGAGAATTGACAAAGTTAAATTTAGTGTTCAACTTTAAATAAGTGTAAATCTCATTTGACGTGATAACCTACTTTGCTACCAAGAAGTCAGTAATGAGAATTGTGTTTTCTTTTTTGACAAGGGAAATCTTTAAAAAAATGCATTTTTTGTCATGAGTCAAACTCTCCTTTGTCTAGAAAAATCGAAACAAAATTTAAAACAATTGCTTAAAATTACTGTGATAAAAATACGATCCCTGTAATTTTGGATTACAGTAATTTTAAACAACTCTTCTTGGAAATTATATATTGATACCCTTTCTCTGCATATTTATTATGAAGATGAACAATATTGTATAACAACTTGAAGAATGATCTTTGAAAAGTCAACTAGGAAACATTAAATGTTTTATAAATGTAGCATTCTGCTCTATATAGATTTTCTTAGAATATATGTAAGCATACTTTATTATTCATCTATTTTTCAAAATCTCAATCAACTTATTTTCTTTCATATAGAGTCATTAAACAAAAGTTGTTATGATTCCACCTAAGTCTTACAAAAGTTATAGTGAAGAGTTGGGCCAAAAAAAAAAAAAATCCTGTGTTTAAAACAAATTAGAAATGTGTTTTCCTGTTTAATACAAGGTACTGCATGTTTTAAATGGCAACTTAAAATATATGATATTGCTATTTTAACCTAGTGCAGACAGATGGGAATACTGCTAACACAAATTAAGAAAAAATATAATTAGTTGAAAACATAAAAATAACAAAAAAAAATGAGCTATAGACTTACCTTATTTCATAGCCTGTTCTGTTTGCTGTGTTATACCAGACTTGGATAAGGTTGCCAAAATAATGATCAAGGCAAGTTGCTTAGGTATATATTGAACTACTCATAAAGTTTTATTGCACCCTCACCAGCCTATCAGTGTTTAATAATCTTCTGCTCAACATGCAATTGTTAAAAGCCTTAACCCTGAAAGTAGTTTACATAAGTCTTTCTCTCTGGGAATGTAAGTTAATTAGTAATTGTACTGTCAGATAGTCTTTGATTTCTCAAAGCTGTGAACTATTAGTATCTTAAGAACATAAAAGTAGCTCTTTCTTTTTTTTCTCTTTTCATAATTATATTTCTTTTATATTTAGATGTTCTTATAATAACTATTTTGTCTCATTGTGTGCAATTTAGATCTTCACTGGAAAGTAGAAACATATTTGAAAGACAGAATCTGTAAAAAATTTGCAGGATATAACAATTAGAAGGTAATATTTTGTAAAAAGTAATTATTAAATAAAAATTATTCCCTGTGTCTTGTCTTAAATCTTAAGGTTGAAAAAGTGACCAAATCCTTAAGTATAAGACATAAAGTAGAGGTGTACAGATAAGTAATTTAGATATAAAATCAACATATTTATCTATTTCTTTACCATACATAGCACTCATTGAATTATAAAAAAATCATATTGTAAACCCCTCTCATTTTATATAGTAAAATTTATAAAATTAATTACGCTACTGGTTTAAGCTAGCATAATGTTTAAAAGCAATGGATTTGATATAAGAGATTTGGACATAAATGCTGACTATACTATGTTTACCTGAGAAATTGTGGGAAAAATACTAACTATAAAATCACTAAGAGAATTATATGAGCTAATATTGCTTATTATTATTGACTTCAATTTGACTCTGAAATTATTAGAGTCTCAGCTTTGCATACCATCTGGACACTACATTTTCAACAAAATATATATTAAAATAATGTGTGTGCATAAAGTAGAGCAATTAGGCTTTGAAATACACTAAATATGAGTCTAAAAAGAAAATTTTAAAAGATTATGCATGGATTTCTGTAAGACTCAGTAGCTATATAAAGGAGAAATTTCAGTATATAAAATCAGTTATGTAACAATAAGTTTAAAATCAGTCTAGAATGATCTAAGTAGGAAAAATATAACAAAACTTTTGAGGAATTTACTCTCTGTTCATATGCCACATTATTTTATATGTATAAAATCTCACTAAATCAACCCAAAGCTCCTAGAACCAATAGGCAAGCAAAGCAAGGTCACAGGATATAAGGTCAACATACAAAGTTCAATCATAATCCTAAATAACGGCAAGGAACAACTGGAAAATGAAACTAAAACATAGATATAGACAGAGATGTAAGTTGATAGCGAGATTGTCAATTAGAGTAGCATCAAAAACTGTTGATGAAAAAGTTAAAGATTTTAAAAATTGAGAGGTATGCCATATTCATAGATTGCAAAACTCAGTATTAAGCTGCCAATTTGCCACTATTAGATCTACATATAAAATATAATCTAAATCAAAACTCCAAGAAGTAAATATAGACAAGCTGATTGTAAATTTTGTATATCAATTTGTATAACAACTTTATTGATAATTTCCCCTAACTGGAAACAACCAAAGTGTCTGTAAACTCTGGCATATCCATACAATAGCAAACTACTCATCAATGAAAAGTTATAAACTACTGATTTATGCAACAACATTGATAAATCTTATATTTCAGATCAGTTGTTTTCCCTTTCATTTTAGTTATCTGATAGATTCAAGAGAAATGGTTAACAACTTGTCTTTTTATTTCTTCTTTTAAAAGTGAGAGCAAAGATTCTTCCCAGCTTACCGCATCTTTGAATTGAAAGGGTAAACCTCTGTCAAGTTTCAATTAGTCCACCTTTACATGTTCCTTTACATATAGAAATATTTTAAGTAACATTTTTTGTTTTCTCCAGTTAAAAATTTTGTGTGATTTTGAATTTGCATATCTTCCATTTCATATCCTTATCTCCCTCTCGTGTGAGACAAACTGGCCTTTGCTTTAAGTAATTACTTCTGCCACCCTAGCTCTGGTTCCAACAGTGAACCTCAGTCAATACAATAAGGTGTTCAAAAAATGCTTAGAAGTTGAGAACACCAAAATGAATCATAACTTCATACTGGTGATTGACACCTAGTGTAATTAGAACAGATTGTTCAACTACTGTCTTTATGGAGTATTACGTACTTTGTCTTTGAAATGTACATGTCAGAATTGCAAACGTATGGTAGTTAAATCATGGACATCAAATATGCACTTTAGGTTAAAAGTCATATGATATAATATACTAGTTTCATATGTTACTTGCCACCAGGATGCAACAAAAAGACAAAATCGAATTTTCACAGTAATAATACAGAGATACTTAAAAATATTAAATAATAAAAAATGTTCTGCTTCTTTTAGAGGCCTGTGAAAAAACTAAAAAGGAAACAGCCACATGGTAAGAGAAGAAGGAATGGAAGAAGCCTCTAGGAGTTAATTTGTTTGAGTTCTTCCTAGAAGACAGAAAAGAATGCAATAGAACACAAATATAAAAAGGCAAGCCAAGGTTCCTGCCTGGGTCATAAAAAATATTGGATACAAAGGATTTTAGAAGAAGAAGGAGAAGACAGTCAGGGGCAAGACACCAGCACCATTAGAAAGACCAAAAGATGGAGAGTTATGTGAAGAGCTTTCAGAAAATAGGACATATACAAGTGCTGGTATTCCAGTCTTACGCACAGATGCATAGATAAATAAATAATAGCACACATTTGCTAGTAAATAGCACAGATGACTTTTTACATGTATCTCTAGATGTAACAATTCTTACAAGCTTCATGCCCAAATTTCCAGATATCTTCAGCAGTCTAAAGTGGAACTCTTTACCATTTCCATCAAGACCATTCTTTATTTATCTCTATTTCAATTGATATCTCTATTTCTCCCTAAGCAACGTGAGTGCAAGACTCTTAATTCCTTTTTGTTAAGCATTATATGTTGACATTTAATTCTGCAAGTGCTTTTCCTCAATGTCTCATATGTAATTCTATTTACTTTACTGCTATTGGTATAATAATTACATTATTGTAATTGTTTCCTAACTGGTTTCCCAAACTCCAGTTATTCAACTTATCTCTTTTCTCTAAAGTAAATCCACCCACCTTTCACCATAAAATAATTCAATTCATTATATTCCCAGTGCAGTAGTCCAATGATACTTAATGCCTAGAGGTAGAGAACCAAATTTCTTAACCTTTTATTTAAAACCCTATGCCTTTCATATTTACCATTTCATCTCCCCTGCTTTTCCCTTCATAACAATGTGTATCACGCTTGTAGTATAGTGCTGTCTTAGTTTGTCTCATATTAAAGCTATCCATGATTGCTTCAATTAGTCATATGAGACTGGAAATGCAGAGAGAGTAAGGACAATGCTTTCCCTGCCTTCACTTAAATCAAAATGCTTTTCAGGATGTTTTATATGGAGTAGAATATAGCAGTGACTGCCACTTGCATACCCATATCAATTCTCCCTTACCAAAGCTCGCCAGTCAAAGTCTATAAGGAACACAAATGTGGTCGAACAAGGAAGAGCAGGGTGTCTTAGTAACAAGAAGTGGAAGGGGCTTATTATAGGATTTAGACTTGTACTGTGTGACTATAGAGGCTAAAGAAAGGAAGGCTAGCTTTGAATTGAACAATGTCCAGAAGTAAGAGCAATTCAGTAATACAGTTGCCAGGCATCATAATCTTTGTTCAGGACGTTGGAGGAAAAAAAAAATCATGCTGGGGATATCATTGGTAATAAAACAGCAACACACTCAAAAGTCAATTTTTGCAGCTACAATATGGCCTTGTTAAAAACATGGTTTATTGTAATCTGACCATTACCAGAGCTAATTTTTCATTTTCTCTCTTTTCTTTCTTTTAGTGATAGAACCGCCTACATTTAATAGGGTATGTGACTGTCCAGATTATGCCATTAAACTGTTCATGCTGCTAATTTTGTGTATGTAGCTGAATTCCCGTCAATGGGATGTAAGCTGATTTCATGCGTGTGACTTCCATAGTATATATATATATTTTTAAGAAACACCTTTCTCTCCCTCATCCTTTACTTCATTCTATGAACCAAACACATATGCATTTCTGTAAGTCAGCTATGACCACATATTTTCTAGGAGGTACTGGAGTAAAAAGTTAGAAATCTCATAAGATTCCATGACATCCTTGTGGAACATAGCTACCTGTCTACCCTAGATCGTTCACCTTCTTCTGAATAGTAAATGAAAAATAAATAATCTATCTTCTTTTAGCCAGTGAACATTTGAATCTTTTCATTAGAGTAGCTTGTTTCATACTCATCTAATAATATAGAACAAGATATTGGCCATTGAATCATGAATTCTAACAATAAAATATTAAGTGCATCTACTATGGATCTAGAGGTTCTTAGTTGTATGATATGCATTATCTATTACCTTCTTTGACCTTCCATTATGTAACTTGCCAAGTATTTTTATGAATCAGGAAACTATTTGCACAGATACACTGCATAAACTTGAAAGACTAAGAAGAAATAATAAAACCCAAAAACCTTAAAAGGACTATAATATCATTATAGATAATTATAAAATGAAACAGAAAATGAAAAGGAGTTTCACTCATGCTTTGCTGTTTGATGACAAAAGTTTTATTTGTGTTGTCAAATCTTCATTTTTGAAATGGGAACTGTGGACTTGGATGGTGTTATGGTCCAAAGGTTTATGTCCCCTCCAAATTCATATGCTGAAATTCCTACCTTAGAGATGATGCTATTAGGAGTTGGGGCTTTTGGGAGGTGATTAGGTCATTGAGATGCAGCTCTTGTGAATGAAAATAGTGTTTCTTTATAAAAAAGCCCCCAAAAGAGCTTATGCCCCTTCCACCTTGTGAAGGCACAACATGAACGCACCATCTATAAACCCAGGATACGGGTCCTTACCAGACATCAAATCTGGCAGCATGTTGATCTTGGATCTCTCAACCCTCATAATTGTGAGAATTAAATTTCTATTGTTTGCAAACCATCATGTTTATGGTATTTTGTTACAGAAACCCAGATAGACTAAGATAGATGGAGAAGAGCTGGTTCATTTCAAAAGTAAATTCTTGGAGAACTCCTTCAAGTTATATTTAAAAAACGTTCTTTAATCTTCACTGAAAAAAATTGACAAAACAAATTGCTACCTAGTAAATTTCAGTCATTTGATATGTAAAATTTTTTTTCTGTATAATATTATCCATGCTATGAAATACGCAAAAATTAAACTAATAAAAATGAATGTTTGAGAACAATATTTATAATTATCACTATAAATATTATAAATATAATTGAAAATACATTTCCTTCCTGAAAGATTCCAGTCCTAAAATATTCAACTTGTTAATAATTTTCTTCTTCCTACTTCCATATTTTATTCTAGGAAATTTATTACAGAAAATATCACTTTTGGGATATAAAATATTTGTTCACATATTAGAAAATTCTGAAAAGACTAGGGACAGTAAGAAATTTAAACTGGACATTATTTCTCTGTAATGGTTATTAACTTATACATTCCTGAAATAGAAGTTTCACAAATAACAGTAAACATAAATAAAAATAAAGTGAGGCAACTATGAAATTAATCTGCTCTCTTAAGAGCACTGTGAGGCTTACCTACTTTTAATTAAATATTTGACAGAAACTCATGGCCATATTTCTTTGACAAATAAATTGAGAATTCTAAAACCAGCTTAGAAACTTGTTTTTTTTCCCAAATTTCTCTAAGGTTATTGCTATACTATTAAAGTTAACTGGTAAAACTTCATAGACCTGGGTGTTCACCAGATTCAAACTAATTTTTAATTCTAATTCTGTGAAGGTTTTAACAATGGTAGTAAGTTATCAGTGAAACAGGGACTAAACACTTACTTTCTCTTTTCTTCACACATAAAACCTAATTGGAATAATATTTTTACTTAAATAGCAGTTTACTAAAAGTACATTTGAAATCAATTCAAGTATAAATTTTTCAAAAGTAACGAAGCAGTATCTATGAGTAAGCATCTCCAAGACGTGGACCTTTTTAATTCTTCAATCAAGATTACAGCAATCATCTCCCAAAACCCCTTTTTGTATTCATCCATATAAGCAATTATTTCTAGAAACATAAGTTTTTGGGCACAAAATGTGGTCTCAATTGCTCATTTAACTCAAATGTTTTCTAAGCCAATGACAACCAACAGAATGAAGAAACACTGTCCAGCTCTAAAATTCATACTTACCACATTTTGAGATTTTTACGACCATTCTAACCTATCGGTATGTTACATAATGCCGTATCTGCATTAGTGAGAATAAACGAATGAATAATATTCCCTTTCTACAATCACTACTTCATAAAGAATATGTGCCCTTCTACTGGGTGCAAAAGTCTCAATTTATTAAACTCTTGATGAAAAAAATGGAAAAGTGTTCTATTAAAATGAGAGAATAAGCCATCGTGAAGACATTGTATGTTGTTAATAAACTTCTTTGATGTTTTCAGAATATACAAGACAAGTGTTACAATACTAGCATTGTAATTATTTTCCCCAGAATATGCGAAGATCTATAGCTACAATATGATGTCAGACTAATAGTTGGGGTTCATTTTAGGTTTGCACTGTAGTACTCAAATTATATTAAAAGAAATCCTGGCTGGACTTGGTGATTCACCCCTATAATCCCAGCACATTAGGAGATAGCGGTGGGTGGATTACTTGGGGTCAGAAGTTCGAGACAAGCCTAGTCAACATGGTGAAACCATGTCTCTACTAAAAGTACAAAAATTGGCAGGGAATGGTGGTGCACACCTGTAATCCCAGCTACTTGGGACGCTGAGGCAGAAGAATTGCTTGAACCCAGGAAGCAGAGGTTGCAGTGAGCTGAGATCGCGCTACTGCACTCCAGCCTGGGGCAACAAATTGAGACTCCGTCTCCAAAAAAAAAAAAGAAATCCTAATTGAGAAAAAAATCCATGTTACATGTCACTTGTAATGTAATACATGAACCTAATGAATTGTTTCACTCTTACCCAAAAAAAGATCTTAGAAACATCTCATACTGTGCTTTGGATAGGAACTAGATTGCTGGCACAAGACTGAAAACTCACCACATCAAGACATGCTTTAATGGAAATAATATGTCAGCATCTTTCACAAATACAGAATTGTTAGGACTTTCTACTTTTTTGATAGGTTAATTTGGCAACAAGATTTTTCAAAAAGTAGTTTATTTATGCTTCAAAATGTCTAGATTCTGCCTGCTGCACAAAATTTAGAAAGTTGGAAAGGACATAAGGCTACCACATTTATAAGAAAACAGTTGAATACTCTTCAAAGATACAACTTTTCTTGAACCCATTTGACAGTTGGAGTTACAGTAAAACTATTAACTCAAAATCTGAATAAAGCCAGAAGAACCCAAAGAGTTACAGGACATCAGCTCTTGTGTACTTGAGGCAGATGGGCATCAATGCCATGCAAGCCAGTAAGGAGAATACCACTGAAATCTGTAATGAATTGCTAAAGGCTGAGTGTGGGCAATCATGAAAGTGTGGGAACTCTGGGAACCAAAGGCACAGGGGAATTTCCACCCACTCACGAGTTCTCATGCATAGAACTGCAGACTGGGTGGAGAGTTTTGAGAAGCCCTCCCTTACGAGACAGTTTTAGTGGAAAAGAATGAAAAGTACAATATCCCACCTGCTCCTCCACAGAGCAAAGGCCTTAGGATGCTGGGAAAAGATAACAAATCTGGTGTCCTTGGGACACAGATGGAGACCTGAAGCTAGGGGAATGAAATAGAAATAAACAAACAAACAAAGAAAAAAAAATTCTCTTGGAGAATGGGTAGAAATATATTTTGGACCTGGACCACTAGGAGGGTCTCCCTGCCCCTGGGTTGGGACAAAATCACTGAGAAGACCATGCCCTTGAGACCCAGGTACACAGCACCTGCTATAATGGAGTCCAAACTGGAAGTGAGAACAACACCCTTATCAAACCAGGTAAAGAGCATTGAGAAACAGAGAACAGCAGTCTACTGTTAAGGGAATGGTCAAGAACATGGAAAGACATCTTCTCTGAGGCACAGAGGAAAATATATGACCTAAAGCCAAGAGTCAGCAGATATCAAGAAAAACACACTCTGCAAGCCAACCATCCTTACGGCCACCCTTGTTTCAAACTTAAGGTGATTCTATAGATATTTGAGCCTGCAGTTCATTAGGGTACTCATAGAAACAACAATATCCAAACCTTGTTTAGCTCCTAACTAGATTGATACAACATTCCACAATAAAGGCCTAGCAAAGGCAAAAATGCAACCACTTCCTGGCATGAGTATTATACTATTTACCTCAGGCCCCACTATCCTACAAAAGATATCTCAATTTAATTTCACTATCAGATTTATATTAATTATCCAACCATGCTAAATAATGTGTGCCCATAAAAGCATGGATAGTATAGTATCCTCCTTTGTTTGCCTTATACAGTAAACATATTAGTGATGGCATATTACCTGATTAAAATGTATTGAGGCAGATTTTTGGTGATACAATGTGATATGTACATTCTGTGAAGTTTTAATGCCGGAAGGTATACTACAGGAGAAATGCTAACCCATGCTTATTTATGTATATATGTAGGAATTAAAATTCTTCATGCAAACTATTTGTATTTAAGACAATAAAAATGCATATGTATATAAAATTAAAATAAAAAATAAAGGGCTGGGTGTGATGGCTCATACCTGTAATCCCAGTACTTTGGGAGGCTGAGGCGGGCGGATCACTTGAGGTCAGGAGTTCGAGACACCATGGTGAACATGGCAAAACCCTGTCTCTACTAAAAATACAAAAATTAGTGGATGTAGTGGCACGTGTCTGTAATCCCAGCTACTCAGGAGGCTGAGGCAAGAGAATTGCTTGAACCCAGGAGGTGGAGATTGCAGTGAGCTGAGATCGCACTGCTGCACTCCAGCTTGGACAACAAGAACGAAAGTCCGTCTCAAAAAATAAATAAATAATAAATAAATTTTATAAAATAAAAAATAACAAAACATGGATCAAATTGCTGGTAGCATTAAAATTCAGAATTAAGAACCTGAATTGAATATCAACCTTTTAAATGTTTTTTTAAACTTTTTAACATGGTCTAGCAATTTCTGACTAAATTATTTAGAAAAATATGTTAAGAGAATGGATAAATATTCCTACACTTAAATACTAAGAAAGAAACTTCAACTATTATTGGGATTCAGTTTGTATAGATATTTACTATAAAATCAATATTTCTTTGAGAATCAAAGTAAAAACATTATCAAAGT
Organism: Macaca fascicularis; assembly: GCF_037993035.2. Classification (NCBI taxonomy): domain Eukaryota; kingdom Metazoa; phylum Chordata; class Mammalia; order Primates; family Cercopithecidae; genus Macaca; species Macaca fascicularis. The sequence goes on from NC_088376.1 coordinate 76,197,465, forward strand.
AAAAACAACATTTTTGACCATCACCCTAGAAGTGAGACCTTTGACCCATATTTAAAAGAACTTTTTTAGACCAGGCATGGTGGCTCATGCCTGTAATCCCAGCACATTGGGAGGCCGAGAAGGGTGGATTATGAGGTCAGGAGATCGAGACCATCCTGGCTAACATGGTGAAACCCCGTCTCTACTAAAAATACAAAAAATTAGCCAGGCGTGGTGGCACACACCTGTAGTCCCAGCTACTCAGGAAGCTGAGGCAGGAGAATCGCTTGAACCCGGAAGGCAGATGTTGCAGTGAGCTGAGATCACGCCACTGCACTCCAGCCTGGGTGCAGAGTGAGACTCTGTCTCAAAACAAACAAACAAACAAACAAACTTTTCCACCTCCCAAATTTGCTATCTTGGTTTTACCTTTTTATGGTGTTTTCTTTTATTAAATTGGTATATTCATCTTCTTTGAAGAATATTGTTTTGGTTGTCTTTAGTTTTCATACTGGCAAATTTAAATCAGAAGATACAAAAGAAAAACAGAGATGCCCTTCTAGAATTCAAAAGAAAACAATAAAGATATAAAACTAATGAGGAAGTAAATATTAAATAGAAACAGTAAGACTAAACTATTGATTTATAAGTAAAAACGAAGATTATGTTGGGAGAGAGGGTTAAGGAGTCACTGCTTGGGAGGAGACACAAATGCCTCACTGAGATGACGTTTATGTCATGATCAAAATGACAGTAGAGAGTCATCTTGCACAACTCTGGAAACAGTGTCAAAGAGAAGCCACCCCCGGCACAGACACTCACAATTGAAAGTGAGTCTGGCAGAAGAAGGGAGAAACGGGGGCAGTGTGGCTGTAGAGATTCTGAGGGTGGGGAGCAGGACTTGAAAGGAAGGATCCTGGGCCCTGGGAGATGAGGTTAGTGATCTGCTCTTCTTGGACAACATCACCCCAAAGCTTAGCATCTTTAAACAACAACTACTTAATATTTCACAATTTGTGTGAACCGGAATCTGGACACCAGCTTAGCTGGGTGTCTCTGGCTCAGGTTCTCTGAGGAGGCTGGGACTGTGGTCTCAAATGAACCTGCACTGGGGGAGCTTCAGTTCATGTGAGTATTGGCAGGATTCAGTGTGGACTGAATTTCTCGCTACCTGAGTTCCTCCCTGTCTGTTGGCCTAGGCACTCCCTCCGTTCTCTGGCATGTAAGCCTCTGCACAGGGCACTTTATAACATTGGAGCTCACAACCTCAGTTTGAAAAGTACAACAGAGAGGCACAGAAAGAAACAAGAGAGAAAGAGAGAGAGACAGAGACAAAGACAGAGACTAAGGAAGGAAACACAGGACAGACCAAGAATGTACAAAATCACTGCTGTTTTTGTAACAAAATCTTGGGAGTTGCAATAGACAATGTTTTTCTCCCCAAAATGCACATGTTGAAATTCTAACCCTCAATGTAATGGTATTAGGAGATGGGAGTTAATTAGGACCTGAGGGTGGCGCTTTTATGATTAGGATTACTGACTTTATTAAAACAAACAAACAAACAAACAAAAACAAAAACAAAACCGGAGCACTCCCCTGATCTCTGCCAGGTGAGCATACAACCTGAAGCCTGCAGTCTGCAACTCAGAAGAGTCCTCACCAGAGCCTGACCGTGCTGCCACCCTGATCTCTAACTTCCAGGCTCTAGAATTGTGAGAAATAAAATTGTGCTGTTTATTTAATTTATTTTTTTTTTTTTTGAGATGGAGTCTCGCTCTGTTGCCCAGGCTGGAGTGCAGTGGCCGGGTCTCAGCTCACTGCAAGCTCCGCTTCCCGGGTTTACGCCATTCTCCTATGCTGTTTATTAAAATATGCATATATATTGCTTTACATGTAAAAATTTGAAACTTTAAATGAAAGGAACTTTTCAATCATTGATGTACACCTATAATAAGGACACAAAGAAAAATGTGCATATAGGTATACATAATTATGTATGTGACATACTTGATGTAATGTTATTGTATAATACAGAATATATGTAATAAATATAATAATCATATGTGTAATATATAATCTGTTATATAATTTCAAATGCCTAATATATAACTATATAATATACTCATGTATGTAGTTAAATAAATACATTTATGCATTTAAAACACATTTACGTAGCTGACTATATATGGATTATATATACTATAAGTGTGATTATACAGGCCAGGCGCGGTGGCTCACACCTGTAATCCCAGCACTTTGGGAGGCCAAGGCTAGTAGATCACAAGGTCAGGAGATCGAGACCATCCTCGCTAACATGGTGAAACCCTGTCTCTACTAAAAATACAAAAAACTAGCCAGACGTGGTGGCAGGTTCCTGTAGTCCCAGCTACTCGGGAGGCTGAGGCAGGAGAATGGCGTGAACCCAGGAGGTGGAGCTTGCAGTGGGCGGAGATCACGCCACTGCACTCCAGCCTAGGCGACAGAGTGAGACTCCACCTCAGAAAAAAAAAAAAAAAAAAACTGTGATTCTACAGCTTATATAAAAAAATATAATGTGATTGTATAATGTGTACATCATTATATATAACTTTGTATATTTATAATATATTTAATTTGCAAAGACCATGTGAAATTTTAATTTCATGTAACTTAGTTTTGATTTTCTTAATTTTTAAAGTTTAATTTTTGTTGCTGTTATTGGTTCATTGCCTCAGTGTCATATCTACAAAGTCTTCGCCTAACCCATGGTGACTTAATTTTTAAATACTGTGCAAAATCTGGCAAGATTTATTTTTTGCATATGGTTGTACAGTTTTTCCAGTGCCATTCATTAGAAACCAATTTATTCTTTCTTCATTGAATAATTTTCATACCTATATTGAAAATATGTTGTCTATATAAGTGTGGATCCATTTCTGTACTCTATTCTTTTTCAACGATCTATGTCTAGCATTTCTCAAATGCTACACTACCTACTGTTTTAGAGTAATTCTTGAAAACGGGTAAAGTTCACTCTCTAGATTTGTTCTTTTCCAAAATTGCTTTTTTAATTTGAGCTCTCTTTCTTTATATACATTTTAGAATCAGTTTGGACATTTCTACCAAGAATTTCTGCTGAGATTGTACTTGTGATTGCCTTGAATTTATATATAAGTTTAGAGATATTACTTCATAACAGTATTGAGTCTTTCAATCCAATAACATGGCATATCTTCCCATATATTTAGGCTATCTGACTTCTTTATTCAGAAGTTCTCAGCATGCAGATCTTGTTTGTATTTTCTAAAAGGTATATCTTAATGTTTCTATGTTTCATGACGTTAGTGTAAAAAAGTCTTATATTAAATTTTAATTTTAATGGTTAATTATAGACATATTAATGAATTTTGTATATTGATCTTTTATCCTGAAATTTTGCTAAACTCACAGAGTTCTTGTATCATTATTGATAATCATTGAGACTTTTACAACAATGACCACGTTGTCTGCTTATAGAGTAAGTTTTATTTCTTTTTTTAAAATGTTTGCACCTATTATTTCTTTTCCTTATTTTATTGCACTGAGACCTCCAAAACAATGTTAAATAAGGGTGATGTGACAAATCATTCTTGCCTTGTTCCTGATCACAGAGGAACTGTGCAATCATGCACCATTTTAAATAATGTTATTTATAAGGTTTTTCTTTATAGATACTCTTGATCAGGTTGAAAACGTTACCTTTCTTGTTTGCCTAAATGGATGCTAATTTTTACTTAAAGCTTTTCAGCTTGTATTGAGATGATCCAATTGCTTTTCTTTCTGTTAAACTGGTGAATTTCCTTGATTAGTTTACTAATATTAGAAAAAGTCTTCCATTTATAGAACAAATTATACATGGTCATATGTCTTATATTTTCATAATACATATGGTTGGTTTGATTTTCTAGTATTTTCTTGGGCTTTCATGTGTCTGTGTTCATGAGGATATTGGTCTCTAATTACTTAGTCTGGTTTGATATCTGTGTAAAGCTTACCTCATACAATAAACAGGGAAGTGCTTCCTCTTCTTCTATATTCTTCCTTCTCTTCAATATTTACAAAGTATTGCCATTATTTCCTTCTTAAATATTTGTTAGAATTTATCAGTGAAATAATCTGATCATGGAGGTTTCTTTATAGCTAGATATTTAGATATAAATTATTTTTTCATAGATATTATAGTCTAGTAGCTATATACTCTGATTTAGAATGTGAGGTCAGATGTCATCATCCAATATAATGTGAAAGATAAGAAATTTGGATTCACTAAATTCTGAGTGGAATTTTTTGCTCATCTATCTGGTTTAGACCCATTAACGACTGCATGCACATCTGAGCAACCAGAGTAGTAGAAATAAATTTACCAAGTGTTTGATTAAGTAAATTGATCATCACAATTTAAAGAAAAACTGCATAAATTAATTATGCATAGAGATATTGAAAAGATATTTAATAAGACTATGTAACAACATTAATTTTTAATTTCCCACATAAATGAGTTATTCAAAATAAAAATTATTGCTTTATTACTTTTATATATATATTCAATTTTATGGATGTAAATTTACATAGCTTTGCTTTTTCCTGGGCAACTACCATTTATTGTGGGGTGAAAGGTACCCAAAATGTAAAATGTAAAAAAGGTTAACCGAAAGTTAAATATTTTCTCTTAAAAAAAGGAAAAGTCAAACAAATATTAGGCAGGTAATTTAGTTCAGGTAAATAGAGTAGGTAAATAATATCATTATCAATGCAGTTAAAATATTTTGGTAGATCATTTTTGTTCAAGATAAAATGGAAACAGCTTGATTTCAGCCTTGGAGTCTGATTTTATAAAGAGTCATAAAATAAGTAGAGAGACAACTTCTAGAAATTCTTGTTTAAATCATGCTTTTCTTTCTTTAGAACTTGCCACTTACTTGTCATGTTAATGACACCAAAGTCCCTCATAAAAGTCAAATATAGCTTAAAGGCATCCCTTATTTCTCTAAATTAGAATAAATATTTAATTAAGTAAATTGAAGTGAGAAAGAAAATCTTTTTTTTTTTTTTTTGGTTTTCAAATATTTTATAGAGTAAGTGCGATTTTTTTTTCACAAATACATTATGATTTCCAAGAGACTTTCAGTTCTGAAAGCTAATTGCTATGAGATAGATTTTGTACCTAAAATTTATTTATTCATCAATATTTAGCAACTTTTTATCAGACATTGTTTTAGGCACAAAGTTTAAATAGCAAAAATGACAATACTTTGCTCAATACACAATTAAGTGGATAAGAGAGAGAGACAAACAGTAGTTAAAATACAGTAATATTTAACTCTAATATCCTAAAGACTTAGAACATAAACATCTCGAATCCAATTCTTTCCATCTCTCACTCCGCTTTGTTTATGGCATTTTCATTTTATTTTGTTTTTGGTTACAACCTTTAATAAGTACAAAGGAATTTGTTGGAAACCAAAAAAGTTTACATCCTCATTTCTAAAACTAAAAATAAAACAATATAAATAGTTATTGTATGTTTATTTAAATTTTATCTTTGTGTAAATAGTTCATTGAGTTTAAGCCACAAATGCAGTTCTTCCTATCCTGAGATTACGTTTCCTTGTCTTTTGATACATTTGATAGTGTATTTAAACATAACACATTTGATAATGTATTTTAAAAAGTAAAGTGTATAAAGATCAAATAAGATCGATATGATTATCACCGGCAGTCACAGTGCTTTCCAGAATGAAAGTCTTTGCTTTTGCAGATGGTTACTGATTTTTGTTTTTTACTTTTTTATTTTGATACTTTATCCTCTTAATTTCTGAGATCTGATGTCCTGTATGAATAAATAAGAAAAACACGGATGCTTCTTATTTTCTCCTTATTTTATACTTGTACAATAATTGTAACAGAATAAGATCATGGGGTTTTGGGTTTGAAGTTTTGCCTGTGTTTGTTTTTTTTTTCTATAAGTTCATATTTTATTCACTTGAGTTATTGTAATCGAAGTATTTCTTTAAGATAATACACATGAAATAATCTGTAATTCACTATGTGATTTTTTATGGTTTTTTAAATCATGTTTTCATTTCTCATAGTGAATGGCATGCCTGACATGTAAATTGGTAAATGTTAGACAGAGTTACTTAGTAAACCTGAACAAAATAAACCTTCCTAAAATCTGCTGATGTTCGGAAAGTTACCCTATCAAATCAGTGAGGGGAAATTTATTTTTTTTACTTAGCATAAAATATTTGGACAGGCTGCTATTATAAGAAATGTAAGTTTAAAATTTTAGAAGTAATTTCACTTGAAACCTCAATAGACATACAATCATTATATTTCATATAGCCCAGCACTGATATTTAAAGTCTAGACTCCTTAAAGGTCAGGTCTAATGCCCTCACTATAATGAAGACTTCTTTGAACTCTTCCACCCCACTTGATTTCCCCTAGCTAACAGCAGTTTCTATCTCTGAAACCCCATTATGGTACATTAGATTCCTCTTATCTTCCTTTTCCTGTTTTATAAATATTTGTGTATATTTGCCAACCATCTTAATAACACTCTTTTAGTGTTCCAAACATTACTCAATGTGTTAGCAAGTTCTTCTTGTTTACATATGATTACCTCAGTGAATAACAAAAAGAACTTAGAGCTTGCTTAAATATAAACACCACCATAAAATAGATTAACATTTGAAACGAGTGTCTGAGAAAAGCAGGAGAGAGAGAAAAAAAGAAAGATGATAGAAAACATGAAATATGATTAGAAGAAACCAGAATTGATGATAACACAAATATTGATGATGTAATTTCCTCAGTATTCGAACAGATCATAACAAATTTTGTTTTATGCTCTCTAGTAGTCTCTGCGAAATGAGTCAGACTTAGTTATGTAATTTCCAGTGTTCATAAATAAAATCAAACCAGTTGTCCACAAAACTCACATAAAAAATATAAGTTTCTTATATTGAGAGTGTAAATATATTTATCTCATGGGTCTTTGGGTATAGGGTACAGGAAAGTAAAGGATATCACTTCTCCTTGTTACAGTATTTAAGGCAATAAGTTTCATCCATTTGTCCTTTCAATATAGGCCTAAAGAAAGATGGGTCAGAAGTGGTTTGGCTATGTCCGCACCCAAACCTCACGTTGAATTGTGATAATGCCCATGTTTCAAGGGCAGGGCGTGGTGATTATTGAATCATGGAGGCAGTTTCCACCATACTGGTTTCATAGTAGTGAATAAGTCTCACAAGATCTGATGGTTTGAGAAATGGAATTTCCCCTGCACAAGCACTCTTTCTGTCACCATGTAAGACATTACTTTGCTGCTCATTTGCCTTCTGCCATGATTGTGAGGCCTCCCCAGCCGTGTGGAATTGTGAGCCATTAAACCTCATACCTTTATAAATTACTGTGTCTCAGGGTATGTCTCTATGAGCAGTGTGAGGACAGACCAACAAAGGGTCTATTCAGGGAGGCAGTTCAGTATAATCAATTTTATGATCAAAATCATGGCATTGTACGATTAAATTTCTGCTTATCTTGCTTAATCTAAGTACAGTTAGTAGAATACTCAATCTTCCTGTTTTCAATTTTTTATTTTCCTACATGTTCTCCTGTATACTGACACTACAAACTACCTTTATATTCCAGTCTAGACTTCTAGACATCAGCAGATGAAAAAATATTCTAAGCAATTATAAATTGAGCTACCCAATGCTGCCTAGCAACTGTGGAGTAATCTTTGTGAAACTACCATATTTGAATATTTTATTGAATTTTTCTCATATTTTTTAAATGGAAAAAAAGAGCAAGTTTTAATATCAGTGATCACAAAGTAGAGGTTTCATATAGTTAGGACATTTAATTGGGATAATCCAAGTAGTACTATTTGAAAAAAGAAAAATATCTTTAGGTGTGATTAAATCTGAAAAAATTCTCCTCGATCTATGTCTCAATGAATTTAAGTAAACTGATCATGGTTTGAAATGTGAAAAAATATGCATGAATTCCCAGAAATACATATTATGGTATTAAAATAAGAAAGATATAATTTGGGATCTTTTAACATGTTTTAGATCTCTGGAAACATAAAAGTTTAAAACCGGAAGACTAACTCTATTACTCACTATCAGGACTACATCGTGTTTCTTGCTCTCTGGTTTCCAAAGTGAAAGATAAATAAATTTGAGCGACAACAATTCAACTGTATACCCAAGGAGGTTCAGTGTGTGTGTGTGTGTGTGTGTGTGTGTGTGTGTGTGCGCGCGTGCAAGTATTTGAGATATAAATGTAAATACTATCCATTACCCTTTTTGTCTTATTTTCTCCTTCCTTAAAACAGGCATTTTTGAAAAACAGAAAAAAGAATACTAGAAAAGAAATTTATGAGAATGTATATATTAAGTTTATGATATGAGAAAAATAATTAAAATAATATGTTAAGGCAAGTATCTTCAATATCAGAAAAAGAAATATTAAGAATTTGGATTAAACTTGAAAATAGGTAAAGATATTAAGAGACATGGTATAACTAAAATAATAATAATAAATGAGTCCATCTTAGCTTTTTGGTGATTTACAATATATTTAGGTGTACAGCATAAACATAAAATTATTTGTGCAATTTAGAGAAAAAATTACTACTGAATAAAACATTTGATTATATCGATCCTTACAGTACTTACATCTTGAATACACAACTTGTCCTAAAGGGAAAGCATCTGATATGACTATCTCTAATCATAATTGATTACTGATTAATAATCTGTAAGAAAATGAATTCATCTGCATCGGATATAACTTTCTGTCATGAACTGGCAATCAACAATTTATAAATAAATATGTATATATGTGTATATATATACATATGTATTTTTTCTTTTCTTTTCTTTTTTTTTTTGAAACGGAGTCTTGCCTCTGTCGCCCAGGCTGGAGTGCAGTGGCTTGATCTCGGCTCACTGCAAGCTCCGCCTCCCGGGTTCATGCCATTCTCCTGCCTCAGCCTCGCGATTAGCTGAGACTGCAGGTGCCTGCCACCATGCCCAGCTAATTTTTTTTGTATTTTTAGTAGAGACGGAGTTGCACCATGTTAGCCGGGATGGTCTCAATCTCCTGACCTTGCGATCCGCCTGCCTCGGCCTCTCAAAGTGCTGGGATTACAAGCGTTAGCCACCGTGCCCGGCCTATAAATACATTTTCAATTATAACTTAAGGTTATGAAAAACATTACATTTTCTTTTATCTACAATTTATCTTTACTTTTGTTTTTTACTTTATATTTTTTACTTTAATCAGGATATTTTTAGAAAGTGTACATTACCGGAAAATAAAGATACTTTACTGCTTCTCAAGGATTGGTTATACCAAATGGATAAAGTATTTGGGATAGAAAAATTCCATTAGAAAAGATATAGCTAGCTGATTCATAAATGAAGCATTTCTTTTTACCAGTATATTAGCTAAAATGAAATTAGATTTATATTTGTGTTTTTCAGATATGATTTCAAGGAAACAACGTTTGCCTTTTAAAAGTGGAACATATTTCATAATTGTAAAGGGAATATTGAGCATGTCTTAAAAGAATAACAAAAATAATATGGTTTATTGAATTGAAAATTACTTTAGACCTCTGCATTTTCTTAAAATCCTTTCCCTCAGAGAATGTTTTCTTTAATTATTATTTGTATGCTGAAAACTACTAAATTTGCTTTTCTAATTTTTCTTCTCATCTAAACTACTAGGTCCCAGACTTTCTATTGTCCATTTTGTCTAGTATCATCTTCTGACCTAAGCCACAATAGGCCTAACAAAATGCCACACAGTTTCACTTGAATGTGCGTCTATGTTTCAAAGTCCACAGTTCTGAAACCAAATTCAGTATTCAGTATTCTTTCTCTCAACTTGCTCCTAAATTATTTCAAGACCTTTTCAGTGCTACTATTTCTAAAGTAACCATCCTCAATACCTATTTAACATCTTTCATTAGATAGGTGACTTCATGTTAGATCTTGCATGAAGCTTCTGATCATTTCAGCTGTTAAGCTTTTCCCATTCTCAGAATTTCTATAGAATTTTAAAAATACATTTAATATTAGGTAATTGTGTTTCATTCCCTAATGGTTTTATATATGTGGATTTAGCTATGAACATTACGTGATAAATGTCTTACCTAAATAACTTTCAATCTTAACAAAATTATGCTAAATATAACCCATAATTCCGGTTTTACCAATGGTTTCATGAGACTGAGAATAATACGCCTATTTCAAAGTTGTACAGAACTTTGGTTTAATTCTACTCTGATGTATAATTTGTAAAACTTTCTACAATTGTATTTTCTCCTAATATATCATGGAACATTTTATTTTTCTTTAAACCATGTCCAACTCTGAAAATAAAGTAGATAATGAATAGCTGTTGGTAGATTAGTAAAGAAAAATCAGTCTTGCAAAAATGAAGCTATTCTTTTTTATTGCTGTTGCTGTTTGTTTTGTTTTGTTGTTGTTGTTGTTTGAGACAGAGTGTTGCTCTATCAGCCAGGCTGGAGTGCAGTGGCGTGATAGCGGCTCACTGCAACCTCTGCCTCCCGGGTGCAAGCTATTCTTCTCACCCTCCTGAGTAGCTGGGATTACAGGCGCCCGCCATCACGCTCAGCTAATTTTTGTATTTTTAGTACAGACTGGGTTTCTCCATGTTGGCCAGGCTGGTCTCGAACTCCTGACCTCAAGTGATCCACCCGCTTCGGTCTCCTAAAGTGCTAGGATTACAAGTTTGAGCCACTACGTCTAACCCTCGAAACTATTCTATTTGATGATAAATAAAGCAACACTATTCTGAGGGAATAATAAAATCATTGTCTATATATGAATATATTCTAGGTTATTTATAGACACAAAACCCATTGAATCATAGATAATAAACACAAAGTAATAAAACATAAAATCAAAAGGCTGACTGCCAAATGTCACCATAAGAAAAGATAAGACAAAATATTTAAGAAGGTGTTAAAAAGGACATCTTTGATTAGTTTTAAATTTTGTATAATGCCTCTTGTATATTATTATTAGTTAATGTCATTATTGTAGTGAAATATCAAGCTCAGGAAACACTGAATTTGTTCAAGATATTCTCTTTTATCTTCAATAGAGATTGGCTAAATGAAAATCATAGTTATAAAATCTCAAAAATCTTTCCTATTAATGGAAAGATCCCAGACATGGGAAATAAGGACTGTCTCTCATGATAAAAGGGAGCATAGAGTTTGTTTTCCTTGCTCTCAGCAGCAACATTAACTGCCAGAGATAATTCACTGGAAAGCAGCGAAGTTGTGGGTCTAGCAGTGCTGATAGAATCCTAACAAGATCATTTTCAGGGCATTATCATAGCTGTGTCTGGCACTACCTAGCATCCTTTAGTTTCTACCCATTTTCTGAATGTTTTGTTGATACTAAGAGATGAAGTCTGGTCCCTGATTAAAGAAAAAAAAGCCATGCAAAAATTAGGTTTATGATCTCAGTAAGCATCCATATTGCCTGAATATAAACAATAAAGGAAACAAAGAATTACTAGAACATCTCCTCAAAATATTGGAGAATGAAAAATTATTCAGTTCACATAATGATGTTCAAAATACACTCTAATTTCTCAAAGTCTCTTTAGAATGTTAAAATGTCACACAATTTATTTATCATGTAACAATACACATTTATTTTAAATTAGTGATATCCTCATAGGGAAACAGTCCTTTTCACAACACGCAGTTAAACAGAACAGTTTGTCCTTGGCAATTTCCAGTGACTGCCTCCAGTCACCTGGGCAACTATCACGTCTAAAAGCTTACTTAGAGACACTTAAGCCACAATCCAGGTGAAGGACCATGAAAAGGTTTAGCTTTTAACCTTGCAGGTCATCAGAAACTCAGAGCAGCATCAGTTAACACAAATATACCTCCATTGAGGAGGAAGCTTACAAACAAGAAACGCTATACGCCTGTATCAATCAGTAGTTCAGGGGGATTAGCAGTTCCATAAACAGCTCATTTCACGTCATTGTCATGTCCCTTCAGTCTGCTTCTCAATCCCCTGCCTCACTTCATTTTTTCCACTTCTACTTGTTAATTAAGGTGTTTATTTAAATATATATATATTTGATATAAAGCTAATTTTCCTTAACCTCGGAATATAGGCAGAAATTTACAAGTTTGTCTCGGGAGCTGGATCACATCTTTATTTGAGAAGGACTATACACTAATGTGACCTAATTATCTTTGTGTTTCTAAAGTGTCTGTACTTCATAAGCAATTAAAAGAAGTATGCTAAAATCATGCAACTTTAAAACTGGGTCTATTGATAAGAATTGTATTTCCTAACACTCCATAAGTAAGTTGAAGTTGAAGATAAATAATAGTTAAAATGTAAGATAACAGCATGCTAACAATTATGATATTGTGAAGTAATGATCAGTTTATTTGGTTGTATCTGCAATTACAATCTAGTTGTTTATTTACCTAAATTTTAATCACTTAGGATCTATATGTGAGCATGGGCCGTTGTGTGTAGCTTAGTATTTGTGCTACTGCTCAATAACAGAGAACATTATATAAACATTTTTAAATTCATGAAATTCTTATTCAGCAGGACTATCACATTCATAAATGTGAATATTTGAAAATGTTTAATGTGAAAATTCAATTGAACTTTTCTTTAGCTATAAAAGAAAACAAAATCTAAAATCAAAACTTTTTTGAAAATGCCTTTTTATGTTCATTGTGTCAGCCTACAAAAACAACTTTTTCATTCTGCTTTACTGGCGTGATAATATTTTGAGAAGTCTGGGAATTCAGGTACATAATAGAAGAAATAATGGTCTACTATTTGTTATACCTCACTTGATTTTGAACTATTATTCAATAGTTTTATTTCATTCCTGAAAATTAAAACAATTTTCTGTTTCATTCTTGTTAAATGAGAAAAAATAAAAGAGTAAAACAAAAGAGAAAAAGCAAAACAAACAAAAGGAAAGAAAAAGAAAGGAAAGAAAAGAAAATGAAGACAAATAGACATCATATTGAGATGTGTCTTCTTATCTAATTAAATGACGCTCCCATCAAATTACTTAAACCAATGAAATATTCAAATAATTATCTATCTCTCCCCCAAATCCTTAAGGGATAATATTCTGCATATTTAAAGTATGAAGCTCTCTATTGCTCTCCAATTGCAGATAATTAATTGGCTGAAATTATACTCAATTACCTACACCAACTTTCTTCTGAAAACATTCTTACTTTGCTTGAAAAGCAAGCATCTGATTTTGATCAGCTGTAATTATCATCTTACAAGAGGATTAAGATTAATGAATGACTATACAATATTTTGTGTCATTAACTTGTTGATTCCATTTATGATACTTCAGAGAATATGATTCAATATTATTGGGAATTTCTCATAAACAAAATTTTTACATAGAAATCAAAAGCTATTAATGAAGAAGAAAATGAGAAGATAAAAAGAGTGATTGCAAGGACAAGTCTCACTGAACTTAAAGTTTACAAAGTGCATATTTAAATGATAGAAATAAAAGGTAAAAACAAAAACACATAGATGAGTCACATGAGTTTTTAAGATAACTATGTGGAGTCATAAGTTCTAAATTAGAAGCTTGTGAAAATTACTAAAACTCATAAACTACATTTGGACTGAAAAATGAATAAAGTATTATTCTTTTTGGCAAATGGTGAAATAATATTATATGTAATATCATATGACAGACACTACTTTATTCCTTTTATAGGGGATTATCTTCTCTGGCAAATAAAATAATTTTCTCACTAAAATAGTATGGTGGAAGAATAAATCTCAATATAGCTGAAGATATACAAGAGTGCCTGGCTTCCATAGTATGGGATTAAGTCTCATATTCTGGATTAGCTGTATCTCAGATTACTTCAAAATCATAGAAAAAATGCTAATCATTCATTGTGGTAGAAAGATACAGAGATGGTGCTGTCAAAATGAGTACATATGTTTTCCTTCAAAGAAAGAACTAAAACTGAATCTATGAATTAAATACGATTGACTTCGCATATTGATCCAGCTTAAAATTTTGTAACTGTTTAGGAGTATTTCAGTGATTTTTGTTCAAACTGATTTAATGAGGAAAAAATCTGGAATATATTATTTTGAGAATATTAAAATAATTTGGGATAATATGATATCAGAAAAGTATCTTTGTTGGATTCATCAAGCCATTTATGAATAACATCAATTCCATTTAAGCAACATTTTTAAGTGGGGTGAATGAGAGAATCAGGAAGAATTCAAGTGTCCACATATAAGCAATTAAAAATGTATCTGGTGATAAGTTTATGGGCGATATGAAAGGTATATTATTTCATAATAAAATTGGGGGTTCCATAACCATTAGAAGAGCTATACTTAAAGTGAGTGAGTTTCTAAGCTCACACGAGCCTGAAAGGTACTATAACAAAATTTATAAATAACATGAAATTGCTATTTCATAAATACATTTTATATAAAACAATGCAAATAAGAATTGTGTACTTCAGACAGAAAGTGTAACAAAATGTGATAATATCTTCTGTATCTATTCTGTTTTTTGCACTAAAGCCCTTTTATCCTTTTTGTTTAACTCAGATATGCATTACTTCATGCCTGCATTCTTATGGCCTCATAACTGGTCTCTTTGATCTTGTAAGTTGACTCCTCTCCATTTCCCTTGATACTGAAGTGATGTTTCCAAGATTTATTACAGCAAATAAGGACATGACAAGATGCTTGACATCATTGGTCATTAAAAAACTGCAAATTAAAGCTACAATGACATACTAACACAAACCTTTTAGAATGTATAAAATTTAAAAAAAAACTCATCATAAATGATGATAGTAAGGATGTGGAAGAATTGAACTCTGTACAATCACTTGGGGAAATAGTTTAGAATTTTTTAAAACTTTAAATATCACGTACCATGTTACCAAGCCATTCTACTCCTAGATATTTACCCAAAGGAAATGAAAGCATAGATTTCTATAAATACTTGTAAATTAATGTTTGTACCAGTTTTGTTTGTAATAGTTAAATACTAGAAACAACCTAAATATCCATCAAAAAGTGAATTGATAACACATTGTGTTATATCCATACAATGGAATACATCTTAATGAAAAAAAGAAGAAAAAACTGAATGGACTATGAATGGACTTGTAGGGGATCAAAATCACCGTTCTAAAATATGCCATGTTGGCATAATAATTATTTTAAGCTACAGGCAAATGAGAATCAGCAGATACAGAAAAAAGTTTTCTCAGAGCTTCCCTTATTTTACTAAAAGCAGAAACTTCTGAAAAATGAGGAGTGCCATAAATATCCTAGCTCAGGGAAGTTTTATGGTCATAAAAAGAACAGAAAGTCAGGGCCGTATGGACCTTCACAGGTAACCTAGTCAGTTTCCATTCCATCACCCCATATATTAATATTTATCTTCCCACAGTTTGTTGCCCTCGAAATCATAAACTCCCTTTTCTCTAAAAACTTGCCATTCTTTTGTTAAGTTGGTATGTAAGGCCAAGTTCTAGCCAATCCTTTCAATTACTCATCTTTTAATACTACCATAATGCATGTTAATAATTTTTTTTTCTCTTGTCAATCTGTCCTTTCTTAATCAAATGTACAGGGCCTCCAGTGAATAATTTAAAATGAATAGAGAAAACAGAATTTTTCCTTCCCAGTACATTCACAGCATGGATTAAACAAAAATGAATATATAGAGTAGGACTGCATTTGTATAAAATACCAGAAGATGAAAACTAATCTTTAGTGAGAGAAACTAGATCAATTTTTGCTAGAGCAAAGTGTGCTAAGGAGAAGGGTAGGAGAAAGAGTGAAAGATTATCGAAGTATATAAGGAACTTGTGGAGGTGATAGGAGTATTCATTTTTTTGGTTTTGGTGGATATATTCATGGGTATATGTATTCATCAAAACTTATTAAATTGTATACTAAATATATGGTCTATTACATGTCAGTTATATCTATATAAGTCTGCTAAAAGTAGAATAAAAAGAAGAAACAGTAATAAAATCCAGCCCTCTAAATTGCAAATCCATTGGAAATTTGAGACTTTCAACATGTTGCTACAAAAAAACATGTCCTGGAAAATAAAAATTATCCAGGACATTGTCACCACAGTTAAACACTGTTAATTAGACCTACTAATCTCAGCAGTTAGATAGAAGAAAGAAAACAAAGTTATTAGCATGGGAAAAGATTCTACTGAGATGTTAACTGTAGATGAAATTAATATATACCTGGAAAATACAAGGAAATCAAAGAAAACAGCAACAAAAAAATTAATAGTGATAGTTGACTACCATGCTAATAAAATATTAATAGTAATTTTAGAAAATATAATGGGAATATAAATATTTAGAAAAGATTCTTCATTAAAAAACTAAATTCAAAATAAAGTGCAACATGTAGGACCTAACTTAAGAAAACTTTAGTACTATTCTCAAAGACATATAAGAAAATATGAATATGATAGTCTTTTTTGATGGTAAATTTTATTAAATATATATCTTTAATATACACTGTGTAACCTGAATAAGCTAAGCTACCTTGGTGGTGGCAGCAGCATAGAGCTGTATTTAATACACACACGCATACATACTCATATAATCATACACACCATCATATATATACACACACAATTACACATACACAAAAGCACTGAGAATTCCAACTTCAGAACTTTTGAAGATTAGAGATTAAGGAGAGAATTATTTTCCTCAACACACACAAAATGTCCAAAAAATACGATTTAACCATTTATTCTCCATATCACAAAACAGCTGTTTCCAGTCACCGCCTGGTCCCATTTTCTTTTCTAGCTCTGCATCCAAATACCAATCTGCTCTTTGGAACACCTCTTCAGCTGTCAGATCACTTTTGCTGGAAGACTGGCCCAATTTGCTTTGCCTGTCAAATTTACCTGTACTAAATCCAGATTCCAGAGAACTTGAAACTACTTGTAAAAATAGGGTGCCCAGAAATCCCTCAGAATTATATTCCCTCCTCATCCAGGAGGATATGCTTTTTGTTTTGATTTGTGTGTGTGTGTGGTGCATTTGGAATACTGTAGTCTAATTTTTATTCCAGTACACACATCTTACAAAAGTGTAAAGGCACTAGTTAAATAATATAAATAATTAGATAAAAATAAAAAAAATATTTACAATACACATATGATGCAATATTTTATTCACATTAAAATATAACAAAATGTAACGTTAGACAATATTGTACACTGTGTAAATTGTATAGCATACTTATATTTTTATTACGTTAAACAATGATAATCCAAAGGAAACTAAAACTACTCAATAAAACATACAAACAACATAAAACTAAAACAAATAGGTATAGATAAGGAATACGGAGTGTTCACTTAATATTTGTTTTCCTGGCTACTGTTGGTCATCAGATCATCGTCTGTATCATGATCAAATGCATCTGTATCTAGGCTTCTAAAGTTCTGGGAAGCCATGGGCTCTCATGGACTTTATCCCATGATTAAAGACACTCTCAAGAGTTGTAAAACGAGTGAATAATTGGGAATACTGTTTGTAAATCTTGCCAAGCTGGAGGCAGATTTGAAGAAACACAAAAGGTCCTACTAGGACTTAGGTTCTGGCCTTCAAGAAGGCCCCATAACTGGGGGTGATTAACACAGGAACAGAAAACCAAATATCACATGTTCTCACATAAAAGTGGAGCTAAATATTGAACACACATAGACATAAACATGGGAACAATAGACACTGCAGTCTCCTAGAAGGGGGAGGGAGGGAGAGAGATGTGGGTCAAAAAAGTACCTATTAGGTACTATGCTCACTACCTGTGTGATGGGATATGTTCCGTAAACTTCAGCATTATGCAATATTCTTGTGTAACAACCCTGCACATGTACTCCCTGCATATAAAACAAAAGTTGGAATTTTAAAAATTAGAAAACAAAAAGAGGAGAAAAATAAGTGGCTACCATGGCGATGTTCAGGAGCACAGTCAAATTTTAATTTCACAGTAGAGTTGTCATGGTTACCCTGGGAACCAAGTAACATAGACATCATTGGAGTCCCTTGGTATCAGATTCCCAAAAATCACAATTCTAGCAAATAGGAATAAGTGAATATGATATTCTAATCCAAAATTATACTTTGTTTCTATATCAAAAGACTCAATGTTATAAAGATACTGATTCTTTCTGTGTTAACGAGAAAAATCAATATAATCCCATTTAAACAAATTTTTAAGCTGGTAAAATGATACCGAAATGTAACACTGAGATTTTCTGGTGTTTCCACAGCCACGCTCTATTATATAGGTAGAAATTTGGGGAATGTTAATATTTCTTCAAAGCCTGTAATATTACTAAACTCAGAATACACAACAACATAGATCAAAGTGTAATGTGAAATAAGAAATAACAGACATATATTCTAAACCTTCCTTTAAGTTATCATATGTGTTATCTAAGACTTCCTTTAATTTTCCATAGGTTTAAGTAAAATGATAAAGATATGATATGAACATGGCACATGTTCACCTGTTACAGCATTCTTTTCATCCGATAACTTTGAATTGCAGCTAAAAATCAGTTTATTATTGTCAGAAAGTTTAACTTAACACTGTATTGAAATAAAATAGTTTGCATTTGATACATATCTTCCAATGTCAATGCATTCAACTACTTGAGAAAATATTTTGCTGCTACCTTCTCTTTGCAAAAATTAAATAGTAATAAAATATTTTCAAGCAGTAATTCATATTTGAAATGAAAGAAATAAAAATGCATACAAATTCTGATTCAAAACCATTTTTTACTACTTTAGAATGCAGAATTCTACTATCTTAGCTCAATATGATTACAATTATTGGAGCATTGTGGTGGTGTCATAGTTCAACTAAATGAAAAGAAACTACTAAATCCTCTTCTGTGCAGAAGTAGGATACTCCCCAAGTAGGATATTTCTTAATTTTAAATGTGCTCCACTTCATTAACATATGTAGTGTTTTATTTATAACAAACAAGATAGATTATTATATTTCTAAGCAATTACTTTAGAATTCAAGTATAAACTGAAATCCAGAGCTTTTAGGAAGTTCATTTTCAAGAATATTTACTGAGCCCCTACTTTGTTTTAGACAATTTATTACAGACTACACGAATCATTTAATGAAAATTTCACAACATGCTCTGAGTTTAGGCTCTATTGTTGTCTCCAGATTACAGAAACCAAGTTTATATTAGAGATATTAAGAAGTTAGGTATATAATTTTTTATATATGTATTACTCTGATCTCCTATGCTTGCTTCCTGTATTAGCTGGATCAGTGGTCCTCAAATATCTTACTTTCAGGACTTCACTATACCCTTAAAAGGTAGCGAAGTATCTAAAGAGGTTTTACTTATGTGGATATTATAAATCAACATTTACCATATTTGACATTAAAATGAGAATTTAAAATATTATGTCATTTAAAAGCATTGATAATAGCCCATCACACATTAAAATAAATATTTTCTTGAAAAATGTTTTCAAAAACAAAAAAATGAGAAAGTTTTTATTGTTTTGCATTTTGGCAAATCTCTTTAATATTTGGCTTACTAAACAATAGCTGTCTTCTCATATTTATTCCTGTTATTAACTTAGTGATATTACACATTGTATACACTTATGAAAAATTGAGAATAAAAAAAGCAAATAATATCTTTGTGTTACTATGAAAACAGTTTTGAACTGAGGAGTTCCTGATTGGTTCTTGAGACCCTAGAAATCCCTCAACCACACTTGCAGAACCACTGTGCCAGGGCATCAGAAGTACCTAGGGTACAACTGGATACATCAACCTGTTACAGGTAATTCTTATTTATTCCATAGTTACAAACAGACATTCTAAAATATACCATAAAAATTTTATGAACATGTAAGAGATAATAACAAATTAAACAAAATTCTGACAATTCTTGACAAATTGTAAT
This sequence comes from Macaca fascicularis, assembly GCF_037993035.2. Classification (NCBI taxonomy): domain Eukaryota; kingdom Metazoa; phylum Chordata; class Mammalia; order Primates; family Cercopithecidae; genus Macaca; species Macaca fascicularis. Next base: position 76,217,532 of record NC_088376.1, read on the forward strand.
AAACTAATAAAAAGTTATTTTTCATAACATTTTATTATTAGTAGTATAGTATTCTTACACTGTAACCTAGTATGATCACAAAATATGGTTTTAGGAAGAGAGCAAAAGGAAGCTATGGAATGATGAACGTACATATTGCATTTCTTCTTTCATTTGGGAAACAGCTGCTATGTATAAAGCCTGATGCTAGGTGGCAAGGATTAAATAGAACTGAATTTGTTCAAAAATATTAAGAAATGCTTTCCAGAAAGTGAGAAAGAATAAATTATAGCTGAATAACCAAAATTGCCTGGAAATTCAGAGGTAGATTTGCAAACTGATGTTGGAGAGCTTAATGTTAAGAAAATAAGCTGACTAGTGAAGTTTTCAAAGTTTTAATACTAGTTAGTAAAATATTTCTAAGTTATCTTATTGTGATGAGAGAAATTTCTATATCATACCAAGTGGATAAAAGTGAAATATTATGCTAGTCAGTAAACAATGCCTTTCTCATAGCAACCAACAGATATGGCAAAGCTTTTCACTGATTGTAAAGTAATGAACATGGACCATGCTTTAAATATGAAGAAGGAAGTAACTTTCTTTTCTGTTCTTTAATAATAAAGGAATGCAAACTCTAAAGAAAATTATTGCATTAAGCCTAAAACCTGAAGACTAACCTAACTAGACTTATTTAATTATAATTGGCAGTATATTTTTTATAAGAACAAAATAATTTAAATAAGGTAATGTGTCTTCAACCTTGTTTATTTGATTGTCTATGAAAAACAATCAAATATTGACCAGCATAATTCAGAAAATTATATATGCCTAAGAGAAAAAAAAAGTGTCTTGCTATGATTGTTGGTACACTAAATTACAATTAAATATTTTAAGTTTATGCATTTTAATACAATATAACATTTTGAAAAGACATTTGTAATTTTTATAACTAACTTCCTACTAAGAAAAGAAGCAAAGATAGAACACAAGTTGGCTTACAACACAAAGTTCACTGTGATAAGAGGATCAAGGTACAATAATAACTTTTCCTCCAATAAATTACCTGTTTTATTGCAATTATATTTGATGAAAATATTTGAACACAAAGTTCAGTTTTCAACTAATTATGAAACATGTTTTCTGAATTAAAATATAAATATTTTAACATTCTTTAAATATGCTCTAAAATGACTTCATACTCTTTCAACTATTTACTGAGATCCTGCTATTTGCAATGCCCTACTGATTCAGGCCCAGTAGGAAGAAAAAAAAGTATAAGGACAAAAATATCTCTGTCCTTATACTTTGAGCCTAGATTCTAATGGGAAAGTAATAGACAACCAACAATTAAACTATTAAATAAGTATATAATATAATGTGTTAGAACACGGTAAGAGTTATGTAGAGAAATGAGTAAGAAGGTGATTGTACGTGCCAGGAGATAGCATTGTTACAATATTTTGTATTTTCAAAATTAACACTCACGAAAATTTCATTTTATTGGTATATGCTTTTCTGAGTTTAGCACAGGTATAGATTTCTGTAACCACAACTGCAATCAAGATAAGAACAATTCTATCAACCCCCAAAAACTCTTTAGTGCTGCTCCTTTGTCATTAAATCTCTCCCTAACCCTAAACCTTGACCAATGCCGATCTGTTTTCAATCTTTATAGTTTTGTATTTTCAGGAATGCCACTTAAATTAAATCGTACAGGCCGGGAGCTGTGGCTCACGCCTGTAATCCCAGCACTTTGGGAAGCCGAGGAGGGCGAATCAAGAGGTCAGGAGATCGAGACTATCCTGGCTAAGATGGTGAAACCCCGTCTCTACTAAAAAATACAAAAAATTAGGCGGGAGTGGTGGCGGGGGCCTGTAGTCACAGCTACTCGGGAGGCTGAGGCAAGAGAATGGCTCGAACTGGGGAGGTGGAGCTTGAAGTAAGCCGAGATCATGCCACTGCGGAGACTCCGTCTCAAAATAGATAAATAAATAAATAAATAAATAAATAAACTAATTAATTAATTAAATTAAATCGTACACTAGCTAGCCTTTAACACTGCCATTTTGGCTTACACCTGTAATCCTAACACTTTGGGAGGACAAGGTGGGAGGATCACCTGAGTCCAGGAGGTAGAGGCTGCGGTGAGACAGTCGTGATAGCACTGCTACACTCCAGCCTGGGTTATCAGTGAAACTCTGCCTCAAAAAATTAAAAAAAAATAAAACTGGCATATTTTACCCAGCATGTAATAACTTTGAGATTTATTCAAATTGTTGCATATCCCAATACTCTATTATTTTGTATTGCTAAGTAATATTCCATTGTAAATAATGTACCACAGTTTATCCATTCACCTGTTGAATCAGGTTTTCGCAATTATAAACAGAATTTCTATTAATATTTGTGTTCAAATTTTTTGGGCTAACGTAAGTTCTCATGTGTCTAAGATAAATATCTGGGAGTGAAACTCCTGGATTTTATGATAAGTGTTTGTTTCAGTTTAGAAGAAATTGTCAAACTATTTTCCAAAATGGCTTTAACATTTAGCATTCCCACTAGAAATGTTCCTTTGCTTATTCATAAAAATTTTAGAATCAGTTTGTTTATGTTAACAAAAATCCTGCTGGGATGCTAATTGTAATTTCACTAAATCTCTATGTCAGTTTGGGGAGATTTGTCATAAATACTATGTTGAGTACATGAAAAATCCAATCCATGCACACAGTATGTCTCTCCAAGCATTTAGGTTTTCTTTCATTTCATTATTATTTCATAGTTTATACAAATATATGTTTTACATGTTTTCTTAGATCCGTGCCTTAGTATTTCATTTCTTAAAGTTATTGTAATTAGTATGGAGTTTTTGTCTGTTAACCCTGTATGCTTTACCCTTGATAAACTCACTGATTTGTTCCAGGAGTTTGTTGCTTGTTTGTTTTGTTTGGCTTTAGATTCTGCGTCATTCAGAGTTTTCCATAGAAACAAAATAACTAGAAAATATAGAGAGAGAGACCCATGGGAGTGGCTCATGTGATGATGGAAGGTGACAATTCCAAAATTTGTAGGACAGGCCAGCAGACTGGAAATTTGGGGGCAGGAGTTGACGATGCAGTCTTGAGGAAAATCTTTTTTCTCAGCGAAACCTCAGTTTGCTTTTAACACCTTTAAAATGATTGAATGAGGGCCATATACATTATCAAGAGTAATCTCCCTTAATTTAAGTAAACCTATTGTAGATGTTAACCGCATCTACAAAACACTTTTACTATAAGATCTGTATTAGTTTTTAAGTTAGGTACAAATCTATTTAGCCTAGCTAGGCTTACACATAAAACTAACCATCACAGATTCTTTGGGATTTTCTAGGTGGATAATACATCATCTATAAATAAGGCAGTTATATTCCTTTTTTCCCATCCATATAGCTTTTTATTCCTGTATCTACTATACTCATCAGAACTTCCAGAACAATGTCAAATAAGAATGATCAGAGTACATGTTCTTCTTTGTTATTTATCTAATATAGAAAACATTTAATCTTTCAATATTAGGGTGATGTTAGCTGCAGAAACTTAGGTTGAGAAAGTTTCCTTCTATTTCAAATTTGTTGAGAGATTTTTGTTATAAATAGATACGGAATTATAAAATGCATTTTATATGATCATGTTATGGTTTATTGACATTTGAATATTGGATCAGTCTTGCATCCCTGAGATAAATTCCACTTTTATGTAGAGTTTGAGGTTTTTGTATTTGTTTAGTGTGTGCATTGATAGATGCAAACGTCCAACATTTTATTGAGGATTTAATTCTCTGTTCATAGTAGATACTAGTCTTCAGTTTATTTTCTTTTATTCTTCAAAATTATAATTTGATTTTATTTGATTTAAAAAATATTTTATTTTAAGTTCCAGGGCACATGTGCAGGATGTGCAGGTTTGTTGCATAGGAAAACATGTACCGTGGTACTTTGCTGTACCTATCAACCCATCACCGAAGTATTAAGCCCACATGCTTTGGCTACTTTTCCTGATGTTTTCACACCCAGCTGACAGGCCCCAGTGTGTGTTGTTCCCTCATTGTGTCCATGTGTTCTCATTTTTCAGTTCCCACTTAAGTGTGAGAACATGCAGTGTTTGGTTTCCTGTTCCTGGGATAGTTTGCTGAGGATAATGGCTTTCAATTTCATTCATGTCCCTGCAAAGGACATGATCTTATTCATTTTTATGGCTGTATAGTGTTCCATAATGTATATGTACCACATTTTCTTTATCCAATCTACCATTTATGGGTATTTGGGTTGATTCCATGTCTTTGCTATTGTGAATAGGGCTGTAATAAACATACATGTGCATGTACCTTTATAATAGAATGATTTAAATTCCCTTGGGTATATGTCCTGTAATGGGATTGCTGGGTCAAATAGTATTTCTGTCTTTAGATCTTTGAAGAATCGCCATACTGTCTTTCACAATGGTTGAACTAATTGATTCTCCCACCACCAGTGTATAAGTGTTTCTTTTTCTCCACAATCTCGCCAGCATCTGTTATTTTTTGACTTTTTAGTAATAACCATTCCGATTGCTATGTGGTGGTATCTCATTGTGGTTTTGATTTTCATTTATCTTATGATCAGTGATGTTGAGCTTTTTTTCATAGGTTTGTTGGCTGCATAAATGTCTTCTTTTGAGAAGTGTCTGTTCATGTCCTTTGCTCACTTTTTAAAGAGATTGTGTGTTGTTCTCTTATAAATGTGTTTAAGTTTCTTAAAGACACTGGATTTTAGACCTTTGTCAGATGAATAGATGACAAAAATTTTCTCCCATTCTGGAGGCTATTTGTTCTGATAGTAATTTCTTTTGCTGTGCAGAAGCTCTTCAGTTTAATAGATCTCATCTGTCATTTTTTTCTTTTGTTGCAATCGCTTGTGCTATTTTTATCATGAAATCTTTGCCTGTGCCTATGTCCTGAATGGTATTGCCTAGGTTTTCTTCTAAAGTACTAAGAGTTTTTGGTTTTACATTGATGTCTTTAATCCATCTTAATTTACTTTTTGGATAATGCATAAGGAAGGGGACCAGTTTCAGTTTTCTGTGTATGGCTAGCCAGTTCTTCCAGCACCATTTATTAAATAAGGAATCCTTTCTCCATTGCTTGTTTTTGTCAGGTTTGTCAAAGATCAGATGTTGTAGTTGTGTGGTCTTATTCCTTAGTTCTCTATTCTCTTCCTTTAGTCTATGTGTCTGTTTTTTGTACTAGTCCCATGCTATTTTGGTTACTACAGGCTTGAAGAATAACTTGAAGTTGGGTAGTGTAATGCCTCCAGCTTTATTCTTTTGCTTAGAATTGTCTTGGCTATCTGGGCTCTTTGTTGTTTACATGTGAATTCTAAAATAGGGTTTTTTTTTTCTAATTCTGTGAAGAATGTCAATGGTAGTTTAATGGGAATAGCATTGAATCTATAAATTGCTTTGGACAGTATGGCCATTTTTACAATATTGATTCCTCCTATTCATGAGCATGGAATGTTTTTCCATTTGTTTGTGTCCTCTCTGATTTCCCTGAGAAGTGGTTTGCAGTTCTCCTCAAAGAGGTCCTTTGCTTTTCTTGTCAGCTGTATTCCTAGGTACTTTATTCTCTTTGTAGGAACAGTTGAAAAAGAGGGACTCCTCCCTAACTCATTTTATGAGGCCAGTATCATCCTGATACCAAAACCTGGCAGAGATATAACAACAAAAAATAAAACTTCAGGCCAATATACCTGATGAACATAAATGTAAAAATCCTCAATAAAATATTGCCTAACTGAATCCAGCATCACATCAAAAAGCTAATCCATCATGATCAAGTACGCTTCATACCCAGGATGAAAGGCTGGTTCAACATATGCAAATCCATCAACCTAATCCATCACATAAACAGAACTAAAGACAAAAAAGATCACATGATTATCTCAATAGATACAGAAAAGGCCTTTGATAGAATTTAACATAACTTTATATTAAAAACTCTCAATAAACAAGATATTGAAGGAACATACCTGAAAATAATAAGAGCCATTTATGACAAACTGACACTCAACATCCCATACTGAATGGGCTAAAGATGGAAGCATTCGTCCTTGAAAACTGGTACAAGACGAGGATGCCTTCTCTCACCACTCCTAATCAACATAGTACTGGAAGTTCTAGCCAGGGCAATCAGGCAAGAGAAATAATATAAGGGATTCAAACTAAAAGTTAGGAAGTCAAATTGTCTTTGCTTAATGATACCTAGGAAATTCCATTGTCTCAGTTCAAAAGTTTCTTAAGGGGTTTATTTTCTTGTACTATATTTATTTGGTTTCACCATTAGGATCATGCTGGTCTCATAAAAAAATTAGGAAATAATTATTTCTATGATTTTTCTGGAATAAACAATTGATAGAATTTACCAGTTTGAATATCTAGGACTATAAAATTTCCTTTTGAATGATTATTTACAATCCAATATCTTAAGTAGTAAAAGTGTAGAATTATTCTGCTTATGTATTTCATCAGTGGGGGGGGGGAGTTGGTTAAGCATTTTGTGGTTTTGTTGCATTCCATTTAAGTATTCTAATTTATATGCATACAATTGTTATAGCATAGCCTTATTATGCTTTTAATGTCTATGGCATTTGTAGTGACATCCTGTCTTCCATTTCTAGTATTAGTAATTTGTGTTTTCTATCTCTCTTTTTTAAATATGAAAAATAGACTAGTGTTTGACCCTCTGTATATCATACCATGTTCACATACTCTCTTATTTAATTATTGCAAAACTATTTTAGGTAGATAATACTATCTTTTTGCTGCAAACAAATAAAATGTTGATTTGGAGAGGGTTGTATTATTTTCTAAAAATAAACCAACTATAACTTGAAGATCTATGTTTAAATTAAAGTCATGTATGCGGCTACATTCTGAAAAATGTGTCATAAGGTGATTTCATTGTTGTGTTGACATCATAGAATGTACTTACACAAACCTAGGTCATATAGCCTTACAAAAATCTAATATAGCACATATAGGCTATATAGCATAGTATATTACTCTTAGGCTACAAACCTGTACATCATGTTACTATACTGAATAGCATAGGCAACTTTAACACAATAGTAAATATTTGTATATCTAAACATAGAAAAGATACAATAAAATATTGTATAAAATATTTTTTTAAATGCTCATGTGTCTAGGGCACTTACAACAAATGGAGCTTGCAGGACTGGAAGTTGTTCTGGGTGAATTAGTGAGTTAGTGGTGAATGAATGTGAAGGCCTAGGACATTGTTGTACACTATTGTAAACTTTACAAACACTGTACACTTAGGCTACACTAAATTATTTTTAAAAAATCTTTCTTCAGTAATAAATTTACCACAGCTTACTGTAACTTTTTTACTTTATAAACATTTTTTAAAGGATAACTTTTGTAATAGCACTTAGTTTAAAACACAATCTACACTTATACAAAAATATTTTCTTTCTTTATATCCTCATTCTATAAGCTTTCGTCTATGTTTTAACTTTTATTTTAAGTTCAGGGGTACATCTACAAGTTTGTTATTTAGGTAAATTTGTGTCGTGGGGGTTTGTTGTACAGAATATTTCATTACCCAGGAATTAAGCATAGTATTCATTAGTTATTTTTCCTCACCATCTCCCTCCTCCACTCCACCCTTCTATAGCCCCCAGTGTCTGTTGTCCCCCTCTATGTGTCCATGTGTTCTCATTATTTAGCTCCCACTTATAAGTGAGAGTAGTCAGTATTTGACTTTTGTTACTGTGTTAGTTTGCTACAGAAAATGGCCTCCTGATTCATCCATATCCCTGTAAAGTACATGACCTCATTTTTTCTGGCTGCATAGTATTCCATGGTACATATGTACCACATTTTCTTTATCCAGTCTACCATTGATGGGTATTTAGGTTGACTCCATGTATTTGCTATTGTGAATAGGACTGCAATGAACATATGCTTGCATGTGTGTTTATGTTGAATGATTTAGATTCCTTTGGGTATATACCCAGCAATGGAATTTCTTGGTCTAATGGTTATTTTGTTTTTAGGTCTTTGAGAAACGGTCACAATGTTTTCCACAGTGATTGAACTAATTTACAGCCACACTAACAGTGTATAAGTGTTTATTTTCCTCCACAACCTTGCCAGCACCTATTGTTTTTGCCTTTTCAGTAATAGCCATTCTCACTGGTGAGAGATGGTGTCTCAATGTGGTAATTATTTGTGTTTTCCTAATGATCAGTGATACCGAACTGTTTTTCATTTGCTTGTCGGTTGTATGTATCTCTTCTTTTGAAAAAGTGCCTGTTTATGTACTTTGCTCACTTTTTAATGGGATTGTTTGTTTTTTATTCTTGTGAAATTGGTTAAGTTTCTCATAGATTCTGTATAATAAACCTTTGTCAGATGGGTAGATTGCAAAAATTTTCTCCCATTCTGTAGGTTGCCTGTTCACTCTGATGGTAGTTTATTTTGCTGTGCAGAAGCTCTTTAGTTTAATTAGATCCCATTTGTCAATTTTGACTTTTGCTGCCGTTGCTTTGGTGTTTTAGACATGAAGTCCTTGCCCATGCCTATGTCCTGAATGGTATTACCTAGGTTTTCTTCTAGGATTTTTATGGTATTAGGTCTAACATTTAAGTCTCTAATCCATCTTGAATTAATTTTCATATAAAGAGTAAGGAAAGGATCCAGTTTCAGCTTTCTACTTATGGCTAGCCAATTTTCCCAGCACCGTTTATTAAATAGGGAATCCTTTCCCCATTTCTTGTTTTTTTCAGGTTTGTCAAACACCAGATGGCTGTAGATGTGTGGTATTATTTCTGAGGACTCTGTTCTGTTCCATTGGTGTATATCTCTGTTTTGGTACCAGTCCCATGCTGTTTTGGTTACTGTAGCCTTATAGTATAGTTGAAAGTCAGGTAGCATGATGCCTCCAGCTTTGTTCTTTTGACTTAGGATTGTCTTGGCAATGCGGGCTCTGTTTGGGTTCCATATGAACTTTAAAGCAGTTTTTTCCAATTCTGTGAAGAAAATCATTGGTAGCTTGATGGGGATGGCATTGAATCTATAAATTACCTTGGGAAGTATGGCCATTTTCACGATATTGATTCTTCCTATCCATGAGCATGGTATGTTCTTCCATTTGTTTGTATCCACTTTTATTTCACTGAGCAGTGGTTTGTAGTTCTCCTTGAAGAGGTCCTTTACATCCCTTGTAAGTTGGATTCCTAGGTATTTTATTCTCCCTGAAGCTATTGTGAATGGAAGTTCATTCCTGATTTGGCTCTCTGTTTGTCTGATATTGGTGTATAAGAATGCTTGTGATTTTTGCACATTGATTTTGTATCCTGAGACTTTGCTGAAGTTGCTTATCAGCTTAAGGAGATTTTGGGCTGAGATGATGGGGTTTTCTAAATATACAATCATGTCATCTGCAAAGAGGGACAATTTGACTTCTTATTTTCCTAACTGAATACCCTTGATTTCTTTCTCTTGCCTGATTGCCCTAGCCAGAACTTCCCACACTGTGTTGAATAGGAGTGGTGAGAGAGGGCATCCCTGTCTTGTGCCCGTTTTCAAAGGGAATGCTTCTAGTTTTTGCTCATTCAGTATGATATTGGCTGTGGATTTATCATAAATAGCTCTTATTATTTTGAGATACGTTCCATTAATATCAAATTTATTGAGAGTTTTTTAGCATGAAGTATTGTTGAATTTTGTCAAAGGCCTTTTCCGCATCTATTGAGATAATCATATGGTTTTTGTCTTTGGTTCTGTTTATATGCTGGATTACGTTTATTGATTTGAGTATATTGAACCAACCTTGCATCCCAGGGATGAAGCCCACTTGATCATGGTGGATAAGCTTTTTGATGTGCTGCTGGATTCGGTTTGCCAGTATTTTATCGAGGATTTTTGCATCAATGTTCATCAGGGATATTGGTCTAAAATTTTCTTTTTTTGTGTGTGTCTCTGCTAGGCTTTGTTATCAGGATGATGTTGGCCTCATAAAATGAGTTTGGGAGGATTCCCTCTTTTTCTATTGATTGGAATAGTTTCAGAAGGAATGGTATCAGCTCCTCCTTGTTTATTTTGCTGTGCAGAAGCTCTTTCATTTACTTTGATCCCATTTTTCAATTTTTGCTTTTGTTGCAATGGCTTTTGTCATCTTTAGCACAAAATTTTGTCTGTTTCTATGTCCAGAATGGTATATTGCCTAAGTTGTATTGCAGGATTTGTATAGTTTTGAGTTATATATTAAAGTTTTTAATCCATCTTGAGTTGGTTGTTGTATATGGTGTAAGGAAGGAGTCCCACTACAATCTTCAGCATATGACTAGCCAGTTTTCCCTGCACCATTTGTTGAAGAAGGAATCCTTTCCCTGTTGCTTATTTTTGTCAGCTTTGTTGAAGGTGAGATGGTTGTAGGTATTTGACCTTTTTTACGAGTTATCTATTCTGATCTATTGGTCTACGTATCTGTGTTTATACCAGTACCATGCTGTTTTGTTTACTGTAGCCCTGCAGAAAATTTGAAGTTGGGTAGCATGATGCCTCCAGCTTTACTCTTTTTGCTTAGGATTGTCTTGGTTAGCGGCCCTTTGTTGGTTTTATATGAATTTTAAAATAGTTTCTCCTACTTCTGTGGTTAATGTCAATGGTAGTTTATGGGAATGTCATTGAATCTATAAATTACTTTGAGCAGTATAATCATTTTCACAATATATTGATTCTTCCTATCCATGAGCATAGAATGTGTTTCTATTGGTTTGTGACCACTCTGATTTCTTTGAACAGTGATTTGCAGTTCCTGTAGAGATATTTCATCTCCCTGGTTAGCTGTATTCCTACGTATTTCATTCTTTTTGTGGCAATTGTGAATGCCAATTCATTTGTGATTTGGCTCTTGGCTTGACTGTTGTTGTTTTATAGGAATGCCAGTATAGTAGTGATTTTTGTGCATCTATTTTATTTCTTGAGATTTCAAAGTTGTTTATCAGCTTAAGGAATTTTGTGCCAAGACTATGAAATTTTCTAGATATAGGGCTTTGTCATCTGCAAACAGGGATACTTTGACTTCCTATCTTCCTATTTGGATGCCCTATATTTCTTTCTCTTGCACTGGCCAGGACTTCCAATACTATGTTGAATAAGAATGGTGAGAGAGAGAGCATCCTTCCCTTGTGCTGGTTTTCAAGGGGAATGCTTCCAGTTTTGGCCCATTCAGCATGATGTTGACTGTGGATTTGTCATCGATGGCTCTTATTATTTTGAGGTATATTCCTTTAATACTAAGTCTATTGAGAGCTTTTAACATGAAAGGGTGTTTGAGTTTTATCAAAAGCATTTTCTACATCTACTGAATAATGTGGATTTAGTCTTTAGTTCTGTTTATGTGGTGGATTATGTTTATGGATTTGCATATGTTGAACCAGCCTTGCATCCTGGGTATGAAGTCTGCTTGATCGTGGTAGATAAGCTTTTTGATATGCTGCTGGATTTGGTTTGCCAGTATTTTGTTGAGGATTTTTGCTTTGATGTTCATCAGGGATGTTGGCTTGAAGTTTTCTGTTTTTTTAATGTCTCTGCCAGATTTTGGTATCAGGGTAATGCTGACCTCATAGAATGAGTTAGGAAGGAGTTCCTCCTATTCAATTTTTTTGGAATAGTTTCAGCAGGAGTGCTACCAGCTCTTCTTTGTACATCTGGTAGAATATGGCTGTGGATCCTTGTGGCCCTATGCTTTATTGCTGTTGTTGTTGGTAGGATATTTGTTACTAATTCAATTTAAGAGCTCATTATTCAACTGTTCTTGGATTCAATTTACTCCTGGTTGAGTCTTGGAAGAATGTATGTGTCCAGAAATTTATCAATTTCTTCTAGATTTTCTACTTTGTGTGCATAGAAGTGTTCGTAATAATATCTGATGGTTATTTGTATTTCTGTTGGGTCAAATAAATTTTACCTTAGTCATTTCTTATTGTGTTTATTTGGGTCTTCTTCCATTTCTTCTTTATTAGGCTAGCTGCAGTCTATCTATTTTATTAATTTTTTGAAAGTAACAACTTCTGGATTCGTTGATCTATGAATAATTTTTTGTATCTCAGTCTCTTTCAGTTCAGCTCTTATTTTGGTTATTTCTTGTCTTCTGCTAGCTTTGGGGTTGGTTTGCTCTTTGTACTCTAGTTCTTTTAGTTGTGATGTTAGGTTATTAAATTGAGGTCTTTCTAACTTTTCGATATGGCTACTAAGTGCTACAGATTTCCCTCTTAATATTGTCTTAACTGTGTCCCAGATATTCTAGTATGTTTTATCTTCGTTCTAATTAGTTTTAAAGAGCTTCTTCATGTCTGCCTTAATTTCATTATTTATCCAAAAGTCATTCAAGAATGGATTATTCAATTTCCATTTAATTGTATGGTTTTAAGCGATGTTCTTGGTCTTGAGCTCTAAATTTGTTGTGATGATGTTTAAGGGTGATTGTTACTATTTGAATTCTTTTGCATTTCCTGAGGAGTGTTATAGGCCCAAATATTTGGTCAATTTTATAATATGTGTCATGTGGCAATGAGAATAATGTACATTCTGTTGTTATAGCATGGAGAGCACTGTAGATGTCTATCAGGTCCATTTGATCAAATTTTGAGTCAGGTACTGAATATTTTTGTTAATTTTCTGCTTTAATAATCTGTCTAATACTCAGAGGGGTATTGATGTCTCTCAGGATTGTTGTGTGGGAGCCTATGTCCCTTTGAAGGTTTCTAAGAACTTGCTTTATCAATCCAGGTGTTCCTGTTTTAGGTGCATATACATTTAGAATAGTGAGAACTTGTTGAATTGAACTCTTTACCATTATATAATGCCCTTCTCTGATCTTTTCTTATCTTTGTTGGTTTAGAGACTGTTTTGGCTGAAATAAATATTGTAACCCATGACTTTTTTTCTGTTTTCCATTGCTTGGTAGATTTTTCTCCAACCATTTGTTTTGAGACTAAGGGTGTCATTGCACATGAGATGGATATCTTGAAGACAGAATATCAATGGGTCTTGGATCTGTCTTAACTTCTTTGAGAAATCTCCAGACTGCTTTCAGCAGTGTCTGAACTAATTTACATTCCCACCAACAGTGTATAAGCATTCTCTTTCTCTGCAGCTTTGCCATCCTCTGTTTTTTGACTTTTTAATAATAGCCATTCTGACTACTGTGAAATGTCTTGTGGCTTTATTTGCATTTATCTGATGATTAGTGATGGTGAGCATCTTTTTCATATATTTGGCTGCCTATCCTGTGCCTTTTAACTGGGGCATTTAACTTGTTTCCATTCAATGTTAATACTGATATGTATAGATTTGATTCTGTCATTATGATGTTGGCTGGTTATTATTCAGACTTGTTTGTGCATTTGCTTTATAGTGGCACTGGTCTGCACAGTTAAGTGTGTTTTTGTACTGGCTCATAACGCTCTTTCCTTTCCATATTGAGTGCTTCTTTCAGGAGTTCTTGTAGGGAGGTCTGGTGGTAACAAATTCCCTCAGCGTTTACTTTTCTGAAAGGATCTTATTTCTCTTTTGCATATGAAGCCTAGTTTGTCTGGATGTGAAATTCTTGGTTGGAATGTCTTTCAATTAAGAATGTTGAATATTTGCCCCCAAATCTCTTCTGGCTTGTACAGTTTCTGCTGAGAGGTCTGCTGTTAGTCTGACAGGCTCCCCTTGGTAGGTAGTCTGACCTTTCTCTCTAGTTGCCTTTAATATTTTTAATTTCATGTCAACCTTAGAGAATCTTATAATTATATGTCTTGGGGATGATCTTCCTGTAGAGTATCTTACTTGGGTTCTCTGCATTTTCAGAATTTGAATGATGGCCTCTAGCAAGGTTGGGGGAAGTTGTCACAGATGGTATTCTGAAATTTGTTTTTCAATTTTATTTCATTATCTCCATCTCTTTCAGAGACATTAATGAGTCATAGATTCAGTCTCTTTACATAATGTAATATTTCCTGGAGATGTTTTTCATTCCATTTTGTTATTTTCTTCCTATTTTTTTCTGACTTTCATATTTCAGAAAGCCAGTTTTCTAGCAACCTCATGTTCTGGATTCAAGCGATTCTCCTGCCTCAGCCTCCCAAGTAGCTGGGATTACACGCAATCACAAACATGCCCGGCTAATTTTTGTATTTTTAGTAATGACAAGGTTTCGCCATGTTGACCCGGCTGGTCTTGGACTCCTGACAACAAGTGATCCATCTGCCTTGGCCTGCCAAAGTGCTAGGACTACAGGCATGAGCCACCATGCCTGGCTTCTCTATGACTTTTCAATTTTTTTTTTTTCAAGTGCTGTGGTGAGAAGGTGGAAAAGCATAGAACAAAAAGTTTGACATGAAACTGACTGAACAATCAATTGAATTAACTCACTACCTTTGGACCAGCCTTTTTACTATTTTTAATTTTATTTTTACCTTTAAAACTTTTTGTTTGAAAGCTGAAACACAAACCCACACATTGTTCTATGCCTACACATGATCAGATTCATCAATTTCATTGTCTTCTACCTCCACATCTTGTCCCACTGGAAGGTCTATAAGGACAATAACACCCATGGAGCTGCCATCGCCTATGATAACAGTGACTTCTTCTGGAATACCTATTAAAGGACCTGCCTGAGGATCTTCTTGAGGAAGTCTCACTCTTTTCAGAAGTATTTTCATTGTTTACTTGGTTTGCTTATCTTTTTCATTATAGCTTTGTTTCTAAGCAGGTAATACAACATAAACATTATTCTTTGTTAATGAAAACTTTTGATGTTGTGGTATATTTTCACAATTTTAGGAAGCTTGATGAGATCTGCACACATTTTCATAAATTCTTAGCTGTGAATTTTCATGGGGGTTCATGAAGTCATGGATGAATCTCCCGAGTGTCTTCCTCCAGATGCCATTCATGTACTCCTTGGTGACATCACCAAGCCTGAGCAATGCTCTTGATGTACCTATAGATGTAATCCTTCCAGAATTATATCAGTATCTTCTCAGTATCCCCCTCAGTTGCAGCAACAGCTTGGGCAATGTTATTCTGAGATGTTAGACCTTAAAAGCTGCTGTATGGTCAACAACTATATGAAAAAGATGCTCACCATCACTAATCATCAGATAAATGCAAATAAAGCCACAAGACATTTCACAGTAGTCAGAATGGCTATTATTAAAAAAGTTAAAAAAACAGAAGATGGCAAAGCTGCAGAGAAAGAGAATGCTTATACACTGTTGGTGGGAATATAAATTAGTTCAGACACTGCTGAAAGCAGTCTGGAGATTTCTCAAAGAACTTAAGACAGAGCCATCATTTAACCCAGAAATCACATTACTGGGTATATACCCAAAAGAAAATATATCATTATATCCAGAAGACGCACGCACTTCTACGTTCAATGCTGCAATATTCACAGCAGCAAAGAGACATAGCATCAACCTAGGTGCCCATCAGTGGTGAATTGAATAAAGAAAATGTGATACGTATGGCCCAGCGTGGTGGCTCACACCTGTAATCCCAGAACTTTGGGAGGCAAAGGCTGGCGGATCGCGAGGTCAGGAGATTGAGATCATCCTGGCTAACATGGTGAAATCCCGTCTCTACTAAAAATACAAAAAAATTAGCTGGGTGTGGTGGCGGGCGCCTATAGTCCCAGCTACTCAGGAGGCTGAGGCAGGAGAATGGCGTGAACCCAGGAGGTGTAGCTTGCAGTAAGCCGAGATTGCACTACTGCACTCCAGCCTGGGTGACGGAGCGACTCCGTCTCAGGAAAAAAAAGAAGAAAAAGAAAATGTGATACATATACACTATGGATAACTCAGCAGCCATAAAATATGAAATCATACCATTTACAGCTGGAGACCACAATCCTAAGCAAATTAATGCAGGAACAGAAAACCAAATACTGCATGTTCTCACTTATAAGTAGGAGCTGAACATTAAGTACACATGTACATAAACACGGTAATAAAAAACACTACAGACTACTGCAGGGAAGAAGGAAGAAAGAGGCAATGGACTGAAACACTACCTATTAGGTAGTATGTTCACCACCTGGATGCAATATACCCTTGTAAAAAAACCTGCATATGTACACCCTGTATCTAAAATAAAAGTTGAAATTTAGAAAGATTAAGAAAATACAACATAATTGCAAAAAACAAAACACAAAGAAACACAAAAACAAAAACAAGTGCACTTTTGTTCAAATATTTTACTTTGCTGTTAATCTGAGGGCAATGACAATTTAATATTCTGGCGTTTTAAGATCTCAGAAGGTGGTGATTTTTACCTATTACGGTTTTCTTGGTAGTTATAATTATCTAATAAAAACTAAGAGAAATGATTTTAAACATTTCAATTCCAAAACTGTATACAAATGTAATAATTTACCACCAACTGGTCCATCTGCAATAGCTAAATGTCTATGTACATTCATAGCAATAATTCACACATTCCAACTTGACCAACCGAATCTGCTTTCTATACAATTTTCTATAAAAATACTAAAATCAAAAAGACGAAGAAAATCTGCTATAGCTCCTTGCTCCATTGGTTGGACCAAAGAGCTGGTGTTTGGAGGAAAAAAGCACCTCTTTAATATTAGGAAGAAGATCACCTATAAAAGGAGGATGTGCAGGAGCATTATGAACAATAAGCACAATTTTGAAAGGTATGTCATTTTTAAAAAAGCACTTCTCCATTTTGGTGGCATCACAGTTCTAGAGGGCATCTTGGAAGAGGAACTGGGTAGTCTGTAACTTCATACTGTTTCTGTAATTCACTATCAGTGTGCACTTATTAATATACTTCAAGGTCCCTGAGTTCCTATGGTGCCAGATGACAGAGGGTTTTAATTTTTAGCCTGCAATATTGCCCCCAAACAAGGCTGTTTTCCTGTCCTTAAAAGCCTTCACACCTGGCATTGATGACACTTCATTATAGATGAAAGTTCTTTCAGGCATCTGTTTCCAGAATAGGGAGGTTTCATTCATATTGAAGATTTGCTCTGGCAAGTAATTTTTCTCCACAATCAGCTTGTGTAGAGTTTCCCAAAATTCTTCAGCTGCTTTCACATCAGCACTTATAGACTTACCACTCATTTTCACATTATGTAAAAATAATGATTCTTCAATCATTTAAGCCACTCAGAGCTAGCAGTAAATTCAACATCAAAGTCAAGTCCAGCCTTTTCTTTTCATATTGCAAAGAAACTTTTTGCGTTGGCTGTGATCATCATTGTGCTGAGCGTGATACCCTTCTGTGTCTGGTCTTTGATTCAGGTCATTAGAAGTTTCTCCAAATCTAATATAAGCACTTTTAAATTTGTATTCATCCCATTGCCTTTAATGAATCATATCCTTTAAAAGTTTTTGTTAGTGTGCTCTTCAAGATTATAGCTATGTTAGGCAGGAACATGTATGATTGGTGAGCAATAACCGTCATTGATTTTCTACCTTCGTATTCTTTAATCACTTTTAATTCCTGTTCAGGTGAATGATTCAATGTGGCTTCTTACTGGCAACATTAGCAGTGGATTTTGTATGCTTGGGGGCCATGATGAGCAAAACCACATGAGATTTGATCAAATACAAGAGAAAATGATGCAATCAACAGACAAAATAAACACAAAATATATGAGACTGTGGCTGGCCTAATGTAGCATATTGGTTTACACTAAACTTTTTATTATAAATATAAAATACAGACTGGCATACAAAATATATACTGGTAAATACAAAATATAGACTGGTATACAAAATATAGGCTGGTGTATACTGGTATACAAAATATAGACTGGTAGATATATAAACGAGTAACATAGATGTTTATTATTATTATGAACCATAGGTAATTGCATTTAATATATTTTCATAAGACCGACAGCACAGTAGGTTTGTTTATACCAGCACCATCACAAATGTTTGAATAATGCTTTGCAGTAACTATGATGTCACTAAGTAAGAATAATTTTTCAGCTCTATCATAATCTTATGGGAACACCGTTGTACATGTGATCCATTGTTGACTGAAACGTTGTTATGCAGTGCATGACTATATTTGGAAAATGAGTACTATTGTGTATAAAAAATTATCTGATAGGCCAAATGAAAACAAATCAAAACCACTCAAACTACTAGAAATATCAAAAGATTAATCAGTTAAGAAAAAGACAGCCAACCAAAATAGAGTAGATTATAACTAATTTTCTAATATTGTTGAACTTTTCCTGGATTTGGATTAAAAAGATTAAATAATTAAACTTATAAAATATTAATCTTTGACTAAAAATAATGGAAAGGCAATTAAAAAAAGAAAAAACAAAATAAGTAAGTAGCTTTTGACACTGATTTTAGAAGAAGTTTATGTAAAGATCTTGACATAGTAGGTGCTCAATAAATATCTGTTAAATGAGGATGATTAGTCTATAAGCAGGATATTAATTGCTTTCTTCATATTATATATAACACTTAAGGAATTGTAAGGTTCACTGGTTTGTTGCTTTTCCCCTGTTTTTATTTCTGAAACCATTATAAACCTGAGATGGTTAACATTACTCTACTTCATACCCATAGCAATTGGTGATCTTATTCAGCAGACTAAACATTGGTCTGGGAGACAGGAGATCTTGCCTAGCTACTGAATACTTAAATTTGAGTCTAAGCAAGTCATTTGATATTCACCTCAGTTTTCTCATCTATGTAACAAACCAATTTTAATGAAAGCTCTGTCATTTCATGAGATCTAATTTTCTCATATCTGATAAATATTACTTTTCAATTCTTCCTGTTCTTGGCTACCAAAATAAAATTTTGAGTCTAAAATTATGAAATTCTTATTTGTATGTAATCTGTATTTGCATACATTTCCAAATAGCATTTTAAAATAATCATTTTAGATCCACCTATCTGAGGTAAACAAAATAATCTCAGACACTTCAGCTTCTTCTCCCCCCTCCTATTCTTATTTCCATGTCTCTGTCCTTTAAAAGAATGCAGTTATCCTTTCTAGCTCTCTAATCTCTTTCCTTTCTCTCTATTCTATCACTATACTGATAATATGCCCACCGATGCCTGCTAACCATTATGTCAAGTTTTGCAGTTAGTATGACTGAGGAATGCAGACAGGAATAGATATTGAATAAGATGATTACTATTGCTTGAACACTTTATGGATTAGAAAGACCACAGATGTGGGTCAGATGTGACTAGGATAATAATAGAAAGAAAGATTGAGCATGCAGATTATGGCAAGAACAGAGATAATCAAATCGGATTTATTGATGGGGACTATATAATAGGAAAATTTTAATCATATGAAACTACCTCTTGTCCCAAAAGTCTAACCTCAAATATCAAGGATGAAAACCCATTATGCAAATAAATGGTATATTCATTTCTTTAAATTGTCATTTTCTTGGTTTCAAGGTTAGCCTCAGGACATAAGGGAAAACAAAAAACCATAAACAAAGCTAAGTGTGGGGAGATGCAAATTTAAATTGATCTCATTCTACATGTGTTTTTCAGCGATAAATAATATTTAAATATTTTCTACATTAAGCAAGAAATAACAATTTGCGTTTAAATCAGATTAAAATATTTTTAGTATTTTTTGATCACTTCGAGTTATAAAATGGAGAGGAAAAGTATTAAGACATGCTATTTATCGGGACCATGTCTGTTCTATTATTATAACAACATCAACCCTCAAATTAACGGCAGCAAGCCCAAGTTAATTGTTTTTGAGATGTCATGAGTCTATATCTTTTTGAATACCACTAACAGCAAAATAACTTTGAGAAGAGCAACCGAAAAAAAGAGAAACCCGCAAAGGCAGATGACCAAGAATCATATAACATAGACATGCAGGAATAATAGCATTCGAAACAGAAAGGAAAATGGGCAGATTCCAAAAAGTTATTTAACCACTGAAAATGTAAATGTTATATGATTCTAGCTTTTGTTGATTATTCATTTTGAAAATTTACATAGTGATTGAAAATCAATTACTTCAAGTATTTTGACATTCTACGTCACTTTGTAAAGTTATCTTGCTCTTGTACAGGCACTAAAGGGTTATATATTTAATGTTGTCTTCTCAGTCTGGGCTTCCTGGGAAAAATTTGCAGATATTTGAAAGGACTTAGATATTGTAATCTAAGCTGTATCTCCTTTAGGGGGGACCCCAAATCCAGTAGCACTGTGGTTCTTGCAGACTCATAGAGGTACTGACTTGATGGTCTTGAACAAGATCCAGAATGCTCTGGATTACCGGGCAGAGATTTTTGTACTCTTTATTTACTTTCTCCCAAACAAACAGTCTCTCTATACTCTCTGAGCCACCTGGAGTTGGGGACGAAATGACACAAAAACCCCCATGTCCACCATGCCTAGGACTGTGAAGCCAACTTGGCACTTGGTCTGACCAAAAGCCTGCTATCTTTCCCTGACTACCACCTATGTTCACTCAAAGCCATGGGGCTCTAAAATCAGCTGGTGACAAGGGCAGCCAGGCCTGTGTCGTTCCCTTCAGGGCAGTGAGTTCCCCCAGGCTCTGAGCAGAGGTAGTCGAAAACTTTAGAAATCCCACCTGGCATCCTATTGTACTGTGGCCGAGTTGGCACTCAAATGACAAGACGCAGTCTTTCCCACTCTTCTCTCCCATTTCCAAAGAGAGAGAAGCCTTACCTGGTAGCCACCACCACCACCAATGTTTCTTTAAAGCTTGAGGGCTAAGTCAGCTGTTGTGAATGCTTTCTGGCCTGGGACTCACCCTTCAGGGAAGTTGGCTCCCCACTGGCCCAAAACAGATCCAGAAATGCCAAGCAAGAGCCAAGTTCTGATTGGGGACCCCAAGAGCCCAGTTGGTGCTCTATCTCCCTGTGGCTGAACTGGTACCTAAGTGCAACACAAAGTCCCCTTTACTATGCCCTTCACTTTTCTGAAGTGGAAACAGTCTCACCCTACAGTCACCACAGCTGGGAATGTGTTGAGTCTCACCTGTGGCCAGTGAGTCTCAGTGTCTTACCTAAGGCCATTGACGTAGTACCTGCGTATCACTGCTGGTTATTCAGGGCCCAAGGGCTCTTCAGTTAGCAGGTGATGAATCTTTCCAAGACAGAATCCTTCCCCTCAAGGCAATGGAATCGCTTCTGGACAAGGCTGTGTCTAGAATAATGTCTGGAAGCTAGGACCTAGAAACACAGCCTCACGACTCTAACCAATACCCTATGCGGCAGCTAAGGTGGTTTCCAAAATGCAAGATAAAGTCCTCCCTGCTCCTCTTTCTCCTCTCCTCCAGTGGAATGAAGGGGTCTCTTTTGGAGGCACAGCTTTGTAACCTCGGGTTGGGGAGGAATGCTACCACCACTCCCTTAGCCACCCCAGCTGCAGTAGGTCACATCCTCCCTCAGTCCACTGTCTCTGGGCCCAGTTCAGCCCTAGGGCTTACCTAGGTGTTGCAGTCCTTGTGGCCTAGACTACCTTTCAAGGTTTTTTTTGAGCCCTAGAGCCCTTTAGCCCAATGGCAAGGCTTGCAGAAACTCAAATTCCCACCACTGGGATCAGTAATTTCCCTCTGGCTAAGGCTGGTTTAAATGCACCTGTTGTGGGTAAGCACCACATGAGATGGGGTTGATTTGTTTTCTGCTATAAAAAGGGTTGCACTTAGTTCAATGCTTCATAACTGCTGGCTCTCCCTCTCCCCATGCTCTCCACACCACGCTGCTGCTGCCAGGAATGGGAAATTAGTGGTGTTGGCGATTCAAAATTATTTTTCCTACCTTTTCAGTGCCTCTTTCAGAGAAATGAAGTTAAATCCAGGTACTGTGAGTACTCACCTGATTTTTGGTTCTTACGAAGGTGCTTTATTCATGTAGATTATTGTTAATTGGTGCCCTTGTGGGAAGGGGTGACAATTAGCGGAGCCTTCTATTCCGCCATGTTGCCCCACCCCTCTCAAACTATCTTGCTCTTGAAGAAAAAAACAAAAAATACATAAGAAACCAAGTATCATGAAAATAATTTCAAGAAATAAAAACTTTGAAATTATATTAATATGTTGGAATAGTTATTACAATAAAATTTTTAAGTACAGTAAAACATCCGGTATTATGTAATAAAAATGGTTTCCAGTGAGAGGAAAAAAAAAGTGAGTTAACATTTCTAAACTTTTATATAAAACAATATGCTGTAATGTTTTCTCATTATTTTACTTTATTCTCAAAAAATAAAAAATAAAGAAAACACATGAATGGAGAAATTGTTCTAGAGTTGCAGGTGGAGAAGAGGAAGTTTAATGTCCACATTCAGCTGAAGAGCCAGAGGTTTCTATCTACAAAGGTCACACTCTTTGCATTGAAGCATGAATAACTTCTTTGAAGTTTGGACTATCGTATATTTTAAATGATAAAATCATGCACAGTGTCGGCATTAACAAGCACTTTACAACTATCTGAAATACCTGGGTGAAGTCCCAGAGTTCATGAGGTCATTTTTATTTACAAGGATACATTATCTTCACTGTGAGAGTGCACATGCAGAAAGCACATGTCATAATAAAGACTAGTTTCTGATGAGGGATTTTGTCAAGTAAGACATATTTCATTTCTTTCTCAACCATAGAGACTGGAGACATGGAAAGGAATTGGCAGTTTTTTAATTAATCAAACACAATTAGGAGTGCATGCAAATAATAAATATTGTTGCATATCCAGACGTATTTGTATAGACTAAATACATCTAAGACTCTCACCCATCTCTAGAAATTTTAATATAAGCTATATTTAGATAAATTTAAATAGAGTCTATGATTTTTTGAAAATACATAGATTATTTCTAAGGAGTAGATGTATAACCATGGCATATTTTAAGATTTCTTATGGTCAGTTGTTCCTTCGCTCTTATTGTCTGGAATTGTTTACCCTTTCTTTTTAGCCCTAATCATTAATTAATCTCACTTAAAGAAATTCTATTCAATTGACACTTAGGTAAACAATTAAATATGTTACAACCAATCCATTACTGCTTCCAAGTTAAGTTAAGGATTATGAAGTATTACAGTGTCTTCTTCATATACGTCAAATATGAATAATAGGGTAATGAGACGGAGTTTCGCTCTTATCACCCAGACTGGAGTGCAGTGGCATGATCTTGATTCACTGCAACCTCCACATCCTGGGTTCAAGCGACTTTCCTGCCTCATCCTCTCAAGTGGCTGGGATTACAGGTGTCCTCCGCCACACCTAGCTAATTTTTTTGTATTTTTAGTAGAGATGGGTTTTCGCCATGTTGGCCAGGCTGGTCTCAAACTCCTAACTTCAGGTGATCTGCCCATCTCGGCCTCCCAAAGTGCTGAGATTACAGGTGTGAGCCACCACACCAAGCCTTATACATCTTAATAAATACTATCAAAAAATTCTGCACCTTAAAATTAGCATTTCAAATCTGCATAAAGATATTATTCAACAAATAATGTTGGAAAAACTGGGAGGTTTTGGAGAAACAAATAATGTTGGATTTTTACATCACCAAAATAAATCCTAGATGAATTAAAAGTTTTAACATTAAAAAAAATGAAACTGTAAAATACTAGAAGAAAATTAAAGAAACTATCTTATTCATTTTCTTCTTTTTTAAAGCAAACACTGAATAGGAGCCTTATCTAAATACGTTTAAAACTCAGAAGCTATAGAAAGAAGATTCTGACAAATTAAATACATAGAGATCTAAATGGTCTTTTTTTGGTTCAAAACATCTTAAATAATGAGAAATTTTAATGACAAATTGAGAGCATTTTGATCATTTTTATCAAATGCCAAAGTTTGCTTTCTCGAATTAACATAAGTTCCTACAAATCAATAATAAATAGATCAATAGTCTAATTTGTAAAATGGCAAGTTATACGAACCGACATTACCCAGAAAAAAAAATTAGAAAGTGAACAGACTAAGAGATATAAATATTAAGAGATATAAAAATTAAAGCCATCAGATCATGTTTCACTCGTGAGCAATAAAATGATTGGATAAACTGTGATGGAGAGTGTACGGAAAACAGCCCTTCTCATATGTGCATCTGGGTAGGAAATTGCTGTGAAGTTGGTGAATGGCACTTTTGGAACATCCATTAAAATTTAAAAATGTATATGTTTTTTGACTCAGACATCCCATCCATAGGTCTTCTTTCTACATACATAATTACATACATTAAAATGTTATATACTCACTGCACTTTTGTTTATAACAGCAAAAATTTGAAAGAATTTGTAAGTTCATTATTTTGTGACTAGTTATGTTATGGCACACATATAAAACAGAATATTAAAAAATAAATTAGAAAAATGACAGATATGTAGTAGCTTATGTGACCTCTAAGAGAAAAAGGTTAGAAGCAACATAGTGTGCATAGTATACATCATTTATGTTATATATGTAACGTATATACATATATGTCTGTAAATATATAGATGCTCCCTGTATATATGTATGTAAATGTGTAGATACATATGTTTGTAAATATATAAATGGTCTACACATATACATTTACATATAACTGTAAATGTAAATGTGTGTAATACATATAACTGTAAATGTAAATGTCTGTAAATGTATAGATGGTCTCTGGGAAGGTACTAATAATAGTAGTTGTCTCCTGAGAAAGAACAAGACGTCTGTAATGTTTGAATTATGCATCATGTACATGTTACTAAATTTGAAAATCTGCTATACACACACACATACCCAATGTATATATCAACACACACACAATGCAAAGGTATTTATATCCACACGCACAAACACACACATACAGTCATTGTCTCCAGGGCCTTCTCCTTCTCACTACTGCTGAACTTCATGAGGCATTCACTTTGGTAGGCTGCCTAGTGCAAAAGAAAAAAACTAAAATCAGAATGAGCTCTGTACACGAGTCTCACTTTGACATTCATTGATCATATAATCTTGAGCAAATTCTTATTCTAGTATTTCTTGGCTTTGTATCCCTAACAAAGTGTTTAATTCATCTATGCTTGTTTTATAATTTATAACATGAGGATAATAGTAGTACCTATCTCCTAGCAGTGCCAATGAAAACACTTAGGCTCAGAAAGATTAAACTTTTGGTTCAAGACAAAAGTTATAGACAGAAAAAACTAGATCTGTTATTTGATTTTATAACCTATTCACATTATAGTGTACATTCTCAAACAGAATTTTCTTGACAGCATTATCAGTGGACAAATACACACACACATTTACTTAAATTGTTCTGAACATGAACTTTGTAGTCATTACATAACTTAAGAGTTTTAAATACATTGGGGAATTTTCACTATGTTGACTTTAGAGTTTCTTATTAACCTTTCATTGTCTTACAGCTGTAAAAGCTGAAACATCTTACTGCTCATTTTCACAATACACCACTCCTGTGTCTCTTTTTAAAGAGTAGTACTGAGCAAAATAATTTAAAAATTAAAATAATGAGGATTTAATTTTTGTCTTTGACTATTGAGAGGGAGGGTAGGGGTTAAGCTTCAGAATAAATAAAGGTAAATGGCAAAACACGGATAAGAAATAATTTGACCATGTATATTAGTTTTGGTTAAGAGCTTAGTTGCTTTCTATGTGGACTTTGATTTATTTTTTATTGTTATTATTATTTTTATTATACTTTAAGTTCCAGGGTACATGTGTACAATGTGCAGGTTTGTAACATATATGTACATGTGCCATGTTGGTGTGCTGCACCCACTAACTCTTCATTTACATTAGGTATATCTGCTAATGCTATCCCTCCCCCCTGTCCCCAACCCATGGCAGGCCCTGGTGTGTGATGTTCCCCACCCTGTGTCCAAGTGTTCTCATTGTTCAATTCCCACCTATGAGTGAGAACATGCAGGGTTTGGTTTTCTGTGCTTGTGATAGCTTGCTCAGAATGATGGTTTCCAGCTTCATCCATGTCCCTACAAAGGACACAAACTCATCCTTTTTTATGGTTGCATAGTATTGCACGGTGTATATGTACCACGTTTTCTTAATCCAGTCTATCATTGATGGACATTTGGGTTGGTTCCAAGTCTTTGCTATTGTAAATAGTGCTGCAATCAACATACATGTTCATGTGTCTTTATAGCAGCATGATTTATAATTCTTTGGGCATATATCCATTAATGGGATGGTTGGGTCAAATGGTATTTCTAGTTCTAGATCCTTGAGGAACCACCACACTGTCTTCCACAATGGTTGAACTAGTTTACAGTCCCACCAACAGTGTAAAAGCATTCCTATTTCTCCACATCCTCTCCAGCACCTGTTGTTTCCTGACTTTTTAATGATTGCCATTCTAACTGGTGTGAGATGATATCTCACTGTGGTTTTGATTTGCATTTCTCTGATGGCCAGTGATGATTAGCATTTTTTCATGTGTCTGTTGGCTACATAAGTGTCTTCTTTTGAGAAGTGTCTGTTCATATCTTTTGCCCACTTTTTGGTGGGATTGTTTGATTTTTTTCTTGTAAATTTGTTTAAGTTCTTTGTAGATTCTGGATGTTAGCCCTTTGTCAGATAAGTAGATTGTAAACATTTTCTCCCATTCTTTAGGTTGCCTATTAACTCTGATCGTAGTTTCTTTTGCTGTGCAGAAGCTCTTTAGTTTAATTAGATCCCATTTCTGAATTTTGGCTTTTGTTGCCATTGCTTTTGGTGTTTTAGTCATGAAGTTCTTGCCCATGCCTATGGCCTGAATGGTATTGCCTAGGTTTTCTTCTAGAGTTTTTATGGTTTTAGGTATAACATTTAAGTCTTTAATCCATCTTGAATTAATTTTTGTATAAGGTGTAAGGAAGGGATCTAGTTTCAGCTTTCTACATATGGCTAGCCAATTTTCCCAGCACCATTTATTAAATACGGAATCCTTTCCCCATTTCTTGTTTTTCTCAGGTTTGTCAAAGATCAGATGTTTGTAGATGTGTGGTATTATTTCTGAGGGCTCTGTTCTGTTCACTTGGTCTATATCTCTGTTTTGGTACCAGTCCCATGCTGTTTTGGTTACTGTAGCCTTGTAGTATAGTTTGAAGTCAGGCAGCGTGATGACTCCAGCTTTGTTCTTTTGGCTTAGGATTGTCGTGGCAATGTGGGCTCTTTTTTGGTTCCATATGAAGTTTAAAGTAGTTTTTCTTTTTCCAATTCTGTGATTGTTCAAATCATTGGTAGCTTGATGAGGATGGCATTGAATCTATAAATTACCTTGGGCAGTGTCGCCATTTTCACGATATTGATTCTTCCTATCCATGAGTGTGGAATGTTCTTTCAATTGTTTGTGTCCTCTTTCATTTCATTGAGCAGTGCTTTGTAGTTCTCCTTGAAGAAGTCCTTTACATTCCTTGTAAGTTGGATTCCTAGGTATTTTATTCTCTTTGAAGCAATTGTGAATGGGAGTTCACTCATGATTTGGCTCTCTGTTTGTCTTATATTGGTGTATAAGAATGCTTGTGATTTTTGCACATTGATTTTGTATCCTGAGACTTTGTTGAAGTTGCTTATCAGCTTAAGGAGATTTTGGACTGAGATGATGGGGTTTTCTCAATATACAATCATGTCATCTGCAAACAGGGACAATTTGACTTTCTCTTTTCCTAATTGAATACCCTTTACTTCTTTCTCCTGCCTGATTGCCCTGGCCAGAACTTCCAACACTATGTTGAATAGGAGTGGTGAGAGAGGGAATCCTTGTCCTGTGCCAGTTTTCAAAGGGAATGCTTCCAGTTTTAGCCCATTCAGTATGACATTGGCTGTGGGTTTGTCATAAATAGCTCTTATTATTTTGAGACACATCCCATCAATACGTAGTTTATTAAGAGTATTTAGCATGAAGCGTTGTTGAATTTTGTCAAAGGCCTTTTCTGCATCTATTGAGATAATCATGTGGTTTTTGTCTTTGGTTCTGTTTATATGATGGATTACGACTACTGATTGTCGTATGTTGAACCAGGCTTGCATCCCAGGGATGAAGCCGACTTGATTGTGGTGGATAAGCTTTTTGATGTGCTGCTGGGTTTGGTTTGCCAGTATTATATTGAGGGTATTTGTATCGATGTTCATCAGGGATATTGATCTACAATTCTCTTTTTCTGTTGTATCTCTGCTAGGCTTTGTTATCAGGATGATGTTGGCCTCATCAAATGAGTTAGGCAGGGTTCCCTCTTTTTCTGCTGATTGAAGTAGTTTTACAAGGAATGGTACCAGCTTCTCTTTGTACCTCTGGTAGAATTTGGCTGTGAATCTGTCTGGTCCTGGGCTTTTTCTGTTGGTAGGCTATTAATGTTTGCCTCAATTTCAGAGACTGTTATTGGTCTATTCAGGGATTTAGCGTCTTCCTGGTTTAGTCATGGGAGGCTGTATGTGTCCAGGAATTTATCCATTTCTTCTAGATTTTCTAGTTTATTTGCATAGAGGTGTTTATAGTATTCTCTGATGGTAGTTTATGTTTCTGTTGGATTGTTGGTGATATCCCCTTTATCATTTTTCATACATCTATTTGATTCTTCTCTCTTTTCTTCTTTATTAGTCTTGCTAGTGGTCTGTGAATTTTGTTGATCTTTTCAAAAAACCAGTTCCTGGATTCATTTTGATTTTTTGAAGGGTTTTTTGTGTCTCTATCTCCTTCAGTTCTGCTCTGATCTGAGTTATTTCTTGTCTTCTGCTAGCTTTTGAATGTGTTCGCTCTTGCTTCTCTCATTCTTATAATTGTGATGCTAGGGTGTCAATTTTAGATATTTCCTACTTTCTCTTGTGGGCATTTAGTGCTATAAATTTCCCTCTACACACTGCTTTAAATGTGTCCCAGAGATTCTGATATATTGTGTCTTTGTTCTCATTGGTTTCAAAGAACATTTTTATTTCTGCCTTCATTTTGTTATTTACCCAGTAGTCATTCAGGAGCAGGTTGTTCAGTTTCCCTGTAGTTGAGCAGTTTTGAGTGAGTTTCTTAATCCTGAGTTCTAGTTTGATTGCACTGTGGTCTGAAAAACATTTTATTATAATTTCTGTACTTTTACATTTGCTGAGGAGTGCTTTACTTCCAACTATGTGGTCAATTTTGGAATAAAAGTGGTGTGGTGCTGAGAATAATGCATATTCTGTTGATTTGGGGTGGAGAGTTCTGTAGATATCTATTAGGTCCGGTTGGTGCAGAGCTGAGTTTAATTCCTGGATATCCTTGTAAATTTTCTGTCTCGTTGATCAGTCTAATGTTGACAGTGGGGTGTTAAAGTCTCCCATTATTATTTTGTGGGAGTCTAAGTCTCTTTGTAGGTCTCTATGGACTTGCTTTATGAATCAGAGTGTTCCTATATTGGGTGCATATGTATTTAGGGTAGTTAGATCTTCCTGATGAATTGATCCCTTTACCATTACGTAATAGCCTTGTCTCTTTTGATCGTTGTTGGTATAAAGTCTGTTTTATCAGAGACTAGGACTGCTTTCTTTGTTTTCCATTTGCTTGGTAGATCTTCCTCCATCCCTTTATTTTGAGCCTACGTGTGTCTCTGCATGTGAGATGGGTCTCCTGAATACAGCACACTGATGGGTCTTAACTCTATCCAATTTTCCAGTCTGTATCTTTTAATTGGAGCATTTAGCCCATTTACATTTAAGGTTAATATTATTTTGTGTGAATTTGATCCTGTCATTATGATGCTAGTGGGTTATTTTTTTGTTGTTGTTAGTTGATGCAGTTTCTTCCTAGTATCGATGGTCTTTACAATTTGGCATGTTTTTGCAGTGGCTGGTAGTGGTTGTTCCTTTCCATGTTTAGCACTTCCTTCAGGAACTCTTGTGAGACAGGCCTGGTGGTGATAAAATATCTCATTATTTGCTTGTCAGTAAATGATTTTATTTTTCCTTCACTTATGAAGCTTAGTTTGGTTGGATATGAAATTCTGGGTTGAAAATTCTTTTATTTGACAATGTTGAATATTGGCCTCCACTCTCTTCTGGCTTGTAGAGTTTCTGCTGAGAGATCTGCTATTAGTCTGATGGGCTTCCGTTTGTGTGGGTAACCCAACCTTTCTCTCTGGCTGCCCTTAACATTTTTTCCTTCATTTCAACCTTGGTGAATCTGACAATGATGTGTCTTGGAGTTGCTCTTCTCAAGGAGTTTCTTTGTGGCGTTCTCTGTATTTTCTGAATTTGAATGATAGTCTGCCTTGCTAGATTGGGGAGGTTCTCCTGGATAATATCCTGAAGAGTGTTTTCCAACTTGGTTCCATTCTCCCCATCACTTTCAGGTACACCAATCAGACGTAGATTTCATCTTTTCACATAGCCACATATTTCCTGGAGGCTTTGTTCATTTCTTTTACTCTTTTTTTCTAAACTTCTCTTCTCGCTTCATTTCATTCATTTGATCTTCAATCACTGATACCCTTTCTTCCACTTGATCAGATCAGCTACTGAAGCTTGTTAATGCATCACGTAGTTCTCATGCCATGGTTTTCAGCTCCATTAGGTCATTTGAGGTCTTCTCTATGCCATTTATCTAGTTAGCCATTTGTCTAATCTTTTTTCAAGGTTTTTAGCTTCTTTGCAATGGATTCAAACATCCTCCTTTAGCTTGAAGAAGTTTATTATTATCAACTATCTGAAGCTTTCTTCTGAAAGCTGAATTCATCATCTTTCTGAATTCATCAAAGTCATTCTCCATTCAGCTTTGTTCTGTTGCTGGCAAGGAACTACTTTCCTTTGGAGGAGAAGAGGTGTTCTGATTTTTAGAATTTTCAGATTTTCTGCTCTGGTTTCTCCCCATCTTTGCGGTTTTATCTACCTTTGGTCTTTGATGATGGTGACGTACAGATGGGATTTTGGTGTGGATGTCCTTTCTGTTTGTTAGTTTTCCTTCTAACAGTCAGGACCCTCAGCTGCAGGTCTGTTCGAGTTTGCTGGAGGTCCACTCCAGATGCTGTTTGCCTAGGTATCACCAGCAGAGGCTGCAGAAGAACAAATATTGCAGAGTGGTAAATGTTGCTGCCTGATCCTTCCTCTGGAAGCTTCATCTTAGAAGGGCACCCAGCCATATGAGGTGTCAGTCAGCCCCTACTGGTAGATGCCTCCCAGTTAGGTTACTCGGGGTTCAGGGACTAACTTGAGGAGGCACTCTGTCCGTTCTCAGAGCTCAAACACCATTCTGAGAGAGCCACTCTCTCTTCAAAGCTGTCAGACAGGGATGTTTAAGTCTGCAGATGTTTCTGCTGCCTTTTGTTCAGCTATGCCCTGCCTCCAGGGGTGTAGTCTACAGAGACAGGCAGGCCTCCTTGAGCTGTGGTGGACGTCACCCAGTTCAAGCTTCGTGACTACTTTGTTTATTTACTCAAGCCTCAGCAATGGTGGACACCCCTCCCCCAGCCTTGCTGCCAGCTTGTAGTTCGATCTCAGACTGTTGTGCTAGCAGTGAGCGAGGCTCCGTGGGCATGGGACCCTCGGAGCCAGGTGTCGGATATAATCTCCTAGTGTGCCATTTGCTAACACCATTGGAAAAGAGCAGTATTGAGGTGGGAATGTCTCGATTTTCCAGGTACCATCTGTCATGGCTTCCCTTGGCTAGGAAAGGGAATTCCCTGACCCCTTGTGCTTCCCAGGTGAGGTGATGCCCCTCCCTGCTTCGGCTTATGCTCCGTGGGCTGCACCCACAGTCCAACAAGCCTCAGTGAGGTGAACCCAGTACCTCAGTTGCAAATGCAGAAATCACCCGTCTTCTGTGTTGCTCATGCTGGGAGCTGTAGACTGGAGCTGTTCTTATTCGGCCATCTTGGAACCTCTTATGCGGTCTTTGATTTCAACTTGCTTTTGGAATATTCGAAATATTTATTTATCCAAACGTTTATTTACCCAAAATTAAACAGTACTATTAATACTGTATGAAAAGTATAATCTTTCAAATGACTCTAGTTGGAGACACTGGCAAGTCAGTCACTTTGACTAAGAAAATACATGCTAATTAATTAAAATGATTTTTTAAGAACTTATATTTAGAGTATCAGTATATAACACAACCAACGCAAAACCCAAATTCAAGGCTGTTAAATAATTTGTTGCTTAAAATTTTCTCTTTCATTGTGATATTTTCCCTTACTGTCATCCCATTCAATTAGTAAGTTTATTTTATCAGACTCACTTTATGCTTTATTCCTGGTATTCAAAAAATCAGTCACATTTACATACAGATAAACATTAAGAAATCATAGTTATTTTATGTAAAGTTATTTCAATGAAGAGAAGAAAGTAGAGGGAATAGATGGCAGTGTTCTATACATATAATTATTGAAATATAGATTGAAAGCCTCATCAATATATAAACATAATAGCATTATTAAAGACTACAGTAGAAAAAACTCTTAGAAAGAAAAGTTGTAGTGAACTGTAGAAATAATTACTTCTATTCAGGTAAAATATATTTAAAATAAAAGACTATAAAATGAAATGACACTACAGAATGCCTAATAGACATTTATTCAAGGACAAAATAAATAATCCAAATACATTTCTTACTTCCAAGTATTGCACAGAACTGGGAAGCATACAGTTTTTTAAAAAAATCAAGATCTACTGAGCATTATTGTTCATCAAGTTGGAACGTGTTTGTAGCTACTGAACCTATACAATAGTTAACAATACTAATAGGTGAAAAATATCTAATTGTATTAATGTAATTGGTGTTATTTTTATTTGTTAAGCAAATATAAATGAAATGAAACCATGAATTACAGGATTGTTAGCAGTGTGTTCTAGTTTTGAATATGCTTGTTGGGAAAAAATATAAATTTTATGATGCTTGATAGAACTGTCTACCCTCTATTACCTATTCAGTTGACAACATATACCCAAAAACGTCTTTTTTTTTTTTTTTTTTTTGACAGTCTCACTCTGTCACTAGACTGGAGTGCAGTGGCACGATCTCAGTTCACTGCAACCTCCACCTCCTAGATTTAAACAATTCTCCTGCCTCAGCCTCTCTAGTAGCTGGGACTACAGGTGCAAGCCACCACACCTGGCAAATTTTTTTTTTTTTTTTTTTTTTTTTTTGTATTTTAGTAGAGATGGGGTTTCACCATGTTGGCCAGGATGGTCTCAAACTCCTGATCTCATGATCCACCTGCCTTGGCCTCCCAAAGTGCTGGGATTACAGGCGTGAGCCACCACACCCGACCAATATCTTTAATATTCTCAATGGCTATGGCCAGGTGCAGTGGCTCATACCTATAATCCTAGCACTTTGGAAGGCTGAGGTGGGTGGATCACCTGAGGTCAGGAGTTGGCAGCCAGCCTGGTCAACATGGTGAAACTCCATCTCTAATAAAAATACAAAAATTATCTTTGCATGGTGGCAGGCGCCTGTAATCCCAGCTACTCAGGAGGCTGAGGCAGGAGAATCACTTGAACCCGGGAGGCAGAGATTGCAGTGAGCCAAGATGGCGCCACTGCACTCCAGCCTGGGCGACAAGAGTGAAATTCCTTCCCCCTAACCCCCCCCCAAAAATATTAATTTTGAAGTCTAGCAGTTACATAGTTTTCAGAAATAACAAGGCAATAATACCTAGCATTCTGTTGTATTGGCAGAAGTACTCATACTTTCTCCAAATATAAGATAAAAGAAAGGTATGCTGACTGATTTATAAATATGCTCATTACAATAGTCTTTATTTCCTTTTCCAGAATTTTTAGAACTTCCATATATTCTTCAAGATTAGAATAACTATGATGTAATTATTGGATGTTATACTTTTAAGTATAATATCTTCAAATATGGAGTTTCAACTCAACATTGAAAGGAAAGTATGTAAAAGCCTCACGGAAAATAATTTGTTTACACCAAACTAAGCAATCAGATATGAAGACGTTCATAAATATCAACATAGTTAAGTCACCAGAAGTTGTCACAGGTGTCCAAAGGCATTCTCTGAGGCTTTCTGCTACTATGGTGGTTTTACATCAAAGAGATAATTATTTCCAATTTTTAAAAGACTAAGATATTTTCTCAAAACATTACTATATACCAATTATTTCATTACTAGATCTTTATAGAGACCAAACCAATCCAAAGATATATATACTTAAAAAGGGTACATTTTATTTCATGTCAGTTATACTCTAAATAAAGTTGAATTTAAAAAGTTTATAGAGGCTGGGCGTGGTGGCTCACGCTTGTAATCCCAGCACTTTGGGAGGCCGAGACGGGTGGATCACGAGTCAGGAGATCGAGATCGTCCTGGCTAACACGGTGAAACCCCGTCTCTACTAAAACATAGAAAAAAAAAATTAGCCGGGTGTGGTGGCGGGCGCCTGTAGTCCCAGCTACTGGGGAGGCTGAGGCAGGAGAATTGCTTGAACCCGGGAGGCGGAGCTTGCAGTGAACCGACATCGTGCCGCTGCAGCCCAGCCTGGTGACAGAGCGAGACTCCGTCTCAAAAACAAACAAACAAATAAATAAATAAATAATAAAAAATTTATAGATTCTGGAGATGTACTGAGAATAAGAACCATATTTGGTGTCCAGAGTTATAAACTTCTCCTTGATTAAGCTGTGAAGACTTTTACAAACATGTATTTACCAAGCTAATATAATATTAATGCAGTTTCAGTGTTTACTAAACTTACCTGTTAATAAGAAGGCCTGTATACTTGTCAAACATGGCGATTTCAGGGCACACCTAAGATCAACTGAATCTGCATGTTTTATCAACTATATCAGGTGATTGCTAGTATGAGAACATTTGAGAAACTATTTTTGTTGCTCTCAACCCCTCATACAAGTAATTTTTTACTCTGTTTTCTTCCAGCTTGAATTTCTATCAGTCTTTGAATTTTCCAAAGCTTTATGAATCTCTGCTTTCTATAATTCCAGATATTACAATATGCATTGCTGACATCTTTTTTTACGATTTTTTTTTTTTTAAAGAATAAATACAGGGAAAGACCAAAGAATGAGTACGTTGGTTCATTACATCAGGTAATGGAGTGAAAGAAACAAAAAATATG
Organism: Macaca fascicularis; assembly: GCF_037993035.2. Lineage (NCBI taxonomy): Eukaryota > Metazoa > Chordata > Mammalia > Primates > Cercopithecidae > Macaca > Macaca fascicularis. The sequence continues at coordinate 76,252,620 of NC_088376.1, forward strand.
GCATTGGCAGTTCCAATGTTACCTTCACAAGCTTACGCAGCAATAATGCTAGTATTCCTATATTTCAACTTATGATAGAATTTGCCAAAAATAAAAAGAAAATATTTCAAGCATTTTGAAGGTGAGCTAATATCTTTGAAACAAAACAGGAGCACACAATATCCCCAAACAAACAGCGCTGCATTATTTCATTAGTCACTGGAAAAAACAAACTTGCAAATTTGAAAATAATAATAATTTTAGAATGCCAAGCAATTACCTGAGTTCAAAGGATACCATTATAATACTCAATTGCTTTGTTATAAACAATTATTGATGTTGAATGTATAATCAATACAGTCTTTTTTTTTTTTTTTTTTTTTTTGACGGAGTTTCACTCTGTCACCCAGGCTGGAGTGCAATGGTGCTATCTCAGATCACTGCAGTCTCCGCCTCCCAGGTTCAAACAATTTTTCTGCTTCAGCATCCCATGTAGCTAGGACTACAGGCGTGCACCACCACGCCCGGCTAATTTTTGTATTTTTAGTAGAGACAGGGTTTCACCATCTTGATCAGGCTGATCTGGTCTTGAACTGCTGACCTCATGATCTGCCCATCTCAGCCTCCCAAAGTGCTAGGATAATACAGTTATTATTAAATACCATATTCTCAGTAGGTTTTAACTAATTATTTCTGTCATCTTCAGAAATTCTAAATTATTGAATGATTTTGATTATGGTTACAGAGAGTTGTCTGAACTGATTACAAATGCTGACAAAACCCTGAAATTTCTGGTACTTCGGTAGGCATTACCAGAGAAGCAACTGCCCAGTTTGTTAGCAGAAAGCTTATTTACATTTTACCCAAATAGATGTCCTTAAATAAGCCACATTCGAATCACCTGAAATGCTCATCAAACACAGACTTCTGAGCTCAGCCCCAGAAATAATAAATCTAAATCTTAAAGTCAGTGGCCCAAGAATTTCTATTTTAACTAGGTCCCTGGGAAATTCCTATATAAAACAGATTGAGCAATTCTTTGTATTTTAAGAACTCTGAAGCTGATCAAGATGGGAGTCTGACACTATCACCGAGGTCACAGTGGCTTTGTCATAGGCCAGAAGCACAAATAAATCTGTGTGACACTGTTATGCTTACTATCTATGAAAGCATATCTCCCAGAGTGAATAATAACACAGTCTTTAGACAGACCTTCCTCAGAACCATCTGACTGACTCTGGGCTACTTCTTTATAAAAGGAGTTACTAGATTCACAAACTGAAAAAATAAGCAATAATTTTTTTCCTCTGAATGCTGCAATTGCTAAATCATAGTCACTTTTGGTGTATAATTTTTTTTTTTTTTTTCGTGAGACATAGTCTTGCTCTGTCACCAGCTGGAGTGCAGTGGCACAATGTCAGCTCACTGCAACCTCCCCCTCCCGGGTTCAAGAGATTCCCCTGCCTCATCCTCCCTAGTAGCTGGGATTACAGGCATGTGCCAGCACACCTGACTAATTTTTTGTATTTTTAGTAGAGATGGGGTTTCATGATGTTGTTTCAGATGGTCTTGATCTCCTGAACACGTGATATAATTTTTAATGTATTTATACACACATACATATATTTCCATCCTTGCACAAAACAGCTTTTCAAGTTATTTCTTACGGACAAAGAATGAGACGGTAATAAGGTGGAGATAAGGAGATGAGAGTATTACACATGTAAGAATAGTGATTTCAGACTTCTAACACCCTTATCACAGATACCAAAGAAACAGATAAAACACAGAGGGTATAACTGAGAAGTAACAATACAATTTTTTGTCAAAATATTTTTATGTTTAAATCTGTTTGTGTATAATATTCTATGTTCTACCTACCGTCTTTATCTCTTTTCCCCTTCCTTTTCCTGACTCTTGACTTTTATCTTAGCCTATACACTCTCCTCATTCTTGTATTTCCTAATCTCTATGTAATATAATCATTTTATTTTCAGGTGAACAGTTTATCAAGTTTTTACAGTATGTACTTTAAATATTTTGAATGTGAAGACTTGACATAAAATTGATTCCACCTAATAAGCATATTATAAACCATATAATGGCAGCATTATCCTGAACTTACTTTAAATTGATCTTTGTCCAGTACACAAATCCTATGATAATCAATGCCATAAAAATGATTAGATAGTACACATAATTATGGATCAGCTGTTGCTCACGTGATTCGTGCCTTTATACGAAACGTGATTCGTTGCTCACGTGCACGTGCCTTTATAAGGCAAATGCATTAATTAAAGCAAAAAAACTAAGAATACAAAATACATCTGTTATGTATAATACGCACATAATAAATTTACCAGGGGAAATAGAAATATTTCATTTATTTAATTTATCCACTTTTTTCTGATCTTTCTTTAAAAAATGGTAAAGAGAAGCAATCTGCACTGGGTTGCATAGAAATTGATGTTCTGTGAAGTCATTTACTAAAATGTAACTTAATAGCCTGAAAGAGTCAATGCATCTCAAGAAAAGGTATTTCCGGGAAGTAAAAAGAGAGTCAACTAGAATATTTCAGTAGTGCCATTTTAAGATTGCATGACCTAATTCTTTCAAAACATCAACATTTAAAAATCATTTTAGCAAGGTGAATCCTTCAGCGGTAACAGGAAAAGAAACCTTGAAGTGATGCAATTAAAGTTATGACAAAACACTAATTAAAAATTGAGTACATGTTCCAATATGAATGCTTCTCCACATATTTAAGATGTAATCTTAGACAAATTTATATTTTGAGCTGCCATTGCTTAGACAACATTATTTATTAAATTGCATTGAATTGTTATATTTATTATATTATTTATTTTTTAATCTTGGATAATGACTTTTAGCTCCATGTTTATTCATATGTTCTGAAGATTATAAAATTACCATTCACAAACATTTTAGTCTACAGTTTTAATTCCCCTATTTGAGAGGGTTCCCTGAAGTCTCAGAAAAAGTATATACAAATGTATAAGTAGTCAATATGTATGCATATACATATGTAATGGTTCCATCGTTTATGCAGGTAGATACAGTGGGATACTGGAGAAATTTACCTTGTCTTTTTCGTATAATGACTTCTTTTCCTTTGATGCTCAGCACTGGGATTGCTGAATCAAATGGTAGTTCTACTTTCAGTTATTTAAGCAATATCCATGCTGTTTTCCGTATCGGTTATACTAATTTACATTCCTGCCAGCGGTGTAGAAGTGTTCCCATTTCACCACATCCACACCATCATCTATTATTTTTTGATTTTTTAATTGTGACCATTCTTGCAGGAGTAAGGTGGTATCTTATAGTGGTTTTAATCTGCATTTCTCCGATAATTAGTGATATTGAATATTTTTTTCATATGTTTGTTGGCAATTTGTACATGTTCTTTTGACAGCTGCCTATTCATGTACTTTGCCCACTTTTTAATGGGATACATGTAATTTAAAAGGATCATATCTTACTGAAACTGAAGAGTGTTTTATCTCATGTGTTGAGTATCTGGAATTTGTCCTTTCAATAGAATTTTTTTTTTTAATCTTTGCACTCCAGGGTTCATTGGACTGGTAATTATTTGCTAGTTGGTAATGTATTACTAGGTAAAAGCTATAGTTACTTAAAACAGGCAAGTTTTGATTTGTTCTAACAGATTATATCACTGTTTAGCAATATTGCATTTTATTTAAAACTTACATTGTTGAAAATGTATCTGTAAATTTTTATTGAGTAATATTGAATTGTTTCTAAATCACATTGCTCTTTTCCCAACTAAATATGAATACATTTATTTTTATTTCATTAAGCACAATGGGAAAAATATTAATTTCTTCTCAAGTGCAAATTACAAAATTATAGAATTGTAGAATGACATTGATATATCATGAAGATAAACCAATATTATACTTACTTTCTTAAAATGAACAAAAACTTAAATGTTTTGTCCTACAGTAAAATACATGCTATATGACTAGCTGTCAGATTTCTTAATTTCTTTGGTACTTTTCATGCTCTTTGTACTTCAAGAATTTGAGTACTTGATGACAAAAGCTATGAGTTTCTGGGTTTCAAGATCCATTACAATTCATTTTAGTGCACATAATTTTTCTCCTCAGTATAGCAATGTAACATCTCAATTAGCTTTTTACATATTGATGTTCAGCCCCTTCATATCACAGGCATAAGCAACTTACTTTTGGTTGACAGAAAAATATCCTAGAAAGGGGCAGTGTAGCAAGACAAAAAGACTCTTAGACAATAGCCACTCTACTATGGCCAAATACCACAGGAAAAAAAAAAAAAAATGTGGTTTCATGACTGCTCACATTAGTTAAGTCCCAGTGAAGAACATAAACTTAAAACCTCGCAAATATGTAACAAAGTTCCTCTACACTTCTGATTTGCATATCATGGGAAAAAAGCAGGTCCAAGTGATAATCAAGTCAAAGAAGTGACTGTGCATGTGAGTTGTGAATGTTTGGAGCAGAGGACTCCTAAAAATTGTAAAGCAAAGGTGCCGGAAAAGGCAGAAAGGTTTAGAGGCACTCTTCCATAAGTCAAGGAAGAAGTTCCAATGGAAATTTTAAAAATACATTGATCTGACTGAAAATAACAGTACAATATACCAAATTTGAGGAACATAGATAAAACAGTGCTGAGCAGGAAATCTATAGCACCAAGTACTATTAGAAAAGAGGAAAAGTCTGAAATTAATCATCTAAGTTCTCAGCTCAAGAACCTAGAAGAAGATTAATATAAAACCAAAGCAAAAGGAAGGGAGAACTTAGTAAAGATAAGAGCAGAATTAAACTAAATTAAACTGAAAGAAACTGAAATTAAACTGAAAACAGAAATAGCAATACAGAAAAATCAATGAAATAAAGAGCTGGTTCTTTGAAAGGATCAATAAAATTGACAAACCTCTAGAAAAATTGGCAAAAAAAAAATCTAGAGAAGACAAAAATTATCAACATCAGGGATGAAACAGGATATAACTATAGACCCTGCAGTCATCAAAAGAATAATAATAAAATATTATGAACAACTTTACACACATAAACTATATATTACACCCATAGACAACATGGAAGAAATAGTTCAATGACTCAATAAACACAAATTACTGCAATTCATCCAACATGAAATAGGCAATTTTAATAGCTCTATAACTGTTAAGTAAATTGAGTTTACAATTTTAAAAATCTCATAAAAATATATCCAGACCCAGATGGTTTTACCGGAGTATTCAATTAAATGTTTAAAAAAGAATTAACAGCAATTCAACAAAATTTCATGCAGAAAAAGAGAGGAGAGAATACTTCCTGGTTCATTTTATGAAGGTAATATTACCGTGACACTAAAATATGACAAAGACAGTTGAAAACAGACTACATATTTGATACACTGTGCATTGCTCAGGTGACAGGTTCACCAGCATCTCAGAAATCACCACTGAAGAACTTATGCATGAAACCAATAACAACCTGTACCCCCAAAACTATTGAAATTAAAATAAATTGCACGTGTAAAATACTTAGTTACTTATGTCTATGTAGCTTTAACTTTGTTACTCATTTGCAATTTGACCTTTGATTATCTACATTTTCTTCATGATAATTGTAAAATGATGACAGTTCAACAAATCTATCTCAAATATCGGTTTCAGTTTTAAAGCTTTATGATTTTATGATTCAGATCTACAAAGTATTATTTAGTTATTCGTCATAAAATATCAAAGGTCAAACTCTATAACTGAAAGAATGTGCTATTGTTTTGATTCTTTATCACAGCCAAACCCACTCAAACTTATCACACTACTTCACTTTAATGCCTTTTGTGGCACCTTCACTTTCCAGTTCTTAGGAGTCTCCTACTCCAAACATTCGTAACTCACATGCACGGTCACTTCCTTGACCTGACCATCACTTAGACCTGCGATAACTCAGAATACTTTCCTGCCACTCTCATGTTCCCACAAGTTCTCTCACCTAATTCCACCGACTTCACATTTCCTATCTTCATCATGTTAAGTCTGTATGATTTTAAACACTACGGAAAAGTTATCTAATTGCTGATTGAAATCCCTAAGAAGCCACGTAAGCAATATTAGGGAAACTCTCAGCTGTATCAATCAATTATTTTTGATGCACCCATAGTCAAATGTCTATCTGCAACAAGATATATAAGCATGGTCACATTTTAACAATTATTGAACAAAATCCTTCTTTCCTTTCAGACACCAGTTAAAATTCTTTACCACCAAATTTCTCGTACGTAATAGATTGACATTCAATGCTTCAATGCTTCCTTTTATTATACATTGTCATTAAATCATTACATTGGATTTTTTTCTCCTATTCCCTCCCTGAAATTGAAATCTCTAAGGTCAGAAACTCAGTGACTTACATATGTCAAGTGAAATATCCCATTTTCCGTATCATCATAAACTGTTATCAACAACCAGGAGTTTCTCAGTTTCAGGATTTCCATTTTCTACCCAATCATTAAATCTAGGTCCCCAGAATTCCAACCTGTCCTTGCACCAAAACTGAACTTCTTTTCCCAAATCCACTTCTTATTCTATACTCCCTTTTTTTCTGTAATTCTTTTTTTTCTTTTTTTCTTTTTTTCTTTCTTTTTTTTTTTTTTTTTGAGGCGGAGTCTCACGTCACCCAGGCTGGAGTGCATTGGCGTGATCTTGGCTCACGGCAAGCTCTGCCTCCCAGGTTCACACCATTCTCCTGCCTCAGCCTCCTGAGTAGCTGGGACTACAGGCGCCCACCACCACGCCTGGCCAATTTTTTGTTTGTTTGTTTGTTTGTTTTTTGTATTTTTAGTAGAGACGGGGTTTCACCGTGTTAGCCAGGGTGGTCTCGATCTCCTGACCTCATAATCCGCCTGCCTCAGCCTCCCAAAGATTTTTCTGTAATCATAGTTCATCTAGTTTTTCTTTACTTTTTCCACTTTTCACTATAAAGTATTCCCCCCCGCAAAAATAATAATAATAATAATAAATAAAATAAACCTTTCCATATACCACTTCACAATTTCAAATATCACTCTATGTCTATTGCTGCTACAAGAAAAGCAAAAGAAACAAACACAAAACAAACCAAACAGGAAAGCAAACAGAAAACTAAGAGGATGTGGCCTTCGCAATACAAAGACATTCTTGATGGAACTGTGTTAGAGAAGCCAGGCAAGAAGAATGGGATTGAAAGAGGTACCCTTCAACAGACCAGTGTTGCAGAGAGGAAAGGTAAAGTCAGCACATTTTATGTTGGTTTTGAGAACTAGGTATTGCTCACATTTAGAAATTAGTGGCAGATTAAGAAGTAAAGGTAATGAGTGTTGATCATTCTACTTAAGATATTTGGCTACTGGTTACACGATTGAGGGTGCAAGCAGAAGGCCCTAAAATTAAGAACACACTTGGTAGAATCAATGCCAAAATGTAGAAGAAACTGTTTACCTCTACAGGTTAAAAAAATATACACAGAAATATTTTAAAATCTTTAAATTATCTTAAAAATAATTTCAATATCCTAAATTATTTTCAAATGAGAAATAATTATTTACAAAGAATGCTTTCGAACTGTTAATTTAGTGCTTAGATTTTAGGAACAGAATATATTGACTATGATAATACATCTTAAACAGTTTATTTTTAGGATACTATAAAAACTTAGGATTATCATTTGTCGGGGTCGGGACTAGGGTGAAGCAAACAAGACACATGGTGCAAATTTTTATGAAACATTCACTCTCAGGTTCATGGAAGGGCAGGGTCAACATTTGCAATGGAGAATGAGGACCTCCTGAAACTTTGTGCCTGAGACCCCTTGTTTACCCTAGTTCTGGCCCTACCATTTGTAAAATATATTTGTATGCCTTTACATATCTTACAAAAAGTAATGTAGCATAGCAACCAGGAACTCCTACTAGGTCTATAATAATGTCATAGACTCTATACATGTTATCAAATTATATATATTTAACATTTAATTTAAAGTATTAATTAAGCTGGGCATGATTGTGTATTCCTGTAGTCCCAGCTACTCAGGAGGCTGAGGTGGGAGGATCATTGGAACCCAGGAGTTTGAGGCCAGCCTGGGCAACATAGTAAAACTTGTCTCTGAAAAAAAAAAAAAGTAAAAATATTTTACATAAATAAGAGTATATATGGTATAATAATTAAAAGTATATTTAAGAAATTTTAATAAAATTACAAAATGTGCATGTATAATTTAAGTAAAATAAGGCTCTAAGAATTTGATTCAAAGTATTTAAATATATAGCTACATTTAGATATATAGGCATGTGTAAATTTTAAAAAAATTAAATAGAAGCACTTAACTTTGGTTTATAATCTTACTAATTATTTAAATATTTCACTGTATATTTTTCTGTACTTCTAACTTTTTCGATAATCCTGGATTAAGAAGAAAAATAATGTTATAAGTATGTGTTTGTCAAACATCTACTATGTTTACAAACATCTTGCTTTTTTCAAATCTCACTATCTAGCAGAGAAGAAAAATTATACCCATCCCCTCTTCACATACCTATACCCACATAGTTATGGTATAATATAGTAGGCTCTATGCTATAGTACAAAATAAATCTCTATGTGATTGCAATAAAACCTGCTCATTCCCTAACAAAATAGTAAATTATTTTTGTTTGTTTGTTTTTTGAGACTCAGTCTCACTCTGTCACCCAGGCTGGAATGCAGTGGCCGATCTCAGCTCATTGCAACTTCTGCCTCCCAGGTTCAAGCAATCCTCCTGCCTTAGCCTCCCCAGTAGCTGGAATTACAGGTGTGCACCATCACGACTGGATAATGTTTGTATTTTTAGTAGAGACAGGGTTTCACCATGTTGGCTAGGCTTGTCTCCAACTACTGGCCTCAAGTGATCCTCCCAAAGTACTGGGTTTACAGGTGTGAGTCACCACTCCCAGCCCAAAATTGTAAACTGTGTATGAAAACCCAATGAGTTGTGTGGAATCATTAAACCAAAAGCATATTTCCCTCTGTTTTATTCTAAGTTTGTTTTCACTGGAAGCAATTTTTTCTTTTTAAGTTCTGGGGTACATGTGCAGGATGTACAGGATTGTTACATAGGTAAACGTGTACCATGGTGGTTTGCTATGCCTGTCAACCCATCACCTAGGTATGAAGCCCAGCATGCATTAGCTCTCTTCCCTAATGCCCTCTCCCCATTCCCCTGCCCTCCCTCAACAGTCCCCAGCGTGTGTTGTTCCCCTCCCTGTGTCCATATGTTCTCATTGTTCAGCTCCCACTTATAAGTGAGAACATGCAGTGCTTTGTTTTCTGTTCCTGCTTTAGTTTGCTGAAGATAATGACTCACTGGAAGCAATATTTACCTCTAGAAAGTGATCAGTTGGTAACTAAACTTTAAGATGTGTTTGTCTATGTTGCAATGAATAATTCATGAAAACGAGTCGTAAAGAAGTGAACATTTAGTTAAAAATCATTGTAAGGTTATCTTTTTCCCTTATTATTTATTCCCTATTATGGATATGCGTGCTTTAAGAGAAGTTATTAATATATTTTGACATGTTTTGCTGCTTCCAAATCCACATTTATAAATAAACATTACATTTTTACATTTACATTTTTTAGGCTTTGCACATTATATTCTTCGTTAATAAACTTCCATCTAATTGTATGCCCCCTGCAGATGTAGGTAAAAGGTAATAGCAGATGTTTTCGTTTTCTACAACTTCAGCTATCCAATTAATTTATTATTACTGAGATAGGATAATTACTCTGTTTGATTTGACCTAAACAATTATGAAGCTTTGTAATTGATATATTTTGTATCTATTTTGTACTTAAGTTTTTACTATTTTGTCAACAATACCTATTATTTTGCTTTCTTCCACGTGCAGCCAAATGAAAGGATTCTTTGGTCTGACAGTTCTTTTTGTACTACTTTTATATTACTTAGTTCTGCATAGTTCTGCAATTTAATTATTCCTAAAATATTTAAGAAATACTTAATTGTCACAGTTGAAAGCTAGATGCTTTTATTCTTTCTCTCTCTTTCTCCTTGTCTGCCTTCATCTCTCTCTATCTTTCTATGGTTGCCCATGATTATCTAAAGAGTTACTTAAAGATACATTTCACAGTCTATAAGACATTAAAAAGATTAGTGGTTACTAAAGGTGCAGACGAAGGAATGAGAGATAAATAGGTAAAGCACAGGGTGTTGGGGGCATGGTAAAACTATTCTGAAATAGTGTAATGGCAGATGTATTCATTTACTAGGGCTGCTATTAAAAACAAAATAATAAGAAGGAAAACAGGATAGCTTAGAGCAACAGAAATTTACTTTCTCAAGTTCTGGAGGCTAGATGTCTGAGATCAGGGTATTGGCAGTGTTGGTTCCTTGTGATTGTCATGAGGGAGAACCTATTCCATGCCTCTCTCCTGGCTTCTGAGTTTGCTAGAAATCTTTCCATTCTTTGGTTTATAGATCTATCGCCCTAATTTCTGCCTTCACCTTCACGTATGTTCTCTGTATATATGTCTATGTCCAAATTTCCCATTTTTTAAGGACAAAAGTACTTATTTTAACTTGATTATATTTGTGTAAAGACTTTATGTCTAAGTAAGACTACATTTTCAGGGACTAGAGGTTTAGGGCTGCAACATGTTTTGTTGGGGGACACGATTCAACACATATCAGTGAGTATGAAATTATGCCCTTTTCAATTCCCATATAATTACAACATGAAGAGTTAATCTAAATGTGTACGATTTTTTTAAAACTCATTTAGGAAATCAGAAAGTCACGGGGGAAAATGAAGACTGTCACAAAACAATCTAATTAAAAATGTATGAAACATCCTCACAGAAGTAGGTGGGGGAAAGGTACTGACCTAAGTAATTTTGGAAGTGAATGAAAAGCAATAGGAACTGCACATAAGCACTATACTCTAACTGATCATTTCCCATAAAGGCATGGGTTAACAATCCGATAGTTCTGTATATGCATACTTGAATTCAATAAGTAAGTTAATGGATGGTGGATGGTGGAAGCCAGGTTTATCACTATTGGAATGGAAATTTACAAATTAGCAAAGGGAGGAGGCTAGAATTACTCATTATTTAATGGGTTATGGTTAGAGTCATTAGTAAGAATTTATATTAGAATTAATAGATACAGATGGTTAGATACCAAATAATTATAGATATGTGTTCATACATGGATTAAAATACATACATATATTTATTCACTCTATCAGCTGAGACAGCCTAAGGAAATGATACCCCAAAGTCAATGAATTGGTTTCTAATACTACTTGCCACTAAAAGGAACCAAGGCTCCTTGGTGAAGTGACTATGATTTGAGGGCTAGGACTGTGTTAAGAAATATACAAGATGAACCTCAAGCAGGAATATCTTGTAGTGCTAGGAATTTAAGGAAGTGCTAAAAAGTATGTTAATATGGGATTCAAAGGGCATGGGAGTGAAGTGAAAGATGTGAGCAATAAAATAAAGTAATATTGAATTATGACTCAAAGAATAAAATAAATATCCATGAGTCTATACTGATGTAAATAAATTATTAAATAAGGTAACAACTAGGGTAGAAAATAAAATTTCTCTGTGCAGAATTCTAAATAAGTTATGTGGCTACTTCACCTATGGGAGAGGGAACATTATTATGTCTTTCTTAAGTGTGGGGTGCACATAGTGACTTCCTCCCAAAGCGTGCAATATGTAGAGAGGGGAAAAGACTAACTTTAGAGGGGAGAAACATAACAAACACTTCAGTCAGGTGATCACAGACAATATAAACCATCATTGTTAATCATGTCCATAATATGTACTCTTGATACTCTTGATATGATGAGATAAAAATGGTACTTTATTTCTGTGATCTTTCAAAGAATGTATTAAAAATTACATTTCAGCTTTCAAGTATTAGCAAATTCTACTATTTAATTAATGAGTGATAACAGTCCTTAAAATGTATATAAGACTTAGAATGATTACAGTTTTCCTTGTACAGTTATAAGCCTTTTATACATATTTTGTATTGTAATGGGTTGATTTACTTAGTATTCCCAAATTCCTATGAGGTAAGATCAATATTACCTCTCTTGTGATCTCTTGCCCATTATCTCATAGAAGCTGTCAGGATGGCTTTTGAAGCCCAGTAATCTGACTTCAGGATTTGTGTGCCTAACAACTATGTCACACTGCTTCTCAGACCACTTGAAGTTTACAAATTGTCAGTAAAAAATAAATAATAAACATTACATACTATATTTCTTTTGAGGACAGAATTCAATTGATGTGTGTACAGTATATCCTCATTATTCACAGATTCTGTATTTTTGAATCCCCTACTGGCTTAAATTTATTTGTGACCCACAAAGAAATACTCGAGGTTTGGGAGTCATTTGTGGATCCATGCAAAGTGACAAAAAATGAGCACATGTTGTCAACTGAGGTTAACAGTGGCAGCACTCTACTTAGGTTTAACTCTCTTTCAGAGATGACCATAGTATGCAGCTGGTTGGGGAAAGTGCAGTGTAGGACAAGATGTCTGAGCTCTGGGGCCAGTGGGACTGATTTTGAATCCTGGCACTTACAAGTGGGGTGACCTCAGGCAAGTCACTTAACACTTCTGAACCTTGGTTCCCCTTTTGTAAAATAAAGAAAATCTACTGGGATGTGTTCTTTCTAGGATTTAAGGATTTCACATGTAATCTATGTGAAATATGAGGTGTATGTGTATCTGTGCATGTGTGTATGTATCTATCTATTTTGTTTTATACATAATATACAATTCTTCTAAGAGCAGCAGTTCAGTATTTGCTAACTCAATGTTTGTCCAAATTTTATGGAACATAACTACTTTCTGTTTAAAAATATGATATATTTGTATTTTTTTAATTGTAATTTATTTATTTATTTTGAAATACGGTCTCACTCCTTTGCTTAGGTTGAAGTGCAGTGGTGCAATCTCGGCTTGCTGCAGCCTCAATCTCCAGGCTCAAGAGATCCTCCCACCCCTCAGCCACCCGAGTAGCTAGGACTACAGGCACACACATCCACACCCAGTTAACTTTTGAATTTTTTTGTAGAGACAGAGTTTCGCCATGTTGCCCAGGCTGGTCTTAAACTGCTGGGCTCAAGCAATCCACCAATCTCAGCCTCCCAAAGCACTGAGATTACAGGTGTGAGCCACTGTGCCAGCCTAGACTGTGTATTTAAAGTGTTTTATATGCTAGAAATTCTGATAAACTCTGGGATGTGCACAGCTTTAGAACACAGGAGATCGCAGACAAGTGGGGAAAAACTAATATTTTCATAGAAGAATTAAGTAAATTCTTTTGAGAGACACTTGGCAAATCAAAGGAGATAAAACCCGGGTCCTGTGTAGCACCTCTGAATGACAAGGATTACGTATCTTCTCATACCTCTCATATTTTTCTTTACAAGGAAGTAAGAATTGGGGGATGGGACAGACTGGTACAACAATTTGAATCTTTATGCTAAGTCTTTTATATAATTCTCAATCCAGTTTCCAAATAAACCACTGGAATGCATCTCACCTCTCTGTTTTATGGCTTCTAAAGTTATCCACAGCATACAGTAAGTGTGGGCCTGCCATGTACTTTACTGACCACAGGCACTGAAAAACTTATTTCCTTATGTCTGAGGGCCTATGAGTTGTATATTACCCATGCTTTCTTCTTCCTTCATACACATTCACTTGTGTTTTTAGGCACCAGATAACACAAAAATCTCTTATGCCATTAAAGTTAATTTTTCTATTATTTTCAATCTTCACAGATGCTACTGGGAAGTCAGAGAGCCACTACAGTCCTATTAGAGAGCCTAAATGGCTTTGAATTAGTTCAGTGCTAAATTTTGTAATACAAATTGACATTTTATGACCACATAACACACACACACACACACACACACACACAAATCAATTTCCACTCCCTGAAAAAAGTGTTTTAAATTCAGATGACATATTTTCAGCTAAAGTATCTATCCTATCTCATTCCAACACGGATGTGAGGTAGGACACAGATTAAGAGATTATTGATCTAGCAGGAATATAAATTTTTAAAATTCACAATTTAAGACAGATAGAAAGCACACTACAGCTCTAATTTTCCTTTTTTTCCATCCTGATCACTAACATTTAATTAGAAATTTATGGAAATAATTTACGAAAAAAAGAGGCTGTTCAACTGAAAGTTCTGTTTCATTTCATATGCTGCTTTCTTTAAGACTATCAGTTATGTCATCACATTCAAACCAAATTATAAATATCCTCCCATTTTCAATGTTCATTTTGGTCTAATTTTTCTTGTACAATCTGAAGAAAGCTCGTCTTTTCTAGTAAAGTTCATTGTCAGTTCCCAACACTTTCTCCAACATTGGTTCAGTTGCCCAAATCTGTGGAACTTACCCATCTGAAACAAACCACGTCGGTTTTCCCAGCTAGTTCAGGAAAAAATCGCCACTGTCCTCTAGCCCAGAACCATTTATTAGTCTTCTCCCATCATTCACACTCTTCCCAGAAGTACTTACCTAGCAGGTGGATGGCTCTTAGAATTGAGAGGTGAACAGGTATTGCAATAAAGACCACTTGTTCTAATATCAGCTTCAGCAGAACAGGTAGTGGCCTTCAAGTTTCTAATGCAGAACTCCTGTTTATTGCTCAGAAGACTAGAATGGCTCTGACAAAAATTGATCCAAGTTAACTGAAAAAATGTATTAAAGACATTGAGTTATACCTTCATGGTGTCTCTGAACACCTGTTACATTGTGAAAACCACTAACACCAGGTACTCCATGTACAGTCATTGTGCTTTGTATATCCTTTTACAGTACTTGAAGTTATGGCTCATTACAACACTAAAGTTTCCTCTAAACATTTTTATAGCTTTTCTTAAGTCTATATCCTCAATACATACTTCAAGGGAAACAATGTATGATGAAGTTCGTATGTCTCACCCTTCATATGACCCTGATAAAAAACAAACTGTTTTTATAATCATACAGTCTCATATTCTTTGTGGTGGTAAATGTAACCATGTATTATTTTTACAGCCAATGGAGGTAAACTGTTCCACCATAAAGTAAATTCCCCAGGAATGTTATTCATATCTATAATTTTCAGCATTATTCTTACCTAAAGTTCCAATCATACATTGACAAAAATGGCAGAGGGAGAGAGAGACAGAGAAACAGGGAAAGACAGACAGACATTTCTTTTACTTGCAGAAAAGCCTTTGGTCTGTTAAGACTGGCACGTGTAATCCTGTATGGCTTAATAACACTTTTCTTTATCATCTCCTGATCCTTCTTCTCAATATTGAGACCTGTTTCAATCAGAAATAATTAAGCCATTGTTTAATGGAGTCATATAAAATGTGCATATTTTATGACAACCCATAGCCATTCCAAACAATGGGGACAGGTGAGCTAGTTGATATGTTCACAGGCTTACCATAACAAGATTATCAAAACAAAGTCTCAAAATGTCTCACTCCATGGGTAAATTATCCCTTTGTAGATAACAAATTCAGAGTGAACAGCTTTTATAAATATTTGCACTTTTTAGCTATGCTACATAGTAATGATTAAAGACAAATTAAAACTGAAAAGTACTTTCATGCTAGAATCTATCCCCTGTAGGGAATATATATATATATATACACACACACATACACACACACACACACACACACACACACGTATTTACATATTTTACACATACATGCATATTATATATATATATATTTACACACACATATGCATGTGAGAAAATAGTGATACCTCAGTACTTTGGGCTTTAAAAAGAATTTATTATTTCATCCCACTCTCTCTACCTCATGACATAATATTCCATAAATGACTGCAGTTTGTTAGGAAGGAAAAACACATTGTTTTCAGAAGCTCTACTCTACTGAGGCTGAATAACTAATATGGTTCCTTAAATTAACCTATTTTAAAATAGATTTTAAAAATTCTATTTGAAGATTTAGTACATTTTGTACTATGAATAAAATTAATTTAGACATAGAGTTAGTTAGAACCAAATTCTGTATATTTTTCTTCAGGTGGAACATTGGTGAGCATATATGTAAAGGGACAGATTTTGCTCTCCCATTTACCTGGGAAATCTTATTTAAATAATCTAAACAGAGCTCTGTGATGCTAAAGATATAATATACCTTCTGAGCAATGTATTAAACATTTTTGCTTGAGGAAACCAAGATCATTACTTGTTGCTGTGTTACTGAAGTGTGACGAGGGCATTAGTATGTTTTGATTTTTGTTATTACATGCAGTATATGCCCCTTCTCCAGTAACTAGTTTCTGCCTTAGATTTTTCTATGAAAAGATAATCCATTGCTACTTAGGTTTTGTTTGGGGTAAATGAAACTTCCATTACTTATCTGAAATAAATGTTTAACAACAAGTTACATTAAAAAGAAAATAAAACAAAACTTTACAGAAGTTTCAATGTAATCTGGGATATCAGAACAAATTTAAATTTGTGATGTTTCAGTATTAAAAAGATCTTGCAACATAAATATGTACTGCAAGCTTGGCAGTTATGACATCAAATGATAAGATGATAAGATGTATACAAAACAGATTGACTGTGCACTGGTTACTAACATGTTTGAGTCCAGTGAGACAGAACGCCTACACACAAGCTATGTGCAACTGATTGATTACCCACAGATAAGCAGCAAAGAACACCAGAAGCCTGGAATTTATGAAGAAAGATGAATAGCCCTAGGCTTAGGAGAGCTGCCCCAGGTGGACAGAATCTCTTCTGTCCCTGCTCTTCTAGCACAGCAACTGAGGTACCCTGGAAAGCAGCCTGCCCTTGGTTTTATACAACTGGGAGCCTGGAATCACTGGGTTAAAGTGTTGAAAAAACATCCTGTTTTTAGGAGGTAGTGGAACAGAGCCCAGGCTGTTCTGTTCAGTTTCTTCTTATCTCAAGAGGTTGCATTCTCAGAACAATCTAGTTATTCATAAGAACTACAAATAAGTATGTGGGAAAATTGGGTCACTCCAGGGCTACCTGAAGAAGTGTCCTGCAATGTAGCATAATGATCAACAAATATAAAGTTATTAGGCAAAATATATGCCTTTGACCAAAAAATATATATATATATAAATGCAAACTCTTGGAAATATTTAGGGTAGAATTGTTGCTTATGTGGGATTCAAATAGTATAGTTTTAATTTGGTAGCTGTATTTTCTCAAACACATATAAATAACCCTCAGTGGAACACTGTCTATTACGACCATAACTACCGGTCAGAATTTAGAGGGGTCATTGTGATTTTAGAGAAATAGGTGCCATCCTCATCTTCAGTGGTAGGAAAAGTAGAATGGTCCCAAGAATTTACTTTCACAAGGCCTCTATATGTAGATTGTATATCTATGCTTTGATGTTATGACATCTTAAGAATACCTTATTAACTGGCAACATTTAGACACATTAATATTAGGTTGGCATTTCTTTAATCAGTAGATTTGCTTCTAGATCTGTATTGTTTTCCCGAGTTGAAATCCTTTTTATCATCTCTGTCTTGGATGTCGGTAAAATAAGATCCTTCTGGCCCATTATTTGCAGCAGTTTCAAGAAGTGGGAAATTATTATCACACTTGCAAGACCACTTTATTTGGTCAATATTCCTTATTATTATTTATATTTTTGCTATCATTGGTTTTTTATTAGTCAATTGAATTTTCCACCTTTTGTTTTCTGCCAAATGTATTTATTTATTTTACAAGTGCACACATACACAAACACACACACACACACACACACACACACACACACACATATACCCCCACAACTCCAGGCACACTCTCTCTAGATTATTCATTCCTTCTTTCTATCCCATTGTAATTGGCTCATCAGTATCGTTCCAACCAAGAACTCAGAACTATTTGGCTTGCTTATGTAACAGCTTCTTACTATGACTATTCTGCAAGCTGGCTTACAACCTGCTCCTGTGCATTGCTACTCCAAGATACTTTAAACTGCTCAAGATAGCTTTTCATTACCAAATCATTATTTTGTGCTGTACTAGGAAAATATGGACTTACTCTTACTCTTTATTATTTCAGTAGCTACTGTTATAGCTTGTTGCAAATGCCCAACCACTTGCCTAGAATATATGTGTAATAGGATATGTGAACTGAATTAATATTTTATTTCTATCACGGTGTTTCTTCTCTTTCCTCTAAGACAGTTTTTGTTTTTGAAATGTCAAACTTCATTACATAAACATGCCATTATTGTAATTCAGAATCTTTCAAAGGAGGTGAGCATCATTCAGTTGTTATTGTACTATTATACACACTAGTAAGTGTAAAAACATAAATCACTTTTATATGATAAGAGATTTTGCATTAATACTTCATTTTAATATGAAATATCTCTATTTAAACAAGAATTTCACTTTTCATTTCTCTTAATCTCTTTGCTAATTGTCTTCTAGTAAGTTTTGTTAATTGTGTTTTACCAAAATAAATTTCTAAAAGGTTTAATGTATTATCTAGGTTCTAACAGGTTAATCTCTGTCTTTCATTTTTCTTCTTTCTTGAATTACTTAACCCATCTGCTAATAGAATTTGTCCTATGCAAACAAGATAGCTGTTGATATTTTTTCAGCAGAAAATATCCCTTATTAAATAATAAATGCCTATCTGAGAGGAATTCAGTCTCATTGATCTCATTATTTCTCCTCCTCCACTCCCACTTTATCTATTCTTGTGAATTCTTTTTACAATGTTTTGAACATAGTAGGTTACTATATTTAGGGCCTTGTCATTAATATTATAGTTACAAAATATAATTTGTGTATTTCACTGTGCTAAACTCCCCTGCATATAAATATTTCATAATTTATATCTAACTTTTAAAAGTTGGTACTATTATTATTTCCAATTTACAGAAAGGAAAACTAATGCTTATATGTTATGTAAGTGGTTTGCCTGAGGTCACACAGCTGGTAAGCACAGTGCTGGGTTTCAATACCTTGGCATTTTAACTCTAGCACATGTCTCTTAATCAACACACTATACGGCATACGCCACATTTTCCTGCCTCCCTGGAACGGTTACACAGTGTCCTCTCTGGACTCACAGGTGGCATTCAATTTAAATTTACTATGATGCTGCATTTACGTTCCATCTTTAATATCTCTAATGCAGGTTGTGCTTTAAATTTAGGCTCAGAAGCCACCATGTATTACTGCTGGCCCCCATCACCATGAACAGTACTTTTGGCAGACAATTTTGTCAGACCCCTCTCCAGTTTTACTCAACCCCCTTTTTCTCATTTTCACTGTTTTGGCTGTTGAATTCCTAACCCCATATACATAATGTATTCTGCTTCATGGCAGGATACTTGACCTGCTATTTCCTCATGAGGCATCAACATCTCTGAGACAGTATTGGAAAAGTAGTTATAAGGTCTTGCTCACTAATTTTCTTTAGCTAGCTATTGGTTTTAATAGTTCTTCCTCAAAGTGGTTACAATACACTTGATAAGGTTTTAGCTTTCACTTATTCATTGATTTATTCATTTTAAAATGTTTGCTAAACACAGATCATGTGCTAAGCACTAAGCAAATCAGTGAAGAGAAAACGTTAACAAAGCAGACATGGTTTCTATTCTTAGTGAATTTACAATTTAGTGAGGGGGTCATGCATTAAAGAAGTAATCACACAAATAAGAAATTACAAATGTCGTTATTACTCTGAAGAAAAAATAAATGCTGGTATGTGACTACAGTACAGAAGACCCAGTTTTCCTCGGGAAGTTAGAGGCGGCTTCCCTATAGAAGTGATTTTAGAGATCGGTATTAAAGGATGAATAAATGGACCCTACCAAGGACTAGAGGAAGAGACTTTTAGGCAGGGGAAACATGGAACAAGTTCCTCGGGTGGGAAATCGCTCGAGTATTTTAAGTAATGAACATAAAGCAGGTGTGACTGGAACTTAGTGAATAAGAGAAGAGTTATTAGTGGTTGAGGTGTGTGTGTAGGGAGGTGGGTAGTTGAGAGGTAGAGACCTTGCAGGGTATTCCTGTCTATATTACGATTTTGAACTTTCTTTTTTATTATTGTTGTACTTTAAGTTCTAGGGTACATGTGCACAACATGCAGGTTTGTTACATGGGTATACATGTGCCTTGTTGGTTTGCTGCACCCATCAACTCGTCATTTACATTAGGTATTCTCCTAATGTTCTCCCTCCCCCAATCTCGCGGCCCCCAAAAGGCCCTGGTGTGTGATGTTCCCCTCCCTGGGCCTGTGTGTTCTCATTGTTCAACTCCCATTTATGAGTGAGATCATGCGGTGTTTGGTTTTCTGTGCTTGTGATAGTTTGCTCAGAATGATGGTTTCCAGCTTCATCCGTGTCCCTGCAAAGGACATGAACTTTCCAATGCAGACTTTCGAATGGCTGCATCATATTCCGTGGTGTATATGTGCCACATTTTCTTAATCCAGTCTTTCACAGATGGATATTTGGATTCATTCCAAGTCTTTGCTATTGTGAATAGTGCCTCAATAAACATACGTGTGCATGTGTCTTTTTTTTTATTATTATACTTTAAGTTCTAGGGTATATGTGCACAACGTGCAGGTTTGTTACATATGTACGAAATCAATGTGCAAAAATCACAAGCATGTGTCTTTATAGTAGCATGATTTACAATCTTTTGGGTATATACCCAGTGATGGACTGGGTCAAATGGTATTTCTAGTTCTAGATCCTTGAGGAATCGCCACACTGTCTTCCAAAATGGTTGAAATAATTTACACTCCCACCAACAGTGTAAAAGCATTACTATTTCTCCACATCCTCTCCAGCATCTGTTGTTTCCTGACTTTTTAATGATCGCCATTCTAACTGGTGTAGATCATATCTCATCGTGGTTTTGATTTGCATTTCTCTGATGACCAGTGATGATGAACATTTTTTCATGTGTCTGTTAGCTGCATAAATGTCTTCTTTTGAGAAGTGTCTGTTCATATCCTTTGCCCACTTTTTGTGGGGTTGCTTTTTTCTTATAAATTTGTTTAATTCTTTGTAGATTCTGTACATTAGCCCTTTGTTAGATGGGTAGTTTGCAAAAATTTTCTCCCATTCTGTAGGTTTCCTGTTCACTCTGATGGTAATTTCTTTGGCCCTGCTGAAGCTCCTTAGTTTAATTACATCCCATTTGTCTATTTTGGCTTTTGTTGTCATTGCTTTTGGTGTTTTAGTCATGACGTCCTTACCCATGCCTGTGTCCTGAAGGGTATTGCTTAGGTTTTCTCCTAGGGTTTTTACGGTTTTAGGTCGAACATTTAAGTCTTTAATCCATCTTGAATTCAGTTTCAGCTTTCTACATATGACTAGCCAGTTTTTCCAGCACCATTTGTTAAATAGGGAATCCTTTCCCTATTTCTTGTTTTTGTCAGGTTTGTCAAATATCATATGGTTGTAGATGTGTGGTGTTACTTCTGAAGTCCCTGTTCTGTTCCATTGGTCTATATTTCTGTTTTGGTACCAATACCATGCTGTTATGGTTACTGTAGCCTCATAGTATAGTTTGAAGTGAGGTAGCATGATGCCTCCAGTTTTGTTCTTTTGGCTTAGGATTGTCGTGGAAATGCGTGCTCTTTTTTGGTTCCATATGAACTTTAAAGTAGTTTTTTCCATTGGTATCGTGATGGGGATGGCATTGAATCTGTAAATTACCTTGCGCAGTATGACCATTTTCACGATAATGATTCTTCCTAATCATGAGCATGGAATGTTCTTCCATTTGTTTGTGTCTTCTTTTATTTCGTTGAATAGTGGTTTGTAGTTCTCCTTGAAGAGGTCCTTCACATCCCTTGTAAGTTGGATTCCTAGGTACTTTATTCTTTTTGAAGCAATTGTGAATGGGAGTTCACTCATGATTTGACTCTCTGTCTGTTATTGGTGTATAGGAATGCTTATGACTTGTGCACATTGATTTTGTATCCTGAGACTTTGCTGAAGTTGCTTATCAGCTTAAAGAAGTTTGAAGCTGAGATGATGGGATTTTTCAAATACACAATCATGTCACCTGCAAACAGGGACAATTTGTCTTCTTCTTTTCCTAATTGAATACCCTTTATTTATTTCTCTTGCCTGATTGCCCTGGCCAGAACTTTCAACGCCATGTTGAATAAGAGTGGTAAGAGAGCATCCTTGTCTTGTGCCAGTTTTCAAAGGAAAAGCTTCCAGTTTTTGCCCATTCAGTATGATATTGCCTGTGGGTTTGTCATAAATAGCTATTATTTTGAGATACGTGTCATTGATATCTAGTTTATTGAGTGCTTTTAGCATGAAGAGCTGTTGAATTTTGTCAAAGGCCTTTTCGGCATCTATTGAGATAATCATGTGGTTTTTGTCGTTGCTTCTGTTTACGTGATGGATTACGTGTATTGATTTGTGTATGTTGAACCAGCCTTGCATCCCAGGGATGAAGCCGACTTGATTGTGGTGGATAAGCTTTTGATGTGTTGTTGGATTCAGTTTGCTAGTATTTTATTGAGGATTTTGCATCAATGTTCATCAGGAATATTGGTCTAAAATTCTCTTTTTTTGTTGTGTCTCTGCCAGGCTTTGGTATCAGGATGATGCTGGCCTCATCAAATGAGTTAGGGAGGATTCCCTCTTTTTCTATTGACTGGATTAGTTTCAGAAGGAATGGTACCAGCTCCTCTTCATACTTCTGGTAGAATTCGGCTGTGAATCCGTCTGGTCCTGGACTTTTTTTGGTTGGTAGGCTATTAATGTTTGCCTCAATTTCAGAGCCTGCTATTGGTCTATTCAGGGATTCAACTTCTTCCTGGTTTAGTTTTGGGAGGGTGTATATGTCCAGGAATTTATATGTCCATTTCTTCTAGATTTTCCAGTTTATGTGCATAGAGGTGTTTATAGTATTATCTAATGTAGTTTGTGTTTTTGTGGGATCGGTGGTGATATCCCTTTTATCATTTTTTATTGCATCTATTTGATTCTTCTCTCTTTTCTTCTTTATTAGTCTTGCTAGTGGTCTATGAATTTTGTTGATATTTTCAAAAAACCGGCTCCTCGATTCACTGATTTTTTTCTTTCTTTTTTTTTTTTTTTTTGCGTGTGTGTGTGTGTTTCTCTATCTTCTTCAGTTCGTCTCTGATCTTAGTTATTTCTTGCCTTCTGCTAGCTTTTGAATTTGTTTGCTCTTGTTTTCTAGATCTTTTAATTGTGATGTTAGGATGTTGATTTTACATCTTTCTTGCTTTCTGTTGTGTGCATTTAGTGCTATAAATTTCCATCTACACACTGCTTTGAATGTGTCCCAGAGATTCTGGTATGTTGTGTCTTTGTTTTCATTGATTTCAAAGAACTTCTTTATCTCTGCCTTCATTTCATTATTTACCCAGTAGTCATTCAGGAGCATGTTTTTAGTTTCCATGTAGTTGTGCAGTTTTCACTGAGTTTCTTAATCCTGTGTTCTAATTTGATTGCACTGTAGTCTGAGAGATAGTTTGTTGTGATTTCTGTTCTTTTACATTTGCTGACGAGGGCTTTACTTCCAATTATGTGATCAATTTTAGAATAAGAGTGATGTGGTGCAGAGAAAAAATGTATACTCTGTTGATCTGGAGTGGAGAGTTCTGTAGATGTCTATTATGTATGCTTGGTGACGAGATGAGTTCCAGTCCTGGATATCCTTGTTAACTTTCTGTCTCGTTGATCTGTCTAATATTGGCAGTGGGGTATTAAAGTCTCCCATTATTATTGTGTGGAAGTCTAAGTCTCTTCTTAGGTCTCTCAGGACTTGCTTTATGAATCTGGGTGCTCCTGTATTGGGTGCATATATATTTAGGATAGTTAGTTCTTCTTGCTGAATTGATCCCTTTACCATTATGTAAAGGCCTTCTTTGTCTCTTTTGATCTTTCTTCATTTAAAGTTTGTTTTATCAGAGACTAGGGTTGCAACTGCTGCTTTTTTTTTTTTTTTTTTTTTTTTTTTGCTTTCCATTTGCTTAGTAGATATTCCTCCGTCTCTTTATTTTGAGCCTATGTGTGTCTCTGCATGTGAGATGAGTCTCCTGAATACAGCACACTGATGGCTCTTGGCTCTTTATCCAATTTGCCAGTCTGTGTCTTTAAATTGGGGCATTTAGCCTATATACATTTAAGTTTAATATTGTTAAGTGTGAATTTGATCCTGTCATTATGATGTTAGCTGGCTGTTTTGCCAATTAATTGATGCAGTTTCTTCATAGCATTGATGGTCTTTACAGCTTGGCATGTTTTTGCAGTGGCTGGTACTGGTTGTTCCTTTCCATGTTTACTGCTTCCTTCAGGAACTCTTGTAAGGCAGGCCTGGTGGTGACAAAATCTCTCAGCATTTGGTTGTTTGTAAAGGCTTTTATTTCTCCTTTACTTATGAAGCTTAGTTTGGCTGGATATGAAATTCTGGGTTGAAAATTATTTTCTTTAAGAATGTTGAATATTGGCTCCACTGTCTCCTGGCTTGTAGGGTTTCTGCCGAGTGATCTGCTGTTAGTCTGATTGGCTTCCCATTGTCAGTAACCCGACCTTTCTCTCTGGCTACCCTTAACATTTTGTCTTTCATTTCAACCTTGGTGAATCTGACAATTATTTGTCTTTGGATTGCTCTTCTCAAGGAGTACCTTTGTGGTGTTCTCTGTATTTCCTGAATTTGAATGTTGGCCTGCCTTGCTAGGTTGGGGAAGTTTTCCTGGATAATATCCTGAAGAGTGTTTTCCCACTTGGTTCCACTCACCCCATAACTTTCAGGTACACCAATCAAACATATATTTGGTCTGTTCACATAGTCCCATATTTCTTGGAGGCTTGTTCATTTCTTTTCACTCTTTTTTCTCTAATCTTGTCTTCTTGCTTTATTCATTAATTTGATCTGCAATCACTGATACCCTTTCTTTCACTTGATCGAATCAGCCGTTGAAGCTTGTGCATGCATCATAAAGTTCTCATGTCATGGTTTTCAGCTCCATCCAGTTATTTAAGGTCTTCTCTACACTGTTTATTCTAGTTAGCCATTTGTCTAACCTTTTTTCAAGGTTTTTAGCTTCCTTGTGATGGGTTAGAACATGCTCCTTTAGCTCGGAGAAGTTTGTTATTACCATCCTTCTGAAGCCTACTTCTGTTAACTCATCAAAGTCATTCTCCATTCAGTTTTGCCCTATTACTGGTGAGGAGCTGTAGTCCTCTAGAGGAGAAGAGGTGCTCTGGTTTTTAGAATTTTCAACTTTTCTGCTCTGGTTTCTCCCCATCTTTGTGGTTTTATCTATCTTCGGTCTTTGATGTGGTGACCTATAGATGGGTCCTTTTTGTTGATGTTGATGTTATTCCTTTTGTTAGTTTTTCTTCTGGCAGTCAGATCCCTCAGCTTCAGGTGTTTTGGAGTTTGCTAGAGGTCCACTCCAGACCCTGTTTGCCTGGGTATCACCAGCAGAGGCTGCAGAAAAGCAAATATTGAAGAATAGTAAATATTGCTGCCTGATCCTTCCTCTGGAAGCTTCATACCAGAGGGGCACCTGCCTGTATGATGTGTCTGTCTGTCCCTACTGGGAGGTGTCTCCCAGTTAGGCTACACAGAGGTCAGGGACCCACTTGAGGAGGCAGTCTGTCCATTCTCAGTGCTCAAAGGCTGTGCTGGGAGAACTACTGCTCTCTTCAGAGCTATCAGACAGGGACGTTTAAGTCTGCAGAATTTGTCTGCTGCCTTTTGTTCAGTTATGCCATGACCACAGAGGTGGAATCTATAGCGGCAGTAGGCCTTGCTGAGCTGTGGTGGGCTCCTCTCAGTTTGAGCTTTCCGGTCACTTTGTTTACCTACTCAAGCCTCAGCAATGGCAGACATCCCTGCCCCAACTAGCCTACCACCTCATAGACTGACCTCAGACTGCTGCACTAGCAGTGAGCAAGGCTCCATGGGCATGGGAGCCACCAAACCGGGCACAGGAGAAAATCTTCTTGTCTCCCAATTGCTAAGACCTTGGGAAAAGTGCAGTATTTGGGCAAGAGTGTCCTGTTTTTCCAGGTACAGAGTGTCACAGCTCCCCTTAGTTGGAAAAAGAAATCCCCTGACCCTGTGTATTTCCCAGGTGAGGTGATGCCCTGCCCTGCTTTGGTTTGCCCTCCATGCACTGCTCCCACTGTTCAACCAGTCCCAGTGAGATGAACCAGGTACCTCAGTTGAGAATGCAGAAATCGTCCATCTGCTGCATTGATCATACTGGGAGCTGCAGACCGGAGCTGGTCCTATTCAGCCATCTTGGAACCACCAGATTTTGAATTTTCTTAGAAGAACCAGAGAGAGTTGTTAAAGGGTCTTTAAGCAAGAAAGAAATTTATTAGAATTATCTTATCATTTTGGCTACTGTGTAAAAGGTGTTTATGGATGTGGGGTTAAGAGTAAATATAGTTAAAATAATTAGTTATTGCCAAAGTTCAGGAAGAAATTATAGTGAGTTAAATAATGGTTTCCTAGAGATGGAGAGGGATAATTTCAGAAACAGATCTAGGATTTATAATTGATAGGATTGATAGGATATCTTGTTCCTGTCATGGATCTCTGAGACTGCTACTAAATTATTGTGACCAAATGTTACTATATAACAAATTCTTCAACAGACATAACTGCATAGCTTATTCTATAGATGACTAACATTCTCCATTATGAATACATTGCATTATAACTATGATATTTACTTTAAGAGCACAACCTCTTCTCTTTCCAAGTTCTGAGGGTCAGAATATTGTTGACTCTACAGATTTACTTCAGATATAAATAACTGTTTATTAAAGTTAACAGAATATGTGCAGAGTGGAGAGAACATTCATAACAACCTAGAGGATTCTGAAGAAACCTAATCCCAAACTATACAACCGGCATAACCTCAGCCACTCTCACAGCAATGTAAGCAGGGCCTTTTCTATCATTCATAAAGAGGCTGCCTGGAAACTGTAGTTATGAACCAATCCAGAGATAGCTAAAGATGGCAGCGCAATCAAGTTCAAGAAGCCAAAGTTTATTTTGATACAATATGCTTAAAGGAATATATTAAATTGTGATGATATGATATTTTTTACTTGCAAAAGGAGTGCTTAATAATTTCAGAGGTAGTTGTTTGAACAAGTCAGCAACTTTCTAAATCCAGAACCTTTTAAAAATATTGCAATAGTCTGAATAATTATAACTATGCCATTAAGTGATTCTTCAGTTGAGGACTTTTAAGCATAGAATTGTGGTTAATCAGCCAGGTGCAGTGGTTCACACCTATAATCCCAGCACTTTGGGAGGCCAAGGTGACCAATATGGTGAAACCTCATTTCTACTAAAAACACAAAAATTAACTGGGCATGGTGGTGGGTGCCTGTAGTCCCAGACACTCGGGAGGCTGAGGCAGGAGAATCACGTGAACCTGGGAACCTGGGAGGTTCACCTGCAGTGAGCCTAGGTCATGCCATTGCACTCCAGCCTGGCAACAGAGCGAGACTGTCTCAAAAAAGAAAAAAAGAAAAGAATTGTGGTTGTTCTTTTCCTTCAAGTAATTTCCAGACTTTGCTATTTTATACACTTAATAGTTGATTTCAGCTAATGCAGACTGAAACAAAAATGAACTATGAACAGGATGCTGTGGCATCATGACTTCCATAATCCAGCATTTCACAGGTGCTTGCTCAGGGCTGATCCTGGGTGTTGACAACATCAAATAGATAACAGATATCTTTCTGTCAAACAGTATTTTAATTCCTTCTCAATTATTGTCATACATTATGTCTATACTAATAAGTTTTTTTTATTATTATACTTTAAGTTCTAGGGTGCATGTGCACAGCGTACAGGTTTGTTATATATGTATACATTTGCCATGTTGGTGTGCTGCACCCATTAACTCATTTACATTAGGCATATCTCCCAATGCTATTCCTCCTCCTTCCCCATACCCCACGACAGGCCCCAGTGTGTGATGTTCCCCTTCCTGTGTTCTCATTGTTCAATTCAGCAAACTATTGCAAGGACAAAAAACCCAACACCGCATGTTCTCACTATACTAATAGTTTTTAATAGCTTAAAATAAGTTTACATGTGTAAGTTTTGGCTTCCGAAACTAGTCTGTAATTTCCTTGAAATCATATGCTTTTATATTCACAATCACTTGCTTTGCAGCAGTAGATGTTCAATAACATTGTACAAAATATGGTGCTATATATTCTTGTTAGTACCTGACCAACTTGTTAAGTGGCATTGCATCATTCCTAGACCATGCCTTAAAAGTGCCATTCCAGCATCATTTAAGAGGCTTCATTTTACATTATTTTTTGCATAAAATTCCCTCCCCGGTGTTGCCTGCTTTATAGCAAGTTTGCAATTTAAAGGGGTAGGATTAAGTTTCTCACCCAAACCAAGAGAAGATAAAAATACAGGGAAAGATACTTGTGTGGAAACGTAACTAGTATAACTAAGAATGAGACATCTGTATCACAGCCAGCAATGTCAGTCATTCAAAATTAAGCCTTTACAATTTACTTCTCTTACTTTAAGGAAGAAGCTGACAGAAGCTTATCCAAAGAAATTCTGAAGATATTTTTAAATGGCAAAACAATTATAGAAGGCATTTTTTTCTAACAATATTTAAATTATAAAAAATAGCAGGTCCTCCAATTAGCACTATAGTGGCTGTATTTACACAGGAAGAGCAAAGCAGAAAGCCATTATTTCAAAACACCAGCAAAATTAAATAACTCTGTGGTTGACAAAAGAGTAAGGATTGTTTTTAGCATCTATACACTTATCTATCATTTACCTATGTGAAGTCAATCTTTATTGGGATTTCATCTATCTCCTAGGGCTGCAGTTAAAGGACAAAATCTAGAAATGCCATTCATGACCTGGATTCTGCCATGCTAAATCTGAATAAAAATATTCATTTTCTTAATAACATTTTCTTTTTTGTGGGAATGCTTTAAGCCTTTTTAAAAATCATTCTTTACTTCTTGGCATGTGCATTTTCTCAGAAGAATAACTTAAGCATATCAAGTAAGTAAAAGACATAAGGCCCCATAGAAGAAGGCAAATTTAATACGAGATCATAAACAGAAGAGTAAGTGAAGTCAGCTCCAGTACTCTGTACCACTCACCAACCATGTATTGAAAGATCTAAGTAAGTCTCAGGACTTGTGTGTACACAGTGAAACAAGTTTAAGTAATGAGTGTAATGCCCAATAATGATATTGCTGAGAAAATATGAATAAAGTATGAAGGATGTTTAACAGTTTAAAGGAATCTTTGCCTGTGTGTTTGATCTCTTACCAACATACATGTACCCACCCTCAATCACTTGAATGGTAGAAGAACACCAATTTTTAGTATCTTGATACGTATATAAGTTATTTCTTGTTTTCACATCTAGCATCACATTGAAGCTGCCCTATTGTTTCTCCTTGACATTCAAGATACTTGTAAAATGAACCCATCACAAAATTAAATATAAGCTATATGACTACAGTCAGAATATCTTTTTATTGGCATAAAAGCTAGGTACATGCTGACACTTGTAAAATCGTGCAGTTAGCAAACTCTGGGTCACCTGGCTGTGCATAACACAAAGAAAAGGTCTCATGGCATTATGAATAGATGCTGCCCTTTCCTACCTTGCAGATACCCCACTTGTTTTGTTTTTGTTTTTTTTTTTTAGCTCAACTGCAATTAACTTCTACTTTTCTCTTTGTGAAACATATGGCAGATTCTAAAATATTTTACCATCCTACATAGGAAATAAATGGCAATCCGTCATTTTTGGCACCTACGTCTTTTCATTCTCTCTGACTTGAAGGAAATGGTTGAAGATGAACACAGGAGGTATGGCACATCAAAATTGGAAATTTATAGCACGCCTGGTCCTTTCCCAGAGTGGGGATCTACTGAAAGTATTTCTATGAAAATCCACAGTGACTCTCTTTGTTAAACTCACCACTTTAATCCCCAAGAGATCTATTTTACTGCTTTCAAGAGCACTACAGTTAGAATGAACTGAATGTGGATTATCTTGCTTATAAGGTTTTTGACATTAGAATTCCACTGTTATCTTGCTGTAGCTTTCTCATTGATTAGGATCTTGATATTACAAAATTGTATGATCTTCCTTTTATTGGGATAAATTTCAAACTTCTTAGCCTACATTTAAGCCCTTTCACTATGATCCCAGTTTGCTTTACTAATCTCATCTTTATTCTCTCCACCTTTCTAAACTTCTTCCATTTTCTTAACATTTTATGCTTTTATATACCCCTATGTCTTAGCCCAAGTTGTATAGAACCCTCTCAACATGGCGTCTTACAGTGAAGCCTCTGGTACTAAAGGGTCTAGAGTTAAGACCCAATTCAGGATAGAGAAGGATGGGAAAGTCATGAGCATATCCTTCTCCAACCCCAAACAAAGGTTGTCATCTCCAGTTTACATCCTTATTGGATAGGATTCTGAAAGCATTCCAAACATAAACACCTCTCTCAC
This sequence comes from Macaca fascicularis, assembly GCF_037993035.2. NCBI lineage: Eukaryota > Metazoa > Chordata > Mammalia > Primates > Cercopithecidae > Macaca > Macaca fascicularis. The sequence continues at coordinate 76,283,254 of NC_088376.1, forward strand.
TGGCACCTGCACAGAAAGTTTCCTTGAAATTTGAGGCAATATTGATATTCCTTGTTAATAATAATGTTAGTAATAATAATGATAATGACCGTCTCATCACAGCTGCATTTATTAAACAGCCAGTATGTGAAAGTCATTGATATAGATGTTTTACATGCATTATTGCTTATATTCACATCTTAACAAGTAAACATGCTCCCATCCCATCCTTAAGTCTTCCTGTCTGAATAAAATAATCTACAATCCACTAAGTTCTTCAACCTCGAAACCACAAATTATCTTTGATTCTTTCCTTTGCTTCATGACTCATAGCCATTCAGTAACCTAGCCTATTGTTCCTGGCTTCAAAATGTATTTTACATCTACTTCCTTCTGTCTCCAGTGCTACTACCCTAGTCCAGGCTACCAGTATCTTTAGATTGGAATACAGAAATAAAGAAACCAGTAAAACCAAATTCTACTAAATACAATATGATATCCTGCATTGCATCCTGAAACAGGAAAAAAAAAAAAAAGTGCCAGGCGCGGTGGCTCAAGCCTGTAATCCCAGCACTTTGGGAGGCCGAGATGGGCGGATCACGAGATCAGGAGATCGAGACCATCCTGGCTAACACGGTGAAAACCCGTCTCTACTAAAAAAAAAAAAAAAAAGAGAGACAGAGAGAGAGAGAGAAACGTGCTGACAACTATAAATCCTATAGTTTAGCTAATGGTATTGTATCGTTGTCAATTTCTTAGTTTTTACAAACGTATCATCTTTATATGAGTTAATAACATTGGGGGATCCTGGAGACTGGTTGAAAGGCATGTAGACAACTCTGTATTATCTTTGCCCATTTCTTTACATATAAAATTATTAATAATATAATTCTGACTATATGTCTTAAAAGATTTTGACAAAGCAGAAACATTAAAACAACCTGTTCCAGATTATGTAGGCATTAATGGCTGAACAGCAACTCTTCAGATATAACAGGATTCATTATCTTTTTTTTTTTTTTTGAGACCGAGTCTCACTCTCTCACCCAAGCTGGAATGCAGTGGCACAATCTCGGCTCACAGCAACCTCAGCCTCTCGGTTTAAGCGATTCACCTGCCTCAGCCTCTCCAGTAGCAGAGATTACAGAAGCGCACCACCACGCCCAGCTAATTTTTGTATTTTTAGTGGACACTGGGTTTCACCATGTGACCCAGGCTGGTCTTGAAATCCTGTACTCATGATCTGCCAACCTCAACCTCCCAAAGTGCTGAGATTACAGGCATGAGCCACTGCGCCCTGCCAGGATTCGTTGTCTCTCAAGCATAACATTTACTGAGTGCTCTATGTGATGAATTCAGCACTTAGCAAGACTAAGCCAGAGTTCTAAACTTTGCAGATATCCCATTCATGACATAAATTTGATCTGATTCAAAACTCCTAGAAGCTAATGACATTAAACGTAAACATGGATACATGCAAAATTTGTTATCACTTTGCTCAATTGTTTATCAACCTTTTTAATAGAAACTGTTTTGCAAATCTGCACATTCAAGGAACCCCTGCATTTACATATACATAGCCATAACAATTTTAGTTAGTTTCAAATTCAGTTGAAACTTTTCCTAAAACACAACTTTAAGGCCTCTACCACATACACATAATAAGAAACAAAGAATCTAGCTCAAACGGGTGCGGTGGCTCAAGCCTGTAATCCCAGTACTTTGGGAGGCCGAGGCGGGCAGGTCACGAGGTCAAGAGATCGAGACCATTCTGGCCAACATGGTGAAACCCCAACTCTACTAAAAAGTACAAAAATTAGCTGGGCGTGGTGGCGGGCGCCTGTAGTCCCAGCTACTCGGGAGACTGAGGCAGAAGAATTGCTTGAACCCGGGAGGCAGAGGTTACTGTGAGCGGGGATCACGCTACTGCACTCCAGCCTGGGGACACAGCGAGACTCCATCTCAAAAAAAAAAAAAAAAAAAAAAAAAAAAAAAAGAAATCTAGCTCATTTTTGGTATTATTAATATTTAGAAGTGTCTCCAAATTTTAGATCACAGTCTAAAATATTCTAAGGTAACAATTCTCAAAGAGTTGTTTTATTACATTCATGATTACATGAAGAAAACAACCTGATTTAGTTATTATTGTGTCTATGCCTAATTTTTAATGTCAAAATTATTGTATCTATGCCTATTTTTAATATCAAAATTCTGAATGAAAATTTAAAATATCAGTAACTCAATATGCAAAAATTATTCTCTCTAATTTCATATATCAAACACCCCATGACTTACTTTAGTTTCACATGTTGTTGTTTTTTGTTTTTTTGTTTTTCCTTCGAATATATCCACAAGCAAAGCTGGGGGATATTCAGGAGTCCTATCCACAGTGTATATCATCATTTTAAATCAGATTGAAATAATTTGAAAGTGAAAAATTTTCAAACAGTCAGCAAAGTACATAATGTGTGAGTATGTTGAAGCAGTGTGTGTGTTGGTTGGGGATAAATGCATTGGGAGAAGAGAAAAGAAGCTGATTATGACTGAACATATTATACATATCAAGGCTGTTGAACCACCTCTTTCCCATAAAATTTCCTTATGACCCATTCTCTCAAACAGGAAATGTCACACTCATACACTCTACTGTCACTAGCTAAGATATGGGCCTGGGGAAATCAATTAGTTGCTAAACTCACTTTATTTGCTAGGCTATACTCAGTTGCTATATTTATATGTAATTAGGTATTTTCCATTATCTGTGTACTCTCAGGAAATCTTTATCAATATCAACCTCAACTAATATGCCAGGAGAGTAATAACAGGCCTTCTATGCCTTTAGCTACAATTCATTTTTAAAGGTTTGAGATATTGCAGGGTCTGAAATTTTCTTAAGGTATGAGTAAAGGTCTTCCTGTGAGGTTATTGAAATAGTCAGTACTGCCTTCATCATGATATCTTACAGAGTTTGAGACTCAAAAGGGTAAACCTGAAGAATTGTCATTAGCAGAGGTTCCATTTTCTTAATATAGATCTTCATCGTTCCCTTTCTTATGAAGCGGTAGTTGGGTTATGAAGACATCCCTCTGCAGTTTAGCCCTTATTCCACGCATGCTAGAGTGTGGTAGATAACTGGAACTATTGAAAAACCAAACTGAATCATCATAGTTCTACTCATTTTGGTATCCTGCATCTGTTTTCATATGGGAAACTGGGTATTTAGCAGTGAGACCTATTATCTGTGGTTATCTGTGAGATTCTTTATTCGACTTAGCTTTTTATTCAACCATAGTAGCGTTATTGGGAAAATGTAGACAAAAGGATGAGATTACGGGCTACAGTAGTATTTTTTCTGTCTAGTTTTCACTTCACTTGATAATAGCAGGAGGCAGAGGCAATCTAATCCCTTTAGTAAGCACTTTAAAGAGAATCATGGTTGTTGAATTTTTATTTTTCTATTCCTCATTTGTTTTTGGCAAGTTGGTCTTTTAAGATAGGAGCATAATTCATGCAAAATATTGACTCTGAGTGGAATATGCATATCATAGGAGATCATCAACTACTTCAAACAACTCTGATCATATTATAATCAGAATTGTAAATGATCAAACAAAAAAGAACATTTTAATATGCAGTGCAAATGTCTTTTTATGTTTCTTAGATAATAGTAATTTATATTGCTGTAATAAAACTTAAGCCTGACTGTGAACATGTTCAAGACATGGAAAAGCTTTTCCTGGAAGTTATCATCACCAGAAATACTCTCAGTCCAACACAGTTAATTATTCAGAAAAATTCACGTTAAAAGGTGTACTGACTTTTACAGGGGTTAAGATATGAAACTTAATTTATGTCTCATGTTCATATCTTTTGTATGTTGTATATTAACCTTTTTATATTTTGTCATAACATTTTTATTAATGAAAATAGTAATGAAATTTTGTAGCATATTGGTACACATATCTATATGTATATACATATTTTTTTACTTTACAATTCCAATATATTACATCATCCTAAGTGATCATATTTTAGATGTCAATTTTATACAAACCTATTTTATGTCTGAAGAATGTATTAGCCCTGCATCCCTGATTCTATTGACAAGAAAAATATTCCTAGGTCACATTCTAAGACATACTGGCCTACAAGCCATTAATTTCTTTGACAATAGTTTGAAATTTTGCAATGCCTTTAACACAGTACTTTTGCAAAATAACTTCTAAAATAATTGAATTAGAATCTAAATGCATTTAAAATGAAAATATGAAGTTTAGGATTATTTTTTCCCTAATAAGATTAGAATTCAAACATAAGTGTATTTCAAGGACAATATAAAATGATGATGTAGATATATAATGTCAACACAAAGTCAAACATTCAAGACAACTAAGGTGTGGGACTAAAATGCCAAACTTTCAGACCCAAAAAGCACTCTGAATTTTTACATAGATATTCATATCTTTAATAAAAATATTTACCTTCAGTTTATTGTATAAAGTATGTCTTTGTTCTTATAATTGCCTTAAATATTTCTTTTTGGGTTAAATTTACCATCAATTAAACTCTGATTGATTATTATATATTTTCAGTAAGCTAGAAGTGAATGTGATCATAGCATTTCAAGAATCAAAGTTTGATAAGAATAAGATACATTTTCTTCTCTTTGTAAGCCCTCACATTACCTAAGTGAAAATGTAGTTTGACATGCGTTAAAATTTGGATCCTACGAGGCAGAAATATATTTCATATATTAATATGTATGAGTATCTCTGCAATCTTTTGTTCATAATCTAATTACACCTCACCTTTGTCCACAACAGAGTTAGAACTGAAGGGAATATAGCTAGTCAAATCCTGACACTCCAAGTGTGAATTCTTATACATTTGTCTTGTATAGAACACATAAAAAGGTATTTAAACTGCTCTTCTTTTTAAAGGAAGGCAATATGTATAATACTTTTATGTATTTTTTTAATAAAAAATACATAATAATTTTAATCTTGGCTGGATTAACATTCTAGTAAATGTTTTATTTTAATAATCTTGGCTGGATTAACATTCTAGTAAAATTTGGAGTGAAGTGGTAGAACCTGTTGTTAAGCAATGGTAACAAAGAAGACATCAATAGAGCCCATTAAATTATTGCTCTTATTTGTAAACATTTAAGGAAATGAGCAAAAGCTTCCTAACACCGCATCTGCATAGTATTGGTCATGCTCCTTTCTCTGCTTTGTCTACTGCTGAGGAGCATATGAATACATTTTATAGCTACTCCTCTCCCGCCCTCCTTTCCTTCCTTCCTTCCTTCCTTCCTTCCTTCCTTCCTTCTTTCCTTCCTTCCTTCCTTCCTTCCTTCCTTCCTTCCTTCCTTCCTTCCTTCCTTCCTTCTTTCCTTCCTTCCCTCCTCCTTTTTTGCCCTAGTTTCTCCTTGGAGATATGCTCGTATTACTCATTTTCCTCTGCCTTCTTTAGTCAGCATGTATATTGCTTATTTAGTCAGCATGTATATTTCCAATAAACAAATTTAAGAAAAGTAAAAGAAGTTATTTCTCATACTGTAACATTTCTTACCACCTCTCTTACTCTTACACTCCAAACTCTATTCCTTTTCATCATTTCTCTAGGTTACATACACAGCACTTTCAACTTTTGCAAGAATCTATAGCCCACACATATCTAAAACTCCGTCCATTCATTTATTCAACAAATATTTATTTAGTGTTTATTGTTACCCAGGCTCTGTGTTGGAAATAATGGGAAGAAAGGTAGTGATGTGGTTATTCCAGAAACAGGATAAGATTCATGAAACTCAGAAGTTTGATCAGAACGTATTGCCCATACCCGTGCAAAATATGGTCCTAGACACTGGGCTACAAAAGATTGAAGACAATCTGTGCTCTCAAGTGCTTACAATATAATTGAAAAGCCAGAATTCTTGGCACTGATAGGCGAAATGACTGAAGGACACTTAGGGTAAAATATTCCAACATACTCAAATCAGCATAAAGTAAATAGCGTGCAGGAGTATTTGAGAGAACAGTCAAAATTTAGTTTACTGTATCAATAGAAGCCTACTGCATGAAGGGAATTTGAAACTGAATTTTGATGCCCATGAAAGATGTGTATTTCCAGGAGATAAAAGAATAACCACAGTAATTTGTACAAACATGGGAATAAGCAAACTGCATATTCTGAAAGATAAAGTATTTGCTTGGTAAGATATTTGCTGAGAGGAATAGTTCTCAAAATGGTGGTTGATGAGCAGGCATAAGAGAGTTACCTCAGAAGTCTTTCCCCAGCTGATTGCACATTATCTTCTCTCTCTCTTCACTTTCTGTTTGCTACATTTCTTTCCATTTTTCTGTGATGTCCCTTGCAGTGGATATAAGGGCGAATCTGTGCATGTTGCAGTTAGGAAAGGCGGATTGCAATTTGAAGAAAAGTTCCACAGAACCAATGTCTCCATACTACCTGTTTTGAGTTAGGACACAATGATTTATGGAAATGTTCACATATATTTTTGAAATGGAATAGGAGTAGTGAAAGGTGTATCTCATAACTGGGTAGCCATGTTTAAATTAACATGAGAAGTGAGTAAGTGTCAAACTCAAGCCTGATTCATTCAACAAATAAAATATTACCGACTACAGTTTTTTATACTGTTCAACATTCCACACCACATCTTTCCCTATTTTGAACCTTAAATTTAAGCCTTTATTAAAAACTACATCTGTGCAATAATGCAGTATGTAAACCGTCATTTGTTTCATAAAGATGTTAGTAGATGGTGTCCACATATATATGCATTTTGTGTGTGTGTGTGTGTGTGTGTGGATATGTATATATCCACATTTATATATATATATATATAAATATATATAAATGAATATAGATATATATATATATAAATGAATTCTGGAGCAATGTTCACTTATTTTATCCACATTTATAAAGAGAGAAGAGTATGTGATCCAAATTAAAATGCAATGCCATTATCATTTATACTGTTAAAATTCAAATCATAAAAATAAATGGGGGGAGCAATATTACAGATGACAAAAATACTTTAAACTATGTATATTCTGCCCTGAAATAGCCATTGCTCTGAAATATGTTACATAATAGATTATAATACTTTAATACATAATAAAGTTTTCTTAAAAATATTAATAATTGGTTGTATTTCTTAAATGCGTTCTAGTAATGGGCTAAGGACAGTTATGTTAAAATAGCCCAAAAATTAACTTGCAGGCAATGAGGAGTTATTGTTTGTACACAAGAAGCTATTAATATTTAAAAGAAGAAAAAAGACCTCATTTATTTTACACATCTGTACCATGAACTAATCTAAATGTTTTAATATCATTATCTTAGTTCATCCTAGTGATGTTTTGCATTAATATTTACGTTTAATTATAATTTGTTTAGTTACCATTAAGGTTTGATTTTCAGTGAATTTGTTAACAGATGCTAATTGAAGTAGCTTAGTAAATCAACTGTGGGATTTAAACTTTTCCAAAGATAGCACACTTACAGGTTAATACAAAAACCCAGTTCAAACTTTCTCCATTAAGCCTTTATCAAAAGGTCTTTAGAAATAGGACATTTTCATTTTACCCCTATCTTTCCATTGTACCTTTGTTGAAGAAGGTTTCCTAAAGAAAAAGGGAAAGATTCATGGACCTGGTTATTCCACAGACAGATTTCATACTTATACCTGTAGTTAACATTTTTCTCTACCTACTTTTATAATTGCCAGCTGAAAAAATAAAACAACAAATGAAGGGTCAGCTAGGAAACAGAGGGACAGATTTCAATTTTGAATTCAAATTTGGTTAAGCAGAGAACGCGTAGGGGAAAAAAAATTCCAATTGGATTTAATACACATAAAAGATTGGATTTAGATGGACCTGAAGGTTTTCTACTAAAAAAAAAAAAAAAAAAAAAAAAAAAAATACAGGTTTGTTAATACTTTACATCTTTGATGGACTTGTTTTTAATCATAAAGTTTGTTACCACATACTAAAAAGAAAAGTATTTTAAGATAAATTGTTTTACCAGAATTCTGAAGAAAAAAAAAAAAAAACCTTAGAATTCTATGTGGCCACATAATGTTTGAATAGTCAAAAGTTTACACTGTAAATAAAAGCAGGAACAATATACGAATTCTAGTAGCTTTAATGAAGCCAATATTTTGGATGCCACGGCAAAGATAAAGAGCATTGAGTTTCATGTTTTTGAAACACTTAACTGATTTTGTCAATTTCCAGAAGTAGTTATATTTTTACTATAGGTTTTGACTTTTTTCATCAGACTTATGAATGATATCACAATCAGGGTATATATGTTGAATTATCTTCTCAGCCTAGGTACAACAATAAATGAATTGGGCATTTTGTTACTTGATATGAGAAATGTCATCAATCCCTGATCTTGCTTTGACACCTGATTTGAGCTCAATGAATACGCCCTTAGTCATAAGATTATCTTGGCACTGAGTCAGAAACAGAAGTAGAAGCAGGGATGTCAGGAATAGTGAAAGCAACGAGTTCTGCAGGAAGAACAGAACTTCTTTCCATCTCTCCACACAATCAGGTGACATCTTTCTTTCAACATCTTTTTTTTTCAGAGTTGACTTTGACACGCCCAGGTTTGGGGAAGTTATGCTCTTGTTTCAAAGCTACCAAAAGTAATTATATAGTGTTTCGTCATTCAAAAAGACTGTAAACCTACAAGTTCTTAGCAAAATGTATCAGAAATACAAAAGCTCTGTCTTCACATATAACACATTGTAATATAAGTAATAGAGTACCTTGCATTATGAAGAGAACAATCTCCCAATTGTTATAATTGAATCAAAATAAAGTATTCATGTTTGTTTTTATCTAAGTCAATGGCACATTCTTCTTAATACAGTTTGTTTGGTTTTGATACAACTTAATACATTGCAAACTCATCAATTCATTGTACTACTCATCTTACTGGTAAGTAGATAGACTAAATATACTAAAGAAACATTTAATTAGGCATGCTGAGACTTTCTGTTACTGGGTGGTGAAGAAGAAAGGCTTCTTTTTACTAACATTCATTGTGTTTTAAAGTTTAATGGTACTATAGGAGTTAGTTTGGGTCAAATTGTAAATTTATTATGATGCCTTTGGGCTGTGTATCTTTGAAATCCACCACAAGAATTATTTTCTATTAGAATTTTTAATGTAAAAGTTCATCTATGTAAATGGAATAGAAAAAAATACATTTTTTCAATAATATGTATTATCAGGAGTAAAAATTACCAAAACTAAAGAAGATGGCCATAACATGTTGCCTCTTCACAACTACCAACCCCTGTTATACACTTGATTTCTCCATATAAAAAAATATGTCCCTTCAATTCAGATTCCCTATAAGCAAACTAAAGATGGTAATATTTGTTTATTATTATTACTACTATCATCAAACATTTTAATTTCAGGATGATGTTTTAAAAGTAAAACAGGATGTTGGATGTCTTAAACTGGACCTTCTTTTATATTTCACCTTAAATATCTCACTTTTCCTACAGACTTAGATAAATTTAAAAGGTCTTGTCTAATTAATGAAGTTACTAAAATTGTTTTTACCTGTAAAATTTGTTCTATAAATAAAAAAATGGAAAAATAAGTACTTGCTTTTTATTAGACTTAGGTTGTATACTTATATGAAGAAATTAGTTCCTATACTCTGAAGACTTAAAATAAATCACAATGTCACTGAGACGTATCCCCTATGATTTAAATAACAAAATGAAACAAATTGGAAGATAACATAACTTTTAAATTCAGAAATATTAATTACAGTGTTACTTTTTACATGTGAATATTCCAAAAGTGAAGACTCGTAATTTAATCCAGCTTCTCTCGGATGGTGGTTAGACAGAAGCAAGAAAAATAAATGCATAAAACAGAAATTGTTATACATATAATGAAAAATGTGTAATTTACATAGAAGTAAAATTCAGCATATATAAACTATATACATGTATATACAATGTATATACATATATAATAGTACTATATATACACACAAACACACACACACACACACACACAATGGCCCAATTACACATGTGTTATTGCTCCTATTACTTTTAAAAGGCCAATAGTATATTAAACAGAACATAGTATATTGAAGAGAATACGGTGATTTTAATGATACTTATTTGTGTTCCGTTCACCTGAATATTCACAGTTGAAAATTTTGAGTTAAGTTATAAATGTCTAAGTTCCAATGAAACTAGCTCACATCACTTAAGATGGAGTGTCCATTGATTACCATTTCCTCTCACATTATCTTGACTTGTTATAGTCGTATTTCTCAAATTTTGTGTAGCATTTCATTAATGCTTCCTTTGTCATAGCCATTTCACAAAAGTGTAACATTTATTGGCCTAGACAACGTAATTGCCAAAGGACAGGACTGTACAAATAATGAATTTACACTAAGTGAATCAAAATAATGTGTTGCGATAGTTAAAGTTCTTTTGTTCTATAATTGCATTATACATTTTCATAAACCTAAACATATTCTTTTCAAATATGAAGGGTTTAAAGTAATACTGCCAGGTTTAAAAAGAAATCTTCAAGCTCAGTCATTAAATTTTCCTTTTGATTCTCTCTCTCTAAACTTTGTTAAAATTATAGTGTTCATCATCCTTATTTTTAAGTATTTGCAATTAGATAAAATAATATAGCATTCTAAATAAAAATATGAAAACATCTACATAAATAATACCACATGTGATGTATAACATGATGTTAACATTGTTATTGAATTAAACTAATAGTTAATTTCCAATTATTTCTCACTAATCCTCTTATAGTTTGAGATATTATAATATTTTTATTATTTCTAAATATTATTACTATACTTAGTAATAAAAATAGCAATGAATAATAGCAAATATCTGTCAGAACTGGGTCTGCTTCAGTTAAGTCAGTCATCACAATGAAGTGAATTAGTACTCTTTTTCTTAAAAATAAGTATTTTACTGCAGCAAAAACATAAAACATATTTAATCATAGTACCTACATTAATATCCATCATGTTTAATGAAAACAGATCTGGTATTATAAATTGAAGCTAACTTAGGTAATGTTAATGCACAGCAAAAATAAATGTCCTAATCAGGGGGTAGAAAATTCCATAAAAGCAAAAAACTATTCCCTTAAATACAAAATTCCGTTCTCGTATAAATTTATTTTTACTAAATAAATAAATGCATTTCTCATTCAAGGGTGAAAGTACCAACTATATTTAAGACCAAACAGTCTTACTTTCTGTATTTCATAAGTAAAATATAAACATTATAATTATCAAGTTATATTGTAATTTGATATCGTTTATGGACGCTCATTTCTCAAATGCTGAAAGCACCAGGGTCTTTTTGAGATTGTACTCTAGCTTGATTTGTATAATATGCTGTGTTATGAATATGTACATTTTCATTAAAGAAATGAGGACTATTATCTGAAGCATCTAGCTTTGCACTTCTAAGTTTTTACTATGCATATGCTTTCTATTATTCCCCAAACCATTTGATTAGGAGGAACAGAAGTATGATAAATTGCTAGTTCAGAGACTCTATAAATTGGGCTTTGAAACACTTAAAGTGTAATATTGGTTTTATGTACCTTAAAAAAAAAAGAGACAGATGATTAGAAAGAATAAAGGAGGTGGGATAACTAGAAGAAAGGTATTTGTGGGAAAGTAAAAAAGAAAGCAAGAAAGAAAAGAAGAAGATAAAACAAAAAAGAAGAATGACACCTATTTAATAGTGGGCCTGAGTCTTCTGCATAAGAGCTTCACTTCAATATTACACAGAGAGATAAAGTGGATGATGTTCATGGGCTTCTTCCTTCTAAAATAATTCCAAAATATATTCAAATAATTGAGCATAAAAGTTTGTCAAGTGCCCCAAAACTGCAATTTTATATGGATATACTTGTTTTTTTTATTTTTATGCATACCTATGCTGACATTTCTGTATAATTAATCAAGAGAAATATAAATATACTCTTGTAGACATTCATGGGGCTTTCATTTTGTTACTACAATGGCTTCATGCTATAGTAGTGACACACCTTCAGAAACTGCTAGACTCATTCTCTTTTTGTGGAAAAAAAAATGTGATATAAGGCATCAGTGACTTGTGATGAATTACATTCAGCACGTAATGATAATTCCTACTATGGGCACTTTGAGGAAACACTAGCGGAGAACACCGGGCTCGCTGCACAGTTCTGCAGGTCCTGGGTCTGTGGATCTCTGGAGCTCTGCTGCCCTCTAATGGCCTACTTCGATAAGTGCCTGCCTCATAGGTCTGTTTTCTTAAGTTTCCTCCACCAATTTGATACCGGCGCCCTAAAAATCCAGTATTCTTTGGTTTCGCTCACATATAAATGGATCTAAACTTGGCTTGTTGTCAGGTTAATTTTTCTACATAATTTTAATGTCATAGGACGAAAAACTCATTCAGCATCCTCTGACTTAGTTCAAACGTTATTGGGGCCAGTTGTTGTCAGTGGTTGGAAAATAGTAGTCAAATGTAAGTGACAGCTTTCACAGGATTCTGGCCATATAATTGGCTCCAAGGCCAAGGCCTTTGATATTTACTGGGTTGTGTGGGTGTATGTGGAAGCGTGTGGGTGTATGAGGGTGTGCATGTAATTGGACTACATATTTTAAAAACAATAGCAATTTTATTCTCCGATTTCTTTATGTCATCTATTATCTTAAGATGTACGGATCCTTGATTACGTTCTCCTAATTAATCCTGTACTTCTCAGTGATCTAGTTATTTTATTTTCTCCCCCTTGCATCTTGCCTAGGAAACGTGCATCATTGGTTACTAAGATTGAAATTCATAAGTCAAGGAAAAAAAAAAAAAACAACTGTAAGTCAGATTTTAAGTCTCAATTGTATCCTGGTTTGGAATAGAGATGGTGGGATATAAGATTTATCAACATCACAGTGCATCAAACCCGTTAATAAATTACTTTCTGTGTAACAAGTAAAAGAAATCATTTTTTAAAATGGGAGCACGAAAGGCATGGCATAGCTGGAGTTTAAGGTTCAAGCTTTGTATCCTCTATATATAATGTATTATGTTTTTCAAAAACTTTTTATTAGGAAAGCTATACCAGACGCATAATCACTATACAATGATTAAACATTACCTTTACAATTTATAATCACTGAAATTACAGAATAAATATATGCACATTTCTTTTGAATCTTTGTGTGTGAGAGAGAAAACATTAAAAGTGCTTCCTACAAAGCTGTTAGTGATATATACCCAGTTGCTTTTTTTAAATATTATATATATATATATAAGAAAGTGCAGATGTTCTCCAAAAAATCTTGGCATCAGGATGAAGTGTCACAAAGAGGGTGCTCACCCCTAGGCGCGTGTCTTCGGCTGTTAAACCACCAGGCCTCCACTTCGGTAGAATCCAGCCTAGAATGTGACTTTTCCCAGGGTGATAGGAGAGATGCTGTGAGCTGTACACTAGCAGTGAAGGGTAGTGGAACTATGGAGAGGAGAAAAATGGATCAAACCCGAACTAAGCAGATTGGGTTGAATGGGAATGGTAAGGAGTGTGTGTGTGTGTGTGTGTGTGTGTGTGTGTGTGTGTGTGTGTGTGTACCTGCACCAGCAGGAAGAAACTGCAGGTTTAGGGATCACGTTTTGCAGATGGATATGTGTATGAGAGACAAGATAGTGAGTGAGAACATTCGAGCAAAACCCGCCCCCTCCCTCCCCGTCTTGCAGTTTCCAGGCATGCAGCAAACTGCATTGTTAATACATGTACAGAATCTGTGCCATGATGAGAAGAAAGAAAGCCACAAATGACAAATGTCAACTTGTTTCCCCCCTCCCTTTAAAACAAAACTACAACTAAAAAAAAAAAAATAGTTACTGAAAATAAAAAGACACATTGAATTTTACTTAATTAGGATCCATACAATGATCCCCGGTATACCTTATACATGGCACAGTCAAAGTCTCAAGTTTCAGTATAAAAAAATAATGATAACATTTGCTGGCAAAAGTCTGCGAAGGCACTTCATTGATTAATGATCTGAGTATGGCCCTTCCTCCAAATCACATCTGAGAGGGGAGAGCATACATCTGTATTCTCTAGTTATCATGCGGTTTCAGTTTTGTTCAGGGTAGGGAAGATCGTGAGGATGGAGTTATTGGGACAAGTGTAAAGGGAGCAAGGGATATATTTCTTTTATTTTCCTTTTCTTTTGGGGAAAAAAAAAAAGCACTAATATATTTTCTTCTCTCTGTTAGAACCTATATGTTGTCTTCTCCAGGACTTCGAGGTAATCCGGCTTGGTTTGAAGTTTGGCCCTTAACTCGAGGTAATCACTTTTTTGAGTTTGGTGGTCTGTGAAGCCCTTTCCAGCCGAGAAGAGAAGGGTTTCTTTGAGCCTGGCGTCCTGCTGTAAGTCTGGGTATTGCATGCCAGGAGGATGCACGTGCAGTTCCTTTAATTTGGGCACTGTTCCATAGAGACAGTCCACAAATCCCACTGTGCAGGGGGCAGGCTGTGGCCTCTCTCGGTCTAGTAGCATACTGCCACCACCACAGCCTCCCCCGGGAGGAAACAGCACCACCCCACCATTTTTCTCATGGTGGCGGAACCCTGCCAAGTCTCCCCCAGTTCCCCCAACTACTCCTGAAACCCCACCAACTGCTGGGTGGTGAGGATGAGGGTGATGGTGATTCACCGTCACTATGGTGTTAAGCTGGGAGCTGGACACTGCCAGGGCCCACTCCTTCTCTTTTTCCAGCAAGGTCCGGTAGTTACTATGGTTCTCCTTGGGTGTCTCAGCAAACTGCTCACTTCCTAGGAGAGCCTCACCCATTCCCGGTGGTTGTGTCCCTGGACCCCCACGTTCTGCACTCCCTGCTTCTTGGGCTGATGAAACAGCCACCTCCTCCTCCTCACGAGGCTTGTAGATGGGGTTGTTGCACATTTGGGTAACTGGGTGGGGGATGTACTCATACACATGACCTACAGGAGGGGCCTTCTCTGGAGAGGAAAGAGTTGGTCGACCTCCACCCCCACTTCCACCACCACCACCTCCACCATCCTCAAACAGCCGGTGGCATTGCATTTGGATGCCAGTAAGGTCCACACCTTCCTGCCGCTTGCTTCTGAAGGGCAGCTTCTTTCGACGCCTTCGGAGCACGTAGGCAAAGAGGCCTGCAGCAACAAAGACTGCTGAGAAAAACAGTACCAGAAGGCTGAGAATTAACACAGAAAGTGGCACAGGGCCCCCAGGAGGAGAAAACTCATAAGGTGATGCACTGGTTGGTGCCCCAATAAGGTGGGAATCTCCAGGCTGGGCTGGGGATGCTCCAGCTGGTGCAACGTGCAGCATCTCTGGGCAAAGAACTTCCAGCTCAATAGTGCGCACATCACGGTGCGTGAGGTTCTCAGGGCTCCTGCAAAGCACATCACCAACCACACTGACTGAGCTGATGGTTTCGATCCACTGTTTAAAGGGGACCAGGTCACAAGTGCAGTCCCAAGGATTCTCATTGAGGTCTATCTGGACAATGGCGTTCAAGTGTTCCAGGACACCAGCCACGGGAAGATAGAGGAAGTAGTTCTTCCTCAGGTTGAGCCGGGCCAGGGATGTGCCTGCAAAAGCATCCGTTGGCAGGGTCCTCAGCAAGTTATTATTGAGGAATAGCAGCTTCAAGTTGGGCATGAGGCTGAAGGCTGCAGGCTGGATTTCCCGGATGACATTGAACTCAAAGTACAAGTAGTGCAAACTCTGTAGGCCTCGGAACATGCCTGGTGTCAGCTTCTCTATATCGTTGCCATTAAGAAAGAGGCTTTTTAAGTTGGGCAAGTTGATAAAGGCCCCATCTTGGACATAGGAAATACGATTGTTCCCCAGATGCAAGAGATCCAAGGAAGAAAAATTCCAAAAATCAGAACGGTATATTTTCTGAATCAGATTGCTACTCAGATACAGTTTCTTGGCATTCAAGGGCCTTGGAAGAAGTTCAGAAATGTTATTAAATCCTCGCTCTTTGCAGTTGACAGTCAAGCCAAGGTCATTGATGTGCAAATTACAGGTACACCCAGTGGGGCATATAATGGGGATTGGTGGTCTGGTCTGATAAGGAGCAATGGGAGGCTGGTTTGGACCAGGATATAAAGCTTGGGAGGTGGAGGGTGGCCTTGGTGTTCGAGGCTGTTTGGTGGGCTTAGGCTGTTTATTTGAGGACTTGTATTCAACAGAAGAAGCAGTAAAATGGACAGAGGATAGCATTGAGGAAGGCTTAGTTGGCCATGCATTCTCCTTACTTGATGACAAATGTGGAATTCCCAAACTAGCCTCTACCTCAGAGTCAGACAACAAAGGACAGAGTTCTGTCTTCTTGATTTCTCGTAGATCCTTTCCATGGAAATGGAAAGGGGTCTCACAGGTAATGTCTCCCACCAGGGCAGTATAAGGAATGCGTTCCAGCCAACTCTTCAGTTGTACAATTTCACATGTACAGTTCCAAGGGTTTTCTTCCAGCTGGAGTTCCATCAGGCTTCTGCCAATGTGATCTAGCATTCCTCGGTAAAAAAGAACCTTTAACCTATTTCCACGTAGGTCCAAATGGGTTAAAGAGACAGCCTTAAATAAATTGGTCGGAAGCATGGGGATGAGATTATCATTTAAAATCAGAACCCTCAATTTACTTAGGTTCCGAAATGCCCCACTCTCAATACGTTTAATGACATTGTAATCTGCCTGCAGATATTCTAGACTTTCCAAGCCAAGGAAGGTGTCATTTCTGAAGACATCCAGTTTGTTTTCATGTAGATATAGTCTCTTTAAAATCTTAAGACCATTGAAAGCTCCAGTCTGAATGTCCTGCAATGCATTGTTCCCAAGATTAATAGACACAGCATTATTCAAATGAAGAAAACTGTTGGTGTATAATTTCCTCATAGAATTCCTCTGCAGATACAGTTTAAAAGGTCTTGACCAGAATTCGGTAATCTGACTAATATTTGTAAATCCTTTACTGTCACAATGTATATGAAAGAGGCTTTCTTTAACTTCACAGTAGCATGGATCAAAACAGGGCTCATCTATTTCCTCTGAGTCCTCTATTAGGGGAATCGGGGTAGTCCATCCTAGAGCAATTGTGCTTAGAAGAATGATCCACAACATCCTTCCTCTGTGAAGCATCTCAGCTATGGAAGGTTTCATCGTTCGTGGTTGATTACAAAACTGCAACAGAAATAAAAATGCAGATTTTTAGCTTTTAGTCATATGTACTATTTTAATTGACTCCTACATGTGGGGCATTTTAAGAGCTATATAAAAACTTCAGCAATTGTAGAAGTGACACTCAAAATGAGCTAGCAATACACTTAACGTTTAGAGTGTGTCCTATATTTTAAACTTAGGAGACTCTGAAATATTGAACCATGCAGTGACATTTTCCTGAACCAAGCCATATTTGGTAAACGGCATATCGCATGAACAAAAGCAGACTGCATTGCCTCTGTATAACAAACAACAGAACTGGTACATCGTACTTCCTTTTAGGCATAGGCAGATTCAGTAATAATAGCAATAATGTGGCCATTACACCTGTTTGCCTGTTAAAACTCATGTTGACATCAAAGATACTCATAATAAATCTCATTGGAACTCTGATGGGAAAAATATGTTCTTTGAATTATAGGTTTTGACTATTAAAAATACATGACATACTCCAAAATTATTATATTGATTAGTATGATAAAGTGTGAGCCTGTTGCTCAATATCAGATGTTGAGATGTGTAAAATGATCAGCAACTCAGGAAAACTTAAGATTTATTTTTATGAAATGATCATAACATGCTTTATAATAGTGTATAGTCAGTATGTACACTATATGTCCACATCCTTTGGCCCAAGAATAGAATACTGTCATCTTCTTTAATTTAATAAGTAATTTGTATATATTTGTATCATTTAACTATTTAAAGCATGTAGGAGTCATTAGCCCTTCTAAAAAACATGCCCATGCAATTGTCAGAGCTAAAGATAGGGACAGCTAGAGGATGCTGAGTCTGAAAGTGTCTGAATTAAAACATTCGCAAAGCTTAGTTTGGAATGTGTATCTGTGCCTTCAAGATCAACTGAGGAACCCTTTAAAAAGCTGGAAGAGCAGGTGACTGGTTAGAGGGCAGGCGGGTTGTTAAAGTCAAGAGAGAGTGGAAACCTCTATTCTTACCTGCTGATAAATGACCTATCACATGAAATAAATTTCAAAAAAGATATCATTCTTTTCCAATCAGAAGAAACAAATGCAATGCACTATTCTGATAACATAGAGTCTTCCTCTATGCATCGCTTTCCTTGCCTAATAACATCAGTATATGAAAATGTTTACATAAATAAATGATAATAATGCAGTTTTATTATATTCTCCTTCCTGAGTCACTAAAATATCCATCAAAATTGAATAGCTGATTTTAATCAATAAAAATAAACCAAAGTTTCTAGCATATATTTTCCTCACAGATAGCACACAGAAAGATATATTTCATCAACCTTCTTCTTAAAACACAATGATATAATTTATAGGAAAAGTGAAAAAATAAATCTTCACATTACACTTGCATATAATGTTCACAGCTATAAAGAAAGGAGACACCGTGAGAAAGCAAAGAGAAGTCTGCCTCAGACATGCAATACTGAAAAATTAAAAACAATTTAATGAAAAAGAGGGAGAGAGAAAAGGCAGAAAAGCCTACATTGCAGTATCAATTAGTCTTCCATCTCCCTTATGAAATATTAAAATCTACTTAAGTTCTTCCTTCTTCACTATCTTAAATATTTTTCTTGTTTTTCAGGTCCCTGTGGTTTAGGCAAAAAAGGCTCCAGATGTCTTGGACTTACCTATTTTGCCAGAGTTTTTTGGGTTTCTTTTCTTTTCTTTTCTTTTTTTCTTTCTTTCTTTTTTTTTTTTTTTTTTGTAATTTATTTATTTATTTACTTATTTGTTTATTTATTTATTAGCCTGGAACCGTGAACCATGAAAAGAAAAAGAAAAAAAAAAAAAAGCTTGAGTTTAAGGATTCTCTCTCTTTCCCTCCCACTCCCTTTGCTTTGCTGAAGCTGAAGCAAAAGGGGATAAAAGGGGGTTGGGCGGGGGGACTAAGAGGAAAAAAAAAAAAGCAGCAAGCTTGAGACGTGCTGGGAATGCAATGGGCTCTTCAATGGGCTTCTTTAGGATGCAGAACTGCCGCTTGGCACACTCAATAGAGGAGGGAGGAGAAGGGGCTGCAGCAGGCTTCCAGCTCTGCTGCCCCTGCCGCTGCCGCCGCGGTGGCTGCTCTCTCTGGGTACCCACAGCACATCACTGGTCACTGGGAGGAAGGGCGGGAGGGAGGCAGGGAGGAAGGAAGGCTCAATCACAGTGCAGAATCTCAGACTTCCCTCGCTCCGGCTTTAAAAATATATATGTGCTATAACCCTGAACCCAGTATTCCACGTCATGAAAATGAGCTCCAAAGGGAACGCGCTTAGCATAGGTTCGGGAGCGAGCGATAGGAAGCCCTGACTATACAGTTGTGAGTGAGTGAGTGTGTGTGTGTGTGTGTGTGTGTGTGTGTAGGAAAAATAAGTAGAGGGATAGAGAACACAAACTGGCAAAATAAGAAACAAGAGCGAAGTGGGAGGAGACCAACCTATGGGAAACATTTCTTTGGTGGGGAAGGTGGAGATGGGGGCGGGGGGCGGGGGATAGGCATTTTAGGCATTTTCTTTCTTTCTTTCTTTCTTCTCTCTCTCTCTCTCTTTTTTTTTTTTTTTTTTTTTTAACTCTCAAGGAAACCATCCCCTGGATCATCTGCTCCTCTAGTTTCCAAAGCTCCCCCTCTCTAGTGCAGGTGGTTTGAAAAGTGAGACTGTCCTTCGGAATTATCTTTTTCAAAGGACAGCCATTCCCTGAAATGACGGGGATGGGGGGAAAATCCAGGTCCCCAAAGCAGAAAAGCTAAATCTGTCTGATTCTGCCTGGGTGTCCCGAATAAAAGCTCAGACAGCCTGAAAGACTTGGACCGAGTTTCTCCTGCATTTTGCTTCGATCCCTTTGCACCAGGAATTCTTTTGTTGTGCTGCAGGTCAAAGCCTTCGATATCCCCTGGATTCAACAGCATTTCTTTTCTTTCACCTTTTTAAAAACAGAGACAAGCCAATTCTCTGGAAGGAGATACCACTTGGGTAACAATGGTACATTTCACATTCTGCCGCCGGAAAAGACCTCGCGGGATTGGGGTGGATTTAAGGATTTGAATGTTTTTGTCCGCTCTTTCTTTTTCTTTCTTATTTTTTAAACTCAAATATTTCTCAGTGAAATTTTCGGGAACTGGATCCTAGGGAGTGGTGGGAGTGGGGATGGAGGTGATTGAAGGAAGATATTGTATTGTAGAGGGATTACCAGATTATAGTTCAGGAACCCTCTCAGAGGAATTTTTTAAGGCTCAGCTGACAGCACTACAGTCCTGCCTGCTGGGAAGGAATGCAGCTTGGTGAGGAAACTGGGGAGAGCCAAGTGTGCAGCAAAGGAGTCTAATTAACAGGACCCGTGTGCTGTGGATGCTCCCCATCTGCCCCCACCAGCACACACCAACCCTGTCACCAACTTGCCGAGGGGGAGAAGGGAGGGACTTTTTGGTTGCAAAAGAACTAAACTGAACCTCAATTGCCCAAGGGCTCAAAGTTAGTAGGTAGAGACGGTTTCCCCTTAAAGGACGCTTTACAAAAGCAAATTTTAAAGCAAAGCACAGCTTACATATCAATACCTTACTGCTCTACAACAGGTAAATCACCTAACAATGTGTTCCTTAAAAGTCAAAGGCAATTTCCATAATATTTTGCATTTAAAATGACCGCGCGTGAGTCCACTGACACACAGTAGCTAATTTTAGAAACATGCCACCGTAGACTAAGTAAGCAGGAGGGCAGAATTTTCTAACATTCTACCCTTAAAATTCCAGACCCACCCTATTTACTCCCATAGGTTTCAGCCAAGAAGTAAACCAATACCAATAGCCTAAGCTCAGAATCAGAGCAATTCCCTCTTCCTCACCAGCTGCCTGCACCCGCACCCTCCCCCACCCCATCCCCCGCCCAGCACTTTGGGTACCCAATGTGCAGAGGCGGTGACTATTTATCGGGTCTTATCGGAACCCATGATGTGATGGAATCGATGGGTAACCCGGAGGCTGCCCTGAGCTTCCAGATGACGGTAAATATTGTCTCGGCGATGAAGTCTCTGTTCCTTCTTGAACTAAAACCCCTTAAGTTCTGGACCTGGGCTATGTCCTAAAGGCTATCTCATCTTTTTGCTTTCCTTTAGCTCAGGATAGCGTGTCTAAAAGACAGGGAGGTCTCCAAAAGTTAGGGGTATTGAGCCCATGGGGCCCCGATTTTTTCCGTGTCCTGTTGGGAGCGCCCAGAGCCATTTGTTTGTCCAGAGAGAGGACAAGAAGCCCTTTCTCCCCGCTGTGCCCCCTTCCCACTTCCTCCTCCCCACTGCTGGATCTTACAGCTCACTAATCTCTTCAGATCTAAGATTAAATATTTCAATATGGAAGCAAACTATCTTCCCTAGAACAAGTAATTAAAATGCTGCATCATTCATTTTCTGAAGAGCTTTCAGCCGTCTACAGATCCTTTTCTAATCTGCTGTCGTCAGGCGAAACGCACAATGGTCTGTTTAGAAATGGAAAATTATTAAAAGCTCAAGCGTTCTTCCTTCTACCTCTTACAACACTAGCGAACAATCCACTGGGGGAGGGGTCCTTCGCTCTGCCGGCTGGCCTATTTGTTGGAGTTACTTACGATGTCTTCACCCAGAAAAGAGGTCCGAGGGTATGTTAGTCTCCGATACCCCACCTTCCACCAACGTCCTTACACCTAACTGATCCAATTCAAAACTGCAACAAACCCCTAGCACCTGTAAGCGTACAGAAGACACCGCGGCCAAACCCGATGTGCTCTACAATGCACATCCTACATACGAGAAATACTGGTTTCAATTAGGCAAAGTAGGAAAGGATGGCGGCGAGTACCTATGGTGCAGAGCGCTCAGGATCTCCGAGGTTTGCTCCGAGGGGCTTCCCAGCGGGAGGGGCAAACTCTCTGGGAGGCTGAATTGTATCCATCATACTGTAGCCTTGTAGCTTCTCCTCTTCTGGCCACCAACTTTCCGAAAGGCTACCAAATCACGCTTGTAATCCGTTTAAATGTTTCCACCTTTGAGATTTGCAGGAAATGGTCGCTGCATACCAATGGGAGAGCCGGGCGCGCACCTAGCGCTGCGATGTCAGTGACAGGGAGCTCACAACCACAGCTCCCTATGCCTTCGATGGCTGGCAGGCAGGCAGGCAGAGTGAGTGTCCCAGGACTAGGTTCCTTTGATTTAAAATCTCAGTGCTCTCGATCAGTGGAGAGCTTCGTTGTTCCCGAGAGCCTGAGCTCAGTCTCTGGATTTCTCTCTTTCTCTCTTCCTGAAAGGTTGTCACTCACAATCCCTGCCCGAGGCCTCCTTCCATCCGAAAAGATGGAATTAGCCCTTGCTTTTCCAGGGTGTCTTTGCTCTTTGCCCTTTAGGTGGGTGGGAGTGGGGGTGGATGGTGTGTAGATGAGAGAAGAAAAGGGTGGGGAGAGGCGGAAAGGAGGCAGGAAGGGGGCGACTAGATCTCAGATCCCAGCATTGGTCAGACGGCGAAGGTGGGGGGAAAGAAGGAGAGAGGGAGAGAAGATACAAATACACAGTATGGCTGTGCACACCAAATTCCACTTGGATTTGGGAGATCTCAGGCAAAGCACGAAGGTGAAGCGAGCCCGTTGGCAGAGAGTGAGTCCCCTGACCGCTCACCATTCAAGCACCCTCACTTCTCCAGCGGGAGAAGGTGCGGGGGAGGGGGGCGGGAGGGGGAGGGGACCGCCGAACGTTTCAGGCCAAGGAGACGCTCGCGGCGGCAGCGGCGGCGGCATCTTTTAAGACTGACCTGCTTTAAAAGTGCCACTTTAATGGCCTAGGAAATAACTAAAATCGGATTACACGTTACTTACCAACGTCTCCTCCTAAACGGAAGCGGGAGGTCGGGTATAAGGAGTCAATATAGGAAGCGCAGGGCTGGAACCTGAATGCAAATCCATCAGCCGCCCCCAAATCGCGCACCAAGGGAGCGGCGCTCGGGAGCCCCCAGATCAGCCCATCGCCGGAGCTCCGCCAGCGCGTCCCCCCCGCACCCCCGGCCCCTCCTCCGCGCCAACTGTGTAAATCAGCCGCCGCAGTCCTCTCGCCGCGCATCGCAGGCAAAATCCCGGCTTAGGAAGCAAGTGATCTCTCTCTCTCTCTCTCTCTCTCTCTCTCTCTCTCTCTCTCCCCCCCCCCCCCCCCCCCGCCTCTCGTTCGCTCGATCTGTGCCCCTCTCCCTCTCCCCCATTATCGGTCACAACCTGGCAGCTCTTCAAGAGACACCCTGTGAAATTGAGTGTCGGGAAGTCAGCATTCTGTATCTGTGGATTGATTTGTAACTTGTATTTGCAAATGAGAGAGATGCCTGTTTGGAAAATTACAGCCCAAAAGGTGGGGGGTAATCAAATTAAGAACATCTGAGCTGTATTGGTGGGCGGTATCGCTAAACGCCTCCGGGGAGCGGTTTCCAAGTGATTTGCAGTAATCCCCCACCTTCATGATACATGGGTGACGATTTGAAAGTACACATATTTCCTCATCTGTTTACATTTGCCAGGGGTGGGGGGGGGTGGGGGAATAAAACTGTAGGGCACAGGGAGTTGGGAGGGGGGCATTTTCCGGAGAGATGCTGGATATCATTTCGTGACAAATTAGATAAGGACACTGAAACAGTTATTACACGTATGTGAAAGTGTTATTACAACATTATAGAGGAGACCATTACTCCCACTGCAGTCATACTAATGCAGTCGTTTAATGCTCCATTCAATCTGCAGTGTAAACCAACGCAATTCTTTTTAATAGATCCCTTTCATCTGCTACTGTGTTGGAAAGAGGGCAGCCTTCCACTAACTCCCAAAGTGAATAGAAGGTAGCCTGGGGAATCATCTCTGTATCTCTTGCCATTTCTTCCTGAAGTGAATGCAATACATTGTCCAAGGCAAGCAAAGTTATTTAGCTATTATAATTGTAGAGGTAGAATGATCTTGACCCTATTTTTAAAATCATTCAAAGAACTCCAACTCACCCTTTGCAAATAAACAGTACTCTCTTTTAATTTATGCATAAAATCCTTTGACAGACAGGCCTGGATATATGTTTTACATCTTTATTTAGTGAATTTGTATATACTATAATTTATACCATCATTAGTTCATATTATGGACATGTAATACCACAAGTTAGTGTCCATATTACCTACATTAAAAGATAGGAAAGGATGGAGTTGGTCATAGAGACAGCCAGGGGCCTGTGGAATTTTTTGGGATATATATATACACACACACACTAAATTTAGTATGGCAACTGTGTTGGTTCTGCATAAAGTGAATTTAGATTTATATATATATATATATATGTATGTATCATACTTATATTGTTTCCATTTGTTCTTTAAAATACTCAGCATTCTTGAAGATTATTAAGATTAGTAAAGTATCTACAGGGACCTAGAAAGTAATAAAAAGCACCATGTATTAAAATGGATTCTTTTTAAATAAAGCATTTCAGACTCACTGGCATGAGTTCCAAACCTCTTTCCAGTATTTTCTAGGATAATAGATTCTTCCATGTGAATTTTACATACAGGAAGACATAAATGGACAAGAAACATTTGTCATAGGTGGTTCACTCACTGGGTCTCCAAATTGGCCTTCAAAGTGGTATATCCAGGCAGGGTTGCCAAAGGAGTACATCTCCATAATGAATCAGTCAGATTTAGGAAAAACCAAACAGCATCAGTAGTTTGATGTGTCACAGAGATATTTTTGGCCTTTTCAGGTGGTTGCCCAATTTGAGGAGAATCACTCCTGGGTACACCATATTTTATGTGGGCAAGTGTGAAATCACATCCCCTTTGAGCCCCAGGGCTGGAGGATATTAGAGTAATCCTGAAAGACATTAGGCAACATCACTCCTAAAGTTACTAGATCTCTTTAACTTTTTGGAACTATTTTCAAGGTTATTTTGATAAGAGAGCTATGAATATATTAATTTGTTTACACTGAGCAGATGTTAGTATGGCCTGAGGGTACTGGGGAGCTGCAGAAGATTGAATAGCTAGAACGGGTTGTTAGTGTTAAACGTGAGTACTCCCCATACAAATATTACAGGCCAGATAAAAATATTGTAGAGTAAGTGATTATGATGTACAGTTGTGAGTTTTTAGTGCTTTCCACACAGACATTTACATGTCCCTAGTTTTATTTTAACCAAACATCATTTACATAAAATAATATATAGGATGTAATTTTTAGTTCAACAAATATTGTGTCTACATTGCTGATTTGTTTTTAAATTATAAACATTACAATATTTCATATAGTTTTTTAAACTATTCTGTCATTTTTCAGAGGGGAACAATGATATCAAAATAACTAAGATAGACTTTATTTTTTCGTCTAGCATATATTTTGCTCATTCTGATACTTTAAATAAAATAAATACATGTTTTAAAAGATTTACTACTAATTAAACTAGGGTTAGAGAACTGTTTGTTGTACAATGAAGTAGGCACTCAAGAAAGTTCCAAACCCTAAATGTAGTTGTAGTAATCTATGATTATGTACAACATACTTAGGTCATTTACGTATTCGGTTTGTCTGTTATTAAGCATTGTAAAAACATTTGTGAAGCATTGTAAAAACATTTGTTAAAAAAAAACATTTTTTTTTCTCTTTGTTCATTGCAAATTCTGTTTAGGTCAACAAATTACATGTTTGATAACCATCAAAACCTAACTGCCTTACCATTTGCTTAACTTTTGATATACTGCTGTTGAAACAATTGAAAATAAAGTTACACACAATTTTATAAATGGGAACATAGGCTGTAGAAGTTAAACAAATAAAAATATGATAAAACATGAATTAATATTTTTACTTTTGTTGTATGTTTATTTCTGTTGATCTTTCTGTATCTCCATAGAAGAAACACTTTTGAAACATTTTATGTCGTAGAAAAAGTTCCAAACCAATTGATAATTTTTAATAGCATCTTATAAAACTTAGTGAATCAGCATAGATTTAACAAGCTGTAAGTATGAAGAAGCTGCAAGATATTCAATTAAAAATTGATCTTTAATATCCTGTTTCACTAAAACATTTTAAAGCACTTTATAGGCATCTACTAAATGAAACTTCAGCTTCTTTTGAAGTAAACAAGTGTTTTAATCTCAAAGGTTATGTGAGCTATTTTGAGACAATCAGATTTAAACTATTCAGCATGAACAAATGTTTATAGGCTGAATTAGGCACAAAGTTATTGTCTCCTTTTAAAGATATTTTTCAAAATTATTTGGAATTAATAAATTATAGATGTTAAGATTAAAATTACTGAGAGGGAAAAGTGTTAAAAGACTAAGATGAAGAGAAATAAATCAAATGTATAAGTTGAAGTAAATTGATTATTGAATAACGCATCAGGAAATAAATGTAGGTGTTATACATAATGGAAAAAGGTAAATCAAATAAGCTTTAATGGTAGAAAAATATTTTTAAACATGATATTATGAGAGAATAAAATAATAATTTTATAGAATCATAAAATCTCAAGGTTAAGAGGGCCTTGGAAGGTAATCTAATTTGACCAATTATGTGATATTAGAATCTACTTCACTATCCCCCAGCAAGTTGTTATCAAGATTATGAACATTTTTTAAATAAACTTTTATTTTTAGTTCCAGGGTACACATGAAGGGTGTGCAGGTTTGTTTCATAGGTATTGGAGCTTAGTGCATTTCAGAGCAGGCCATTTTATTTTTGGACAAATCTAACTGATTGAAAAGAAAGTTAAGCAAATTAAAACTTCCACTTTCCGTCAATTGTTTTTGTTTTACCCCTTGATGACTTGTTTAAAAGTCTAAGGTAGCGAACTTCCTAGTTATTTAAGTATATATTTATGCAAAGAAACTCACCTGCCAGGTAGAAATGCAGAACTAGTTTTCCAGATATGAGTTTGAGCTAGAGAAAGACTGATTTAACTTGATAAATAACTGAAGCCGTGAAACTACAGAATATGTTGTAAGTACTGAAGTGACAAAATGTTAGAGAGCATTGTAGTGCTTGAGAGTTACTTCTGAAACATCCACAATAGTTTCATTAGTCTTCATGGATATCTCTTTGGGAGCACAGTTGAAGTTCTGTATGTGTCCTTTTAATCTACCGACTTTAAACCAGCCACATCATAGAAGAACAGTACTGGTATCAGCTACAGAGATTAGAGAGCCTAAACCATATATGTAAATATTTACATGTAAAACCAAATTTCTCATGGTTTTTGAATTTTTGAAAGCCATTTGAGAACATGAATATAAAGTGAATATTTTGAAATCAGGCTGATTTCAATATAAAGAGCCTGATGAAAAATGCTTTCAGCACCAAATATGAGAATAGATAAAAGGCTTTAATATGATCATGTGCTGGAATTCACAAATAATGGAAATCTTATGTACAGTCATGCATCTTAAGTATAGAACAAGAGTGTAGTGAAACACTGAATATATTTCTTAGTGTCAGAAATTCACAAAGTAACTTATTTAAATTAAAAAAAAAAAACCTAAAGTTTCTTTGAATTTGGCTGCCTCCCTTATATCACTACTGAGGCTTAGGCATCTATAGCTGCTTTTAGCTACTATATTCTATCTAAGTCTCCCTTCACATTTCTATGTTGCTAAACAACCAATGTTTAGTGATTTCCATAACTGTAACTCTGCCTTTTTAGTACTGAAATTGATTTTTTCTTATTTGGGCATCTAAAGATAAATGTATTATTCCATATGCATGTCATTTTTTTCTTCACCATGTTTGACAAAATACTTTCACGATGAATGATCTGAATTTGGCACTTCAGTTGGCATGGTTTTTTAAAACATTGGTAAGTAGGAAAACATTTATTACAAATGTCATTATTTTGCAAATATTTCAAATAATATGAACAAGAAAAAAATAATAAGCATATGTGTCTTGGTGAAGGTATCATTCACTAGTTTTTAATGATGGTAAAGCTATCAAATAATGTAGAACCCATGATATTACAAATTCACCTCTACCTCCCAAAAAATCATAAAGTACCTTCTAAAAAGATTTACCGAAAACATAAATAGAAGATAAATATTTGACACTTGTATATTTAAGCACATATTTCATGTTGTACCCTTAATAATTTCAAAGGAGAATCTGACCTAAAACTAATTTTCTTACTTTTTGTTTCAGTTAGATATTTTTATTCAAAGGGTAGTGATGAAATGTTTGATGTGTTTAAGAAAGTGAAAAAGCAACTGCTGACGTCTCCCACTTTCACCTTAAAATGTATTAAAGTTGACTGTGTGATATTTCAATTGAAGTGTCATGAAAAATAGCCAAAATATGCCTACCCATATACAAGTGATACAAACGTGTGTGTGTTTCTGTATGTGTGTGTGTTAGAAGGATACAAAGTTGGAAATTAATGGACTTCTTATAAATTATTTGTTTGAATTATTTTATTTCTAAAATGGGGAGAATATCTGGTTTCAAAGATTCTGTAGTATAAAACAAATAGAATAGCTATCTATAACATATTAAAAATGAATTATATGTCCTAAATATGTTGTATTGATATTGAATGATAATATTTACTAAGTTAGAAATTTTGGAACACTTGTGTCAGAAAAGATAAGATAATCTTTCGAAACTGACCTTTTCTGTGTGTTTAAACCAATACCCTGGAAAAATAACTCCTTTCAATGATATAGTAGGTTGACATTAACTCCCCATATGCAAGCGCCCTCTATCATTTACTAAAAGGTAACATGTTTTAAAAACTCTACTACCTTTTAACTGTGATGCCAAAATAAACAGGAATCCAGAATATTCAAGTGCTGAATAGTTTTTAACATTCCTTAAAGCTTTGAGCAAGTATTAATCCATGCAGGGACGTTTCATATACAACTCAGCTCAATAGGATGAATCAATCAAAACACAACACCTGCTGCACAGTAAGCTGGACTGGCTTCTTTCTATCATGTGGACAGTATAGTGTTCACTTGTCAAGGAATTGAGATCCATGCTACTAGTTTAAGAAAAGGGTTGTTGGTGGGATTTTGTTTGTTTGTTTATTTAAAAGATTTACAGTCTTTACCTCATAGAAATCAAGAATTGAAACTAGTACAGCCAGACTTCATGGGGAACATAATAGGATATTAGGTCTTTTTTCTGTCTCTCTTGGGGTCCGCATGGTTGCCTCCCTAACACTTTCCTTAATTTCTTTCTGTTCTTTACAGAGGGAAGAGCGATTCCTAAAAATTTAAGTATGATGCAATTTTCCAGTAACCCTCTACTGGCTTCCTATCTGTCTATGTAAAAGCCAAAGTCCTCACACAGGTTCATAAGCCCTATATGATCATTTCACTCAGCCCATATCTGATCTATGCCTTATCATTTGCTCTTTTGCTCCCACTGTGCCGGCCACATTTTCCACCTTGCTCTTCCTTCAAATTAAAAAGAACATACATATCTTAGGACACTTGAAGCTGCTGTGCACTCTGCCCAGAACATCCTTCCACAAATATTAGCTGGCACCTTCACTGTATTTATGTTTCTGTTCAAAGGACATATAGTCATGTAGGCATTCTTGACCATGCTATCCCAAGTAGTAATTCCCTCATTACTCTTGAACTGCATAACTTGTTTATTCCTACAGTTTATCTACCTGATAACATATAATTTATTAACTTGTGCTAATCTACCACCTCCTACAACAATAAGTTTTATTACAACAGGGACTTTAATTCATTGTGGTATCATTGCCACCCAAAACAGTGCCCAGTACATAATAGGAACTACATATGAATGTTTTGGAGGTTGAATTAAATGAATGACTATTACTTCTAATCTCTACTTCCTTTTGTGTCTCTTTTTTTTCCTGCTAAATAGTTCTTTTTTATATTAGCTAGCAGTCAGTTCAGTTATTTCACGACCTTTAATTTACAATGTTCTCTAGCAACTGATAACTTCTTTTTTCTGTTAGTTCAAATTCCTGAAAATCTAACTGGACAGGTTAATTTTTTTTTTCAGTAAGGCCACACAGACCACAAATTTCTGGACAATCTCTAGTTGTATTATTTTCAGTCAGGTATATACACTTATCTAATAAAGCTGAGCCACCTCAGAACATGGCTGTGAAGGCATGAGGGCCTGTGGGAAGACATCCAGGCAACATAAATATGTCTAACACATAAAACTGTTGCAGCTTCATCTGCACCAATGTTCTTCACTGTCCCAAGTCCTACTCATAAGTCTGATATAATTCCTCAATTCACTCCATTGATCTTTTACTTCCATGTTTCTTCTTCATCAGATGACTCCTCCAGGCTTCTTGTTGTTCTTGTTACACTTCTTTCATCACAGATATAACTATGCATTTATAGTTCTCCTATGATAAATAAATTCATGCTCTGCTTGACCCTAAAGACCACAAAATGACCCCATACTGTCACTTCCCCAAGTCTACCCCAATTAACTTTGGAATGGTAAGCAAGAAATATCATGTGCCTTTACATAGATCCTGTTGTGGACACACCCTAAGGTGACCCCCAATGGGTCATGCCCTTGCCTAATCCCCTGTTGTTTTGTGTGGATGGAACCTGGTACTTCCTTCTACTCAATAAAATATGGCAAAAGGGAAATAATTATACAGAAGTAATTCAACTCCCTAATCAGATGATTCTGAATTAACCAAAAGAGAGGTTGTTTGGGGTGGTCCTAGCTTAATCAGGTGAAATTTCTTAAAAGAGAGATTGGTAACCTCCTGAAAATGAAGACACATTTTCCTGATATCCTTGAAGAAGCAAGCAACCATGGGTTCTACAACCATAGAGAAATAAATACTTCAACAACCTGACTAAATTTGGAAATAAATTATTCCGTCAAGCCTCTGGATAAGAATGCAGCCCAATTGGCCTCTTGATCATAGTCTCATAAGACATTGAGCAGAGGACTCAGCCATGTCTGGACAGCTGACCTGCAGAAACCACGATTTAATAAATGTATTTTGTTTTAGTCCACTAAATTTTTGGTAATTTGTTATACAGTAATAGTAATCTAATACAGATCCTCATTCTAGTTTATTGAAAGAGACAAACATTAAGAACCCCCTATTATTTTATTTCTTTAGACCTCGCGGTGTGACTCTGTCTTAAACTTTTTCTTTTCTTGAGTTACACATATTAAATTATGGAAACTGAAATAATATCCTTTACTTCCTTAGTATCTTTCTATTTTGGGATTTATTCCTTTACTATATTTTCCCTGTTCTCAGTGTTTTAAAACTAAGTGTAGACCTTTCAGAAAACAACATGTGACCATAATACTTTTCTTCCTCCCTTAACCACATAATCATCTCTTCTGCATGTAGCATCAGCTCCTATCATTTTCAGCTCTTGGTTCTGACGAGCATAGCCCCAGTGTCTTTGACTATGAGATTCATATGTTCACTCCTCTCATTAATGTCTCACTTTTTTCTGCTTATACCTGTAAATATTTAATTTACTTAATTTTTTCAGTAAAGTTATTCTTAATTTTTTAAATATTTACTTAAACAATGATTAATATTTACTTGATATTTTGTAAAAAATGAGAATATTTACTTAAACAATGATTTTGTAAGGTCAAGATGTTTATGTGTGAAAATTTATCCCTGATTTATCTACATGTTACATCTGAATGTTCATGTAAATTTTATTTGGTTAGACACATCTATATGTGGTCACTGTATATTTGTTTATTATTTATATGTTTCCAAGTGCTATTTATTCTGCTTGTTATCTTGAACTATACATTTGAAGTCTGGACTTTCTAAGAAGTCTATAACTATCCTTCAGCATAGAAGTCATGTCATTTAAGAGTCAGTTATTTAATAAATAGTTTTCAAGTTCCACAGTGCTAAAAGCCAAAGGTATAGAGACACGAAGAATTAACATTCCTTTTAATCTCATCTAAAAACAGAACATCTGTTTTCAGACCTTTAACAAACTCACAAAAAATTACAGTATGAATATTTGGTATATACTGTCTGTATTTAAAATAAAAATTTTACTTTTCTTCAGAATATGTCTAGTGGTATGCACTTGAAAAAACAGTATGTTCATTTATTATACAAATGGGAATAAACACTTGAGATGAAATACTGATGAAGGAAACTTCTTCTATGTTTATTCTGCCAGACATTCTCAAAAACTGATTTGAGAATGAGGTGATTAAGAATTTCTGTTTCCCAAGGGGACCTCACAGAGTACATAATCAATCTCTGGTTCACATTTCCCTGAAAACAAGAACAACAACAACAAAAACCACTCTATATAAGATTCTGATTAAATAATTTTAAAGTGAATTTTTTATTTTTAAAAAGTGAAATTCAAAATCATGATGCAGTGATAGAAGTCGGAATCAGGGCAGGGGTGGGGTTCACTCACCTGCAGGGAATGAAGAAATATTTAATGATTATATTTCTAAATGCATATCGCGGTAGACAAGCCCTAAAATGTTCTATTCAATTAATTAAGCTTATATCTCATCCAGGTATACCAAATTATTCTCTTTAAGGGAAAGAAGCTTATGGAGATTAATAGTGGGAAATTAATTGAAAGAACTTTTTTTTGAAATATTAAAGTCATATGAACACCTGATCACATGAAGTATAGCTGAAACTGCTTTTCCTTGTTATCATAGTGAAGTCAGTGTAATGCATTGATAAGAAGCAGACCGAACATTTCCAGATGTAAGGTTCATAATTTTTCAAAATAGCAGAGCATGTTGGATTGCGTTAATTCAGAGGGATAGATTTCTCTTTTGGAAAGCTGCCTTTGAGTTAAATACACAAATCCTGAAACTTCTGAAAGCAGTCAGTGTTAATTATCTTCCTTTGAGATGAGTCACCGACAAGCAGAAAATTTGCCATCTAGTGGTGTTTGTATATACGTGAAATCTATTTTTTTATTTTATTGTGAAGTATGAAAGACAGAGAATATTCATAGGCAACAGAATGAGATCTTCCTGCAATTTTCTCTTTTTTTAATCCACAGGAATGTGTAAATAAAACCGTTTGATTATTTAACAAGAGAAAAAAACATTTGGTTATTTAACAGAATTTTCTGACATCCTTGTTCCACCCAGTTGTTATAAATTTGCTGCAGCTGCTTCGTAACGCCTCCAGATGGCGCGCTGGTGCCCGTTCTCGCCTCCCAGCGACCAGCCCGTTGCCAGCTGCTGGGGAGAATGAGCTTGGAGCCGCAGGGCTTAATCCCGCGCGGCTCAGAGATGGGTTTCTGGACTCGCGAAGCAGCTGCAACAAGGCATCACTCATTGTACAAGTATTTCCATTTCTGAGAGCAAAAGGAAGAACTTAAGCGGGCGGCACTTGGAGTGTAAATTGCGTTGTAGTATTTAAAGGCAGAATGGATCCTGGGCAGCCGAGCTGGTACGTGCAACAGAAACTACTCAATGGAATTGTTCTGGGTAGGACTGGTCTGATCGTCCTTTGTGTACCAAACGTTGTGTGTCCTGGATTGCGCCTATGTGTATACACCCATTTCATTTTCACCAGGATCATGGGGACTTGGGAGTCATAATCTTTCATTTTTCCAAAATGATATAATAAAAGCTTTACAGAACATTGTTTATTAATAGAAGCGTGACCCGAGTCACAGTCTTTAGAAACACAGGATAATGGTATAAAAATACTTTTCTTTTATGTTTCTTTTTTAGAGAAAAAGAAAGTAAACGTAACCTGTATCACTGTGCAGTGTTACTGGATATGACTTAAAAGACAATGGCAAAAAATGTTTGACTGCCGTGGAGTAGACTTTTACCTGTAGGTGTAGACTTAAGCACACCTGTAATATATCAGTGTTTTCAAATCTGTGTGCCAGAAAAAAACATTGTGTAGCTATAAAAACACTAGTTATGAAAAATGCATGTCATGAATGTGTACATTTTGTATGGTCTAATACGTTTTGTGAATGTGTGTTGTGTATACGCACACAATAACATGTATATGTGACCTAGATGCAGAATTATTATCGTATGGTTACAAATAGGCATGTGCTGAACATAGATTAATTTCTGAACCTTCATACACTGTATGTCTGTCTGGATAACTTAGTATGGAGATTATCTATTGCCACAATATTAAATATGAATTAAAAACAATACTTTGTTTTCACTGTTACACTTTAAATTTGTTGAATTCTATTCAGTTGTGCATTGAGTTTTCTATGCTTTTAAATTCTGAGGAAAGGCTGGTGTTTATATTTTGAACATAAATTATTGGCTGAGATGATTATGTGGAGATAGGATTCATAGACATATAAACATAGGTTCCCTAAAGTTCAGGTTATATGTGGAATTCACAAGAGTTAACAGTTTTGAAAACTCGAGAGTTCTGACCAAGAGTTTACATTAGAAACAAGAAAATTGAAAGATTCAGAACTAAGTTGGATATTATCAAGGCTGAGGGTGTACGTTTAGTAATATTACTCTAAGATTAATGTTAGACTACTTATAAACTTGTGTAGATTCCATTGAACAGATGTTGTTCATGAACCAGTGACTGAATTTTATCTTCTATCATTGCACATAAGCAAATATAACACGATTCAATACAAGAAATATGACTTGCAAGTGAACTAGGTAAGGTAGCATGCTAAATAAAGCCTAATATACTGAGAAAAGTTAGAAACTATAGAGTCCCTGCCCTCAAAGAGTTGCCATTTCAAATGACTAGGTTAGGCATGTTCATGAACACGAGTACACAGTAAAAGACAAAATAAATGCTATTAAAGTGAGACATGCACAGGTGTGTAGCATTTAAATTGAGGGAGAAATCTAACTTAGGGGCATTAGTAAGGCCTTCAGATTGGTGACCCCCCTTCTAAAGAGATGGATTAAAAGAACAATTTTTGTAGGTGTGAAGAGGTTCTGGGCAAGAGATGTATTCGGGTCAGACATGTGGTTTGGGTTGGCTATGGCTTTCTTTATTGGTCTCAGAGGTAAGGAGTAAGAGATAGATAATATTATGCAAATAGGCTGTGTAATATTGAAGATGATCTTGAACATGGGACTGAAATTTGTGGATTTCATCATCAGTTCATTCCCAGTGCCACTAACAATGTAGGCATTCAGTATTCTTAAAACATTGAATGTTCTGTGTAACAGCAAGAGCCGGCACAAAGTTTTAGGATATTTGTATGGTTTATGTATTGCATGTCTACCATATTAGAATGTAAGTTTCAAGACATAGCACTCTTTTTCAGTATTATATCCTCAGAGCCTAGAAAGTACTTGAAAAAATATTTATCTACTGAATGAATTAATGACTAGTAAAATTGGAATATAGTCAGGGTTCTATATCATTCACATTTAGTTTTCCTGATGGTCTTAAATTACTAAAATCCTCAAAATTTACCAAGTCTTTGAAGCTATTGTATCAGCCGATTCCACTTATGGCTCAGGTACTTCTAAGCAAGTTCCCTGGAATTCCACTATTAGTGTTTAATCTTACTCTATTTTTAACCTCTTTTATGAATAGTCTTGCCTTTACATTTTTAAAACGGTTATTAAGATAATTATAAACCGTGTGATTATTCAGGCAGAATTAAACAGTTCCTCTTCATATCCCTATAGTAGACATAGT
Source organism: Macaca fascicularis (assembly GCF_037993035.2). NCBI lineage: Eukaryota > Metazoa > Chordata > Mammalia > Primates > Cercopithecidae > Macaca > Macaca fascicularis. Next base: position 76,319,175 of record NC_088376.1, read on the forward strand.
GAGTATATAACACACATTAAACAAATACATTCAGGAAAAGAGTTGAGGGTTTGAAGAGTGTCTTTGCTCCCTGTAACATATGTTTACCTCCTGATTAGAACACTTCTAATATTTGGTTCTCTGCAACTTGATTTAGGCGAAACTCTCTAGAGCCTCTTTATAATTTCGTATATGCAGAGTGATCATTTGGGAAATCCTTAGCTATTTGCTTACATAGTATTTGGGGACTCTGTGCTAGTTTCTAGGGGTCACAGCCCCTGTCCCTCCAACAGCAGTGGTCGTCTTTTTTGTGCCTGTGTGTGCTGATATCTATACTTTTTATGGAGAATGACAGGAATTTGTGGAGAAACTAGTGAAGAAAAAAGTTTTTGTCATTTGAAAGGGTGATACTGGGTGAAAAGATACAATCATTTTAAAGGAATTTATAAGTGTGATTTGCCCAACTAAATTGTAAATGAATGCACAATGACTTGTAAATAGAAGGGCCGAATAAACAATGTCACTGAACCAACAACTTCAAAAATAAAACCCCTGGAGTTTCCCCTGATCCTCGAGAGAGAGCTTTCCGCTGTGATAACGATTTATATATCTTAATTTACTTGTATATCACTCATCTAAAAATACACTAAAGTGGAATTTCTCACTTTAAAAATATATATCGATGGGGTTTATGTGTCAGTTCAACTGAGGATGCAAGCTTTTAGTTTCAGCTTGAGCTAATCTGTGCGAAGTCAGGCTTTTGCTCCCAACAGTGTCAATAAGACAAATTTCCACACTAGCCTGGTCTCCATCCTGCTGGACTTGCTGGTAATGCTTTATTTTTATCCCTGTGAGAGGAGGTAGTATGGCATGGTGGCTGGCCCAAGACTTTCACCTTATTCAAAACCCTAGTGTGTGGCTTGACCTGGAGATTAATCTTTCCCTAGTAGATTAATCTATTAGAAAAAGAATACCTTGTCTAAATACTGCTGGGCATTCAGTTTTGGAGAAATAATACTGCAGTGTGTACTGCAGGTTTTTCCCCCTAGTGGTTGACTTAAGGCTGTTGTATTAAAACAATAGAAATAGACTTCGTATACGGAGCTGGCTTGGTCAATATTGTCTAACTTATGTTTTTAAAAACTTATTTCAGAAGAAATGGTTATTTCTTCTGAATGATCACTGTTAAATGATCATTTTGAAAGATACAAATACAATGCCCTGAACAACATGCTTTTGTGTCTTCTTTGGAAGGCTGGACATACAAAATTATGCAAAAACAAAATATATACAATTAATGGAAGTGTTTCTGCTACTAGATTCATACTGTACTCCTTTTTCTGGGTGTAGTGGAAAGATCTCCCTCTGTGTATTCTAATGTCACTATTTTTTATCAACGGTGACACTGAATCAGTTTAACATGATTTTTCTTTAGCCTGTGTGACCATACTGTAAATTCCTTAAAGGCAGGAAACAAATTCTATGTTTTCTTTGAATCTCTGTATTATACAAAACATACTGCAAGCCACAAAGCACTTAAGTTTATATATATATTTAAGTAGGGTCTCACTCTGTCACCCAGGCTAGAGTGCAGTGGCACAATCATGGCTCACTGCAACCTCAACCTCCTGGACTCAGGTGATCCTCCCACCTTAGCCTCCAGAGTAGCTGGGACTGCAGGTGCACACCAACATGCCCAGCTAATTTTTGTAATTTTTGTAGAAATAGGGTTTTGCTATGTTGTCCAGACTGGTGTAGAACTCCTGGGCTCAAGCAATCTGCCTGTCTCAGCCTCTCAAAGTGCTGGGATTAGAGGTGTGAGCTCCCTCCTGGATCCTGCCATTTTTTTTTTTTTTTTTGACAATTGAGTAAAGATTAAATTATAATTTTTTCACACTAATTAAAATAGTAGATATAGTCATATAATAGCAACTTCTAAGGGACAAAATGGAAATCTTTCTAGTGGTTCTATATACCAAGAATGTTATACCTGACACATCACAGCAGAAAGAGAAAGCTCCTTCTCCTTAATTAGCTGTTAGAAATGAAACGTCTTTTTAAAAATATTATTTGAAATGTGGAGATATCTATAAAGACACAAAACTTGCCTTTACTTGGTAGAGCTATTTACGTCTGAAATAGCTATCTTCTAGCATACCTGTGTCTCTAGGGTGTTGTATAACTGCAGGTGGAATATTCCAAAGTTAGAACTACTAAAAGAACAAATCAGAAGAGTTCCTAGCAGTAAGAATTAACCTTAAGGAAGCTTAGACACATTTATATGCTTTAGAGCTGTTCCTGGGGAAAAAATCATGCATTTTTTATAATGAGCGTATTTATAAGCATACCCCCACCTGCCACCAAGATGTATAAAAATGAGTTAGTAGCTGCAAACTGCTATTTTAGCAAGTGCTAGAGGAAAATAACAAAGGATCTGTGGCTGTATTGTTAACAGGAGTGAAGAAGCTTCTCTTGTGTCTCTGGACCAAAGGCTAACAGAAGAGCTTTTGGTTACTAAGATGTATTCTTTCCTGGTCTCAGGCTCATTAACGATGGAAGTAGGAGGGAGAGCATATAAAGCGGCAGCTGCAGCTGTGGGCACTCAGATCATTTGTCACCTGGCATGAAGTTAGTGTTGGCAGCTCTGGAGCTCCAGCACAGAGCACCAGGGAGCAAATGCCAACTGATTGTTGTTCCTCACCAGCTTGCTGGCTAACTCCTACTCATTCTTCAGATCTCTGCTGAAGTGTTGCTTCATCCAGGTAGCTTTGCCTGACCTCTCTAGAATGCATTTAGCACCTTTCTCTTCACTGTTATGGCCTCATAATCTCACCCTTACCATCACACTTACTGCTTGAAGACCTGCCTGCCCTCCTCACTAGGCTCAAGAAAGGCAAGAGCTGAGTCTTTTCCAACATTGTTCAGTGTCTATCTTGCATACAGTAGGTGTGTAAATATTGATGAGTAGTATCTGTTGCATGACGGCTTTATGACTATGTATAGGCTGTATGGGCTTGGATGTCAATAAAGGAGGTATTTGACTGAGTGCCATGTGTGAGCTGAAAGGAAATAAACTCTCAGTCCTCGTGTCCTCATCTACTATCTGTGACAATTGTACACCTGCCTTTTAAAAGTAGTTGTTGTCCTGGATAACAAACCTGAAAATGTACCCTTGAACTTTAAATAAAAGTTTTTTAAAATAATAAATAAATGTTTAAAATGTAGTTGTTACAGTTAAATAATATTTTTATTTTTTTGTAGTAGTGCTATGAGGATTTATTTATGGGCTTTCTGCATATTAACTGAGTTGATCCTCAAAAAGACAATCATCAGGTAGGTACTATTAGCACAATACTTTATGTAAGAAATAGAGGCATGGAAAGTTTACCTTCCTTGCCCAAGGTCACAGAGAGAAGAATAATAAAAGTGAAAGGAGAGTGACTAGGCTGGAGTAGATATTTGCTAAATGCTGGAATTGGGACTATTGCAATTTTACTTAGAGAAGGCTGATTCTTGTATAAATGGGAAATTACACCAAACAGTTAAGAACAGTTTGTTCTCTGGTTTCAGAGCCTTCTGTTGCAGATATTTTATTTGTAGAATTCCCATGGAAGCCCAATATGGTTAGAGAAAAACTTCTAATGTGTGCAGTCAGAGAGAACCCTTATCCTTATTGAGCATTATATGGTGTGGGGCATGTTAGAATCTAAGGAAACCTTTGTAACAAATATTATGGATTTCAAGATAAAAAAGAAGTAAATGATATCATGACCTGTTTTAATAGTTTGCAGCATTCCTTATTTATTTTGTTTTATTTATAAATTATACTTATTTTGTAATGTTTACTTTTTCTCACTATAAAATGCTTTTTGCGGAAAATACATAATACAAACAGCAAAGAAGGAAGCAAAAATTATCCATAATTATTCAACTAAGAGATAGCTACTATTAACATCTTGGCATTTTTTTTTCTATTTTTTGATAGAATTACATGCACATCTGCTTATATATACACATTCATTTGTACACACATCTTAATATGAAATTAGGTTATACATATATTCTATGTCCTGTTTTGTACCTATTATTTTATCATGCTCTTTGAAAATTATAATTGTCAGTACCTGCATAACATTATCATATACGGCTGTATCATAATTTTATTTAGTAGTTTTGCTTCTGTTTAACATTGTCCTAATTTTGAAAATTGGTTTATTCTTTTCAATTTTCACTTATTTGAACAGCTTACTATGGTGCCTTACATGACAGATGTACCTTCTAAATAATCATATTTAGATGATGATGTAACAACTAATAATATTTTCGAAGGGGGTAATGCACTTCTGTTCAGAGATAAACAGGCCCAAAAAAATTTTAAGACAGAATTAATATTTAACGAAATAGCAAGAAATAAATTGAAATGGCAAATGGAAGTGGAATAATGTTTTTTGAGAGACCATGGTATGCTATCACCTATGAAGGTCAGCGTTATAATTACCATTTTACTATGACTGACTGGGGCTCAAAGGCAATGAATGACAAAATCAGGTTGTTTTAGTGGCTCTGCCAGGATTCAAATAAAAGTCTCACTCCTCAACACTTTATTTTCTTCATTCCACCATGCAGTCTACACAGCGTGCTGGCAGTGCTCATAGCTCCACATGACTCTTAATTTATCTGAGCCTCAGTTTCCTCATGTGTAAAACAGAAACCGTAATACTCACCGTGTAGGATTTTGTGATGGTTAAGTTGAATAATATATGGAGATTGAGATTCAAAAGAATTTATCCTACGGCTCAATGTTAGCATCGAGGCTCATAGGTATTTCATAAAGTATATCCTGAAAGTGACAGAATTTGATAATCTCCTCGGAATTGAGGGACTCGCAGAAGGCTCATTAACAACCCAAATTTCCAGACATGAATCTAGATTTAGATCCAGAATCTGAAGTAGGTCACTGCCTTTGTTTTAAACAAATTCCTTTGGTAATTTTGATAATATTTTAAATGGCAACCACAGATATAGGCAACTAGAAAAATGATGCTGAAGGGAGGATGAAAAGTTTAACATGAGACACGAAACTTTGGCAGTCACTGGTTCAAAGTAGATGGAGCTTCGTGTGGCATCGTATGGCTGGAAACTGTGAGGATGTAAAAACAACTCAGGGTTTAAAGACTTCATTTTCTCAGGTAATTTGAAATATGAAACACATTCAAGGCACTTGAAATTAAAAGCAAAAATAATACTAAGTTGACTGAACAGAAATGGCAGGCGACAATGTTTTGCCAAAGTAGGATGTGCTTTAAAGTGGGTTGATTATGAAGGTAAATGCACTGGATGTGTGATGCCTGTGGATCCTAATCACGTATATAGTACTTAAACTAAGAAACCTGATCTGAATTTTCTGTTTGACTTTTTTATTTTTAAGGAGGATATCTTAGAATTATTTCTTCCCTTCTCTGTATTTCCATAGAATTTTTTCTAGCCTTTTATACTGAATAGCAGTTGATAAAATTGATTTTTCCTATGACAAAAGGAGCCTGCAGAGAATAAGAGTCCTAATTCATTCAAGAATGATGCTCAAAAGCAACTTTTCAGTGAATTTTTCAACCCATATTTTAATTATTTTAAATAGTTGACAGGAACATCTTGTAACTTTAAGAAAGTTCTCTATGGGAGACATGCACTATATTATTTAATTAAAATTACCCCAAAGATTTTAGAACATTTGCTTTTGTTGTATTGTGGTATTTGATGTGAATTCTTAAAGAGTGTACTAAAGAAAACATCTCTAATATCTGAGACCGATGTTCTCTAAAACTGTGTTTTTGTCAGGAATTAGTAAGATGCCTGACATTAATATTGTTAAAATTTTAATTGATGGTATTAAATTTCCCAGTGTACCTTCTGCTACAGAAATATTTTGAGTTGTGCCAACTAATTTTCTGGGCCTGTTACTGTCTAATAAACATAGTGGAGACTATATATTTTGACTTGCATTTTCTGGTTAAATCTAACCTTTAAGTCCTCTATAGTTGTATTTTTGGATTGGTCCTTAACACATAATCTTACAATCTTAGGGGGCTAAAGAGGAGCTTGAAAAGTGATTTTCAGGAAGAAAGGAGAATCTCTACAATTTCAAAGCACTTTCAAAAAAGCCATGTCACAACTTCTCTTGCTAACCTATCCCCGTGTCAGTTACCCACATTATTGTGAGATTCTTTATGAAACCCTTCCCTGAATACTTCTGTTGCTGTATAAGCCCACGTCTTCACGCTTGATCTTAGTGCAAACAGAAAAGTGGTCCACTGACCTTTTAATACATGTCATTTGGATATTAGGAGATTGTTACTGAAATCTCTCCCTCAATAAATACTGCAGACACATTATGCACCTAGTCCATGCTCTTTTGATGAGTTCTTTCTGCAGGGCAGAGCGCTGTGTACTTCACATGCAGAGAGCTACAAGAGGGGCTTTTGTAGGCTTCCTTGCCTTCTTACTTGTAGTTTTTAAAATCATTTTCCCTGTTTTTGTAATTTATCTAAATTGGCTATTCTTTTTTAATTCTCTGCTTGACTTTTTCCACTGGCCTTTTCACCTTCTACACTTGACCATTCACACTCAGAAACAACCAAAAAAAAAAAAATGGCGGTTGAATCCTGCAGAAGGATTAAAGGTATACACCTTACAGTATAATTTTGTATGTACATGATTTTATGTATACATTTCAGACACCTACCATCATTGTCCTGTAGGCATGTACTATTCAAGTGCAAAGTTTTGTACCAAATATTAAGCGGATTTATCAATAATGCAAAACAGTAAACCTTGTCCTATATTGAAGAACAACAATCATATTACCACCCACTTATTGTGTATTGAATCCTGACCATCCTGATGGCAGGTAATATTGTGAATATACTAGCATTAAATAGAAAGATTGTCTGACTAAATGATCATCATTTTACCTTATTTCTGAGTCATTACTTTTTGTTAAGGACCTCTTCTATCCTTTTAGTTTAGAAATGTAAACTGACGTTTCTTCCTTTAATTTATACTTCAGTAACTTAACCATCATTTTGCACCATCTAGTTAGTGAGATTTCCATGTTTTTTCTCTCATTCTTCTCATTTTGTAAGTCATCTTCTGTTCCGGTATATTTATGGATTTTTAAGGTGGTAAGTTTGCTGGAGTCTCATTGATTGCTACTTTCTATGCAGAATCTTTTAGTCAGTGTCAAAGGGAGATTATTATATGGGTATCTCATATACAGGAAATTAGATTCACTATAGAGCAGCTATGGTGGATTTCCAATATTAGATGAGATTAAATTAGATTCGCTGTAGACTTTTTCATGAACTGTTTTCAAATCTGAACTAATTTATTCAGCATGAGTGCAAATCATTATGATAAATTATTCTGAAATACATTTATAGTTTTGTACATCAATTTGAGAAACTTTTAATATTTACTGTTACATTTTCAAATAAATAATTTTCTGCTTTTCACATATATTTTAAAATTGTTTCAATCTTTCATGTTGAAATGTTTCTGGAAGATAAAAGTAGAGAATCCCCCTAGATTTTGTTTGTCAGTACTCTAATATTGGGCAAGTTACATATGGCTAAACAGATTATATATTGAGTTTATGAGACTTAAAAAAAATTCACCCACAAGAAAAGGATGCTGTCTGTCTGATTTGATGATCTACATAACATTGTGAAGAATAATAAAAATCTGTATTTGTATAACCATTAGGCTAGAGATCAGAAAATGAAGCTGTGCAAATCAGTGGGCTGTATTTTTAACTTTCATTTGCCACTGATAAGCATACTGCAGAGCTTGAGAAATTACTCTGCTTAATTTTTCCTAAAACAGTACTTAAGTAGATCAATTACTGATTTGGATTTTATAATAAAAAGAACTGTTAAGGAGAAATTTTTTTGTTTGACAGGTTGGAAATGAAATGTTCCAAACTTGTGTTGTGCAACAGTTTCTTAGGCTCTGGTAAGAAATTAGATTATGTCAAAACTAGTTAATTACAAAGATAAATGTGAAATGCAGGAGATTGATGAAAACAAAATAATTTCAACCAAAGTTCAGGAATTTTTTTTTTTTAATTCAGTGATAACACAGATATCTTAACTGATGTCTGGGCTCCATTTCATTTACTTACTACTCCAAATGTCAGCAATGTATACATTAAGGTTGGTTTTCAGATATTAACTCTAAACCATATTCATCAATTATACTCTTGAAGCCAACATAAAGCCCTTTATAGCAGAAGGGTCTTTATTCCCCCTTTTCTCCAATTTTTATTTTGCTATTATGTGTTTATTTCTATCAATATCCTCCCTTATTTTCATCGTTTTCATATTCCACCCCACACCTGGACTAAGTTGGAGTAAAGAGATCTCTGAGTTAAGAATGCCTGTGAGATCAGAACACTATGAGAATAAGGTGGTGATAGTGGGATAGGGAAAGCAGCTGAAAGAGTTTATTTATATTCGAAAATACATGCATCTGCACCTGCAAGAAGACTTTTGCCATCACAGTCAACTCTTTATTATTTAGAGAACTCTCTGCTTTGTGGAGATTTGGCTGGAACCCCAGATTTGCTTCCTTGGAACACCTAACTTTGTTTTTTTGCTGCCAACAGCATGGTCTCCTTAGGAAGGATTCGGCTTAGACGTGGAGAGGAAGACTGAGTGCCTGTGTGTATGACTGAGTATCAATCAATCCAAATTCCAAAGGCAAATTTAAAAGATTTGGGTGCATTATTTTGTGCACATGCCTCTTTTTCTACCTTATTAAAAATAATTTCAATACTTGTATACTTTTAATATATCCAGTGCAATGCGGTACATGCTCAAATATGTTTCATGTGGTCTTTCTTAACTTCATACTTAACATTTAAACATCTGTATGTTTAATGATTTTACCCTGGCCTCTGGCATTAGTCAAATATTTGTTTCCTTTTCTGTGCTGTCATCAAAGGACTATTACATTTTTAATCTTCCCTGAAGAAGTTGTAACACTCCATTAAAAAATGGTAACAAACACAATGTTACTCCCACTCCATCTTCTATGGCAATTCAAAGCTTGAACATGTATTCACTGTACAATGGAGGTTTGCCTGTAGTTTCTGCATGGGATAATGGGACAATTGCTTTTTTGTTTTAAAAATATAATCCCAGCAATGATGTAAAGGATGAATTCAAAATACAAATCTTATTGGTAGAAAATGTGGGACCAAACTGCCAGCGGCAGCAGTAATGAAAAGGGGGCTGTGGATTTAGAGATACAAGTAGATAAATACAATTTGGCATTAAAAGGTGAGGGAATGTGAGGATTTAAGGATAACTCTGAGATTTCTAACTCATGTAGTTGGCTACCTAATAGTGGCATTAGTCATAGTAAGTTATAGAAACTAAGCTTTATTGAAGGGATGCTTGGGATTTTAAGGGAGAAGCAGGAGAGTGGAGTGGAGATAATGTGTTTGGAGTTTGTCATGCTGAGTTTGTTACCTGTTGGACTTATATGTAGAGCAGGGTTTGTCAATCTTGGTCATATTGACACGTTGAGATGGATAATTCCTTTTTGGGGGTGAGGAGCTATTCTGTACATTTAGGATTCTTAGCAATGTTTATGGACTCTACTCACCAGATATCAGTAGTACCTCTCTCAGTTGTGCCAACCAAAAAATATCTTCAGATTTTTCCAAGTCTTCCCTGAAGCAGGGACAAAATTGCACCCAACTGAGAACCACTGGTATAGAGACAACAAAGAAGATATTGATATTTTGTGTCTAGAATTTAGGAAACAGAGAAGACTTGAAATCAATATTAGACTCATCAGTAGTGACAACCTAACCAATGTGAATATATGAGATTCTGCAGGGGAAGAATGTAGATGATTGTATGTTATCTAATTTTTTATTGAACAGGTCTGGAGACTAAAAATTCCTAAACACATGAGATAGACTGAGTCAGCTCATCTTATTTTTGAATACTTTCAAATGTTATATGTTATTATGGTTGTTATAAACTGTTACATATCAGTCAAATTGCTTGTATTGAGCCATAATTAATCTTTCCATAATAATAATTCTTTTGTCCTAATTTTGCTTTTGTGGAACACAAAACATGTCTATCAGGACAAATAAAAATCTTCCTAAATCCCTCCACATATTTTAATATAACTATTAAATTATTTTTTAAAATTCAATATTCTTATGCCCTGACTAAATATCTTTAATATTTTCAACCTTCTTTTATATGTTATATTTTGATACTTCTTGCATCATGAGTACATTCTATTGAACGGCAGCCATTTTATATATTCTTCTTAAGGTATGGAGAAGAGAAATGAACAAACTCAATTTTTGACTTCTAGTTTAGAGGAAAACGAGCCGTCATCTTCTACAGTTTGGTCATAGTATTTTTTGGTCATATTTATTATTGCGTTAGCTTCTTTGTCAGCCAGATTATGCTATTGTCTCTTATAGCTTGTTGTTTGTATTTTGCATGAACTTTCTGTTAACATTTCATATCATATATTAGTGATTTTTTTAAAAAACTCATTTCACATTTCATATCATATATTGGTGATTTTTTAAAAAACCAAAATGTGAAAATTTATATTCATCCTTTTCAAAGTTTACCCTTCTTTGGTTTAGCCAGTCATTTCAACCTGCTTGATCCTTTTGGACTATGATTTCATCGTGCAACATATTTGTTACTTCTACCAGTTTTATGCCATCTACACAGTTATCAATCATATTTATCCAAGTCATTAGTAAAAATGTGAGCAGGTCAGTTTCAGAGATAAAGGGTTTATGCAGTGCTATGGATTTTCTCTTCGGCGCTTTCCCTAGCTCCCTTTTACTTAAAGGTCTTTTTGTTTTCATAGAGTACTATAGAAACAAGACTTACGTACATTATTTTTCACCTTTCCCAGATAAAAACCTTCAAATATAATCCTACCACAGGACATGGCAAGGTAAATTATATTTCATTTGTTGGATTCCATTTATAGGAAAAATGATTTTGTTAAGTGATAAAAATAATGTTAAGTGATAAAAGCAGGATACATATTTGAATATAAAATATGACATTGCTGTATGTAGTAGATGTAGATGTATATATAGATATAGACCTAAATATAGATATTTAGAGAACACCAAAATCTTAAGTTTTAACACCAAAATGATAGTTTTCTTTAAAATGGTAATTATGGTTGATGTCTTTTTGTATCACATTTTGTGGTTTCAAAATGTTATGTAATGGATTTGTCATTTTAAATGCAGAAAATAATAAAATATACTTCTATTACATAATTTTAAATCAACAAAATTTAAAACAGACTCTGCAAATAAACTCATGGATTCCTGATTACCAGTATTTGAGGAAAAGGCCTAGCTGAACTTTAGTGACAAGATCAATCTTCCTAAGGAAGCCACAGGTTTTTAATATTTTCTAAGAAGAAGGAGAGTTGAAGTTGCATCATATTTTTCCATCATCAACACCCTACCCTGACTGAAAAATCTCTTAAGAGATAACAGATGTGGGTGGATAGGCCAGAAAAAGCTGTCAGATGGAGAAACATACTTGTCTGTTTTTCTCAACAGCATTGTTATAAAGATCAAGTGAGATGGATAAATGTGAAAATTGGTGGATAAAGCAGTTAACAGTACTATTCAAGGGTATCGATGAAAAGGAGTTTAAGTTATAATCACTATTTTGAAAGAGTATTGTGTTTTATTAATATATAATAGAATATTTGACTCACCAGACACGGTGGCTCAACACCTGTAATCCTAGCACTTTGGGAGGCCGATGCAAGTGGATCACCTGAGGTCAGGAGTTCGATACCAGCCTTGCCAAGATGGTGAAACCCCACCTCCACTAAAAATACAAAAATTAGCCTGGTGTGGTGGTGGGTGCCTATAATCTGAGTTACAGGCTAGTCCCCCCTCAGGGGGACTGAGGCAGGAGAATCACTTGAACCCAGGAGGTGGAGGTTGCAGTGAGCCTAGGTCGTGCCATTGCGCTACAGCCTGGGCGAAAAGAGCAAGACTCCATCTCAAAAACAACAAAAAAAGAATGTTTGACTACTTTTCTACAAAAGTACCTTGAAGCCAAACACCATGTCTTTTTAAACTACATAGCTCCCAATGCCTAACACATAATATTATGCCTATGAGTAAATATCTTTGGAATAAGTAGAGAATGAATTACATTGCTGCAATGTTTTCAAAATAATAGTGACTTTTTATTAACGTAAGAGAAATGGAATAATAAATAGTGTCATAATAAATTAGCAAGTACTAATCCTGTTATCATGCCAAATTGATATAAAAGATGATCCATCTATATTATTAGTGACTAATAACATTTGAATTCTTCCTGTTTCTGTTTCCTAATTTTAGGTACTCTGAGATATCATGCTTGGCCCTATTGTCTCTTTATACTTTTATAATTTTGATTACATCCATGCATCTGGTCTCCAATATCTTCTCCGTGCTCATTACTTAAATAAATAGACTATTTCCAGTTCTTCATGTCTAACTACTGAACATATTTTCTTGCTGTCTTCATATCTACTCAAATTTAACCTATATAAAACTTAACCTATTCCATTGCCCTTCCCTGATCACCCAAGTCCTGAAATACATATACAACACATGCTACCTTCTTTTCTCTTAAGGGAAACTATGTTTCCCAGTCACTCATACCAGAATCCTTGTTCTTCGTGGTCCACTTTCCCCATCATTTATCTTCATCAATAACAAAAAGTTTTCAAATCTTAATGCTTCCATCTCCAGTGATATCTCTAGAGTCTATATTTGTTATTTAATTCTGAGACGGCATAGTTCAGGCTTTCATAATCATTCATTTAACCATCGCAATTCTCTCTAGTAGCTATCAGATCAGGATAACTCTTGTGTTAGTTTGCCTCAGTTCAAAATTCTTTAATGACTACCACTTTAGCTACTAACTTAAGGTCCTATGAATATCATTTGAGAGGAATATACGTTGGAAAATACTAACTTGATTTTTCAAAATACTCTAAGCTTCAACCTCATATAGTGTGATTTCATAACTCTGGGGTCCTACCTAAAATAGGTGTTTGACTTTCTTTCCCATGTAATATTCTTTGAGTATTAAACTCACTGAAAGAAGGGAGCAGATGTTCACAAGAGGGAAGTTGGACTGGAATCTCAAACTCTTGGACACAACTAGTGTCCTCATGCTAGAATGAGAGACCTACACACACCAGTGCAGAGTGATAACCTAACTTGACTTCAACACCCAGGAAATGTGAGGTAATCCTTTGAATGGTGTGCAATGGCTACAAGTCTTGGCTCAGTTATCTAGGGTCCTATTCAGGATGTTTCTAAGGAGAGTCACTTGTATCTGCCTTACCATTTGTTTCACACTTTTACTTCTCTCTTCTGATTTTCATCAAAAATAAATGTGGACTGGGCATGGTGGCTCAAGCCTGTAATTCCAACACTTTGGGAGGCCAAGGAAGGTGGATCACTTGAGGTCAGTGGTTTGAGACCAGCCTGGCAAACATGGTGAAACCCTGTCTCTACTAATAATATAAAAAAAATAGCTGGATATGATGGTATGTGCTTGTAATGCCAGCTACTTGGGAGGCTGAGGCAAGATAATTGCTTGAACCTGGGAGGCGGAGGTTACAGTGACCCGAGATCATGCCACTGAACTACAGCCTGGGCGACAGAGCAAGACTCTGTCTCGAGAAATAAGAAAATATAAATAAATAAATAAATAAATAAATAAATAAATAAATAAATGTGGAATCATGTGAGATGAGATTAGAAATATCTGTGGAATAAGGAAGTCCTGAGTACTACGTAGAAAGAGAGAAAGGATGCTCTTTCTCACAGAAGTGTAGCAAGAACCGCTATCCAGAGACAGCAGTGTGTTGGGTGGTTCCTTAGCAATAAATATTAAGTTAGTGGCAAGTTGATTAGAAAGGAGGACTTAAGTTGGTATGAATTTGATGAAAAGGAATGCAAAGTTATGAAGATAGCTACAAAATATCAGGATAGCAGAACAATAATTTTGCAATTGATCCAAAGACATTAATTTAATGTTGCTTGTCAGATCTCCCATTTAAAAGGGGAAAAAGAAGTTTCTTAATATGAAAGGTGTTTTTCCATTATTAAGTATGCCCCCAAGAAATACTGGCAAAAGAAATGAAAAGTTGTGGATTTCTGTTTGTTTGTTTGTTTTTTAATGATGCCTGCAGACTTTAAAGTAGAATTTAGGGATTAATATTTCAATGCAAATGACTATCTTTAAAAGCCCAAAGTGCTAATACTATTCAATCATTTATCTATACATTTCTAATTTTTTCAAAGTAAGCTAAATCACACATTAAATATAAAAGCATATTTTCTTCTTTAGAAACAATAAGTGGAAAATTACCAAATATTTTAAAAATAATTTTGGAGATGAGAGAGAGATAATGCTAACCATTAGTTTATATTAAATCATTTCAAATGAAAAGATATTTATAATGTTTATCTGAAGCAGATATTCGTGCAGTAGGTGATATTGAGTATTCCATTTAAAAGTTGTCTTTGCCGGCAGGCACGGTGACTCATGCCTGTAATCCCAGCACTTTGGGAGACTGAGGCGGGCTGATCAGTTGAGGTCAGGAGTTTGAGACCAACCTGGCAAAGATGGTAAAACCCCGTCACTACTGAAAATACAAAAATTAGCTGGGTGTGGTGGCGCAACTGTAGTCCCAGCTACTCAGGGGGCTGAGGCAAGAGAATTGCTTGAACCTAGGAGGCAAAGGTTGCGGTGAGCTGAGATCGCACCACTGCACTCCAGCCTGGGAAGCAGAGCGAGAGTCTGCTAAAATAAAATAAAATAAAATAAATTGTCTTTGGGACTATTCTAGGTTTGTGTTTCATTTAGTGGGAGAATATTGCCTCTACTATATTCTTGCTATCCTGTCTTGATCTTGTCTTTCTAGAGTTGCTCAGAGACTTGAAGTGCTCACCAATATCTGGTATGCAGTTAGTTTTTTTAAAATGATTGTCTTTTTTCTACCCCATTCCTTTAATCCTCATTTTACTTTTCCACTCCTCAAGAACTAATCTCTTCCAAAATGAACGAACAGTAGTTTAGCAACAAGCCCTACAATGTATAATCTGCACATTTAAAGGCTATGTAGATTTAAATCTACTCCAACTAATAGTCCACTTTTACTTAGAAAATGAGCTATCACTCTCTCTCACATCATTTCTTCAATCCTTGGTTTGAAACAAACAGGAAACTCCAGCCAGAATGCAAAAGGAACAGTTCTTGTAATCTTGAAATCAAGTTCACACCCAAGGAATTTTCTCTGTCCTCTGCATGGGATTAAGGGTTGGAAGGAAGTCTCAGTGACTCATTTGCCTTAGTTGTGTTAAAGCACACTTATGAAATTCACAATTCAAAATTAACCTGAAACAGAGAGGTGATTTCTTGATCACTTATTAATTTTTTTTCACTTTAAATCCCTGAAATGTTGACCGAAAATGCCAGAAGAGAATAAAACTTTTATAGTAGAGAACACATTAACTACCTTATTAGTTGATGAAGGGTTGAACCACAATACAGTGGTAGGCAGTATAAAAAGATGTGTTGTATAGATGCCAGAGAGCCCCTTAGTAAGACCACCAGTCTACCAACACATTGTTGAAAATAATACCAGACAACTTAAACTTCTCTTTTTCTTCCTCCTCCTCTTCCTCATCCCCCTATTTCTTTTCACCCTCCTCCTCCTGTTCCTTCTTCTTCTCTTCTTTCTCTTCTCCTTCTCATTTCCTTCCAATGTTAATTTTGATTAGGCATGAACAAAACCAGGAATTTTATCATTCATGTGATTATATGAAGATATTTCAAGCAGTATAGTCTAATTTTGTATATAAAGACATACTCCCACATGGGTTCAGTGAATGACAGTTGTGTTCCATTGTTAAATGATTTCTATTTCCTCATGTTAAGTATTTCTCCTGAAGCCCTGTAATCAGTGAACACCATTCCTTTTTAATGCTTGAGTCTACTGTACTTTAAAAGGTTAAATTAAAAGAAAGAAATTTCTGCAATAACTTCCCACATCCTTTATTCTGCTTGATATTTCAACTTTAAAAATGAATTACAGCAATGACTTTCTGAGCAACATTGAAAGGATATGAAAAATAGGTTTTGAGCATTTCATTTTTAAAATTTGATTTATTTTTATTCTTTTTGTGCATGTCTTTTGAATGATTTGTTTTACAAAGTCACTACTACTTTAAATGATATGATAGAGTTTACAGTGTCCTATTTTAACTGGGCATCCAGATTTAATAGTGTACACACTAATTGTCAAAATGAGGTCCCTGGACCTCAGGAGTATCACCTGGGAACCTATTTGAAATGAAAATTTTCAGGCTCCACCCCCAGACATACTGAATCTGAACTGCTTGAGGGAGAAGTCCAGCAATCTCCTTTAATAAACCCTCTTGGTGAATCTGATGCAGCTCAAATAGAATGACTAGTTTATTGCATTACACACAGGGAATGGATATAAATTAATATA
Source organism: Macaca fascicularis (assembly GCF_037993035.2). Classification (NCBI taxonomy): domain Eukaryota; kingdom Metazoa; phylum Chordata; class Mammalia; order Primates; family Cercopithecidae; genus Macaca; species Macaca fascicularis. The sequence continues at coordinate 76,335,762 of NC_088376.1, forward strand.
AAATTATATAAAGAGGGCTTTGATTAAAAATGACATAATTGTTTCTTCTAAATTTCTGTTATTTTAATTTGTTTTAGTCAATTTTCTCTCTGCCCATAATTTCCTTTTGTTTCTCATGTTACTAATAGTATCCTGAATTAGAAATTTTAACAATGAATCCTTTCTCCTGGGTTTTCTTTTGTTCTCTTCCTGAACTTGCATTGTTTTCCAAAGTGATAAATTTGGGTTTGAATCTCTGTGATGCCACCAATTATGTGACTTGTGAAGTGGCTTGATCTTTCTGAGTCTTACTCAGCTAACGTGGGAAAGTACCTCATTGATGTTTAAAATTCAGAGCAGTACAGAGAGCTAGAAGATTATAAGTTGTTTTGATTTTGAAACTTTTCTGGCTGTACAATAGTTCTATGGAACAAAAGAAATTGCACTGTAGACAGCATTAAATTTCACCTGTAGTTTTAAGTTAACTTTCCTAGATTGGGAACAAAATTAACATCTTGTTGAGAGACTTTCTGAAATGATAAAACAAGTGGGATAAATTCTCAAAAGACTACTACTGACAAAACATAATCTTTAGCTGATGAAAATGGTGGAAAAATGAATAATAATTCTAATTTAGAAAATTAACATATATGAAGGATATATATTTTTATCTCTTTTTCTTTACCAATATCTTCCTTCTGTCTTTAAACACAGATATGTGTCCTCTGCTTTATAAGTTTTTAACGTGGCTTTCTATTCCATTCTATTAAGTCTTTCTATCCCATTGCTTTATGTTCAGATGAATTGTTGCTTTCTTTCATTTTTCCTTTGTTTCGTTTCACAAATTTTCATTTCTATCCCTTTTCTTTACTGACCACTGCTCTCCTGAGAGGGCAGCACCCTGAATAGGCAAGACTGACTTTCTTCATATATCACTTACCCTTAATGGTGCATTGGATTATAAACTGTCAGTGCGATAAGGGACTATAGAGACCATTTAGTTGAAGGCTTTATTTTACAAGTGAGGAACCCGAAGCCCATAGAAGCTATGCGATCTAATCAAGGCCACTTAATAAGTGGTAGATATAAAGTCAGAACTCCTGTGCCCTGGTTTCTAATTCAGCGAAATGTGTGATTAAGTTATAACTTTGTACTTCTAAAGGTAGAGCTAAAGCAGGGTATCTTCCCTAGATATGAATGGGGTTTCACTAATTACAGTAAAAAGTAACAGTTGCATACGTATTGTGTGACATGTGCTTACTGAATGCTAAGCGTCTTGCATGGACAACCTCATGTAACGCTTACAGAAATTCTGTGAGGTCAGAGATGTTATTATCTCCTATATATTTCTATTTTACATTTGGAGAAATTGAAGTAGATAATAAATAACTTGCCTTATGTCACACAGAGTCATAGACTCACAGAGACCACAGAAACAACAAAAAGATGAAAAACGTTCAGTATCCTCTTAAAGATTGCCATGGGTTGACAGGACATTGAGTCCTTGTTTATCTGGTTGGGGATGGCAAGTAATTGGAGTCAAGAAAACAGCATTATCCTGATTAAATCTCATCAAGTACATCAGTCTAGGCAAGGATAAGTTGTATCTCTTGTGTCCTCATGGACGTTTCTGCTCTCCCATATAGCCTTATTATCTTAATTTTAATTTTTGGGGGGTTATATCAATCATAAGTTGGCTATTTATTATCTGACAGTTTCTTGGGTTAGGAGTTCAGTTGTGACTTAATTGGGTTCCCTGCTCAGGGTCTCTCAAGGCTTCAGTCAAAAGATGTCAGCTGGGCTGCATTCTCATCTGGAGGCGCAACTGACAACAAATCCTCCTCTAACAAATAATTCTGTTAGAGGAATTTATTTTCTTGCCACAGTAGGTATGAGGTCCTTCAGCTTCTTGCTGGCTGTCAACTTGAGGCTACTCTCACCTCCTAGCCATATGGGCCTCCCAACGTGATCTATTGATTCTTCTTGGCCAGCAAGGCTTTCAAGTTTCTAGAAAAAGCTTACTGGTAAGACAAAATGTTTATTTTTATTTTTTATGGTATATTGTCAATTTATAATGGTATATATTTATGGGATATAAAGTGATATTATAATTTATGAATGCAAAGCACAATAATTTAACCAAGCTAGTTCACATATCCATAATCTCAAATATTTAATATTTTGTTATAACATTTAAAATTCATACTGGCAACATTTTTGAAAAGTGGAATACTTTGTTATTAACTATATCCTCATGCAGTGCAATAGATCTAAATAGAAGCATATTCCTTCCACCTGAGATTTTGTACACTTTGATCATCATCTCCCTATTACTGCCTGCCCCAGTCACTGTAACACCATTCTATTCTCAGGTTTTATGAGTTTGGTTTTGATTCTACATATAAATGAGAACTTGCAGTATTTGTCTTTCTGTCCTGGCTTGTTTTACTTAGCATAATGTTCTCCAATTCCATCATGTTGTTGCAAGAATTTCCTTCTTGTGTTGATAGAATTTCCTTCTTTTTAAAGGCTGAATGGTATTACACTGTGAATATATACCATATTTTCTTTATCCATCTGTTGATGGACACTTAGGTTGATTGCATAAGTTGACTATTATGAAAAGTTTTGCAATAAACTGGGAATGCAAACACCTCTTTCACAAAGTAATTTTAAATCTTTTGATTCAATATCAAGAAATGGGATTGCTGGATAATATGGTGATTCTAGTTTTAATTTTTGATGAATCCCCATTCAGTTTTCTATAATGGCTATACAAATTTGCATTCCCACCAAAAATCTGTAACAATTCTCTTTTCTCAACATCCTTGCCAACACTTGCTATCTTCTGTCTTTTTTTTTTTTTTTTTGATAATAGCTGCTCTGACAGGTGTGAGATGGTATCTTATTTTGGTTTTAGTTTGCATTTACCTAATGATCATCAATGTTGAGCATTTTAAAATATATCTGTTGTCCGTTTTTATCTCTTCTTTTGAGAAATGTCTATTGAGATTCTTTGCCCATTTTTTGGTATTTTTCTTTGCTTTGTTTTCTTGCTATTGAGTTGTTTCAACTTCTTACATATTTTGGATATTAACTTCTTATTCAATGGATCCCAACTATTTTCTCTCAATATGTAGGTTGTCTGTGTACACAGTTAATTGCTTCCTTTGCTCTGTAGCTTCTTGTTTTGAAGTGATTCCATTTGTCCATTTTTGCTTTCTTGCCTGTGATTTTGGGTCCAAATACAAAGAATTATTGTGTAGACCAAAGTTATGGAGCTTTTTATTCCATGTTTTCTTCTATTACTATTACAGTGTCTGTCCTTAAAATCAGAAAATTAATTCTTTAATCCATTATGAGTTGATTTTGTTTTAATGTGGTGTAAGATAAAGGTCCAATGTTATTGTTCTGTATGTGGATACTAATTTTCCCAACATTATTTATGTAAGAGACTATCCATTTCCTATAAACAAATACAGTAAAACTGCATGATATGAAATCAACAAACAAAAAATAGTAGCATTTCTGTACACTAACAACAAACTATCTGAAAAAAAAATTAGGAAAACAATCCATTCGTAATAGCAACCAAAATCCTTAGGAATAACTTTAAGCAAGAAAGTGAAATATCTGAAAACTGGAAACTATGAAACATTTTTACAAAGTTGAAGTGGACACAAATAAATGGAAAGATATTCTATGTTCATGGATTAGAAAAATTAATATTGTTAAAATATATATACTACCCAAAGTGCTCTACAGATTCAATGCAATCTCTATCAAAATTCCAGTGACAATTTTCACAGAATTGTACATTGGAACCCAGAATAGCCAAGTCAATTATGAGCAAAAAGAACAAAGGAGAAGGCATCACAGTTCCTGATTTCAAAAATTTGAACGCAGACTAACCAAGTCAATCATGAGAGCAAAGAACAAATCTGAAGGTATCACACTACCCGATTTCAAACTATACACAGCTATAGCACAGAATGTAAAACTACAGTAATTAAAATATCATGTACATGGGCCAATGGGACAGAATAGAGAGCCCAGAAATGAACCTGTGCATGTATGGCCAATTGATTTTTGACAAAGGTGCCAAGACTTTGCACTGACTTATTATGTTAAGAGTACATAATTCATATCACTTTTACAGTGTGTGTCATTTTTCTATTTAAAATAATATTGAGTATCACTGTACATAAGAATCTATTATACAATGGGTAACAAAACAGAGAGTCACCATAACACTAAGAACAAGGGTAATAATCTAACCCCTATTATTCTTCAAAGAAACCTGTATTATCTCCCCCATGCCACTAGATTTTTACATTCCTCATAATCTAGTGCCACTACTTCAATTTACATCCCCATATTCCCTACCCATTACTTTTCAGCATAATCTTTTTACATTACATTTTGGAAAGTCATCCCAGTATAGCAAAACATAATCATTTCAACTTTTGTTTAATTAATTTATTGAGTCATTAATTTTACAGCCATTGAACGTCTACTACAGATGAGAGGCTTAGCTGAACTAAGGAAATAAACTGAAGACAGTTGTCTTTAGTTTTATCACAGGCTAAAAAAAAAAAGGATAGAAGCCTAGATATGATTACTTATTATTCTTATCATTGGTGTTATTAAATAGTATTACTGACCACCTGATTATACTTTAGGCATATATATTGTAATTGTATAATAATATTTTATGTTATTCTGTGGTTTGTTATGTACCAAGCACTGTGTTTTTCCTATATTAGTTCACCAAGTCCTGTGAGATAGGTGTTACTAGTTCCATTTTAAGAGAAAGCTGAGGCTCATGCAGGTAAACAATTTGTCTAAGGGCTGCCTAGCAGGTAAGTTTTAGAGATAGAATCAACAACAGCAGTCCAGTACTAAAACCCATACATATTCTGTTTCATTATGATCCTTCTCTGGTATTACTGAGCCAAAGCTCAGATATCAATTAGTTCTTTTCAGAGGATTTGAAGATGATTTCACGGTGGAGGTCGTATGTAAACAAGGTCTGAAGGAGGCCATATGTAACCAGGTCTGAAAGTAAGGCCATGTATTTCAACCCAAGACAAACATAAAGCTATGAAATAGCATGGTGTGACAGCTCATTGTTGAGTAACTATATATACATGTTGTGTAGTCTGTGCCACGTAAAGATTTTGGGCCCTACTCTGCTGTAGCCAATGGAACTAGAACAATGCACTTGGAGTTCACAAACATAGGTACAAAAAGGAGCTATTCTTCACAATTTGAAATCATTCCTGTGCATATATTGCTTTATGCTGGAACCATAGGTTTCTGGAGAACAAGATCTATACCTTTTATTTGTTTCATAAAGTTTAATATCACACAGTAAAGACTTCTTAAATAAATGAATAAGCTGGACAAGGGAACTGGGAAGTTGTTTGATCTACCTGTACACTGAATAACAAAATAATATTACTACTAATCATAAGTTTAAATTGCTAGTATGACTTCTGAAACTGATGATTCACTTCTTTGAAACATGCTGGTAAGGCCAGTAGTGGAGATTTGATCATGTCGGCTTTCTCTTCCTGTCATAGACATAGACATTGGCCTAGACAATTTCTGTGCTTTTGAGAAGGACCCTGTGAGAGTATATGAATCAGATGCTGCAAATTCATCATTGCCAGTCTTAAAAGAAACTTAAAGTGCATGCTCTCCTGGCAGTGAGACAGAAAATGTCAATTTTGCATTGGAAAATCAGCAAAATTTTTATAGTTGACCTCCCTAATCATGTTACATATAAATCCAAATTGTGTTGCAAATTTATCATATTTTTCTCGGCATACCTTATAAAAAGTTTAACTTCAAAAATAAATACCAGAGCATATCATTAAGGAGCTTTATTTTAAATCATCTTTCTGCTAGAAATAGGGCTGGTCTTCTACTTCTCACCTCAGAACACTACGACTAATTCAGGGACCCGTTATTTCCTATACAGTTATTTAAATAGAATATGAGAACTTTAAATCAATGTGATCTCTCAGTTGTTTAGAAAGCAAAATAAAAAACCCAAACCAAAATACTAATCTTATGTCTCACATATCAAGGAAAGATTATAAATAAACACTGATATGTCACAAAAGCTTTGTAATAATATTAAAATTGAAGGGTAGAGAGTCATATTAATTTTCAAAAAGTTGCTGAGTATAAAATTCAATCTTTTAAAATATTTTTCATTGTAATATATCTATGAAATAATATTTTGATAAGTACATTTTACTCCTCATAATGATTTATAATGCTCATTTTACAAAGTAGATATTTAACAAAGTCCATTAGCTTTTTATAACCTATTATTGCAGATATATAATTGTATAGAAGTAGCATGCATGCAAAATATTTCAAAGATTTTAATAAATTTACTTTAGCTCTCTGACAATAAAAAGGTTAGGAAGATAACAAAACTGTATGCAAAAATGTATAAACAATATTGAGTGATTTGGAATTGCTGTTAGTATAATAAAATCAAATATATGTAGCCAAAATCCAGAGAGGGAAAGATAATGCTCAACAGGAAAAACAGATTTGATCATATCAATCATGTTAAAAGCTAGTTTAAAACAGTAATTTGAATTAGTGCAGATTTTTAAAACTTTTATTAGCTACTACAGTCTTGTGGCATTTTTATTGAGCTTGTATTATTCTTATGCTGTAAGACCAGGACATATGGAAATCTCAGAGCTTTTACCAGTAACTAAATATTTGATTGAACTCTTTCCTCTTCCTTTCTTGCTTCACTTTATCTTGAGGCACAAAGAAAAAAAAAAAAAAAAAGGTCACCAGGAAAGAGAGAAATGCTACATTGCAAAATGAATTGTGAGAATATCATGACCAAAAACTTGTGACTGACTCACAAAGAAAATAAAGAAGAGACAGCACAGTAATATAAAGAGAAAACATTTTTAAAGGATTATTTTTGAGAGAGCTGTACTATGAATTCCATCTTCTCATTGAGTTACAAAGAGAACAATGTCTGCCTAACCTCAAGCCTAATAAGAAGGATTTCAATGAGATTACTTTGAGAGCTTGATGTGTGTCCTTCGTAATTGAGAGGCTTAACAGGCTGGTGCTTAAGTCAGGACCAACAAAGATAAAAGGACTAGTGTCAACAGAGTGAACAAATTTTTCTGCAAAGAACTTACACTCATTTTTCATGAGTCAAATGTGCTATAATATTGCACATTGCATTCTCCAGGAAGCAGATACTGGAACAGTGATTAGCTACCTTGCAAAAATATATTAGTGAGTACTCTTGGGATCAACAGCTGCGTAAGGGAGAGTTGAGAAAGAAGTTGAGTTGGGAAGTTGAATGGCTCTTCAGCATTTACATGACTTGGGACAAGGGGGCAAGTCTGTTATGTCCCCATGTTCTTTATTTCTTTATTTGTTTATTTTTGGAGATGGAGTCTTGTTCTGTCACCCAGGCTGGAGTGCAGTGGTGAGATCTCAGCTCACTGCAACCTCCGCCTCCCGGGTTCAAGCAATTCTTCTGCCTTAACCTCCTGAGTGTCTGGGATTACAGGCACACACCGCCACACCCAGTTAATTTTTCTTTATTTTAGTAGAGACAGGGTTTCACTGTGTTGCCCAGGCTGGTCTCGAACTCCTGAGGTCAGGCAATCCACCGCCCTGGGCCTCTCAAAGTGCTGGGATTACAGGCGTGAACCACTGTGCCTGGCCAAATTTCCCCATGTTAATCAGTCTTAGGACACTGCTTAGTCATGGAAGGAAATAATCCAAAACAGTTGATAGCTAAGAGTGGCCCACCCACTATGTGGCTAATTAAGTCCTTCTTCCTGAAGAGAAGTACGGACCGTTAACTACAACAACAATCCCAAATTCTGAGTTCTATATGAGGAACCCACAGATGAAATGTCAGACTGTGGTCTTCTGCCTCCTAAGGTAAGGGCACACTAGGAGTGAGTCCGATGAAGTATATTATTGTGGCGTAAGCCAAGACTGTATTTGAAGTGATCAGGTAAAGAAAGAACACTGTCAGAGCCAAGAGAGTTATATCACGAGACCTAAAGGGAGATTCTCTTTAGCTGTCCAATAGAAAAGATATTGTGAATTACACATGTAATTCAAACTTTTGTAAGCCACACTTTTATAAAGTAAAAAAGTAAAATTAATTTAACAATTTAAATTATTTATATTTTATAACTTAAAATACAATTTAAGAAACTATATATTTCTATTTCAACATTGTAGTCAAAACTAAAAAACATTTGTTGAGATATTTTGCAGTATTGTGTCATACTAAGCCTTTGAAATCAGTGTGTACTTTACTCTTACAATAATCACATTTCAAGTGTATAGTAGCCTCACGTGTCTGTAGATTGAGCAGTGAAGCTCTAGAGAACCAACAAAAATATCTCCAGAGAGAAGTCAGCTTTAAATACTTGCCAGACCTAGAAATTTCCAATCCATTACATGATAGTGGCAATCAAATCAGAATTTACATCTCTTACCTCTCACCAAACCTACCCTTGAAAATGTCAAAAACAGCAGCTCTTGAGTCGGAAAGAAAGAAGCTGACTATGCCTGCCTCCCCACGAGAAATCAGTTCAAACTATTTGAGAGATGGAATTACATTTCCCTAAGTAAAAAAAAAAAAAAAAAAAAAAAAAAAAAAAAAAAAAAATTCAATGTTTGAAGTAAATTGAATATTTAGAACATTGTAAATTGAAACCATAAACATACACTAAAGAGACTACTTTTTTTCCAACAGTTTTATTGACATATAATTGACATCTAATCGGCTGCACATAAAGTGTACAATGTGTTAAGTTTGACATACACATACACTCATAAAACTATCACCACAATCTAGATAATGAACATATTCATCTCTCCAAAAAGTTTTTCATGCCTCTTCTTAATCCATACCTCCTGCTTCTCCCTCCCTCCTAGCTCCCAGGCAACCACTGTTCTTTTGGTCACTTATAATAGTTTGCTTTTTGTAGAACTTTACATAAATGGTATAATAAAGTATAATATCTTGTTTGTCTAGTGTCTTTCACACAGCGTAATTACTTTGAGATTTATTCATGTTGTTGCATGTATCTGCACTTTATTTATTTTTATTGGTGAGTAATATTCCCTTGTATAGATATACTAAAATTTTCTTCTACATAACTGGCATTTTATAAAAAATAAAAAAAGAAGAGATAAACCAAACTTTGTTTGTATATTCACCTGCTTTGAATATTTGGATTGTTTCCATTTGGCGGCTATTACAAATAAAGCTGTTCTGAATATTTGTGTACAAGTCACTACATGAACATATATGCTAATTCTCAGGCAAATATCTAAGAGCAGAATTGTTGGATCATATTATAGGTAAGTCCATGGTTAATATTTAATTAAATTGCCAAATTGTTTTCTAAAGTAATTGTATCATTTTACATTCCCACCAGCAATTTGTGAGAATTCTAGTTGTTCTACCTCCTTCAGAACACTTGATATTGTCAGTCTTTTAAATTTTATATTTTCAATTATGTATGCAGTATATGTCACGGTGGTTTTAATATGCATTTCCTTGATTACAAATGTTGTTGAATTTTTTTTTCAGAAGCCTAATTTATATCCATAGATTGTTCTATGTCAGTGTTTTCTCATGACCTTATCTGCTATTTGTATACCTTCTAGATGAAGTGCAAGTTCAAATCTTTTGACTATTTTAAAACATTGGGTTTATTTTCTTATTTTTGAGTTTCGAAAGCATTTTATATGCTCTGGACACAAGTCCTTTATCAGATATATGATTTACAAATATTATCTTCTTGTCTGTGGCTTATATTTTCCTTCTCTTGCTGTTTATGAAGAGCAGAAGTTTTTTATTTTGATAAAATTCAAATTATTGGCCGGGTGCAGTGGCTCGCGCCTGTAATCCCAGCACTTTGGGAGGCCGAGGAGGGTAGATCACTTGAGGTGAGGAGTTCAAGACCAACCTGGCCAAAATGGTGAAACCCCGTCTCTACTAAAATACGAAAATTAGCTTGGTGTGGTGGCCTGCGCCTGTAATCCCAGCTACTTGGGAGGCTGAGACGGGAGAATTGCTTGAATCCTTGAGGCAGAGGTTGCAGTGAGCCAAGATCGTTCCACTGCACTCCAGCCTGGGTGACAGGGCAAGACGCTATCTCAAAAAATAAAAATAAATTTTAAAAAGTCTATTTATCAATATGTTATTTCATTAATCCTAAGCTTGGAAATGTATATAAGAAATCTTTACCTAACTCAAAGTCACAAGGATTTTTTTTTTTTTCTAATTTTTCTTCTAGGATTTTTTTTTTTTTCTTTTTTTTTTTTGACAGTGTATTGCTCTGTTGCCCAGGCTGGAGTGCAATGGTACCCTCTCAGCTCACTGCAACCTCTGTCTCCAGGGTTCCAGCAAATATCCTGCCTCAGCCATCCAGCTAGCTTGGATTACAGGTTCACGACACCACACCTGGCTCATTTTTTGTATTTTTAGTAGAGACGGGGTTTCACCATATTGGCCAGGCTGGTCTTGAATACCTGACCTCAAATGATCCACCCACCTCGGCACCCCAAAGTCCGGGGATTACAGGCATGAGCCACCGTGTCCAGCCTCTTCTAGGATTTTTATAGTTTTTGTTTATGTCATTTAAGTCACGATCCATTTTGAGTTAATAATTCCATGTAGTGAAAATATAAAAAATTTAACCCTTTCTTGAAAATATCACCGTCTTTAATTGCGTAATTCCAAATATCTCAAAAGGCATTGTTTTATGTATTTTGCCCAGTTGTTTCAAATTGACTTACTATTACTTAAGAGTGAGCTGTAAAGCTTTAGAACCTGCAGGAGTTTTTATTCAGAAATATCAATATGTGCCCCAATTCTTTCATTTTACATGTAGAAGTTTCATAACCTTCAATATCAGAACACTTATTTTTTAGACAATTTTAAAAGAAGTTGATTATTTTAGGTATTGACTAATTAACCTATAAAAATGAGGAGATGATTTCCCATCACCATTCTCATAAGGAATGGATTCTTAAGAATGGCCTTTCAAATTTCTTTTTGTATATCTAGGGAATTCTAGCCAATTATGACAATATTGGGGGATGCAAAGGAAAGCTGAAACTAGAAACATGTTTTAAATATATTTCAATACAATGAAAACTGGCATTTACTTTTTTTCTGAAAATGCATAGTGTTAAAGAAAATGCATATTCTAATTTCAAATTATATTGTCAAATTTTAATATGTCATAAGACTACCTATTATTTGCTGACTTTCTCCTTCCAAGACATTTCTTTTCTTTTCTCGAGGCTTTTCAATTTGTTGACTTCTCCCAAATTTCAAATTACAAATTTGCATCAATTTCTAAAAGGCTGTGTGACAATCATCTAGAAATTTATTTTGTCTGTCAATCACAAGATTAACCTACTTTTATTTATTCAATTCATTGATAAATCATTTTAAAATTAGAAAAACTAAGACATATCTGATCCAGCTTGTTCACAGACTTGAGGTGAATTCTATGGGCATACATCAGAGCTGGACAGTGATATCAAGTGATGGTACACATTATTGTATTTAAAATTGTTTATCCTTTTTCCATGTAAGTCTCTGAAAAGTTTCCAGACAAGCTGGAGGTCATTTTAGTTGACCTACATATTGGATTGAAAAAAAAAAATTCTCAGTTGGAACTTAGTGTGCTAAGTTTTATGCAAGTCCTGGTTCACTTTTATCATTTTTCTCATTCAAAAATATTTTAAAAGTCCTTTAAGTAAAAATGGGAGTGTTTATCTTTTACTCATTCCAGAGGATTTTCCCAAATCTATCAGTGTTTTAATAAGCGCCAAAAAATAAATTTTTAGAAAAAGGAAGAGATGTCAAGAGTTGAGGAACCCCACTGCAACGTACTAAAGGACAGAATTAATGTGTCTTTGCCAAAGAGGTCAGAAAAGAAATGCCAATAGCAATATTTTATAAGTGATTTCACCAATCAAAACTATAAAGGACATAAGAAAACTGAGCCACCAGTAGGTCTTCAAAGCAGTTTTTTACTCCTTGTCTCTTCAAACTTTAGACTTAAGGAATCATACCAGTTTGTAACATCTGAGGCAATATGATCATTACAAATTTGACCAGTATTTAACAATTGCCTTCATAAATCGAATTGAGTGTGTCTATGCCCTCATGTCTGACACTTTAATGTTGCAGTAGAGAATTCTTGAACCCAATAATGACAACCTTCGATTTTGTTTTTCTGCTTCTTTTCTTAACATGCCATTGTCTGAAACATTTCTGCTAAAAAGGTGTTTTGCAGATCAGCAACATTAGCATTACCTGGGAGCTCGTTAACAACGTCGACTCTGAGGCCCCACTTAGGACCTACTGAATTAGAATCTGCAGTTTAATGTTGTACCTGGAAAACACCTATGCATATTGAAACGTGAGAAGCATAGGACTAAAGGAGTCTCTTAGTGTCTAAGAGAGTCTTTCTAGCAACACGTGAAGTATGACATTTTCTTATAACTTCACCTGCTATTAGCTTTGTCCAGTGAATTTCTTTCTTTCTTTCTTTCTTTCTTTTTTTTTTTTTTGGAATACCATTTTATATTTTCAGATCTACTGATTCAGGCTCTTGCTACTCATTTCTCCTCCTCCTCAGAGCAGTAATAGTGATGTTTTAAAATTTAAATCTCCCTCTCCATTCTTCATTCATATTACTCCTCCCATTGCTTGCAGAATCTAGCCACATTATGTCAGTTGAACACTCCAAAGCTTTTCCTGTTTCTGCTTAGAACACATTGTTGCTAGCTGATCAATATATACAGGTCAGGCCCTTCTCTTGTCTTGCATCAGCTCAAATAACCTGTCCTGTGAGGGGCTATCTGTTTTGCAAACCAGATACTTTCTAATTTTCAACTTTATAGTTGATATTACTTCAAAGTACATATCATGATCTGAGATCACTAATTGTGTGCAAGGAACTTGTATATCTTGAAATCCTGTCACCAGAAACAGTGTTTACTCTGTAAGTCCTTCATAATTATTTTTCAATAAATAAATGAATAGTTCTATTATTTTATATCTTCTTTATTCAGTTCATGTAATTACCTAAATATATATGGACTGCATACAATTTTCCTGAGTGCTACTGTTAAGGTGAAAAAAATGAAACAAAATGGAAGAGTCTCAGCTTCTACCCTATATTTGCTCTAGTGGAGACAGGCATATATAATGACAGATTACAATAAATGAGTAGGATTTTGATAGGAGAGTGGGTCATTTTAGGCCAAGAAACATATACAAAAGCTAGTATGAAAGAACCTGATATCTTAATGAAATGATGAGACTCATCTTTAAAATTACTCTAACAGGAGACATTTGCTAACTATAGGTAGAAGTATGAAAAGACACAAGAAAATGCAACAGCCTATAGGTTACCAGAAGGATGATGCGAGTCAAATTCGAATGTGGATATGAAAAATCTGGGTTTCTTGTTAAATGATAAGAGACTACTTATGGCTGAAGCATAATTTGTGAGACTGCCAGGATCTCCTGAGATTACTTGACTTCTCCACTCTCCTATATCTGAATACAAATAAATGAAAACAAAAATAAAAACCATGCAAACAAATAAACACAAAATAATTTTAAAAAGCCACTTTGAAAGACAAAATGCACAAGACAATTAAGGATATAATTTTATTCTGGCTATGAAATCAGAAGAACTTTAATTGATAAAAAATGTCTCAAAGAGGAAGGAGATCACTAGGCACTTACAAAACAAGGTAATAATTGAGGAATGGTGGAGGTAGGCCTTATAAAGTGGTCATTTACAGTTTTTCTGAACACAAATTGTTGGGAGGATTTTGTAACTGCTATGGATTGGCTGTGTTCCCTCCAAATCTCATCCTGAATTGTAGCTCCCATAATTCCTTCATGTTGTGGGAGGGACCCAGGGGGAGATAATTGAATCATGGGAGTGGTTTCCCCCATACGGTTCTCATGGTGGTAAATAAGTCTCATGAGAACTGACGGTTTTATAAGGGGAAGCTTCTTTTGCTTGATTCATTCTTCCCTTGTCTGCCACCATGTGAGACATGACTTTCTGCTTCTGCTATGATTGTGAGGCCTCCCCAGCCATGTGGAACTGTGAGTCTATTAAACTTCTTTCTTTTGTAAATTGGCCCGTCTTGGGTATGTCTTAATCAGCAGTGTGAAAACAGATTAATACAGTAACCTTCTCTGTATTTTAGAAGTATGGTGCTCAGGTAAAATTTAACACTCTCACTACCAACTTCTCCTCCTTTGAAGAGCTTACAAGAGGAAAATTTAACCTTGGAATTTTTTCAACTCTATCAAAATGTGTATTACTTGTATGCATTTCTCAGGTATAGCAGTATTAATAAGACAAACCAGAATGCAAATTATACATAAAAGTAAATAAAATATCTAACATTATCATGAAACTTCATATTTGGAATTTAGAAAATTTAAGCCAAAATAAGCCTTTAATTTTTATATGTTGAGCAGTTTAAAAACAGTGACAAATTACATTCAGTGTGGTAAATATTTTGTAGTTCACAATTAACTTTCTAATTCCCTAAAATGATGTCATGTCTGTTTAAGGCATTACCCGTTTGACCCTGTGTCTTACATTGAATTTAAATAGTACCAAAAAAGAATATAATTTGCATGCAGTTGGTGCTCCATAAATATTTACAGATTATAGGGATTTACAATTTAGTTCAAATAATATTACTAGATATCAATATTCTTTCAAGTTTAGTTTAAAGTTTATGTACAAAATCTATTTCTTAGAGAGGAGAAGGCTTATTTATTTAGAAAGGACAATATCAATGGTTCTAAACAAAGGATCACTTCTGTCTCCAAGGGACACTGGACAAAGACTGGAAACATTCTAGATTGTCATAAAATGACTTTGAAGAGTGTTAATGGCATCTAGTAGGTAAAGGTGAAGGTAAAGGTAAAGAGATACTGCTAAACAGCCTACTTTGCACGGAAGAGAATTATTTGGCTTGAAATGTCAGTAGTGCTGAGGATGAAAGTCCCCAAACTAAATGCGTTTGTATACAGATGAATATGTGCTCAAGTCCTTAGAGATCTAAATAAACGTGCATCAATGTGTGTATTCATAATTTTCTGGAAATTCTGAAGCCCTGTACTTTCTTTATCTAACTAGAAAAGCTATGACAATCTATCACTATAATCTTAATTGAGAATGCTTCAATTTTGGTTGCCAATTATTCTCTGATGGAGCGAAGATGCTCTGGTTCTAACTAGAATAAACAAATGGCTTTCTTTTGATTTTGGATCCCCAGTTCAAAATAAAAAATAAAAAAGACGATAGAGTAACACTGACATCATACAAATATAAATTCTAAATATCTAAATATTATTAATTTTGGTCTTTGGCTATTAATGTTGAAAGAAACAATGAAAAGATGTGAAAGCTATGGCTTCAAAATATATCTCAGAAATATTTTTTTTTTGGTACATTTGAGAGAGAGAGAAAAAAAGACAGGGAGATTGTTTTTTTTATCTTTCTATACTTAAAGATTAACTGACATTCATGTAACTATATGAAGAATTTTTTAATTCAAATTGGGGAGGAGGAGAATAATACATGAAGTGATCAAAGAAGGTCAGTTAAAGAAAATGTAGTCAGTGAATTGTAGACTCATCAAAACAAGATTAGAATGATTAGATTTTTATATCTGACAGATTTTGTATTGTTAACAAAATTATATTTCAAAAATTGTAGTCAACCACATCAGAGCATTTGTAAAGACAAAAATACACGAAACAAAGACACTGGAAAATGTCAATCACCTGATATTTAGGCAAGAACAAAGAAAATATGATAATATGAGGAAATAATTGCTACTATCTAAGCACATTGTCACCCTAAATAACAGAGAGAGAGATCTTTATTTATTTGGCAATAAATGTTCCCAAATATTTTTTACCATTGCAATGGAAATATGCATGTCATAGTAAACTTTGTTTGTATTCAGGGAAGAAAAGGAAGACCAAAGTTTTTAAAGGAAAATAAAATAAGGAGAATTAGTTGTTTTGAAATAATTATCCTTGGTTAAAAAGATCAGTAAAAAGGGTGACACCAGTCTAAGGTGGGACAGGTAGTTGTTCGGAAGATGTTCTTACAGAAGTAGCTTTTGTATAAGGTTGCAATGGCCTTTGTGCAGGGTTGCAGTTTTTGCAGAGTCTTTTGTGATACTTTTGTTTATCAATCATACAAGCACGAGAACCCTCTCTTCATGCCATTTCTCAGCTGTTTTTCTGGGTTTTAACATTTATGATCTCCTTTTGATTCTGACAACTTTCACATTTCCCCTTTTGATTAAAATCTTTCTTTGAATGTTTCACTGATCAATCATCTTGTAGTTAGGTTTTGATATCCCTGCTGAAATGGTCCTGTCCTGGTTGTTGGTCTCATCTATCCACATTTGGGAAGAGTGATTGGTGACTAGGAATCAATATCAGAACCCTTTTAACCACACTTGAACAAGAAATGAACTTGAACAAGACGAGAATGACTCTCAAAGTCTACCTAGATTCCATTATTAAGTTAAATTTTATCTGTTTCACAGTCATTTGTCATCAACTATTTTGGGCCATCATAATTTTGTTAGTAGTTGTACTTCTGCAAAAAAAATTAACAAGTAATAGTTACAAAGTTTAAAAAAGGAGAAATATAAAGTAAAATTAATAATAATATGATAACTTCAGTTCGAGTAACGGTTTTGAGCCATGGACCTAGGCTTAAAGGCAAATAATTGGAAAAGGTCAAATGATCACAGGAACTTAGGTGGGATCTGTTGTAACCATGTAGGCTTTATTATTATTATTATTATTATTATTATTATTATTTTGTGTATATGGCTCTTAACTTCTGAAGACTAATTTTTCCAGGTTCAGCATGTAGTGTTAACAATAGCACAGACCTTTTCTTAGCCAGAAGATATTAAAGGAATTTTCAGGCTAGGTTCTGTTAAGTTACCAGCAAAAGCTATTGATTGTGAAATTTCAATTATATCATTATACTGCCAAGGGAAAAGATTGGCATTAAGATGGGTAAGATTCTTGTTTTGATAGGAAATTTTATTCTGATATCTTGAAAAAAAGCTTCCTACATCATGAAAATGTCAGCTTCTCCTGGGTCACTGTGAATGTCTTTGTTCATGACATTGAGTGGTTTGGTGAACTATTTTTTGTATGGCCCATATATCAGTCATGAGGGTTGTTCTTTAAAATTTATCTGGTTTCAGCTTATTGAACTTTAGGAACACAGTAGTGTTTATTTTTAGTTGCAGAGTTGTAGCCAAATGTTATAGGAAATTAGGAGAGTTCAGGGTCTAGCCCAAACTACAGGTAGATAATGAGAACTTAAAAACAATGCACAGGGCTACAATCCAATAGCAGGTATATCATAAATTTTTTCTTTAGGAATAGAACTTTTTCTGTCTTTATATAGGAATTTCAGATTTTAAAACCTCTTGAGGCTAGGAAGCCAAACCAAGGCAGACTTTGGATTTTACTTACAATCTTAAAGTACTTGAGCCTGCCAGGAAGTGACAATTTGTACTCACTCACTCATGGTAAGGCTAGGGACTCTTGGAATAAGGCATTTTATGCACATTTTAAATATTCAATTTCAGTCAAAGTCTTGGTAATATAACCAGTGCTTCCAATTGTATCCTGATTATAAATAGAGAGCATATTTTTACTAAAATTATGTAACTGATCATACTGTCATAAAAAATAGGAATACTCATGAATAGTTTCTGAATTTTGGAGGAATAAAATAGGTAGAAAAAGCAAATGCTTCCATATTTGTTCACAAAAGTATACTTTACCAAATTATTGTAAACTATGGATTAGCATATGTGAGAAAGTTTTCTTAAATCTGGAAAACAAAGTATTTAAGTAAAGAATGAACAATGTTTTAAATAAAAGCCATAAAATGGAACTTTCATCAATTACTTAATTTCATGTTATCGTTTTGTTTTAATTGATCTTGATTAGTAGTTTCATGAACCCTTTAGTTTATTTATTAGAGTTCTGGCAATTTTTTTTAGTTCATTAACCTTAGGGTTATCAGAAATTTGTGTTTAAGAATACATGCAAAAATCCTTTTCATAAAAAGTAAGTTTGGGCTGTAACTGATTGCAAATACTTTTGGAGAAGAATTCAAAACAGTAGATAATAAAATCTTTCAATAGCCATAGTCAAAGGTTTTATGAAAATTCCCAACTGACAAGGAAATTCAGTTATTTCTATTACATATAGCATTTTATGATGACCATAATCATGATAACATTGTCACATCAGGACCGTCAGACTTTTATAAATTTCATATAATCTTTAGAACACTCACATTAATAACATATCCATACAAATATAAGTTTAGAAAAGATTTAATATAACAAAAATTATGACTGAAACATATTTGTTTTTTATAAATTTTTAAACATTTTTAGTAATAATATACCCATAAATGTCACTGAAAGATAGTGTCACTTATCATTTGGCAATGCTTCAAATAGAACTCACAAAATAAGTCTAATTATTTAACATCTCTACAAGATGAGAGGTACACTTTTTGATGCTCTCCAGGGGCCCACTGGAAAATCCCAAAATTAATTCTTGGTCAAAAAGACTTAATTTAGAATTTTGATTTGGGGGAAGCCCATCAAAAATGACAAAATTCTCAAAACAATTGATTAAAACAGATCCACAGGTCAGTGTAAAACAATATTCTTTCAAACAGAAAAATACTTTAAAAACTTCAAAAGCAATACAGAAATGTATATGGATTTAACCAAAAAGGTAAAGAAAAACCTTCTATAATGAGATTGTTTCTTGTTATGGGAAGCCCATTTAGAAAACCTGGAGGTTGAATCTGATGAAAAGGGCACTTGAGTTTAATAAGACACAGTAAGAGGGTGTCCAGACTTATGAGTTTGAACTATATTATAGAAGAATGTAAAAAGAAAACTAGTGCCTTGAGCAGGGTAATACATGGCTTTTACTAAAAGCATGGGAAGTTCCCTGTTTACGGAGAAAATTCAGTCAAATTTTTGAAAAGACAAGAATAGAGAAAGAAGTTATACTGGAGGAAGAATTCCTTCTTTAGAACTTCAAGATAAATATTTCAGCATCAGGCCATATCAGCAAAGGTAGAAGCAGAGAAAATGAAATGTAACAGAACTGAAGAAAAGATTGAAGAAGCGAGTTGTCACCACCACCAAGCAAAAAGATATACTGTCTGAAGAAAAGAAAGAACAAAAGGCAATGATGTATGATTTGCAAACCATGTGCAGCAAGATACAGCAAAAACTGAACTTATGAGATAGAAATCTGATAAGCTTCAAGAAGAATTTCACCTCAAGAAATGAAATTACCATTCTCAATGAAAAAGACAGCATTTCCAACTGAAACTAGGGAAATTAAATAGGTCTCAGGAAGAAGTGTTGCAAAAATAGAAACTCCTTGTAGTTTAAAAGATGGCTGTTAAAAAATTAAATATCAGAATTAAAACCTTAACCTTTTACATTTTATTAGGAGCAAAAAAATAATTTAAGAAAACCTTGTTTTTCTAACATAGGAAACCACACTTTAGTTTTATATTAATGTATTTTTAATATCCAGGATCAATCTTTAGAAAGACTTATGAATAATCCTAATTACAGCCACCTTGATTACACACAACATTTCTTTCATAAATTTCTCCTTTATAGACTTTACCATGACTTACTCAGACCATTCATGACATATTTGGACTTTCTGCTTTGTCCTTTACTTCCTCTTTTTTAAGTAGCCAGTCACTGTACTTCAGGACAAAAGTTTGCCAAATAAAATTATTTCTCACATGAAACTATTCTCTTTTATTTTTCACCTTTCTTACCAAAAATGTACTTTCATATCCACAATTTTCTTCACATCTCTCTCTCCTACTTACTAGTTCCTTTCCTTCCTTCCTTTCTTGTTTCTGATTACATCCTAAATCTGTATTTTTGAAAAAACATTTAAATAATATTTAAATCACACAAAATTACTTTTCCTCAATAAACAACACATATTCGTGCCTTTCTTATATTTTTCTCTTAGTAAAAAAGAAAAAAAGTTACTTTTAGGCACACTTTATGCAGTGAATTATATATATATTAATTAGATTTTTAACTATTAGTAACTTCAATTTTTAGCAAGTAGTTTTAAGACCAAATATCAGGTTTTTGCTTGTTTGTTTGTTTTGAGATGGAGTCTCACTCTGTTGTGATTACAGGTGTCTGCCACCACGCCCAGCTAATTTTTTTTGTATTTTTTGTAGAGATGGGGTTTCACCATGTTGGCTGAGCTGATCTTGAACTCCTAGCCTCAGGGGACCCACCTGCCTTGGATTACAGGCATGAGCCATTGCACCTGGCCCAAATATCAGTATTTTTAGATGGAAACCATTTTATAACATTTAGAAACATGTTTCTCATAACATAATATTTGTGTATAATAATAGATACAAATATATTTAGCTTTTCTATAAAATTTAAGAAGCCAAGAACAAATTTATATTTATGTTCAGCAATTTGTTTATTTTTTATCTTATTTAAAATGACTCATCTTTAATGAGTATCTATAATTTAACATAACTTTAAGATTTTAAATTACATAAGTTTATTTATAGAAGTCTATCCCATCTACATTTACCTAATGTATTAGTCTGTTTTCACACTGCTATAAAAATACTATCTGAGACTGGGTAATTTATAGTGAAAAAAGGTTTAATTGACTCGCAATTATACATGGCTGGGGAGGCCTCACGAAACTTACAATCATGGTGGAAGGCAAAGGGGAAGCAAGGCACACCTTACATGGCAGCAGGAGAGAGAAAGAGCAAGCAAGCGCCATGCTTTAAAACCATCAGCTCTTATGGGAACTTACTCACTATCACCATAACAGCATGGGAAACTGCCCCCATGATCCGGTCACCTCTCACCAAGTCCCTCCCTCAACACGTGGGGATTGCAATTCAAGATAAGGTTTGGCTACGGACACAGAGCCAAACCATATCACCCACTTTATTAACTTTTTTAAAACAGTTTACCTAGATTACTTATTAAAACAGATATTAGGCAAAAATAGTCATCATAACCTATGAATACCAGGTGTTTACCTAAGTAAAAACCTCAAATATATAGATATTTTATTGTTAACTCAGAAGATACAGTCACTTTCATTAAACCAACAATATTAACTTAGTCTTATCAAACATTACACGAACAAAGGTCATTCCATTTTAGGCTGGGTTTTATAAAAGTTTTTTAACTTTTGTGTCAAATCCTGACACCTTAAAATATCTATCTGAGACAAGTATGAAACTGTCAAAAATACTGATAATTTTGAAGATATTTCTTTTTTTAATTTACTAATGATTTTAAATCCAGCTTCTTTACTAAAAATTTACTTACGTCACATTACTTGGAAATCATTTCAGTTAATTACTATTTTACATTTTAGATGACAGTCCATTTATCTAAGCCAATAGGAATAGAATTCCTTAAGGGACTTCTGGCTGACTATGCCAGAATTTATTTTGTAGACACAAGATATATTACATGTATATATGCATAACTATACCTAAACACATGTGTACATACACAAATAAAGACCTTACAGCTTTCATTCTAGAATTTTAGTCATTAAGTAGTAATAAAATCACACTGGTTTATGAAAGACAGTTGAACCAAAATAATGTTTTTGTTACAATCAGGACCTGTTCACAAGACTAAACTGTACATGCCCTGATAGGTAGTTTAATTATGGCTATGGGCCAAAATTTTGGGTAAAATGACAGTTTAATTTAAAAAAAAAACAAAAAGCAAAAACAAAAAAATACTCTTTCACCTTCTTTCCTCTTTCAATGTTTACATTTTAGCTAGTTTTTTATTTTATTTTATTTTATTTTTTTCCTGAATTGTATAAGAAAAACAAAATTGCTTAGTAGCCTTGAACTAGTAATGAATGTATTTTATGTTTGTTACCTTGGTTTGCTAGACTACCAAATTCAGGCAGAGAATAATTTTACCATATTCTTGGAAGACTAGGGGCAGACGGGCTTTTTCTTTTTGGCCTCTGCATGGTAGAAAATACAAAATTTTTATGTCAGAGATATCTTATATTATTGCTCTGAGGTCAGGATTTTGACCTGTTTGATCTGTATGCCTAATTTCTATAAACATTTATTTGATTCTTTACCTTTTAGATTACTAATTTTTGAACCATAGAGTTGTTGCAATTTATAAAGCCATTATTTTGAAATCTCATAAAAACTTTTTTCTTTCTTTTTTCTTTTTTTTTTTTTTTTTTTTACATTTTGGCTGGAATGCCATAAGCAATGAGTTCTAGCTGAATGCCAGTGGAAAAGTCAGTAGATTCAAAGTAGGCAGAAAAAAAATGTATATAGCAGAGAACATAGAAGCCTATACATGTTTACTTAGAGTTATGGGTTTTTGGAATAATGATCGTTTTAGCTCTGAATATTCCATGATGTAATTTTACCCATCAGTTTAAAAATATGCGGAAGAATGGCCCATACTATGTAGACAGCTAGAGTCCTAGAAATCTTGGTATGCCTTAATGTTTGGGAATCCCAATATGATTTTTATCAATCTCTCAGAAACAAAGAAAATTTTATAAATTCTATAGAGGCATGTCAGGAGTTTAGACTGATATTTTACATGGTGGCAAACCCCAGTGGCTTTTAGTTAGCCATCTTGCAACCGCCACTTAGAATGTTTATTTTTGCTCTGGAAAGATTTTCAGAAACAAGCAAGGGGAAAGGGTCAAACAAAGTCAAAGATACTAAGATGAGTATTCACTGAAATTTTAAATCAGGCATGCAGATCAAACAAAATATTCAACTAGGCATGCAGACCAACCAAAAGTAATTTATCAGAAAAGACATGCCTCACAGACAAAATGTAAATTCTGAAGAAATCAGAATACTCAATCCAGAAAGACATATATCTTTATACCAGGACAAACAAAAGCAAAAACAAAAACAAAAACAAAAAACAAAAAAAACTTACCAAATAAGACAAAAAGTCTTTTATCATTTTATTAAGGTATCCTTATCTAAATCAGACCCCAAACAATGTTGAAAGTCTTCTACCACAAAGAGAGAGGTGCCATGAGAGAGAAGACTCACGAGGGCAGAAAAGGCAGGCCATAGAAGGGAAGAACTCAACCCCAGTGACTACTGCACACGGGTTCCAAAAATCACAAATACCTTCCAAGAGTGCTCCTTTCCAGTCCCCATTTCTGACACCATATGTATCAATGTGAATAACAGACAAGCACTATAAAAGAAAAAGATGTTTATTGGGGTATAAGCATTGCAATGGGAATATCTTTGTTGGAGTAAACTATGTGCGTATTCAGAGAGGTAAAGGAAGTTAAAAGATTTTTAAAGAAAAAAAATGAAGAGAATGACATAATTGTTTTGAAATAACTATTTTTGGCTACAAAGATGAATAACAAAGGTGATGCCAGTCTGTTAGACAAGCAGTTGCCGGGCAGATGTCCTTGCAGAGTATTTTTTGTATAAGGCTGTGATGGCCTTTATGCCATTGTAATATTATTACAATGGCATTAAAAGTGTAATGGCATTGTGCCAAAAGGTTGTCGCTTTTACGGTCTTTTGTGATAGTTTTTATTATTGAAAATACAAGGAAAAAACCTTCTCTTCATGGCCTTTGGCCTTCTCCAGCTCTATTTGTCAGAGTTTTCTTTATTTTATTTTTAACATTAGTGACTACATTTTGATTGTGACAACTTTCACAGCATGTACATATATCAACTGATTTATTTAGTCCTTTCTGAATTATAATTTAAAATGCATATTGACATTTGGGATTTATTAACCATCTATACATACAGGCAAGTTTTTTTTTTAATTAAAATATTCTTTCTTTACATGTTTCCCTTTTTTATTTTCTTTCTTTTCTTGACCTTCCTCTACTTACTGTTAAAGAGCATTTGAACTGGGTACTATTTATTTAAGGTTGGCTTTTTTCATGGAACTCAGATCATTTAGTAGAAAAGGCATTTAACAAAGTCAAGGTTATCATGTTGACTTCACAGGGAGAAATCTTTACCATAGCCCAATAAAATTAACTTTAGATTTTCCCCATTCTGTACTCATTCTTCCACATAGCATTAATGCTCTCATCAGTGAAACCTGAGGCCCACGAAAGCATAGGCTAATCTATGGGAGGAAAATATCTTTTTTCTACTCATTTTATGTTTATGACTGAAAGCCCTATAATAAAAGACAAAATAACAAGAGAAATGCATACAAATGTATTCAGTTTAGTTTTGCATGTCATGGAAGTCTTCATGAGGAAAGGAAGAGCCCACAACATAGTTAAAACTAAGAGTTTTTTATGACAGGTTTAAGGAACAGTGGATAGTTGTGGAGAAACACGATAGATCATAGAGGGTGTGATCTAATGTAAGTAAACCAATGGGGAGTGGGAGATCCCGATTGGCAATACCTGTGTGTTCTGATTCTTCTCTGTGTCCTTGTCTTGAGACATAAGGATGTACCTTTCTTCCCGATATAGAGAAGGCACTCCTAACACGAAAGTTTTATGATCAGCTTCAGGAGAAAGTCAGGATGCCCTTATTATGTTTTATGACCTGGTTCAGGGAAGAAGGGCACAAGGAGCGGTGGTGACATTCCTGCTGCTAATGTTTTCTCAAATTTCTTAAAATATTCAATTGCCAAGGTGACATATTTTGAGGTAGTATGTCTTGCACCCCATCAGTAACAAGGGACAGGTAGTTAACAAATGTGTGAACAGCCTTCATGGGAACCGTGGCAAACTTGAGAGTGTGCCCTAAAAGGAGTGAGCATTAGAGACCTAGCTTCTGGCTTTCATTCTCCTGTATTATGACGATTTGCTGCCTAGTGTTGCTAAACATTCTAGTTTTGTTTCTTTTTCTTTCTCTCTCTCTCTCTCTCTCTTTTTTTTTTTTTTTTTTCCTTTGAGACCGAGTCTGGCTCTGTCGCCAGGACGGAGTGCAGTGGCGCGATCTAGGCTCACTGAAAGCTCCGCCCTCCCGGGTTCAAGCAGTTCTGCCTCAGCCTCCCAAATAGCTGGGACTACAGGCGCCCGCCACCACGCCAGGCTAATTTTTGGATTTTTAGTAGAGACAGGGTTTCACCGTGTTGGCCAGGATGATCTCCATCTCTTGATCCCATGATCCGCCCGCCTCAGCCTCCCAAAGTGCTGGGATTACAGACGTGAGCCACGGCGACCGGTCAGAAGTTACATTTTAAATGGTATCTCCCCATTTTTTTTAATGGCTTTTTTTGGTCTTTCTGTACTTTTCCTTTCCTTTTTTGTTTTCTTGTTGAATATAGTACATCATACATATCTGAAAGTACTAATTTTACACTTCTGACACAGATGTTGATATTTTTCCCAAAGGGTACTAAGTCAGAATATATTAACATTCTATTAGAAATCTACTCAAATAGTTGCCACTGGGGTTTGATATGCCAAGAACAGCATTTTCATTAAAGGGCCATAATGTGACTGTAAGAAACTGTCTAGCCAAGCAAATAAACCTTGCATAGAATCCCAAAATGCCGTTGTTGACTGAGGCAGAGGTTTATGAACTTCTTCTCTATAAAAGCTGTACTTCAATATGGCAGCTTTGGACTTGGGGAAGGATTGGGATAATATATTTGAGGCAATTAATTTATGTTCATAGTGGTAGAATTGCTTGCCCTTCATTATTGCCCTCCAAACACTCAATTTTCTATCCTTCTGAACATAGTTTTCTTCTTTTCCCATGGAAATGGTAAAGTCAGTAAGCCAATTCAGTAGACCGAAACCAGATATATTTACATAGTAAGTTTGTTGTAGAGATGGTGGTGCAAGTTGATTTTTGCTGTTTTAATACAACTCTGGATGCCAAATTAAAGATTATTCTATGCCAGTTGTTCTCAATGTCAACCTAAAATAAAAACAGAAAGAGAGAGGCTCTGCCAAAAAATGATTTTACTTGAGAATAAATGACAGAGGATTGTAATCCAGGATACACAGGTTGTGAAAAAATCATAGTTGTATCTAGATAATCTGAGGTAATGAGAAATTTTTAAAGGCAAAAAGGAGTCCTCATAAACTGCTCCGAATAAAGGTATGTTGGTCACAGAAGCTCATTTCTGGAGCTGGTGTCAGCAAGTTGGTAAACATACGCGTTGCTAGGCAAGTGTTCTTGTGAGAGCATCTAATCTGTAATACTGTTGTCTTGAAAAATTTCTTAGATAAACCTTGTTGAAAAACTATATGTGGACATACAGAAAAAGCAGTTAAGGTAAGATGTGAAACACATATAGGATGTATAGAAACTTTTTGTGGACTTCAGAAAAGCCTTTTTGTTAATTCTTATCTCAAACACAGATGAGTTCGCTTCTTTCATGACCTCCCAGCTGTACCTGGTCCGGGTCTGACAGGAGTGACTTCATCTTAGTACCAGCAATGTTCACGTTCAACTTTCACATCAGTTTTGAGTTCATATTAGACTAACCTGGAGAACTTTCAAAAATCCTGATGTCCTGGATGCTTCCCATTACAAATTAGAGCCTTTTGGTGGCATATGAAAGGGATCCAAACATCAGTAGTTTCCTAAACTCTTTAGTTAGAAAGAGCAGCTTTAAATGATGCAGCTAAGGCAGAGAACTATCATTCTCAGTGATTTTGAGTAGGGATTTTTATCTCCGTGACGGGAATCTCAAAAACCATGAGATCCAGCTAAATTATATGTATCCAATTATTTATATAACAGAAATTTGTTAAAATATTTTTAACAAATATTTTAATACTTAGGGAAATATTTTCCCTAATAAGGAAAGTTAATGTGATCTGGAATTTAGTTAAATTGTAGAAGAAAGAAAATCAAACAGAAATTATCTTCTGAGTGAAACTGAACAATAAACAGGTATTTTTGGCCAAAGTAGAATGAGATATTGGGAGGGGCGCATTAGGCATGGGTGAGAACAATTTGTTCACCTTTGATGGCCTAAGGACAATCTATCTGTATATAACTCACAAGTTGTTTATCATCACTAAAATTTAGTACATAGAACACTGTTAAATTTTTTTGTTTTCATTAATTATATTAAATATATTAACTTTAAATTATTGATAGCATTTGTCAGAGTGAGGTTCTCAAACTTTAATGGACATCATAATCATCTGGAGGGCTTATTAAAACACAGATTGCAAGACCAGCCCAGCAAATATGGTGAAACCCCATCTCTACTAAAAATACAAAAATTACCCGGGTGTGGTGGTGCACACCTGTAGTTCTAGCTACTCGGGAGGCCGAGGCAGGAGAATTGCTTGAACACTGGAGGCGGAGGTGCAGTGAGCCCACATTGTGCCACCAACACAGATTGCTTCCCTTTCATCTGTCAGTTTCTGAATTGACAGGTCTTGGGTGGGGCCCCAAAATTTGTATTCCTAACAAGTGCCAGGTGATGCTGCTGCTGCTAGTGCAAGCACAATGCTTTGGGAACCACTGTCTTATAAGGGATACCTCATTTATCTGGTGATATGGCCAGGGCTCAGATAAGAAACGTTTTAGTAAACTATTTTACCTTTGTGAGCCTCCTCATCTGTAAAACAAAGAGGTTGGACTAGATTATATTTACTACAAAGAAATATTGGATAAGTTAATAATGAGAACCCCTTCGAACTAAAAATGTTCTTTAGAAGAGGATAAATGTTTTACGAAAGAAGAGCAAAGAAGTATTCAGTCTCTACTATAACTAATTCCGATCATTCCTGAACTTTAATACCCAATTAGCAAAACAAAGGCCAGTACCTAGACAGACCCTTTATACTTTTACAGTAGTTTGGAGATCATTTTTCCTCTCTTTTATGTCTCATCACATCCTCTGAGGGCTGCAAGATATTTTTCATAGTGTGTTTTCCAGTCATTGGTCTTGGTGTCTCTGAAAGGAGGCCGGGTATTTATACGTATTTTTTTACCTAATTACATTTCCATTTAGGTCTTACTGCTCTACAGAGATTGCTACCTTTTAGCTATTGGCTGATCCACCTTTTAAATCTAGTTTTTCAAAATTCTCAAACAGTTCTGGGTAGCATTCTGTCATCTGGATTGCAAACAGATGAGGTTCTAGTAGAACTCCAGGGGTTCTGAAGCATTATATGCTTCAGAGCATATAATGATGGTTGGACCAGTGGAGGGAGCTGTTTACTTGAGAATCACTGACCTTTTTGCTATAAGGCAAATATGAACACACTTCGTTGCTGGTGACGAAGCTAGTGCTAAACCACTTATCCCTCTGAGTCAGCATTTTCACTGAGCTACACCACTTATTTTGCTTTTAATTTGAAAGAGATTTACCTTACATTATTGCCTCAAAGGACTGTTCTTTCAATGGCTCTTATGACTAAGTGAAATGTTGGTAAGAGCTGAAAGTAGGAGATGATCTATAAGATAGAACAAGAGAAAGGCTATTTGCTAAATGAGGTGAACAGTTCCTTATTAGTAAGCATATTTGAGGGTACTCAGTCTTAACTCATGTAAGTAATAAATTATCTCTGATAAGAAAAGTTTAAAAAAAGAAAAAGAAAGTACTTCTCCCTCAGTGCATATTTAACTTTCAAGTCACATTATCTTTGGAGTTCCAGAGTTAATGATTATTTATTTTAATAGAATGAGTAGATTTAAATTGGTTAAATACAGACTGTTGAATTTCAGGACCGATGAGGAGTGCCACTAATCTGAAGAAGGCCAGATGTATGAATGGAAGAGAATATTTAATGATGTTTGTTAAAATTTAAGAAGACTAGGCTAATAAAACGATAACATGAAATTAACCTTTTAGATTCCAGAGTTTAAATTTCTGTTATATGTGTCTGTCTGGTTTATTTATGTTTTTCTGTGCCACGCTATGGTTTATAATAGTTCAGAATATCTGAGAAACCTGTAATTTATGCATGTTTTTGTTTTTGAATGAGACTATAAACAATAATAAACAAAGCTTAGTTTACACGATATTCAACAATTTGTTTCTAATTTTTTCACCTGTGGACATTTTTGTCATCGTTAATGTAATTGAAAATGATGGCTCAAAAGAAGAATGGAGAGGAAATAGAGATGTAGTCAAGGGACTAGATTCTAAAGGTGCCTTCTCCCCTTCTAGTTGTGTAATTTTTAGGTAATTGCTTACCTTCAGTGGGTTTTGAATATGCTTAATTTAAAATTACAAGATTTAACTTCTAGGCCTTTCCAGTTTTTATATTTTGATGTGTTAAAAGTGATTCTTGGTTATAACTAGGCCACTTAGTTTACCAAATGAAACTGAAAAGCTGAGCATCCCAAGTGTGTTTTAAAATCACATTGATTCAAATACAGATTTATATGTGGAAACTAGTCAAAGTTTAATGTTGTGTGGTTAAAAAATACATATATTTTAACTTATAATTTTTGATCACATTTATTTGAGAATATTAGTAATAATTTTTACTAAATATTAGTAATAATGTATACTAATTTTTACTAATTTTGTTTCATTATTAAAATTATTTTTTTTACTATTTTTACATAATGTGTTTTTATAATTATTTTAATCTTCAAAAATACTAAAATTCCTCCCTCTCAAATATGGTTTAGTTAGAATATTACAAAGGTAATATTGAGGCCGGTTGTATTTCTCATGCCTGTCCTCTAATCCCAGCTACTCAGGAGCCTGAAGCCAGAGGATCACCAGAACCCAGGAGTTTGACGCTGCACTGAGCTAAGATCACACTCCAGCCTGGGTGCGACTCTGTCTCTTAAAAAAAAATTAGTCTAGATTTATATAATAAAATAATGCCAAAGACATGTACATTATACATTACATGCTGATACATTTTATTTGGAAAAAAATGCTGTAAATATAATTTAGAAAGCTGATAACTAGCTTTTAGAAATCCCATTAATGTCTTTAAAATATTGTTACACCACTCTTAATTAGCCTAAGAGAGCCTTGTGGACTGCTTTGTAGTCTAGTCAAGTCTAAGTTCTATGAATTCCTTGGTTGAGATTTTCTACTAATAGATGGCAGTTTTCTGTGATTAAAAAAAAAAAAAAAATCAAGTTCAGAAGCCTTTGCAGAGCAATCTGTTTAGTTTTTCAAGGCTGTCTCTTCCTACTAAAAGGTTAGAAATATGACATATGATGTGCTTCTTTTGCCTGCAGAGAGATTACTTCATGATAATATAGATATTTGGATTTTGAATTGCATTTCGGGCTATCAGAGATGTCACTAAAGATTTTATTTCATGTCCAAGTACATATGTAGTTCTTGCTGTACGTCTCATCTCTAGAAAGCATTAATGTAACTTATTTAACAACAAATTTATGAGAAAATAATGGAGAACTATGTGTATAGTATTTTCCTTTAATCATCATTATCTTTTATACAAATAACCCTGAGAATATAAGTTTGATGGACTTAACAACTTTCTTTTTCAGAATATGTTTAGCTTTCTGGATTTAGGACTACAGCCTCCTATCATTTTGTGTAAAGACATTTCTAGTCTATTTACTATTGATTAATTTTATATGATTCTTAACAATAAATTCAAAATCATACTCTTAAAACTTCACCTTTGGCAACATGCATTCAATTTTATGTTTTCTCTGCTGGCCTGAAATCACTAATGAAAGCCTGAATGTCACGAGGCAATGAGGATTGCCCATCAGTTACAGAGCTTAGCCAACTGTGTAATGAAGTCTTGTTTGTTTGCTTTTATATAGCACTTAGTGAATCTCAACACATTTTCAGCTGCTTAGTGATATTGCTCATTTTAACATTTCACCTAAACTTGTTGCATCATTTTACTAACCATTACTGAACTTTATTTCATTTTGTATACCTAGTAAGGCAGTACCAAAGTAATTGGAACTCGAGCAGATAATAGGCACTAAAATAGAATAACAGCAACATGAAAAGAGAAGGCATCAAAGATGATCAGAAATCAGAAACTACATTTACCATATTTTTGTACACACTATTTAAAAGATTTTAAAACTAAAGTAAAAAGCAAATACATGTTTATGATTATAAATACATACCTACATACATATATAGTAAGATTACTACAGTAAACTATGTAAGTCTCCTATTGATATTTCTATCTGGGTTGATTTCCAATACCAACAATGAAGTTTTTATTCTCTGGATGAAACTCGGTTTTCAACAATTCAGTTCATTTCTGACAGTAACTACTTGGAAATGAACTGAATTGTTGGCTCTACAGCTTTAGGACTCACTCCCACAAGACTAACTCCACTTTAGGCCCTAATTACAAGCCTTGGGCCACCCATACATGTGACTGGCTGGCTATAAATTGGAGTGCCCCAAATCCCTCCCCTAAGGTTTGATAGGGCTCACAGAATGTATGGAGACACTTTACTTATTAGTAAATAAACTAATAAACATATTGGTTTATTATAAGGAAAGCCACTTAAGAAGAATCAAATAGAAGAGATATGTAGGGCAAGGTATGGGGATGGGGGTGGGAGTTTGCATAGAGCTTCCATGTTTTCTCTGATTCCACCATACTCACAACACCTTGATGTGTTTACCAGCCTGGAAGCTCATCAAATTTAGGTGTTCAAGTGTTGTTTGTCTGTTTGTTTGTTTTTTGAGATGGAGTCTCATTCTGTTGCCAGGCTGGAGTGCAATGGCATGATCTCAACTCATTGCAACCTCCACCTCCACCTCCCAGGTTCAAGGGATTCTCCTGCCACAGCCTCCCAAGTAACTAGGACTGCAGGTGCATGCCATCACACCTGGATAATTTTTTGTATTTTTAGTACAGATGAGGTTTCACCGTGTTAGCCAGGATGTTTTCCGTCTCCTGTCCTTGTGATCTGCCGCCTCGGCCTCCAAAAGTGCTGGGATTACACACGTGAGCCACTGTGCCCGGCCTCAAGTGTTTTTATAGAGCTTACTCTCCAGCCTCTCCTAGTTTTCCTAGAAGTCATTGAGTTGGACTAAAAGTACCAACACTTTGATCACTTGGTCTTTCTGGAGGCTAGCCCCATCCATCCTGAGGCTATCTGGAGGCCCTATCCTAGTTCATCTCACTAGCATACACTTAGGTGCCATCAGAAAGAGTTCATTATGAATAACAAAAGACATTCCTGTTACTCAGGGAATCCCAACGGTTTTAGGAGCTCTGTGCCAGAAACTTGGATAAGGACTGCATTATCCTATTCCATTTTTAATAATCTGGCCTGTATCCTTCTCAACTTTTGCCCATGTGGACTTTGGGCCAGACTTAATCAAAGAAAAAGAAGTAAGGTATTATATATCATGAAGATTAATGCGAGCACCAAAATTTAAATATGTATCACAAATGTATGAATTAAAATATATTTTATGTGTTCTTATTTTTTAAGAGATGGGGTCTCATTATATTGCCCTGCCTGGCCTAAAACTCCTGGGCTTAAGCAATTCTGAAGGTTCTAACTAGCTGGGATTAAAGGTTCACCATTGTTCCTGGTTTATGTTTTTAAAATCTGTTTTCATATTGAATGATTTTGCTTTTAATTCTAATTTTGACATTAATACAGATACTACTTTTTTATTAATATTATCTTAACATATTTGTGCATCTTTTTATTTTTAACCTTTTTAACATTCTAATTATTCGTATATAGCATTTCAGCAGTTTTTGTAGATATAATCAATCGTTTGTTTTAAGTTCAACAAATGATAGCTTCTGTTAGATAGATGCATATACATACACACAACAAACATTTGAAATACAGAGAAATTTCAGCCTGAAAGCTCACAATCTACCATTAATAGTTTTGTTTTGCTGAATACTAATCACATGTATCTTTACTGAAAATAATTTGACACCATTATCTTTACCAATTAAGGAATCATAACTTTTCTAAATATATTTCTAAGAATTTTCTGAGGCTGTTTCAGGAATGTTTTATGATTCTGTTGCCAGGTATTAGTCAGCAATTTTGGCTGGAAGCCTACAAGCAGAATGGAGATGTTGTAAGCTGCAAATAAACGAATTAAAAGGTATTGGGTAGCTTAAAAAAACAAAACAAACAGAAAATGGAAATGAGTAAGGAAGTTAGGCAATATCCAGTCCTGTGACCAAAACAAGTTCAGCAAAGCATTCTGTGCTGTAATTTTGCTGATCATTAGATGCCACAGCTTGCTCTACTGCTAGTAGGAACAGTGGCCTCTGGATGTAGCTGCTGTTGTCACTGCCACTTCTGTTCCTGGAGACCACTGCACCTCCTGTCATTGCAATGGATTCTCTGTTGTCTGAATAAGAGCATCTGAGTGTTGTACTTAGGTCACTTGCTCATGGTCTAAAAACAAGGGAGTCCTGATCATTAGTTTGTCTTTATCTGGGCTTTTTGGCTTCTAGAATCGGGGTCAATCTACCTGCAACCAAGATTCATAGAGCAGCAATGTTCCAATATAGAAACAGAGTTTATATTCAGGGTAACAACCATAAGACAAATATTGACTGTTACAGAGCAGCCATTAAAGAGATTGAGAAGTTAAGATTTAATGTTGTAAATTAGTTTTTGGAGATAAATAGTCACACTTGGATCACAAAAATGTAACCTGTAAGGAACCACAGAAACCATCTCATGTAGCTGCTTTTTTTCTTTTTGTGTTAGGCAACTGAGTATGAGTGGTTAAGTGTCTTGTCCATTAAAAAAAATAGCATACTGTTTGTTAATTCTTTTCTTTAGTAAATGCTTATTAAACACCTAATACATATTGGACACAACACTTGCTGCTGGGAAAAGAGTAATAATAATAATAGTATAAAAACATCAACAATACATACCCTATTGTCAAATATCTTATATTCTAACAAGAGGAAACTGACCAAAAAAAAAAGTAATCAGATTAGCAAGAATGATATTGTCAGAAAGTAAATATTTATGTAATGGGGAGTGAACAGGTGTGAATATTAGTATGATTACCAATTCTACGTATTTTTTTCTGGAAACTTACACTTTTTCCTATTCAGTATTTAACATTTTCATATGAATATTTTTCAGGATAATTTTCTTAATTTACTTTTGCCACTTGGTGGTACTTTTCAGTGTAAAGACTCTAATTCTTCAGTTCATAGATTCTAATTTGTTATTTCTTTGATAATTTTTCCTCTCCATCTTATGTTGTAGAATATCTTAAACAAGGGATGTTATTAAGACAGTTACATACATGCCCTATCTCTTTGCATTTTATTTCTGCTTTAGAATAGTACTTTTGCTTGTTCTTTGTTTGGTAATTTTATCTATAAACCTGCCCCATCTGTTATTCAGTGTGTTTATTAAGAATCTACTTTTGGGCCGGGCGCGGTGGCTCAAGCCTGTAATCCCAGCACTTTGGGAGGCCGAGTCGGGTGGATCACGAGGTCAGGAGATCGAGACCATCCTGGCTAACACGATGAAACCCCGTCTCTACTAAAAAAAAAATACAAAAAACTAGCCGGGCGAGGTGGCAGGCGCCTGTAGTCCCAGCTACTCGGGAGGCTGAGGCAGGAGAATGGCGTGAACCCGGGAGGCGGAGCTTGCAGTGAGCTGAGATCCGGCCACTGCACTCCAGCCTGGGTGACAGAGCGAGACTCCGTCTCAAAAAAAAAAAAAAAGAATTAAAAAAATAAAATAAAAAAAAAAGAATCTACTTTTGTTATTGTTATTCAGTTTTGTTGTGCATAGGGGAGAATATCAATTATGATTTTGAGTTCCAAAAACAGAATTGTTTAAAAACATTTTATTCTTTTTTTTTTTTTTTTTTTTTTTTTTTTACTTTCCAGTGGAAATCTTTATCATATTACTTTTAAACCATTTTTTTTTTTTTTTTTTTTTGAAACGGAGTCTCTCTGTTGCCCAGGCTGGAGTGCAGTGGCAGGATCTCCACTCACTGCAAGCTCGGCCTCCCGGGTTCACGCCATTCTCCTGCCTCAGCCTCCCCAGTAGCTGGGACTACAGGTGCCCACCACCACACCTGGCTAATTTTTGTATTTTTAGTAGAAACGGGGTTTCACCGTGTTAGCCAGGATGGTCTCGATCTCCTGACCTCGTGATCCGCCCGCCTCGGCCTCCCAAAGTGCCAGGATTACAGGCATGAGCCACTGCGCCCAGCCTAAATAAATTTTTACATAACATTTTTACTTGTGTATTTATTTGCTTTACTTTAAAGCTTATTTCCTTTTTTTTATCATTTTTCTTACATTAATATTAAATAGAAAATAAATATTATTTATCTCAATATTTTTACTTATTTACTTATTTTATATATTTACTTTAAATTTATTCACTTATTTTAATATTTTAGTCTTTTTCTTCTATTAGTTTTGTTTCTTCTGTTAGCTTTGTTTTCGTGAACTGTAGTTATTTCTTCCTTTTGTTCACGGTGATGGTTTTATTCATTTACAGTTTTAATGTGGTTTCCCTGAAATATTCGGTGTCTCAGGATTTTCTACTCCTTTTTAAGTGTAAGGATTTAAGTTAATGTATGATATTGGCTGATAGCTAGAGTGTATTTTCTCAGTAAAGTGACAGCCAAAGATATTATTTATAATTAAACTGATTTTCATATATATAAAATCTACAACTATAATGAACAGGGAGAATTACAAGTAATGAAAATAGGTTACGATTCCTGGAGACATGGTTTAGTAGTTAAGAAATGGTAAGTTCTAGGCAGGCTTGTTTAGAGAGTGGAGGTAACTAATTTTGTGTGGGTGAGGTTCCATAAGCTCATTACATGTGGCAACTGTTTTTCTTGGTCTCAGTAATCACTGAGAATCTTCAGTGGCAGAGCTTACTAATTTCTGATGCTAGGAATCCTTATTTTACTTTGCTGAGATGTTTAAAAGCACTTTAATTAATCACTCAATGAATTAATTGAGTAATTGCATGATTAAAATTTAATTTAATTATATGATTGCAGTTTGTTTGGAAGCAAATGTAAGTGTAGAAGAATTATATTTTCAACATGCAATATCTCATCAGTTTATCTCCCATCGTTTCTCAAGAATCTCCTGGAGCATATGTTCTATCGAAACTGTAGAGTCAGCCAAGAAGGAAGAAGCTATAGATCCAATGCAGGGAGAAAAGTTTTATTTTAAAATACTACATGTCATCAAACTTTGTAAATTAACTTCTCTAAACACTTTTTATGTATTAATTCATTTATGTGTCATAATACCCCTAAGAATTAAGATTTGAATACAGTTAGGATTTACTTCAAAGTCTATACTTGTAAGCTCTACAAGGTGCTGCCTCTCCCCGTGCAGTGCTGAGAAGGAAATTAGAACTATGGCCACAGCTATGCAGCAGCCTTTGAAAGCTATGTTCTTCTCCGGGTATTGTGACAGCAATGGGAGAAACTGAGAGACTATGTGATGTTTGACCAGATGGATAGTTGACTGCACTGTTTTACTTCTATTAAATGAAGTTACATGAAGATAAATTTTAATTAATAGACTACTCTATGATGTGAGAAAAGTATTAATCACAAACTCCAGAAAAAAAAAAAAAAACACACACACACAAACAGACATGCACACGCACACACACGCATTACACACACAAGGAAATGTAATTTTGATTATGTTAACTGGCTCGAAAGTAACAATATTTACTTACTCATAATAATGCATGAACCAAATACTAATTTAACAATAATGTAGGCAAAGGCGAGTGGATCATGGGGTCAGGAGTTTGACACCAGCCTGGCCAACATAGTGAAATCCAGTCTCTATAAAAATATAAAAAGTTAGCCAGGCATGGTGGTGGGAGCCTGTAATCCCAGCTACTTGGGAGGCTGAGACAGGAGAAACACTTGAACCTGGGAGGTGGAGGTTGCCGTGAGCCAAGATCATGCCACTGCACTCCAGCCTATGTGACAAGAGAGAGACTCCACCTCAAAACAAACAAACAAAAAATAATGTAACTGTTGTACTGCGTTATAAGGTGAGTGTAAGGGGTAAATCTCTATTTACTGTAATGGAAAGACAGTAGATCCTTTATTAATTGATAAACATCGAGTTGGTAGAATTTGCATGTAATTTGGAAATACAAAAGTAAGCGCTAGGAGAAACAACTAAAAGAGCTTCAAATTTCCTAATTCTGAAGAACAGAATCATAAGATAATGGTCTGTTTTTTTCTTTAAACAGCTTTCAGCATTTTTCACCTTTAATTTGAATTTTTAAAACAAGGTACAAATCATTTGCTAAAAACAATAAAAGTTTTCAAATGGAAGAGCAGAGGAGAGAGAACCAGAGATGAATTTATGGAGGAAAACTTTTCAGAAGCCAAAGAAGAGAGAAAGAAAAAAAAGAGTTAATTCTGTAGTTATTCATTAGGCTCTATTATTAGTTTGGACTTAGAATTTCAAATGTCATTATAGGTAATTATTTTGTTTTACCTTGATGTTTGATACATTTAATCTCTCTAGATACAACTCATCTTTCTCTGTGCCATATTTCTTCTTCTATGCTCCCATCTAAGTTCATTTTGCCTGTCTTTCTCATGTGTCTCATGTCTCAATGGTGACACCCACAATCTACCAAGTCATCTCACTGGAACCATGGCGTCATCTTTGACTTCTCCACTATTCTTATCTCCACGGGTCAGTCTTCTGCCAATTCTATTTAGTAGTAAATCCATTTTCTCCTTTTTATTCTCCTCATTATTGTTATGCTTCCAGGTTTATTGTTTCTTGTCTGGCTTACTGCAAGATTTCTAAACTAGAAATTCCAAAGTTTTCTCTTTTATAATAATTTCAAAAATATGCCAAAGCTGAGAGAAAAGTATAATGAATCCCCACAGCACCTAATTTAAAATACTGTTACTTAGCTAAGTCAACACCAGTAAGGCAATCTGTGAACTTACTTTTCATTTGCAGTCTGTATTCCCCCACATCATTTTTTGTTAGTTTCACATTTTCAAAGTGTATATGTATTATGTACGATTTAATTTCCTTTTAATCCCCATTTAATTTTTGGTATAGGTTATATTTATTATTTGCTACAAATCCTTATGCTCATGTATTTACAGTCA
This sequence comes from Macaca fascicularis, assembly GCF_037993035.2. Lineage (NCBI taxonomy): Eukaryota > Metazoa > Chordata > Mammalia > Primates > Cercopithecidae > Macaca > Macaca fascicularis. The sequence continues at coordinate 76,373,966 of NC_088376.1, forward strand.
TTTTTGTTGTGAGAAGTTTGTTTAAAGGGAAGGACTTATTGAATATAATATTCCCTGTTCATTACAGTTTGTAGCCTACATGCTTGAAAGTAAACTTGGTTGTAAGTAAAATTTTAGGCTCACATTTTCATTCATAAACATATTATTCTATTTTGGGGAGCATGTTATGGTTGAAAAATCTGGTAACAATCTGACTTTTTTCCTTAAGTCACTTGCTTTTTTGCCTCTCAGGAAAAAAATGTTTACTGTGGTTAAAGTCTAATGGTTGTAACGGTGTGCTTTGTTTTGTTCTTCTGGGTCAGTTTTCCCTAGTGTGTTGTCTGTCTTTTCAATGTGTTGTTTCAACTGTTCTTTTATTTTAGAAAAAAAATGTTTTAAATCATAGTTTTAACTGTATATTACATTTCATTACTTTGCGTTTTTCACCTCTCAATATCTATTAAATACTTTGGATCTATGTCGTTTCTTATTTTTGATTAAAGCAATATCTTCCTTTCTGTTTCTATTCCTCTTAACAGAAATAATAAAACTTCTAATCTACTTTATAATTCTGATTTTTTTCTTTGAATTATTTCTTAAATTATGCAATATTTTTCTTGCAATCCTCTCTTCTTCAATCACCTCATATCTGAGTTTTCTGTTTTTAAAGCTTGTTTTGCAGTGTTCTTTAATTTTATTAAGTTTCTTTAGCTTGTTTTGAAATACTAAGTTTTTTTTTTTTTTTTTTTTTTTTTTTTCTGTTTGATAGGTGGTAGATTCTTTATTTGGTGTGCCTTTATTTGAAGTAGGTAAATTATTCTGTCTTTTATTCTTATTTCCTTTATATTTGCATAATTTCTACTGCAATTTTTTTCTACTGCTCATATGCAGTAGAAAAATTCCCCCCTTCCTTCCTCACTTTCTCGCTTTCTTTCTTTCTTTTTTTCTTTCTTCCTTTCTTTCTCTCTTTCTCTTTTTCCTTTTTTTTGGGGGATGGAGTCTCACTCTGTCCTCCAGGTTGGAGTGCAGTGGTAAGAGCTCAGCTCACTGCAACCTCTGCTTCTCAGGCTCAAGTGATCCTCCTACTTCAATCTCCTGAGTAGCTGGGACCACAGGTGTGCACCACCACACCGGGCTATGTGTGTGTGTGTGTGTGTGTGTGTGTGTGTGTGTTTGGTAGATACTGAATTTCACCATGTTGCCCAGGCTGGTCTCAAACTCCTGAGCTCAGGCAATGAACTACCTCACCCTCCCAAAGTGCCAGGATTACAGGTGTAAACTACCATGCCTGGCAAAACTTTGTTATTCTCACAGGTGTTTTTTAAAAAAATACAGTCATATATTTTTGAAAGGTTAATTCTCTTTCCCTTTCCCAATTTATCTGAACTCTCTTAATTTAGCTTCTGTATCCTACAGCTTCTCTCAATGTCAGACTGTTCTAGAAAGGATATCTAGTCCGTGGATTTCAAAGATCCATAGGTTTCAACCTTTTTTCAGAACAGCCTTTAGATGGTTTCCTTACACATACCTTTGAGTTGAACTGTGAAGAACGCTGTCCCAGTTTTGACTGCCATACGCTGATCAGCTGGCCAGGTTTCTAAGGAGTACCTGTAGTTGACTTGTAGGTTCTCCGGCTCTTAAGTTTATCCAATTTCCCTTTGCCATTTCTCTGCTTCCTTTCTCATAGCCGCTGACGCCATGTGGACCTTGATTTGTTTTTTGGTTTTGGTTTTGTGTGTGTGTGTGTATGTATGTTTTCATAACAGCTCTTTTTAGAGATAATTAATGTATAGTAAAATTCACCTTTTAAAAATGTGTAATTCAGTAGTTTTTGGTATATTCATAGAGTTGCACAAACATAATGAACTAATACTAGAAAATTTTCATCACCACCCCTCCAAAAACCAATCCATTAGCAGTCACTCCACGTGATCTTTTCCCAACAGTCTCTGGAAATCACTAATGTACTGTCTGTTTCCATAGATTTGCCTATTCTGGGCTCTTCAGAAATAAATAGAACCATGAAATGCATTTTTTGCAACTGGGTTCTTTTACATACCATAATGTTTCAAGACTTGCTCATATTCCATCACCTTTATATTGCTGAATAATATTCCATTACATGGATATGCCATACTTTATTCATTTGCAGGTGCTGGACATTTGTGCTGTTTTATCGGGGTCATATATGTGACTTCTAATATATCTTTAGGGAAGTTATTGCTTCTAGTTCTCTATAATTTCACTAGTCCAAAACTGCCTTCAGCTATCTATCCTGACTAAACCCTTAGTCACCCTATCAACTTTTATTTTACCTGAACAAAGATTATTTTACATATATCTAAATATGCAAATTCAAAAACTATATAATTGTAAATGAAAGTAGAAAAGAAATGAGGACTAAATATATTTCAAATAGTAATTTAGAAACCTAAAGATGGTTATGAACTCTAATTTGAATAATCTGTATTGTGAAGTTGTGACTGTCCTTTCAATAGACATATTCAAACAAACATTGGATGGCAACCTAAATATTATAGACAGGTTTCCTGCATTAGTCTGGAGGTTAGACAAAATGACAACCAAGATCACTTCCAATTTTTTATTTCTGTAATGTTACATACCCAAGAAATTACCAAAAAAGGCTTTTAATAATCACTGACATCTTATGCTGTCAGTTTTTATAAGCAATTACATTTTTAAAGAGACATCTATACACATAAAATAGAAGCATTTCCGTTACATCACAAAATAGGCATTTCTAAAAATAAACTGAGCTGTTTTCCAAAATCTCACATGTAAAAAGACTATGCTTATAGTAAAGTTAGTGATGGGCAAAGCGACTCAGCATCTATAAAACTTTGCAATTGGAGCACAAAAACAAATGAACAAAATGATATTCCTTATAAACATACTGGTGCAGTTAAATGTATAATATACATATTTAATTCCTAACAATTATAAATATTACAGTACATATTGAACTTTATTTACCAAAAATATCAATCATTATGTTTGAAAAGAGGAACAAGAAAAATTTCAGTTAAATTGCTCTGTTATAAAGATTAAAATGAAAGTTACAAGATATATTAGTTAACTAGGGATGTTTTAAGTAAGTATCGCAAATTAGGAGTCTTAAAACAACAGACATTTATTTTCTCACTAGTCTGGCCATAAGTCTAACATCAGGGAGTCATGTCAACAGGGAAACACTTTCTCCAAGAAACTCTAGGAAAAACTTCTCTTTCTTAACCCTTTCAGCTTCTGGTAGCTGTGAGTATTTCATAGCTGGAGGCTGCAATACTCCAATCTCTGTTTTCATTTTTGTGTGAATTTATGGAATGTATGCTTTGTGTCCTTTCCTCTTCCTTGCTCTCTCTCAAATCTCCCTCTCCCTTTCTCTTACAAAGACTCTTGTCATTGGACTGAGGACTCATCCAGATAATGTAATTATGATATCTATATTTTACAATCATTAACTACAACTGTTAAGACCCTTTTTTCCAAATAAGGCAATATTCACAAACTTTCAGAATTGGGATGTGGGCATATATTTGGGGAGCCACCATTTTATTCAACATACAAGAATGGTGGCAAACTATGTAATAATAACTTCCAAGTCAGAAACGTTATCTAATTCAAGCCAACAGGTAGATTTTTGGGGTCAGCTGGCATCATATATAATATTAAATCCTCTCGTGGCTTGCTGCATTCAGTGGTTATTTGGTGGCACAAAGCACTGAAATGCTAAGGAATGCCATGTATGAGCCAGTGCAATTTCCACTTCATATTGACATTGTTTCCCTATTTACTTGTCACATATGACTAATCCACTTTACAGAAAATACACATTGTAGGAGAAAGACTATATTTCAGAACAAGCCATAAATCAAATATAAATAAGCTAAAAACTCTAATGCTAACATTCTAAGCCCATATTACTATTAGAATTTTTAGAAAAAGCAATATTATGTTCTTATTATTGAGAAAAATTGACAAGTTACTTTTACAAATCATTTAACTGAAGTTTGAGGTGAGTTTATACAATTGGAAAAATGATATTATATCATATGTCACTAAAAGTTTTAAATATGAAATAAAACCTTATTCCTAAAGAAAGTACTTCTTGAAACTATTAGAATGGGGATATAAAACAGAAATATGTTAAAAATAGTTCACATAATATATGTCTCCAAAAGGGGTCATCAAAATATGGATTTAATGACTAATATTCAAGGATCACAGTGAATTCCTAAAATCTAAACCTTTCTAGCTTTTTCTTCTTCTTCTTTTTTTTTTTACCTTTAGGCTATTTTCGTCAACTTTAGCAATGTGAAAATTACTGAGCCATAGTATTTCCATTAATACATTTGTTGACTAAGACTGAGACAGAATCAGATCCACTGCATGTCTTTGGGGTTGAAAGAGGAAATATTTTTCTGTTCTATTTCCGTCAGGCATTCTATTAAAGAGAATATAAAATACCTTATAGGTTAAGAATTATATTTAGAAGAGTCTTCGAAAAGTTTTATTACCTTATTGAAACTCTGCACTGGTTTCAGTGAAATCATCTTGAGATGCACAAACATTTTATAGATCATGTCTTATTTTAGAGTAAAAGCAGATATATTTTGAGATATGACCACAGTGGAGTGACATTACCTGGCACTTTCTTTAACAAATTGGGAGTAAAATGTATTTTTTTTTCTTTTGCCTTACTCAAGAACTATTAGGCTAAATTTTAGAAATTATCTCACTGGTACACTTATTTTAAGTAATCTCACTGCTTATAAAAATCAAGACATTTCTAGTGCAAGAAAGATACGAGCTCTTAGATTCCCAAAAGGATAGCTGCTTTGCACGTGTAGTGTAAATAGATCCCTTTCAGACTTAAAATTGGGCTTGCTGTTGTTAAGGGCTATCAATATTTAACTTACCAGTTTAATTATTTACTTTATCTGTTTTAAGACTAGAGACTTTCAGATGCATAGCATATACTCTAGAGAAGGGAGGGAACATTTCAAACAGGTCCCACGTTTTACCCCCTTTTGTTTTGTTGCTTTACTCAATCTTAAATCCTTCATTACCTTCCTTATCTCAATTTACTCATTCATTTGGTGGTTTCAAAAAAACATCATAGTACATGTTCAAGGATCTCTACTTGTATGTCTTTGGCAATTTCTTGATTTTTATATTAATGGATTTCAGGTTAATTCAACAAGTTCAAAAGTTATTAAGCACTTAGTGTTCTCTAAGATGTTCATTTAGTAACCGTAATGTAGATAAGGTGGATAGGGCATGATTCCCACTTGTGCTGCCTTAGATCAGTGCAAAAAAGCTCCTGCCCTAAGCTCCACAAATCAGAGAAACTTGAATAAAAATAATTAAAGAACACACAGACAATTCTCAGCACAACTCATTATTTGAAACACTTGTTCTCAGGATTAACATCATTCAGATCCTAGGAAAACTTTACTACATATCTTGGCATACCTTATAACAAAAGGTGATTTGTCGTGGGGTGGGGGGAGGGGGGAGGGCTAGCATTAGGAGATATACATAATGTAAATGATGAGTTGACTGGTGCAGCACACCAACATGATACATGTATCCATATGTAACAAACTTGCACGCTGTGCACATGTACCCTAGAACCTAAAGTATAATTTTAAAAAAATGTAGAAGAAAAACAAAATGTGATTGTATACAAATGCTTTGAAGATTTGTGGGTTCCACAATTGCCAGTGTCAGATATGTACTATTTCTGAGTAAAGAAAAAGTCTGAGAGGAAGAAGCACTTAAAAATAAAAACAAATTAATTTTTTAAATCCTTTCAGTTAACAAATGCATTAGACTCTTACATAATAAAACATTTCCAAGGGATATTGAGTGTCTTTCTTTTTTTTTGTACCTCTTTGTGCTCTTATTTAATCCTTAGAGTACTCAGAAATAAGCATCCTTTTATTATTAATTAATTTATTTGTTTATTTACTTATTTATTTATTTATTTTGAGACGGCATCTCACTCTGTAGCCCCGGCTGGGTGCAGTGGCGCCATCTCGACTCACTGCAAGTTCCGCCTCCCGGGTTCAAGCCATTCTCCTGCCTCAGCCTCCCGAGTAGCTGGGACTACAAGTGCCCACCACCACGCCCGGATAATTTTTTGTATTTTTCAGTAGAGACGGGTTTCACCGCGTTAGCCAGGATGGTCTGGATCTCCTGACCTCGTGATCTGCCCGCCTTGGCCTCCCAAAGTGTTGGGATTACAGGCGTGAGCCACTGCGCCTGACCCAGAAACAAACATCTTTCTTTTGCAAGTGTTGCACATACTGGCTGAGGAACATTTTTCAATATTTAACCATTCATGCTACTCACTCTTAAATCTGAATAAATGTAGTCTTAGATATAACATGTAAAAAAGGTACAACTGGATGGATATTTGATAACAGATCTGTGAATAGTTCTATTTTTATAAAAGTATTTAATGGCTTAAAATGAGAATTTTTTAAAATTAAATTTAACATTATATTTACATAATTTTATTAAATATTTTTATAGTTTTCCAATTTATTCTAGTAGGTTATTTTGAATATTTTTTTAAAATAACAAGTATATAAAATAACTTTAATTTAATACTTTTACATTTACCTTGAATTTCATTTTTATTAAAATTTGTTGAAATTTTATACTTATAATTAAATTTTATTAATTTATTTAGATCTTTATGTGTGAATCTTTATTATTACCATCATGAATAATTTTACTGAAATGAAGGCAAAAAGAATGCGCTTTATAAAATAGACATATATGAAATAGTAATAATTTATGAAATATATATGTATATATAATATGCCTGTATACTTTTGCATCCTTACCTCAGCATCTTATCCACACGGAATCTAGGCATTCTCTGTGACAGCTACATATGTCTTTGATATGTTACTTACATCAGTCTTAAAAAAATAATATCCTGACATTTTTTGAAAACATGTGTCAATAGGAAGTTAGATTTGCTAATGTAAAAGGGTAGAGTATGTATTATTTCGCAGTTTGTTGTTTTGATTTATGGTTTTAAATATTAAGACTAAAGGATATGTGGCCCTGTGTTTGTACTTACGTTCTGAGTACTGAATCCTACCAATGTGAGGGGTGGACCATATTTACTCTTTTAGGAGGCTGCAACTCAAGCAGAAATATGTATAAAACTGATCCAAGCAAGTATCTATGAAGGATTCTAATGGCATGTTCCAAAATGCCAGTTATGCCCAATGATGAAAAAGTAAACTAACACTAACATGACAAAATATATATTACTTTCATTAGAGCATTTGTGATATTATAAGAATGAATACTAATTGTGAAAAAAAATGACAAATATAGGAAGTATAAAGTTTTAAAAATAAAAAGACCCATAATTCGGATGGATGTGGCAGGAGGATTGCTTGTGGCCAGGAGGTTGAGACTGCAATGCACAATGGTCAATGATGGAGCCTTTGATTAGTCACTGCCCTCCTCTAGCCTGGATAACACTGCCCCAAATGAAAAAAAAAAAAAATGCACTTGCAAAAATATTCAAAATCCTAACACCGTCAAAAATATTATTTTGGGTGTAGTTGTAAAATCTTATTTAAACTTGTAGTCTTGTTTTCTATTTATGAAAACAAATTTTTTAATTTGAAAAATGTACATGTTAAAATATTCAAAATTATCTGGAAGTATACATCAAAAATAATATTTTTGCTATACTTTTAAAGTACACTATTTTTACATATATGTTTACATACTGAATCTTTCATAATTACTGAAGAAATATAACTGGTCTTAAAATTAAAGAGGACATAAAAAGGGAACTAAATGACAGGTGAGACTACATTTTAAGTGATTTATTATTATTTCCCAATTAAAATCAAAGGAACAGGATGGGTCAAGTAATTCAATATGCATTTTAATTAGCAAGAAAAACATTAATTAAACTTAGCTATTAAAATGACTTTTATGTTGTTTTTAGCTGGTAATAACTTTGTGAGAGGCAAATAAAACAAAACAAAACTGTGGTTTACTATTTTGCTGAGCCTATCAGCTGAATTGCCTAGTTTAGATATTATTTAGTAAGAGTCTGAAGATAAATACATCATTTCATGTGTTAATCTTCTATTAACTTAGGAAAAAGATCCCATCTGCACTCTTGATGAAGGATATGTGCCAAGAGATATTTCCCAGTACAAGGAAAAATAACAGCTGAAGGTAATATTGCAGGATTAAGCCTGATATTTTAGGCTGCACAAATGGTCAGAAATTGATTTTGTTTTAGAATTGATTACCGTATAATTGATTTCTCATTCAAACAGAAAAAAAAATCTGTTAATCTATTTCACATTTTTAAAATTCTTACATTGTAAATTATTATCTACCTTTTATTTGTTGGCAGTATAGATTCACATATTTTATTTTTCATTTAAGATTCACATATTTTATTTTTCATTTAAGTGGCATTATTTCTGATCCTATACACAACTGAAGATCTCTTTCAAGTTTATACATAAATGGAAAATAGGTTGAGTATGACTTCTGATTTTTAACGTTCTCCTGTAAAATTTAATCACATTGCTCCATTGTTATCTGATGAGCAGGACCTGAAACCAACCTGTTATTTGTTCTTTTTTTCTATCTCGATGCCTTTCAGATTTTTAATTTATCTTCGTAAATCAAAAACTTGCTAGGCTACATGGTGGTCTCTTTTCATTGATTTTTTTGTTTCTTGTTTTTTGTTTTTTTTTTTTTTTTTTTTTTTTTTTTTTGGTCTTAGGGCATAGAAATGGTTTGGATTTAAGTTCTCTGTAATATAAATAATGGTTTAATGATTCATTTATAATGTAGATTATTGCTTCTGCTTCAGTTCATCTCATTTCCTTCTTGGAGACATTTGTTGGAAACATCTATAATTCCATATGTGCAATGTGGTGACATGCTGATGGAAGAGTATTCGGTCTTCCCTTTGCCAGAAATACCACCAGCCTTCTGCTGGCCTCCCAACTCTCTTCAGATCTTCACTCAAATGTCACCCACTGAAACATGACATCTTCCCGGGCCTACCTGTGTAAATTCCCGCTTCCTCCTGCAGCTCCACATTTTCTAAAAGCTTTTATTTTAAATTCAGAGGTACGTGTGCAGGTTTGTTACATAAGCAAACTTGTGTCATGGGGAATTGTTGTGCAGATTATTTCATCACCCAGGTATTAAGTCTAGTACCCATTTGTTATTTTTCCTGATCCTCTTTCCCTCCTCCTACCCTCTACCCTCCAATAGACCCCAGTGTGTGTTGTTCCCCTCTGTGTTCATGTGTTATCATCATTTAGCTTCCACTTATAAGTGAGAACATGCAGTATTTGGTTTTCCTTTCCTGTGTTACTTTGCTAAGGATAATGGCCTCCAGCTCCCTCCATGTCCCCGCAAACCTGATAAAAGCAACATGATCTCATTTCTTTTTATGACTGCATAGTATTATATGATGTATATGTACCACATTTCCTTTATCCAGTCTATCACTGATGGGCATTTCGGCTCACTCCATGTCTTTGCTATTGTAAATAGTGCTGCAGTAAGCATATGCATGCATGTATCTTTATAACAGAACAATGTATATTCCTTTGGATATATACCCAGTAATGGGATTTCTGGGTCAAATGGTATTTCTGTCTTTAGGTCTTTGAGGAATCGCCTCACTGTCTTCCACAATGGTTGAACTAATTTACTCTCCCACCAACAATGTATAAGTGTTTCTTTTTCTCCACAACCTCACCAGCATCTGTTATTTTTTTTTTCACTTTTTAGTAATAGCCATTCTGACTGGTGTGAGATGGTATCTCATTGTGGTTTTTATTTGCATTTCTATAATGATCAGTGATGTTCAGCTCTTTTTTCTTATGACTGTTGGCCACATGTATGTCTTCTTTTGAGAAGTGTCTGTTTCTGTCATTTGCCCACTTTTAATGCATTAGTTTTTCCCTTGTAAATTTGTTTAAGTTTATTATATTATTATAGATGCTGAGTTCTAGGCCTTTGTCAGATGCATAGTTTGCAAAAATTTTCTCTCATTTTGTAGGTTGTCTTACTCTGCAGATACTTTCTTTTCCTGTGCAGGACCTCTTTAGTTTAATTAGATCCCATTTGTCAATTTTTGCTTTTGTTGCAATGCTTTGGCATCATTGTCATGAAATCTTGTTTGTTCCTATGTCCAAGATAGTATTGCTTTGGTTGCCTTCCAGGGTTCTTGTAGTTTTGTGTTTTACATTTAAGTCTTTAAGCCATTTTTATTTAACTTTTGTGTATGGTATAAAGAAGGGACCTAGTTTTAATCTTCTGTATATGGCTACTCCATTAGTTTGGCACCATGTTTTGAATAGGGAATCCTTTCCCCATTGCTTTTATCAGGTTTGTTGAAATCAATAGTTGTAAGTGTGTGGTCGTATTTCTGGGTTCTCTATTCAGTTCCATTGGCCTCTGTGTCTGTCCTGTACCAGTACCATGCTGTTTTGGTTACTATTGCCAAAGTTTGAAGTAGTATAGTCTCAAGTAATACAGTTTGAAGTTGAATAGTGGATGTCTCTAGCTTTGTTCTTTTTGCTTAAGATTGCCTTGGCTATTTGGGCTTTTATTTATTTTTTATTTTTTGGTTCCATGTTAACTCTAAATAGTTTTCTCTAGTTATGTGAAGAATGTCAATCAGAGTTTAATGAGAATAGCATTGAATCTATAAATTGCTTTGGGCAATATGGCCATTTTAACAGTAGTGGTTCTTTCTATCCATGAGCATGGAATGTTTTTCCATTTTTTGTGTGATTGTTGATTTCTTTGAGCAGTGATTTGTAGCTCTCTTTGTACAGTTCCTTCACCTCCCTTGTTAACTGTATTCATAGGTATTTTACTCTTTTTGTGGCAGTCGTGAATGGGAGTTTGCTTGTGATTTTGCTCTTGGCTTGACTGTTGTTGGTGAATAAGATTGCTAGTGATTTTTGAACATTGATTTTGTATCCTGAGACTGCTGAAGTTGTTTATCAGCTTAAGAAGCTTTTAGGGCTGAGACAGTGGAGCTTTCCAGATATAGGATCATGTCATCTGCAAACAGAAATAGTTTGACTTTCTCTCTTCTTATCTGAATGCCCTTTGTTACTTTCTCTTGCCTGATTGCCTGGCCAGAACTTCCAATACTATGTTGAAGAGGAATGGCGAGAGAATACATCCTTGTCTTGTGCCAATTTTCAAGGGGCATGTTTCCAGCTTGTGCCAATTCAATATGAGGTTGTCTATCTGTTTGTCATACATAGCTCTTATTATTTTGAGGTGTATTCCTTCAATATATAGTTCCTTGAGAGGTTTTAACAAGAAGGGATGTTGAAATATATCAAAATCATTTTCTGCATCTAATGAGATAATCATGTGGTTTTTGTCTTTATTTCTATCTATTTAATGAATCACATTTATTGATTTGTGGATGTTGAGCTAACCTTGTATCCTGGGGATGAAGCCTATTTGAGTGTAGTGAATAAGCCTTTTGATGTGCTGCTGGATTCTATTTGACAATTTTTTTTTTGAGGATTTTTGTATCCATATTCATCAAGAATATTGGCCTAAAGTTGTTTGTTGTTGTTATTGTATGTCTATCAGGTTTTGGTATCAGGGTGATGCTGGCCTGGTAGAATGAGTTTGAGAGTAGTCCCTCCTTTTCAGTTTTTTGAAATAGTTTCAGTAAGAATGATATCAGCTCTTCTTTGTACATCTGGTAGAATTCAGCTGTGTATCTGTTTCGTCCTGGGCTTTTTTGGTTGGTAAGTTATTTATTACTGCCTTAATTTCAGAACTCATTACTGGTCTGTTCAGGGATTACATTTCTTCCTGCCTCAGTCTTGAGAGGGTTTATGTGTCCAGGAATTTATCCACTTCTTCTAGATTCTCTAGTTTATGGGCATAGAGGTATTTATAATAATCTCCAGTGGTTGTTTGTATTTCTGTGGGGTCAGTGGTAATATTCTCCATATCATTTCTAATAGTGTTTATTTGAATCTTCTCTCTTTTCTTCTTTTTTAAAAGTCTAGCTAATGGTCATTATATTATTCTGTTTTCATGCTACTAATAAAGACATATTTGAGTCAGGGTAATTTATACAGGAAAAAGTTTTAATGGACTTACAGTTCACGTGGCTGGGGAAGGCTAACAAACATGTTGGAAGGCCAGGAGGAGTAAGTCACATCTTACCTGACGGCAGCAGGCAACAAGAGAGAGCTTGTGCAGGGAAACTCCACCACATAGAACCATCAGATCTGCTGAGACTTATTCAGTGTTACGAGAACAGTACAGAAAAAACCTTCCTCCATGATTCAATTTCTTCCCACCAGGTCCCTCTCATGGGAATTCATGATGAGATCTGGGTGGAGACACAGCCAAACCATATCATCTATTTTATTAGTTTTTGCAAAAAAGCAGCTCCTGGGTTTGTTGATCCTTTGAATGGTTTTTTTGTGCCCCTATCTCCTTCAGTTCAGCTATGATTTTGGTTATTTCTTGTCTTCTGCTAGCTTTGGGATTTGTTTGCAAGTGGTTCTCTAGTTCTTATAGTTGAGGTGTTAGGTTGTTACCTTGAGACATTTCTAACTTTTTGATGTGGATATTTAGTACTACAGATTTCCCTCGTAATACCACTTTAGCTGTGTCCTAGAGATCCTGGTACATTGTGTCTTGGCTCTTATTAGTTTCAAAGAACTTCTTGATTTCTGCTTTAATTTCATTATTTATCCAAAAGTCATTCAGGAGCAGCTTACTCAATTTCCATGTAATTGTATTTTCTATTCCTTTTCCTTGTTCCATTTTTATCACTACTTAGCATATTAAATGCTTTACTTATTTATCTGCCTTTTCTCACTAAAATGTTATTTTATGAGGGCAGGAATTTTTGTCTTTTCTTTTTTAAAAATTTTTTTGGGGTCTTATTTTTCTGTCTCTTGTATCTATTTTAAAATCTATTGTTTAAAAATATCTACTGATTGGCAGATATATGTAGTCAATGAGTGTAGGCTAATAAATGAAATTCTGAGGAAGGGTCATGTGTGTATGCATCGTGAGTGGGGATTAATGAGAAGGCAACTTATTTAGTTTGATGCTCATTTTTTACTAGACATTTTGTGTTTACTGTCTTGTTAAATTTTCACAACAATCCACTGAGATTTATATGGTCTTTGGCATTTGTTTGATATTTATCAAGGAAATGTTCCAGAGTTCTTATAGCTAGTAGGGAGGTTGAACTGTTAAATCTTTTTTGTATTATAGGACTGATTTGCTTCAAGTGAAAGCTTACTAGAACATTTGAGAAATGTTTTGGTGAATAAATAGGAGTCTGCTAATTTGATGGAATGACACTGGCATTTCAGGGAGAGAAGAGGGCATGCAAAGGCAGAAGTGTAAAATACCAAGGTTTCAAATCCCAGGGGAAATGTGGAAAAATAATACATACACGATACCATAGAATATTGATCTAATATTTTAAGTAATCTCAGACTTTTATTTTTATTTATTTAACATACCTTCCTATAATTGGTCATAACTTGAATTTATTTTAGTAAATATTATTGGATAGGGGGATAATTAACAATTACGGCATTGTTCCTTGGGGAAAATAGCATTACCTGATAATACTGACTTTGGGTATAGTTTCCATGTATTAAATGAAACTAAAAGTAGAGACTGTCCATATGTAATACAGAATTTTATTAATCATTAGAACATTTTTTATTTAAAATACCCATGATAAGGATTTTTTTAAATTAGAACTGAGACCCATAACTGTTTAAAATAAAACTCTTTCATTGATTACATTCAAGGAATTGACTTAAAGAGATGAGTCACTGTTGCCTGGCCACAAGAAATGCAAGTTCTTATGTGATCTCTTCCCTGCTTAGTTACCCAGTTAATCATTAAATCCACTTTTTCTTCCTTTGGTTATTTCTGTATTTGTGCCTGCTGTCTCTCTAAAGGGACTGATTTTCATTCCTTGAAATGTTGAGATGTTTTTACTTTCTTCCTGCCGCCGCCCGACGCCGCCTCCTCCTCCTCCTCCTCCTCCTCCTCCTCCTCCTCCTCCTCCTCCTCCTCCTCCTCCTCCTCCTTCTTCTTCTTCTTCTTCTTCTTCTTCTTCTTCTTCTTCTTCTTCTTCTTCTTCTTCTTCTTCTTCTTCTTCTTCTTCTTCTTCTTCTCCTCCTCCTCCTCCTTCTCCTTCTCCTTCCTCTCCCTCTCCCTCTTCTTATCCTTCTTCTTCTTCTCCTTCTCCTCCTCCTTCTTCTCCTTCTTCCTTCCTTCCTTCCTTCCTTCCTTCCTTCCTTCCTTCCTTCCTTCCTTCCTTCCTTCCTTCCCTCCTTCCTTCCTTCCTTCCTCCCTTCCTTCTTCTCCTCCTCCTCCTCTTTCTTCTTCTTCTTCCTCTCCTTCTCCTTCTTCCTTTTTGTTTGCCCAAAATATATGTTCTACTTTATATCCCCACTCCCCAATTCCTAGTAGTAGTTTTCTAAACTGATCACATTCCTGTTATTTCCAAAAAGGAAAATCAAACCATTTTTATAATATTTTAAACATTTCTCAATATATAATTTGAAAATATTTTAAAGCTATGCCAAAAATGATTAAATAATCAGAACCTCTTTCAACCAAAAGAGTATCAAATACATGCTGTTACTTGCATTCAGTAATATTAATGATATTTCATAATATCTATTGATCTTGCCACTGTTTGTTACATTGCGTATTGGACTTTTAAAAATGTTATCTATCATTGGCTGGGTCCGGTGGCTCACGCCTGTCATCTCAGCGCTTTGGGAGGCCGAGGAGGGCAGATCACAAGGTCAGGAGATGGAGACCATCCTGGCTAACACGGTGAAATCCTGTCTCTACTGAAATATAAAAACGATTAGCCGGGCGTGGTGGCGGGCACCTGTAGTCCCAGCTACACAGGAGGCTGAGGCAGGAGAATGGCGTGAACCCTGGAGGCGGAGCTTGCAGTGCCGAGATGGCGCCACTGCACTCCAGCCTGGGCGACAGAGCGAGACTCCATCTCAAAATAATAATAATAATAAGTGTTATCTATCATCCTGTTCATCTCTTTTATTTAGCATACCAAAGTCTAAAGAGATTACATTTTTTAGCATTCTTTTATAAGCAGTTAGTAGAAGATGCGGAACTTCTGTCTCCTATTAAGAACTTTTTATTCCAAATCATGTTATCTCATCCTAGGTACAGGATATTTGGCAGGAGTATCATTTTTAAAGTGGTTGGTTTACCTTGATTTTCAATTATTTTAGCATATCTTCTAAGAAAACTAAGAACAGTTTTCTAACAACGATGCTGCGGCAAATATCTATGGTTCTCATTTGGCTGGATGTCATAGGACTGGACTTACACTGACAAATATTTAATCATCTGCCAGCCTTCTGTTGGTGACTTTGGGCTAATCAATATCCAATCACGCACTTATGTCCTCTGTATTCAGTTCATCTTCTAGCATGGGCCTGATTCTGTTTAGATTGACTTTGAATGTATTCTACTCTCAAATCCTGTTATACTATTATATATTTCTTATTACTCTAGTTTTTGGAATTCTCTTTATCTTCCCTTCAGACTTCCTACTATAATGCTGATTCAAGATGCCAAAAAAAAAAATTCTCATTATACCCACAAAGAAAAGTCTAGTTGCATAGAGATGTAAATCATCAATTAATATTTAAGTTTACAGGATTGACAAAAACTGTAGAGATCTTCCAATCCAGGGGGATAATAATCTAGGCATCACTGAGTCTCTGTGAGGACCTACTGCAAGGTCAAAACTACTTTCTTAGTAATATTAAAATAAGGCCAGGCGCGGTGGTTCAAGCCTGTAATCCCAGCACTTTGGGAGGCCGAGACGGGCGGATCACGAGGTCAGGAGATGGAGACCATTCTGGCTAACACGGTGAAACCCAACCTCTACTAAAAAAAATACAAAAAACTAGCCGGGCGAGGTGGCAGGCGCCTGTAGTCCCAGCTACTTGGGAGGCTGAGGCAGGAGAATGGCGTGAACCCGGGAGGCGGAGCTTGCAGTGAGCTGAGATCCGACCACTGCACTCCAGCCTGGGCGACAGAGCGAGACTCTGTCTCAAAAAAAAAATAAATAAATAAATAAATAAAAATAAAATTAAATTAAAATGATGTTATTTCCTTGTTAACTTTCATTCTCATAGGAGTATACCCCCATGAGAAATTTTCCAGTGGTTACCTGATTGATCCAGCTGCTTTTATTAACCCAATACAGATGTTTGCAAAAATGTGTTTATGAATTCATATTAAAATAACAAAAGTAAACCCATTTCATGTTAACATAAAAATTGTTTATAAGAATGAAACAAAATTATTCTTTTCCATAACAAAACAGTTATTGAAAATCATGACATTATTTTGCTATTTTGCAAATGTTTTATTGGCATAAACTAAACAACCTATGATAAGTTAACTAACCATGCTAAGCCTACTATTTCTAAACTGGGCATCAAAATAGTACTAACTAAACGTGAAATAAATGCTATGTATTACTATTACGATTCAGGATATTTATATTGTGTTTTCTTTCAGAAAATTTGAAAGCATTTTATACACAACAAAGTTTTGTAAGAATATTTTAGCTGATTTTCATTAGTATGCAGTAGTCTGTATATACCCCAAATGAAATAAAAGTACATAATTTCCAGAATCAATATTCCAGATACCCTGTTTTCTACTTTTTCCGTGCCTAGGGATGGCACTACTTTATCTCATGGCTTTACTGTTCTAGTAGTAAAACCAAACAATTATAGTAGTGCAAACATTTATCAATATTTTGAAAAGATTTTAAAGCTATGCTAAAAGTAATGATAAAATAATCAGGACCTTTTCCAAAAATGAGGGTATCAAATATATTTTGTTATACTTTCTTTTTGTAACATTGATCAGATGTTTTATAATGTCTTTATTTCATGACTCTCTATTTTCCAGGTTTGTATGCAAAGTTATGGAAAATTATTTGTCTATCACCACACTAAAGAAAATAATATTTGTAGTACACAGGATCTGCTCAGTTACAGAACAACTCATAGATAAGCAAAGTAATGAAATATTGGTTAGTTGAATAAAATATTTAAGATGATTCTCCATACTTTCTTTGAAGATTTCTCTTTTTCACATTCTTTCAAGACTTCATAGTGTGAGTGATTACCTTGAATAATTGTATCTGAGTCTCCCCCTTTTTTTTTTTTTTTTTTTTTTTTGAGACAGAGTCTCACCCTGTTGCCCAGGCTGGAGTGCATTGGCAGTCTCTTGGCTCACTGCAAGCTCCGCCTCCTGGGTTCAAGTGATTCTCCTGCCTCAGCCTCCTGAGTAGCTGGGATTACAGGTGCCTGCCATCAGGCCTGGCTAATTTTTTCTATCTTTAGTAGACATGTAGTAGGGTTTCACCATGTTGACCATGGTGGTCTCAAACTGCTGACCTCAGGTGATCCACCTGCCTCAGCCTCCCAAAGTGCTGGAATTACAGGTGTGAGCCACCATGCCTGGCCCTGAATCTCTTCTTAAAGAAAGGGGTTTATCCTGTGGTATCAACCTACAGCAACTAGCTTCAGTTTCGAATGCTATTAGAAGATGGACTCCATGAAAAATCAGAAATCCTGAATATATAATTCAGGAAAATTTATATTAATAAAGATAAGATGGAACACATAAAAATATACTATACTTTCAGTTGTGGAAAAGATTCTTTGCTTTGGGTTTATCTTCTATAATACAGCTATTCTCTACACATGAAAAAACACTCAAGTTTTAACTGAAAATAAATAAATACATTTTAAGCAATGACAATAACAATTTTGTGACTTCACCAACTTTTATATGCAAAGTTAATATGAAACCACCAATTGCTCTAGACCTCCTATCAAATAAGGTTGTATCATATTCTTCATGATAGTAGAAGGATAGATAGAGGTCGTGTATCTTTATACTGTCTCTATTTCATTTGGGACAGTGACTGCTTTCGCTTGAGGGCACTTAAGAACAGTTCAGATCTAGATAGACAAATTGCAGGCTGGTTGACAATAGAGTTAAATTTCTGATCCTTTCATTAATGTCCTAACAAATGTAAGGCATGGCAGTCTAAAGCAGATATTATTCATAGTAATTTCAGGAAAACAAATGCATCTGAATCAAATCTGTGAATAACTCATTCCATGATGTGAATGTACAAAGAAAAAAGTAACTACTTTACTTTTGCAATATCTAATTTGTGAATTTTTCTTCTGAATCCCATTCTCTGAATAGGGTGCCTTGCAGGGGCAGGGGTTGGGAGTGACTCTTCTAATGAATCTATTAGAAACAATTAAAATATGTAAACCTTACTTTAGTATTTGTTTATTTTTGGACTAAAAGAATAGTTTCTCAAATAAATTTTCTTCCCTTACACTACCATCATCTCATATGAACAAGAAGATTGATGTGTTTATGACTTTATAAATTTGAGGATAAAGGGACTTCTTGCTGGTTTTCCAGTGCATAAAGACAGACACTGCTCTCCAGGGCAATTTTTTGTTTTTGTTTTTGTTTTTTTTCCTGCTTACAACACATCCTACAAGTAAAATCAGGTGATCTTTTTTTTTTTTTTTGGTATGCATATACAGGGACTCCCAGCCTGCTGAATGCTGACTCAACTTCTATTCAGTTTTCTTGAGCTATCAGCTACCATGATCCATCCTGTGGTCTGAAAGAAGTCCCCTCACTACATCATGATATACATCATGGTGGTTCCTCTGGCTTTCAATTTACTTCCAATCCATATTTGAAATTAAATCATCCTGGAAAGATAAATCCCAAAGCCTCCTTTTCCATGATCACATTTTGCTCTTGACTATTTATAAGATATACTGCAAAGTTCCCTCCTGCCAGTTGTTGAAATAGGTAGTTGCCGGGGAGCCTTGCTGTTGATGCTCTTTTACAACAAAATATCTCTTCTTCTGTTTACAATTTTCCAGGATTCAAATGGGCGGAATTTTCCTTTACTTCAAAATCATTGTCTCTTTCTTCCTGAATCACGTTAGGTCTTAATGGTGAACACAGAAAAATAAGTTTTTTAAGAATGACTCTGCAGGCCTGTCCTTGGTGTGTTACATCAAAACTAAAAAACAAATTCAGGTTAATTCTTTCTTAAGACTGTAGCCAGGCTTGCAATTGCCATATGTATGTCTGCATTCATGTTAAAAAACAGAACAGGACAAAACAAAACAAAACAGTATAAAAGAAAGACAAAATAGAAATATCTCAAGATACTTAGCCCCTGGATGATGAGATAATAGTCATGGTAAATATATATTATGTGTATATGTTGTGTATTTACACATTATATATACGCACACCTACATGCATGCACACAGACACACGTATACACCTTTTTATTTGTTACACTTTGCATTAGTTGTGTGGGCAGAGAAAATGACTTTAAAAGATCCCTTTGTTTTTAGACATACCAACTAAGGTGATTTTTTCCAGAATCCCTCCAACGCCGATAACATAGAAAAGAAAATGGAACAAAGAAAAAATAAGATATGATGAGGATTATTTGGTCATAGTTGAGAAGAACATTTTTATGACAAAACAATAACTTAGAGATGTAAGTTATGAACATTACTATGTATGACATTTTTTAAAATCGTGTGTTCTTTTTTCTCTCCACAACATGGTAATACCTGATTGAAGCAAAATAGCAGTTAGCAGACCTTATATAACAATGGGATTGCTTATATGAACAAGACATAAGAAACTTATTTAAGTGGAGCAAAAAAGGATAAACTTTAATCAGAACACAAGAGATTTTTTTTCAAAGGCAATATCTTTCTAAAATCCTTTTATAATCTCTAAATAAAGGGAATGGACCAATGATCTCTGAGGCCCTTTCCTAAAATGCTATCTGATAGCATAAAATCTGACTTCCTAATAAAGGATAATGCTGCACTGAATCAGGCCAAAGCGATTTACTAATACAAAAATATGAGAAACCCCTCGTAATCAGCAGAGTGAGGGAGTCTATGACTGGCTTATGGCTTATTTTATTTTATTTTTTTCAGAATAACAAAAACAAATAAAGTAGAATTGAATCTGAGTTAAAATAATGCTGTTAAAATAATATTGTCAACATGAAACCAAAGCTTTCAGTATTTCAATTTTAACATGATTAAATTGCACATTTGGATAACATGTGTTTGCTTATATTTATGAAATTAGGTTTTAAATATAATCGATGCTAGGAGCAAATTTTTTCATTATTTTATTTTTCCATATCTCACAGCATTCATTAGAGTGAACTAGATGGAGCTTGATAGCTCTAGTTTATTGCAGTGACACTTTATTTATCAGCAAGCACATTTTCTGGCTGACTCAACTGTCTAAAACCCAGTCATAAACCCAAATATGTGGGAAATTGCCCTTAAAGAATTTTATATCCTAGTTGCATACACACACATGCACACACATATTGTGCTGATGAGTAAACTTATATAGACTATATATGTAATATAAATGTTTATATGTTATATAGTATTAGCTATAACATTTATTTATATTTATATGTATAAAACTTAATGCTCATTTGTTTGGATGAAATGACCTAAAATCCATAATTCACTCAAAGTTGTTAGTCCTAAGTAAAGGATAGATGTGGGGGGAAAAAAAAAAGGAAAATTGGGTAAGATATTTTACAAGCAAAAAAAAGAAAATGAGATGACAGGCTGATAATAAGAAAGGGGAGAGATGACTATAAAAAACAAACACAAAAACAAAAAGTTTATTGACTTGAGAGCTCTAAAATATACAAGAAAATCATTCTTATTTACCTACCTTAATGCCAAATAAAGAATTGTTGCATTAAATCTTAGCATAATAATTGAGGACTATAATGATGCTGATTAAGAAACCATTGAAGTTTATATTTTTAAAGATTCTCTTTTATAATATTTTTAAAGATTCTCTCAGAGATTATTAAATAATTTCACTTCTAGCTCTTAAATGGATATTTGTCAATTGTCTGAAAGATACACTTTTGTTGATCAATCTCATTATATTGTAACAAATTATAAATAATACTGTATTATAGTGCTTTTGAAGTGCATTCCCATCAATACAGAGGAGCATTATCTATTATTTTCCATAGTGTCAGCTAAAATTGGTTTAAAGGCTTTTTTTATATTTAAAATTATTTGTTTTTGTTTTTGTTTTTTTTTAAGTTAGAAGATTTTAAAATTCTGAGAATATCTCTTTGGATGGTAGTTGTTTTGTAATCTGAAAGACCATTTAAAAAATCCTGCGATTTGTAACCCCTTGTTGGATCATAGCTACTGTAAGTTTGTAATTCAAAAGTGATACCTGTAAAACAAGTAGGAAAAGTACATTACAAAAACTTTGAGGTAATTATTATACACTTTTGCATATATTCTAAAAAAGAAAAAAATAAGTATTTAAATAAATAAAGGATTCTGTTTAATTATTTTTCCGTTTTATATGGAGAATTGTTAGGAACTGACTGGAACTGACTTAGGTGCTGAGAAGGGGCAGGGACACTTTTTTAAGAAGTTGTATGAAGCTGATTGGTAGATCCAGATATCTTTTTGTTGAGTAATGCAAAAATTTAAATCAAGTACTAACAGCTGTAAATAGTAGCTAGAGGAAGTTTGGGAGCCAAGGAATGGTCCTAAACATTGGTTATGGAATGAATAATATTGAGTAATTAGCAATAACAGAAAGTAAATGAGAAAAATATCAGAAATTTAGGGGCAATTCATGAGATATTTGGAAAATGTGCTGAATATGTATAAAGGAACTGGAATGAAATAAAAGTTTCTTCTGAGACCTATACTTCTGAGTGCCTAGCAGAACATATTTGAATAAAAATATTGTGCAATTTAAGTTTTAAAAAGTGTACTTTGCACACAATGACTTTTGCAATACCTAAAAATGTGATTCCAATATGGAATATATAATGTAATATTCCTTGGTATTATTAACAAAATATACTAATGATACTTTCCAATATTAGTTCCAGGGTATTAATTCAGTAAGGCAGTTTACCCTGGCATACTCAAAAAGTCAAATTCTAATTGTTGCAATAGGGACCCATCTAATAGTGCCATAATTAGAATCACCATTTTCTTATAATCTGGCAAATTCTGTCATTCATTAAAAAACAGTATTTTAATTTAATTATACAAATGACTTTTATATAGAGTTACATTCTTTCATATAGAACGATTCTCTTCATTTTAAAGAACATATGTTAAGTTTCTATGTTTTTTCAACTTGAAGTCCCAAACCTAGACTTTATGCAGACTATTGTACATTCACAATAGTAGAAAATTGGCAATTGTTGGACTAGTTAAATGTTTCCTTCCAATTTCTCCATTATCTAACAATAATGCTATTGCATCATCCTTTTGTTTCATCTATTTCTAATTCTTCGAATAACTAGACTGTAAACTCCATGGAGGCTAGAAGGCTAGGACTATATTTTAAAATTCATCATATAGCGGAGAACTTGGCATGTAGTATTCATTATATACTTATCTAGTGATTAAAATAATGAATGAATGAGTGAGTTTTCCCTTCTTTTCCCAATTCATTTGGCTGAGACTTGAGTACTCTGCCTAATTCTATTCACTGCCATTCCTGACCGGTTCTTGAAAGCTAATGCTGACTGAAATAACATATCACAGAATAATGACTTCCCATTTCATCATAATGATCTATTTTCCTGAGTAATAATTCTAGAACCCTTCACTTTTACAGTTAAAATAGTTTGTTTGACTCTTCAAATACTAAGACCTACAGTTAAATTTCTTCCCCATAGCTGAGTTAGAGTATGTAGTTTAACACATTTAAGCTGTTTTACAAAAATTGATTGGTTAATTTGATTTTTCAGAGTTTTGTACTGTTTGTCCTCAGTGTCTTGTGGGTAGTGATCATGTTTGGATAAAGTAATCTTATGCAACATTTAAAACAACTTCTTGAATGAGTTTGATAAATTGGTCCACATGTATTGATTCATTTAAAATTAATTATAATTATTTCTCTCCTTCAAATAATGAACTGTTAAGGTTTGTAGTCATCTTCGTATCAGATAAATATAGTCTTCAGTATATATTACACATAACTATTATGTTAAAAATTTTAGTTGTTCATTCATCCATTTATACATACATTTATTCATTTATAAATATTTACAAAATAGTCAGTATATACAACATTCCACATAAGGTAGAATGGTAAAAACAGTAATAGCTACAACAGTATGGACTCTGACCAGACGATTTTGTAGCTTAGCAGAGGATGTAAATAACACAATCTAGTAAAAGACCAAATATAAAAATCATAAAAAAAAAAAGTGAATGCCACAAATTTCAGAATTAAAGGATCTGGTCTTATTCATTTGTCTCCTTATTTCCTAGCACAAAGTCTAATTCTATTATTAAAGAATTAGTTTGTATTGTTTTTATTTATTTATGTTGTTTTTTAAACAGTTATATTTGTAAAATCCATATGTTACATAACTTACCAAATAAGACAAAATTATTCAACCTTTTAAAGATGGAAAAAATTACCCTTTCTATTGCTGATGAAGTCTTTCTGGACTCACTTATTAACCATTACACCAATTAAAGGTCATATTATGTTTTTACACTGCATATTTCTTCTATGCATAAATGAACATAAATATGGTCTAGGGTTTACAATCTAGGCATGTATGCTAAGGTTGATCATCAATACCTCATTATTGTAGTCTTGTCATTAATACATGGGTAGTTTCTGCTTTAGTGGTCATGGTCTTTTATTCCTGCTTTGGCCTTTTTAAAAAAGTCACATAAGATTTATTTTCCTAAAGTTTCAAGTGTCTATTTATACATTTTTATTTTTCTTCTCACCTGGTAGAGATTTGGAAACATCACCTCTCTTTCACCTTTTGGCTTTGGAATCAGAAACTTTTCTCTTTGCAACAAACTCATGTCTTTGATATTGAAATCCACTCAATTTTCCCCTAACAGATACTTTAACCCCCAATCTTGATATTAGATTAGATGAGGCTGTTTACATGAAACTAGCAATACAGAGGTCATAACAAATGCATGAAACCCTTCCAGCCTTTTTTTTTTTTTTTT
This sequence comes from Macaca fascicularis, assembly GCF_037993035.2. Classification (NCBI taxonomy): domain Eukaryota; kingdom Metazoa; phylum Chordata; class Mammalia; order Primates; family Cercopithecidae; genus Macaca; species Macaca fascicularis. The sequence continues at coordinate 76,398,172 of NC_088376.1, forward strand.
TTTTTTTTTTTTTTTTTGAGACGGAGTCTCGCTCTGTCGCCCAGGCTGGAGTGCAGTGGCCGGATCTCAGCTCACTGCAAGCTCCGCCTCCCGGGTTCACGCCATTCTCCTGCCTCAGCCTCCCGAGTAGCTGGGACTACAGGAGCCCACCACCTCGCCCGGCTAGTTTTTTGTATTTTTTTAGTAGAGACGGGGTTTCACCGTGTTAGCCAGGATGGTCTCGATCTCCCGACCTCGTGATCCGCCCGTCTCGGCCTCCCAAAGTGCTGGGATTACAGGCTTGAGCCACCGCGCCCGGCCAGCATTTTTTAAAATGAGGAACTGGTTTCAAATGTCTAGGTCCTTGTGATCTCTGGTGCCAGTTTCAAGCAAACAAGCAATGTTGCTATAAAAGGACTTACTATAAGGAAAGTACCAAAAAATTCCCTATAAATTTATCTAAACCTCTCTCACCTGAAACATAGAAAACCATCAAAGCATTCTATGATCTAAATCAACCAGTATTACAAATAAAATCCTCATATATTCAAGGTATGATAGTAATACTTATAAGAAATAAAGTATATTGAGAGTTGTCCTAAATATTACCACAATTCTTTTTTTTTTCCCCCTCTGGAAAGGATTTTTATGAAAACATGTAGTTTATAAAAATATAACCATTTCTTTTTTCCTTTTGTTTTTAACTGATACTGATTATATTTTCCATTAATTAATTTTTTAAACTTTTACTTTTGTTTCAGGAGAGTTCATGTGCATATTTTTTTAGCTGAGTATATTATGTGATGCCAAGGTTTGGGTACAAATGGTCCTGTCACCCAGGTAGTGAGCATAGTATCCAACAGTTAGTTTTTCAGCCCCTGCATTCCTCCAACAAATTTACTAAAATTAAAAGAGAAATAAGGTTTTCAGAAGAGTTAATGGATGAAATAGAAAAAGTTATCATATTTTGAGGATGTTAGAGTCCTATTTGTAAAACAAGAAAGCTGCTACCTCCCTCCTCTAGTAGTCACTAGTGTCTATTGTTGGCATGTTTATGTTCATGAATATCCAGTGTATAGTTCCCACTTATAAGTGAGCATATGGGGTATTTTGCTTTCTGTTTTCACATTAATTCACTTAGTAATGGCCTCCAGTGGCATCCATATTGCTGCAAAGGACATGGTTTCATTCATTTTTATGGCTGTGTGGTATTCCATGGTATATATGTGCCATATTTTCTTTATCCAGTCCACATGATGGGAACCAAGTTGATTTCATGTCTTTGCTATTGTGAATAGTGCTGCAATGAACATAGATATGCATGTGTTTTTATAATAGAGCAATTTATATTCCTTTAGGTATAAACCAGTAATGGGAATGCTGGATCAAATGGTATTTCTGTCTTTAAGTCTTTGAGAGATTGCCACACTGTCTTCCACAATGGCTGAACTAATTTACATTCCCACCAACAGTGTAAAAGCAGTCCTTTTTCTCTGCAATCTCACAGACATCTGTTGTTTTATTGACTTTTTAATAATAGTCAAAAAATAGTCTGATTGGTGTGAGATAATATTTCATTGTGGTCTTGATCTGCATTTCTCTAATGATCAGTGGTGATGACCATTTTTTCAATTGTTGACTGCTGATATGTCATCTTTTGAGAGGCATCTGTTCATGTCTTTTACTTATTTTTAAATAAGGACATTTGTTTTATGCTTGTTCAATTGCATAAGTTGCTTATAGACTATGAATATTGTACATTTGTTGGATATGTGGTTTACAAATATTTTCTCCCCTTCTCTCTGTTGTCTGTTTGTTGATAGTTTCTGTTTCTGTGCAGAATATCTTTAATTAGTTCCCACTTGCCAATATTTATTTATCTTGAAATTCCTTTTGACAACTTAACCATGAATTCTCTCCCAAGCTCAAAGTCCAGAATGATGTTTTCTGGATTTTCTTCTAGGATTATTGTGGTTTGAGGTCTTATATTTAAATCTTTAACCCATCCTGGGTTTATTTTCATATAGGGTGAAAGCCCCATTAATTAAATATGGATTCTTTTCTCCATTGCTTGTTTTTGTTGGCTTTGTTGTATATTAGAAGGCTATAGATTTGTGGCATTATTTCTGGGTTCTCTTGTTCTCTATTCTGTTCTATTGGTCTATACATCTGTTTTTGTACCAGTACCATGCTGTTTTGTTTACTGTAGCCTTATAGTATAGTTTGAAGTCAGGTAACGTGATGCCTCTGGCTTTGTTATTTTTACATAGGATTGCTTTGGCAATATGGACCTTTGTTGGGTTCCACAGGAATTTTAGAATAGTTTTTTTCAATTCTGTGAAAAATGACATTGGTAGTTTGGTAAGAATAGTCTTGAATCTGGAGATTACTTTAGGCATTGTGGCCATTTTAATGACATTGATTCTTCAAATCCATGAGCATGGAATGTTTTCTATTTTTTTGTGTTATTAGTGGTTTATTTTAGCAGTGTTTTGTAGATTTCCTTGTAGATATCTTTAACTTCCTTGGTTAGATGCAGTTCCAGTGTTTTTTGTGGCTACTGTAAATGGGATTGCATTCTTAATTTAGCCCTCAGCTTGAACATTATTGGCATATAGAAATACTACTGATTGCTGTACATTTATTTTGTATCCTGAAACTTTACTGAAGTCATTTATCAGTTCCAGGAGCTTTTTGGCAGAATATTTAGGGTTTTCTAGGTTTAGAATTAGATCAGCCACGGAGAGAGACAGTTTGATTTCTTTTCCTATTTGGATGCCTTTTATTTCTCCTGTCTGATTGCTCTGGCTAGTAATTTCATTACTATGTTGGATAGAAGTGGTGAGAGTGGGCATCCTTGTCTCGTTCTAGTTCTCAAGAAGAATGCTTTCAATTTTTCCTGTTCAGTATAAGGATAGTCATTTCTGTATTTAGTTTTTCATCTTTTGTTTTCATTCTATATGTTTTTTTTTTTTCATTTATTTTCTCAATAAGTCACTAAAATTCAGCAGGAACAGATTTACTAAAATTAACAGAGAAATGAAGTTAGATTTTAAAAGTGTCAATGAATGAAATCAAATATTTTTAAAAATATTTTAAGATGTTAGAGTCATATTTGTAAAATAAGAAAACTGCTATAAAAAAGCAATCAGAGAACATTAAAAAGTTATAAATTAAAAGTGTAATTACTAAAATAAAACAAACACACACCTAAAGTAAGAGAGTAAAAAAAAAAAGCCATCTAGAAAATTGAACAAAGAGTGTAACCCACATCATTTTTTTTTTAATTTTTGTGGCAACTATGATAAGTTAACTAAAAATTTTCCTAAGATTAGAATTCATGTGATATAAACTTCAAATGCAATAGATACATAAAATACTTAGAAAAATACAAAACCATTTAAGTATTTTTTAACTTCCAAAGTAAGCTTGAATTAAAGAGAAAGCAAAGCTAAAGTTACAGGATATTTAAAATAAAAAAATATTTTAAGAATACAGCTAATCAAAACATATAAAGTAAAGTCTGAGCAGGGTTCTAGATAAAACGTTTTTCAGTATTTTCATTATAGAAGAAGAGACTAAAAATATGTGAATCAAGCATTCAGCAACTACAACGACAGAAAGAGAAATAGAAGAATGAGTGAAAGAAAATTGTTGGATTTGTATGAAGAAATCAACAACTTTCTTCTGTCTAGTGGGAAAAAAAAAAATAAGGTTTAAAAAAAGAATATTCCCATAGCAATAAAAACTGGAATTCTTAAATTTTATCCAAATATACAAGACCTTTTTAAAGAAAATTATGATTTGTTACTTTCAGTCAAATTAAAGACCAGAATCAATAGATACTAATATCTGAATGAAAAGAGGCAATACTGTGAAGTCGTGTAGTTTAAAGTGGTGTAGTCAATACTGTGAAGTGGAATAGTGAACTCTATGATGTATCATCTATATTCTTCTTTAAGTGTCATTGCCATAGCTGCCACAAATGCTGTGGAAAGACCACCTTAAGTTGTCACCCACTTTAGAAGTTGCCTTAGGTGAAAAAAAGCCTCTTTGCCCAAAACTATGTCCTTCTCCTAGTCCCTTATACTCAGTGACCAACTGATGAAGTAACTTAATCTTTTCAGCCCATTGCAGGACAAAACTGACTTGACATTCCAAGTCCAGAGTTTTCTGTCTGTTGGCTGAGGCTGTCACTAGATCTGCAGTACCTCATCTTCTTCCTCTGACCACTACAGCTTTCATTTAGCTTCTTTTTCAAAGAGATCTTCCTAATAAACTTTGTGCATGCTGTCTCTGTCTCCAAGTCTCTTTCCCAGAGAACCTAGCCCATGATAGTTATCACTTCCTGTGAGGAATTTAACTTCTTCATTTTCATCAATTAGTCAAAGAAACTGAAGAACTCAAATTCCAAAAGGAATTGGTATGGGAGTGGGTTTACATGCTACGTTTAAAGTTCATTTATTTGGAAGATTTATATGTTAAACTTTTGAAAAAAAAAAAGTATTGGTGTGGAGAAGAGTAATACTTTAAGACCAAACATCAAAAATTCTTGAAAATTACAGTAGCTGAAACAGATACCAATACAACACTGTAGACAGACAAATAGGTAAAGGAAAGAATCCAAAATCTTATATATTGTATTGCTGAATATAACATATGATGATTCATGAACTGAAAAGAAAAAGATGGAATATTTAATAAAGGTGTTGGGGAAAATATCTATACATTTGGGGGAAAAAGTTTTTTGGAAATTGTCTCAAATCATACCCCGAATGAATTGCTAGATGCATTCAAACACATAACAATATTCAGCTTGGGCAACATGGTGAGACCTTGTCTCTAAGCAAAAATTTGATAAATAAAAAAGTGAGACACTTGTGGTGGTACACATCTCTAGTTCTATCTACTCAGGTGTCAAGCAGGAAGGTTGCCTAATTCCAGATGCTGGAGGTTAGAGTGTGCTATGATCGTGTCACTACATGCACCAGCCTGGATGATAGAGCAAGATGAAGGAAGGAAGGAAGGAAGGAAGGAAGGAAGGAAGGAAGGAAGGAAGGAAGGAAGGAAGGAAGGAAGGAAGGAAGGAAGGAAGGAAGGAAGGGAGGGAGGGAGGGAGGGAGGGAGGGAGGGAGGGAGGGAGGGAGGAAGGGAGGGGAGGGCAGGGAGAGGAGAAAGAAAGAGTGAGAGAAGGAAAGAAAGAAAGAAAAGACAATGAAAGAAAGAAAGAGAAAGAAGAAGGAAAGAAAGAAATAAAGGAAAGAAGGAAGGAACAAAGGAAAGAAAGAAAGAAAGAAAGAAAGAAAGAAAGAAAGAAAGAAAGAAAGAAAGAAAGAAAGAAAGAAAGAAAGAAAGAAAGAGAAAGAAAGAAAGGAAGGAAGGAAGGAAAGAAAGAAAGGGAGAGAGAGAGGGGGAGGGAGGGAGGGAGGGGGAAGGAAGGAAGGAAGGAAGGAAGGAAGGAAGGAAGGAAGGAAACGAAAAAAGATGTAGGAATTTAAAGCTACTATAAAATATAGAAGAATTTCAAAAAATAAATCCTTCCAAAAAATAAGATAGCAATGTTAGAACTCTAAAAGATAAGAATTTAAATTTAAATTTAATGAAATTTAAAGCTTATGATTGACAAAGAAAACCGTAACTTCCACAAACATGAAGAGATAAAGCACAGAAATTAGAAAATGTTTTTTAAAACTTATAATAGATAGGTGATCGGCATCCTTAAAATACAAAGCCCTTCAACGAATCAGTCTACCAACATTATTCATTTTTTCTTGTGAGTCATAGAAAATTCATAGCATTTACAACTTTAATTGTAAATTTAAATCTCTATTAAATTGACAATAAAAGTATATAATTTCTGTCCATCTTTCCATCTGCACTCCAGTTGAGATTTCTTTCTTAGTGGACCTGGATACTCCACACAAAAATCTGAAATATAACTGGCACATTTAGCTAGTGAATAGTGGGTCATAAAGTTATTTTACCCAAGTCCAAATATACTGATTTATCCAGGAGCTTCTTGAAGATATTACGCTAGGAACCAGGGTCACTTTCCACAAGGCCTTCTAGATACTGATTCTCAAGCCAGTATTTTGACATTCATCTGACAGTTTCTGAAGGCCACGTTTGGGAAAATTTGTGACTCCAGTACAGCTTGATGCTAGTATATCAGTTTTGGTAATCCTTATCTAGGCAGTAACAGCCTTATAGATACAGAAATTGAGGAGTCAGAGATAGAAGGATTTTTCAGGAAATCTAAGTGAGCTTTTGTTTGCTTTTTAGGAGGGCATAACCTGCATGTCCTGAAACACACAGGAAAAGCTACACAATTTTTGAGATCTCATCTTTATTTACATTACTGCACTCTTTGTGTTTCTGTTTTACCTAAAACTCTGGAATCAACTACATTTCCAGAATATATTCTTTATTAAGAATTTTTTCTTATTTTTAATTTTTGTGGGTATATATGTATGGGGTACATGAGATGTTTTGATACAATCTTGCAATGTCAAATAAGCACATCATGGAGAATGGGGAATCCATCAACTCAAGCATTTATTCTTTGAGTTACAAACAATCCAATTACACTCTTTTAAGTTATTTTAAAATGTACAAGTAAGTTATTATTGACTATAGAATATATTCTCATAAAGCATATACTTATGACACACAGTCTACTATTCCTTATTTTAGCACAGTCTTGCCTAAAAGAGCAGGGATCTAGGCACTTGATGTTAATGTTGCTGACCTGACACTCACCTATCGCCCTTTGGCATACCCCCAGGCCCAATTTGAAGCCTGTGATTAACATATAAACAGCTTTTGTTGCTGTTGACATTGAATTTTTTCTTGGCCTTTTTATCTAGCCATTTTGCTTTAAGCAACACATTCTTGTTAGAACTCGTTGTCCCATTGTTTTTCTTAGTATAAATTATTAATGTGCTGTTAGACTAAAGTACTGTATCTGAACACTGATTATGCAGGACTGACACCATACTAAAACCCTTGCAAGAATAATAACTAATATTCGTTGAATGCCAACTGACATATGATACTGTGCTAAGACCTTTGTCTTTACCTATATTATTACATTTAATCTTCATAAAACCTATACAATGTGTATTAATAGCTTTGTTTACAGATCATGAAACTAAGGACAAAATTCAGATGACTTAGGAAAAGTTACAAAGCTTTGAGTGTGAGAGTTTGAAACTTAAACCAAGGCCTCTCTGACAGAAAGTATCAGAGTATCATCTCCCTAAACTAACTGTTATTGCTACCTCCTTTATAGTATGGCAGTTAGAATCAAAATCTATCCCATGGCCGACATCTTTCTGAAGGAAGTATAGGTATTTATCTTTCCTTCAATGATATCTATCTTTTCTTCAGTGAAGTTCAGATAGTCACACTTCTAGCCACTCTGTGACATTTTCTAGTTCTCCATATTTTGTTCTTAGTGGTTGTAAGACTCTGGGTTCATAACAAACTAATCACTTATCACAAAATGGTTTAGAATTTATTTCTTTATAGAAAGTTACTCTACAATATCCTTTTTATTCTTGGTTATAAAATACTTATGTCATATAAATGTTACAATTTTCAAGTAATAAAGTTATATTTCTCATTGTTTAATTAAACCAAGATACGGGGCACTGATAATCATTTTTTAACATTTTTTTTTAAATTATTTTTTTATTTTCCTTGTTTCTTCATTTCTTGCTGCTTCATTGCCACAGAAGCTAAATCCATTAACAAAGACTGTCCTATTTCTTATTTATTTATTTCTTATTTCTTATTTATTTTATTTTCCCAATATTTTGACCAAGTAGGCTCAGAGATTTTTTCAGTCCAACTCTTTTCTTCCGTCTTTTGAGTGAATGTTAAAAACATGTATTCGTTACCTTTCTTAGGATTCATTGTTTTATTTTTCATGAATTATTCTTCTGAAATATTTATGAAACATATCTTAGTACATTCAATTTAATTTCTGGCCTTCTAATTTTCACTTTGGTAATTGTTTGTAGAGAGTTATCCACTTAGATACTTGAAGGACTTCAGAGTAGGTGGGAAACTATGTAAACTGAAAAAGGAAGTGTTTAACCATAATTTTTAAACTCCATTATTCTTAATCTTAGTAGAGGAAAATAGAACATTGATTTACTTCAGAAAAACTTGTATTTGTAAGAACAGGAGGATAAACAGTGGTATTACTTTTAATAAGTAATACATATCAAAAAGAAGATGTTGACTCTGTTGTTTCAGTGAATTAATAAATTTCTGCATACAAAAAAGGTTATCAATATGAATGGACTCAGTAATATTGTACTTTCTTTATTCTGGTAGATTGTTCTTCCTCTTTGGTTCTTGACAGTAATCACATGCGTCTACTTTGCATAATGCTACAAAATGTTATTCTTATAACCACATCTTAAAATCAACTCAGTACTTTTGAAAAATACTTTTACTTAACTTAGTTTTACTTTGAAATTTGATTTTATTTTTAACTTTACTAAAACTGGAGTACGTTTAAATAAGGAGACTGTCTAATTTTGGATGCATTAAGTTACTCTCTCACAACAATGAATTTGTTACCTCTTTTTAAGTAAGGTGGAAGCAATGTTTTATGCTTTATTTTGTTGTTCAATCTGCTCTCAAATTATGTATTTACTGGTGTTGTTGCACTTAAGTCAGTGTTTTTGTCAAAGTTTTCCAGAAAGGGGGAGGGGGGGCAGGGGGAGAGAGAGAGAGAGAGAGAGAGATTATGGGAATTGACTCAAGTGATTATGAAGATTGAGAAGTCCCATGATACAGTGCCTGAAATTTGGAAAATCAGGAATGCTGGGGGTGCAATTCAGTCTCAAATGCAAGTCTAAAAGCCTGATAACCAGAGGGTAACTGATGGTGTAAATTCTGGTCTGAGTCAAAGACGTGAAAGCATAAGGGTGCATAAGTAATGGTGTAAGTCCTTGCCTGAATCCAAAGACCCATAAACCAGGAACAATAATGTGCAAGGGCAGGTGAAGGTGGATAGCTCAATGCAAACAGTAAGCAAATTTGACCTTCTCCCTTTTTTTCTGTTTGGACCCTCAACAGATTTTATGATGTTCATCCATGTTGATGAAAGCAATCTTTACTCTGCCTACTGATTCAAATGCTAATCTCTTCCAGAAACACTCTTGAAGATATACTCAGAAGTAATGTTTTACCAGCTATCTGGGCATCCTTTAGCTCAGTCAAGTTGATGCATAAAATTAACCATCACAGTGAGTGTTTGTATTCTTTCTTTGTTTTCCTTTTATAACCATTACAACAACAACAAAAGAAACCGTTAACCCTTTCCCTGGTTAGTAAGAAAATGTGCAGCTCACTGCCAGTGCTCATTTAACTTTACATAAACACGCTCTTTGAGGCTGAAGCAAATCTGACTGGTGTTCAGTTTGAAAATAAAATATACAAACTGTTCTTGGAGTTACTTCCAAACAAAACTAACATCAGAATCGTCTAAATCATCACAATTGTCTATTTTGGAAAAATAGGATTCATCAAGTGAATCTCCAACCAACGACTGCTACAGAATGATATTAACATCATGCATAGGAATGCTACATTTTCTAGGATATGACATTTAGAGCGATTGAGAATTACTATATTTTGTAAATGTAAATCCCATTACCAAAACCAGAATGCTATAAATAGAATGATGTCTTTTGTTTCCAAAGTTGATATACTAGAATGCTGCACAAATAATAATAAAAGTGAGATATTGTGTGACAAAGTTATCTTGGGGTAAATGCTGCAGCTGCAAGCACCACTAGTGAGTATTCTTGGGGCAAATGGAAAAGGGGTTAAGAAAGTGTAATTGTTCCATTTCCATAAATGTACTGCATCAAAAAGGAGGAATTAGTGGAATTAGCATAAATACTAGAGGACCTACTTAGTATTTGAGAGCAATTGGTGTCAGTTTTCCCAATTTTCAGAATTTAATGATCAATAAGAATCAATAAATATTTTTCGAATGAATGAATAAGATTAGCTTTCTTCTGAATGAGCTTAATATCATGTGGGAAATGAAGTGTCTGACAGGCGGAGAGTAGGTTCACCTGAGATGTTGCTGTCTGCCTCCCTCAACTCACTGTTCTGTACGCTGGAATGTGATCTAATTGATCTTTCTCTTTCACTTTACAGCCATTTCACAAGTTGCAATAATTTTAATTAGTGGTTTGTTTATTTTGTCTCTGTTACCCCTATTGTAAAGTAATACCCAAGTGAGTTATGGGCCATGTCTATCTTGTTCAAAATTTTAGCTTGGTAAATGTAAAGATGAGGCTCTCAGTTAAAATGTGTTGACCGGATAAATAAGCTTCTGCATGGGTTCTTTTGCATCTCACCAAAAAAAGGAAAGTGATTACATAATTTTTTTTTCTATTCTGATAACATCTGTTTGGTCTGGTCTGTGCATCAAACTTGCCATGAACTCACATTGGCTATCAACTTCACAGGGTGTTTGCAATGACAATTACCCTCAAAAACCCTGAATATTTATATACTAGGTCAATTACTTCACTAAATATGTAACATTACTAACAGCTGTGAGTCTGGTACTGCTGAAAACTAGTTGCCTATAAACCATTTGGCACTCAGATTTTTTATTTGGGAAAATTTGCATACAAATCTGGATTTCTGCTACCTTCTCTCCTTAGGAACTTAAGGACTCCTAACAAGTTAGGAACTAAATTAGGGAACCCTAACTGTTTCATCCTCGTTGAAATTTATACTGAAAAGCAATATGATAAAGGGACCTAGTCTAGAACTCATTTGAAAGAAGGAAGAGTATCTCCTACAGATGTCCAAGGTAATATAGCTAAGAAAAAAGATCTCATGATTAACTGAGGTTTTTCTAAACATGGTAGATTGAAGTTGTCAGCTGTAAGAGCTGCTAGTTCTGTAGCATACCCAGAAGAAAATGCAGAAATTAGAATAATGTTTGCAGGAGAGTATAGGCAAACGGAAATTTTATATTGTCTAAATAATAGTGCTTTATAAACATATTGCGCATACCAGGTGGATCTTGAAAGATTTTTGGACACAGGAACCCACACACAAAAGCCGATAATGTTCTTACCCTGTTCTTGACTGAGCTGTCACCCTGAGACAGTCATTTGGGCCTGGCTTCTCTCCACCTGCAGTGCCACTGCCAGAGTTAAACTCATAATCTCTCACTGCAGCTTTTCTAACTGCTTACCCTTTGGTGTACCTAGTCTTCAGTTAGCTCCCCTTATTAGTCTTCTCTATTGCTTTTTAAAATGGTAATTGACACTCCCCATTAGCTTACCTTTGCCTTCAAGAGCAATCGGAATTCATTAGCCTGACAAATAGGCCTCTACCCAGTATGTTTGATTTTTACTTCTCTCCAGTTATTGTATTCTGTCTTACCCTTTGTCTTGTCTCCTATAAATGTCAATTATTAACATATTTTTCAGCAATTTGCAAACACAATACTTTTTTTCTTAGACTTTGCCTTTTGCCATGTTTATTATTTTTTTTTTTCTTTTCAGAGTTGCTTCCCCCTTCTTTACTATGAAAAGTCAACTTTTGAGCCTTTTCTTAAATGCCATATCTCCTGGGAGGCTTTTTCTAACTCACAGGCAGAGATAGATATTCTGAAGCCTTAAATTTGTACCTTGGTCACAGTAAGTATCACCCATATTGTAATTCATTTGCTTATATGCCAATCTTCCTCCAGTAGTCTGAGAAATTATTGATAAATTTTCACTGGCAACTACTTTATCTTTGTAAGCCTGGTTTATTTGTTGATTCTTATCAAGCTTTTGTTAAATGAATAATTATCTCGAGAAGCCAATCCTTCATAAAATCAGGTAGTAAAATTTCCTAGATATCTTAGAAGAACACTTTTGAAAACAATGGTCTAGAATATTCAAACCAAATTACATAATAAATTGTGAAAACAAAATCTTACAGCAAGCATAGGGCGACTACAACCAAGCAAATAGGAATGCAGAAATGGCTTGAAATAATTACCTACTGGTTTTCGAGTGTTATACCTTTTTTTTGGTAAAAACACTGACTGACTCAAGTATTTAGTGAATGTTCCAGTAGAGGGATATTAGCTCACCAATGCTTTTGTTTCCACAGAAATAACTGCTGCTAATATAGTCTTCCATAATTGGTATCTGGGGGCTTGGAGGAATAAAAAGGGAATAGTTAATAACTAGATGGAAGGAATAAGATCTAGTGTTTGGTAGCACAATAGAACCATAGAGTCAACAATAATTTATTGTGTATTTCAAAATAACAAAAAGAATATAGTTGAAATGTCTTTAACACAAAGCAGTAATAAATGCTTGGAATGTAGGATATCACAATTACCAAGATTTGATCATTACATATGGTATGCTTTTATCAAAATACCACATTATTTCATACATTTTTTACAACTATTATATACCATATTTAAAAAAAGTAAAATCTAAGTTCGTGGACTGAGCGTGGTGTCTCATGCCTGTAATCCCAGTACTTTGGGAGGCAGAGGTGGGTGGATTACTTGAGGTCAGTGGTTTCAGACAAGCCTGGTCAACATGGTGAGAACCCATCTCTACTAAAAATACAAAAATTAGCCAAGCATGTAGGCACGGGATTGTAGTCCCAGCTACTCAGGAGGATGAGGCAGGAGAATTGCTTGAAGCCAGGAGACAGAGGTTGCACTGAGCCGAGATCACACCACTGTACTCCAGCCTGAGCAATAGAGTGAAACTCTATCTCAGAAAAAAAAAAAAAAAAAAAAAATCTAAGTTCATTCATCCAAAGTGAATGTGGATTAATTGGTTTCCCAGGTAGATTGTAAAGATTAATAAAAACAGGGCCTGAAATCAGAAATATATATACTAATAATATTTTTGAATATGCAATTTTTAGAATAGGTAGAAGAAAGCCATTCCCTGCACAAGCTGATATCTGATCTGCTAGAGTAGATAGATAGATGTATGGATATCCCCTGCAGTTATTCATTTTTAAACATTAACTTATCTATTATTGTTTACTTGGATGGCATTATAGATGTAAGTTTGCGTATAATACTTCAGCACCATATTTAAATTAAAGCATCATCATCATCTTCTTTTGAAACTTGCCTCAATCTACGCACACTGGACATATGCTACCTATTTTTTCCCTTGAAGGTTATATTGTTGGCTTAAGCAATTCCCTGGGTGATTTCAAAACTAAACAACAAAGAAATCTAGAAAATCACCAGGTATCCATTCACATATCCATTGTAACCCAAGGTAATTGGAAATTGTTCCCTAGGAAATATCTGCAAAGCTCATAGTTCACCAATTTAAATTTGAGAACTAAACTCAATACTCCAGAGTATTGATTAAATTCTGCTTTCACATATGTATGTTTCAGAATAAATATATGCATTCTCACATGATTTTTTTATTCTAGGGAATTTTAATTTTGGTTGATAGATAAATATCATATAAGTATTAGTTCATTTCTTAACTGAGGACTAGAAAAATCTTAAGTTTCTCTAGGTGATTCTATTCAATTAATGAAATTCTAGAATGTATCCTTTAATATGGTATTGATGAAGTTGTACATATGTTTATTTGGATATATCAGAATCCATATTTCAAATTTATTGTACAACAATCATAGTTAATAGCACATATTTTTACAGTTGGGATTGTTTTAGAATCCCACAAGTTTTAAAAATTCACAATTAGGGATAGTTTTGGATATTTATTAGATGTAGCCTCCACAGACTTAGGAAAACTGTAATGAGGAATACATAAAGAAGACTTTATAAAAGTCTACACTAAATATAAGTACTACTATCTATATGGAATGTACGATAGAACATGGAGAGAAGCAACATAACATGAAGTATTATAGCACTCCAAAAAGAAAACAAAAAGTTACAAGAACCATTATATTTGTATTATGCAAACAGAAAATACAACATTGGAGTAGTTCTGCTAGAGACAAGTGTTGCTACCATGTATGCTTCAATTGTGTTCAGTTCTCTTGTAGTGCTCTCTCTCAGTACCTTATTATTTTACCTGCTACATCAATCTGTGTCGCAGTCAAAACACCGCAGTGTGATATGACAGAAAATACACAGGAAAAACGGTTCATTTATTTGTGTCTGATGCTTGCTTTCAGTTTACATCAGAACTTTGAGTTATGAAAAGAGTTGACAGATGGAAGCAAGGGTAGGGCAGCTGGCTTATATTACAGTCTTCTGTACCTTTGAATCACTTTGTAAAAATGAAATTGTTTCTGCACACTTAAAAAAAAACTTTAAAATTAATGCGATTTGAAGAATTTTGCTTTTACGTATGTATTTCCGTGTATTTTTGAACATAATTGGAAGGTTATGCTATTGACTCATGAAAGTTCCATTTACCAACCTCGTATTTCTATAGTGTTAAATATGTGGCAGACTGACTCACAGAATCTGACACTAGGGCATCCTAGGATTGCCTGTGGTGCTGTGTCTTTCAAGAATGCCTCAATATAATTTTAATGAAATGTGCTTAATTTCAGTGAATTTAACATAAGCACCGTTATTAAAGAAAGATGTTTTAAGAGGATTAAAACACAGTGATTTTGTATTTTTGTAATAAGAATTTTGTTTTGTAAAAGAGAATATTTATTTTATAGTATCTTTACTTTAACATAGCAATTTTAATAACCAAATTATACAGACAATTGTTTGCACTGCTATTAATATCTGTGGCTTTTTCTTATCCAGCAGTGTCAGCAAAGCAGAAAGTAAATCCATTGCTAAAGAAATGGAAGTTAAGATGGTCTTACCTGAAAACAGAAACAATATAGTATTGTAGTGGAGACTGGTGGTTCCTTCACTGTATGAGTTAGGAATACAATTCTGCTATGACATATCTCTGCTAATCATAGACTCAGGGTTGGTGAGAACTGGAAATGAATGTTAGTAGAAACTGTATTTAATTAACTCTAGAAAACGATAATAATTCCTTGAGTTCTCAATTTTTCTTCAAATGTTGACAACTCTATTAACAGAATATAGTATTGAAATGTTTTAAGTGTGCCCACGTTAGAGATCTGAAAAATTAATTTTGTACCCCAGATAAAGAAATAATTTGAATTCAAGTCTCTAGAACTTACCAGGTCTGCTTACATCCTGCTGTGCTAATGCAAGTTAAAGCAGATGCTTTCTATGGAGGTAAAAGACTAACAATATAAGCAAGATAATATTCTTCATTTTGAGATAAGAAATGAATAATGCTTCTCATTCCATGCTTTTTCCCTAATGTATATATCTTAAGATTTTGGAGGTACCATCAATACTGTATGTTCCTTCTGTTATGAGAGAGACACGCTTTCAAGTCCTTAGGTTCTGCCTCAGCTAAACTCTCATGTCTGTGCCTTCATAAGATCAGATGGAGAATATTATTTTCTAAGTAATTACTTCAGTGAGAAAGTTAAAGAAAATAGTCTTTCCTAAATATGGATGACAGATTATCAGTCTGCTTTTGTAGATAAGTAAGCCAAGTTTGTGACAGATTATGGAATTGTAAAGGTAAATGAGATATGGTAATTTATTGGAAATATTTTCTGATAATTTCATTATCAGAAAATTTTCCAATCTCATTTAAACCATTGGTCTCTGAGGTAGTTAGGTGACAGTAAATTTAGATAAAAGCTAATCAGACTGTCTTCAATTTCTTAATGAGGTAAAATACAAGCAGTAAGAGAAACACAAAAATAATTCATCTTTTGTGGGGGAGTTGAAATGAAAATTCTGTAAATTGATTGTTTCCAAGCTTACTAAAGATGAGTTACAGGTAAATAAAAAAAATAAAAATAAAAAAAATTGGAGCTGGAAGTTTTTAGGGAGAACAATAGTTCTATAAGGAGGAAAACTGATCAGCCATTGCAATACTGTTCTTTACCCCATTTATAGCCAATCCTTGTTATTTAATTATTTATTCTTTGTTTTAATATTTATTGCAGGCTAATTATGTGACTAACTTTTACTTAGGTACCCTCTGAGATACCTCCGTATTTCCATCAAAGATCTTAGAATATAGAAAAATAGGGATCACATGAATACAGAGTCATATTAAGACAAACGTGCAATTACAGGACATATGATATACATGTGCTACATATCTTAAATATTTTAAACATGTAAAATTCATTAAAATAAATATTTATACTATTAAAATGCCATATACATTTTAATTGTGAAGTTATATAGCAACTCATTTTCCTCTTCTGCAAAAAGAAATAACAGTTGTAGAATATAAATTTTTCTCCTCAGCACAGGGAACATTTTCAAGGATAGACTATATGTTATGCCACAGAACAAGTCTCAAAAATTAAAATTAAAGAAAATTATATCAAATATATTTTTGACCACAACAGAATAAAACTAGAAATTAATAGCAAGAGGTACTTTGGAAAGTACAAAACACATGGAAATTAAACAATATGGTCCTGAACAACAATAAGGTCAATGAAAAATTAAGAAGAAAATTCAAAAAACTTATAAATCAAATGAAAATGGAAATGCAGAAGCAGTACTAACAGGGAAGTTCATAGTGATAAACATGTATTATACATCAGAAAAGTAAAATTAATAAAAGCTTCAGATAACCTAATGATGCATCTTAAAGAACTCAGAAAGAAAGAGAACCTAAATCCAAAATTAGTTGAGAAGAAAAGAAATAATAAAGATCAGAGCAGAAATAAACAAAATGAAGACTAAAAATACAAAAAAGTCAATGAAATGAAAAGTCGTTTTTTTGGAAAGATAAACAAAATGATTGAGAAACTTTTACCAGACTAAGAAAAAAAAAAAAAAGATCCAAATAACTCAAATCTGTGGTGAGTAAAGGGACATTTCATTTGATAACACAGAAATTCAAGGGATCATTAGAGACTACTATGAGTAACTATATGTTAATAAACTGGAAAGCCTCAATAAAAGAAATAAGTTACTAAACACATACAACCTACCAAGATTAAACCACAGAGAAATTCAAAATTGAAACAGAACAAAAACAGGTAATGAGATTGAAGCAATAATAATAATTAAAAAGTCTCCCCTCTAAGAAAAACCCAGGACTTGATGGCTTCACCGCTGAATTCTGCCAAATATTTAAAGAAGAACTAACACTAATCCTACACAGACTATTCAAAAACATTGAGGAGGAGGCAATACTTACAAATGTATTCTGTGAGACTAATATTACCCTGATACTAAAACCAGAAAAGACACAACACAGTAGAAAACTAAAGATTAATATATCTGATGAATATTGATGCTAAAATTCTCAATGAAACACTAACAGTTTGAATTCAGCAACACATCAAATAGGTCCTTCATCATGACCAAGTAGTATTCATCCCAAGGATGCAAGGATGGTTCAACATACACAATCAGTAAATGTGATATGTTACATCAACAGAGTGAAAGACAAAAACAATGTGATCATTTCAATTTCTGCCAAAAAGCATACTAAAAATTCAACAACCCTTCATGATAAAAAAATTCTCAAAAAAACTGGATATAGAAAAAACACATCTCAGCACAATAAAAACTATGTATGACAAACCCACAGCTAGTGTCATAATAAACAGGGGAATAATCTGAAGATCCTGTAAGATATGGAAAAAGATGAGGATATCACACTTTCGCCACTTTTATTTATCAATAACATAGTTCTGGAAGTCATAGCCATCGTAATCAGACAAGAGAAAGAAATAAAAGAAACCCAAATTAAAAAGGAAGAAATAAAATTATCTTTGTAGACAATATAATCTTTTATTTGGAAAAAGCTAGATTCTACCAAAAAAACCATTAGAACTGATAAATTTGGTAAAATTGTATGCAGTAAACAAGATCAGCATACAAAAATCAGTACCATTTCTGTATGGCAACAGCAAACAATCTGAAAAAGAAACCCAGCAAGTAAGTTCATTTACAACAGCTAAAAATAAAATAAAAAACCTAAAAATTAACCAAAGAAGTTAAAGATCCCTATAATAAAAATGGAAACATTGATGCAAGAAATGGAAGAAGACACACAAAAAATGAAAAGATAGGCCTAGATGAATCAATATTGTTAAACTGTGCATGTTAAATAAAGCAATCTACAAATTCAAAGCAATACTGCTTAAAATCTCAATGTCAATTCTTCATATAAATATAAAAATAATTTTAAAATGTATACAGAACCCCAAAAGACCCAGAATATAGTCAAAGCCATCTTGGGCTATAAGAAGAAAGCTGGAGGAATCACATTACCTGACTTCAAACTATACTATTAAACTATAGTAACAAAAACAGCATGTACTGATGTAGAAAAAGGCACATAAACTAGTGGAACAGAGAAGAGAACCTAGAAACAAATCCTTACATTTACAGGGAATTCATTTTTGACAAAGGTGCCAAAAATGTACATCAGGGAAAGGACAGTTTTTTTGTTGTTTTTTTAAATAAATACTGCTGAAGAAACTGTATATCTGTATGTGGAGGAATGAAACTGGGCCCCTATCTTTCATTACATAAAAAAATCAAATAACAAAGAAGACACATATATGGCCAACAGGGACATGAAAAAATGTTCAATATCACTAATAAGAAGAGAAATGCAAATCAAAACTACAGTGAGATATTATCTTACCCCAGTTAAAATGCTTTTATTCAAAAGAAAGGTAAAAACAAACCCTGACAAAGATATGGAGAAAGGGGAACCCTCAGAAACTGCTGATTGTAATGTAAGTTAGTATAGGCTGGTACAAACGTAGTTGGAGCATAATAGCAATAAATTGCAGCTTTTGCCATTAAAAGTAATGGCAATAATTGCACACACACATATATATATATACATATATATATATACACACACACACTTAGATACCACAGAATACTACTCAGTTATAAAAATTTAAATTATGTCTTTTGCACTGACATTGGTGGAACTGGAGGCCATTATCCTAAATGAAATCATGCAGAAACAGAAAGTCAAATACAACATGTCCTCACTTATAAGTGAAAACTTAACAATGGGTACTTATAGACTTACAGAATGGAATAATAGACATTGGAAACTCCAAAACACAGGATAATGGAAGGGGAGATGAAGGATGAAAAATTAGCTATTGGGTATAATGAACACTATTGAGGTGATGGGTAAACTAAAAGCCGCTAATCAATATATCCATTTAACAATGTTACATTTGTATCCCTAAATCTATAAAAATTAAAACTAAAAAATAATTTACCACAATTTATTCATTCATTCATCTGTTGATGGACACTTAGATTGCTTCCAAATCTCATCTATCATAAACAGTATTGCGACAAACATAGGAGTGCAGACAACTTTTGGATATACATATTTCCTTTTTTTTGTTTGTTTGTTTTCGGCATCTACCCAGCAGTGGAATTGCTGCATCATATAGTAGCTCAATTTTTAATTTTTCAAAGAACCTCCAAACTGTTCTCTATAGTGATTTTACTAATTTACATTCCCATCAACAGTGTACAATAACTTAATTGTACATTTTTAAATAACTTAGAGTATAATTTGATTGTTCATAACTCAAAGGATAAAGGCTTGAGGAGATAGATACCCCATTCTCCATGATGTGCTTATTTCATATTGCAAGACTGTATCAAAACATCTCCTGTGCCCCATATATATAACTACTACGCACCTACCACAATTAAAAATAAAAAATAAATTTTAAAAATGGGAAAAAGATCTGAATAGACATTTCTGAAAAGAAGACATACAAATGGCCAAAGGGTATATGAAAAAATGTTCAACACTACTAATTATCAGATGAATGCAAATCAAACCTATAATGAGATACCATCTTACCCCTGCTAGGCTTTTAACCAAAAGATGGCAATATTGAATGCTGGTGAGGGTGTGCAGAAAGGGAAACCTTCATACACTATTGGTGAGAAGGTAAATTACTACAGCCACTATGGGGAACAGTAAGGAGATTCTTCAAAAACTAAAGATAAAACTACATATGATCCAGTAATCCCAGTGCTGGGTATAATTTCAAAAGAAAGGAAACGGTATATCCAAGAGATATCTGAGCTCCCATGTTTATTCCAGCACTATTCATAAAGCCAATATATGGAAGCAACCTGTGTCCATCAACAGATGAATGAACAAAGAAAATATGGTACATAAATATAATGGAATATCATTCAGCCATAAAATGACTCAGAACCTGTCATTTGCAACAACATGGATGAAACTGGAGGTCATTATGTTAAGTATAATAAGCCAGCCACAGAAAGACAAATACTGGATGTTCTCACTTATATGTGAGAGCTAAAAAAAGAAAAAAAAAAATTGAGCTCATAGAGCTATAGAATGCAGTGATGGTTACCACATACCAGGAAGAGTAGTGGGGAGAGAAGGATAAAGTGGGGATGGTTAACGGGCTTAAAAATACAGTAAGATAGAATGATTAAGATTTCATATTCAGTAGCACAATAGGGTGACTATAGTTAACAATATTTTTTTGTACATCTTAAAATAACTAAAAGAGTGGGATTGGAATGTTCCTAACACAAAGAAATGACAAATGATTCAGATGACAGATACCCCAATTACCCTGATTTGATCATAATACATTGTATCTCTGTATCAAAACATCACATGTACCCCATAAGTATATACAACTATTATGTACCACAATAGTTAAAAATAAAAATTTTAAAAGAATGATAAAAATAAAACCTAAGCAATAGAATTATCTTGATACTAGGTGAAATTATCAAAGCATTTATAAGGGTACTTGCTTAGTAAACATTGTTATTGAAGGTTGCAAATAGATTACTATTTATGAATAAACATTGATACAAAATGTAGTTTCTCATGTCTGTCTTCAACAGATTTTTATTAAAATTATATGTGAATTTTTGCCTATTAACCTCACATTTTTAATTTCCTTCCAGTATTTAAACCATTCTTTTAACCACATCTTGACTATATACAACAAAAATATGCTTATTTTTCTTACTGACATGATAGAGGGTGAAGAATATAGGGAATAGAAAAAATAACCTCAAGAAATAATTAAAAAATGATCCCTCTCCTGAGACAGGCAGCATTTTGCAGTAAAAATCTATTGACTGAATATGAGAAAATAAGTTTTTACTAACTAGAAGAGTAATCTTGGGTAATTCACTCCATTATAAGCTTCACTTTCTTCTGTAAAATAATAGGAAATGGTCCACATGATTTCTAAGTGTATGATTCTAAGAATCCTACCATGTAATTTGAATAGATAAATATATTACAAAAATACTTAAAGGAAATTTGCCAATAAACCTAAAGCAAGTATGTAATAATATAACAAATCATGATTTATGTATATATTATAATATAATTTCAATGGTATATATGTAAGCCAGAAGATATCTTTGTTGAAATAAGATGATGTATTTATATTATAGAAATAAATGATCTTTGGCTTTATCATTCATAAAGCTGCACACTGCACAAGAAAATGATAAAAGAAACAAGAATAGTCTTCTTTCCAAAAATGAACATAGATGAATTTATTCTGCAGATACATTGTAATTATGCAACATTTCTGTTATCTCATCTACTCTGCGTTCAAAGCCATGTTCTGGTTCTCATTAGAAAACACAGTATTTTGGGATTTATCCCAGCTAATGATCAATGCAAGACCCTGTGGCAAAAAAAAAAATTCAGCACAGATGTTTAGATAGATGGGGACCTCATGATATCTACAGAATGCCACTTCCTCTGGTTTGACTCCTAATGAAAGTTTGGGCAGTTTAATTCACAGAGGCTGAAAGCAGGTACAGGCAGTGGCCTCAAGAGATGTCAGGAACAATAAATGCTAAAGATCTGGAAATGTAGTATTTGTTGATGGTCTGAGATAGTGTTCCAGCACAGTGAGTCCCAGAAACTGACAGGCAGATATCAAAGCGAAAAAGATAACTTCTAGATTTTTATGTAACTGAGGGAAAAACAGCCTTTCCACAAGAAGTACAGATGTATATAAGCAGAGCATTTCTTTTTTGAGAAAGTCGTTTTCAAAGGCTACAGAGAGTTTATGATTTTGTGCTATTAATACACTTTTATAATAGATTTTATATGCCAGAAAAGATGACCCTAGCTGACTGTTACTCTGAGATCAAGAGTTTATACATTTTTTTAACAGTCTCAGTTTAACCTCATTGGATTATCTCATTTTTCTCACAAATAAATCTTTTTTTTGATGCTTTCTTTTAAGAGCCTTGAAAACAGAGACCAATGCTCTATTATTTTATCTGTTTGTAGCCTCAGAAATGCCTAGTAGATTAATTAATAGATGATAAGGCAACAATAATAAAGCTGTATATTTTAAAATACTCTCATTTAATTTTTTCTTACAACAATATCATAATGAAAACAAAAAGGTATTATCCTTGTTTTACATGGAAAAATACCGAGATCCAGGGATTTTAAATGACTTGTTTGAGGTCAATAGCTATTAAATGATAGAGCAGGTATTTAAATATTATTATTCTCATTTTAAACTTAAAACACTGTCTGTCTTATTACCTTGATTTTTCAAAGCACATGCTATTTTCCCCTTGAACTAAAACAGAGAAAGCCACCATTCACTTAGCACCTCCTTTGTTAGGCACTAATTTAGGTATTTTCATTTTTAATAATTTATTCTTATTTTTATAATTTATTGTAAGAAGCAGGTTTTGGGTTTTTATCCCTATTCCATTATGTGTGTTAAATTATATTCAGGTATCTAAATACTTTTCTCTCAGTGAGATTACTAACAAGGAGATGGGCCAGAATGCAAGCCCAGGGATAAATAAAAATGTAGGACATAACTATGAGATTGGAAGTAAGACTATATTGAAAATTAAAGTATATCATTTTACTAAAGACTTTAGGCAGAAAAAAAGTTTGTCTCTGGAGAGCAGTCCTAAAGAGATTTCTGGCTTAATTTATGCTTGTTTCCTTTGGCTATATATATATATATGTGTGTGTGTGTGTGTGTGTGTGTGTGTGTGTATATATATATATATGAAGAGTGGAGAAAGAGAAAACATATTAAGGAGAATTTAGTGTGAGGAAGACGACGGCATGTGAAGAAATGTTCTATCGTGCAATAGTCATAGAAAACAAACAGAAAAAATCAGATTGTATTGAGTGAGATAAAAAATTAACTAGCTTCTGGTGGACAGGAGATAAGTTTTTTATTTTTCCTAGATAAGTGTCTTCATTTGTAAATTTTCATGGCAATATGACATTTTTTTCTTGTACTAAGTGGAAAGATGGATGTGGTTTTGGGTATTTTGGCCCTTCACTTATTTAGTCCATAGAGTTTAAATAAAGCAAAGACTATTTGAATATCTTTTCTGCTATACATAAAATAATCTTGTAGTAGTTGTGATATCCCTAATGATAGTGAACTTGGTTTACATAACTAATTTCTCTTGAATGGTGGCTACCACATAGCTACCACAGTCTACATTGTCCGGAGATGTCACTCTGTTCTGGCAAACTTCCAAAATACATGGACATTGTTTTGGACCGGAATGTAAGTCAAAATTGCTTAGATATTCTTGAATTTACTCATGTGTTTGGTTCCACATGCTCACCAGAGAGCAATTCTAGATATAAGTTAAGTACCAAAGCATAAGGCCTGAACAACCTACAAAACTCAGAGTTACAGAAGTCTCATTTATAGCTCTAAAGATATGCAAAAATACTGAAAATTATTATAGTATGTTTTCATTAACTTTTCTTTTGATAAAAGTTCCTTCCTTACTGTACTCTCTGCTATGCCTTCTTGCCACTTCTCTTGAATTCCAAAGACCCACCTTTGCCTAAATGTCTTTTGTTCTCTTTGTTCAGACCTATTACAATATTAGAATAAATGGCAGCTTAATTATGAAAATCTTAGGAAAATCTTAATTTTTTCTGCCCTATCCAAAACATTGGTGTCTTTCTCTTCTATTGAAAACTAATAATTAATAAAATTATTGATAAAGTTATCATGCTGAGATCTTTATAATTATTTATAAATGAACATATAACTTGTAAGGCAGTACCTGTGATATCTGAAATACTAAATGTAACACAGTGTATGTAAGACTTTGTTGCATAAATCCCAACAGTGAAATTTTATATATTAGAACATATTGTGCTTTGATAGTGGGTGTGTTCATGGATTAGCATTGATAATATTAGTTTAATGCTATTAATAATTAGAATTTTGCCATATATTGCACTTTAAAAATTGTTGTGAGTGCATAGTAGATATATACATTTATGGGTTGCATGAGCTATTTTGATATGAATATGGAATGTGTAATAATCACATCAGAATAAATGGGATATCCATTATCTCAAGCATTTATCCTTAGTGTTACAAACAATCCAATTACTCTCTTAGTTATTTTTAAATGTACAATTAAATTATTTTTGACTGTAGTCACTCTGTTGTGCTGGCAAATACTTAGTCTTGTTCATTCTTTCTAAATACCTTTTGTAACTATTAACTATCCTCAATTTCCCCAAAACCCCCACTACACTTTGCAGCCTCTGGTAACCATCCTTCTACTCTCTATCTCCATGAGTTCAATTATTTTAATTTTTAGCATCCACAAATAAGTGAGAACATGCCAAGTCTGTCTTTCTGTGCTTGGCTTATTTCACTTAATATAATGACCTTCAGTTCCGTCTATGTTGTTGCAAATGACAGGATCTCATTCCTTTTATGGCTTAATAATATACCATTGTGTATATGTACCACATTTCTTTATCCATTTATCTGTTGATGGACACTTAGGTTGCTTCCAAATCTTAACCGCTGTGAATAGTGCAGCAACAAACAAGTAAGTGCAGATATCTCTTTGATATACTGATTTCCTTTTTTTTGCATATATACCTAGAAGTGGGATTGCTGCATTGTTTGGTAGCTCTATTTTCAGTTTTTTGAGGAACCTCCAAACTGTTCTTCATAATGGCTAACTAATTTACATTCCTACCAACAATGTACATGGGTTCCCTTTTTTCCACATCCTCTCCAGCATTTGTTATTGCCTCACCTTTGGATAAAAGCCATTTTAACTGGGGTGAGATGATATATCATTGTAGTTTTGATTTGCATTTCTATGATGTTTAGTAATATAAAGCATATTTTCATATACCTATTGGCCATTTGTATGTCTTCTTTTGAGAAATATCTAGTCAGGTCTTTTGCCCATTTTTAAATTAGATTATTGATTTTTTTTTCCTATAGTGTTGTTCGAGCTACTTATGTATTCTGTTAATTAATCTCTTGTCTGATGGGTGGTTTGGAAATATTTTCTCCCATTCTGTGGGTGCCTCTTCACTTTGTTGATTGTTTCTTTTGCGGTGCAGAAGTTTATAACTTGATGTGATCCCATTTTTCCATGTTTTCTTTGATTGCCTGTGCTTGTAGGGTGTTCCTCAAAACATCTTTACCAAGTCCAATGTGCTGAAAAATTTCCTCAAGGTTTTCTTTTAGTAGTTTCATATTTTGAGATCTTAGATTGCAGTATTTATTCCATTTCTATTTGGCTTTTGTATATGATGCGAGATAAGGGTCGAGTTTCATTATTTTGCATATAGATATCAAGTTTTCCCAGCACCATTTATTGAAGAGACAGTCATTTCCCCAATGTTTGTTCTTGGGACTTCGATAAAAAATGAGTATCCTGTAGATGTATAGATATATCTCTGTGTTCTCTATTCTGTTCTACTAACCATGCATCAGTTTCTATGCCAGCACCACGCTGTTTTGGTTACTATCATTCAGTACTATAATTGGAAGTCAGGTGATGTGATTTCTCCAGTTTTGTTCTTTTTGCTTTTAATAGCTTTGACTTTTCTGGGTATTTATGGTTCCATATACATTTTATGATAGTTTTCTTTTTTCCCTATTTCTGTTAAAAATGGCATCAGTATTTTTATAGGGATTGCATTAAATCAGTAGATTGCTTTGGGTAGTAGAAACAGTTTACCAATATTGATTCTTTGAAACCATGAACATAAAATATCTTTCAATTTTTTGTGTCTTTAATTTTTTACATCATTTTTTATAGTTTTCATGGTAGAGATCTTTCACCTCTTTGTTTAATTCCTAGGCATTTTATTTTATTTGCAGCCATTGTAAGTGAAATTATGTTCTTAATTTCTTTTTCAGATTGCTTGCTGTTGGCATAAAGATATGCTATGGATTTTAATTTTTTAATCAGTTCTAATAGTTTTTTGATGGAGTCTTTAGGCTTTTCCAAATATAAGATCATATCATCTGCAAACAAAGATAATATGACTCCTTTCTTTCCAATTTTGACCTTTATATCTGTTTTGCGTCTGATTGCTCTAGCTAGCACTTCCAGTACTATTCTGAATAAAAGTGGTGAAAGCAGGTATCCTCATAGCGTTCACCATCTTAGAGAAAAGGCTTTAAGTTTTTCTCCATTCAGTATGATAATAGCCATGAGTCTGTCTTGTATGGCTTTTATTATGTTGAGATATGTTCCTTCTATATTCATGTTTTGAGGGTTTTTATCATGAAAGGATGTTGAATTTTATCAAATGCATTTTCAGCATCAATTGAAATTTTCATATGATTTTTGTTCTTCATTCTGTTGATATGGTGTATCACATTAATTGATTTGCATATGTTCAACCATCCTTGAATGCCTCAAATAAATCCCGCTTGGTCATGATGAATGATCATTTAATGTATTGTTGAACTTGATCTTCTTGAATTTTGTAGAGAGTTTTGCATCAATACTCATCAGTTATATTGGCCTATAGCTCTCTGTTTTAGATGTGTGTGGTGTGCATGTGTGTCTGGTTTCAGTATCACAGTAATACCAGCCATCACAGAATAAAGTATTATCTCCTCCTGTTTTTCAGAATAATTTGAGTATGATTGTATTAGTTGTTCTTTAAATGTTTCAGGGTCCAATCTTCATAGATTGGATACATCTAGGAATATATCCATTTATTCTCGATTTTCCAATTTATTGGCATACAGTTGCTCATAGTATCCACTAATGATCACATGAATTTCTGTGGTATTGTTGTAATGTCTCCTTTTTGCATCTCTGATTTTATTTATTTGGACCTTCTTTCCTTTGTTTGTAGTTTGCCTTAAGGTTTGTAGATTTTGTTTATCTTTTAGAAAAACCAAAATTTTGTTTTGTATTGTTTTCTTCATTTCAGATTTATTTGTTTATTTCTGCTCTGATCTTTATTATTACATTTTTTTCTACTACTTTTGTGTTGGGTTTGCTTTTGTTTTTCTTGTTCTTTAAGATGTATCATCAGATGGTTTATTTGAAGTTTTTCTTCTTTCTTGATATGAGCACTTATAGCTATAAACTTCCCTGTTAGTACTGCTTTCACTGTATCCCATAGGTTTTGGTATGTTTTTTGTTTTTGTTTTTTTTCCATTATGATTGGTTTTAAGAAATTTTTCCATTTTCCTCTTAGTTTCTTCATTGACCCACTGGTCATTTAGGAGCATATTAATTTCCATGTGATTGTATAGTTCCCAAAATTCCTCTTTTAATTGATTTCTAGTTTTACTCCATTGTGGTCAGAGAAGATGCTCTATATTATTTCAATTTTTTGAATGTTTTAAGACTAGTTTTGTGACCTAACATGTGGTCATATGGTCTATCCTCGAGAATGATCCATGTGCTGGGGAAAAGAATTTTTATTCTGTAGCTATTGAGTTAAATGTTTTGTAAATAAATTTTAGGTCCATTTGGTCTATAGTGCAGATTAAGTACAGTGTTTGTTGAGATTTGTCCAATGCTGAAAGTGGAGTGTTGAAGTCGCCAGTTATTTTTGTACTGAGGTATCTCTTTAGCTGTAATAATATATGATTTATATATCTGAGTGCTCCAATGTTGGAAGCATATATATTTACAATTGTTTATTTATTTATTTATTTATGTATTTATTTATTGAGACAGTGTCTTACTCTGACACCCAGGCTGGAGTGCTGTGGCACAATCACCACTCACTACAACCTGTACCACCTGGGCTCAAGCGATCCTTCTGCCCCAAATATCTGAGACCAGAGGCATGTATCACCACACCCAGCTAATTGTTGTATATTTTATAGAGATGTGGTTTTACCATGTTTCCTAGGCTGGTCTTAAACTCCTGAGCTCAAGCGATTTGCCCAACTCGACCTCCCAAAGTGCTAGAATTGAAAGCATGAGCCATCACACCTGATCCCATATTTACAACTGTTATATCCTCTTGCTGAATTGACAACTTTATCATTATATAGTGATGTACTTTGCCTCTTCTTATAGTTTTTGTCTTGAAATCTATTCTGTCTAATGTAAGTATAGCTATTCCTGCTCTTTTTTGGTTTCCCTTGGCATAGAATAACTTTTTCCAACTCTTTATTTTCAGTTTCTGTGAGTCCTTTCAGTTGAAATGTATTTCTTATAAGGAACAGATCATTGGGTCTTATTTATTTGTCCATTCAGTCACTATATCTTTTGATTAAAAGTTTAGTCCACTTACATTCAATGTTATTATTGATAAATAAGGACTTACTCCTGCTTTCTTGTTGTTTTCTAGTTGTTTTGTAGTCCTCTCCTCTTTCCATTGTGTCTTCCTTTTAGTAATGGTGAGTTCCTCTGGTGGTATAATTTAATTTCTTGCTTTTTATTAATTTTTGTGTGTATTGGTTGCATGTTTTTTGACTCGAGTTTACCATGAGACTTGCAAATGCTATCTTATAACTCATTATTTCAAGGTGATAACATTGTTTCATAAATAAACCAACAAAAAGAAAATTAATAAAAACTCTACACCTTAACTCTGTTCCCCTGCTTTTTAACTTTTTGTTGTTTCTATTTATATCTTATTGTACTATGTCTTCAAATGTTGTAGCTATTAGTTTTGAATGGTTCATTCTTTGATCTTTTTATTCAGAGTAGTTTACACATACAGCTACCATATTACAATATACTGTGTTTCTCTGTGTACTTACTATTACCAGTGAGTTTTGAACCTTCACATGATTTATTCCTCACTAACATTTATTTTCCTTATTAAAGTACTATCTTTAGCATTTCTTGTAGGACAGCTCTGATGTTGATAAAATTCCTCAGGTTTTGTTTGTCTGCAAATGTCTTTATTGTAGGAACAATCATGTTTGATGGATATTTTCACTGAATATAGTATTCTAGGGTGATATGTGTGCCCCCACCCAAATCTTATGTTGAATTGTAATCCCCAGTGTTGGAGGAGGGGCCTGGTAGGAGGTGATTGGATCATGGGGTGGACTTCTCTCTTGCTGTTCTTGTAATAATGAGTGACTTCTCACAAGATTTGGTTGTTTAAAAGTGTGTAGCATCTCCCCGCTCACCCTCTTCGTCATTCTCTGGCCATGTAAGATGTGCTTGCTTCCCCTTCACCTTCTGCCATAATTGTAAATTTCCCGAGGCCTCCCCAGCCATGCTTCTTGTACAGCCTGCAGAACTGTGAGTCAATTAAACCTCTTTATATTATAAATTACTCGGTCTCAGGTCGTTCTTTACAGCAATACAAGAACGGACTAATACATAGGATAAAAGATTTTTTCCTTCAGCACTTTAAATATGTCATACTACTCGCTCCTAGCCTGTAAGGTTTCTGCTGAAAAGTCGATATCTGTTATATTGAAGCTCCATTGCATGTTGTTTCTTTTCTCATGCTGCTTTTAGAATCCTTTCTTTATCCTTGACCTTTGGGAGTTCGATTACTAAATGCCTTGATGTAATTTTCTTTGGGTTAAATCTGCTTTGTGTTCTATGACCTTCTTGTACTTGGATATTGATATTTTCTTTAGGTTTGGGAAGTTCTCTGTTATTTTCCCTTGAAGTAATCTTTCTACTCCTATCTCTTTTTTTACCTCTTCTTTAAGGCCAATAACTCATTTGAAAAGACTTGAGTGTTGAGATCTAAGCTGCATCTGCATTATGGGGGCACCCCAAGCCCAGTAACACTATGGTTCTTGTGTACTCCTAGAGGTACCAACTTGATGGTCTTGCATAAGGTCCAGAAGAATTCCATAGATTACTAGGCAGAGATTCTTAGTTCCACTCTTTTTTCCCCCAAACGAATAGAGTCTCTTCCTCTGTTCTGACCCATCTGAAGCTGGCGGGGGTGGGGGGGGTGACACAAACATTCCTGTGACCACCACAACTGGTATCATGTCAGCTAAGGCCTTATGCACTGGGTCTCACCCAAGGCTCACTATAACCACTACCTGACTACCACCTGTGTTTGTTCAAATCCCTGAGACTCTACAATCATCAGGTGGTGAAGCCAGCCAGGATTGTTTTTTTTTTCTCTCTCTCGGGTGGTGAGTTCACCCAGGTTCTGGATGGGTCCGGAGGTGCTACCTGGGGGTCAGGAACTGAAGTCAAACATCTTAGATGTCTCCCTGGTGTTCTACTATGGCTGAGTTGGCACTCAAACCACAAGCTGAGGTTCTTCTCACTTTTTCTTCCCCTTTCAACAGGAACAGGAGCTTCACTCCATGGCCATCATGAGCATAGGGACATGGGAGGTACTCCAAGGCTTCCACCAATGTTCCTTAGAGCCCAAAGACTCTTTAGTCAGCTTGCAGTGAATGCTGCCTGACCTGGGACTCACACTTCAGAGTAGTGGACTCCCTTCTTTCCCAGGGCAGGTCTAGAAATGCCACCCAAGAGGCAAGGCCTAGAATTAGGGACCTCAGGAGCTCGCTTGGTTCTCTACTCCCTTGTGGCTGAGCTGGTACTTAACATGGAAGACAAAGTCCCCTTTACTTCTCCTTCAACTTTTGTCAAGCAGAGTCTCTTCCTTTAACCACCACATATGGGAATGTGCTGAGTCCCACCTGAAATCAGCAAATCTCAGAGGCTCACCCAAGACCTTTGGTGTTGCTACCTGGGTATTACTGCTCACTATTCAGGGCCCAAAGGTCCTTTAGTCAGTTGATGATGTGTCCTGCTTGGAATTGGCCCTTTCCTTTAAGGTAGCTTGTTCCCTGGTGTCTGGTTCCCATCAAGGTTGTCTAGAAATGTCTTCCAGGAGCCAAGGTCTGGAAAGGGGCCTCATTACTCTGGTGCCCTATGCTGTTGTGGCTTAGCTGGTATCCAAAATGCAAGAGAAACTCTTGTTAACTCTTCCCTCTCCTCTCCTCAAGTGGAAGGAAGGAATCTTTTTTGGAGCCACAAGCTATTCAACCTGGGGTTGGGGAAGAGGTGGCATGAACCTTCCCTTAGTTGCCCCAGCTAGTGTCTCAGTAGACTGCATGCACCCCAAGTGCACTGGGTCTGAGCCCAGTTCAGCACTAGGACTCATCTGGAAGTTGCAGTTCTTGTGGCTTAGATTGTCTCTCAAATTTATTTAGAGCTGCCAGAGCACTTCAGCCCTCAGTGGCAATGCTTGCTGGAACTTCCAATTGCTTAGATGGGCGATGCTCCTCTTACTAGGGATGGTTTAAGTACCCACTCCATTGGGTGCCATCAGCTGAGTTCAGCCTCATTTTGCTTTCTGCCAGGCAGCACTGAGTTCAATGCAATGTCTCACAATTGCTGCGCCCTCCCTCTGCCAAGTTCACAGATTCTCTCTGCACACCATGTGGTCACTGCTAGGATATTAGCAGGAGGTTGGCAGATGGAAGGCCATTGACAATTCGGGACTGCCTTTTCTACACAATTTCAGTGCCTCTTTCAGCGATATGAAGTTAAAATCAGGTACTGTGTGCGCTCATCTAATTTTTGGTTCTTATAAATGTGCTTTGGATATGTGGAGATAGTGGTAAAATTTGTGTCCTTTCCAGGAGGGTGATCTGTGGAGCCTTCTATTTGGCCATCTTGCTTGACCTCTTTCCCATTTATTATATTTTGATAGGCAGTGCTTTCATATATTAATACCAATAATATAATATAAATGTTTACATATTACTTATATAAATGTTCATATATTAATCTTGATATATGAAAGCACCCTATATCAAACCAGAGTGCATGTTAAAATATTATTATATGTAATATATAATATAACGTATTCTAAGCATTCCTCAAACACATTGTATTAGGCAATCACGTACTCTACTTTCCCTATAAACCAACTCTTCTCCAAACTGAAAGGTGTCTATTAGAGAGCCCAGCTATTGTTGGCCTACCAAGCATGCAGCCAGTTGGCTATCGCTTTCAGTGCCAGAATGTCACAGATCTTCTGAAAGTTGTTTGGTCAATTGTAGACTACAATTATACAAAACTAATTTCCTCTCCCTATAGAAATATGTCATGAGAATAAATGAGATAATTTAGGAGAAACACTTTGAGATGTTACAAAGAAAACATATTCTATTTATTCAGGTTATTGTCGTTTTTAGTATGATTTTTAAAATGCTATGTTGAAGTTGGCCTGAAGGTAAGATCCAGCACTTTGCTATTATTGTATTCCAACATAAAGCTTCTGCAAAATAGGTTGCAATTTGCTTCCAGACTACCAAGATATGGTGGGATCTCTAATTTCATTGAATTTGAGGTTGTGGAATTGCTTCCCTTTTTAAATCTGTGTGTAATGTACACAGTTTACTTCATAAATAAAGGGCATTTTTCAAGTTGATGTATTGCAGTTTTCAGTAGAAATGTAAGCTAAGTTGATGAATTCATTAGGAGGCGTACAATAAGGTGATGCTCATTTATTTCCAAGGGATGAATACTTCATGAATCCTAGTTTGTTTTTATTTTTATTGTTTTATTTCTGTACAAAAGAACAAAAATTCTAAATTGCCAAAGGGAGGAAATACAGGTAAATAGAAGCCTGTGAATGGAGAAAAAGAAAAACTTGCTACAGCAAAGACTGTATTAATTTAAATGCTATCTTCCCATTTTGTGTATGTGCTGAAGGCAGAATCTTTTCTGCTCTGAGGCATTCCTACATTTCTGTTTTCTGATAGTAAGTCTCCTCCCTCAGTTACATAAACTCTACAAAGAGATACTACTCAGGGCTGCTAAATCTCAGAGCATAAATGTGGGATCTAAATAGCAGGTGGTCTGAAGCATTACTTTAGCCTGATGACAGATCAATTTTTCCCCCTTTAATTATCTCCTTCATTCTTGTGGGATCCTTTGTATCTAACAGCTAACAGCCTGCCTTCTAGAACAGGGATATCCTTATTTATCCCTGAACCATGTCTTCCCAGAAGCAGAATTTCCTCTTCAAGGAAAAGTTAGGGATCCAGTTTCACATCTGACATTTCTGGATTGACAAAAATATAAAGTTTTCCTCTATTTCTATATTTTTTCTGTGAAGAAATAGGCTGAGTTGCACAAAGGGTTATAAGGTGTTTTATAATTGAGATATTAATATGTTATACAAAGAATTGTAACCCACCAAAATAATGTCACAGACAAAATTTAGACAATAGAATGAAAACATAAATGTTCTGATATAATCCATATACACTCATAAATCTCTTTAATTAAAATGTATATATTGGCCGGGCATGGTGGCTCACACCTGTAATCCCAGCACTTTGGGAGACCAAGGCAGGTGGATCATGAGGTCAGGAGATCGAGACCATCCTGGCCAACGTGGTAAACCCCATCTCTACCAAAATACAAAAAATTAGCTGGGTGTGGTGGTGCGCACCTGTAGTCCTAGCTACTCAGGAAGCTGAGACAGGGGAATCACTTCAACTGGAGAGGTGGAGGTTGCAGTGAGCTGAGTTTGCACCATTGCACTCCAGCCTGGTGACAGAGTAAGACTCCATATCAAAAAAGAAAAAAAAGGAGATATTAAATGATACTCTTCAAATGTTAGAAAATGATATACATTATATTCATGAATATAATGAGAATACTATTTTCATGTCTATATTCTATTAGCACTATCAATATAATGCATTCATATTATTAGAGTTAGTAATAATTTAAATCTACATTAACAGAAAATGTAAGAAGGATGATAAAAATCTGTTTTAAGAAATTAAAACAGATATTTGTAGTATACATTTTCAAGCAGTTGGCACAAAATAGAGGAAGAATATACATATATATAAAACACATACCATATACATATATTTTTGTATATAATTAAAGAGATGAATAAGTGTAAATTGTGTGGGTAGTTTATTATAATAAGCAAAGGAATTTGTTTCCCTTTATATTTGAAATAGTTTTGGCATGAAGTTACTAACCTAAGAAACCATAAATTCTCCAGACCATTAAAATCTCTTGTAGTTCAAGGCTTCCAAATTTTGGGACTTAGTTGATTATTTCTTCTAAATCATCAATTGTAGATACCTGCTTATAAGGACATTTCTAAACCTGAACTGGAGTGGTGAGGGAAAGGTAAGTTGAGAATTTCCTATTATGCGTCTCCCTATTAGAAATGGCTATATTTTGCAAAGAAAAAAATTGAGGTTAATCTTTATCTAAACTTTTTTTTAATGTAAATGCCTTTAGAAAGAAAGTTATGCTAGTTGCTGACTTATGCTTAAAAGTTACAAGTTCCTTGACTTAACATAATGACCTCCACTTCCATCCATGTCATTGCAAATGACAGAATCTCATTCTTTTTTATAGTATTCAATTGTGTATAAGTACAACATATTCTTTATCCATTCATCGATTAATGGGACACTTAAGTTGCTTCTAAATCTTGGCTGTTGTAAACGGTGCTTCAGCAAACGTGGGAGTGCAGATATCTCTTTGATATACTCGTTCCCTTTCTTTTGGGTATATATACCAAGCAGTGGGATTGACAGATGATATGACTAAAATAATATAAATGAGTTGCTTGTTACACAAAGATAAATGCTAGAGGGGATGGATGCCCAAATTTTCATGATGTAGTAATTATGTCTTTTATGCCTGTGCCAAAATATCTTATGTATCCCCATAAATATATGAATCTACTATTTAACCACAAAACGTAAAAATTTTAAAAGTCATAGACAAAATTTACAGGTTTTTAAGATTTATTGTTGACGAGTCTTTAATTTGATGTATTATTTCTGTAACTAATAGTGAATCTGTGGATATTGGAACAGAAATTTCCATCATATAATTTTGATTTTTAAAATTTTTTTTTGCTAGAAAAGCAATCTTTAAACTTTTAACTAACTTACAAGAATATTTTGTGCTACACTCTTGGGGGAAGTTTTTTGTAATAAATTTTATATTTAAAAAGTTATTAATTGATGAACCTAAGATGAAAAATATAATACCACTGGCTTGCATTGTTTTTATGTTTGAATTTTTTCATAATTCATGTAATATAATTTTGTTACTATTAATGTAAATAATCAAATCTATTTTATTAGAATAGGGCTAACAAAAGGTCATGATCAGGCTATTAGCAAATTTATTTCTTACTTAAAATTACTTTAAAAGAGATACAAACATGAATGCTTTTTAAAAACCTGCTTTCTATGGGAAAAATGTGGTGTATGCAATTCAAATATTTGGAAAATACAAGTGTAATTTCTCTTAATAGTAGAAAGACTTCCATTTAATCCAACAGTCTTTATTGTTAACAAGCATAAACAGGATCCTAACTAATGAATTGCTGGCATTCAAATTTTACAGAGATATTCATGATTTTGTTCTGAGATGTTTTTGATTCTCATATAAACAAAAATTATGAAGAAGTCAGTTTCAGGAGAGGCAGCAATGACAATTTTAAGATAAAATAATTAAACTAACATCTGTCAATCAGTGAGTGTTTACTATAATACAGGCATAATAAATTCTTTATAATGGTTGATTTTTTCAACACCTGTGAGAAGGAGGCAATATTTTACCCCTTTAAATTTAGAAAAATAACTTTGAGAAGACTGAATAACTACTCACAAAATCATAGAGTTAACAAATTGTATTGTCAGTTTGAATATCCAGGTATTAATTATTTTAATAACTATGACCTTAACCACTTTTCCATACTGCCTTTTGAAGTGTGGTTCAGAATGAAAAAAACGAATTGTCTGATTGGGCACCGGAAGTAGTCACCTGGTGTTTGTAACTTGGGAGAAAACATAAAAAAATATAAAAATTGTGTCAAATCATAGAAATTTAAAGCTGGCAACAAAATTTTGAGCATAAAAGTTGTGTCAAATCATAGAAATTTAAAGCTGACAACAAAATTTTGAGTCCATATAGTTCAAACCCTCTAATTGAGAACACTGAGACCCAGAGTGGAAAATGGTCAAATGTCATTACAGGCAAATCACATCAAATAAGTATCTAATTCATCAATAGTTGCTTTTATAATCTAACTCTGTAATGAGAGCCTAATACATTATAAGACCAGTCCTTGACTGCATTAAAGGGATGCTCGGTGACATGAGATTTTGATGAGAAGGCAATGATGGAGAATTTTGAACCTAGTCATCAAGTTATCCACAGCATTTACAAAACAAAACAAAATAGAAACTGTTAGTCATTATAATTAGGTTTTGTTTTCAAATTTAGAAAAAAACATATTGAGCATCTTCAAAGCAACAGACCCTGTTTCAGGTGTTACCACATTATTATTGCATTTAATATAAACATATTTGAAACTATGAACATGATCAGTTACATAGGATTAATATTAAACTCTGTTGGCAAGTATAGTCATTTTAGAATTATCCACCAATTCCACTTTCATAGTTAGAAATTTACAAATTCATTTAATGGCAGTATAGTGTGAATACTAATCCTTTTTTACTCCTGGTTTTGTTGAAATATAATTGACAAATAAAAATAATATATATTTAAAATGTACAACATGATATTTTATATATGTGTAACTTTCTTCCAAGAATTAAGCTAGTTAATATATCCATCATCTCTCAGTTACCATTATTTTGTGTGTGTGGTAAGATACTTAAGAAGATTAGCACATTTAAAATATACAATAAAGTATTGTTTATTATAGTCCCCATGGTGTACATTAGATCACTAGAGCTTATTCATCTTGCATAACTTAAACTTTGTATCCTTTGACCAATATCTCCCCATTTC
Organism: Macaca fascicularis; assembly: GCF_037993035.2. Classification (NCBI taxonomy): domain Eukaryota; kingdom Metazoa; phylum Chordata; class Mammalia; order Primates; family Cercopithecidae; genus Macaca; species Macaca fascicularis. Next base: position 76,435,229 of record NC_088376.1, read on the forward strand.
TTTCCATTCCTAGCCTCTTGCTACCACCATTCTACTCTCTACTTTTATGTGTTTAGCTTTTTTTATATTTCATATGTAAGTGAGATCATGTAGCATTCATCTTCTTATGTGTGACCTTTTTCACGTATCATAATGCTCTCCAGTTTCATCTATACTGTCGCAAATGGTAGGATTTCCTTCTTTTTTAAGGCTGAAAAATATTCCATTATATGTGTGTAATATATTTTTAATATATATGTATTGTATGTACATATAGTAATATAGGTGATATACATGCATATGTGTAATGTATGCACATGTGTGTGATGTGTGTACATATCTGTGGCCTGTTTATACATAGTATATATGTACATATAAGTTAGAAATAGGGGTACATTCTGAGAAATGCATCATTTGGTGATTTCATCCTTATGTGCACATCAGAGTGTACCTACACATCCTAGATGATATAGCTTACTACATATCTAGGGTATACGGTATAGCCCATTGCTCCTATGCTACAAACTTGTACAGCATGTTACTGTGCTGCATACTGTGGGCAATTGTCACACAAGTGTAAGTATTTGTGTATATAAACATATCTAAATATATAAAAGGTATAGTAAAAGTATGGTATTAAAATTTTGTGGGACCACTGTCATACATGTGGTTCACTGGTGACCAAAACATCATTATGTGGTAATATGTGTATAGTGCATTACTCACTCTTTCTCTCTCTCTCTGTATATATTTGCATACATATGCACATACACAACATATGAATGAAGAAAATTTGTGTGAATGTGTGTATATATACATATTTGTACACACACACACACACACATTTTCTTTATCCATCTATATATTGTCAATAGACACTTAAATTGTTTCCATATCTTGACTATTGTGAATAATGCCACAATGAAAGTGAGAGTGTAGAGATCTCTTCAATACAGTGACTTTATTTCCTTTGAAAATACACCCAGAAGTGGAATTGCTAGATACATGGTAATTCTCTTTTTAAGTTTTTGAGGAACTTCCATGCTGTTTTGTGTAACAGCTGTATCTATTTACATTTCTATCAATAGTGTACAAATGTTCACTTTTCTATACATCCTTACCAACGCTTATCTTTTATCTTTTGAGAATAGCCATCCTAACAGGTGTGAGATGATATCTTCTTGTGCTTTTGATGTGCATTGCCTTGATAATTAGTGATGTCGAACATGTTTGCATATATCTATTGGTCATTTCTATGTTTTCTTTTGATAAATGTTTATTGAAACTGTTTTCCCATTTAAAAAATATGTGGTTTTTTTTTTTTTTTTTTTTTTTTTTTGCTATTGAGTTGTTTGAATTCCTTACAGTGTATGCAAGATATTAACACTGTCTTAGTTTAGGCTGCCATAACAAAATACATTAGACTAGTTAATTTGTAAACGGGAATGTATTTCTGAAGTTCTTGTGGCTGGAAAGTTTAAGAGCAAGACACCAGCAGATTCAGTGTCTGGTGTAGGTTCATTCCTCATACATGGCGGCTTTTAGTTGTATGCTCATGCAGTGGAAGGGCAAAGGGACAATCAAGCTCCCTAGTACCTCTTTCATAAGGGCACTGATCTCATTCATGATGGTGGAGTCCTCATGACCTAATCAATTTTCAAAGGCCCCAAGTCTTAATACCATCGAACTGGGGATGAAGTTTCAACATATGAATTTGAAGGTGATGCAAGCATTCAGACTATAGCAAACCTCTTAACAGATGTATGGTTTTCTTTTCTTTTCTATTTATTTATTTATTTTGGGAAGGTTCTGTCTCTGTCACTTAGTCTGGAGTCCAGAGGCGCCACCTGGGTTCACTACAACTTCTGCCTCCCAGGCTCAAGTCATCCTGTCATCTCAGTCTCTCCAGCAGCTGGGACTTCAGGTGCATGCCACCACGCCCAGCTAATTTTTGTATTTTTTTGTAGAGAAGGGGATTTCGCCATATTGCTCAGGCTGGTCTTGAACTAGTGAGCTCAAGTGATCTGCCCACCTCAGCTTCCTAAGTCCTGGGATTACAGGCCTGAGCCACGGCACCTAGCCACATGTATGGTTTTCAAATATTTTCTCTCATTCCACAAGTCATAGGTTGTCTTTTCACTCTGCTAATTGTTTCTTGTGGGATGCAGAAGCTTTTAAGCTTGATGCAATCTCAGAATTCTAATGCTTTTTTAAAAAATTGCTTTTAGTACTTTGGTATACCAAAATAATTCTTAAGCCATCCGTTGTGTTTACATCACTATACAAGTTTTCATATGCCACAATATTCTACTGTATTTTAGGAGTGATTTAAAAGAGGTTTAGGAACAATTTTGTTTATAAACAATTTTTCTGTGATGATTTTATGACTTCATATTCATAGAATAGTTTAATTATGTCTATCTACCTATCTATATGATGTATTAGAACAAAAATATTGAGTAAATATACATGTGGCCCAGAACTAAAGTTTCTAGATCATTGTTTCTGATATTATTGTCCTTAATCTGCACTGTGGCATGTTGCTGAAAATACAGATTATTGGATCTACTTCAGACCAACTGAATCAGAATCTCTTAGGGCTTGATCCATGAATGTGAATTATTTATTATTATTATTATTATTATTATTATTATTATTTTGGATGGGGGGAAGGAGTTTTGCTCTGTCGCCCAGGCTGGAGTAAAGTGGCGCTATCTCGACTCACTGCAAGCTCCGCCTCCTGGGCTCACGCCATTCTCCTGCCTCAGCCTCCCGAGTACCTGGGACTACAGGCGCCCGCCACCACGCCTGGCTAATTTTTTGTATTTTTAGTGGAGACGGGGTTTCACCATGTTAGCCAGGATGGTCTCCATCTCCTGACCTCGTGATCCGCCCGCCTCGGCCTCTCAAAGTCCTGGGATTACAGGCGTGAGCCACCAAGCCCAGCCTGGATCTGCATTTTTAACACAACTTTTAGTGATTTATATGCAGGCTAAAGTTGAGAAGCCTTACTCTATATTTTCAGTCCAAAACTTTCCCACACTGCTGGAGGTGGGTTAAGTTAGTAGCTATGTAAAGTTTTCCCTTGCTTATTTCTGCTAAATAATGTTGGAGATTTCATTTCACATGAAATCAAAGCTTTTGATAATGGATAAGAGTGTTCAACACTCAATGGATTTAAGGGATTTTAAAAGTTTACAATTGTGGAAAACTTTTAAAAACAGACTTTTAAATATATGAGGCCTTGAGGTCAAGAGAAGGACAACATAAAATGACCTTTTACATGGGTATGTTTCGTGAAATAGAAATGAAGAATGCATTGTTTCCCTCATTCTCACATAATGAAAACCTTTATACAATCAAATTAAATAAATGACTTCAAAAAGAGAAGTTATTATTTAGTGATTAATGGATATCCTGCCCTCCTTTGTAATAGAGTCTTTGAATTGCAGTCATGGAAATCATCTTAATAGGTCATCTTGTCCTTCTCTTGACCAGCAAACCTCATGTAGTTAAGTCTATTTTTAAAAGATTTCCATAACTGCAATATTCTGAAATCCTTTGGAACCCACTTAGTGTTGAATAGCCTTTTCCATTATCAAAAGCTTCTTTCTTCCCTCCCTGTTTTAACAATTAAAATTCATTTTTCTCTGTTATGTTTTCAATGAAAATGGGAAATAGCTGGTCACCACAATCTGTGGAACAACTCTTCATTGAAGACTATTAATAATGTCCCTTTCAAGAGTCCTTCTCAAGTCTAAATGATATAAGTTCTTTTAACCCTTCTTAGAATTTGCCTATTTTTTAACCTTTCATTTATTTCTTTTATTCTGTTCTGAGCTCACTTCCTTCTTCTTAAGTTCTGGAGTGTGAAACTAGACACAGTAGGATTTCAATGGTGCTTAATATAATGGGAGGATTACCTTGCTGTTCGTATTTACTCTACTCCTGTTTATGCATCCTGTAGAACTCTGAGAAGTGCAGATAAGATGTAAATGGATGGCCTGATGTTCATGGTCTCGAATAATTTCATAGCATTTCTCATAAAGATATGGATGTTATTCCCAGGAACCTGGCCAGTTTGTATCATAGGTAATTACTTTCTGCCTATCTATAGCATTCCAAGTTTCAATTAGATGAATTATGCCTCACTTTCACTGGTAAAGCCATTATTGCAAAAGTTGTTTGAGCAGAACAGAACAGCTCTGCATTTTAAAAGAAGGAGAGAGGATCACTTTATACTCTGCTTGTAAAGAGGCTACCATTCCTTAGGAGTGTGAAAGACAATAATAAAGAGTCCTGCTTCCCCAGCTAATGCACAGGGTCCAACGTGATCATTATTTATTTTTGTTTTACCCTTATATGGCTTAATTATCCTGAATCTTAACAAGAAAATATTCTTTGTTAATGACTCTTCTTCACCAATTCCAGTAAAATTTTTGGTAAAATATGTTTAAAATAGAACATTATATTCACAAGTTCACAAGTCAGATTTGCATATGTTGCATTGATGGAACTAAAAATATAGAGAATTTACATTTGCTTTTGCTTATTTTCTTTGTTGTCTTCTTTCATTCTGGATAAAGGCAAAGAAATTATATACACTCATAGTTCTATAAAACCATATTGAGTATTTATGTATCAGTGCATGCATCAATCTGTCACCAGAGGTTCTAAAACAAGTTAGAGCAGTCTGGCTTTCTACGTGTTCTCTGTCTTTTCAGAATAATTTTTCCTTTGCTATTTCTTTTAAAAACGTTGTCTTAGGTATTATCTCATTTGAACCTGAAGACTTTCTTTTTGTATTCTCTCTCCTTTACTCCCTGCATCCCTTAGAATTTTTCAAGTCTTTGTTTTAACCCATTTGTATTTGCATGCAGTCTGCAGACCCTTGAATGTAGGGGAAGACCAGATGACCTGTGCGGCCAGTTTTCTTGTGAAGAAAGGTAACTTCACAAGCACATGCTTAACATCTCATTCCTCAAGTCTTTCCCTGCTTTCCTACTCTGTTACATTCTTTCCACTCTTGCTTATGGGAACTTAGGGAAGTTTTACAAAACATTAAATGTTTACGCTCCATCTTAAAACTCTAAATGTCACCTTGCCATTCGCATGTTTTAATAGAACCTACTGCCTCTAGGATAAAATCTATATTTCTTTGTTCACATTTTATAAATTGTATTATGCTCTGCTGTGCCGAAATTATCTCCTTTTCAACTTCTCTGCTCTCTTCCACACTGCCCCCACCCCAAATTGTTATTTTCCAGTTTATGTTTGTTTTCCTCCTATTGCTTTTAGATGCATCTTGGTATGACTGAAAAATTATACAATCTTCCTAGTAATAAGGTGCAACTCATGTATTTAATGCGTTTGTGAGGCTTCTCCAAGTTTCCACTTGCAGAAAATTGTTTCCTTCTCAATGTTTCTATGGCCGTTAGAAAATATTTTTTACAGCATTTAACATGTTTTAAAATATGTTTTGTTTTGTTATCTGCCTTTTGTTCTAGAATTTTTTTAGATATCCGGATTATATAATCATTTATTTATTAATTCATTCATTTATCCAATAATGAAGACATTCCAGAGGTCAGGTACTATATTGAGTGATGTAACTCTGATGAAGGAAACAAAGGTCATGTTTTCATGTTGTTGCTTTTCTTTTTTTTTTTTTTTTTTTTTGGGAGAGAAGGAGATTAAAAAAAATAAGTGGAAAAATAAGTTTATTCCAGGTTGTGATAGAAAACAGAAAAATGTAATAAAAAGAGATTTCATATTTGGTCTATATCTAGGAAGATGTTCAGCAAAAGCATATCTGAGGATATGACTCTTAAGTTGAGACCTGAATGACGAGAAAGCTTTACCTCTGAAGATCTGGGAGAAGAGAGTTTCAGATAGAGGAAACAGCATATGCTGAGGTACAAGCAGTAGGAATGAGCTTACTATTTGGAGAACTGGAAAGAGGTACAGTGTGACAAGAATATGGTAAAGATAGATGAGCATAGTCAGAGATGAGATAGGAGGGATACTTAAGAACCGTACTTAACTATGTTGTTAACAGAAGTTCTTCAGTAAGAAAGAATGAGACCCTGTCTGAAAAAATAATATATTTTCAATATTATTTTAATGTTTATAATATGTTATATTTAATAGTTTAACTATGTAATGAAGGCCACTGGACAGACAAAGAAACCGAATAATAGATTTTGATTCATAAGTTTTAAATACTTGAATCTAAAAATGGCCAAAGCACTTTTGTATATTACATAGCATACTATAACATAGGATCCACATCAGAGACAATCTTTTTTACACCATAAATATATAAAATGTGTTTGAAGCTGGAAAAAAATAGAGAATGTTACTGTAGACATGCTAATCATGCACACTGCTCTTTTGTAATTCTGAAACAAATTTATATAGGAGAAAATAAAAATACATTTTAAAAGGAAGAGATCTACTAAAATGTGGAAACAATTTGGGTGATTTGTGAATATTAATCACCCAATTAATATGTGAATAATAATTTCAATGTAGTCAACATGTATTGGACCATAATCTCTTAAAAGACAAATTATTTTATTAGCTTTTTATTAGTTTTTGTTAAGTATTTAATTAATATTCCTTTCATAGATATTTAATTCAATAAAAATATATACCCCGTATTATATTTTAAACATTCACCTTCATTTGCTTAGGCAATTAAAGTAAAAATTGAAGTACAACTTTTTGTCTATTATTCACTTTCACAACAATATTAATTTCTACTTATTTTTTATAAAATGTGTTGGACTCAATCTCCAAATAATTTTCTACATTTAATTTTTTCTTTTCTGAAAAGATAATCATTGAGAGTGGCCTATCATAATTAAAAAGTAAAACAACTCACATAATACTATTCTAAAGACAGAAAAATGCCACAATACAGGACTGTTTTTTGTTATGAAGCATTTGGCAGATGGAGGAGATCACTGTGATTCTTGACGAGTGGGAAGTAAGAACATCTTCACATTGTAACGTGGACAAGTGTCAGATGACAAGTACATTTTTTGGTGGAAACTTTGATGGAATCTAATATTTTGCTTTTATAGTCAAGTGGTTGTGCTCAAATAATCCCCATTTTAAGATTCTTTAATGATGCCTGACATATATCAGAGGCCAGGAATTCCCTGCAATATTTCCTCAGGCTTGTCAACCAGATTTATTCATAAATTAGAATAAATGAGCATGTCAGCATAAGTTATTGTGGTAATTTGTGAAACTCTTAATGAGATATTTTCAGAGCTCATAAAAGGAAGAGCTATGTTATTAAATTACTGCACAATAATTTTATTTTGATACAGTAAGTGAACTGCTATTTTATCAGAAATGACGCTCTGATGCATCAGTGAACTGAAGATGAACAATTAAATGTTCCAGTGAAAGAGGTCTGATGATACTTAAAGGTAAAGATTTGTGAAAGAATGTGAAGTAAGGAAAAAAAGGTGATTATTTCAAATACATCGAAATAACATTTTTAATTTATTGGAAGGGTGGCCGGGCCCGGTGGCTCATGCCTGTAATCTCAACACTTTTGGCAGGTGGATCACCTGAGGTCAGGAGGTCAAGACCAACCTGGCCAACATGGTGAAAACTCATTTCTAATAAAAATACAAAAATTAGCTGGGCGTGGTGGCTGGCTCCTGTAATCCCAGCTACTCAAGAAGCTGAAGCAGGAGAATTACTTGAAACCAGGAGGTGGATGTTGCAGTGAGCCAAGATTGTGCCACTGCACTCCAGTCTGGGTGACAGATCATCAAGGTTTGCATACCTCAAAGGCAATGCATAAAATAATTACAGTCTCTATAAATAAGGGCCTAAGAGTCAAAACAGGAAAATGTACATATTGATAGGTTTTCATGATATATCATTATAAGCATAACTCATAAACACATTTCTTTTTACTGTGGCTTTATTTTGTCTTCCTTAATTTATCCAGATAGATAGACACCTTTCTAAAATCACTCACCTTTGGCTTTTATTTAACTCAGAAGATCCTCACTGACTTTCTTCCTTGAATAAAAGCTAGGCCAGATCAGTAAGACCTGGTGTGTGCTAATCCTAAACCTAAGCAATAGATTGAGACTTCATATGAAAATGTCTGTTGGGAACTTACTGGAGATTGGGCTGGAGGTAAGGAACTGAGGATGCACTTAGATATAAGAGGTTCCCTGCCCAGCAGAGCCTGTAATTTAAGTAGAGAGTAAGAGACACACATAAAAGAAAAGTGAGTTGTAAATGAGTGCACTAAAAAAGTGCTGTAATTCTTTAGAAAGAGAAGAAACAGAGAGGAAAGTGATAGTTAAGAAGACTGTGGAGAGGAATGCCTGCAAATGGTACATAAAGCAAAGGCATTAATAATAATTTTTGCATGCTATACAGTTAATGCAAACATTTTATATGTATTATTTAATTTCCTTGTTGCAAGAACCATGCCACAAGAACATCATTAATTTCCTCATTTTTAAGCTACTGATCCTCAAGGAATTTCAGAGTAAACTTGGGAGTCAAATTCAGGCGTTCTGTTTTATTACTTTACAATTTGTGGTACAGTGTTGTTCAATGGAGTACTTAGACCATAAGGTAGGCCTTTTATGGGAAACATTATGAAAACCATGGAGTCAGGAAGTGTTAAAAAGCATGGGAACTAGCATTCAGATCCTGTCTTTACTGCGTTTTAGCTATAAGACCTCTGACAAATTACTATGCCTCCATGTTATCTATAGAGCATAAAAATAGTATTATTCATTCACAAGGTTGCTTTGAGAATTAAACAGTATCTGCAGACTTATTAGACTAATATCTAGCACATATTAGACCAATAGTTCTAAAATTGGGGGTTTTAGGTAGCATTTATAACTTAAAAATTATTGTACACCCTGAAGGATTTATGTAGATTATAGTTATCAATACTTACAATATAATAATTTAAAAATATTTCTTTATTAATTTAAATTTACAATAACAAACTCATTTCAAGCTAAACTAAGTAATTTTTTTTTTTTAGGAAAAAGGGATTATGTTTCACAAACAAAAATATTAATTGGTGAAAATAGCATTGTTTTACATTTTTGCAGGTCTCTGTACTCTTTGACTTCATAAAACAGAGCTAAATTATGCTATCTGCTTCTGCATGCAATCTGGTACGAAATGCTGTTTTTGCAGACCTATATAAAGAAAATCTGGCCTCACACAGATACGTAGTTGGAAAAGGAATGGATATTTTCAAAAGCTTTTTATGTAATTCTGGCTATTCTCTTTTGATGCTACACCAAAACTTGGCATATGATAGTTTCTTAATGTTTAACTGCAAGGTAAAATCTGAAATCATGTCAATGAACTTTTTGAACTCTTGAAATCCAGTGATGTATCATATTCTTTGAATGCATCCTTACTGATGCGTAACTTTATATCATCACATAAGGATTATTTGAAAAATGCTGATTAATTGATTTATCCCAATCTTCAAATGTTAAACACATTTTATTGTGCAACATCAGAAAATCACATTTATTGTCACCAACAACTGCCTTAGGGAAGTCATGAATTATTAGAAAGATCTTAAGCTTATGATGACAGATGCAAGTTTTCTATACTTATTTTTGCCTGAAATCTTGAATTTTATTAACAACACTGTCAGTTGTTTTCTTTGAAGTGTAAGCTTACTTTGTTCATTTTTAAAAGCATTTCTGCCAAATATCCCCTGAATAATTGTAGTTAGTCCGTCAATTGTTCTTTCAAGTAAAAATGATTTTCCATGTAAAAAGCAAAAGCAACTAGTTCAACTCTAAAATCACATAATTAAGTAACTGCTGCTTCTCATGATGATCATTATACTGTAGTGGGCAGCAGAAGCACTTATACACACTTACCATCTGATCACATAGAAAAGTAAAAAGGACATACTCAACAGATGTTATTTAGTACAATGTTTAATGCTTCATGGCCATCCTTATGTGAATTTGAATCTGGCTTTTTTTTTTTTTTTTTTTTTTTTTTTTAACTATGAGTGTGTGATGGTGAAGTATACAGTGACTAATAGTACAGTATGGTACAACTTCCTTGATTTGTGCCCAGCGACCACCAGTTTTCTCCATCACTGTTTTTGCACATTGAGTGCAAAAGTCAACACTATGAAAATTGGAAACTACATTTTAGCGTTACAAAAATAGTGTTGACCTCACAAACCCCATGGATGTGTTTCAGTACTTCCAGGAATCTTGACCACACTTTGAGAACTATTGCACTAGGCTTTCATGTTAGCTACTATTACTATTAAGAAGAAAATGCTAAGGTTTGTCCAAATAATTGGTAGACTAGATAAACGTGAATGACAAATTCATGCAGGAAATACATTTGGAAAGTATGAGTCAGATTTATAGAGTGTTCTGTTATATAAGTGGCTCTGTACTGAAAAACTACTGGACATAAAATATTACCTGCTTTCTAGACCATATGAAGAAGTCCTGATGAAGTGTAGAGGGATTATTCTATACAAAATAAATACAGCAGTCAAATGGATATAGGCTATATAGTTAAATGATCACACAGTGTTTGTGGATCTGAGTTATTCAGTATTGTTCAAGTGTGTTATTTTTGTGGATCTAATTTTATCATGGTAGATGTGTATGCCTTTACATGAAATTCCTCCGTAGCACCTAACCCAAAAGACAAGGCAATTACGTATATTTACTGAGTGATTATGGACTAGTATGCAACTCACATTTTATGGTTCAACTCTGTGTGCTTTAGTAACATAAACACAGGAAGAGTGAGTGTATATTTAATAGATGTAATGTTTGAAAGTTGTATCTAGGTAACATTTCATCTATATGCTTCTAAAAAAAAAGTATTTTCCTGTCCCTTCTATATGACCTCTCATTTACAATTATATTTACCTAGAAAAAATGTATTAATCATGTCTATTTTGTTCATTATATTGAAATCATCTTTAAAATTTAGAATGTACTTTTTATATAGTACTTTGTATTTTATAGTAAACTTTTTGATATAACATTTTCTTATTCAATATTCTGAAGAGTTCTGTGAAATCTGAGATCTTATCCCCATTTATATGTGACCCTCAAACTCCAATGCTGAGAATTGAAAATCAAGCTTTTAACATAGAATTTTTGATATTTGCTTAACATTAAAAACACTTATGGTTACCTTCATTTTAAATTTTAAATTGAAACTATACAATTTTTCACACTGCTGTATAAAATTAAAATGTTAAAATCCTCTCCAAAATATACTTGTTAATCTGGCATGGTGAAAAAGCATTGTAAAACCACTGTAAAACTGCTGGCAGCTCAACCTCTGTTTGCCAGCAGAGGTTGCTCTTAGGTTAGCGGTTACCTTGAGATTACATTATATTAAGACTATTAAGCAGATGAATGGAGGCTACATTATGATGTAACTATGGAGAAGTTACATTTAAATAAAATAATAACTATCTGAGTGACTCTCACATGTGTTAATCTCCACATTCTAAGAAATTATGCTCTTTACAAAGATATCTCTGTAACTGAGCAGAAAGTGACATGCTTGAAACAGTTTACGGTTTGCCAGGAGACAATTGCTAATTTAGAAAATCAAAAAAATTGAGGAGTATCTTTAGTTTGCTAAAAACAATTTACAAATTAATACAAATCTGTTTGAACAAATGTGAAAACACAGGTAATTGCATATATGTGAACAATATTTTGTAACATTTAGAACATTTTTAAATTAAAATAACTGATTTATTTTGGAAGTCTCAAAATGTCAGAGAATATAATAAGGTGGACATTTTGTACTTATTGTTAGGAAAATAAAGTTTTGAAAAAAGAAAAACATCCTACAATATTTTCTGCAAATTTGAAACCAAGAAGTATTCAAAGTGCTATTTTATCTATTATCTATCATCTATCTCTCTCTCTCTCTCTCTCTCTCTATCTGGCATTACAGTGTTACTATACTTTTACAGGTAAAACATAAATAAAATACAGTCAGTTTGATTTTAAAATGTCACTCTGGAAAAACATAGTATATGTATCATAATTAATACCGTAATTAAAGGTATTTATTAGAAATTAGAGTTTTCATATTCCTTCTTTACATTTTTTGTGAATGTTTACTTTGCTTATAATTTCTTTTGTTTTTTAATGCTAATAATTAAAAATAATACTGATTTGTTTATAAATATTATGAATGTAGATCTCATTGACATTAGTTTTATAGTAAGCAGGTTTTAATAGAATACCAGTGTTAAAATATTCTAGGAGAATTTGAACAAGTTATTTTAAACTTATTCTTCAAAGAGTTCAAATTCTGTCTCTGATATTTTATTTTATTTTAAAAATGCACTATTTTAGCATTTATATGAGTGTTAAAGGGAGAAATTTTGGTTAAGCTATTTTCATTGCTCAACCAATTGGAAGACCTGGCAAGAGTTGTGGTTATTTATAACTGTTATTTATATTATTATTGTTTGTTAGATATGAAGATTATGACTTCTAATTAATATTTATGATAGCATCGAATATTTATGATAGCATCAAATATTTATAACATCAAATAATAATGTGAAGCCATAATCTTAATATCTAATAAACAATAATAATGTAAATAACAATTATAAACAACCATACTATTTACCTTTATGTTTACCTGCTTTACCAAGTACCTTGAGAAAATGAGAAAACTGATTCTTAGGTTTGTTCATTGTTTAGTCAGTTTCCCCAAAATCATTATTGAACCTTTTAGGTATTTTATGCAGGAGCAAGTTATGCAACTTGTCCCAAAACTGAGATCAAGGATTTGCAACTCACAGCAGTCTGTGCAAGTCCAGAAACAACTCTTACCTCTGTGGCAGACTGCTTCTGAGTTGGGAAATCATATGCATGTCTCTGATATGAAATTTGCCTTTCTTCAAAAATATCTGACTTCTGAAATTATACTAAAGTTCTATTTTTTGTTATTATAATCAGATACCTATTAGTTTAAACATATAGCTACCATGTTGCCATCTACATTAGTATTAAAGATATAAGTAAATGGAGATCTGCATATACATTTGTAAGCACTTCTAAATATTGAACTACATGAGGTACTGATTGTATTCCAACAATGTTTCTTTAATATGTTAAGAATATATTTTAATAAATACTTTAGAGTAAAATTGAAAGATGACTTTGTAAAGTATTTGTTACTAAGCTGTCTTTCAGAATAAGTATCTTAGAAAGTTTTATGTTTTTTTAATTTTTTAAATTTAATTTTAACTTCTTGAATATTTTCCTTTGATAAACTGAATGTTTTCTTCAAACCCATTAAAGGGTTTACCTACGTATCCTAAAATTTTTCATATACTCAGTGTGTAAAAATGTTTTCCTAAGAGCTACTAACAATTTAATTCTCACATAAAAATGAATATTTTCGATTAAGAAAAATAATGATGACATGTAGTCTCAGAGTGTTTTTGGATTTTCATTTCTTTAGCGGAGAAAACAATGTCACAAACAATTTTAGGAAAAAAGTTAGTTCACAATTTGCTTTTCTGCCCCCAAAAATCCAAATACAATATTTAAATCTTAGCTTCCTAATATGCATTCAGGATATGCATAACAGATATGCATATATTCATGGTATATAATTTTAATTTAAGAGCTTAATGAATATGCATGCCAATATAAGACCATTTGAATAACATACCTTGATTTCAATCTCTGAATACTTAAGTGTATGACTTGTGTTAATTGAAACGGAGTATTAGTTTTGGTCACGTTCAAATGTTACCAGGAATATACACTTGAAATAGGAACTCTGCAGACTTATTTCACAAGTCACAGGTCACAAAAACCGTGCTGATTGGCAGGGTGCAGTGGCTCACGCCTGTAATCCCAGCACTTTGGGAGGCCGAGGCAGGCAGATCACGAGGTCAGGAGATGGAGACCATCCTGGCTAACACGGTGAAACCCAGTCTCTACTAAAAACACAAAAAATTAGCCGGGTGTGGCGGCGGGCACCTGGTAGTCCCAGTTACTAGGGAGGCTGAGGCAGGAGAATGGCATGAACCCGGGAGGCGGAGCTGGCAGTGAGCTGAGACCGCGCCACTGCACTCCAGCCTGGGTGACAGAGCGAGACTCAGTCTCAAAGAAACAAACAAACAAACAAAAAAAAAACCTGCTGGTTAAACAAAGTGTGGAGCAAAGAAACACCAAAATGGCAATGGAAGCAACTTCTGGTATCTTCACTGTGTATTATACACTAATTAGAATACATTAGCATATTAAAGACACTTTCGACAGTAGCCATAGCAGTTTACAAATGCCATGGCAACTCCAGGAAGTTTACCTTACATTGGTCTAAAAACGAGATGATCCCATAGTTCCGGGAACTCTCCACCCCTTTCCCAGAAAAACTCATAAATAATCCACCCCTCGTTTAGCACATGATCAATAAATAACCAAAACAATAGCCAACCAGCAGCCCTTGAGGCTGTTGTGCTCATGGAGAAGCCACCCTTCTATTCCTTTACTTCTTAACAAACTTGCTTTCATTTTGTTCTGCCTGTTTGCTCTTGAATTCCTTCTTGCATGAAGCTAAGAACCTGAATGGCCTGCCTGGCTGAATCCCGATTTGGAGATTTGCCCTGTGACACACATACATAGTTGTTGGATCCACGGAAGTTATCAGTGGTTGTATGTTATTCTCCTTCAGGATGAGGCAGAGTAATATGGGGACAAACTATAGACTAGGTGAAACTTCCTTCATGAATGAACAGACTTAGCTATGTGCTCTAGGATTAAGTCCATATCTGGAGACACTAACTCAGTACTTAAAAGTCAACCTCTACATAAAGGTGGGCTCTTAGATGTGGCTCCTAAATTTTCACTCACTACAGTTAGCATTTTTATATCTTCAGTTAATCTGCAAAGTTGTGTATATTCAAGCAATATGGCTAGGGAAGTTTTCTAAACTATGTCTTATGTAGCGTATTTATCTGAAGAGTTATGAAAAAAGTTTTTAAAATGAAGAGAAAGAAAAAGAAGAAAGCAAATGAGAGAGAGAGAAAAAAATATTTAAAGGTTAAATAGTTTTTTTCATCAACATATTTAGGGAGCTTAGGTGTTGGCAGCTGAAAATCTATCATACTCACAGTTACCTTAATGTATCCTACTATGGGACCTGACACAGTAGATATGTAATAAATGTATGCTGAATTAAAAAAATAATAATAATGAACAGTATAGAAAAAAAATGGCCCTTCAAATTCTTACAAAGGGTTTCTTGTAATTTTAAAAAATGTTATCTATTTATTTATTTTTAGAGTCACCCAGGATAGGGTGCAGTGATATCATCATAGCTCAAACTCCTGGGTTCCGGGGATCTTCCCACCTCAGCTTTCCAAGTAGCTAGGACTACAGGAGCATACCACCAATGCCCGGCTAATTTATTTTTATTTTCATTTTTGTAGAGACAGAGTTTCACTATGTTGCCCAGGCTTGTGTCAAACTCCTGGCCTCAAGTGATCCTCCTGTCTCAGCCTCCCAAAGCACTGGGATTATAGTTATGAGCCACACTACCCACCAGGTTTCTTGTAGTTTTAAAAACAAACAATGAGGCTGGGCGCAGTGGCTCACGCCTGTAATCCTAGCACTTTGGGCGGCCGAGGCAGGCGGATCACGAGGTCAGGAGTTCAAGACCAGCCTGGGCAATATGGTGAAACCCCATATCTACTAAAAATATAAAAATTAGCTGGGAGTGGTGGCATGCACCTGTAGTCCCAGCTACTCAGGAGGCAGAGGCAGAAGAACTACTTGAACACAGGAGGTGGAAGTTGCAGTGAGCCAAGACTGTGCCACTGCATCCCAGGCTGGATGATGGAGTGAGCCTCCATCTCAAAAAAAAAAAAAAAAGAAAAAAAGAAAAAAAAACTAGAACAACATCAACACACAATGAATAGTACATATTACATGCCAGCTAATTTTCTAAGTATTTTATACATTTAATTTTTTCTTTTCATGATGAGAAAACTGGTTTATAGGGAGATTTGGTAATTTGCCCAAGATTACGTCTAGACAACCTCTGTCTAGGGACAGTGCTCTTAATCACATCACTAATGCTATTTCACATATATGACCTTGAACGACCTTTCATCTAATTTTTATCGAAATTCCATCTGAGTGAGAGATTTTGTGTGTGTGTCTGCATACGTGTGAGTGTGTGTGTTGGAAAAAGGGGTGTTTGAGACATAGCCTATACCCATATCCCAGTATCAGTGTTTCTCAATTTTTTTTTCTCTCTAGCATATCTGAAGTATACACAATACTCCAAGAATTGGGTAGTGCATACCAGAGATAATGCTCCCTTAGGTGAGCATGTTAGAGTCTTGAAGGCGAAGATTGCTTATAGTAAGAAATCTATCCCACTTTATTAGATTCTTCCCAAGTGAAATGTTCCTCCCTTTTATTCAGCTTTCTCCATTTCAATGCAGATATGTTTTCTATAAACTAGAACTTATTCCTGGATCAAATAATATATTTGGATAGCACTGAGAATTATTTTTAGAATAACTCTGCACTACCTCTTCATACTAATATGTTAACAAATACTTTAAAAATGATATTGTTTGGCTTTGTGTCTTCATCCAAATGTCATCTCGAATTGTCATCCCCACATGTAGAGGGACCTGGTAGAAGGTGATTGGATCATGGGGGTGGTTTCCTCCATGCCGTCCTCATGGTAAAGAGTGAGTTCTCATGAGAACTGATGGTTTAAAGGTGTTTGGCGGTTTCCCACTCTCTCTCTCTCTCTCTCTCTCTCTCTGTCTTTCCTGCCACCCTGTAAGATGTGCCTTGTTTCCCCTTCATCTTCCACCGTGACGGTGAGGTTCCTGAGGCCTCCTAGCCATGCTTCCTGTGCAGCCTATGGAACTGTGAGTAAAGTTAACCTCTTTTCTTTATAAATTACCCACTCACAGGTAGTTCTTTATAACAATGTGGAAAAGGACTAAGAGAAAGAAGCAGTATATGAAAGTCAGCTTTATATTTAGTGCAGGGATGTTGAGCTGTATCAGAACATCCTTTAGGCTCTCTTTTTTGAGAGAAATGGGTCATTCCTAAGTGCCAAGAAATCTACAGCTTTCCTCCAATAATTGACATATTTCCTTTTGTAGATAATGTGAACTGGGCAATAAATCATATTTTATTTTTTGCTTTGTCCACCACAATGTAATATTTAAAACTTGCAACTCTTTTTATGAAAATAGCTTCACACTCTATTGATCTGCACAAATCTGGCGCAGCTTTCACTCAGTTTTTGGATTTTACTTTAGTTCTTATTTTTTTATTTTATTGTAGGTATTTTTAAAAGGTATTTCTTTTAATGAAGCAGTATAAAATAAACAAACAGAATCTAAAATACAGAAGGTAGAAAAAAGAATAAATGCAGTAGTTGAGGCAGTCACTCAATGTCAGAAAATTGAAAATAAGTTAAAATAGGCAGGCAATTGAAAATCCACCAACAGGCAACGACTGAAGGTCTAAGTTAGCATTCAAGCAGTCAGCCTGAGGATATCTGTCATCTGACTTCTAAAAGATTGGCGTGTGGGGAAAATTACCAAAATAGCACTTAATGCAGCTTATACCTAGGCTTAAAAGCTAGCAAATAAACTAAAGAAAAATCTAGGTGAGAAACCCAGCCATTCTTGATAACTCTCTTACCCTTAGCCCCTGTCTTTTGGCCGTCAGGTCTAACTGATCCAGTCTGGAAGACCTATTTAATAGTAGTTTCTTTATATCTGTCTCCCAATGGCAGAGATCTCTTCAGGAATACCACAGTGGCCTCATCTTTGGTCCTTCTCCTTCTTTTGTTTTATCTAATGAAATTATCACATTTTAGCCAGAGTTATCTTTTAAAAATAATTGGCATAAATATGTCTATACTATGCTTATATCCCTAAAGTGCTTTCTAATTTCTAATAGAGTGTTATCTCTGGGGGCTGATTTGTCCCCTCACCTGCTTCTTATTTTTGGAATGGGTTCTTTTTCTTCCTGCCTTAGGGTTATTTCACGTAGTGCTTTTTTTGGGCGCTGGTGGGGGGATGGCGGCGCTAGATTCCTGTCTTCCTTCTATCCCTGTGCCTAGTGAGTCTCTCTTATTATTTTCATCCCATCTCATATGGCACTGCCTTAGTGATGAATTCTCCCCTGACCTCTCAACCTGGGGCAAGAGCCCTAGCTATATGCTTTCAGAGCATGTTGTACTTATTCTTGTCTTAGTGATGTCTGTACCTCTAGCACCTAGCAGTTTCTGGCACACAGTCATTTCTCAAGAAATAAATGACCAATAGTGAGGGTTATTTCACAGTAATTTTCATAAAGTTGAACCAAACATCTTAAATTCTTTCTAGCTAAGATCAGAAAGGGCACTGGGGACAGAGGCCTAGCTGAACAGGTCAGATATATTTTCAAGATTTCAGAGCTAAAGGGAGATGAGACAGTCTAATCAATTGCTTCTGTAGCCACAATGAGACTTCCATCAGTTAATGGATGCCAGAGTTGGGAACTCTTATGATTCTGGATGATAAGGTCAACATGTCATCCTAACAGCATCCCAGCTAAGAGCACTTGCATAGCTGATGTTTTACTACAGCGTCAAAGTATAGAATCCTCCTGAAACCTTATACCACTGAAAAATTGTCAAGTTATTCCTGAGTGATCTTTGAATCAGAATTCAAAGAAAAAGACAGAAAGATTTTGGTCATTGAAGATCCCAAGCAATCTTATGATCGCCATATTGTCTTCATGCCCATAATTTTATATGGGAGTTAATCTATGTTGGGTCAGAAAATAGTTTGAAAAGATGAATATTTAAATGCCATTATAGGTATATACATTGTATTTATTTATTTGGTGTATTTTGTACTAATTTCATTAAATAAGTTCAGGATTTCATTCTTTGACTCAATGAACGATGCTACCTGCTAATTTTAAGAAATATTATCACATTTTAGTGAAATTGTTTTATTATAAAAATCAGAGAAGCCCATATAGAAAACTCAGAAACTTCAAAACACTAAAATTACTCCAGCCATCCAAAAACCACTTGAGTTACTTGTCTGGCATCTTGCCATGTGTTTTCGAAAGGAAAACTCTTAACTTGAAAATATAACCTCAGATAAAACAAAGAATACACACTCCAATGTAAGAGATAAGGTAACTCAGGAAAAGGACCTGAGGCTGTGAACTCACTGCTGTTTGGCAGAAGCTGTGAATCAATCATACAGCTTGCAGGAGAGAAGATTTTTTGTTATAAAAATGAGAGACATTGGTGTAGTTAATTTGCATGAACTGTATATTTTCAGTTAAACATGGAACTGTTTCATATATTTATTTATTTTTCAAGATGGAGTCTCACTGTGTCACCCAGCCTGGAGTGCAATGGCATGATCTAGGCTCACTGCAACCTCTGCCTCCTGGGTTCAAGCGATTCTCCTGCCTCAGCCTCCTGCGTAGCTGGAGTGTGCAACCATGCCCAGATAATTTTTTGTATTTTTAGTAAAGATGAAGTTTCACGGTGTTAGCCAGGATGGTGTTGATCTCCTGACCTTGTGATCCACCCACCTCGGCCTCCAACAGTGCTGGGATTACAAGTGTGAGCCACCACGCTCAGCCTAAGCATTGAACTATTTCAATAGTTAATGGCCATGGCCATGTAGTAGTGGCCATGGCCACTACAATGACTACTCATTGATTTTTTTTGTTTTGTTTTTACATTTTACACAGAAGTCTTCCATCATGGAGACAAAATCTTAGTATGAATAGCACTGCATTTTGAATTGCTAATTTTATTACAATAAAGTTCTCATTTTTAAAGTATTCTACATTATATGTAATCTATTTGTTTCTTTTTCTTTTTATCTTTTTTATTTTTTTTTTCTTTCTTTCTTTCTTTCTTTCTTTCTTTCTTTCTTTCTTTCTTTCTTTCTTTCTTTCTTTCTTTCTTTCTTTCTTTCTTTCTTTCCTTCTTTCTTTCTTTATTTTTGAGACAGGGTTGTACTCTGTCACCACCCAGGCTGGAGTTGCAGTGGCACAATCACAGGTCCCTGTGCCTCAAACTCCTGGGCTCCAGCAATTATCCCTCCTTGCCCTCCCAAGTAGCTGGGATTACAAGTGTATGCCACCATGCCCAGCCTATTCTTTCTATTTTCAATAGTAAAAGTTGAGACTGATTCTAATATTCTTAAGATTGTGCCCTGACCCCATTAATAGGTATAAGAGAAATGGACATGGGTCACCATTTTACCTGATAAAAAATTATTTATGTTTCTATTGATTAGTGGATATTTACGTAATTAGAATGCAGGAAAATATGAGACAGTCATAATTTCTTTCTTATGCATTGCTAGTTTTTATCTTGTTCTGCTTTTACTGTCCTAAACGTTCTATGTAATCAGTAAGGCAAATATCATAGATTGCCAATATCGCATACATATTTTAATACATTCTTAGAAATTTGTAATTCCTATAATTTATGTCACTGGAGTCAGAAATGTAATAAACTTACATGCTACAATATGTTTGTACTGATAATTTTGACCCATTTCTTTCTGAAATGAATAAGTGTCTATCCTGCCTTAGTAAGTAGGTGATTCTGAATATAACTTATACTTCTTTTTATGATTGTGAGGCTTTTCCTCTTTTTGAAGAAGAGACTATATATATATTCCAAAAAGTATTCTATGCCACATCCTTTGAGGTTCAGTGCTATAATTATTTTCTCTATTGGTAGCAACGGCAATTTATCTTCATCCCTTTATTTCTAAATCTGCTTATATCTTCCTCTTTCTAAACTAATCCTTTGGTTAGAGCCTCCACTTTTCTATAAACGTTGTTCAAGTTCTACCTTCTTTGTTAAATGTCAAACATCCCCCATTTATCTCCCTATAGGCTTCATGTCTCCCCCAAACGATTCAGAGAACCTTTTCTTATTCTTCTTCATTTTTATCTCTTCTGCCTCCTCTTATGTTGAATTTTGAATGTCAGTAACAGAAACCCAAAATAGATATTTTTATACAATACTGTACAGTTTGTGCTACGCAACAACACAAATCTCAAATCAAAGTATTTTATAAAAGTTATTATAATCATAAAATGAACAAAGCTATTATTGATTTCATCTATATGCTCCTACTGAAAGCAATTTTAAAACAAGTTATAAATTTTACATTGTGAGGATCACGGAAGCTAGAGTCCAAGGCCTTATGCACCTTAGATATGTCAAAAATTTGATAAAGGGACGTTTTTATTGCTTGAAGCTTTATTTTAATTGTGTTTTATAATATTAAAAGAAATTTTAAACAGAGGTAATGTAAATTTACATGGACCTTTCTCTCTCTTTCATTTAGCCATGGATATAATTATTGTACTCACTAATTGATGAGATGTCATGTCTGATGCTAAATTTTCTTATCACTCTATCCTTAGTAATTCTGACTGAGAAGATAATGTTTAGTCGTCTATTCACTTGCTGTTCAGTTACTTGGACATTGAACGATGTAACCATTTAACAAAGTTTATGTTCCAATTTGGTTACGACTCTGCCTTATACAGAGTATCCCAAAGGATAGATATTCTGAAGTAGTGCTATAGGAAGAATAATAGTATTATTAACAGAAAACAGAAAGTCGAGATAGAAGGCTTTTTTAAGTTCTAGCTGTAGAAAATTTAGGACTATGGTGAGATATTCAGTATCAATATTCTCGAAAAGGTTGGAGATATATAACAAAAACTTACAAAAGAAGGCAGAGATAAATATATTTTAGCATCATCAGTATATAGCCATTATTGAGGATCAAAACAAGAGAAGAAATACAGAGAAAGAGCATCATTTTTTCTTTTCTTTTTTTTTTTTTTTTTCCATTTTCATTTTGGGACGGAGTCTCACTCTGTCACCCAAGCTGGAGTGCAGCGGCGTGATCTCGGCTCACTGCAGGCTTGCAAGCTCCACCTCCCAGGTCATGCCATTCTTCTGCCGCAAGTCTCCCGAGTAACTGGGACTAAAGGCACCCACCACCACACCTGGCTAATTTTTTTTTCTTTCTTTTTTTCTTTTTTTTTTTTTTGTATTTTTTAGTAGAGATGAGGATCATTTTTTCTTTGATCTTCAGGAAATATCCATATTTGGAGGGTTAGTGAGGAGAGAATGCAAAGGGACAGACAGGTAATGACTAGTCAGGTGAAAGGAAGTTTAAGAATATGAAATTTTAGACCAAAAAAGGATCATATTTAAGAATAAAGAGTTGGTCTGAGGTAATTAATTCTGCAGCAAAATTTACAGGACCTAAAATCTAAAAGTGCACATTTGATTACTCCATAGGAAGTCCAAGTCATATTTAAAGTATACATTCATATGGTTGTGGGTGAATAGCCAGATTGAGAAGATTAAGAGGAAGAGGTTCTAAAATAAAAAGTAATTGGCACAGAACACTAAATTGAGAATTTTGTGGAAAAAAGTTCAAATTTTTGCCTTTGAATGTTGTCTCGCTCTGTCGCCCAGGCTGGAGTGCAGTGGCGCAATCTCAGCTGACTGCAACCTCCACCTCCTGGGTTCAAGCGACTCTGCTGCCTCAGTTTCCTGAGTGCCTGGAATTACAGGCACCCAACACCATGCCCTGCTAATTTTTGTATTTTTAGTAGAGATGGGGTTTCACCATAATGGCCAGGCTATTCTTGAACTCCTGACCTCAGATGATCCACTTGCCTCGGCCTCCCAAAGTGCTGGGATTATAGGCGTGAGCCACTGTGCCCGGCCTTTGTGTCTTTCTTTACCTATCTTTCTTTTCTGACGTTTTAAGTCAGTATATCTGACTAGGGAACTGGGTTTACATTGCCTGTGCCCTTCCTGACAGCAATGGAAGCTGGAATCATAAAGCTGGATTTCCTTCTGAAACATGAAATATGTTCAAAAGGTGATAAAGAGCTAAAATGGGGCCAAAAAAAAAAAAAAAAGTCCACCATAATATTGTGAGGATCATTTCTGTTTCGATGAAGTATAAAATCTATTTTGAGGAATAGCGTAAAATTGTAAAAATACAGTCGACTAGTTAAGGAGAGTCTTAAGGGTCAGACTAATGAATTGAGACTACTTGGCAAAAGAGTGCTTTGATGGAAGCAAAGAAAGTAATATTGCATTGTTTTCGGAAGAACAGTTTGGCTACAATATATGGAAGATAAATAACAATAGGATCAATTAAACTAATCCAGAAGTATTTGCAATATTGAAGTCAAGATACGTCATGAGTCCTGCCTCTTTGGTCCTCGTGGCAGATAGGATTGAGAAAAGGTGGGGAACAGGAGCATAATATGTATACTGTGCAAGTAGACAACTGATGTGAGACCAAGTGAAAAATACCATAGTTTGGTTGACTATGTTAAGTACCTGAGAAGAAAGGAGGGCAAGGGGAATTCGATTTTTGATTTGATAGAATTTACTGTGGAATATTCAACATTTGAGTAAACATCAGTTTTGGGGGACAGACATTGGCAGGGAAGAAGAGAGTAGTAAGGCAAGCTTTTCAAAATATAAATGTTAGTATTAAAATTCAGAAGAGATACTTTTTTCTCTGAGACTAAACGATAGAACAAGAGATATATGTGAAAAAAAGTAATCTACTGAGTTCAGTAGAAATTTACCTGAGGAAGTTCACACTGGAAATTATTAAATAATGTATAAATTGGAGATTTCAAAAGAGTACATAAATATTGTTATTGCTTTCTTGGGAGTGTGCAAAAAAATGAAAAAAAAAAAGTATGTGAATTAAATAATGTTTTGCAGTAGTGAGCTCCCAGTAAAATATTAATATCATGATTGATTTTAGGGGAATTTGGCTTTATGCATTTAAGTCTTTATTCCCCAAGAATTCATAGTCTAGCCTGGCCTGGAAACAGGGAAAGGGAAATAAAACTCTGGGGGAATGTGAAATTGTGATAGATGCCGTGGTGGAAACCAAGTTTTTGATGAGTCCATTCTAATTAGAGGTTCAAGATCTATGTGAAATGGCAGGATTGAGGAATAGGAGTTGATACTGGGAATAACAAGTGGAAGTTTAGTGAACTTGAAAGGAAGAAAATGTAAAGGGTTTATCATAATGTAGAGAAAATACCTAATTCAGGAGTTCTGTGTCATGTCCATGCAGATTGGATTATTATGTAGATCTTGAAGAGCATAACAGATGTCAAGGAAAGCAGTTATTAGGTAGAAGATGACTGGCAGTGGGAAAAATAGAATTGAAAGGATAATGAGAAATAAGAAAAAAGAAAACAAATAATCCAGGTATTCATTTTGTGTCAACCAAAGGGGCCACATTTCGGAAGAATTTCAATGTTTAGTAGATGACAAGGTTAATAAAACCTCTAGAAGGACCATCGTATTCTCACTTGAATTTGAGGCCTCAGAGGAAAAACTGAGCTTGCAAAGCTGCAAGCACACAAATTTACAAGGAGTATTATAGGCTTAAATAGGATGAAATAGACAAAGTGAATGTTAATAAATTATTGTTTTGCAGTTTAGAAATCTACCTTTTTCCTCCCTCTCCTCATCTCCTTTAGCAATATGTCTCCTAAATGATGTTGGAGCTAGTGGGAATATTCGTTTAAAAGTAATTCTTTTACGTTTCATGTTCTTTTGTTATAAAATGTCTATGTGTAAAATCAGGCCAATGTGAACATATTTGTTGAATTAGGATATATTCTTAAATTTAGGATGTAAGACATTTATATGATCTTCATTCAGCAATGGCTGTTTTTCTGTTTGATATGCCTTCCCCATTCTGCCTCTCTTCCATTCTAAATATTGATATCAACAATGTTGAAATTGTAGATACAATTAATGAAAGCTATTTTCTCCATTCCTAATTCTTCAACCAAATACATATGATGTCTCCCTCTTTTGATCTTGGCTAACATTTATCAATAATTTGTATACTTAACATATATTTTATTTCTTATCATTACTATATCCCGATTGATGTACACTTTTCTTCTTTGCATACTAAATTGTAAATTTACTCCTCTTTGTATTCCCTATAGTGCTTCGCATGCAGTTTTATAGAAAATAAACACCCATATTTGTCTGAAGATTTGCTATTATAGTGACTATAGTTTTTCATTTGATCCTGTCTTCTTTTCGTTTATTCAACTATATCATCTTTCAGATTATATTGTGTATTCTGCAATGTATTAACATAGTGTCATCCATTTTCTTTATATGTCTTCATAGCTTTGGAAATAAGGTTTCACATATACAAAAGATAGTTTTTGTCTATCGTTATATTAACTCACTAATGAATTTACCTTTGAATTTTTCTACTGCTTGTAATATTTGATAAAAAGAATTGCAGTAAAAATTGTGTAATTGTAGTTAGCGTCAAAGAAACTGAAGTAACTCTCTCTTAAATGATCACAAAGACCTACCTGTCTCCTCTAAAAAGAGAAATATTTTATACATCATGAACATCTAAAATTATCTCATAAGATGTTTAAAAAAATGTATGTTCTCAGATGTCATTTTAGATAAACAATTGTAATATAAAATTTTAAAACAACTGAAGTATCAATTACAATAAAGTAAATAGTGGTCCTATAATAAAATGCTTAATAGAATATATTGCAACAAAAATATTTCTGGAAGAAATATTTAATAGTAATTTATATCATAATAGCATAATCTTGACAAAATTTCTTGTTATAAATGCCAAGATATATAAACAGAAGTGTTAATATTCATTTGAAATTATTAAAGCAAAACAAATACATGTGATATTATGCCACAATGATATCTACTCTATGTCAATGTAAACTTTGAGCTATTTGTTCATGTGATATTAGACTAATTTTTATGTATGTAGCTTATTTATCCACATGCTCTTACACCTAATTAGGCTGCAGGTGCAATAGCAAAACATGATTGAAAAATAACATCAGAGCAATAGTTATTGCTTATATTTGTAAACAAAATATGAGACCCCAAACTCTGAGACTGGTGCTGTTATTTCCATTTTTCAAATGAGAAAAATTAAGGGTCCCTCAGTGAGGTGTATCACAATTTGGGTTCACAGGAAGAGAACTCTGAGACAAAATTTACAGTGCAACACAGTTATTAGTAAGTGCCTTGGAACTGGCCTCTGTGGAAGAAAAGGAAATGAAGTAAGATTAGGCAGAGGTGGCTCACACCTGTAATCTCAGCACTTCAGGAGCCCGAGGCGGGCAGATCATGAGGTCAGGAAATCGAGACCATTCTGGCTAACACGATGAAACTCCGTCTCTACTAAAAACACAAAATATTAGCTGTGCAAGGCGGTGAGCGACTGCAGTTCCAGCTACTCCGGAGGCTGAGGCAGGAGAATGGAGTGAACCCGGGAGGCGGAGCTTGCAGTGAGCCGAGATCGCGCCACTGCACTCCAGCCTGGGTGACAGAACAAAAGTCCGTCTCAAAAAAAAAAAAACAAAAAAAAAAACAAAAAAAAAAACATTAGGCAGAGGGAGAGCGCCAGCTTTGGACCTGTAACAACTGTCCCAGGTTGAACTGAAATGAAAACATTTACAGTCATTGTATGTACCCCCAGGAAGAGTGTGAATTGAGAGAAATTCTTCAGCTCAAACAACCCCTTAAGGGCCAACAGCTGTAGGCTTCTGCCAATAGCACTTTCAACAGCTGGAGCATCACGTTTTTCCTTGAAGGAGGATCTGCACTGAGTGTCCCTCTGTTCATCACAAGGTTGCTGGACCAGAACCAGATACGTTTATTACTTAAGGCTTTTTTTTTCACTGTCCTCCACTGAGCATGTCTCAGGACTACAGAAAGACAAAGATTCCCACGTTTCCAAAGCCACTCCACTGAGCTGTACTTTGAAGATTTGTACTTTCGGTTTGAGAATACATTAGCTATATTTATCTGTTGATTTATTCAAGTAAATTAACTATTATTTGTCAGCAAATTGCAAACCCCAGTTTGGGACTAGAATGAAGAGGAGAGTGGAATGATCCTGATTCACAGAGATTTTTCATGTCGTTGGTTCTTTAGATTGATCACAGCTCCCTTGTTTCTGGGAATGATCGGATCACAGATTTTGTCACTACTCACTTCTACCCTCAAAATTTTTGCTTCTTCCTGGTATCCACCAAAATCTAAAGTCTAGGAACATGTACCAGGAATTTTCTGCCTCAAATGAAATTTCTTCCTCAACCTATTTATGCTATGGTGGTTAAGGGTCTTTTTTCCTGAATTTTTGATGATGTGCTGTAACACATCACTCTTTCCCATGGGACTCACTTGTGTTTATGTAAATGAATTTTAGTTGATCAAGGTGCTCACCAAATGTGGACTTGCCCATATTTCTGGTGTGTTTTACTCTTAACCACATTCTGGGACCACAGATACCTGGATATGAAGAAATGAATTTGATAGAATATTAGAATAATTACAAGACAAACATTTCTACCGTGGTGGCAATTGGCTGTTGACACTGAAATTTTTAATTGCATTTTTAGAATTTCAAAATTGGTAAAAATGTGTTGTGCACATGATGCTAGGAGAAGCTGGCTTTGCTGTTATTCACTGTTTCAATCTTTATATTTGTCGGAGTAGCTCTGTTATACAATTTTGGCCAATATCTGCTGAGAAATTTCTGGAAAAGCTTTCTCTCCCCTGATAACATATCCAG
Source organism: Macaca fascicularis (assembly GCF_037993035.2). NCBI lineage: Eukaryota > Metazoa > Chordata > Mammalia > Primates > Cercopithecidae > Macaca > Macaca fascicularis. Next base: position 76,462,950 of record NC_088376.1, read on the forward strand.
ATATCAGAGACACAGACCCTTCCTCTTAATTCTTCCCTTAAATGCTCACATGATGCCTTGAGCTGAGGTAACCATCTTGTGACCAAGAGAAGAAAGCTCAATTAATTTCATAGACTCTGATCCTGTTATTGTTATTAAGCTGTGAAACCAACACCAGCAGATCGCTACCTTCCATCCTCTTGTTATCTGGGAAAGTTAACCAGAGTTATAGCCACTGTTGGTCTGGTATTCCGTTACATTATGATTAAAATATGTCTGTTAGAAATAATGGTGTGTAAATTTAAAATGGCATGTTATAAATTTATAAAGAGACACTTAACTATCAAATCGACACATTTATTTCAACGTAACGAGTTCCTAATTTGGATATGGCAAAATAAATTATAAACTGCTTGGTGAGTATCGATTTCAAATAAATGGATTTCATTAGTTAAAAAAAGAAAAGTCTAATGGTAGTAGATTCAGATAACTGATTTACCATTTCCACAGTAGGAATAGCTTTGCCTATGGAGTAAAACAGTCCAAATCCATTGGATAGGAAAATATTACTCTGAACTGTGCTAGGATGAGCCCTGAGTAGTTTTTCAAAACTACTTTTTCTTAACACTTTTTCTAAATTGGTTCCAGGACTTACTAATTGTATAATCATAGACGAGTTCATGTTCCTCTATGTCCTACTTTTAATATATTAATAAGCATATTTTTGAAATAGGATTTGTTTGATAATTCAGTGAAAGATATTTGAAAAGTTCAAATATTGCCTGGAATGTAGTAAGTGCTCAATGATTTTAGATTTATTTTATGACTAGCTAATTCTTCTTAAAAACATGTGTTTTGCCCACCTATCTTAATATATTCAGTCAAGATAGAGTCAGGTCTTGTGACTTCAGATCCATTTGATTTTTTAAGGTGGTTTGCATATTTTTGCTCTGATTAATTATGCATTGTTATAATTAAAATTTAATTTAGGGAGGAATCTTTTTTCCACACAATTATCTCTCAATTTAAAATGTAGATAATTTACGTGTTTTTGAGAAAAACAGAGAGAAAGAATACTATTCACATACATGTATAAATATATGTTCCCTCTTAAATTTTGATACAATCCAGTATAAACAGTCATGGAATCAGGGGCTTGTATTCAGGGTAGTTCAAAAGTTCTTCTGAGTATCAAAGACATTATTTTCGTTTATTTAGTTATTTATTCAGAGACAGAGTCTCACTGTGTTCCCTGGGCTAGAGTGCAGGGGTGCAATTTTGACTCACTGCGACCTCACCCTACCGGCCTCAAGCAATCCTCCCACGTCAGCCTCCCAAGTAGCTGGGACCACAGGTGTGTGCCATCATGCCCTGCTAATTTTTGTACATTTTATACAGATGGAGTTTCATTATGGTACCCACACTGGTTTCAAACTCCTGGGCTCAAGTGATCCACTCACCTCAGGCTTCCACAGTGCTAGGATTACAGGTGTGAGTCACTGCACCCAGTTTCAATGAAATTATTGAAGCTCACTACCCATAATAGCCTGTTGCAAAGTGCTTCCTACCCAACATTATTTCCTTGTCAATTGCTACTCAGGTTTCCTGAGATTACACTCTGTTAACTCATGAGGTTTCTGGGCACTTTGAAAATTTATCATAAAACTTTTAAATAAAATTATGATACAATTTAAAAATTGGGGGAGCCCTCCAGATGAAAAATCCTGGAGAAGATATCACAAATTGAGCCAAAATGGTTTTCCCCTACATTATTTAAAAAAAAAAAATTAAAAAGTGGATCAACTTCTTGCTTCAAATTAATGAACACTCATTCAGAATAATAGGACACAATCTGTCAAGATTAAACGAAGAACTAAACTGTAACCTCACTGAATAGCACAAGGGTTTCATCTTTTTAAAATCCAACCTCTTAATTGAAGATAGAGAATTATGTAGAGACTGCTGATGGCTAATACTATGTGAATCTTTATCAGATATTAAAGGTGATTTTATTTTATGTAGTTGTGATGTTTATATTCACCATTTCCAATAAAAAGGCTATTTACACTTCATATTCATGCAAATAACAAGAATGAGGCAACAGATTCTTTTCTTTCCAATACACTAGATTTTAAAATAATTTTGTTTTAACCACCTTAAAATCCTCTACCATTTTCAATAAAACCAACCATTCTACTGAAAGATGGGGTCATTCTGTTATTTTGGGGGAAATGTTTCAGTGTAATATAAAAATTTCTGATAACTCCATTGTTTTAAATTTAAGGATCCTTGTAAGTCCGTTTGTAGATTGCTCATCAGTTATTAATATCTTTGGTGAAAGATATATGAGCATGTATAAAAGTGGTGATAATAATTACGACAGTGTTCGATGCAACAACAAAATAGCTATCACTGTTTTAACACTATGATTCAGAAAATATACTAAGTAATTAACATATAATTCTCTATTACTTGACCAACGAATGAAGTAATTTCATTATTTAAATTAGATATAATTGAAGCTTTGGGGGGTTAAGTTACAGAGTGAAATTTCATCAGAAACTAATTTGAACTCAGATATTTTGGACTCCAAAATCTGTGCTTTTAACCAACACTAATTTGTAGTAGTTTATTTATATACACACAAAATGAATAAACAATTGTATTGGTCCATTCTCACATTGCTATAAGGACATACCCAAGACTGGGTAATTTATAAAGGAAAGAGGTTTGGAACACAGTTCAGCATGACTAGCAGATCTCAGGAAACTTGCAATCATGGCAGAAGGAGAAGTAAATACGTCTTTCTTCACATGGTGGCAGCAAGGAGAAGTGGAGAGTGAAGGGGGTGAAAAGCATCTTATAAAATAATCAGGTCTCATGAGAACTCAGTCACTATAATGAGAACAGCATGGAAGTAACCATCCCCATGATTCAGTTACCTTCCACTGGGTCCCTCCCATGACATCCACAGTTCAATATGAAATTTGGGTGGGAACACAGCAAAACCATATCAATAATTATACATTTTCATGTTAATTATATAAGTTGCTAATGATAAAAAATGAAAGTATCATTAGATGTACTGGTTCTATTAACCAATTTCATATTATTGAAACAAATATATTTTAGAGTTATCATACTTTGTAGAATTAAATATATTTTTCTCACACAGCTTCCTTCTCAATTTTTCCCTACTTTCAAGTTGTTCAAGACAACCTCAATATTAATAGTGCAAAGTGCCTTCAAATTTTTTCTTATCTTCCTCAACATTGAGAAATAAATCTTATAATCGCCATTTTATAGATGAACATCTACTTTCCAGGATTTAGTTGTATATCCAAGTGAAAACTCCATCATAACTTACTATGATAAAAATGATAGAGATTTTAGAATTCAAGAGTCTAACTTTAAATGAAATTTAGTAAAATAAGAACTGCTTTTCAAGTTACCACAGATGATATTACTAAAGGTTTGGCTAGTGCAAAATGCGTATCTTCATTTCCCCAGCCTCTTTTAGCAACTTCCTAACTACTTGTCATTGATTTGCTCAACAAATTGCTGGTTTTTACTATAGGTGAAAATGGTCTCATTTCATTTCATAATCCCATATCTGTGTTGCTCAACAAAGCCCAGTATCCATGTTGCTCAATAAAGCCCAAATACCAGTGGCTTAATACTTGAAATGTTTATTTCTCATTGAGGCAACAGGTGTCTCTGTTGGGTGTCTTTCTTCTAAGCACTGACTCCAGGATTTAAGCTATTTCCATCTTTCTTCTTCCATGCCCTCAGAAGAAAATGGTTGTCAAAGTCAACATGACAGGTGAGAGGGTCCGTAGGGTCAGTAGGGTGTTTTAAATGGCTAGAAAAGGAAATTTTTAAAATATTTTTTCTGGCCGGGCGCGGTGGCTCAAGCCTGTAATCCCAGCACTTTGGGAGGCCGAGACGGGTGGATCACGAGGTCAGGAGATCGAGACCATCCTGGTGAACACAGTGAAACCCCGTCTCTACTAAAACTACAAAAAACTAGCTGGGCGAGGTGGCGGGCGCCTGTAGTCCCAGCTACTCGGGAGGCTGAGGCAGGAGAATGGCGTGAACCCGGGAGGCGGAGCTTGCAGTGAGCTGAGATCAGGCCACTGCACTCCAGCCTGGGCGACAGAGTGAGACTCCGTCTCAAAAAAAAAAAAAAAAAAAAAAAAAAATATATTTTTTTCTGTCTACTTTACATTGGCAGTCACGTGATCAACATTAATTACAAGGGTAACTAGAAGAGCACATGGAAATAGTCTCTGCCACAGCCTTTTATTAAAAGATCTTACAAATTTTCAAAGTCAGATGAAACCCATAAAAGAACAGTACTATCAAGATAATGGAAATAATTTTTAAATTAATTTTATTTTTAATTGACAGATTATAATTGTATATATTTTGGGGGTACAAGGTGATGTTTTGATATATGTGTACAATGATTAAATCAAACAAATTCACATATCTAGCACTTTATTTACATACCATTTGTTGTAGTTAGACACTTGAAATTTACTCTTATAAATTTTGAAATATAAAATACATTATTATTAACTATGATCACCCTGCTGTGCAATAGATTTCAAAAACTTGTTTCTCCCAGCTGAAACTTTATACTCTCTGACCAACATTTCTGCATTCCTTCCTCCATCCTTCAGTCTCTGGTAACTACCATGCTCTACTTCTATGAGTCTGACTTTTTGGGTTCTACATATAAGTGAGATCATGTAGTATTTGTCTGTCTATGCTTGGCTTATTTTGTTTACATTAATGTCCACCAGGTTCATCTACAATGCCTCAAATGACAGAATTTCCTTATTTTATAAGTCTGAAGAGCCTTCCATTGTGTATACAACATATTCTGTTTCCATTCATCCATTGATGAAAACTAAGTTTGATTTAATTACTTGGCTATTTTGACTAGTGCTGCAATGAACATGAGCATAGTGATTTGGCACAGTCATTTCAATGTTATTTTTGGATATATAACCAGAAATGAGATTACCAGATTATATGCAATTCTATTTTTAGAATTTTTGAGAAATCTCCATGCCATTTTCTACAATGGCTATATTAATATACATTTTCATCAATAGTGTACAATGGCTTTCTCCATATCGTTGCCAACACTTATCTTTCATCTTTTAGATAATGGCTACTCTAACAGCTGTGAGGTAATAGACCACTGTATTTTTAATTTGCATTTCCTTGATGATTAGTGACGTTGAACATTTTTTCATGAGCCTGTTAGCTATTTGTACATCTTATTTTGATTAATGTCTATTCAAGTTCATTGCCCATCTTTAAGTGGGTTGTTTTCTGGCTATGGAGTTGTTTGAATTCTTTATATATTTTGGATATTAATCTCATCAGATTTATGATAGGCAAATATTTTTGCCCATTCTGTGGGCTATCTCTTCAGTCTGTTTTTTTTTTTTTTTTTTTTTTTTTACCGTGCAGGAGCTTTTTAATTTGATGCCATCCTATTTGTGTATTTTTACTTTCACTACCTGAGCTTTTGAGGTCATATCAAAAAATTCATTGCCTAGACCAATGTTATGGAACGTTTTCTCTAATAATTTTACAATTTCAGGTCTTATTTTAAGTCTTTAATCCATTTTGAGTTTACTTTTTGTGTATGGTGTGATGCAAGGATCCAATTTCATTCTTTTCATGTGTATACCAGTTTTCTGGACACCACTTATTGAAGAGACTGGCCTTTCCCTATTGTATGTTCTTGGCTCCTTTGTCAAAAGTCAACTGACTGTAAATGTGTGAGTTTATTTCTGGGCTTCTCATCCTGTTCCATTGGCTAATATATCTTTTTTTGTTTGTTTGTTTTTAATGCCAGTGCCATAGTGTTTTGATTACAATAGAATTAAGATATATTTTTAAATGAGATTTTAAATCAGAGTATGTAATGCCTCCAGTCTTCTTCTTTTTGTTCAAGATTGCTTTGGCTAGTCAGGTTTTTTTTTTTCTTTTTGTAGTTTTATAAGCATTTTAAGATTGATATTTTTAGTTCTGTCAGATGATACTGAAATTTTGATAATGAGTACATTGAATCTGCAGATTGCTTTGGGTAATAGGGACTTTTAACAATATTAATTATTCTAACCCATGAAAACAGGCTATGTCTTCCTTTATTTGTGTTTTCTTTAATTTCTTTTACAACGTTTGATGGTTTTCAGTATATAGAACAATTTTGTATTGGGAAATCTGAGACCCATTCCATGACACTTTACTATGTATGTCAAAGTACACCCATTTATGCCACTAAGCAGCTTCAGTCACAAGATTAACCCCTATTAAACTGGTTTTATAAAATCGCGATTTTATGCCCAGAAGAGAGAGGTCAAGGTAATGTAGTAAAACAAGCACTAGAAAGTTGTGGGATCTGGGTGACAAGTCCAGATCTAACTGTGATCTAACGTGATGTATCTTATAACATTTCTATACCTCACTGTCTTCATGTTTGAAATAAGAAGAGCAGCTGATGCATTCTGTAGTTGCTTTATCTCCAGAATTCTATGGAATCCCAGAGGGAAGGACAGCAATGCTGAAAGGCATAATAAACTCTGGTACTGGAACTTCTTGGTTTTAATCCTCACTTAACATTTATTAGCAATGTGAATTAAGAAAATCTCTTATGTATCTGTTTTCTTATCCACAAAATGTTCCTGCACACATTTCTTGAGAGGATTAAGTTATTTAATACATGGGAATCATAATGCCTAGAACATAATATTTAATAATTTTAGCTATTTTTTTCATCTGAGATAACATCTGAAAGAAAACTTGGTGGCTTGTCAGAAGTAACAAAGCTATTTGGGAACAAAACAGGAAATGTAATTCTTTTTTTGTTGTTGTTTGAGACAAAGTCTTGCTCTGTTGCCCAGGCGAGAGTGCAACGGCACGATCTCGGCTCACTGCAACCTCCACCTCCAGGGTTCAAACAATTCTCCTGCCTCAGCTTCTCAAGTAGCTAGAATTACAGGTATGCACCACCACACTTAGCTAACCTTACTTCTTCCTGTTTCTACTAGGCAACACTATTAATAAAAATTCTAAGTACTTCCATAAAATCACTATTAAAGAAATTATTTTTTTCTATACAAGATGTTGAAAATGAAAATGTAATCATTTCCAAGTATACGAAAATGTTCATGCATTTCCCTGCAAAATATTTATGTACCTCTTACTGTGGAGAGAGTACATTGAGAGCTTTCTAAATTCAGGCTTTTAAGAATATTATTGAATATATTTTCAGAACCAGCTATAAATTTCAGACATAATATTATAAAAACTGAGATTTAAAATGTGAAATACACAATCCTGTTCATGGTGACATGTAGGGCAATTACAGAAACTGGTTTTTGTTTGTTTGTTTGTTTTTTTGTTTTTTTTTCTGGCTATGAACATGGCCCAATTCCTTTTATTTAAAAAAAAAAAAATCCTCATGTTTGAGCAGTATTTTTTCACTTGCCTAGCTAACCGAAAACAACTGCTACTAATAACCTGTCATCTTTTAAAAATAGATATAAAGTATTTCTTTTACAGAAACTAAAGGGGAAAAACACATTTATTTTAATGACAGTTGCTTATCACATTTCTCACTTGCTTCCTCATTAAATTTTCCCAGCCACCCTCAAGAGGATATTATTATTCTCTCTGTGGTTCAGATGAGGGAACAAAGCTCACAACGTCACATAGCTTGTGCATGGCAGATCCAAGATTCATTAAATCCCAGATGTCAAATATCAGGCTTGTCCTGCTGAATATCAGCATCTCCCTCACTGTTCAAAATAACTGGGGCTCCATTGGCCAAAAGAGGCACAGTATGATAAGTATGAAAGAGTGTGGAGTCTGAAGTTAGAGGACCTGGCTTTGAGACTTAGGCCTTCTTTAACCCCCTTAAAGCTGGCTGAAATTTTCTCAGAGTGATTACTATTGTTATTGTCACTGCTATTTTAAGTGGAAACAAAACTTAAATTTGAATTTCTCACACACAGACAGTTGACACAATATGCTTTGCTTAAGGTCATTCAAGACCTCTTAATTATTAAATTCCATAGCCTCTTTTTCATCATCAATCTGCTTAATTTTTCTGTGGCATTTGACCTTTCTTTACTTCTTAAGATTCTTCTGTAATGTCTTTTTGATGTCCCTTTTTTCTTTCTTCTCTTCTTATATACCCATCACCCCTACCATCCCTTTTTGGTCTCAGGTAGCATCTTCACATTCCTGGTCCACTGTAGCCTCACTTGGTATTTCTAAGGTCTTCTCTCCTGTCATATCTCTATTGCAGTCACATTCTAGTTGATTGCTTAATCTTCTCTCTTTCAGTAGTGTTTTGTTTGTTTTGTTTTGTTTTTGTTTTTGAGATTGAGCCTTTTTCTGTCACCCAGGCTGGAGTGCAGTGGCACGATCTCAGCTCACTGAAACCTCTGCCTCCTGAGTTCAAGCGATTCTCCTGCCTCACCCTCCCCAGTAGGGATTACAGGTGTGCGCCACCAAGCCTGGCTAATTTTTGTGTTTTCATTAGAGACGAGGTTTTGCCATGTTGGTCAGGCTGGCCTGGAACTCCTGGCCTCAGCCTCCCAAAGTGCTGGGATTACAGGTGTGAGCCACCACGTCCAGCCCTCTTTCAGTAGTTTTAAATGACAGCCTCAGGCCAATGAAGAAACATACACTTTTCTCTCTAATCTTTCATTTCAGTGCTAGATCTATATGTTCAACTGACTTTTCTATATCTTTAGCTTTATATTCTCTAGGATCTGGTAATTCAAAACTAAACATTTAAATTCACTGTCTCCACTCACTTTTTCTTTCCTACTTCCCTTCTCACACTAACAGCATAATGGCCAGCAATTGATTTTTCAAGCTAAACAACAGTAGTCTTTCGTAATTTCTCTCTCTTTTTCACTTATTTAAAGTAGGGAGTCTCCAGGTGTTATTACTCTAATTCTTATGTAGATTAGAAATCTCCCAGTTTTGTGCAATCTAGCTTCTGTTTGGGATACTCATTGATTCTTCTCAGATCTCCCATGTAGCCTTCTAACTGGCTTCTTCCCGTCTTCAGGCCACAAGCAGCATCATTAATCATATTTGTCTTAAAGTTAATTTTAATTCAATGTTACCCGTCCCTTCCCCAGAAAATACATCAAAACATCTACAAGGTCCTCCTCACACAACTAAAAATGTGTTAATTAAAGAATAGGATGCTGTAGTCAGTAAGGATTGGGTTTGATACCGGATACAACCATTTAGCAAGGGTGTGAACTTAAGTTATTTATGTCTTTGAAGCATAGGACCTTGTTCATAAATGGGATCATAAAGAAATTAGGAGAATTGAAGAAATATGTGAAAAACACTTATCATAGTGTTGGGGAAAATGTCCTCAATAAATAATAATTAAGATTCATTCTAATACATCTCCTCTCAATTAACACAGGCATCTAAACATTAATAAAACCTAGATTTTCAGCATTTTTAAACATGTCTAATCTTTTCATATCTATGTGTTCATGCCATTTCCTCTGCCTGGAACATCCTTCACCACCTTGATTACTAAATAAATTATTTCTCATCTATAGAGATTAGATGCCACTTTTAACTGAATTTTTCTGTGACATACTTAGGCAACATTTGTTTTGTTCTTATAATTATTTGTCACTTGGGTAGGAAGTTACTCTGCCTCATGTCCTTGGCCGCTAGATTATTTTATATATTCAGCAAATATTTTCGGAATGCAGTAAAATCTTTCCACAAATGCCTACATTATAGACTTTTATCCAAATCCAAATGTAAATCCCATTATTTTCTTATCGTCATTTCCCCAAATCCAGCTTTTTAATCTCAGTTTTTCTGATATTTCAAGAATTTCTCCCTTTTACCACATTAAAAGTTTCAGAAAAAATCTGCCACAATAGAGGGTTTTTGTTGGTTTGCCTATTTGTATTTTTTTACATAGCAAATGTATATTTAAATGGCAGAAAAAAGCAGAAATGTACCATGTGTGATACAAACAAGTCATTACTTATTATATAGGGACCAAGTTATTTAACGGAAAGAATAAAGGCTTTGAAGACAATCTGCCTAGTCCTTTTCTCTTAACAGATTGTTGATTCTTTGTAAATTTATTTAAACTGATATTTCAGTTTCTTCAGTGGGATTTGCAATATCTATGTTGAAGGATATGGTGAAAATTAAATGCAAAATAAATATTTTTTAAATATTTTAAAATTACTAGTGTTATGGCTTTTTCCATTCCAGTAGTTCAGTGAGCAAGAGGGAGTGGTGCTAAGTGGCTTCTTCGCTCCTGTAGCTCAGCGAATGAAAGGGAGTGTTACAGCTCTTTTATTCTCACTGCCGGCAACTCTGCAAGCAGGAGTATTACAGCTGTTTCACACCCATAGTTTAGTGAGTTCTGGGTTCTTGTCCCACGACCAAGAGGAATAAGGTACAAGGACACCAGAGAGTAAGGCAGACTAGAATTTTATCAAATGTCAGAAAGAAAGTTCTCAGTAATGACAGGGAATGCAAAAGTGGGCAGTCATCTGTGAGGCTGAGTTCAGGGTTATTATAGGTTTTGAATGGGGGAGTACATGCTGATTTGTCCATGTGTGGTGATATGGTTTGGCTGTGTACCCACTCAAATCTTATCTTGAATTATAGTTCACGTAATCCCCACATGTCATGCAAGGGCCAGTTGGAGGTAATTGAATCATGGAGGTGAGTTTCCCCATGCTATTCTTGTGATAGTGAATAAGTCTCATGAGATCTGATGGAAGGACAATTCCTGTGCACATGTTCTATTGCCTACCATCATGTAAGACATGTCTTTGCTCCTCCTTCACCTTCCACCATGATTGTGAGGCCTCCCCAGCCATGTAGAACTATGAGTCTATTAAGCCTCTTTTTCTTTACAAATTACCCAGTCTCAGGTATACCTTTATTAGCAGCATGAGAATGGATTAATATATGTGGTCTTGGAAAAAGCACCATTTGATTGGTTAAGAGACATAATTCAGAAGAAACTAATCAAAGGAGAGTGGGTAAGATGGGGATAGAAGTTCTCACTCCAGTCTTGGACTCTATCCAGAACTGGCAGCTTAGTTTTCAGGCTTTAAACTGTCCTTGACTCGAAGGCCAGGTTTCACCAGGAACCCGTCACTGTCTGCCTAGGAATTTGTCTGTCTCCTGTCACTAACACTAGCACAGGAATTGAAAAAAAGTATGCATTCAACAATTGTCAGATCTAATACAGATGCTCAGCTCTTTTACTGAAGTACTCATATTTTCTTTAGATTTATAAGAAACTTATAAAAATTCAAATAAACGGGCAAAGGCTAAGAGGAGAAAAATCACAGAATATGCATTAGTAAATACAAAAATATACATTCATCATCTGTAAAAACTAAAAATGTAAACTAAAGTAACTTTGAGAGATAATTTTGTAGTCGCTAAGAGAGAATTTTTTTCTCTTTTTTTATACAACTAACTCCAGAATGGTTTTGGTGAACCTAGTATACTAATTTTTTGGCTGTAGGCATTATAAATGTATATAACCTTTCCACAAAATGCAGTGTAGTTATATGTAACAAGATCTGTAAGGATATCTATGACCTTTGGCTTGATACATTTCTACCACTTTATTCTCATAAAATAATTTGATAGAAATAGAAACCTGTAAATATTTGTATTCATTGTGGTATTTTCCAGAGTTGAAATAACTTAATTGAAGCCTCCAGAATATGCAATATTAGAGTGTTAATAATACTGTCATTAATTACCATCTAAGAATATTATTTGATCATTAAAAGTAGCAAGTGAATACCATATAGTCCAACATTGTTCAAATACAATATAATGTGAGCCACATATATAATTTATACATTTTTAGCAGTCACATGAGAAAATGGAAATAAGTGAGGTAAGGTTAATTTTAATAATCTATTTTATTTAAGCAATACATTGAGAATATTATTATTTCAACATATAGTCAATATAAATGACCTCAATGAAAGATTATTTTATTCTTTGATTTGTACTAAGTCTATGAAAATTTTGGCATAATTTAAACTTATAGCACATTTCAATTTGGTTGAGTCACTTTTCCAATCTCAATATCCACATGTATCAAGCTGCTACCACTTTGGACAGGGCAAGACTACAGACAAACATTCATAAGAAACAGAAATATTCTTAACAACATACACATAAGTATTTCAATTGTTTAAAAGAATTATTCATATATGTTTTAGTGTGCTAGAGTGTAAAATTAGGAGCATGAGATTATGTTTCTTTTTATGTAAGTTTAAATATTTTCATACTTTTATTCTTTTTTCAATAAAATGTCTTACACTTTAGAATAGGTACCCAGTTTGTAAATTACAGCCATTCTGTCTATATGTCTTCATAAAAAATGATGGTGAACTTTAGTTTGTATTATATTCACATTTTGACCCAGTTTCTATGGAATTAATATGTCTTTTCAATTTGGAGCTGTTTGGTATGCAAAGTAGGCTGAACATTTTCATAGGGAGTAACAAATCAGTGACCTTTCTGGATTAAGTCAGTCTGGCAGCCTTATATTTTTTACGGTTTGAATAGGCTATATTTGGTTGATCCTATCAGTAAAATAAGGAAATATATTTAAAACATTATCAAAAAAATCTAGCATTTTGTCTTGCACATAGTAGACATAAAATGCATAGTTGTTGAATGTAATCGATTTGAAGCTTCCATCAGTTAAATTCAAAATGGATTTATTGAAACCATTTTCTTAACAGAATTTACTCTTTCTTATGTATTTCACTATGATGTCTCATAATTAAAGAAAGCCATAAACATGGATAACAAAAGTATTAAAACTTTTGAGATTTCTGGAGGTAAACAAAGATATCTTTCATATTTCCACCTAAACCTAATTTCCATTTCCACCTAAACCTTTCCACATAAGTGAAATATGTCAAGATTTGTGGCTTTCACATATTTACAGTTTTGCTATTTATTAATGACATTTAAAAATATTTATTTGAACAGTAATATAATTCTTATTATATAATGATTACATTTCCATATAATTTTAATTTTTTTTCCAAACCAAATTTCCAGCTGTTTGTGGTCAGGAGTATTACTTATTATTCTTCACAACCACAAGTAACTTTGGATGATGCTATGGCTAATAAAGTCTTTGAAATGTGTTAACCTCACTTGATTTATAAATGCTAAAGTAAATACAGGTAGAATATTTTAAAATTATAAGCACAAGCATTAATGTTTGGCTCATAACTAAGAATGACATAACACAGTTTTTCAGTACTTTTTAATATAATTGAGCTATCAGAAATATTTAATAATAAATAATTATGCATTTCATTAAAGAGGACAAAAGTGGAAATATGCAAATGATACAGAAGTATATTTGAAAATGTTGATGAAATTATAAAATCATTTCTTTATGTCTTTTTAAAACTCTACAGGAAATTTCCATTTTATTACAGCAGCTAATTTTCAAATGTTCCATGCTTTCATACCAAATCCAGCCAATTGTTGGTGATAGCTTATTTCCTTCCCCTTTGACTGCTGCAATGATTCAGACCTTTTCTGTTCAGTGTTAGTTTTATTACTATTTTCCTCCACTCGCCTATTCTTCACTACCACTATGTTACATCATGTTCAAAAGAATAGTGAAAACTGAGGTTACCTAATCTAAAGCAAACTTAGGCTGGAAGTAAGAGATTGCCACAATTTAGAAGCACTCCCTGGCTTTAGAAATAGAACCTTCCCTTGTAAATCCTCACAGCTATGGGTGGTGTAGTCTATCACCATCTATAGTGTACTAAAGTCGGAATGTAATTACATGTATTTTAAAAAATGAGAACTGCTGACACACAACCAACTAGTTATTTCCTAGTAAAAACATATTAGTAGAATATATTTATAGCCATAACCATAATACATACTGTTATGCATCTAGTAATTAATTTCTTAATAACTCTCTAAATATTTATGTTATTTTTTCTTATTATGCAATCTTCAGTTTTCTCAAGAGCTACCCTAATTTAAGCAGATATTTAAATGGAATCTTTCATTAATCTTGCTTTTCAGTTGTCTTGGGAACAATGTAATCACATTAGTAGGATATTTTCTTGTAGAAATGAAAAAAGAAAATACATTTGCTTCTAGAAATAAAAAAAAGTGTAGATTATATCTAGAGGACAACATATAAACTGGCTAATTGATTATAGATGATATATGGGTATACTAAGTGATAGAAAAATAGATGATAGATATTTTTATGCAGATGAATTTTATTATCGTAAACTTACTGGGTTTCTGTGCAGTTGTTTTAATTGCTGCAACATGTCTTCAGGTGGAATTTATCAAATATTACGTACATTGCAATAGTGATAGTATTTGAAAAGAAGTCTCTAGATCCTATGGCAATGAAGTGTCTATTCTAATAGAGCTCCTAATGTAAAGTTTTGCTTAGTAATGACCTGAATCACTTTTCAAAGTTTCCCTGTCTGAATAAGTGTTAATGATGTTTCAATTATCCTCTCAGAAAATCAACTCGTTATGCCTTAATATGATACCAAAAATTGAATTGTAGTTCTTTTGAGAAAATAAGGAGGTAGAAAATGTAACCGTTTTATTGCTTCTGAATGATATGGCTCCAGATTTTTACCTTCGCAGAGTTATATTGTTTGAGAATATGATTCCAGTATCTGATGATTTAGGTCTAATCTAGTAGCTTTATACTTGGATTTCCCCAGAACCGTGGTCTGTAAATTCTGAGGATACTGAAGCATCTTGAAATATGCTCATTGCTCAATGCACAGAATAATTTTTAAAAATGTATAATTTGTAAATTGCTACATATTTATAATTGCTATAAATTTATAAATTATAAATTTATATAATTTATAATCATTTATAGAAATATATTATAGCATATTTCTATATATTATTTATATTACATAATATATAATATATACATATAACATATTTATATCATATTTACATATTATATTTTAAATTATATATAAATATATCAAATATAAGTTAATATGATATGACTTATAAATTATACAAATATAAGTTATATTTATATAATTTGTATGTTATATAATTTAACTATATAATTTATATAATTTATATAAACTATATAATTTATATAATTTATATAATCTATATAATTTATATAAATTATATAATTTATATAATCTATATAATTTATATAAATTTATATAATCTATATAATTTATAATCTATAATTTATAAATTTATAAGTTTAAAACTTATAAACTTAACATTTTCAAAATATATGTATTTACCAGGGTTTGGTCATGGATTTTCGTTTTCTCTCTGTCAACTGTGTCTCTCTAATTACCCTGTCCAGTCCCACAACTCATACTATCATCTCTAGTGAACGCTCTCCAGGCTTTATGTCTCTTCTTAGCTTCACATTTATTTAACTAGTTGTTTATTTCATTTCTCCTGTTGGGTCTCAAAGCATAATTATCTTCTCATCCTTGTGTTATTCTCCATCCTCCCCCTCCAGTCTTTCTCATATTAATTATCAGTGTCACATTGACTCCGTTGTTTAATCTCGCCTAGGAATTATCGTTTATTCTCTTCCTCACAGTACCCACATTCTATCCATCAGCAAATCCTGTTATTTCTTTTCAAAATACTTCTTATTTGCTTTGCTACTACTCTTGCCCAAGAAATCTTCCCTTTCTGGGAAAATGCAATAGTGTATTTAATGGTTTGTCTGTTTCAACTTTTTTCCCCCTAATTAGCCATTCTTCACACAGCTGCCAATGTGATCTTTTAAAATTCATGTCATTCCTCTGCTCAAAACCCTCCAATGGCTTCAGATTGCACTTCGAATAAAATCAAAGCTCCACACTAGTCTATCCATGATCTAGTCACTGCCTCCCTCTCCACTGCCTATCTCTTTTTCCTCACTGATTTTATTCTAACCACACTTGATGCTCTACATTCCTGGAAAGCACTAAACTTATTTCCATCCTTAGAGTTTTGTGCCTGCTTTCTTCTTTTCTTGGCATTCTCTGCACTCTGATCGTCACATGTCTGGCTTTCTCTTTTCATTGAGGTCTGAGCTCAAGTGACATCTCAGAGAGAATTGCCCTAAATAATTACCTCAGTAATTATTTATTACTGAGGTAATTATTAGAGATCTAAATAATTACCTCAGTTCTCTCTATTTTATCTGCTGTATTATATGGTGTTTGGGGCATCGTACTCATCTCTACTTGAATTTATTTTACATGTATATTATTTTTATTTCCTTTAGACATATACTGTATTAAGAGCAGTGACTTTTTCTACTCTTTTTTATCACTCTATTCCTATCCCCTAGAAGAATAATAGGAACATACTAGGTATTTCTTTTGGAATGGGAGGATAATATGAGAGAGAGAGAGAGAGAGAGAGAGGTTATGTACAATATAATATTGAAATGATTTACATGTAATCCACATTCATCCTAAACTGGTTTTGGATAAATGGTAATCTATAGGATTCTTGGACAAGAAAAAAATTATTTGGGCAAATGAGTTTGGAAGATCTATTAGAGATTTATTAAGTTCATTAGCCTGTAAAATATTCTTTAAGGTTTTGCAGGAAAGATCCCTATTTAATGACATTTAATCAAATGATTCATAAAGTTATTTAGTCCTTGAAAATTTTTCTGCCTTTCAACATATATTACAACATTTAGAAATGCTGTTTTAAATTCACTCAGTATTCAATTTAGAAGAGAGTTAATGTAACAAGAGGAAAACATATATTATAATTTTCTTTTAGAGTTGTTTAAAATAAAGCCCCCCAAAATAAGACACACACACACACACACACACATATATATATATTTGAGAGTTTTGGGTAAATTAGAAATAACTACATTGACACAAAAGTATGCTAAAGAGAAAATTTGGTATGCAGCAGATGAGTAACCAAGTCCAACAATCCATAAAACAATAACAATAGCAAAAAGAAAAAAGACAAAATTGATACTTTTGAGTAGCTCCTGATGGAGAAGAGTAATATTGAGAAACTATTAATAGAAAATAATGCAGTCCAAAAAAATGATAATAATTATAAAACTCATTTGTTAGACAGTCTCTAAAAGACTGGGGATAACATCAACATGAATATTATGGTTCTAGTCTAGGAAAGTGATGCAAAACCGGAAGTTTCAAGTTAAATTAAGAGAGCAATAAGGAGATTAAATGGAGAGTAATAAATCCATGAAATTTATATTTAACACAGTGTGAAGGAATAGACTTTAAACTCTGCTTTTTAAAAAATCTAATTTTCAGATACATAAAATTTTAGCAATATCACTCTAGTGCTTTGAACTTTTATCATTTGACTATACTTTGCTTTACATCAAGAGCAAATATGTATATTTGAAAAGTTTACAATAGCTAGAGAATGTATTATAATTCCCAAATGGAAAAAAATGTATACTTAGATTCCTATATTTCTATATACCTATCCACAGAATCACTGTTATATTTTTAAACCTTATTCCTGGAAGAACTACAGATGTCAGATCAATTTAGAAAGCCAAAGAGTACCTCTGGGAATTAAATGGCAGTAATATAAACAATATTTGGCCAAGCTATCACTGTATGCCTACGATGCCAAAAATCACAGTTACCTGGCAGGTAGGTAACTATTATTTAGTGATATGATTGATACTGGTTTCTCCACTGAAAAACTATTAACTCTTTATGCAGTAAAATGAAGCCCAGGGTTTAGATAGAGTATTTCTCTATTTTTATGTCAGTAATAGTGGGCTGGCACTTGTACCAACCACAAAGTGTTTCTCAAGCAAATTATTTGAAAGAAAACTCATATGTGACTTTATAACTCATTTAGAAAGAAAATGGGGAATATGCATTTAAGGAATAGTTTTGGCTACAAATTCTTAATATTCAACAATGTTCATACTCTGGACTATTTTACACATCTCTTTCTTTCTAATAGAAGCAGATTGGCCTGATTTTAGTGTTTACTGAAGAACATTTCAATTTTACATGTTCATTTTGCAAGACAACTAATAAGATAATTACTGTTGTAAATAATTTCCTCCATATGTTCACAATTCCTGGATCTCTGCTCTCTCAGTTTAAATGCTGGTCTCATGGTTGATGTTGCTGTTCATAAAAACAAAAAACAAAAAACAAAAAACAAAAACAAAAAAAAAAACTTTACTTTCATATTTCTTAGAATCTCAAATTGCTCAAATTTGCCCAAGTGCCTGGAAATGCAGCATGTGTTTCTAAATTTAGAAGAGTTGGTAATATGTATAATCTCCTTCTCTGGATGTATATTGTTGTCCTCTTTATGAATAGTGCTCAATTGACTACGTTATATTTTAGAGTGAGAAAATCTGCTATTTGAAAGTGCTGGAATATTTTCCTATTGATCGATTAATTGATTGATTGATTGACTGATTGATTTTTGAGACAGAGTCTCACTCTGTTGCCCATGTTGGAGTGCAGTTGTATGATCTCAGCTCACTGCAACCTCCTCCTCCCAGGTTTAAGTGATTCTCCTGCCTCAGCCTCCCGAGTAGCTGGGATTACAGGCTCACACCACCATTCCTGGCTAATTCTTATCTTTTTAGTAGAGATGGGATTTCGCCACTTTGGCCAGGCTGGTGTCGAACACTGACCTCAGCCTCCTAAAGTGCTGGGATTACAGGCATGAGCCACCGCACCTTGCCAAAATTTTTCTACTTATCATTAAAAAACCAGTTTGTACTCAAGATATTACTTGAAAATCATAAACAAATTATCCTGAAAAAGGTACCATATCAGTCTACTAATTTTAGTTTTGTAAGTCTCAAATGTAATCAAATAGACTCCTGAATTATAGTCATACATAATGAAAGCAACATTAAATTTGACCTGTTTATGTCCATCCTCATCCATGTAGAATGCATGTGGTCAAGTCACTGCTCTTAAATTTAGTTCTTTGATCAATAATGTGAATCTAATAACACGTATCCATGAAATCATATTGTTTATCAAAAAACAGATAATTATGTCTGTCACCATAATTGTCATTTTCACCAATACCAATTTTCATTTTTATGATCATCAAATTTAATGCAGCCATGGATGAGTCCAAAACTCCCACACTCACAGACATACAGACACAACTGAACCTACTATTTATGAGGTTAGAAGGTAGAATAAGAATTAATATACTACCAATTAGCAAATATAATTAAGATTCTTTTAAATCTATACTTGTACCTGACATAATTGTAAAATAGCTTTCTTGAACAAACAGAAGAAGACACAGAAAGTATAGGTTTGGAAAGTGTACATGTTTAATTCAAGAAAAATAATTTTTTGTGTAATTTATTGGATGGTTATAGTCTATTTCATGAACAATTGGAAATAAGACAAAAGGTTTTGGACAATTACAAGTAAATTGATGCTTTATATTAAAATTTCATCCCCCAAATTAGGTTTTAGATAATATAGTTGCATCAGTTATAGAAATTGACAGAGAAATTAAATTTGCTAGTTATTATAACAACACTAATACAAAATAAATTGCAATTTAAATATACAAAATGTTTTTGATATACAGTAAAGTTTATGCCATTTGTGATGACAATCCAATGAAAAACTAGATTATTAAATAATCCAGAGATTTTCTAACTAAATACACCAGATGCAGGGGTTTCTGTCAGATTCAGTGATCAACATTGTTGAGGGCAAACTTCCAAATCTAGGAGACAAAACAAAAGAAAAAAACACACACATCTGACAAAAAAAAAAAAAAAAAGCATGTGAGTTCTTTATCATTCTTTATCAGTTCAGTTTTTGCCTTTTTATTTTGTGTAAATTTTGCATTGGTTTTGTGTGTGTTTATACATCCTCAACAAACACATAATATGCTGAAATACAGATAAATTTGAACAGTCAGTGTATATGTCCTTCATTCTTCCTTCCAGCTACTGAGGAAGCAAAGATTTTTTTTTTTTTTCCTGAGTATCTCTTTGGAATAGGCATTTGTCCATTTTCAATGGATAAAACTAAAAGTCAGCATTCAGTGTCTCAAAGTCCAGAAGGCAAGGCAGACTCAAAACAATAATTAAGATCTAGTGTAATAAGAGCTACTACTACCACTACACACACACATATAATTACACATGCACACATCATATATAGTGTGGGACAAAGAGAAGTATAATTTCATCTTTGCAATATGGACAAGAAAATATTCACAGAGAAAAGAATATCACTTGAACTAGGTTTTGAAATCTAACAAGAGAATTTCCAAGTACTTTAGGCAAGTGTTTACTCTGGGGAGCAGAAAAATCACGTGCAAAGGCAAAGAGGAGGAACATATGATCAGAGATGAATGAAGAAGAACAAGCTAAATGGTTGGAGACAAAAGCAAAGACTAATTAATAAAATACTTCACAATTTTATGTAATGTGTTTGGTATTTAGACTATGGTTAGAAAGCACCCCTGATTGAGGAAATTGATACCTTTGGATAACAAAATCTGATTTTCCTTTTTGAAAATTTGTGTGATAGCAGTAGGACTAATGAGTTGAGCGTTTGTAGAGAAGAGACAGGGATTGAACTAGGAGGTTACCACAGATTTTTACAAGATATGATGAAGGCCTACACTAAACCAGTGAGGTAAAGATGAAGAAGAAAATATTCTGAAAAACTTGGTAGGCTATAGTAAGTAAGTGTATGTGAAGTCAGCACAAGGAAGGAGAAGGAAGATCCCCAGATGGCTCTATGATTTCAGATTTGGATAGGATGAATTTTTAGTCCAAATCAGAAAACTTATGAAAGTGAAAGGAGATTATAAAATAATCAAAACTTTGTAATATTGACATTTATTTATTAATGATTTTGTTGATTTTTATGCTGTTGAACATATAAACAATCTTTTATTAAAAAACTATTTAAAAAATATTATTTTGTACAAATAAAATTATTTATGTAACAAAAAGGTATACCTGTGTATACCAAAGTGAAGCAAAAGATTAAAAATTACTTTTAAAATTAGGTGGAAAGATTATTTTTGATTCATATTCATATGTTTTTGGCAATTAGCCATATCTGTCTCTAAAATCAAGTCACTAAAGAATGTATGTTCAGATGCTCCTCATAGTTTTCTTCATAGTTGCACTTTAAGGCTAATAAATTTGAAATAGTTTATTGATGCTATTGTTTCTATTGTTACAGTTCTACAGGCCAAAAATATATATTTTTAATTGATAAAATTCTTATATATTTTTCCTAAGATTTCAGTAAGCTCAGGGTTAATTCTACTAAATTAATTATATCCTTCATTCTATTTTTTATTGAAATATTGAAAAATTTCAGTCTACACATTTTAACTGGCACTGTCTTTTTGCTTTTATTCAGAATAACTTTCTTCAACAAATACTTTTATGTAACAACACCCATAAAATAAGGTGATCCTATGGTTCTTTTATAAATCTTGACAAATTTAGATGCTGCAAAAACAAAGGGTTCAATTTCATTCTATTTGTGTAAAAAATATTAATGTATTCAATTTCTTAAAAAAGCACCTTCAGAACTTTCTCTCAGAAGACAAGTTGTTCTGTAGATCAATTATAGATTTTGAAAAGTAAATTATGGGCCAGCACAGTATCTCACACTTGTAATCCCAATGCTTTGGGAGGCTGAGTAGGGAGGATTGCTTGAGCCAGGAGTTCTTGACTAGCGGGGCAACATAGTGACACCCCATCTCTCCAACAACAACAAACAACCACAAATTAGCTGGGCATGGTGGCACATGCCTATGAGTTCTTGCTAATACAGAGGCTGGGTGGGGAGGGTGGGAGAATCACCTGACCTTAGAAGTTTGAGGTTACAGTGAGATATGATTGTGCCCCTACACTGTAGCCTGGGTGACAGAGGAAGATCCTGGCTCTAAAAAATAAATGAGTAAATAAATACATAAATAAATTATGTACACTGAACTCTCATCATCAAATTTCCTATTTTTGTTTGTTTGTTTCTGTGGATGTTTTAGTCAATTCTGTACATGTCTGCTATAACAAAAAAATAGACAGTGTCTTAAAAACAATAGAAATGTATTTTTCACAGTTCTAGAGGCTGAGAGTCTGAGATCAGAGTGCCAGCATAATTGGGCTCTGGTGAGGTTACAGACTCTCAACTCATTGAATCCTCACGACAAAAAGAATGCTAGAGAGCTCTCTGAAGTTTATTTTATAAGGACACTAACTATTCATGAGGACTTCACCCTCATGACCTAAACACTTCCCCAAGGCCTATATCTTTTCATAACATTGCATTAGGGGTTAGGTTTTCAACCTATAAATTCCGGGGAACATAAGCATTCAGTTCATTACAATAGAGAAAAGTGTTATTCTTTTTTTTTTTTTTTTTTTTTTCCATTTAACTTCCTCGGAATTTAGTCTATGTATTCCATACATTTCCAATTAATATAAAACATGAATGTCATATTTTTTAAACCTTTAAGTTCAGGGGTAGATGGACAGGTTTTTTACATAGGTAAGCTTGTGTCATGGAGGATTGTTGTAAACAGATTATTTTATTACCCGTATATTAAGGCTAGTACCCATTAGTAAGTTTTCCTTATCTTCTCCCTCCTTTCTCCCTCTACCCTCGAAATGCAAATCAAAACAACAATGAGATACCATCTCACACCAGTCAGAATGGCTATTATTAAAAAGTCAGAAAATTGCAAATGCTGGTGAGGTTGTGGGGAAAAAAGAACACTTTTACACAGTTGGTGGGAGTGTACATTAGTTCAACCATTGTGCAAGACAGCGCAGCAATTCCCCAAAGACCTAAAAAGAGAAATACCATTTGACCCAACAATTCCATTACCGAGTATATACTCAAAGAAGTATAAATTATTCTTTTATAAAGACACATGCATGTGTATGTTCATTGCAACACTATTCACAATAACAAATACATGGAATAAATGAAAATGCCCATCAATGATAGGCTGGACATAGAAAACGTGGTACACATACACCATGGAATACTATTCTATTTCCAGTTTTTAATTTCAATAATTTCAATTTTCTGTGTCAATGTTGACATTTTTGGGTAATTTTATTAGATTTCCAACATAAAAAGGTTTTTTAAAAGTAACTGAGTAAGAACTAGGTATGAGAGCCCTAGAAAAAAATTTAAATAAATGAGTAAATAAATAACAAATTTAGAAAAACCATTCACAACACATTTCAATCCCATAGTAGGACACTTAGATTGGCTTACAAGGTTGTTTAGTAAAGTTTAAACTATTTCTATAATTTAACTGATGATAAGCAGCAAAGAGAGAAAGTGTAAAGCTTCATTTTAATGTGTATGTGTTTGTGTGTCTGTATAGAAGCTGTAGTATACAGCTTGGTATATTATTAGGCTGGTAAAATATTACAACTTGTTATGATTTAATGGAATTAATTCCAAATATATTTATATTTCATGCGTTTCTTAATTCTCTATCGTGACTTTTGATCTGCAAATACATTTTTGTTGTTTTGAACCACAAAGTTTGTGATAATTTGTTACAAAAGCAACAGGAAACTAATACACAAGTCAATTATAGAAATGACATTATATTTTCTTGTTTGTCATCAATGTCTAAACAAATGCCATTAGAAACATAAATTCAGAAAAACATAAAACAGATAGAGTGCAAAAAATAAAATATAAAGCATTTATATTTTTATTTCCCTAAAAGCATATCATTTCGGTCTTCATGGTTGAAATTCTAACTATTCAGAATAATGTTCAATAATTCTCCCATGTTTTACCATAGAAAAATTAATTTCTAAAAGTTTGAGTCCATGAGTTATATGAAAATATAATTACTATTGTGCTTAATAAAACTTTGTATTTGAAATAACTGTTGAGACTAATTTGAACCACACATCATTTAACTGTTTGCAAAGTTTTTTTGAAAATAGACCTACTCCATAAACAGTTGTCCCTATACTGTTTTCATGCACACAAGAAAACCTGAGATTGAAAAAGAAGGAAAATAATTTTGAGTAGTCATTTATTCTAAATGAAAAGTCACATTTCAGTGAAACCTGTTTTCCATGACTATATGAATTAAACCAACATCTATTAATACTGACATGGTTTTCCTTTTAAAAGTACTAATCGTTAAACTCATGCTGATATTTTTTTTCTGAAGATTTATTACCTAGCTTTTATGGGGTTTGTAATATTTATATGGCCCCACATATGCTAGATGAGAAATATCAAGAAATACTTTGTGCAAGTTTTATGTTCATTGTCAATTGTTATTACTGAATTTTTTATTAAACACCTATTCTTTAGAATTAAATATTTTTGGTTCACTGTTGCTAAAAAGAGTTTATCGCAAAATGGGCAAACAATCAATGAAACAAATTAGTAGTCAATATTCATCATAAATATATGATATCATCTTCAGCCTCTATTTCTTATACATATTTCATGTACATATACTTTCCTACGTTCCATATAGCCCTTACTAAGTGGAGGCTTAGCAATTTGAAACTCACAGGCGATGGGACAAGGCAGACACACCTGGCTGAGACATGTTATTTTTCGTCTTTTTAATAATGACTATTCCAACTGGTGTAAATTTATTTCTCATTGTAATTTTAATTTGCCTTTATCTGTTGCTTAGCAATGTTGAGCATTTATTTTTATGACTGTGGAACAAATAGGTGTCAATGCACAGGAGATATTTGAAAACACTAATTTGCAGTGCAGGGGAGTTCTGAAATACAGAAATATAAATTTTAAAATTTTCAGCATATGGGCAGTCAATGAAACCACTTGAGATGAAAGATCTGGCAAGGCATTTTCAGCATTAATATTTGTTGAACACGTTATTGGCCGTTTCTAGAGATAGGATGAATCGCATTTGTTTAGACATTGATGATAAACAAGAAAATATAATGTCATAACTATAATTGACTTGTGTATTAGTTTCTTGTTGCTGCTGTAACAAATTATCACAAACTTTGTGGTTCAAAACAACAGAAATGTATTCTCTCATGGTTTTGCATGCTCAAAATATTGTCCAAAGTATGTACCACTGGGTTTAAATCAAGATGGCTACATTCCGTCTGGAGGCTCAAAGGGAGATTTTGTTCCTTTCCTCTCTCAACTTCTAATGGCTGCAGACATTCTTTGGCTCAAAGCTGTGTCACTCTAGTCATGGCTTTGGTCATCACATTGCCTTCTTTTTTTCTTCCTCTGCCGTAAAATATCCCTCTACTTCCCTTTTATAAGAATGCATGTGATTCCATTTAGAGTCTACTCTGTTAATCCATGATAATGTCTCCAACTCAAGATCTTTAATGTAATCACATCTACATAACCTTTTGTTGTCAGATAAAATAACATTCACAGGTTCCAGAAATTAGGGCATGGATATCTTTTTGGGGGGATTGGGGAGGTTGGTTATTATCAGTGTACTATGATTTTATCTTTCTAATCTACATCAAGATAGGAATTTTTTATCCTATCTCTATCATCACTCCCTTGAAATGTAGGTATTCAGAGAAATATAAATATGCTATTTTTTTTAAGAGTTGGGATCTCACTATGTTGCCCAGATTAGAGTGCAGTGGCTTTTCACAGGTGTGATCGTAGTGCACTACCGCCTCAAACTGGCAAGTCATCATCCTTCCTCAGCTTCCTGTAGCTGGGATTTCAGGCATGCACCACTGTGCCTGGCTAAACACACTCTTTTGTCAAGTATAAAACTGTGCTATTCATTAGAGTAGCCACTAGCCACCTGGAGCAACTGAGCAATTAAAATGCAGCTAGTCAGAAATGAGATATACCGTAAGTACGAAATATACATCACACTTGGAAGACTTGGTACAAGACATACAATGTAAAATATCTCAACTTTTTGATTAATTAAATGACTTTTTGATATATTGTATTAAATAAATTATTGAAGTTAATTTTACTTTTTTCAATATGGCTACTAAAAAGTTTAAAATTACATATGAAATTCACATTATATTTCAACTAGACAGCACCAGTCTAGAATGTGTATGTTTAAATTTTTCCATTATATAGAGAAATTGTTTCCTTATAAATAATTAAAATTCCTGAAAGTTGCACACCAAGTTAATTAAATGCTGATCTTTAAAAACTGTATGGCTGTACCTTGCTCTTTTGTAATCCATATTCATTCAAACTATGAACTTCTGCTTTTCTCCATTTTACAGCAACAAACCAGCAGGACTTCCTGTGAAATCATGACCCCCATGTGCTCTTTCAGCCCCCATCAATTCGTACCTCTAAGCACCTGAGAGCCAAAGTAAACCACAGGAAACCACAGGTACTAACTCTTTTAGACCTGATGAAGTGTCTCCCAAAGACAGTCTGGCATCGTGAGTACCAGAGTAACTGGCAATCTTTTAGAATGGAGAGAAAATAAGAAATTGGGAAAAGTTTGGCATTTGCTTTCAACAGAGATCAGATTCTGACCTCTGAAAAGAAGAAATAAAGGAAAATGTTTATGATGGGGAGGGATCCAAGGGTAACTTGTGGGAAAGGAAGAAGCTTCCAGAAAAGGAGGTTTGAGATCTGAGAAGAGACTTGTGTATATCTGAGGGAAGAGTTGGAGACAGGTAACCAGGGGAGAAAATCTGGGAAGTTTTGAGCAGTGAGGGTCTGATGAGATGGAAAAGGAGAAAGGACACTAATATTTATTAGGCCTCTACTGTGTGTTAGGTACCTGCACATAGGTTATTCAAATACATGTACGGTCATTTTTGCAGGCAAAAATTGAGGTACAGAAAAATAAAATTATTTTGCTAAGGACACACAACTATTCGGGATCAAAGGTAAATTTATAATCCATTGATTAGTGGGTGGATATCCTTTTAGAGTGTTAAAGATAGATTAAAGTGTGAAACTGCAAGAGTGAAAAATGGGCACACACTTTGAGTAATTTGAGAAAAGTTGAGTCATTTCAATGATAGTCTGTGTGTAATCTGGGTTGGAAAAGTGAAAGCAGGGGGAAGCAGGGCAGGGAATTGTTTGTACTTGGAACTGTCCATGATAACTGTGGGAATACTAACACACTGAAAGCCCCCGGAAAAAATGACATATTGGTTGGCCTTGTAACTAGGCAAAGTTTTGAACTTGACCAGTTCCTTAGCATCCCACTATAGTTCTACAGGTCAAAGCATAGACCTTTGGAGTTTTATATATTTGCCCATAAAAAATGTCAGCATATTTGAACTTCAGCCTCTCACAGATCTGATGGAAACCTACTCAACAGAGATCGGTTCAAGTTTTAGTAAGTTCATCTCTAAAACTGAAGATAACATGAATCACCTTGCCTTCAGAATTTCTAGCTCCGTAATTTGCAACTTATACTATTCCTTCTAGTAATTATTTCATTCTCATTTCTCCTAGAACCTTCAAGTGTTCAAACACCTATTCTTCAAATATTCACATTTTCTTCACTTCAGTAGACTCTTCCAACCATGGGCTATAAGATAAATTATTTTATTGATGCCCTTCCCTAGTACACTATTGGACTCTAATCACTTAAGCGTTCCATCTATGAGTACATGAACATAGTGGCTGCTGGTGGGAGGCTGAGAGAGTAACCACTGGTGGGAAGTTGGTGATGGGAGTGGGGAAAAACGAAAAACGTCTTACACTCTAACAGGCTTGGCTCACCATCATTTACAAAGTCCTAGTATAACTTTTATTCTTGCTGCTCTTTGGCAGGCTTTTTACATTAACTACTCTGGGTGTTTCCTATTCTGATTTCTTCTCTCTCTCTCTTTTCTCTCTTTCTTTCTTTTTTCTTTTCTTTTTTTTTTTTTTTGACAGAGTTTTGCTCTGTCACCCAGGCTGGAGGGGAGTGGCGCGATCTCGGCTCACTGCAAGCTCCACCTCCCGGGTTCAAGCCATTCTCCTGCCTCAGCCTCCCGAGTAGCTGGGACTACAGGCACCCACCACCACGCCTGGCTAATTTTTGGTATTTTTAGTAGAGACGGGGTTTCAAATGTTAGCCAGGATGGTCATGATCTCCTGACCTCATGATCTGCCCGCCTTGGCCTCCCGAAGTGGTGGGATTACAGGAGTGAGCCACTGCGCCCGGCCTATCCTTCTTTCTTCTAGCTGTTAATCTTGCCTTTCATTTAGCCAAAATCAAGACACTTGGCCCAGGCTTTCTCATTTTCACCTCATTTTCATCAACCACTATCTCTACATGAAGATCTTTTCATCCTTCTCAATGTTTGTGGAAAAGAAAACACTCAAACCCCTTTTTGTTTTCCTAAAAAGATAATTGTTATTATTTACCTTTCTTCTATCATCTTTAATTCTTTCTTTCTGTTGACTCTTCTTTCCATGTCTGATGATGGTTAACTGTTTTTTAAGCTTTGGTAAATCAACAGGAGAAATAATGCATTTTTCTTTAAATTAGCCTTTCTTGAGTTAGGCGATTGAATATTTAAATGTTTAGCAGTCATTTCGTTTTTTACCCAGTGAATTATCTTTTGAAATTTCATGCTTCTCTTCCTAATTATAAATTAGATAAATTTTGCAATTTTTTTGTTTTGAACTTCATTATGAATTAATGTTAAGCATTTGTCTGTAATATTTGTGACAAATATTTTTCTGTTTCTTGCCTCTTAGTAATGTTTAAAAAATGTTAGATTTTTAAAAGTTTAGTTATATTTGTCACACTTGTCACCATTTCCCATTGTGATATCTTTAAGTGCTTATATACTTAGAATGTCATTTGCTCTCTGTATTTCAGATTAAGATATACAGGCATTCAGTGTTTACAGTTAGGTATAGATTCTGAGAAAGGCATGGGTAAATTATTTTGTTATGCAGGCACCATAGAGTCCACATACACAAACTTAGGTGTTGTAGCCTGCAACACACCTAGGCTATATGGTATAGCTTATTACTCCTAGTCTACAAACCTATACAGCATGTTACTATAATGGATACTGTAGACAATTGTAACACAACATATTGTAGTATCATATATGACATTTTATGGTGTCATATATGGAGTTTGTTGTTGACTAAAATATCACTCTTTAACACATGACTATACTTTTACGTTATTTCTATTTTTATTATTTTAAAGTTTTGAATGAATGCATATTTCTTTTACCCTTTCTCATAATATTATCAAATTATCTTAGATCATGATAATTGATGTCTTGAAATCTTCTTTGACTTGTCTAGCTTAATTCATATGCCATATCATTAATTTAGAAACTATAATCTTCAAAAATTAAATCAAATTTGAGCTGAGTCATTCCATTAGATAATAGTCATAGTAAAGATAAGGATTATGTCATAATTATATCCTCAGCACATAGTATAATCCTTGATTTCAATAAATGTTTGCTGAATTGGATTACAAAATTAGGTTATCACATTAAATCAATGTCATGGTAATTATTTTGTGTATATAATGCAATGCAACGTCTTCCTGAAACTATGCTTTTAACCAAGTCAACCTGTATATCATTCACTTGTCCTCATTCCTTACTTTTATATTCTTTCTTCTTTCTATCCAGCTTCAGACAATGTTGTCATAGTCTCTTTTCTGTTTCTCATTTTAGAATTCAGTTGCCTAATTGAAAGGGCAAATATTTATCTAATGACTCTTCTTTCTGACCACTTTGGGCAACCAATCATCTTCAGTCCCTAAGACTCCCTGTCTGCATGGGATTTTCTATAAAACTGGCTCTATGCATTTATAAATATGGCAGTTCTATTTCCCCATAAGTCTCTACACTTTGAATTTTCTGACATTAGCTGCAGTAAGGAAAACTCAAAAGAAATGGTTGTCTGAGTAATTGCTTATTGAGCATAGATTTTATTATATGACAATCATTTAAATAGTGCTAGTTCAAGCAAAGACCAGAAGGGGTTTAAAGATTCATAATAGGAAATCCTTAAGCAGACTTCATTTGCTAAAGAGTGAAACTTTATAGTTAATACATAAACTGTAAAAAATTAAAAAGGAAAGGATGTCTTTGGAAGAAAAACAAACACATGTCCTGGTATTATTATTTTTAATATTGGAAAACAGCTTCCTATGTAGTCAGATGATCCAGTTTTCTAAGAGTATGTAGGTTGAGTTTATAATTTAAAATTTCCTGAAGCAAATATAAAGAATGGAGATGAAAAACATACAGTCAGAATGGAAGAAACTGAATAAGAAAGTAACATGAACATATAGATAAACTTAAGTACCAGGTATTGCCTTCTATAGTTTTTTTTGTTTGTTTTTTTTGTTTTTTTTGTTTTTTTTTTTTTTTAGAAATAGACTTCAGAAAACATAGGTGCATTTGTTAACGCTACTGAGAAGAAAAATAATGGGTTAGAAATTAAAACTGTTTTGGTAAGCCATAAAACAAGATGCGTAGAAAGAACTGGGAGTATGAGACCTCAATGTTTTGTCTAAGGCCATCCCTATTCATTTTCATCCATAAGCCAGGCAAATAAAAGCAGTATAGAAGTATATCTAACCCTGTATAACCCTGAGTTGACATTTTTGTAGGAACCATGCTTGTTTACAGTTTCTATATTTAGTAAGAATGTTATAGTTGTATAACATTTCTCTATGGCTCTTTGAAAATAATAGTAACCACCATTTATTACACACTCACTGCATGTCAGATACTGTGCTAGTTTCCTAAACCAGGTTTCATTTTATCTTCACAGAAATCTTATGATATAATACAAGTATATATTTTACAGATGAGGAGACTGAGGTTTAAGTACCTCAGCTGACGGCTGAAGATCACATAAATATAAATGACAGAGCTGGGTACTCAACTTAAGAAATATGATTTTGGAACCTACTACTATAAAACAAAACCCAATTATCAAGACATGTAAGATTCAACTTCCAAAATTAGTAACATCAAAATTACTGGGTATGTTAAGAATATTTGTGTTTATAGGTTTAAGAACTTATTCTTTCTACCACAGATTTAATAATTACAATTATAAGATATATTACATATTTGTTTGCATTAGTAAGTGGTATAATAATAATAATTTATACTTTTTTGATGACTCTGCATTTGAAGATCATCAGTGAAAATGATGGAAGAGGCCGGGTGCAATAGCTCACACCTGTAATGCCAGCACTTTGGGAAGTCCAGGCGGGCAGATCACATGTGGTCAAGAGTTCAAAACCAGCATGGCCAACATGGCGAAACCCTGTCCCTACTAAAAATACAAAAATTAGCCGGGCCTGGTGGTGCATGCCTGTAATACCAGCTATTCACAAGGCTGAGGCAGGAGAATCACTTGAACCCTGGAGGCTGAGGTTTCAATGAGCTGAGATCGCGCCACTGCACTCCAGCCTGGACAACAAGATGAGACTTGTCTCAAAAGAAAAAATAGAAGATGGAAGATAGTATTCATTGGAATACATCTAAGTGATATAAAGTCATACCTTCTGAATCTCAAGAATAAATGTATAACCTCATGGCTTTTTAATGGCACTTTAGTGTAAATGTAGGAATTAATAAGTTCTGTTAAATAGGTGTCTTTATGAAAAATATTGAATTAAGTCTGGAGCATCTGTCTCCTTGGGTACTTGTCTAAGTGGCACTAGTTTGTGATTACAAAACTTGGAATGGTAGATTATTGACATATAGCCTAGTTTTGTTCACTCTTTGGAAGTTTTGAATGAAAGCGGGAGTATTGGAGAAGAAAGAATGTATTAAAGGTAAGGTAGATTTATGAGGATGATAAGGTTTTAACTGAAGAAGAGAGGCAGGAGAGTTTATCAGGAAAGTAAATTTACATATAGCTAGGGAGGAAATGCATAAAAAGAAAGTAGGTAACAAGAAAATAGTTTTGTTAGTTTATTTTTGTTATACCAATTTTGACACGTCAGCTGGAAGTACTCTGTGTTCTCATTAACCTCTATTCCCTTGCTGCTGTTTCCAAATTCTCCAGATGGCCTGTGGCTGAGAAATCCTTCTTATAGTGTAAGTTTGGAGAAAAGGGCCTGTTGTAGTTCCTTTGTTGATACTGTTCAGTTTGAAAAAGAAGTCCTAAGAAAATCCTGCTTGATGTTTTAAAATAGCTACAGACTTTCTTCAGCTACCACAATAAAGGGAATGTTTTATTTAATTCATATTATAAAATATGATAATTATATTTATCACTGTTCAAGATGCATGGCATATCAGTAAAATGATTTTTTATCTTATTTAAGAAAGCTATACTTATTTCACCAGTATTACAGGGACTTTTGCATTTTTTATCAATGAAAAATAATATATATAATATAGAAAGTATTGAGTATGGATTCCTGGTCTGAAATTTTGTTTTTTTTCCCTGTAAAATATTTTCCATTTATCACTTAGGTTGGATTAATGTAGAGAGGAAACATTTAGACATTAGCAGTTGCCTACGTTAATCTGGTCATTCTGTAACAGCAACCACAATCACTTTCATAAAGTTCACTCTTTCAGTGATTATGCTGTTGAGACGCAGAACAATGACATTTATTCTGTTGTGCTTTTAAGGTTTATATCTTAAGTCAGAAACAATGATTTTCTCAGCCTATATTATCATACTGACAGGTTGCCAACTTCTCAAGCTGCAGAAGACATTTTAAAGAAACATTTATTTTTCATTCATTCATTCAACGTGCACTGAATTACTAAAACACTAAGTGTCTGTTATATGCCAAGTACTGCTTGAAGTACCAGAGATGATGTAGAAAACATCAAGATGTCGTATCGACCTTTAAGGAACTTCCAGACCAGTAATCGAAAGTAGACTTGGCTACCAAAAAAAAAAAAAAAAAAAAAGGCATTAATATAGAGTCACCTGGTCTTCCGTTAGATATTAGTGTAGGGCAAAACAAAGGATAAAAAGCAAAGTTCTTAGCTTTATCTATGGGGTCAGAAAATTCTTTATAGACATGACACTTTATGTTTTAATGTAAGAGACAGCCTAGCAGGGAGAGGGTGGGTACACTGAAGAACAACCTGAGGAGCTAGCATTCCAGAGAGAGGAATTAGGATGGCCACAGGTAAACCAGTTGACACAGTTAGATAAATGTAAGCCACCTCGCATGGCCAGAATGTAAGGTATGAGAGGAATCATGGCAAAAACTATGTCTGGAGAGGTAGGCAGGTCCCAGGTCATGGTGAGCATTGTATACTAAGCTAAGTTGTCTAGATTTGTTGTAAGAAACAATGAAAGATTGTTTACACAGAAATATAATAAACATATTGGCAGTTCAGAAAACAATCCTTATAACACATTGGGAACAGTGGAAAGCATATATGTGAAGGTCAAATTACTGCACATCTTGGGCACTTGAAACAGCCTGTTTCTTTCTGTCTTCCATGTTGCAATTCAGTATTTGCCTTTTTTTTTTTTTTTTTTTTTCTGCGATAGAGTTTCACTCTTGTTGCCCAGACTCGAGTGCAGTGACACGATCTGGGCTTACTGCAACCTCTGCCTCTGCCTCCCGGGTTCAACCAATTCTCCTGCCTCAGCCTCCCGAGTAGCTGGGATTACAGGCATGCACCACCAAGCCCAGCTAATTTTGTATTTTTAGTAGATATGGGGTTTCTCCATGTTGGTAAGGATGGTCTCAAACTCTGGACCTCAGGTGATCCTCCCACCTCGGCCTCCCAAAGTGCTGGGATTACAGGCCTGAGGCATTGTGCCTGGCCAGCATTTGCCTTTTAACAAAGTATCTGACCATGCTTTGGCTGTGGCTTTCTGGACACTTCCTTCTAAAGAGATGTGTATTTCTTATACAAAGAAATGTTCTTTTGGCTTTTCAGATTAGTTACATATTTAGCAATTTTTTGAGGACTTTCTAAGTTGTT
Source organism: Macaca fascicularis (assembly GCF_037993035.2). Taxonomy (NCBI): domain Eukaryota; kingdom Metazoa; phylum Chordata; class Mammalia; order Primates; family Cercopithecidae; genus Macaca; species Macaca fascicularis. The sequence continues at coordinate 76,496,896 of NC_088376.1, forward strand.
ACTCTATGTAGAATGAGAACATTTCAATGTGTTAAGTTGTATATTTTAAACTTGAAGTTGCTGGTCTTTTTTAAACATAGATTTGTGTTTTTTTTTAATAAAGTGGCTATTTATTTTCATTATGTTAAAAATCTTAATTTTGATGATGGTAAATATCTTAATTAATTGAATGAAAATTTGTAGCCTTAAGTTTTCTTCTCCCAATAACCCGCTCCATAGGCAATGACTTTAATTTTTTGCATCCCCCCTTGGCTTTCAAATACAATACATATTGTTAAATGATGTGCTTTTACTGCTTTTTCTTATTAATTTTTGATTTGTACGTTAAAATTATTTATTAACTCACTGCTATCATGGCTGAGGATTTATTTCCTTAGCAATATCAGGATGAATTTTTTTTACCATTTCCCCCAATTTCAGAAAAGTCAGTTTTCACAGGATAACTGCAAATGTAGGCAGTCTTTAAATCTAAATTGCTTACTATAAAAACATTTTTCTACATTCCTTTCTGTATTGATATATAGATATCCTTTATATATTTATTCTTTTATATATAAATATAGATCTACAGATTTATGTATATCTATATATATTCATACATAAAATATAATGAAATCATAAAATATATTCAGACACATCAGAACCCAGGAAAATGTCTACTGCCTAGCTGTCATTTTGGTTCCTTGCCTCATCTTTTTCCCTAATGGGATCCATTGTTTCCTAGATCTTGTATCTTCATTCGATGAACTGATTGATTAGCTAATTAATATTCCCTTGCTTCCTTGGAGCATATCATTCATATAAAGAGATATAAATATAGAGAAATATATGAACGATACACCCCAAGGAAGCAAGGAAATCTATATAGAGAGAGATATATGAATGATACGCTCCAAGGAAGCAAGGGAATCTCTATATAGAGATACAGATATTTCCATGGATCTATATATATTTAGATATCTCTATATATCTCTATATATCATATTCAGATATATATCTATATATATAATATCGTACAGGTATAGCATATCTATATTTATGATATATGATATATCGAGAGAGAATATCATATAAATGGGATATTCCAAAATGTTTATTCAGATTACCCATTTATTAAGGTCTTTATTTTTTCAGGGTATCCATTTATCAGGTCTTTTTTTTTTTTTTTTTTATAAACTTACTTCTTCTTGCATCCATGTTCCAACTTTAGTCCCAACTGGTGGCTTCTAGTCTGCTGCCCAGCTGTCATTTTGGTTCCTTGCCTTATCTTATTCCCTGATGGGATCCATTATTTCCTAGATCCCATGTCTTCATTTGATGAACTGATTGATTAGTTAATTAATATTCCCTTGCTTCCTTGGAACATATCGTTCAGTAAATATGTTTAAGAGGGTATATGGGAGGACATTTTCCTGGGTTCTTATGTGTCTGAATATATTTTATGATTTTATATTTTTTTCCCCTCACAGCTTCAGTAGCTTTTAGACTCATCAGGCTGGTGAGAAATATGATGCCAGACTGAATCTTTGTGACCCATTATTCTCTGAAACTCTTTAGCTCTTCTCATTTTTTCTGGTATTCTGAATAATAATGGTATGCCTTGATGTGTGGTGTGAAATTCCAAGCTGAGTACTTAAGACGTTCTTGGATAGTTTTTTCTGTTATTTCTTTGGTAATGTCGTTCACTTTCTATTTTCTATATTTTCCAAAACTTTATTTAGCTAGTTATTAGACCTTCTGAATGAATTCTCTAGGTCTCTAATTCTTCTTATTTTTTCTTTGCTTTCATGTGTTTTTTTTTTTCCTATGAGATATACACACAGAGATATAAAATCATAAGGTTATATAGTATAAAACAATAATGAAATAAGTATTTTTGTACTAATCTCCCAGAATAAGAAATGGAATGTTACAAATAACTTAGAAGCTCTTGATGTTCCACTTAAGAGTTATGTGCACTCTGGGTTAAAGAAATTTGCTTCTCTTCTTGGTCTGAGTGTCTTTTCCTTTTTTTTTTTTTTTTTTGAGTGGGTATTGTATTGGAAATATATATATCATCCTCCTTTGCTGTGCTAATATGCTTTATTACTTTTCTAATATTAAACAAAATTATATTTATGAAATAAATCCAAAATGGAATTTTTTATATGTTCTTTGGTTTAGTAAATATTTTCCATAAGATCCTTGCTCCAATAGTCATGGGTGAGATGTTAATAAATTTCCTTTCTCATACTATGTTTGTTTAAGTTTGAAAACAAATTAAGGTATGTTTTTTCTTCACCTATTTCCTGAGAGTGTTAATGTAATTTAATGTAGTGTCATTGTACTGTATCAACTTAGTTAAGCTGGAACTATGTTTCTCAGAACTCCCTTCCCTTTCTGGTTCCAGCTCTAGGGGCAACAGGGAATAAGGGATTTATTACAGGAATTAGAAAAGACCAGCTAAGTAATTTGGAGGACTGAGTATAAAATGAAAATGTGAAAGGATGAACCATGAGAGAAATATGTGGACGTTAAAGAAGAACATGGAGTAGCAGCCAGTCTCCTCTGAAGGCTGGAGTAGGGTACAAGACATCATTGCAATTTGCACATACTTTTGTTGATTCACTTGCTCATCTTATTGGGCCCTCAGCTCGTCTAGGTTTTTCGGGTCATCTTTCTTCAGATTCTCTGACTCCTGAGCTAGATACTTGTTGCTAAGGACACTCGTATCTTCTGCAGGAGATTGGAGGTGTTGAGAGATAGAGATTTCAGAGTATTCTTGTATCTCTCAGTTTGTCCAAGTGAATTCCAATTGATCCTTACTCTCCTCTACTTCTTGTGTATATTATTTCCTAATTACTACCTGTGCTAATTTAGTGACTTGAGGCCCACCTCAAGATGCAGGGGGATCTTGAGGATGCTACAGCTTTTCATAGACTTTAAAAGATATTTTTTCCACAATCACATAAGGTCTGACTCTGGGGTCTGCTCCTTGGGCTTGCAGTCAGTGCATCATCACACTGGGCCACAGACTTAGAATGATGCCCATGCCCTGTGGTTGATATTTTAAAACCTTTAAGAGTTTTATCTTTAATTTTCTGTCATGTAAGCAAAATCTGATGGGACAATGCAGCCTAAGACAGGTACTTGGGGCCTTGGCTCAAATTTTGTCCTGCAGTCCTGGAAGTACTTCTAGCTGTGGATTTCCTAGCCACTGCCCAGCAACTACTGCTGTCCTCTAGACTCAGCAGACCCTTGTGCATAAAGGTGGGGAGAGTTTGAGTTAGATACATGCACCTCAGGCATCAAGGCATGGGACTGCTCTGTGACTGCTGAGGTCTGCACTCACTCACAAGTATTTCCATGCTCAGGGCAGTGTGACCTTAAATAGCAAATAAAAACATCATGACAAATAAAAAAAGAGATGGGAAAAAAGGAGAAAATTTTGTTCTTTCTTGTCATGCAATAAGCCCTGTATTTTCATTTTATACTGAGTCCTCCAAATTGCTTAGCTGGCCTTGTCTAATTTCTGTAATAAATCCCTTATTCCCTGTTGCTCCTAATTGTTCTTGTTCTCTGATTAAAACTTGTCTGGTGGCTGGGTGTGGTGGCTCACGCCTGTAATCTCAGGGCTTTGGGAGGCCGAGGCGAGTGGATCACCTGAGGTCAGGAGTTTGAGACCAGTTTGGTCAACATGGCAAAATCCTGTCTCTACTAAAAATATAAAAATTAGCTGGGCATGGTGGTGCGCGCCTGTAATCCCAGCTACTCAGGAGGTTGAGGCAGGAGAATCCCTTGAACCAGGAGGTGGAGGTTACAGTGAGCTGAGATCGTGCCACTGCATTCTAGCCTGGGCAACAGAGCAAGACTCTGTCTCTAAACAAAACAAAACAAAACAAACAAAAAAACCTGTCTGGTATAATGAGGAGTAAACTGTTTCTTGAATGTTGATAGAACTCACTTGTAACATATTTGGGCATGCATCTTCATTGTAGGAAGATATTTAGCTGATTATGATATTTTATTATGATCATTTGGAATTTTAATTTCTTTTCAAGTTAAGAATTGGTAAATTGTATTTTTCTAAAGATTTATTAACTTAATCTAACTTCTCAGATGTGTTGGTACGAACTTGTTCTTGAAATTTTCTTAACTGATTAATCTTCGTGGCATCTATAATTGTGTTCCCTTTGTCTTTTCTGGTTGTGCTTAAATTAATTTTCCAATGGCTTATCTATCTATTGGTCTTCTCAAAGAGCCAATTTCTATCATTTCTGACCTCTATGTTATGTTTTTTTTTTTTTTATTTCTCTGAATTATGTTCTTATGTTTGTGTCTTTGAGTTTATTCTATTGCTGTTTGTTTTATTTTGTTAATTTGTAAATTTATTAACTTTGAACGGTTTTAAACTACTGGTTAAGAATATAAGGCTTAGATTTAACTTTAAATACAAATTTTTAATCAAAATTGTTTGGGTAATTTACATAAAATTACGTATAAAATTTGGTATGTCTTGACAAATGTATACATCAATGTAACCATTACCATAATCACGATATAGAATATTTCTATCACCCCAAACAATCTCTTCTGTTTTAGATTCCTATCTAAGGGATCTAGGGAATCATGCCCTATAAACCATAAATTCTTATCTGATGAGTATTATTTAACCCTGTATATTGTGACTGACTTTCCAACCTGACTCTGGCATAACATTACAAGACAAGAAAGAAAACCCAAATATTTTACCCCAAGACAAGTTTTGTTTCCCTATCGTGAACTGGCCCTGAAAAGCTGTCCTTTGTGGGGGGAAATTTGCATCTGTAAAGAATCTCTGTTAACATAGCTAGATCTTTTTCTTCCTGGCCCTCTCAATCCTAAAGAGATTAACTAAAAGCCTATCACCTTTTGAAGATCTAAATAGGAAACTTTTGTCATCTATTATCTCTAAGCAGGACCACTGTAAGACTTCAAAGAAACCTTGGTTTCCACAATATTTTATCTTAACCTGAACATTTCCTTTCTATTAATCCCAGGTCCTTAAACAAACTCAACCAATTGTCAACCAGAAAATGTTTAAATTAACCTATAGCTGGAGACACCCACCCCCTGCACCCAGCATTGAGTTGTCCAGTTTTTCTGGACCGAGGCAATGTATTCCTTAAATGTCCAATTTTTCTGGACCAAACCAGTGTATTCTAAACCATGTGCCATTGGGAACATGTACTCAGGAACTCCTGAGGGCTGTGTCATGGGCCATGGTCACTCATATTTGCCTCAGAATAAATCTCTTCAAAGATTTTTACAGAGTTTGCCTCTTTTCATTGACAATATCTAATAAACAACTTCAGCAGCAAAGTTCCAGAATACAAAACCACTGTATAAAAAGCAGTAGCATTTCTGTACACCAACAACATCCAAGCTGGGAGCCAAATCAAAAATGCACTCCCGTTCACAATGGCCACAAAAACAATAAAAGACCTAGGAATACAGCTAACAAGGGAAATGAAAGATCTCTACAACAACAATTACCAAACACTACTCAAATAAATCACAGATTACACAAATAAATAATAATAAAAAAAAATCCCTGTTCATGGATAGGAAGAATCAATATTGTTAAAATGATCATAGTACGCAAGAAAATTTACAGATTCAGTGCTATTCCTATCAAACTACTAATCACATTCTTCACAGAATTAGAAAAAAAAAACTATTTTAAATTTCATATGGAACCAAAAAAAGAGCCCAAATAGCCAAAGCAATTAAAAACGAAATAACAAAACTAGAGACATCACATTACCTGACTTCAAACAATTCTACAGGGCTAGAGTAACCAAAACAGTATGGTACTGGTACAAAAACAGACAAATACACAAATGGAACAGAATAGAGAACCTAGAACTAATGCTGAACACCTACAATCATCTGATCTTCCACAAAGTTGACCAAAACTAACACTGGGGAAAGGGCTCCCTATTCAGTGGTGCTGGAATAACTGGCTAGTCATACGCAGAACACTGAAATATAAATAAATCAATTCAAGATGAATTAAAGTCTTAAATGTTTGTATAAAAACAAAATCTGTAACATAAGCTAAGAAGTAGCATTCTGGACATAGGCACTGGCAAGATTTTATAACAAAGATGCCAAAAGAAATTGTGACAAAAACAAAAATTGACTAATGGGACTTAATAGAATTAAAAGCTTACACAGAATAAAAGAAACTATCAACAGAGTATACAGAAAACATACAGAATGAGAGAAAATATTTGTAAACTATGCATCCAACAAAGGTCTAATATAATCTGTAAATAAATTAACAAGCAAAAAGCAATCCCATTAAAATGTGGATAAAGGACATGAAGTGACACTTTTTAAAAAAAGACATATACATGGCCAGCAGGCATGTGAAAAAAATTCTCAACATCACTAATTATTAGAGAAACGCAATCTAAACCACAATGAGACACCATCTCACACCATTCAGAATGGTTATTACTAAAAAGTAAAAAAGATAATAGATGCTGGCAAGGTTGCAGAGAAAAGTAAATGTTTATACACTACTGGTGAGAGTGTATGTTTATTCAGTCATTATGAAAAACAGTGTGGCAATTTCTCAAAGAACTTAAAACAGAATTGCCATTTGACCTAGCAAGCGTATTACTGGATATATACCCAAAAGGATGCAAATAGTTCTACCAAAAAGACATATGCACTCACATATTCATCACTATATTCACAAGAGTAAAGAATTGGAATCAACTTGGTGCCTATCAACAGTCGATTGGATAAAGAAAATGTGGTACATATGTACCATGGAATACGACACAGCACAAGAACAAGAACAAAGAACAAGTTCATGTCTTTTGCAGCAATATGTACGGAGCTGGAGGATTTTATTCTAAGCAAACTAACACAGGAACAGAAAACCAAGTACCACATGTTCTCACCTATAAGTGGGAACTATACATAAAGAACACATGTATACAAGAAGGAAACAACATCCACTGGGGCCTATCAGAGGGTGCAGAACAGGAGGAGGAAGAGGGTTGGAAAACTACCTATTGGGTGATATGTTTATTGCCTGGGTAATTAAGTAATCTATACACCAAATGCCCATGACACACAATTTATGCCTATAACAAACATGCACATGTACCCCTGAACTTTATTTTTTAAAGATTTTAAAAAATATCTTGTTTTTAAAAACAACGTGTTTTTAACAGCTAGTTTTAAAAAGTTAATAAGTTTAACAAGTTTTAAAAATATTTTGAGTTATTTTTAAAAGCTTTTTAAAGTTTTTTAAATTAAAAAAAGCTTTTAAAAATAAAGTAAAATTCTCAAGAAGTGTAATTATAGAAATGCTTAGATATAATCATACAAGAAAATGAAATGATGCACCACATTTTCTAAAACATCTAAAGAATATTACTACCACAGCTTAGAGTCGCTACTTTGAAAAGATAGTTTTTGGAATGTACCGTGTATATGCAAAGAAAAGATATGTATTTTCTACATATTGTATATGATGTACTAAATGTTTCCTTTAAATCTAATTTGTTAATTTTGCTATTCAAAGTGGCATTATCAGTGTGTCACAACGGTGGTGTTACTGCCATCATTTCTCAAATATGTAAAAGTATTTTAGTGGTCACAGAAATGTGGAGGGTATTATTGTCATTTCCTTAGTGGAGTCCTGGGTGGTAAACATTCTTGCATTGGCTAAGAGAGTGAGCAACAATCAATAAGTGTACTATATGTTGCACAACTGAACGTACATACTAGCTTTCTTTTACCTGCACAAACCACTTTGCAAGTCTTTTATAATACACTGAGCTTTCCAAGCACACAATTACCACAAAGACTAAGGAAATATAAAGTCAACTCTGGGGAGGCAGAGCAGAGAGTCAGAAACAACTTGTGTCCTTGGTGAAATCACTCAGCAGTGAATCAAATGATTCAGAAGTTGCTCTCATTTGTATTAAGGGAGGAGACCACCCCTCATATCATCTTATGCCCAATTTCCACCTCCAAAGAAATAAGAAGTAAAAACTAAAAGGCAGAAATGAAATCCACAGGCAGACAGCCCGGCGCCGCACCCTGGGCCTGGTAGTTAAAGATCGACCCCTGACCTAATTGGTTATGTTATCTATAGATTACGGACATTGTATAGAAATGCACTGTGAAAATCCCTATCTTGTTTTGTTCTGATCTAATTACCGGTGCATGCAGCCCCCAGTCACATACCCGCTGCTTGCTCAATCAACCCTCTCACACTCACCCCCTTAGAGTTGTGAGGCCTTAAAAGGGATAGGAATTGCCCACTTGGGGAGCTCTTCTCTTGAGACAGAAGTCTTGCTGACGCCCGCGACCAAATAAACCCCTTCCTCTTTAACTCTGTGTCTGAGGAGTTTTGTCTGAGGCTTGTCCTGCTACAGTATATCTGGTTATGTGCATTAATACATTCCCTTAGTGGTCAAGCTTTTTTTTTTTTTTTAATATTTGTAGTTAGAAGCAACCTAAAGTTTAGACCTAATAATTTTTATTGTGTTAGCCAGCAAGGCTGTATGCACCTGTAGTCTCAACTATGCAAGAGGCTGAGGTGGAGGATCAATTGAGCTCCAGTGATTGAGGCTGCAGTAAGCTGTGATTGTTGCATTACAATCCAGCCTGGGCAACATAGTGAGACTCCGCCTCAAAAATATATATAAACTATGCCGGCAGGGCGCGGTGGCTCACGCCTGTAATCCTAGCACTTTGGGAGGCCGAGCTGGGCAGATCACGAGGTCAGGAGATCGGGACCATCCTGGCTAACAAGGGGAAACCCTGTCTGTACCAAAAGTACAAAAGAAATAGCTAGGCATGGTGGCGGGCGCCTGTAGTCCCAGCTACTCAGGAGACTGAGGCAGGAGAATGGCGTGAATCTGGAAGGCGGAACTTGCAGTGAGCAGAGATCGCGCCACTGCACTCCAGCCTGGGCCGCAGAGCGAGACTCCGTCTCAAAATAAATAAATAAATTTAATAAATAAATAAATAAATAAATAAAATAAGAAAATATATTTATAAAATAAAATAAAGTGACAGTAACTTAAAGAGTAATAATAGCCATATTGAGGATGTCTGCTCTTATCACTCTTATTGTTTATTTTAATTGTATATTTATTGGAGGGCTTTGTCCCTCAGAAATAGCAAAAAGATGAAATAGAAGATTAGAAATAAAGAATAACTCTCTACAAAGTCTTAAAAACCTTTAAAAAATCCTAATAGAAGTATAAGTGAGCTTAGTAAAGCTGCATAATAAAATCAGAATGTAAGTAAATTGTTTCCATAGACAAAAAAAATTTGGAAATTAAAATTTTAAAAAGTATTTATTGTGATTATCTGTATTGTGTTATTATTAGCATGAATGAGCCTCTCTATTATATAATCTACTAGTAATATATAAAAGATATTATTAATAATTTACATTTGTTGTTAGTCTAGCCCTTTAATAAATTTTCTAATAGATCAAAGTATAGTCATTTTTAATTTTCCAATTGTATGATTATCTGTATACACATAATTATTTACCAATTTCTAAAACTGTATACTTGGACTGAGTATTGAATTTATTAAATACTTGATGAGCATTGAGATTATAATCGTTTATTTTTTAAAAGGCCTTTTGTATTTTTCTAATTTAAAAACTATCTGTGAATTCTGGTACTAGGTCTTACATGGTCAGGTTCATGGATCTTTTAATACATTACATATTTCAGTTAATATGTTTCCTTTGCTATTTTTGAAATATTTTTTTCTGTTATGTTTTTAATATTTCATAATGACTTTTTTCTGTTATGTTTTTAATGTTTTGTAATGGATTAAGTCAATTTTTGTTCTTCTATGCTATAGAAAAATTTAAATAGAATGTAAGTTTTTAAAATTACCAGGAGTATTATATTCTTTTATAATTTATAAAAGTACCTTTATGTCCCTCATGATTTTATTATATGTTTAGTTCTTTACTTCATTTAATTTTCTCATGTTGTTCTAATTATATTTGCCAAAGTTTTAAGTATATTATTTTTTATTTTATTTTAAAATTCTGTGCTTAAATGTACTTACTAATTCTGGTTTTTGTTCCCTCTTTTTGAAAACTCCTTAACTTCTGCCTGTATTTCATTATTTCTGAAATATAGTTTATATTAACTACACAATTTGGTTTAACATCCTTCTTTATTAAGCTATTTGTTATTTTGGATTATTTTTGATGCATCTCATTTCTTTTTCTTTTTTTTCTATTATGTATGACATTGCAATAAATATTATTATAAATGCTTTTGTTAATTTCTCTTATTACTTCCTAACTATAAATTCTTATAAATAAATGATTAGGTTGAATTGTTTCTCTCTCTCCATTTTTCTCTCTTTTCTCATTCCAGTTTTACAATGCATTTTTAAATTAATTGCTTATTAAAAGTTTGCACAATATCCATTAGTATGCATTCATGTTTGGTTTTGGCGCTTATGAAAATAGATAAAAGTAATTGACCTTTTTCTAACTACTGCTCTTATTTAAAGTATAAATAGGACTGGGTAGCCCAATGTCTTTCTTTTTCAGTCTAAAAAATTGATTTGTTAAAATCTCAAATATTTTTAGTTTTAGAATTCCTTTAATGAGGAGAAAAATTTTAGATATGAAAATAGTAAATGTTGGTGCTATCCACAGATTAAATAATTTAATTTAATTGAATTTATTAAATACTTGATGAGTATTGAGATTGTAATTAATCTTTGATTTAATATTAGATTATAAACTTTCAACTCTAGCTTTTATGTAAAATCATACTTTCACTTTATTACATAAACAGAGAAAAGGAAATCTATCCATAGTTGGTAATGCTTTCCTTGAGATGAGTATGTTTGGAGAGAAGCAGAAGGCAGGTCTCTGTACATTTAATTACCTTCCCCTTATAACTTCTAGCTCCAATTTCTTTTCTTGTAAAATTCTCTGGAATCTCCAAGGACACTTTAACGATAGAAAAGTTTATTTCAAAATGATTTAGAATTAAAAAATAAAAACTACTCTTCTGGCCCACCCGCTTTAGGCCCAGTTTTACGTGTTGGAATGGTTGTTTAGAATGAGAGAATGTACTTTCATGATATGAAATCCTCAATTGTTTATATTTGTATAGACTAAGGAAAGAGCAAAGCATGAGCCACTGGCTTTGGAGTTAAAAATATTTCAGCTCAAATTTGTCTGCTACTTTTTAATTTAGTGACGTTGAGAAAACTTATTAATATTCCTAAATTTCAGGAAGATTTAGTAAAAGTGAATGTATCTATGTGTGTATGTATGTGTTTATGTATATATATATATATATACACACACAACAACTTACTTCCAAAGTGTTATTACTTATGTAAATAGGTTTTCACTGTTAAATTGGTGTGTGTGTGTGCATACAAATGTGTATGGTGCATGTTTGTTCATACACACAATTTAATAGATTTGGAAGCATAGGCATATAGAGTAGCCACTTTCTCTGAAGGAGAGAAGTTATTTATTGTTATTTATTTATTTATTTATTTGAGACAGAGTCTCACTCTGTTGTCCAGGCTAGAGTGCAGTGGCATGACGTCGGCTCACTGCAACCTCCACCTCCCAGGTTCAAGCAATTCTCCTGCCTCAGCCTCCCAAGTAGCTGAGATTACAGGCATGCACCACCACTCCTGGCTAATTTTGTATATTTGGTAGGGATGGAGTTTCACCATGTTAGCCAGGCTGGTTTAGAACTCCTGACCTCAGGTAATCTGCCTGCCTCAGCCTCCCAAAGTGCTGGATACGAGTGAGCCACTGCACCAGGCCTCTGAAAGAGAGAGGTTATTGATAGAGAACTTGAATTTAAATTTCAGATCTATCATCCATTAGCTACATGACCTTGGATAGGTTACTTAATTGTTCTTTTGTTTTATTTACCACCTATTTGCTCTCTCTACTCCAGCCAGGTGATGAAATTATTTGATCAAAACTGATTTGTATTCCTGGAGCAGATTCTTTATCTCTTCCAGATCTTTTATTATACCCTAGCTAACCATCTCATTATGCACATTGCTTTGATAAGGAAAAGGATGTAAAGAGCAAACTCCTTTCTTTGTCAGTCAGTGTAATTATTAAACATACACTATATGTTTCTTATATTTCTTACTTCTATCTATGAATATCACTATAACAACAATCTGAAGTTCAAAAAACTATGTAGTGATCCTCTTAGAATATGCATCAAACTATTTCTGTGAAGCACTGTGTGAAACAATCCCTAAGAGACATCTGTATTGAATCAAGAACTCCCTGGAGCTATCAATTATTTTTTTGTTTTGTTTCAGTAGTTTTTTGTTTGTCTTTTTTTCTTTCTCCTTCTTATAATCTTTACTTGGGAAAAATTATGTTGAATTCACAATCAGGCTTATTCTGCTCTTCCCAACACAATAGTAGAAATGAAGTAATATGTGTAGCAGCATATTGTCAATTCACAGTTACAGTAATGCTTATGAATGTGGCATTTAGATGCCTGACAGATGTTTGTCTGTGCAATTTTTTAGAATCATATTTTCAATTGCTTTTTATTGTGATGTCTCTTAACAGGAAGCATAGATCTAAAAACTTAGCTTTGAATAATTTTTCTACTAAAAACCTGTGAGAAACTAATAATGTCATTGTTATTTCTATTATTACTAAGTATATGTGGTTCTGATATTAGATATTTTCAAGAGAGTTAATCACTCTTTATTACCCTCTAAAGATAGTTATTTGTACTCCTACCAACCTCCACTTGATATATAATTTTTTCTTCTTTCTTCAATAAATTTCATGTTCAAACTGTATTATTTACTTCCATGTTGTTGTTTATTACTTACGTAAATATATTTTTACTGTTCAATTGGTAATATTTTTCTTTAACTGTGAAGAAGTATTTGAGTATGTCGGGTTGGAATTGACCGCATCATATTTTCCCATTAAAATTACTAAATATGTGTGTGACACAATTTTCAGGAAGAAATTAAAATTGTTAACTAAAAATTGAGTTACATTTGTCACTGAAAGAAGCAGAAGCCAGGATAAATTCTGTTGTCTATAAATATAACTTCCTTGTTGAATATAATGAATGAGTCTTTATAGTAAACATCATTAGTTATTAAATTCTATAAATAGCACACTGCATATATGTCATTACAACCCATACACTGAAAAGACATTTGTATATTTTTTGCCATACATTTTAAATATTATTTATCTTATAAATAATATAGGAATCTTAATATAGTTTTAAACATCTATGATTTAAAAGTGCCAAAATTTGATACAAAAGGTCGAAATTTTAAGTCTTAATATGTAAAAAAAAAAAAAAAAAAAAAGAAGACTATGTCACCAGAAATTATAATTGTTAATTATTCCATTGGAAGGTTGATTTCTTCAACACTTATTTAATTGTAGCACTTTTGTCATGAATAGTGGACAGATTAATATGACATTTAATTAATAGGTTCATTTATTTGAATATAGTAAATACACACTATGGCCTAATATATTAAATTATGTGTGAAACTATGTATAAAAACAAATCAAACGTTAATTTCCAGAGTCAAGAGTGCATAGATTCTTAAAAAATAAATAAAACATAAATAAATCACAGCTTCTGGTCTTCCTTTTTAATTTTTTTTTAATACAACACCTTATTTTTTATGCCTATGAAGAGGTGAAAATTCAAAATGATTCATTGTATTATTTACCTGAAAATTAATTTTTCCTCTATCCCACTGTTTACAATAATGATTCCTTCTACAAAATCTTCTTTAGGATATATATTCTCAGGTGGAACAAAATGGCTGATACAACCCTCCAGTGATGATCCCCCACCCCTGCCCCACTAAAATCACCAAACTGGACAACTACTAGTGCAAGAAAATAGCCTCATAAGAAATCAGGTCTGCAATCACAGCACCTGACTTTGACATCAGAACAAGCAAAGAGGCACTGAAGAGCACTGGAAAAATAGGCTTGAATTTCTTGCACTGTCCATCCCCTCTCTCCCAGCAGTGCCATGTGGCATAGGGAGAGAATCTGTGTGCTTGAGCTAAGGAAGGAGCAGTGATGTGCAAATTTGCATTGGAATTTAGTGTTTCCCTGTCACAATGGAAAGCAATAGAGAACAGAAATTCAGTTGGTGCCACAGAGATAACAATCAGACCAGCACTAGCCAGAGAGGAATCATCCAGCCCAGCTGTGAGAACCTAAATTCTGGCTAACCCCACCATGGGGACCTAAAGCAATCTGGGGTCCTAAATAAACTCCAAAAGCAGTCTAGGCCACAGGAACTGCAATTTCTGGGCAAATCCTGGTGCTATGCTTGGCCCAGCACCAGTGGACTTGGGGTACATGTGCCTGAGTAAGACATCAGCTAGGGCAGTCAAGGAAGAGCTTACATCTACCCTCCCTCAACCTCAGGCAGCGCAGTTTGGAGCTCCAGAAGAGAGTCCTTCCACTTGAGGAAAAAAGAAGGAAATGTAAGGAAGACTTTGCCTTGCAGCTTTGATACTAGCTCAGCCACAGCAAAATAAAGCAAAAAAAATAGAGGCCTGAAGCCCTCATTTTAGGCCCTAGTTTCCGAATGGCATGTCTAGACCCACTCTGGACGAGAAGGAAAACTACTGCCCTGAAAGGAAAAACCCAGTCCTTGCAGGATTCATCATTTGTTTACTAATGAGCCCTTGGGCCTTGAATAAACAACAGCGATAGCCAGGCAGTAGCTGCTATGGGTCTCAGGCAAAGTACCATGCTGGCTTCAGCTGTGATGCAGTGCCTTCCCGGCTGTGATGGCCGTAGAGAGAGAATTCTTCTGCTTGAGAAAAGCAGAGGGAAGAGTAAAAATGACTTTGTCTTGCAACTTGGCTACCAGCTTAGCAACAGTAAAACGAAAGACCACCAGATCAGACCTCTAAGTCTCCAACTCCAGGATTTACTTCCTGGACAGTATTTCTAGAAGCACATTGGGCCAGAGGGAAACTCGCTGTCCTGAAGGTAGAGATACAGGCCTGGCAGGATTCACCATCAGCTGGTTGTAGAGCCCTTGGGCCTTGAATAAACATTAGCAGTAGCCAGGTGATAGTCACCAGAGACCTTGAGTGAGTCCTGGTGCTGTGCTGGCTTCAGGTCTGACCCACCGCAGTCCCAGTGGTGGTGCCCATAGGAGTGTTTGCATCACCGCTCTCCCAACTCCAGGCAGCTCAGAATGGAGAGAGACTTCATTTGTCTGGGGAAAAATAAAGGAAGCAAACAAAAGAATCTGTCTGGTAATCCAGGGAATTTTCCCAGATCATACCCAAGACCACCAAGGTACCTCTACAATTCTTCAAGAGTCATAGTGTTACTATTATTGGGGAGTCACTAATGCAGACGTAGGTGCAGTGACCAAAAACTTAGATTACAACACACATTCCCCTTGGAATACTTGGAAAACCTTCTCAAGAAGGATAAGTACAAATAAAGCTACACTGTGAAGACTACAATAAATACCTAATTATTATTATTTTTTTTTGTGAGACAGAGTTTCACTCTTATTACCCAGGCTGAAGTGCAATGGCACGATCTTGGCTCACCACAACCTCCGTCTCCGGGATTCAAGTAATTCTCCTGCCTCAGCCTCCCAAGAGGCTGGGATTATAGGCATGCACCACCATGCCCAGCTAATTTTGTATTTTTAGTAGAGATGGGGTTTCTCCATGTTGGTCAGACTGGTCTAGGTGATCTGCCTGCCTCAGCCTCCCAAAGTGCTGGGAATACAGGCATGAGCCACTGCAACCAGACTAAATACCTAATTCTTTAATGCCCAAACATCAACGAACATCCACAAGCAGCAAGACCACCCAGGAAAACATAACCTCACCACATGAACTAAATAAGGCACCAGTGAACAATCCCAGAGTGACAGAGATACATGACTTTTCAGAGAGAATTCAAAATCTCTGTTTGAGGAATCTCAGTGAAATCAAAGATAAAATAGAGAAGAAGTTCAGAATCTTATCAGATAAATTTAACAAGACATTGATATAATGTCTACAAATCAAGCAGAAATTTTAGTGTTGAAAAATTCAACTGACATACTAAAAAATGTATCAGAATCTCTCAACAACAGAATTAATCAAGAAGAAAGAATGGTGAGCTTGAAGACAAGCTATTTGAAAGTACACAGTCAGAGGAGACAAAAAAAGAATAAAAATAATAAAGCATGACTACATGAGCTAGAAAACAGTCTCAAAGGGGCAAATCTAAGTATTATTGGCTTTCAAGAGGGGGTAGAGAGAGAGAGAGAGAGATTGGGATAAAAAGTTTAAAGAAATAACAACACAGAACATGTCAAAGCTAGAGAAATCTGTTAATATTAAAGTACAAGAAAGTTATAGAACACCAAGCAGGTTTAACTCAAAAAAGACTATCTGAAGACATTTAATAAGAAAATTCCCAAAGGTCAAGGATAAGGAAAAGATTATAAAAGCAACAAGAGAAAAGAAAAAATAAAATAACATGTAAAGGAGCTTCATATATGTGACAGCAGACTTCTCAATGCACACCTTATAGGCCAGGAGAGAGTGGCATGAAATATTTGAAGGGTTGAAGGAAAAACAAAACAAAACAACTTTTATCTTAGAATAGTACATCCAACAAAATAAAGGCTTTCCCAGATAAACAAAAGTTGAGGGATTTCATCAACACCAGACTTGTTCTACAAGAAATGCTACCAGAAGTTCTTCAGTCTGAAAGAAGAGGGTGTTAATGAGCAATAGGAAATAATTTGAAAACCCAAAAGTCACTGGTACATAGACAACTAGTGAATACTATAGCATTGTATTTGTGGTGTATAAATGACTCATATATTGAATAAGAACACTAAAAGATTAACTTAGGAAAAAATAACTACAGGCTGGGCGAGGTGGCTCATACCTGTAATCCTAGCACTTTGGGAGGAAAAGGTGGGCAGATCATTTGAGATCAAGAGTTCGAGACCAGTCTGGCAAACATGATAAAACCCCATCTTTACTAAAAATACAAAAAAATTAGCCAGGTGTGGTGACTCATACCTGTGTTTCCAGCTACTTTGGAGGCTGACGCAAGAGAATCGTTTGAATTCGGGGAGCGGAAGTTGCCATGAGCCAAGATTGCACCACGCACTCCAGCCTGGGTGACAGAGTCAGACTCCATCTCAAAAAAAAAAAAAAAAAAAAAAAAAATTACTACAAAAACTGTTTATGATAAAGACAGTATAACAAGCTATAAAAATAAACACCAAAAGGTTAAAAACAGGGAGATAAAGTTCAAGTGTAGAGTTTTTATTAGTTTTCTCTTGCTAGTTTGTTAGTCTGTTTATATAATCACAGTTTAGCTGTAATCAGCTTGAAATAATGGGTTACAAGATGCTATTTGCAAGACTCATGTTAACCTCCAACCCAAAAACCTTGACAGACACACAAAATACAAACAACAGAAAATAAAAATATACTGCCAGAGAAAATTACTTTCATAAAAAAGAAGGCAGGAAAGAAGAAAAACCACAAAACAACCAGAAAACAAGAACAAAATGTTTTACACACGTGTAAAGAACACTAGATGCACAAAGTAGTTTCTTTTCTTTTAATTTTACTTCTCCCTCTTTTCGTTTTGTAATGTTTGTCATTTCAGTTCATTTATTTATTTTGAGGGTTTTCTTTGGTAATAAGTTTTTGTTTTTTTTTTTTTTTTTTTTTTTTTTTTTTTTTTTTTGAGACGGAGTCTCGCTTTGTCGCCCAGGCTGGAGTGCAGTGGCCGGATCTCAGCTCACTGCAAGCTCCGCCTACCGGGTTTACGCCATTCTCCTGCCTCAGCCTCCCGAGTAGCTGGGACTACAGGGGCCCACCACCTCGCCCGGCTAGTTTTTTGTATTTTTAGTAGAGACGGGGTTTCACCATATTAGCCAGGATGGTCTCCATCTCCTGACCTCGTGATCCGCCCGTCTCGGCCTCCCAAAGTGCTGGGATTACAGGCTTGAGCCACCGCGCCCGGCCGGTAATAAGTTTTATAACATATTGTTTATTATGTCATTAACAATTATAAAATTATACTAACATTTCTAAAAATGGGCTTTTCATTTTTGGATCTTTACTGATTTCTCAATCACTTTTAACACTTACAGCAAATTACCCTTCTTCTCTCAAATTGGTTTATTACATATAAGAAAATCTCCCTTTTCTGTGACTCAGACCATCCCTGGTCATTATTATTGGAGTCACAAGCACACCAGTGGAAACTGAAAAATCTAAAATGTTTTAACAAAATGTAATACAGTTCAGCTAACAAATTATGAAAAGAAAGTTTAAAAATTCCATGTAATTCTTTATATACTCAGGTCAGTCTTAACTTTGTAACTCCCTAAGATTGTCTGAAGACTGTAAATATCTTACTAGTGGCATTAAAAGTGGCTGCTTTAAATTTGAAAAAAGCAAAAGAACCACCATATAAGAGTTCCAAACGAGATTTTTAATGTTTTTATTTTTATTTCTGCTTGGCTAATATAATGGCACTTATCACTGTGTGACTTATGAAATCAATTACTGGGTAAGAGATTGAAATCTGGGAAATAAGTTCTAGAAAATACTTTAAAATATTCCACACTCTAGGTTTAGGATTTGACTCTCTAGAGTAACATTTCAGCATGAGATTCATAGAAACTATAACTTAACTATACTATACATATGGAACTTGTCATCTTGTTCCTTGTATACTACATAGTAAATTTCTTTCTGTGGTAGCAAGTAGTAAACTTTATTTCTTAAAAATATATTTAAAGGAATTGGAATTTTATTTCCCTATAGCTAAATAGTTAAACTGAACCAAGCTAAAAATGTTTAAGAGCTTTAGTCAAGACAACATATTTCAAATCTGGGATTTACTTTTCCTGATCACAGTTAAACAATGATGGTTTTATAGGAAATACAAACAATTTCAGCACACGCCTGTTTCTTTGGAGTTTCTTTTTCATTATTACGTTAAACAACAGTGGTAGAAAACACATTTCAGAAATAAAATGTGTCTTCAATTTATTATTCCCTCTTTATTACTGATTACAGACACAGTGCTTAAAATATGGAAATAAAAATTCAAAGTCTCTGGGGTTCATTAATGCGTTTTATAATAATAACTTATTTTAAAAATACTAAAGTTTAAATCTAAATATATTAAGCGAAATAATATCATCCTAACATACCATTACCATTTTCAAAACTCATGACATAACTTGTCACTCTATTTAAATATGCTTGACATTATTAGTAATATTTTATAAATAGTATTTGTGTTAATATGTGTTAAACTTTGATTAAATGCAGGTTTCACATGGCCAAGTCAGTTACAATGATTGTAACAACTTTACTTGTGATATATTAAAGAGATTTGTTTAATTCATTATGAACATAATTATTTCATTAACAAAATAAAACTTATTGGCCAAAATTTTTAAAAATTATAAAATAACTGGCAAAATCAAGTAAGAACAACTAAAAAATACCTCTTTAGTTTGTGATACATTTACATATTTATGATTTGTTTTATGCCTGCTGTCAAAAAGCTTTTGAGGTAATATAATTTTAAAACATGCATACACAAGATAACGTAAAGAGTCAATTTTTAAAGGTGGAGAAATAATATAAAAGATATAATAGCTTAACTTTATTATTTAAATACTTAATATAATTAGAGTAATTTGATAACAAATGAGATAATGTACCCCTATCTATCCCTGTGGGTTAAGTTATAATGCTATGGGTAAGTGAATTCATAGCATTTCCAAACCTCTTTTTAAAAGAAATAGAATTTTCTGATATAAATTCCACACTGCCCATTCTGGTTATTTTCTGTCACTGGGTATATTCAAAGTTCAGTGATTAGAAGAATGAAATTGAATAAACTTACAGCCCCTTCACTTTGAAAGATCATTCAGTTGGGCATAGAGTACCTGAAGTATATATGTTGAATTTATAACCATACATCAACAGAAAGAGGACAGATCTGTTTTTACCATAAAAGAACTGCCTTCTACAGTGTTCTATCCATGTAGGGGACCTGGCAAGGGTAGGAAACAGATGGTTACAGCATAGCTTGAAGAACCACAAACATCTGGACACCAATGGCATTGATGCCAGACAACTTATGGTCACAAATTAAAAATAAGAAAAAAAATCCTTAGGCTCTTTTAGCAACTTGAAGGTTAGCCTGAATCTTTGCTTCTGGAGAAAATGATTTGTACTGGGAACAAAAGAAATGTCTAAGAAGAGAATGAGAAGAGAAGCCACGGACTGGGAGAAAATATTTGCAGTAGACAGATCTAATAAAGTACTGTTATCCAAAATATACAAAGAACTCTTAAAACACAATTTAAAAAATAATTAAAAAGTAGGCAAAAGACCTGAACAGACACCTCACTAAAGAAGATATAGCGTTTTGGGAGGAGGATCATCAGGTCAGGAGTTGGACACCAGCCTGACCAACATGGTGAAACCCAGTCTCTACTAAAAATACAAAAAACATTAGCTGGGCATGGGGGCATGCACCTGTAATTCCAGCTATTCAGGAGGCAAAGGCAGGAAAATTGCTCAAATCTGGGAAGCAGAGGTTGTAGTGAGGCAACAGAGCCAGACTCCATCTCAAAAAAAAAAAGAAGATGTAAAGATGTAAAATAAGAATATGGAAAGATGCCCAACGTCACAAGTCATTAGGAAACTGGATATTAAAAGAAGAAGATACCATTGTATACCTACTAGAATAGCCAAAATACAAAACAGCAACACCAAATGCTTGTTAGGATATAGGGCAACAAGAACTCTCATTCATTGCTGGTGGGAATACAAATGTCACAGCCACTTTGGAAGACCATTTGCCAGTTAAAAAAAAAAAAAAAAAAAAAAAAAAAAAAACTAAATGTATTATTGCCATAGAATCTAGTAATCACTTTCCTTAGTATTTACCCAAAGGAGTTGAAAACTTATATTCCATAAAAACCTGAGCCGGGCGCGGTGGCTCACGCCTGTAATCCCAGCACTTTGGGAGGCCGAGGCAGGCGGATCACAAGGTCAGGAGATCGAGACCGCAGTGAAACCCCGTCTCTACTAAAAATACAAAAAATTAGCCGGGCGTGGTGGCGGGCGCCTGTAGTCCCAGCTACTCAGGAGGCTGAGGCAGGAGAATGGCGTGAACCCGGTAGGCGGAGCTTGCAGTGAGCTGAGATCAGGCCACCGCACTCCAGCCTGGGCGACAGAGCGAGACTCCATCTCAAAAAAAAAAAAAAAAAACCTGAATGTGTATGTTTATAGAAGTTTCATTCATAGATATCAAAACTTTGGAGCAGCCAAGATACCCTTTAGTAGGTGAATGGATAAATAAACTGTGGTATACCCAGACAACAGAATATTATTCAATGCTAAAAATAAATGAGCTGTCAATCCATGAAAAACATGGTGGAAACTTAAATGCATATTACTAAATAAAAGACACCAATCTGGAAAATCATGTACTGTATAATTCCAAGTATATGACATTCTGGAGAAGGCAAAACTATGGAGAAGATAAATGATGAGTAGTTGCTATGGTCAACATCAAGCATCTACTCTAAAGTAAACCATTTACTTAGGGTAATAATAATGTGGCAATGTAGGTTCATTGATTGCAGCAAATGTATCACTCTGGTGTGGGATGTTGATAGTGGGAGAGGCTGTACATATGTAGGGGCAAGGATACAGGGAAACTCTGTACTGTGCACTCGATTTTGCTGTGAAAAAAAAAGTAAAATCTGTCAAAGAGAGAGAAAGAACCTTTCTTTTTGAGAGAAAGGCCAACCCATACAACTCAGAAAAAACTAAACCCAAGATAGACATAGGTAGCCAGGAATGATAAAATTTTTGTATCTGTGTTTCAAAGTCAGGTTAGATATAGACACATTCCCATTGGCATAGGAAATATTGTTTATTCACATCTAATCATGAGACTCCCTAGACCCTTTTAAACTTTTTAGACTATGACCTACCATAAGAAATACATTTTAATGGGCCAGGCGCGGTGGCTCAAGCCTGTAATCCCAGCACTTTGGGAGGCCGAGATGAGTGGATCACGAGGTCAGGAGATCGAGACCATCCTGGCTAACATGGTGAAACCCCGTCTCTACTAAAAAATATTTAAAAAACTAGCTGGGTGAGGTGGCGAGATCCAGCCACTGCACTCTAGCCTGGGCAACTCCAGAGCAAGACTCCATCTCAGAAAAAAGAAAAAAAAAAAAAAAGAGAAATACATTTTACCTGAGGGATCCAGTATACAGAAACACACACACGTACATACACACGCAATTTAAAGAAATTCAACGCTTAATGCATATGATACACTCTATATTTTCTTTTATTCAATATTATTTAAAAATTTGCTGAATGCAATTTAGTTAATTGATTTTTTTATAACTCTAGTTTACAAAATGTTGCCTGGAAGCTAGCCTAGTACTCATATTAGAGATTGTTTTATGATCAGTTACACAAATAATTACTGGTCCTTGGTATTCTGCAGACACAAGAATGAATAAGGGAAACTTAATTGAAAATCTTCTGTCAGCATGAGGCTTAACGGAGTGAATTCAGTTGAAGCACTAAGGGAGGTCTTATCGTTGAATTCATACATTACAAACAGGACTTTGAATATACCATCTTCCTTCTCTGGCCAGAAGCATGGCTGACAGCTATTGAATCCTAACTTTGAAGTACTTGTTTTCTAATAATTGATTTGATTAACCAGAAGAGATCCTAATTCAGCCAAGGAAAGCCAAACATCATCCTCTGGACTGTCAGAAAATAATCCCACCCTACACATAGAAAGAGAGAAACCTAAGAAATGGGTTAGGCTATGGCTGTGTGAGAAAAGAGAGAGGGGCAAGAGATACAAGAGTCTGTACAAGGTGGATTGGGAAAATGTTATTTTCAGAGAAAGAGAATTTTGACAAGACTCTATCCTGTTTATGAGAGGAGTTAAGAGTAAGAAAAATAGACAAAGAGAAATTTTATAAAATATTGTTCTGCATTGGAAAAAACAACTACTAGCATTTTCATGAGAAATTAATTTAAATATTTAAATGCTTTCAATCATATTTTGGTTACCAAACTCTTATGTTGTTTTGTTGCTGTTACATTGTTGGTTCTGTTGTTATTGTTATCATTATTGTTATTTTTAAGATTACTACATGACATAATGAATCCCAAACAAAAATTGTAATTGTTAAAATCTAATAGAGTCAATTTTTCCAATGCAGTGTATTAACTGGGATTATCTTTTAACTCTTTTCTAGGTTTGAACTCACATTTTGAAGTTGCTTGATAAAGGAAGGATTTAGAATATTAGTAAGCCTAAATATAGTACGTGTGTATATTCAAGGAAGCAAAACGCACTTATTATAGACACATTTTAAAATATGAGTTGATTTATATTTTTCTTTTTAGATATGCAAATCAGAGTACTAAAAACAGTATATATCAGCAAGTGAGTTATATTGAAATCTCCCAAGTTTTCCCTTTGTTGGCTGTTTTAAGTCTAACAATGACAGCTGTAATTAAATCTGAGAACCACTCAGTGACTCTTGGAAAAGATTAAGGCTCAAATCTTAAAGCAAGTAAGCAGGCAGCCATGATGGTTTAAATATACTTACTCCAGGCTGGCTAACACGGTGAAATCCCGTTACTACTAAAAATACAAAAACAAATTTACTTGGGCGTGGTAGCAGGCATCTGTAGTCCCAGCTACTCAGGAGACAGAGGCAGGAGAATGGCGTGAATCCAGGAGGCAGAGCTTGCAGTGAGCCAAGATCATGCCACTGCACTCCAGCCTGGGCAACAGAGCGAGACTCTGTCTCAAAAATAATAATAATAATAATCTTTTAGAAGTTGATGGCATTATTAGACATATTTTACTATCAACTTCATCTAAAAGTAGACAAGGCAGAATATGGTGATCACTATTCCTTGCAGATTATATTTGACATGATGTTCCATAATTTTTTAAATACCTAGTTTTATGTATCTGTGCAGTGAATTGAAAATCTTTATCTTGTCTTTTTAATCTTATTTATGACACTATTGAATTGAGAAATTGCAGGCACTAAATTCAATATGATTCCTCATCTGTCTTTCAATTTAAAAATAACAACCAAAACAAAACACAAAGTCTGTGTTTTTTGTTTGTTTGTTTGTTTGTTTGTTTGTTTAAAAAAAAGAAGATTTCCCTCTGAGGACTGTCATTGCAGTCAGATCCTTGGCAGGCACAGAGCCAGCCAGATCCATCCCCATCAGTGCCCACTCTGGTGCCAAGAGAGGTACAAGAATGAAACTAGTCTCAGAGAACAGCAGACCCTCCCCCTCCCTGAGTGACCAGGCCTACTTACGGCACACATAGAACACACACAGACTTGTACCCACCAGCACCTTGCCCCCATGCTAACACTACTACCAGTGTGAACACATGCACAGTTGCCAGCAGGGCCCATATCTTCTTTCCTTCCACCCCTAGCCATTCTGCCTCCACCATTGTGGTGAACTGTTGCATGAGGCAGAAACCCTGGCACCTACTAGTTCCCTGCTGCAGCTGACAAGTATACACCCTGCAGCACTGCCACTGTCACTGTTGCTGGGATGTTCAAATGAGGACAGATCCTTCCACTGCACTAAGAAATGCTTTGGCTAACACTAACTATTAGAGTGTAATGACCAGTGGTCCAATAGCATCTTGCCCCCTTCCCCTCAGTGCCTTGGATTCCTAACCTCGAGGAACCAGATAAAGAAGTCACAACCTGATAGAAGTCCACCAGAGGAAGAGCATGCAGTTTAAAATTGGGAGCTGAGTGTTGGCTCCCTAAAATCTTCTGGAAATGAAGCCAGCTGGCTAAATTCACCTTATACTACAATCAAGCCCTCAAAGTCATCAAATAAGATAAAAAAAAAAAAAAATCATCTACAGGTCAGGATCTTTAAAGATTGAGGAAACATCAGCCCACAAATGAGAACAAACAAATGCAAGAACTCTGCTCAAAAAGTTAGTGTCTTCTTTCCTCCAAATGACCATGCCACCTAGGCATCATGGGTTCTCAATCAGGCTGAGATGGCTGAAATGACAGAAATAAAATTTGGAATATGGATAGGAACAAAGATCATTGAGGAGTATATTGAAATCCAAAC
Source organism: Macaca fascicularis (assembly GCF_037993035.2). NCBI lineage: Eukaryota > Metazoa > Chordata > Mammalia > Primates > Cercopithecidae > Macaca > Macaca fascicularis. Next base: position 76,522,144 of record NC_088376.1, read on the forward strand.
CAAGGGAGCCTAAGAATCACAATGAAACAATACAGGAACTGATAGGCAAAACAGCCAGCATAGAAAAGAATATAACTAACCTGATAGAGCTGAAACACTACAAGAATTCCAAACTACAGTCACAAGGATTAATAGTGAAATAGACCAAGCTAAGGAAAGAGTGTCAGAGCTTGAAGACTGGCTTTCTGATATAAAACAGTGAGATAAAATTAGGAAAAAAATTTAGTGAAAAGCAACAAATAAAACCTCTAAGAAATGTGGGATTATGTAAAGAGACCAAATCTACAACTCATTTGTGTCCCTGAAAGAGAGGAGGAGGGTGTAAGCAACTTGGAAAACATATTTCAGGATATCATCCATAAAAATTTCCCCAATGTAGCTAGAGAAGCCAACATTCAAATTCAGGAAATGCAGAGAGCCCCAGTAAGACACTTTACAAGACAAAACAATCATCCCCAAGGCACATAATCATCAGATTCTCTAAGGTCAAAATGAAAGAAAAAATGTTAAAGCAGCTATAGAGTAAGGCCACATCACCTACAAAAGGAAGTGCACCAGACTAACAGTGGACCTCTCATCAGAAACCCTACAAGCTAGAAGAGATTGGGGGCCAATATTCAACATTTTTAAATAAAATGAATTCCAACTCAGAATTTCATATCTAGCCAAACTAAGCTTCATAAGTGAAGGATAAATAAAAAACTTTTCAGACATGCAAGTACTGAGGGAAATCATTACCAGCAGACCTGTCTTATAAGAGTTCCTGTGCACGGTGTGGTGGCTCATGCCTGCAATCCCAGCACTTTGGGAATCTGAGGCACGTGGATCACAAGGTCAGGAGATTGATACCATCCTAGCTAACACAATGAAATCACGTCTCTACTAAAAATATACACACAAAAAAATTAGCCAGACATGGTGGCGGGTTCCTGCAGTCTCAGCTACTTGGGAGACTGAGGCAGAAAAATGGCGTGAACCTGGGAGGTGGAGCTTGCAGTGAGCCGAGATCATGCCACTGCACTCCAGCCTGAGCAACAGAGTGAGACTCTGTCTCAAAAAAATAAAAAGAAAAAATAAAAAGAACTCCAGAAGGAAACACTAAATATATAACATAAAGAAAAACTGTTACCAGCCACTACAAAAACACATTGAAGACTGTTACACTATAATGCAACCACACAAACAAGTCTGCAAAATAACCAGTTAGCATCAGATCCATACATATCAAAACTAACATTGAATGTAAATGAGCTAAATGTCCCAATTGAAAGGCATAGAATGGCAAACTGGACAAAGAACCATGACCCACTGGTATGCTGTCTTCAAGAGACATATCTCACATGCAATGGCACAAATGGGTTCAATATAAAGGGATGAAGAAATATCTACCAAGCAAATAAAAAAACAGAAAAAATCAAGGGTCGCAATTCTAATTTCAGACAAAACAGACTTTAAACCAACAAAGGTGAAAAAAGACAAAGAAGAACATTATATAATGGTGATGGTTTCAATTAAACAAGAGACCAATGTATCCTAAATATTTATAAACCAACACAGGAGCACCCAGATTCATAAAGCAAGTTCTTATTGATCTTCAAGAAGACTTAGTCTCCAATGGGAGATTTTAACACCCCACTGAAAATATTAGATAGATCATCCAGGCAGAAAATTAACAGAGATATGCAGGACCTGAACCCAGGACTGGATCAAATGGACCTGACAGACATCAATAGAACTCCCCACCCAAAAGCAACAGAATATACATTCTTCTCACTGCCACATGGCACATTTTCTAAAATTGATCACATAATTGGACACAAAACACTCTTTAGCAAATGCAAACCAACTGAAATAATAACAACTACCCTCTTGGACCATAGTGTAATGAAATGAAATTAGAAATCAAGACTAAGACATTCACTCAAAACTGTACAATTACATGGAAATTGAATAACCTTCTCTTGAATGACTTTTGGATAAATAATGAAATTAAGACAGAACGTAAGAAGTTTTTTGAAACTAATTAGGGCAAAGACACAGCACGCCATAATCTCTGGGACACAGCTAAGGCTTTGTTAAAAGGAAATTTATAGCACTAAATGCCCATAATATGGTTTGACTGTGTCCCTACCCAAATCACATCTTGAATTGTAGTGCCCGCTATTTTCTTTTCTTTTCTTTTTTTTTTTTTTTGAGACGGAGTCTCGCTCTGTCGCTGCCCGCTATTTTCATATGTTGTGGAAGGGACCTGGTGGGAGGTAATTGAATCACAGGGGCAGGTCTTTCTTGTGCTGTTCTCATGATAGTGAATAAGTCTCACGGGATTTGATGGTTTTATAAAGGGGAGTTTCCCTGCACAAATGCTCTCTCTTGTTTGCCACCATGTAAGATGTGCCTTTCGCCTTCCACCATGATTGTGAGGCCTCCCCGGCCACATGGAACTGTGAGTTCATTAAATCTGTTTATATTTATAAATTACCCAGTCTTCAGTATGTCTTTATCAGCAGCATGAGAACAAATTAATATAGTTAATTGGTACTGGTAGAGTGGGGTGCTGCTGTAAAGATATCTGAAAATTTGGAATTAACTTTGGAACTGGTTAACAGGTAGAGGTTGAACAGTTTGGAGGGCTCAGAAGAAGACAGGAAAATGTGGGAAAGTTTGGATCTTCCTAGAGACTTGTTGAATGGCTTTGACCAAAATGCTGACAGTGATATGGACAAAGAAATCTGGGCTGAGTTGGTCTCAGATGGAAATAAGGAACTTTTTGGGAATTGGAGTAAACATGACTCCTTCTATATTTCAGCAAAGAGAGTAGAGGCATTTTGCCCCTGCCCTAGAAATTCATGGAACTTTGAACTTGGGGAGATGATTTAGAATACCTAGTTGAAAAAATTTCTAAGCAGCAAAGCATTCAAGAGGTGACTTAGATGCTGTTAAAAGCATTCAGTTTTAAAAGGAGAACAGGGCATAAAAGTTTGGAAAATTTGCAGCCTGACAATGCAATAGAAAAAAAAATCCATTTTCTGAGAAGAAACTTAGACTAGCTGCAAAAAATTGCATAAGTAATGAGAAGCCAAATTTTAATTGCCAAGACAATGGGGAAAATGTCTCCAGGGCACATCAGAGACCATTGTGGCCGTCCCTCCCATCACAGGCTTGGAGTCCTAGGAGGATAAAATGGTTTCTTGGGCCAGGTCCAGGGTCTCCTGCTTTTTGCAGCCTAGGGCTTTGGTGCCCTTTGTCCCAGCTGCTCTAGCCATGGCTGACAGGAGTCGAATTACATCTCAGGTCATGGCTTCAGATGGTGAAAGCCCAAAGACATGGAAGGACCCATGTGGTCTTGAGCCTGAAGGTGCACAGAAGTCAAGAATTGAGGTTTGGGAACCACCACCTAGATTTCAGAGGATGTATGGAAACACCCAGATGTCCAGGCAGAAATTTGCTGCAGGAGTGGGGCCCTCACAGAGAGCCTCTGCTAGGACTGTGCAAAACGGAAATGTGGGGTTGAAACCCACACACAGAGGCCCTGCTGGGGCACTGCCTATTGGAGCCATGAGAAGACATCCATCATCCTCTAGCCCCCAGAATGGTAGATCCACTGACAGCATGCACCGTGTGCTTGGAAAAGCCACAGATAATCAATGCCTGCCCATGAAAGTAGCCAGAAGGGAGGCTGTACCCTACAAAGTCACAGAGGCAGAGCTGTCCAAGACCATGGGAACCCACCTCTTGCATCAGTGTGACCTAGATGTGAGATGTGGAGTCAAAGGAGATAATTTTGGGGCTTTAAGATTTGACTGTTCCACTGTATGTTGGACTTGCATGGGGCCTGTAGCCCTTTGTTTTAGTGAATTTCTCCCATTTGAAATGGTTGTATTTACCCAATGCCTGTACCCCCATTGTAAATAGGAAGTAACTAACTTGCTTTTGATTTTGCAAGCTCATAGGCAGAAAGGAGTTGCCTTGTCTCAGATAAGACTTTGGGCTGTGATCATTTGAGTTAATGCTGAAATGTGTTAAGACTTTGAGAGACTATTGGAAAGGCATGATTGGTTTTGAAATGTGAGGGCATGAGATTTGGGAGAGGCTGGGAGCAGAATGATATGGTTCAGCTCTGTTCCCACCCAAATCTCATCTTGAATTGTGGCTCCCACTATTTCTATTTGTCATGGGAAGGACCTTGTGGAAGGTAATTGAATCATGAGGTGGGTTTTTTTAGTACTCTTCTTATGATAGTGAATAAGTCTCACAAGATCAGATGATTTTATAAAGGGGCATTTTCCTGCACAAGTGCTGTCTTTTGTCTGCCACCATGTAAGGTGTGTCTTTTACCTTCTGCCATGATTATGAGACCTTCCCACCTGCGTGGAACTGTGAGTCCAGTAAACCTGTTTTTATTTATAAATTACCCAGTCTTAGGTATGTCTTTATCAGCAACATTAGAACAGACTAATACAGCCCACATCATAAATTTAGAAAAGTCTCAATTTAACAATCAAACATTACCACTAAAAGTACTGGAGAACCAAGAGCAAAACAACCCCAAAGTTAGTAGAAGACAAGAAATAACCAAAATCAGAGTTGAAGTGAAGGAGATTGAGACACAAAAATCTATACAGAAGATCAACAAATCCAAGAGTTGTTTTTTAAAAAAATACTAATAAAATGGATACACTGGACTAATAAAGAAAAGAAAGAAAATCCAAGTAAATAAAGTTAGAAACAACAAAGGAAATACTACCACTGATCCCACAGAAATACAAATAACTATCAGAGAATATTATGAACACTCTCTTAACATAAACTAGAAAACTAGAAGAAATGGATGAATTCCTGGACACACACACAGGCTCCCAAGACTGAGCCAGAGAGAAATTGAATTCCTGAACAGATCAATAACAAGCTCCAAAATTGAATCTGTAAGAAATAACCTACCAACCGAACAAAGTCCAGGACAGACAGATTCACAGCCTAATTCCACCAGGTGTACAAAGAGAGCTGATATATTTCTACTAAAGCTATTCCCAAAATTGGAGAAGGGTAGACTCCTCCTTAACACATTCTATGAGGTCAGCATCATCCTGATACCAACAACTATCAGAGATGTAACCAAATAAAAGAAAACTTCAGATCAATACTCTTGATGAACATAAATAAAAAAATCCTCAAAAAAATACTAGCAAACAGAATTCAGCAGCACATCAAAAACCTTATCCACCACAATTAAGTAATCTTTATCCCTGTGATGCAAGGTTGGTTCAATGTACACAAATCAATAAATGTGATTAATCACATATAGAACTAAAGATAAAACCACATGATGATCCCAAAAGATGCAAAAAAATCCCTTTGATAAAATTCAATACCAATTCATGTTAAAAACTCTCGATAACTAGCTATTGAAGGAACACACTTCAAAATAATAAGAGCCATGCATGACAAACCCACAGGCAACATCACACTGAACTGGCAAAAGCTGGAAGCATTCCCCTTGAAATCCAGCACAAGACCAGCACAAGAGAGCACAGGACCTCTCTCACCACTCCTATTCAACATAGTATTGGAAATCTTGGCCAGAGTAATGAGGCAAGAAAAAGAAATAGATGCATCCAAATAGGAAGAGAGAAAGTCAAACTTTCCCTGATTTCAGACATCATCTTATATCTAGAAAACTCTATAGTCTCAGTCCAAACATTCCTTAAGCTGATAAAGAACTTCAGCAAAATGTCAAGATACAAAATCAATATGCAAAAATCACTAGCAGTCCTATACATCAACAAAATCAAGCTGACAGCCAAATCAAAAATGCACTCCCATTCACAATAGGCACAAAAAGAATAAAGTATCTAGGAATACAATTAACCAAGGAAGTAAACAATCTCTACAACTAGTACTACAAAAAACTGCTCAAAGAAGTAAGAGCTGCAACAAACAAATAGAAATATAGCCCACATTCCATGCTCATGGATAGGAAGAATCAATATTGTTACAATGGCTATACTGCCCAAAGCAATTTATAGATTCAATGCTATTTCTATTCATCTATCAATGACATTTTTCTCAGAACTAGAAAAATCTATTTTACAATTAATATGGAGCCATGAAGCCAACAAAGAGCCCAAATAGCCAAGGCAATCCTATGTAAAAAAAAATAAAAAGAAGTTGGAGGCATCATACTACCCAACTTCAAACTATACTACAGGGCTATAGTAACCAAAACAGCATAGTACAGTTACAAAAATCGACCCATAGACCAGTGGAACATAATGGAGAGCCCAGAAATAATGCCACACACCTACAGCTATCTGATCTTCAACAAAGTTAACAAAAACAAACAATAGGGAAATGACTCCCTATACAATAAATTGTGCTGAGATAGCTGGCTAGCCATATGTAGATGACTGAAACTGGACCCCTTCCTTACATTATATACAAAAATTACCTGAAGATGAATAAATGTAAAGTGCAAAACTATACAAACCCTGGAAAACACCTAGGCAATGCTGGTCTGGTTGCAGGAACAGGCAAAGATTTCATGAAGAAGATATCAAAGAAAATTGCAACAAAAGCAAGAATTGATAAATGGAATCTATTAATAATTAAGCTAAAGATCTGCAAAACTAAAGAAGATACCAACCAAGTAAACAGGCAGAATGGGACAAAAATTTTGCAAACTATGCATCTGAGAAATGTCTAATATCCAATATCTATAAGGAACTTAAAGAAATTTATGAGCAAAACACAAGCAACCCCATTAAAATGTGGGCAAAGGACATGAACAGGCACTTTTCAAAAGAAGACATACATGCAGCCAAGAAGCATATGAAAAATGCTCAACACCATTGATCACTAGAGAAACAAAAATCAAAACCACAATGAGACACCTTCTCACATCAGTCAGAATAGCTACTATTAAAATGTTGAAATATAACAGGTGCTGGTGGGGTTGCAGAGAAAAGGGAATACTTATAAACTGTTGTTAAGAGTATAAGTTAGTTCAGCCATTATTAATTTCCAGTGTGGTGATTTCTCACTCACTGTGGTGACTCCTTAAAGACCTGAAAACAGAACTACTATTTAACCCACAAATCCCATTATTGAGTATATATGCAAAGGAATATAAATCATTATATCATAAAGATATATACACACATATGTTCATTGCAGCACTATTCACGATAGCAGAGAAACTGAATCAACCTAAATGCCCATCAATGGTAGATAGATAAAGAAAATGTGGTCATATACACCATGAAATACTATGTCTCCATAAAAAAGAACACGATCATGTCTTTTACAGGAATATGGATGGAGATGGAGGACATTATCCTTAGCAAACTAACGCAGGAATAGAAAACCAAATACCCTATGTTCTCACTTTTACATGAGAGCTAAATGGTGAGAACACATGGACACACAGTGTAACAACAGACACTGGGGCCTACCAGAGGGTGGAGGGTGGGAGGACGAGGAGAATCAGGAAAAATAACTAATGGTTACTAGGCTTATACTTGGATGATGAAATAATCTGTGCAACAAACTCCCATGACACGAGCTCACCAATGTAACAAACCTGGACATGTACCCTCAAACTTAAAAGCTAAAAAAAGGTCAAGTATAGCCTTTCCTGTCATATTAAAACAATGGAAATCCTTTTATTTATATACATATCAGCTGATCAGAGAAAATCATGCTCTAGGGTATTAATAGTTTTATAAATACAAATGTCTAGTTCAGTTGTTTCAAACATTTGTAATATAGTTAGATTATTACTTCACTGTTTGCCTTCCTCCCTGAGATCCTCTGACCTCCTAAATGCTTTTCCAAAAATTTGCAGACATTAAAATTGACTCCTTTTGCTGTAGTTCAATGGGTTTTGAGAAATACATAATGTCATATCCACCATTACAATATTATATAAAATATGTTCACTGCTCTAAAAAATTGTTCATGTTTCACCTATCTAATCCTCCCCACAATCCCCTGGAAGCCACTGACGCCTTTAATGTCTCTATAGTTTTGTTGCTCTATAGCCTTGCTCTGCAATCTTAGCATTGTCAAATTCTAGCTATTCTAATAAGTGTGTAGTTTATTCACTCTTGTTTTAATTTGAAATTCTCTAAATACAAATGATGTTGAACATGTTTTTATGTTTATGTGCCATTGGTACATCTTTGGTGAGTTGTCCATTTAAAACTTCCTCATTTTAAAAATTGCATTGTTTTTTATTTTTGAATTTTGAATTATTTCATATATTTACATATTTTGTAGATACTTTTTCCCAGTCTGTAACTTTTTTTTCATTCTCTTAACAGTGTTGTTCACAAAGCAGACATTTTTAATTTTATTAAAGTCCAAATTATCAAATTTTACTTGTATGGATTTTGCTTTTGGTGTTGTAGTTAAAACTCATCGTCAAACTAAAAGTCACCTGTATTTTCTTCTGGGAGTTTTATTGTCTTGTATTTTGCACTTAGGTCTATGATTTGTGTGATTTGATTTCTATCAGTTCATTTTAATTCTTTCTTAGAGTTTGCATTTGTTTGCATTACATAACTGTTCTTGCATTTTGTCTACTTTTTTTGATACAGCCCTTAGCATATTAATCATAATTATTTTAAATTCCTTGTATAATAATTCTAAAATTTGTGTTATATCTGACGTTTGTTTTCCCTCTTCAGTCTGTTTTTTCTTGCCTTTTCTCACATCTTGTAGTAATTTATGGAAGCCAGACATGTTGCATGGAGTAACAGGAATGAAAATAAATAGGCCTTTAGTACAAAGTTTTATGTAAATCTGGCTAATAGTTAGACTACATGTAATGTTTGTTCTTACCTCAGGTACCAGAAACTTTAAATTTCCCTAGCACTTTTGCTTTTGCTTCCCCTATTGCCTTTGTGTTTCCTACAGAACTCCCTCTTAAATGGAGTCTGTGACTTGCACATCTTTCATCTGTAATCCACTGTTGATATGGTATAAAGGATGGGATGACAGGAAGCATTCTACTATCTTTTGATTTAATCTTATTTTTTACTGAACCTGTGTCACTGGGATGTGACCTTCACAAGAGTTTCTTAGGTTTTTCCTCCTTGTAAGGTGTCAGGCCTCTGAGCCCAAGCCAAGCCATCACATCCCCTGTGACTTGCACGTATGAGCCCAGACGACCTGAAGTAACTGAAGAATCACAAAAGAAGTGCAAATGCCCTGCCTTGCCTTCACTGATGACATTCCACCACAAAAGAAGTGAAAATGGCCAGTCCTTGCCTTAAGTGATAATATTATCTTGTGAAATTCCTTTTCCTGGCTCATCCTGGCTCAAAAAGCTCCCCCACTGAGCACCTTGTGACCCCCACTCCTGCCCGCTACAGAACAACCCCCCTTTGACTGTAATTTTCCTTTATCTACCCAGAGCCTATAAAACAGCTCCACTCTTATCTCCCTTTGCTGACTCTCTTTTCGGACTCAGCCCGCCTGCACCCAGGTGATTAAAAAGCTTTATTGCTCAAACAAAGCCTGTTTGGTGGTCTTTTCACACGGATGCGCATGACATAAGGTAAGGCAGAAAGGCTAGAGGGACGGGTTGGAGAACTACAAAAGACATAACAAGAGAAAAATAAAGGTTTATTAACATGTATGTTACATATATACATTGGAGATACCCAGGAAATTAGTCATTCTCAAAAAGATGGCTTTGAATTCCAACTTATATAGCATCTTCAACAGAGAACAATGGATTTTTACAGAAGTGACAAAATGAACGAAAAAAAAACTTCGAGATTCTAAGGGCAGTAAATTGTGGCAAGGCAGACACATGATAGATAAAGACTAGTTAATAAAGCTCATTAAATGTGTATTTCTCTGGTGCCGTCTCTTTAGATCAATAAGGGTCTGAAGTTGTGTTCAGTGGTTCTGTCCTCCCTGACAGAGAAGAAGGAAGGGATATCTTCTGTCTTTCTAAACATATGTCCTACTTGTAGGCAAATAAAGGGAGGGCAGAAAACATTCCTGCATCTGTGTCTTTTTAATTGCCTTTAGCTTGAAACAATACTTATTCCAAAGAGGCTTATTTTGGGGTGGCCTATTCTGGTATGCCAGACTGGAAATGTTTTTTACTAGGCTTTGATATCTGAGGTATTCTGGCTTTATAAGAGAAGTTGGGACAAGTTTCCTCCTTTATTTCCTGAAATAATTTGTTTAGTATTTATATTATTTTCTTGTTATATGTTTGCTAGAGTTCATCAGTAAAGTCAAATGGACCTAATGTTTATTTTGGGAAAGTTCTTGAATTTTTTGGAATCATTTCAAATATCTCATTATTCTTCCTCCAATATCTTTAGACTATTTCTCCTTTTCTCTGGTATTGGTAAGTGTCTCTCTCTCTCTCTCTCTCTCTCTCTCTCTCTCTCTCTCCTTATTTTATTTTTGATGAATTCACCAAATTTATTAATCTATTTAAGGAATACATTTTTAATTTTTAATTTTTCTCTATTGTCTGTTTTCTATTACATTAATTTATACTCTACTCTTACCTTCATATTTCTTATGTGTTTTTATCATTCAGTTCAACATATAGATGCTCCTCAACTCTGGGTGGGGTTATGTCTTAGAAAATTAAGTTTAGCCTAATGCTGCCTCCTTGTAAGCTGATCTAATAGTTACTTCATACATTGTGTCTAAACACTGCCCCTCTCCATATCATTTCTCTCACTTCTCTTCCCACACATAAATACTTTCTTGTAGTTGGGGTGTTCCTTTCTGGAGCGTAATTAAGGAAGAAGAAATAAAGGTGTGGTCTTGAATTAACTATTATGAGTTTTAGATCTAATTTGCTAATTAGGGTAATTCAAATATTTTACATTTTACTAATTTTAAGTTTTTTTGACCATGGGGGTCACAATAGTTATATCTTATTAGTAGTAGTTTTTGATAGGGTCTGACTCTGTCACCCAGGCTGGAGTGCAGTGGTACAGTTATACCTCACTGTAGCCTTGACTTCCTGGCCTGAAACGATCCTCCCACTTTGGCCTCCCAAAGTGTTGAGATTACAGTCATGAGTCACACAGTTGGCCATTTTTCTTTTTCCTTTTTATTATTATATGGTGACCTCCTTATCATTAGATTCAGCATAGGGAAATAAATGTTTCATTTCAACATTGCAATTAACTTAGATTAATGTCTCCATCTCAGTTTGGTTATATTTAAATGGGGTGATTATATGGCCTTCAGTAAGGTTGAGAATTAAAAGAGCCAACAAAATGTTCAGAAAAGTTCTTGTCATGTGATAAGCACTAATATCTACTAGGGTGTTAGATGGTAGCTGTCGTTCTTTTATTGTCTAAGAATTTAGGCAGAGAACTCCAAGGCCAAGAATAGTAAGATAGGTAAAAGTATCCCCTTATCCCAAAGTAAGGTGCCAACTCAACTATACAGGACGTGTTAGAAGTTTGGTCATTTCAGCTAGCTTTTGATCTTTACTCACCCTGAAATTATCAAAGGAAGAAAGTTTAAAAGCCCACTGGAAATTTCTTTACAGAGAATTATCGGGGTGGCTTGGTAAATACACTTTACCCTTCTCTGCTCATTTTCTAACATTGGATGAGCCTAAAATAGCAGTAATCAAAAAGGTAATAAATTAGAGCAAGAAAATAAAGATTAAAAAAAATCACTGCAAGTTTCCACATTAAAGATCATCTGACCTGAAATAGGTTAGAGAGTTGACAAAAGAAGTTTTAATTGAATGAAAGTTTTCAATTTAAAATTGAAATGAACATTCCACTAAGTGACTGAAAAACCTACATGAAAAGATTCAGGAGGCAGAAGGAAAAGTCCGCAAATAAATATTCAGGGAGAGTAGTTCAAAAGAAAGAGGTAACTTTTCTTCACTTTTCACTGGTCCATTTGTCAATAAAGTGTCTGCTTGAGAGAGACTCACCTAAGATCCTCTAAGAACCTAAACCCAACATTAAAGATGTGTCCCAGGTTCATCAAGGACTCCTAGACATAAAAATGGAACCATGAGCTGCTAGAGTAAAATTACTACTATGAGGGAGTTGCAACCTGTTGAGAGTATTTATAAGTAGCAAACGGAAGAATGAGATTTACTTAAGGCTAATTTGGGTTTACAGGAATAGAAGGGGACAGATGTAACAGAAAGTTAAGTATGATTTTGTTGTCTCAGAGTTTGATCAAAGACCTCAAAAGTCAAATATGCTCTTATCTTACAAAAAAAAAAAAGGTTGATTACATTTAAAGACATCTAAACTATTGTTATACTCTGGCAAATCACACACCTGCAGGGTACAATATAGAAGAAATTGAGGAGGTTGTAACTGCACATCGTTCCTTGGAGAGAGCTGTCAGTGTGCTATGTGAGTTAACTCTCCTCCTGGCTATGTTCCCTCTCACATGTATCTCAGAAAGAAGGTTCTGAGAAAGTCATTTAGAGAGTTTTATGTTCCCTGAGTTTGAGAGACTGAAAAGTCTAAAAGTAAGTAGCTGGATCTGGCCGAATTTTCTTTATCGGCAGAGCAAGCAACTGAGCCTTCACTGGTATCCTACTCTTTCTACATTTGCCAAGCAAAGGTGGTATGCCTGTTGTATAAGAAGAATGTGAGCATCTTGAGAAAACTTTCTGAATGGGGGAGGTCAACCAAAAAAAGGACAGTATATCTTCAGAAGACAGAAAGATAAGGAGGAATTCTCAAGCAGCCAGCTCAAGGAGTCAGCTCCCATGAAAGGGACATATATGTGATAGCTGCCTAGGAAATAGAGGATCTTCAAAAAACTCATCAAGCAAAGTGTCCTACTGGAGAAAAAGACAGCAGTTGTGAATCTCTGGAACCGGCATTCATAGGACAGACATACGATTGTACCCAGTTGTACCATTTACCACTGTTCATTACCAACTCCCCAAACATGGAAATGACCCCAAATAGCATCTAGCCAGTGGACAGTATAGAGAGTAAAGAGAAGCCTATCATGCCTCCTCCCTATAGCAGGCTTTCCATTCTGAGATAGACTTAAACTCGGAAAATAGAGTAATATAAAATCATAAGAAGTTTAAAAAAAAATTAGCTGCATATGGTGGCATGCACCTATAGTCCCCGCTACTCAGGAAGCTGAGATAGGAGAATGGCCTGAGCCTAGGAAGCTGAGGCTGCAGTGAAGTTTGATTATGCCAATACACTCCATGCAACCTAGGTGACAGAGCAAGATCCTGTCCAAAAACAAAACAAAACAAGAAGTTTCAAAGTTTGGTTAAGATTTGGACTTGTGTTACCTAGAAAAAGAGACCATTTTTTCAAATTACCTGATAATGAAGTGAGGAAATTTTATTGCCTGAAATTTTCTGAAAGAACTATGGGTTCTGCCTAGGGTTTTGTCTAAAGGTGAAGAGACAATGGGTACAAAGGTGGGTTTGCAAGGATAGTGGATAAGAAAAAAAAAGTTTTTCCTGCCTGCTCTCAAGTCCAGACATGTATAATGAGCCCTGTATGTTATGAAATATTAGCAAATTTAGGCCCTACGCTCACACATATTATAGATCTGGGACTCTCAGTGTCCTGGGAAACTTTTTTTTTTTTTTTTTTTTTTGTATTTAAGACACTTTAAGCCAAGTACCCAAGCCAGTTTTCTTGGGGGACGGAGCTTTGTAGATGTTGATTTCACACACAAAGTTTATTCTTGTTGTTTGGTAGTAAGCTTGTCCTACCTAAGTTCATATTTGAAAATAAATGAGGTTTATTTAATGAGAATAAATGAGATTTATTTTCAAATATAAACTTAGGTGCACAGTTAATTTGCTCAAATGTATCCTGTTAAAAAAGGACAGATTTTTATTCAACCTAGATAAATAAATATATTACCATGAAAAATAATGAGACTCAGTAAAAGTATGTATTTCTGAATTCTAAGGACAGAGAGAGAATCAAATACCAGTTAAAAACAAATCTCTGAGCCCTTCCCCCAAATAATGTAATTTGTGAATACTAATATTAATACTTTAAAAAATACACTTAATCTAGGAGGTGTTACTATTTGATTTCACACTTCTCGTGTAGCTCTTACAATGATATTGAGCTAATTAAAAAATAAGGAGTCAGCCAAACAAACCTAGTTATTGCTAGACTCCATTTCCAGTTTAATAGATAAAATTCATCTTTGTGATTTTCTTGGTGTCCTTTGGGAAGGCTCAAAGATAGTTTTAGCTGTGAGAGATAACATGAAATTTTTATTTTAGTTTAGTTTTAATTTAGAATCTTAGGAAGCTAAAAGAAAGAGTTGTCAAGAAGATTTGGTCATTTAATAAAGACAGGGTCACAGGCACCTGAGAAACTATACTTGTGTACCTATTTAATCAAAGTGATAAAATGTTTTACAGTTAACATAGAAGAAAGCATTATTAGAAAGAATTCTCATCTTCCACAAAGGAGAAACCTGCGTTCTTTGTGTTTTTGTGTGTTGCTTTTGTTATCATTTACAGTAATAAAAAAATGTGATAAAGTTAACACAAAGCAGGGAGAATTATTCTAGAGAGAACTGAAACTTCATGTCTATCTAGACAAATTACACAGAAACAATTTTTTGTTCCTATTCCATGTTGAAAACTCTAATACTAATTTGTTACTTTGATACAGAAAGTATCAAATATAATTATTTTATTATTTTCAATTGCAGAAACATGGAACCAGTCCAAATGTCCATCAACCAACAAGTAAAGAAAATGTGGTATGTATATATAAGTGTGTGCGTGTGTGTGTGTGTGTGTGTGTGTGTATACATATCATGGAATACTGTTCAGCCATAAAAAGGAACAGAATAATGGCATTTGCAGTAACCTGGATGGTTGGAGACCATTATTTTAAGTGAAGTAACTCAGGAATGAAAATCCAACTATTGAATGTTCTCACTTATAAGTGGGAGCTAAGCGATGCAGAGGCCAAGGCATAAGAATATAAAATAACAACTTATATTTACAGCATAGAAATAGAAGATAATTTTTTTAACATTAATAAATTCTTTAGTGTTGATTTCTAAGATTTTTGGTGCACCTGTCACCCAAGCGGTGTACACTGTACCCAAGGAATAGTCTTTTATTCCTCACTTGCCTCCTGCTCTTCCCTCCAAGACCCCAAAGTTTATTATATTATTCTTGTGCTTTGGCATCTGCATAGCTTAGCTCACATTTATAAGTGAGAACATTCAATATTTGGACTTCCATTTCTGAGTTACTTCACTTAGAATAATGGTCTCCAACTCCATCCAGGTTGCTGCGAATGCCATTATTTTGTTGCTTTTTATGGCTGAGCAGTATTCCATGGTATGGACACACACACACACACACACACTTATATATACATACCACATTTTCTTTATTTATTCGTTGGTTGATGGGCATTTAAGCTAGTTCCATCAGGAAGGAGAAACACATATGATAATGATATTGTTCATTTATTATCATACCAATATTATTAGAAAAGAGAAAGGAAAAAGAAGTCTATTTTAGGGGACAGCACATAAATTTTAGGGGACAGTGAGAACATTAACAAATCCCTAAGAGTCTTTTTAATATAATGACTTCTTTTCCTCTGGGTAAATACCCAGTAGTAGGGCTCTTGGATGAAATGGTAGCTCAACATTTAGTTCTTAAAGGAATATCCATATTGTTTTACATAGTAGTTGTACTAGTTTACATTTCCACCAACAGTGTATAAATGTTCCTTTTTCACCATATCCATGCCAACATCTATTTTCTTTTTTATTTTTAAATTATGGTCATTCTTGCAGGAGTAAGGTGGTATCTCGTTGTGGTTTTGATTTGCATTCCCTTGATAATTACTGATGTTGAGTATTTTTTCATATTTGTTGACCATTTGTAAATATTCCTTTGAGAACTGTCTATTCAAGTCCTTTGACCACTTTTGGATGAAATTATTTGTTTGTTTGTTTCCTACTGATTTGTTTGAGTTCCTCATAGATTCTGGATATTAAAGCATTGTGGGATGAATACCTTGCAATTTTTTTTTCCATTCTGCAGGTTGTATGTTTACTCTTCTGATTATTTCTTTTGCTGTGAATACGCTTTTTAGTTAAATTAAGTTCAATCTGTTTTTCATTGTTTTTGTTGTGTTTGCTTTTGAGTTCCTGGTCATGAATTCTTTGCCTAAACAAACATCTAGAAGAGTTTTTTCAATGTTATCTTCTAGAATTTTTGGGTTTCATGTCTTAGATGTAAGTCTTTGATCCATCTTGCATTGATTTTTGTATAAGGTGAAAGATGAGGATCCAGTTTCATTCTTCTATGTGTGGCTTGCCAATTATCCCAGAACCATTTGTTGAACAGGGTTTCTTTTCCCCACTTTATGTTTTTGTTTGCTTCATCAAAGATGTGTTAGCTGTAAATATTTGGTCTTGTTTCTCGGTTCTCTATTCTGTTCCATTGATTTACATGCCTATTTTGAAATGAGCAACATACTGTTTTGGTAACTGTAGCCTTATAGTATAGTATGAAGTTGGATAATATGATGCCTCCAGATTTGTTCTTTTTGTTTATCTTGCTTTGGCTATGTGGGCTCTTTTTAGGTTTTATATGAATTTTAAGATTGTTTTCTCCAGTTCTGTGAAGAATGATTATGGTATTTTGATGGAAATTGCATTGAATCTGTATATTGCTTTCGGCAGTACGGTCATTTTCATCCATTTTCATAGGATGTGTTTACATTTGTTGGTGTCATTGATGATTTATTTCAGTAGTGTTTCGTAGTTTTACTTGTAGAGATCTTTCACCTCATTTGTTAGATATATTCCTAAATGTTTTTGTCCCGTTTTGTTTTGATTTTTGCAGCTGTTGTAAAAGAGATTGAGTTCTTTTTTTTTTTTTTTTTTTTTTTTTTTGAGACGGAGTCTCACGCTGTTGCCCAGGCTGGAGTGCAGTGGCGCGATCTCGGCTCACTGCAAGCTCCGCCTCCCGGGTTCCCGCCATTCTCCTGCCTCAGCCTCCTGAGTAGCTGGGACTACAGGCGCCCGCCACTGCGCCCGGCTAATTTTTTGTATTTTTAGTAGAGACGGGGTTTCACTGTGGTCTCGATCTCCTGACCTTGTGATCCGCCCGCCTCGGCCTCCCAAAGTGCTGGGATTACAGGCTTGAGCCACCGCGCCCGGCCAAGAGATTGAGTTCTTAATTGGATTCTCAGCTTGGTCATTGTTAGTGTATAGCAGTGCTACTGATTAGTGTACATTGATTTTGTATCCTGAAACTTTACTGCATTTATTCGTTAGATCTTGGAGCTTTTTGAAAGAGTCTTTAGGGTTTTCTGTGTATGGGATCATTTCATTGTCAAGCGGCAACAGCTTAACTCCGTCTTTACTGATTTGGGTGCCTCGCATTTATTTCTCTTGTCTGATTGCTCTGTCTAGGATTTCTGGTACTATGTTAAATAGATGTGGTGAAAGTAGGCATCTTTGTCTTGTTACAATTCTCATGAGGAATGCTTTCCACTTTTCCCTGTTCAGTATAATGTTGACTGTGGGTTTGCCATAGATAGCTTTTATTACCTTAAAATATCTCCCTTCTATGGCAGTTTTGCTGAGGATTTTAACCATAAAGTGATGCTGGATTTTGTCAAATGCTTTCTCTGCATCTATTGAGAAGATCATAAGGTTTTTGCTTTTAATTCTGTTTATTTGATGTATCATATCCATTTACTTGTGTTTGTTAAATCATCTCTGTTTATAGGTTACCTGAGGCTTTGCCTCACAACTCTTAAGATTCTTTCCTTCATCTTGACTTTAGATATTTTGATAACTGATGAATGTCCCAGGTGTTCTTTGAGCTTCTTGTATTGAGATGCCTAGATCTCTAGCAAGGACAGCATAGTTTCCCTTGATTATTCCCTGAAATATGTTTTCAAAACTTTTAGATGTCTCTTCTTCCTCTGGAACAACAATTATTCTTAGGTTTGGTCATTTGACATAATCCCACATTTCTTTGAGGCTTTATTTGTTTTGATACCTTTTCTTTTTCTTTTTCTGATTGGGTTTATTAAAAAGCTTTGTCTTCAAGCTCTGTAGTCCTTTCTTCTACTTGTTCTAGTCTATTGTTGAAAGTTTCCAGTGCATTTTGTATTTCTCTAAGTGTGTCCTTCATTTCCATAAGTTGTGATTGTGTTTATGATATTTATTTCTCTTGAGCATTTTTTATCTATATCTTGGTTTTTTTTTTTTTTTGGAATTTATTTTCATTGCTTTTCACCTTTCTCTGTATCTCCTTGAGTAGCTTAATAATTAACCTTCTGAATTCTTTAACTGGTCATTCAGAGATTTATTCTAGATTTAGATCAATTGTTGGAGAGACAGTGTCATCTTTTTGGGTGTTATAGAACCCTGTTTTGTCATATTACCAGAATTACTTTTCTGATTTCCTCTTAGTTGAGTAAACTATTTCAGTGAAGAGGTCTGGAACTCAAGATCTGCTGTTCAGATTATTTTGTCTCAAGGAGTGACTCCTTGATGTGCTGCTCTCCTCCTTCCCCTAGTGATATGGTTTTGTGCTGTGTCCCCACCTAAATTTCATCTCAAATTGTAATCCCCATGTGTCAATGGAGTGACCTGGTGGGAGGTGATTTGATCATAAGGGCAGTCTCCACTGTGTTGTTCTCGTGATAGTGTGGTGGTTCTCATGAGATCTGATGGCTTAAAAGTGGCAGTTTCCACTGCATGCTCACTCTCTTCCACCATCATTTAAGACGTGCCTTGCTTTTCCTTCATCTTGTGCCATAATTGTAAGCTTCCTGAGGCCTCTGCAGCCATGTGGAACTGTGAGTCAGTTAAACCTCTTGTCTTCATAAATTACCCAGTCCTAGGTAGTATCCTTATACCAGTATGAAAACAGACTAACATAGAAAATTGTTACCAGGAGTGGGGCATTGCTATAAAGATAACCTGAAAATGTGGAAGCAACTTTGGAACTGGGTAATGGGCAGAAGTTGAAACAGTTTGAGAGTTCAGAAGAAGACAGAAAGATTTGGGAACATTTGGAACTTCCTAGAGACTTGTTGAAAGGTTTTGGCCAAAATGCTGATAATAATGTGGACAATGAAGTGCAGGCTGAGGTGGTCTCAGGCGAAGATGAGGAACTTATTGGGAAGTAGAGCAAAGGGTTAGGCGGGTCTGGGCTAAGATTCTCTTTATGTGGGGTTTCTCATGGCCACCATGGGGGGTTGAGGTGGTGGTTCTCGGGCCAATGGGGTAATGTTCCAGAGGGGATTGTGGCTGCCTCTGCTGTGTTAAATAGTTCACCAGAGAAGTAGGGGATAGTTGTAACAAAAGGCCTCACCCAGACCCTAGGCAGTTGGTGAGGCAGGTCTCGCTCCCACAGTATCCCTCTCAGACCTTGCCTCAGGCTGTAAGCTTCCCCACTGAGAAAGCAAGCATGGCTTTCAGAACTTGTTCCTCTCCATCTTCCCACATGTCATTATTGGCTTCTGTGCTCATATCTGCAGCAGTTCCCATTCACCCCCCAGATTCTGCTCAAGATAATTAGTGCCCAGTAAAAATTATTATAAATTTCAGTTGAAAGCTTCTTTCATTCTGTGACCCCTCCCTAAAACCACTTACTGCCTTGCCCCAAGGCCCTGTGAGATAGAGTCAGGGATGGCTTCCCTGGGCTCAAGCTGGAGACTGAGTGCCTACAAGGCTCTTCCAACTGCCTCTTCTACTTTTATATTCAATGTGGCTCCCTACATCAGTTTCAGCTCTAGATAAGGTTAAATTATTCTCCTGTGATCTTGGTTTTCAGATTCCTCAGGGATGTCTCTGGAGACAGGTTTTGCCCTCTCACACTTTGGGAACTCACATTATTTTGCCTGTTTAATGGAATTTGGAGTGGTGTGCTGCTTCTTTCAAAGGATCTGTGAATTCTTTTGGTTTTCCTGGTATGTTTCTGTGGTGGTTTTTGGAGCCAAAGTTCACAGTGTGAGTCTCCACATACTGTTCTTTCCATCCAAGTGGGAGCTGTATGTTAGCCCTGTCTCCTATCTGCCATCTTTCTCAGATGATGATCTAGAAATTTTTTTTTTTTTTTTTGAGACGGAGTCTCGCTCTGCGCCCAGGCTGGAGTGCAGTGGCTGAATCTCAGCTCACTGCAAGCTCTGCCTCCCAGGTTCATGTCATTCTCCTGCCTCAGCCTCCGGAGTAGCTGGGACTACAGGCACCCACCATCTCGCCTGCCTAGTTTTCTGTATTTTTTAGTAGAGACGGGGTTTCACCGGGTTAGCCAGGATGGTCTTGATCTCCTGACCTCGTGATCCACCCGACTCGGCCTCCCAAAGTGCTGGGATTACAGGCTTGAGCCACCATGCCCGGCTATCTAGAAATTTTTTAATGTTATCTTCTGTATCCTAAAGTTTTTCTCTGTCTCCTAATGTCACTTATTTCATTTTGCATTTTTATTCTTCACATTAATTTTATTGATTTTTTTCCCTCGTATCTAATGTTTCTTGATTCTTTATTTACATTATGTTTAAAATGTCTTGACTTGTACATGGGACTAGCAATGTTTTTTGTAGTGACATTAGGACCTCTCTCTTTAATAGACCTCATTTTTGCATGGGATGACTGACTATATGTTCTGTATCAGTGGATCATACATTTTTGATAATCAGGTTTTCTATAGAATGTATGGACAGCGAATGGGAAATTAAGTTGGTGGCTCCAAGCATTTCCAAAGTCAAGTGGATTTGTGAGATGATATGCTTCAATACTATATGGGAGGAAATAGTCTTTTTCTCTTCCCATCCTAGGTTCCTGGTGAAAGCCTGTTAAAAAAAAAAAAGACCATGAGATCTGCAGAAAGATAAAGAAAAGAAAAAGAAAAAAAAAAGAGGAAAAAAGGGAGAGCTTTATCTTCTTAAACAAAAAAAGGAAGAAAATAAAACAACTGCAGATTGGGGAGATGCAACCTGTGATGTAAAACAAAAGCAGCCAGGTGGTGGGTTGTTTTGAGAGTTAGTGATTATAGAGGCAATAATAGCAGGGGATGGGAATCAGGGAAATGAGAAATAGAAACAGAGTCTTGATTGAATGACTGTGTAGCCCTAAATTACCCATCACTCTTAACTGGTTGGTTTCAAGTGGTTGATGAATTGGCACCAGGTAGTTTGTTGGTAGTCAGTAGTGGAATGTCCAGCTACAGTCTATTTCAGTACTGACAAGAGGAACTGGTCTGGCTTGATTGTAGGAAAAAACAAACAAACAAACAAACAAAGTTCTGTGACGCTTCTACAATAACTTTCTGAGAACACAGAGAATGCTCCCTGACCCAGCCATGGATACCTTATTCTATTTTAACTTTGAGCACCTCAGTTAGTCACAGAGAGTCCATTCTACCTGAAAGGGGCATATTTTAATGGCCCTGAGGCCACCTTTACAAAATTATGACACTTAGAGAAATCTGACACAGTTCACTTAATCTTGCTTCTGATTTCCAAGCTATCCTTATTCTTTCCTGGGCATAGGCCAAATCAACTTTGAGGCACATTTAGTTTCTTGTTTAACTTGAAAGCAAGGATGATAAGAGTCCCTCTCTAAAACTAACCTCTTTTTTGCTCAGGGACCAAAACCACATATGTAAACCTAACAGAAGGCCCCAAGAATAGGGCTGTGGGTGGGGCAAGAATTCTGCTAGGATGTAGGTGCAGTTTCTATAGTCCTTTAATGCTCAGGAGTCATATGACCAGAAGTCACAAGATTTATGACTTCCCCAATTGCTCCTACAGATAACATCACTTTTACAAAACCTAAGACTGGTCTTTTTTGAGATGTTTTTCAGACTCACCCATCAAGAATTGTGACTCATAACTCAACTGGTTCTATGGGCTGCAGAGGCAGACCCAGTGCATGAGGACTATTTTCCACACCTCTAAATTTTATCCCCTACCAATCAGGAGTATCCATTCTTTAGCTCCCATCCACCAAATTATTTATAAAATCCCTAACCTCTGAGCCTTCAGAGAGACTGATTTGAGTGGTAAGTTCAGTAATCCAAAATGAGCCAGCCTTGCATCAATTTGACTCTTTCTCTACTGCAATGCTGTCATCTCAGTGGATTAATTTTGTCTGTGCAGAAGGCAGGAAGAACCTATCAAGTGATGATAGCCCCTGTAACAAAAGATGGATTAACATGAGAAAAGTATACATATTTATTTAATATAAGTTTTACATGAGAGGAGAACCTTCATAAAGAAATGAAGACTCCCAAAGAAACAGTTAAACAGAAGTATTTTTCATAGTAGGTTTGATAAAGAGTGAAGAGTCATGAGATATATGATAGGACAAAAGGCTTTATCTCATAAAGGGACAGATATATCTTTTCCCCCCATCTCAGGTTCATGGCTATGGTCCCTTTAACAAAAGACAAATTAACAAGAGAAAAACAACATACATTTTTTTTTCTCTTTTTTAGACAAGATCTGTCTCTGTCACCCAGGATGGAGTGCAATGGTGTCATCTTGGCTCACTGCAACATCTGCCTCCCTGGGCTCAAGCCATCCTCTCATCTTGGCCTGCCTAGTAGCTTGAACTCCTGAGCTCAAGAAATCCACTTGCCTTGGCCTCCCAAGGTTCTGGGATTACAGGCATCAACCACTGTGCCTGGACTTGAAGACATACAAATTTATTAAGTGTAAATTTTATGTGACATAGGAGCCTTAATAAAGAAATAAAGACCTAAAGAAACAGGTAAATGTGTATTTTTATACTTAGTTTGATGAAGAGTGAATAGTCATAGAGAAATATGATTGGAAAACACAAGTGTACAATCTCATGGCAACAAACTGGGGGGAATTTAGCAAGGCCTGTCTGTTCAGATGTTTCTTTGTGTTTCTGTGTCTTCAGGGATATGAATGTTCCTGTTCCTTTCCTCCAGGTTTAGGGAGGACATTTATCTTATGAAGATCTTATAGCCTGCCAGGGGAGAAAAGTGGTAGAAGGTCAAAGACTAAACTTTCTGGGTTTTATTAATTGCTTTAGGAAAGAAGGGCAAGAGGAAGTTGAGAGTGACTTTTCTGCTTCTGCTGTTTCCTCAAATGCCAAGTTCCCATAATTTGGAGTAGTGTTTCCTAAACTTTATCAATCAAATGATAATAACCTGGGGGAAATTCAGTGCTGAAGCTCAGAAAATGATTCCCCATAGTCTTGCACTTTGGCATGCTGAGCATTTCACATTAAAGGAAATTTAAAAGGCCTTAGAAACAGCCTCAGAATCAAGGATCTTCTGATCTTCTATTTTTCTCTCCAGACACAGAGGGGAAATCTCTCTCTAAAGTTCCCTTACCTGAAGCTCTTCCTTAAGTAATACAATTGCCTTCGATCACTTCCTTGAGATTCTATTAGCCAGGAAAGATAAAACACATATCACAGAAAGGAAGACTGAGAAAAGTCACCACACCTATATAGATTTTGTCAGATGCTATAATCTATTCTTCCGTCCATTCAACTTCTAGAGAGAATTATTTACACATTATTGTCTCCTTTTTGACCCAATCGATTCCCTTGAAAATAATTTACTATCTCCTAAAAATTGCCTACATCCTCCATTTTCCTCTCCTCTATAAAGAGGGGATTTGAGCCTCATTTGGCCCTTCTTTGATTCTCGTATTTTATATGGCTCCCACGCACATTTGTACATTAACAACGTTGTATGCTTTTTCTCCTGTTACTCTATTGTCAGATTATTTCCGCAGACTCTAGCCTTTAGAGAGGAAGGGAAAGTTTTCTATTGTTCCTACAGCAACAAGGACTGTTATTCAGATTCTTCTCTGTGACCTTTTGTCTTCAGATAGAAGAATGTTCCTTTTCCTTGGGTACAGGGAGATCACCTCTCATATGAGTATCTTATGACTACTTCAGGGGAAATTCAAAAAATTCTTTCTAGGTTTTGTGATCTTCTTCAGGGGAGAAGGGAAGGGGTGGGGTGGAATAAGGTAAAAGAGATTTGCTTCTGTGGTTTTCCCAGATGTTTTCAACTCAAAATACTAACTATGCCAAGGTGCTATATGTTAATTTTTTAACTACATAATTTAAAAGCATGTTTTACAATAAATTTAATTTTTTTTTTTTTTTTGGAAAAGGCCTTGCTTTGTTTGTCACCCAGGCTGGAGTGCAGTGGTGCAATCACGGTTTACTGCAGCCTCAACTCCAGGGCTCAAGCAATCCTCCTACCTCAGTCTTCCATGTAGTTGGGACTACAGGTGTGTGCCACCACACCACACCCAGCTAATTTTTGTTGTTGTTGTTTTGTTTATTTGGTTGGTTTTGTTTTTTTTTTGGTTTTGTTTTGGAGACAGGGTCTTGCTGTGTTGCCCAGGCTGAAATGCTGTTGCACCATCTAGGCCAACTGCTACCTCTACCTCCTAGGTTCGAGTGATTCTCCTGCCTCGGCCTCCTTAGTAGCTGTAATTAGAGGTGTGCACCACCACACCTGGCTAATTTTTGTAGTTTTTAGTAGAGACAGGGTTTCACCATATTGACCAGGCTGGTCTTGAACTCCTGACCTCAGGTGATCTGCCCTCCTCCACCTCCCAAAGTGATGGGATTACAGGCATGAGCCACAGCACCTGGCCTTTTGTATTTTTTTTTAGAGATGGGGTTTCACCATGTTGCCCAGACTGGTCTCAAACTCCCAGACTCAGTTCATCTGACAGCCTTGGCCTCCAAAACTGCTGGGATTACAGGTGTGAGTTACCACACCTGGCCAATAAAACTTATTTCTTAAGAGAATACTGACCATGTTGAGAATGTGAGCTTAATTATTTCTGCTTGCGTTCTATCATAAAGCACTTGGCAAAATTTCTGGCTATTTTTCTTGGCATTGTTTTCATTATTATTATTATTACTTTTATGATATAAAATCTGTACTTTTAAAAATCATAAAATTTTCAGATATGATACATGCATTTTACATTACACATTTTTCTGTATATAAAAAGACAGTTTTCTAGTTGTGTGCTGGTGTTTGATAATCTAATTATATTCACTATTATTTTTCATGAGTCTTAATTTAAAATCCAGGAAAGTATTACATATTACATATTCCCCTTAAACGTTATACAAGACAGACCACCATAAGTAATGTAACCAAAACTCACACCCATTTGTATCAACTGAGTGTTTTACTACTGTTGAGAAAAGTAGTCATAATCTTTCCTTATGAAGATAAAATTGGAATGATAGATTTCTACTTCTTTTGTGATTGTGTTAATGCTACATATGAAAAATAAACTCTCGGCCGGGCACGGTGGCTCAAGCCTGTAATCCCAGCACTTTGGGAGGCCGAGACGGGCAGATCACGAGGTCAGGAGATCGAGACCATCCTGGCGAACACGGTGAAACCCCGTCTCTACTAAAAAGTACAAAAAAACTAGCTGGGCGAGGTGGTGGGCGTCTGTAGTCCCAGCTACTCGGGAGGCTGAGGCAGGAGAATGGCGTCAACCCGGGAAGTGGAGCTTGCAGTGAGCTGAGATCCGGCCACTGCCCTCCAGCCTACGAGACAGAGCGAGACTCCGTCTCAAAAAAAAAAAAAAAAAAAAAAAAAAAAAGGAAAAAGAAAAATAAACTCTCTGTAAATGTATTACACTTTAACTTACATTTTCAATATTTTTCCAGAATTTACATACAGAAAATTGAAGGTTTACTGCATTAAAACACAGTGGTGACTGGTATTGGATCTCTGTATGAGATAACAGTTGAAAGAAAAGGAGAAAGAGATGAGAAGAATGAGGAAGAAGGAGTGATGCCAGGGAAAATAAAATGCTCATTTTACTCAAGGGCATGTGAAAGGGAAAGTGGTGGTTAAAGGATGAAAATATTTGATAGCAAAATGCAACCTGAAGGAAACTGAATGATAAAGGAACGTGACTTTCTTCTGTTTCTATTCATCTTCATTGGTTATTTCCTCTGTGGTTTACCTTGTCCTGCATTTGTAAAGGGAGATTGAGCCTTATCACTCAGATTCATTCTCTCCTGTGTCATTAGAAGTTTGAAAGGCAGGATTTGTTGTCCTTGACAGATATACTATTATCTTTCTTATCAGATCCTTTTGGTAGCTTTTTCTAAAGTTCATAGTCTCTAAATCTATAGCTTCCTTTTGTTTCCTCTTTGCAAGAAGTTACTGAAAAATACCTCTTTTTCCCCTCCCCTCTTTCCTATTGTTTTCTTCCTTGCTTAATTAACCTCTTCTCTACCTGACATTTTGTGCAGTTGTGTACTACAAATGCTTTGGACTGACGTGACATATATCTCTTTTTTGTCACACTTTATGGATGTCTTATTGCTAGAAAAAAATACTCCCTTCTATACTGCTTATCATTGGCTATCCAGACCGCCTGAGTAAGTATTAATAAATACTTTCAGAATATCTCTTATGATAACATTAAAAAATAATTTTCAGCCGGGCGCGGTGGCTCAAGCCTGTAATCCCAGCACTTTGGGAGGCCGAGATGGGTGGATAACGAGGTCAGGAGATCGAGACCATCCTGGCTAACACGGTGAAACCCCGTCTCTACTAAAAAATACAAAAAACTAGCCGGGCGCGGTGGCGGGCGCCTGTAGTCCCAACTACTCGGGAGGCTGAGGCAGGAGAATGGCGTGAACCCCGGAGGCGGAGCTTGCAGTGAGCTGAGATCCGGCCACTGCACTCCAGCCTGGGCGACAGAGCGAGACTCCGTCTCAAAAAAAAATAAAAATAAAAATAAAAATAATAATAATAATAATTTTCAGATAAAAAGGGACTTTTGGGTCTGCTTACTCTACTGAGGTGAATTTTCTCATTTGCTATTTCACATGTAGCTCAGAGCTAGCTGCAAGTTCTATTTGTGGGACTATCACCAGCTAAGTGGTTTTGTGTTCAATGACTAGGCCCCTTGCTTTCAAGTTTCTCAATTGCATGATGTTCTGGATGAGTAGTCAAGCTATTACTGCTATTTTAGATTATTTTGCAGAATATTTTATGTTCTGTATATTATTTATTTTTTCTGGAATAACTGTGGTAATTCTAATTAAGTTTATCTTTGCCATATTTGTAGAATAACTTTTTAAATCTCTTCACAACTACAACTGAATTAGTGATTAGAATAATGTATTCATCAAAACATTTACATTAAACTCTCTCTGTACATTCCAAATTGCCATGCCATTTTAAAATTATATAATTTTTTTAATCTCACAACTATTTTTAATAAAAATTTGATATTCTTAATTTTAAAATCAAGTAACGTGAATATTTTAAAAAGTCACTACCTTGAACAATACTACCTTGTCTTCATTTTTTGGGGGCAGCTATAACAAAATACCATAGACTGTTAGCTTGTAAACAATAAAATTTTATTTCTCCTAGTTTTGAAGCCTGGGAAGTCTAAGGTGTTGGCAGATTGAGTGTCTGATGAGGGCTTTTATCCTTGTTTGTAGATGAACCTTATTACTGTGTCTCCACATGTCAATATATAAAACCTATGGTAAGAATTGGAGAGACGCATTTGGACCATAGTACAGCTTATTAACCTTTCTAGAAATCATTTAGAAATAATTTAAGGAGAAAAGATTACTTTTTCAAAGGAAAAAAATAAAACTATATCACAGACCTAAGAATGTGTTGCAAAAAATATATATATTTTTCTCTTCTCACTTGGGTCCAGTGGTTGGTGGCCTGCAAATTAAATGACAATATACATATTGACAGGAGAAAAGGCAATGTTGATTTATATGCTTGTGAAGGAGCTCTCAATAATGGAAAAAGTCATAGAATAGGTGGAAGTAAATGTTTCTATATATCAACTTAATGAAAGGAAAGATTTTAGGGCTCCAATGAGAGAGTATGAGAGATTCTATAGTGTTGTTTAATGGTAACATAAATGGATTATGTTCTTGGCAGATAATTTGCAGGAAACTCCCTCTGGAGAGTGTTAATAACAGCTATGTTTTGGGGAGTTTATACTTTAGCAGATAAGGGAAGTTCCAATAAGATTTCTGCTGCATCTTCTCAAGTTCAAATATTTTCACTTTAAATTAAATGTTATGCCAACTTTGGGAGTCAAAGAAGATCCCCACAGATGGTAGAGCTAGAAAATTCTACCTTGAAAATCTTCATGTTATTACATTTTAAGTTTGTGTATGAAATGTCTGTACTATTATCAAGCTTTTTAAAGAAATTGCCTCCGTTGCATGGTGGTTGTTTTTAAATTCAATAGATTAAGGCAATCAAACAGTATTTAGTGAGATGTGGATCATGAAGCAAAATGTAATTTGCTTATATTTATTTTAATTTTAAACATATCAATGCATATATACTTAGTTTCAAATTTATACTGAAAATAGTTTAGACTTTTAAACTAAATAAGTTAATATTTGGGAAATGTTTTTGAGATTTCTACAAAAATTAAAAAATCATCATCTGCTATGTTTCAGCATCACAAAACATATCAGCTGAATGCTTCTTAACTAAGAATTGTGTTTATAAACCTGTAACTTCATTCTGTAAGTCTCATCTAAAGCAAATTAATACTTCTCTCCCCAGTGTAGATCAGTGCTTGACATAAAGTACACACACATTTGTTAAATAAACAAGTAGATAAATAAATCCTTTTTCAACTTGAACTGTTATGGTTATATATTTACAACATAGAAAGAAAAATTAATTTTTAAATCATTAAAGATAATTTCCTTCTGAACTCTTTTAGGATGATAATACATGCCTGGTTTTGTGTAGTAGTCCTACTTTATACTTGCCTTATTGTAAGTATTAATAATATCCCTGTTTACTCCCAAAGTGTCCCAGTTTGGGCAATAAATTATATGGTTCTTCTACTTATTTTTCACATGGGATATATAAAGTGTATATGTATGTGGCAGAGAATAGAAAAGTGCTTGTGTTGCTTCACTATTTTTGTGTCTATTCCGATTCCTGAACTAAATGGTTTGAAATCCCCAAACTTTGCATTTCTTACATAACTATGATAGTTTTTTACCTCAAAATACTACTTTGGTTGCAAAAGTCTAATGCCAAAACTTTTATGTAATTTATTTGAGTCGAGGCACTCAAAGCCTACTAAAAGTGTATATTGCATGTATGCTTATTTCTGAGCTCTTACTAATGTAGCTTTTTATTGTCAGGGGCCAAGTTTTTCAGCTCCCTAAATAAAGGTTCACTGAAAATCATGGACATGAGGCAAATTAATTAATAATATAAAAGACATACATATTTATTTAATGTGTATACAAGGGAGAATTCAGAATGAAGACCCAACTTCCCAATGTGGTACAGAAGCTTATACGCTATCGAGATTACAGACAGAATGAAGTTACAGAAAAGCAGGTTATGTATGGGAGGGGGAGAAGAGGAATTCCACTGAAGGGCGATAAACGATTACTAGGGAAAATGATGGATCTGGGAACATAAATTAACTTGTAAATAGTTCTCTTTGGAATTTAAATGATGCTTGTAGATAGTCATTACCTCAAAAAAAGGTCTGTTCCCGTGTGGGTATATCTTTGGTCTTATAGAGAGGGAAGAAAACTATTATATTCCTTGGTGGGTCCAAATCTTGGGAAGATAAAGATGCTTCATATTTTGGTGTACTGGTTTCTGAGTACCAAAATTATTGTCATCATTAGTGAAATAATGTGGAATACAGTGATTTGTAACTTGCAGAATATTATACAAATGGAAAGTAGGTGAAACAGTATTCATTACAGGTGTTTTCTAAATATGTCCAGCTCTCCTTCCTTTAAACATATAATAGAATTGTCCTTTGTTGCCCCCTTAAAGCTAAAAAAAAAATAGTCAAACTGAAACCTTACAAGCTATTTCATGATGTATTATCTTCCCTGCCCACAAAAACTTAAGCTTCTTTGCAATCTTGGCACTTGGGTGTCTGAGTGAAATCCTTATAGTTCTGTATGTAGCATCAGTAAGAAATCAAGTTTTATTATGTTAAGCCATTGATATTTTAATGTGCTTTGTCGCTATAACATAACATATCTTATATCAACTGCTAAAATAACCTTCTTACCTAGTACCTATCATCTGCCATTGAGAAACAATTGCACTATTTGCTTTCAAAGACATCACAACCACTGCCAGTACCTTGGCCTTCTTTTCTGCTGAGGTCAGATGGCCACTAGTCTTTTTTGACCACACAACCTGTAATTTCTCAAAAGAAAATGTCACGGTGTTTTACAGCTGGAAGTTATCATAGGAATTATATAGTTGCAATCTACCGTTTAGGTAGGTCACATAGAATAGTATAGCCTAAATAGGTCTGATAGTCACTCCTTATGTGAATTCAGCAAAGTACTTAATCTTTCCCAATTTAATTTTCTTAACTTTCCAAATGTAGATAATCACACCTTCCTGTCAGGTTTCTTTAAAGGATTAAGTTAATTTAAATGAGCTCATCAGCACATTGTGGTCATAAGACATCTATGTATCCCTTTGTTCCTTACTCGTTACATCAGGTTACCCAGGTAAAGACTGGTAGGGCTAGGACTTAAAAATAACATCTATAAAGAGTTTTATATGAGCTATGATCATACCACTGCACTATGATCACACCCAGCATGGGTGACAGAGCAAGCCTCTATCTCAAAAAAACAAAAATAGTTTTATAGTTTTCTTTTTATATTCATTAGCTATTCTTTGTAAACTACAACCAACTTGTTATTCAGCTAGAATAAGAATTATTACTGTATCTATTTCACAATAGCCAATTAAGACCCAGAAGCTGCAATTAGTCCAAAATCACCATTAGTATATAACAGAACTAAAGCTCAAACCCGTGGCCTCTGGCTTCAGCATTATGCTCTTTGTTTTCTACTACCTGAAGCATAAACATGGTGCTGTGGACTTTATAGCCAGGGCTTTTCCACTAGAAATAACTTTTGTATAAGTGGACATTTCTGAATTTCTCCATACTCAATAGTGAAGATAATATGAAATAACAATTTATATACTTTAGATCATACCGATAGGATAAAAATTTCAAAATAAACTCCTATGTAATTAAGAATTTGGCTGGCCTTTGCCTCCAGTTCCCAAGAAGTACCTTCTAAATCCTTGGAAAGGACGCAAATCTTTAGTGAACGGAATGTCTTTATCATTTTTGGTGAGACTTGATGATGATACATTTCTCCTAAGGAGGTAATTCATGGGCGCCCATAGAAAGCTTGTGTTAATGAGATGGCTCAGAATAGAGGCTGTACATACCAGAAAGACCAACAATATGATTAGAGGTTTAGGAGCTTTGAACCATGTGATAATAACACAACCTCTGGGTAGAGGAGAGGTGTTGAAGACTCAGTTCAATCTCATAGCAAATGATTGAATAAATCATGTCTACCTAACAAAACCCCAATAAAAACTGTGAGCACAAATCTCAGATGAGCTTCCCTGATTGGCAATAATCTACATATTATTGGCAATAATCTACATAATCTACATATGTAGATATGACAGAAGGGTGATTCCTCCTGACTCCTTGGGGAAAAGGCAAAAGATGTTCCTTATTTAAGATCCTTCTGTACCTTGCCCTACTAATCTCTTCTTTTGACTGGTTCTGATTTGTATATTTTTGCTATACTAATACTCTAATAATAAGAATAGCACTTTCTTTAGTTCTGTGAATTACTGAACCTGAGGAGTAGTAGAAGCCTTAAATTAGTAGCCAGCTCACATTATGAACTTTTGCTCCAAGAACTACCGCAGGAAGATACCAGGAAAGCTAAGAGAATCCACAGACCCTTTGAAGCAACTTAATCACCACTGCAGGCTCCCTGAGATGCTGAAGAAAACTTATGAGTCTGTTTGCTTTCTCAGCGGGGAGGCTTGTGGATTGGGGCAAGTTCTCAGCCCTGATCACTGGCTACCTGGAAGTAGACTTGGTGCTGTTGGGGAAGCACAGTGGGACTGAGTACACCCTTTAGGACTGCAGGCTGCATGGCAGCAGAGTGAAGCCTGTGATTGTTGGCTTTTCCCCATGTACCTGGTGAACTGTATGACCCAGCAGAGGCAGCCATAATCACCCTGGGAATATAACTCCATTGGACTGGGAACCACACTCCCATCCCCTACAGCAGCTGCAGTAAGCCCCGCCCAAGGACAGGCTGAGCTTAGATACCCGTATCTCTCCCCCCACCTGGTGATCTGTCTCTACCAACCCTGGTAGCTGAAGACAAAAATCATAATCTCTTGGGAACTCTATGGCCCTGCACACTGCCCAAGAAACCTGACTACTTAACCAGGTGTGCCTAGGGCAAGTTTGCATTTCCTTATAGGGCTGCAGCTGATGCAGTCTCGAAAGTGCCACCTCCTGGCTGGAGGCCAACAAAAACAAAAGCAGCACACCAAATAAAAATACAACCAAAGCAGCTCACAAATTCCACTTCACTCCCCTGCTACCTCCACCAGAGCAGGTGCTGGTATCTATGGCTGCAAGACCTGAAGATATATCACATCACAAAACTCCTTGAAGACACTCCTCAGTACCAGCCTGGAGCCCAGTAGCTCCACTGGGTGGCTAGATCCAGAAGAGCGGAAACAATCACTACAGTTTAACTCTCAGGAAGCCCCATTCCTAGGGGAAGGAGCAGAACACCACATTAAGGGAGCACCCTAAGGGACAAAATAATCTGAACAGCAGACCTTGAATCCCACAGCTTCCCACTGACATAGTCTACCCAAATAAGAAGGAACCAAAAAAACAATTCTGGTTCTTTAATACCCCCTGAAAACAAGGTTCTTTAATACTCCCTGAAAATTATACCAGCTCACCAAGAATGGATCCAAACTAAGATGAAATCTCTGAATTGCCAGAAAATAATTCATAACGTTAATTATTAAGCTAATCAAGGAGGCACCAGAGAAAGATGAAGTCCAACTTAAAGAAATTTTAAAAAAAGATACAGGATATAAAAGGAAAATTCTTCAGTGAGATAGATAGCATAAATAAAAAACAGTACACCCTCTGGAAATCAAGGACACACTTAGAGAAATGCAAAATGTACTGCAAAGTCTAAGCAATCAAGTTGAACAGCAGAAAAAAAAAAAATTCAGAGGTTGAAGACAAGGCATTTGAATTAACTCAAATCATCAAAGTCAAAGGCAAAAGAATTTCTTTAAAAAATGAACAAAGCCTCCAAAAAGTTTGGGACAATGTTAAACGTCCAAACCTAAGAATAATTGGTGTTCTTGAGGAAGAAGAGAAATCTAAAAATTTGGAAAACATATTTGAGGGAATAATTGAGGAAAACATCTCCAACCTTGCCAGAGATCCAGACCTCTGATAAAAGAAGTTCAAAGAACACCTGGCAAATTCATCACAAAAAAACAAAACAAAACAAAACAAAACAAAACAAAAAAAATCACCTGGGCACATAGTCATGAGATTGTCTAAAGTCAAGATGAAGGAAAGAACCTTAAGAGATGTGAGGCAAAAGCATGAGGTAACCCATGAAGGAAAACCTGTCAGATTAAAAGCAGATTTCTCAGCAGAAACCCTACAAACCAGTATGGAATGGGGACCTATTGTTATCCTCCTTAAACAAAACAATTATCAGCCAAAACTTTTGTATCCAGTGCAACTAAGCTTCATAAATGAAGGAAAGATTCAGTCTTTCCCAGATAAACAAATGCTGAGAGAAGTTGCCACTACCAAGCCAGCACTGCAAGAACCGCTAAAAAGAGCTCTAAATCTTGAAACAAATTCTTCTCAAAATACACTAAAATAGAACCTCCGTAAAGCATAAATCTCACAGGACCTATATAACAATAACAACATTAAAAAAAAAGGTATTGAGACAACAAATAACACACAAATAGAATAGTACCTTACATCTCAATACTAACATTAAATGTAAATGGCCTAAATGCTCCACTTAAAAGATACAGAATGACAGAATGGATACAAATTCACCAACCAAGTTTCTGCTGTCTTGAGGAGACTCAACTAACATGTAAGGACTCATATAAACTTAATGTAAGTGGGTGAAAAAATATACTTCATGAAGATGGACACCAAAAGTGATCAGGAATAACTGTTTTTTTCTATCAGATAAAACAAACTTTAAAGCAACAGCAGTTAAAAATGACAAAAGGGGACATTATATAATGATAAAAGGGCTAGGCCAGCAGGAAAATGTCACAAATCGAAATATATATCCAACTAACACCGGAGCTTCCAAATTTACAGAACGATTACTACTAGACTGACGAAATGAGCTAAACAGCAAAACAGTAAAAGTGGGGGACTTTAATACTCTACTGAGAGCACTGGTCAGGTTATCAAGACAGAAAGTCAACAAAGAAACAAAGGACCTACATTGTACTCTACAACAAATGGACTTAACAGATATTTACAGAACATTCTACCCAACAACTGCAGAATGCACATTCTACTCATCAGTACATGGAACACTCTCCAAGACAGACCATATGATAGGCCACAAAACAAGTCCCAGCAAATTAAAAAAAAAAATCAAAATTATATCAAGTATTGCCTCAGACCACAGTGGAACAAAATTGGAAATAAACTCTGAAAGGACCCTCAAAACCTTGCAAATACATGGAAATTAAATAACCTGCTCCTGGATGACGGTTGGGTCAACAATGAAATCAAGATAGAAGTTTAAAATTTTTTTTGAACTGAACGACAATAGTGACACAACTTATCAACACTGGGATACAGCAAAAGCAGTGCTAAGACGAAAGTTCACAGGATTAAATGCCTATATCAAAAAGTCTGAAAGATCAAAAATGGACAATCTAAGGTCACATCTACAAAACTGGAGAAACAAGAACAAACAAAACCAATGGATACTCGGGGGAAAAGGTAGGGGGTGACAAGAGATAAAAGGCTACAATTGGGTACAGTGTATGCTGTTGGGTGATAGGTGCTGCAAAATTTCAGATATCACAACTAAAGAACTTATTCATGTAACCAAACACTGCCTTTTCCCCCAAAATCCATTGAAATAAAAAATTAAAAAATTTAAAAAATCTTACTCTGAATGTTCTTTATTTACGTTGTGATAACACAGTTTTCAAAACCTAAGATATCCTTATCTGATGAAGATATGACAGAAAGTTAACATTGTTCTTTCTGTGTTATAAACAAATGGGTGTTTATTATACATTTTCTTTCTATAAGTGTGAAATATATTCTTAGTTGTATTTATGTTTCAGTAATAATGTTGCTTTCTTCTCTGGTAATGTTGAATAAACAAGGCATGAAATAATTGAACAGTACAAAATAATAGCATCACAGGAATTTGCAAATATTAGAAATCAGGGCTTTACTCCTACCTTCAGAGAGCTGGTGATAAGCAGCCTACAATTGCATAGTGGTCTTTTTTCAATTTCCTAAACAATACACATCCAATTTCCACCAGGAACACATCCTCTTAGTAATTTGTTCTGCAGAATTGGAATGGTAGTGGATTTGATGTTACACTGCCTGCTTTATTGCCGATTAGTAATCTCACCATGCATTCTGTCCAGTCATCATTACCTGCCAACTTCATAATGAGAAAAAGTTGCCATTTACAAAGTCCTCCCTTGGTGAAATATTCCATTGTGGTATAACTTTAAAATGTTACAATTTGTTTTTTTATGAACTCACCAAATATTTCCTGTTTTGCACTAATAACCTCAATAAAATATGCATAGATACTATCTTAAATTGATGATTAGTAGGATTATTCGTTTTAAGAGTATGTGAAAATTAGAAGTAATTTTTTATCTTGATAATAAAACATATTTAATTTATATAAATATTTCTTTTTAGTTACCATTTAATGGACATCAACTTCATGCCAGGCAATGTACTAAGTAGTCTTCTTATAGTCACCTTCTTGATTCTTTCTCTAAATATCTACCAGGAACATAAGATTTGCGTATGTTCTGAATTGAAATATATACTTCACTAAGGAAGGGGCACAGTCCATTTCTCCAGTGTGTGGAGGACAAGGGTCTTGGCCCTCTAAGATTCACTGAAAATTACTGACATGAGGCAGATTAATTAATACAAGAAAAAGCATACAAATTTATTAAAGGCACATACATGGGAGACTTCAGAACGAAGTGAAGACCAACTTCCCAATGAGGTGCAGAGGCTTACTTACCATCTTGCAGTTACAGAAAGAATGAAGGTTTGGATCCCGGTAAAATGGGTTAGAAGAGTTGGGGTGAAAAGAGGAATTCTACTAACGTACAATAAATGGTTACTAGGGAACAGAAATAAAATTGTAAATAATTCTCTATGGAATTAAGGAAATCTTAGAGACGGTGTTTCTGGAAAAGGATTCTGTTGAAATGTAGTTATGTTTCTGGTTTTCTTTCCTGTAACGGATAATGAGATAACAAAGAGGGGGACAGGAATAATTGTTCTCTTTGGTAGGTCCATTCTTATCTTTATGTAGATAGGGAAAAAGCCTATTCCAGGACTTGTTAATCTCTAAGAGATTTTAATTTAAAGTACTCATTATATCAACAGCCATATTTTGGCATGAAATATTTTTATTTCCTTCTAATGATATATATGTATCATATATATGACTATATATGAGATAAATATATGAATATATATAAGATTGATATATATACATAGAGAGAGAGAGAAATAGTACTGAGAACCTAGTAGATACTCAATAAGTGTTAGCTGAATGAATGTGTTTATTTCCATTGTATAAACTTACATTAAAATGTAACTTTTCAACATCACACAACTTATAGGACTTAAGGCTATCATTTGAATGCGTGCTTTCTACTAATTATGTAACTGTTACTGGAAATGTCTCCTAATCCAGACCCCAAGAGAGCGTTCTTTTTTTTTTTTTTTTTTTTTTTTTTTTTTTTAATTATTGATTTCTAACTTTTTGGGAATATAATGAAAATAATTTCTTTGGTTAGTATTTTCTTAGTACAGGAAAAGTGGAACAAACAGAGAATACAAAAATAAATGATAAAAATAAATCTAAATATGTCATTACTATGGTAAAACATGGATTGTCAGACAGGATTTAAAGAAAAATATCGAGCTATATGCTATTTAACACAGACATGCCCCAAACCTAAAGGCAGAGCACAGCGTTCTTGATCTCATGCAAGAAGTAATTTGGAGACAGTCCACAAAGTAAAGTGAAAACAAGTTTATTAGCACAGTAAAGAAATAAAATAATGGCTACTTCTAGACAGAGAAGGAATGCACCCACTTTTGGTACAATGCTGGTTAAAACCAAATAATTCACATCACAGATACTTTGAACGAAGTGGCAGGTCACTGCAAATTCCATGAGACAGGCAAAAATCTCTGGTGCTCTCTTGAGAGATTGGAGGCCTCATGGCTGGAGGCCAACCAACTCAGGGCTTTACAGAAACTCATACAGAATAACCCTGTTCCCAGGAAGGAGGAAACAACAGCTAATTCCGCTACCTGCAACATCCCTGCTAACCAGTGGTCCTGTGTCTGTCCATGTGACAGTTTCACTGCTAGCATAACAAGCATTCAAGAAAGCCAGCACACTAAATGTGTCTACAACCAAGGACTCTCACAGAGTCTACTTTACTCCCCTCCCAGCTCCACCAGAGCAAGTGCTGGTATCCATATCTGGGAAACCTGAAGACAGATCACATCACAATCCACTTTGCAGACATTCCCCAGCACCAGATCAGAGCCTGGTGGCCCCATTGGTTGACTATACCCAGAAGAGCAATAACAATCACTGCAGAGTGGCTCACAGGAAGTCCCATCCCTAGTGGAAGGGGGAGTGCACCACAACAAGAAACCACCTGTGGGAAAAAGATTTGAACAGCATCCCTTGAGTTCCAGACCTTTCCACTGAAATAGTCTACCCGAATGAGAAGGAATCAAAAAAGCAATTCTGGTAATATGACAAAACAAGGTTCTATAACACCCCCAAAAGACCTCAGCAATGAATCCAAAGCAAAACTAAAGCTTTGAATTGCCAGATAAATAATTCAGAAGATTTATATTAAGCTACTCAAAGAGATACCAGAGAAAGGTGAAAAACAACTTAAAAAAAATTTTTAAAAATACAGAATATGGACGAGAAATTCCTTAGAGAAATAAATATTAGAAAGAAAAATAATCACAACTTTGGAGATGAAAGACACACTTAAGAGACATAAAAAATGCACTGGAAACCTTCAACAACAGCATTGAACAAGTAGAAGACAGAGCTTGAAGACAAGGCTTTCAAATTTACATAATTACAGAAAGATAAAAAAAAGAAAATGAACAAAGCCTCTAAGGAATTTGGAATTATGTTAAATAGCCAAACCTAAGAAAAATTGGGTTCCTGAGGAAGAAGAGAAACCGAAAATTTTGGAAAACATTTTTGAGGGAATAATTGAGGAAAAGTTCCCTGGCCTTGCTAGAGATCTAGCCATCCAAATACAAGAAGCTCAAAGAACATTTGAGAAATTCATCACAAAAAGATCATCACCCAGGCAAATAGTTATCAGGTCATCTAAGGTCAAGAAAAGGAAAAAACATCTTAAAAGCTGTGAGACAAAAGCATCAGGTAACCTACAAAGGAAAACATATTAGATTATCAGCAGATTTCTCAGCAGAAACTCTACAAGCCAGAAAGTATTGGGTTCTGTCTTTAGCCTCCTGAAACAAAATAATTGTCAGCCAACAATTTTGTATCTGGTAAAACTAAGCTTCAAAAATGAAGAAAAGATAAAGTATTTTTCAGACAAACAAATGCTACTACCAAGCCCGCACTTAAGAAATGATAAAAGGAGTTCTAATCTAGAAACAAAATCTTAAAATACACCAAAATAGAAACTGTTTAATGTATAAATCTCACAGGGCCTACAAAACAACACAATGAAAAAAACCCCATGGTATTCAGGCAACAACTGACATGACAAATAGAACTACCTCACAGAGATACAAAAAAAAAAAAAAAAGAAAAGATCTTTGAAGGTTACTATTTTTGCACACAAACTAAAAAAATCTAGAGGATATGGATAATTTCCTGGAAATATACAACCCTCCTGGATTAAATCAGGAATAAATAGAAACTCTTAACAGAACAATAACAAGTAGTGTGATTGAAACAGTAATTTAAAAAGGCAAACAAAAAAAAGTTCAGGACCAGATGGATTCACAGCTGAATTCTATCAGGCATTCAAAGAAGAATTGGTGCCAATCTTACAGAAACTATTTCAAAAGAAGGAAAAAAGGGGATCTTCCCTAAAGCATTCTATGAAGCCAGTATCACTCTAATACCAAAACCAGGAAAGGACATCTAAAAAAAAAAAAAAAAGAAGAAGAATTAAAAAAAGAAAAGAAACTACATATCAATATCCCTGGTGAACACAGATGCAAAAATCCTCAACAAAATACTAGTCAATTGAATCCAACAGCATATCAAAAGATAATCCACCTGATCAAGTTGGCTTCATACCAGGGATGCAGGGATGGTTTAACATACACAAGTCAATGAATACGATACATCACATACACAGAATTAAAAACAAAAATAATATGATCATCTCAATAGATGCAGAAAAAGCATTTGACAAAATTCAGCATCCTTTATGATTAAAATACTCAGCAAAAGTGACATAGAAGGAACATACCTCAAGATAACAAAAGCTATCTATGACAAACCCACAGGCAACATGATACTGAATTGGGAAAAGCTGAAAGAACCAAGAACTAGAACAAGACAAGGATGGCCACTTTCACCACCTCTATTCATCATGGTACTGAAATTCCTAGCTAGAGCAATTAGACAAGAGAAAGATATAAAAGGCAACCAAATTGATAAAGAGGAAGTCAAATTGTCGCAGTATGCCAATGACGTGATTGTATAACTAGAAAACCCTAAAGACTCATCCAAAAAGCTCATGGACAGGAAAAAGGAATTCAGTAAAGTTCCAGGACTGAAAATCAATGTACACAAATCAGAAGTGCTGCTATACACCAAGGGTGAGCAAGCTGAGAATCAAACCAAGAACTCAATTCCTTTCACAACAGCTGTAAAAAATAAAATAAAATACTTAGGAATATACCTAACCAATGAAAGATGAAAGATGGATGATCCTTACAAGGAAAACTACAAAACACTGCTGAAAGAAATCATCAATGACACAATCAAATGGAAACACATCCCATGATCATGGATGGGTAGAATCAATATTGTGAAAATGATCCTACTGCCAAAAACAATCTATAAATTCAATGCAATTCCCATAAAAATACCACCATCATTCTGAAATGGGAGGAGTTCCCTTATCCTTCTCCCAGGGTGTGTGACAGGGGTGTGGCTCGCTTCTTTGGTGCCCCACTGCTTAACCCCCTAGGTGGAGCATGCAGACAGG
The DNA here is from genome assembly GCF_037993035.2 of Macaca fascicularis. Taxonomy (NCBI): domain Eukaryota; kingdom Metazoa; phylum Chordata; class Mammalia; order Primates; family Cercopithecidae; genus Macaca; species Macaca fascicularis. The sequence continues at coordinate 76,562,543 of NC_088376.1, forward strand.
CAGGTTGTGGGGTGCATTTTGGGGCTCTGGCCCCACAGCCACATATAGGGTGAGTGTTTACAGCTCTCAAAGCCCTAGTGAGTGGTGTTACAGTGTGCTGTGTCAGTTTTGTCATCTTGTGGCTTGTGTTAATCAGCTCAATTAGACCTTCTACCTTGTGTCAAGGACACAGGGCTTTCTGTGTCCCGGGTTCTTGTCCTAGTGTACCAGAAAAACCAGATCACATATGGGCTTGGAGGATGGGTACAGGTTCTATGTGGTGGAGGTAGCTCTCAGTAAGGTGGATTGGGGGTCAGAAGGGGAATGGAATGGGTAGGTGGTCTTCCTCTGGAATCAAGCTGCCCAGTGGCCAGGCTTTCCTCTGACTGCCCCCAACCAAATTCAACGTCATCCCATCTCAATGGCCTGCTGGTGTCTACTGGTGTTTGTCAGTGTGCTCTTCCGCTCCTTTTGATGTCCAGCTACTTGTGTCTTTGCCCATTAGGGTCTCAGGTTTCTATGGGCATGGAATATGGGGCATGGCAGGCCAGAGTGGTCTTGGAAAATGCAACATTTGGGTGCAAAAATAGGAGTTCTCACTTAATTCCATGGGCACAAGCCTGAGAGTAGAGCCCTCTCCAGAGACCCCACGTTTTTCTGTCCAGCACATCCCTGCCCCACTCTCATATCAATTCTACACAGAACTAGAAAACACAACCCTAAAAGTTATATGGAACCTTAAAATAAACTACATATCCAAGCAAGACTAAATAAAAAGAACAAATCTGGAGGCATCACATTACCCTACTTCAAACTATACTACAAGGCCATAGTCACCAAAATAGCATGGTTCTGGCATAAAAATAGGCACATAGACCAATTGAAGAGAATAGAGAACCCAGAAATAAAGCCAAATATTTACAGTCAACTGATCTTCGACAAAGCAAACAAAAACTTGCAGTGGGGAAAGGACACCCTATTCAACAAATGGTGCTGTTACAATTGGCAAACCACATGGAGAAGAAGTAAGCTGGGTACTCATCTCTTTCTTTGTACAAAAATCAACACAAGATGGATCTAACCCTTCTAGATATTGATTTAGGCAAATAATTCATGACCAAGAATCCAAAAGCAAATTAAGCATACAAAAAAATGAATAGGTGTGACCTAATAAAAGCCGAAGAAATAATCAGCAGACTAAGCAGACAGCCTACAAAATGGGAGAAAATATTTGCAAGCTATACATCCGACAAAGGACTAATATCCAGAAACTACAAGAAACTCAAAGAAATCAGCAAGAAAAAAAACAAATAATCCCATCCAAAAGTGAGCAAAGGACATGAATAGACAGTTCTCAAAAGAATATATACAAACGCCAACAAACACATGAAAAAATGCTCAACATCACTAATCGTCAGGGAGATCCAAATTAAAACTGCAATAGGATACCACTTTTCTCCTGCAAGAATGGCCATTGTTAAAAAGTCAAAAAACAATAAGATGTTGGCATTATGCGGTTAATAATAATAATAATAAAGGAACACTTACGCACTGCTGGTGAGAATATAAGTTAATACAACCATTATGTAAAGCAGTATGGAGATTCCTTAAAGAACTAAAAGTAGAACTACCATTTGCTCCAGCAATCCCAGTACTAGGTATCTACCCAGAGGGAAAGAAGTCATTATATGAAAAAGACACTTACACACACATTTATAGCAGCACCATTTGCAATTGCAAAAATATGTAACAAGTGTCAATGTCCATCAACAAGCAAGTGGATAAAGAAAATGTGATATATATATATATATATATATATATATATATATATATATATATATATGCCATGGAATACTGCTCAGCCATAAAAAGGAATAAAATAATGACATTTGTAGCAACCTAGATGTTAGAGACCATTATTCTAGGTGAAGTAACTCAGGAATGGAAAACCAAACATTTTATGTTCTCACTTAAAAGTGGGAGCTAAGCTATGAGGATGCAAAGGCATAGGAGTTATATAACAAACTTTGGGGACTTGGAGAGAAGACGGGCAGGGGGTGAAAAATGAAATACTACACATTGGGTACAGAGTATGCTGCTCAGGTGATGGGTGCACCAAAATCTCAGAAATCACCACTGAAGAACTTGTCCATGCAATGAAACACCACATTATCCCCCTAAAACAACTGAACGAAAATGAAAATAAAAATAAAAATAAAAATAAAAATAAAATAAAATAAAAAACAAAGGCAAAAAGTCATGGGGGAAATGGGCTCCACTACAGGGACTCCTGACAAAAGATTATTAATCTTTGTGTAACTGTTGACTTTGGCAAGAAACTTACTCTTAAACTAAGAATGCTTTTGTTGGCCGGGCGAGGTGGCTCACACCTGTAATCCCAGCACTTTGGGATGCCGAGGTGGGCGAATCACGAGGTCAGGACATCAAGACCATCCTGGCTAACGTGGTGAAACACCGTCTCTACTAAAAATACAAAAAAAGTAGCCGGGTGTGGTGGCGGGCCCCTGTCACCACGCCCAGCTACTCCGGAGGCTGAGGTAGGAGAATGGTGTGAACCCGGGAGGTGGAGCTTGCAGTGAGCCGAGATTGCACCACTGCACTCCAGCCTGGACAACAGTGCGAGACTCCAACTCCAACTCCAAAAAAAAAAAAAAAAGAGGAATGCTTTTGTCCTTTAGATGTGGGATATCAGGATATTTCCTGGCTTTGTTAAGTTCTGGGTCTGTTTAGCAAACATTATTCATCTATTCCCTTAACTGTAAACATCTTGTCACCAAGAATGCTCATCCTTCTGGGAATGCAACCCAGCAGGTCTCAGCCTCATTTTATCCAGCCTCTATTCAAGATGAAGTTGTTCTGGTTCCCATGACTCTGATATAACAATAATTTTACAGCAATTAGTTACAAAAGACTAATGTATTCACCAACTAAGATCCCTCTGGCAAACTTTCTCTTATTTTGGAGTTGGCAAAAAGCATAAGATTTATGACCAGCCAGAAAAAGCAAAGGTATTATATTGTGGTATCCAGCAAGATAATAATTCTACAGATTTGTCTTTCTTGCTTAATTACATATGGAAAGCTTCTAGAACAGGTACTGGCACATACTTGGCACTCCAGTCAATAAATAAATTTTGAATAAATAAATTTTGTTTTCTAGGTGAACACTAGTATTAACAGAATTTAAGATACTTCCTAGTAAAAGTTACAATTTAAATCTTTTCGATTATACCATGTTTTTTGATTCTTTCCAGTATGTTTTCTTATGTTTTATTTGATCCTAACAGTAATTCTAGAGATGAATAAAGAAAGTGTGATTGATATATTTTGATAAATTGTCCAAGGTCAAGTAAATTTTCCACGATTACATAATTAACTAAGAAAAAAACTGTCATATCATCACGCACGTCCGTGTGAAGAGACCACCAAATAGATTTTGTGTGAGCAACAAGGCTGTTTATTTCACCTGGGTGCAGGCAGCCTGAGTCCGAAAAGAGAATCAGCGAAGGGAGATAGGGGTGAGGCCATTTTATAGGATTTGGGTGGGTAGTGGGAAATTACAGTCAAAAGGGGTTATTCTCTGGCTGGCAGGGGTGGGGGTCACAAGGTGCTCAGTGGGGGAGCTTTTGAGCCAGAATGAGCCAGGAGAAGGAATTTCACAAGGTAATGTCATCAGTTAAAGCAGGAACAGGCCATTTTCACTTATTTTGTAGTGGAATGTCATCAGTTAAGGCAGGACAGGCCATCTGGATGTATATGTGCAAGTCACAGGGGATATGATGGCTTAGCTTGGGCTCAGAGGCCTGACATTCCTGTCTTCTTATATTAGTAAGAAAAATAAAATGAAATAGTGGTAAAGTGTTGGGGCAGTGAAAATTTTGGGGGGTGGTATGGAGAGATAACGGGCGATGTTTCTCAGGGCTGCTTCGAGTGGGATTAGGGGCGGCATGAGAACCTAGAGTGGGAGAGATTAAGCTGAAGGAAGATTTTGTGGTGAGGGGTGATATTATGGGGTTGTTAGAAGGGACATTTGTCTTATAGAATTATTGGTGATGGCCTGGATACGGTTTTGTATGAATTGAAAAACTAAATGGAGTAAGAGAAAGAGAAAAACAGGTATTAAAGGACTAAGAACTAGGAGGACCCAGGACATCCAATTAGGGAGTGCCCAAGGGGGTTCAGCATAATTACTTGGCTTGGTTGGTGAGTTTTCAGGCTCTATCCAAGTTTTTGGGGTGCATTTCAAGTTGGGCTGGTGTCTGGAATGAGACTAAGGCCTAATAAAAAGGAGTGTCTATACAGAAGCTCAAATGGGCTGAAACCTGTAGCATTCCAAGGACACTTCTACCAACTTCTTTTTGATAGAACAGGTATTTTTAAGGCATCAGAATTTACTGTTAATTGAAAAATTTTCATGATTTTAAATAATCTAAGAACCATAAATAGCATTACCTTGTTTCATGAAAATAGTTTACGAAAATAGTACACTATATGAAATCCTCAATTCTTATTGATAAATATATAGTGAAAATAGAATCTTTATGGCTTGACGAAGCCTTTTTCTATCATTAAAACTATCTGAGAATAGGCTCTATTCATTAAGTTAGTTATTTAAATTAAGGAGATTCAAGTATTGATTATTTGTTTATCCTTTTGTTTAAAAATGAGTAACCATGCTCTAACTCCTAAATAATTTTGTTTTCTTATGTAATACATTAACTTTTATTACCCCAAATATGATACATGGAACTCAAGCTTTTATAAATAAGTGTTAATTACAAATAATATCCAAAGTCCATTGTTTGTAATGGTTTGTTAAATAACATTAAACAGGATTTTGTTGTTGTTGTTTCTCATTTAGATTAGCTTTGCTTCAGCTTAAATGAGAACAGCTTAGAATATTTAATATACCAATGCAAAGTGTGATGTCTAAAATTGTAGGTATAACAAACAGTATTTCCCTAATCTATTTGAACATGAAAAAAAGTTTCTCCCCTATAGGGCATCTTGAGAAATTACTGTTCATGGATCACACTCAGAGTTGTAATGGCCGAGGACTTTATCATATATTTAGCTAACTCTTCTGAATTAATGGTTGTACTTACTGGTTTCTGTAATTCATGGTTCTTTCACTATTTTAGATTGTTTCAACTATAAGGGAGTAAATAGGTAAGTTCAGTGTTCATGCAATTTTTATTAAATAAAATGAAAATAGGAAAAGCAAAAAGGGAATGCTAATCTACTTTTTATCTGGTTCATTATAAGGTAGTGCAAGACACCCTTAGATCAAGCATGGGATACACAGATACGGTTAAACGGTCTGGTTTACATTTGTTTACATTCAGAATTAAACAGAATGTGTTTCTTTCAATGATTTATAATTCACATTTTGTAAATACTATCTTCTATCTGTGTGCATCTATAATTACATTGTTAGATAATTTAACTATAATATATTACTCTAATGATTGTGTAGCCAATAAGCCCATGTGCATGCAGTGATAATTAGCTTATTGCGAAAATACAGAAGAAAGGCAATCAAAATCCGCACATAATGGTCAACCAACTGAAGGGTCTTAATTATGAAATATTAGCCAACTGAGGACATGGTTTGGAAAAAGTTACCTTAGCAAAAAGAAAAAAGGAAACAAAGCAGATAACAGATACAAGAGGCATGTCCATGAGCATGGGCATGTCTATGAGCATACTATTATGATTCATACCAGATCTCATCATAGATGAGAGGCCACATGAGTTAACCATGATACAGCAGAAGACAGGATATGGGAAAGAAGATCTGTTGACTTTAGTCTTGGAAGATTCTACTTTGAGTGGCAATTTTAAAGAATATCAAGAATATTATATTTCTTTCCCTTATAGATCCAGTCTCACTCCTTGATTCTCCATTGGATGCTTGTTTACGTGTTCTCACATTTTAAATGCTGTATAAAGACCTTCCACTTTTAAAAACCATATAGACAAAGTGTAGAGGATAGGTATAACTACAAATTGTAACAAAAATATTGAATATTAATTTATGTAAGAATTGCTATATACTTTGATGTACATTAGTCTGTATATATGTAAAACTCATATACTTATATAAAATTAAAGTTTAAATTATAAAAATAGATAACTGAAGATTTGCTGAGGAGAGGTTGAAAAAAGTATAAATACTCTTTACCTTCTTGGGCTTCTCCCACAGTTTTTCCAAAGGCTGCAAAGCTATTATTTACGTCTGGTTCCCTAGAAGCAGACCTGCAATAGGAAATTTTACGCTATTGATTTATTAAGATAGTGTTTTCAGGAGAAACAAGTAAGGGAGTGACGGAAGCAAGGTGGAGAAAGAGAAGGAGCTGCAAAGATGTGCTTTCAGGTGAAGACTAAGTTCGTTCTGATCCCCTGTGAACTTGGACCACAAATGATGAGACAGTTTGTCATTCCCTGAAGTCAGAAAGCAGGGCTTTTTGTGCACCTTCAACCATGGGTTGCAAGGTGGAGAGAGAGAAAGGGTGCACCAGTATAATACCCAGTCACTTTTAGGAAGGTGAGTGTGATAGTTAATTTTATGTCTCAACTTTACTGGGTCATGGCACACCAAGGCATTTGATTAAATGTTAATCTGGATGTGTCTGTGAGGTTGTTTCTGGATGAAATGAACATTTTTGTAAACTGAGTGTAGTAGTTTGCAGCCTTCCCCCACCACAATGTGGGTGGGGCTCATCCAATCAGTTGAAGGCCTTACTAGAACAAAAATGCTGAGTAACGGGGGAAGTCCTCCTGCCTGACTACTTTGAACCGGGACATGTGCCTTTTTTTTCTGCCTTCAGACTCAAACTAAACATCATCCTTTCCTGGCTCTCAATCCTGCTGGTCCCTGAACTAAAACACACATTATCAACTCTACTTGTTCTTAGTCCTTTGGAGTCAGACTGGGACTACACCATTGACTCTTCTGGAACTCCAGCTTACTGACTACAGATCTTGGAACTTTTCAGCTTTCACAACCATGTAAGCCAATTCCTTTCTAATAAATAAGCCTCTCTCTATATATACATACTACTGGTTCTGTTTCTCTGGAGAATTCCAACTAACGAGGTGAGAAATGGCTTCTATAACATTAAATGAAAAGCTCCGGAAAATACTGGTCTTAGAGTAAACATTGTTTCTTATGAAATGTTTCCTGTGATTTAACCCCATATTTACTGTCTAAATTTATCTGTCTAAAATAATTTTCAGGATTCTAATTTCACTAAATGTTTACACAGGTACCCTATCATTCACTTTCAACAAAGCTATTCTATATACTAAATTGCCGCTGTGTTCTTTTTGGAAACCTAACATTTAGAAAAATCCAAAAGATGATCTATCTGTTACTTAAACCTGAAACACTTAAATCTATCTATTACTTAAATTTATCTATTACTTAAAGCTGAAATGCTTACTTTTTAGCAAACATTTACTTTGTTACCTATTTCTGAGAGTGCAAAAGCTTCCTTTGAAAATGAGACATAAAATCAAGAAATGCAATTAAAGCTTTAGGACTGGAAATTTCTTAGAGATTATCTTGTTCAATATACTTTTTTTTCATACAAGTAAAGTGAGGGAGAATATGATGTCAGTAAGCCATAGGGGACATATGGGAGAAAACTTTTTACTTTACATTTTTAAGTTTTAACACCTTGATCAGCAATTATTTTTAGCTGGAGCTTAGTTTAAAGTCATTTATATACCATACATTTTTAATGTTGAAATCTTATTGCTTATGGTTCTAACTTCAACCAAAAAATACCTCAGACGCAATTTGCCAGTAAATATTTTATTAAAAGAATGTATCCTTCATAGAGAACAGATTATCATGAACACAATGTAGTCATTGTTTTTAAGACAGTTTGTTACTACAAACCTTTGAAAAAATAGTAATGGTGGTTGATAAAAATATTGACATAGCCATATTAACACATTTCATCAGATATCCCTGTGAGGTCAGTACTTTCATTAATCTATTTTCATTAACATATGAGTAAACTGTGGTGTCTGAATTCAGTTATTCTGGCTCACAAAATGGTCTTATCAACTACTATATTCTTCTCTAGAGCACACATATTATCAACACTGAAACTATTGTTTAACTCATTGGAATATACACTTAAACCATTTTCATACATATTTGCTGGAAACTTATATGAACTAAATACTATTTCACCACTTTTCTTGTTTTGGTTATGAAATAAAACAATGAAAAATCATTGGGTGTAACTTAGTGAGCAAGTGGAAAATCATGTACTTTAGTCCTTCTCTTAATCAGTGTGTAAGTAATAAAACTTGCTATTTAATATGAAGGTGATGATCTTTATCCACTGTCAAAGGACATGTATGTGGGGCTACTTTTGCTGTAAATAAAGGATTACATAAGCTACATTTATTATTCTTAGGAAAAAGTACAATGGCACAGAAATTAGGAGGCCCTGGGTTTAATTTCTGCTCTGTAAGTAGTTATCTGACTTTAGCCAAGCATTTAGCTCTATGAGAATCATTTTCCTCTTCTTGAAAGTGAAGAGGTAGGAGTTTTGACCTAGATCAGCTTATAGATTCTTTCTAGGTCTATTCTAACATTCTATGAGTCTATGATCTAGACCTCATTAATGGTCTGCTATTAGTACTAGTCATGCCCAAATGAAATATATTAAGTTGCATTTTGTATGTGATAGGTGCTGCCAGATTTTAGATTCGTACTTTTAATTTATATTTTGAGATCCTCTTCTACCTTCTCTATGCTTTTTAAGAAAGTTTTACTCTTAGAAAAGAAAATACATGGATTGATTGAGATCATTCAAAAATTTTTAAATTATTTTACAAATTAGATTATAAAGATTAAACCTCATTAATAAGAATAAATTAAATGTTTAAAGGTTAGAAACAGACATCAGATTGGACAGTATAGCAGTACCCTATCTGAACTGGAAAGAAAAATAAAAGTATTATTATACTTTATCCATGTAGGAAAGTTATATAACATGTCAAGAGTGAAGAATGAGTTTGGAAAAGTTACTCTTCATGGCATTCTTTTACTGTGAACCTCGAATGGTGTGCTTGAGCCATTGGAAGCAGGCTGAAACAATTGGAAAACACTGAATTAGTGGGAGGTAAGGGCGGTATCTGCAACAGCTGAAGTAAAATGAACTTTTCTGCAGAGTAAAGCAGCTTAGTTACAACCCTCAAAGCTCAAACGTCAATCCATTCCCAAGCAGGACAAGTGTGGGTGATATATGGAAAGGCTATTTTAAAATCCGCTTGAGCTTGCCAATCTGGAGATTTGCCCAGGAAAGAGAGCCTCAGAAAAATCACTATGCAAACAAGCAAATTTTATCAAATTTATGCAGAACTTGAGAGTCACAGAAACTAATTGGACAGAATCCCATCTAAGATTTCATCATTAATAATTACTATGACAGATAGTTATTTTAACTGTCTTTTCTCTCATGTCTGTTTCAATGACTTAATAAGTATGTGTATTTGTTTTGTGCAATATTATCATGGAAAAAATACTTTCCCAACATGTCCTTATAAAACTAATTCTGTTCTTTTGGACCTTGCTGAATCTTACATCATTTTTCAAATATGGCTATGCTGTCAAATAGAAGTGGTAGGAACATTTTTTTCTAAAGTCAGAGCATTTCATTTTGAATGCTCAAGAAAATCACAAAAGCCAAGTGTTACTTTCTTTTAAAATAAAGGTTTGTTTAACATCTTGCGTTATGCAAAATATTTAAGTGACATTAAATAATTGTGAATACTTTCTGTAATATCAACAGAATATTTTTGTCCGCAAAGTGATGTCAATATATTGAGTGAAACACTCTGTATTAAACATAATATTAATGCTTATTGACTATGTATGTTAATGTCTTTTGCAGACATCAGTTGAATCACTATGACTTATTCTAAATGAGATATTTTTAATGAAAATGTATCACACAGACAAGCTAAGCCATTTCCAGGAATATTGTAACAGCTTCAAAAGAAGATACTATAGTGTTAAAGGGAAGCATATGATTCTTGATGTTAGTGCCAGAGAGCTATAGTTTTAATGTGTTGAATCACTACGAGTGATGACATGAATGATTAGATTTTGTAATAACAACTTAATTTGAAAGAAGGAGATTCTCTGATTCAGGAACTTACTAAAATTTCTCAACAAGTGATAAAGAATGAAAATATGACAAAAAAGTTTTCAGATAACCTAAAAAAAACTTCAAGTATAATGATTATTTTTGTAAGCAATAAGATAGATTTGAGTTGATGAAAGTACTCCAGATGGAGTGTAAGTAGTATTTCATTCCTGCAGAAAACACTTCATATTTAGTTATTGAGATGGTTATCTTAAAGACATTTATTTAAGATGCTAAATTCTGGCATGTCAAATTACAGTGCTATTTGATGACAGGTAGATCAACAAGATTAGGTTATATTTATTAACAATTGAGAAATTAAAACATAGTGGAATGCACAGCAACCAAATTAGGATAAAATTCCCTGAAGGTTTAATTGGCCGGTACTCTTTTGGAATATATTAATATTGATGCACTCACTTTAAAAGACCAGCATTAACACTATCAACCCAATCATCATAGATCACTGTTGATAACCAGACAGCAATTATTACGGCACATTGTCAGTGAAGTTATTATTTTAGATTATATGATGATGTGGCTTGGAATAAATTCTAACTAATTATAAGAAATTGAAAGAGGCAACATTCAAATTACAAATGATGTTTAATAAAAGGGCTCACTTGGAAAATGCTAGAAAGTAACCTCTTTTACTTGGCATCATTTAACCATCTCTAAACTTAATACAATGTGTACTTTTTTTTTTTCTCCAGTGAGTGGCATAGGACATAAATTTCTTTTGAATCAATTTTGTTTTCAAAACTTTGCAGTTAGGAATTGATTTGGTATGAAAAAAAATATATTTTTTCAATAGCTGTCATTCAAACTTTAGTGAAATAATTTTATAATTGGTTGTTTAATGGCGAGCATTCAGCAACTACTATTACCATGATTAAAAGTTCTGTGAAGAAGGGATTGGTGTCTGCCATGTGAACCAGAGACCCAGCACCTACCTTACACGGTGTACAGTCCCTCAATAAGGAGTTGCTTATTAATGAAATGAATGCACAGGCCCATAGCTAGTAACTGGGAGGAAAGGGGATTCAAGTCAAACTTCTGACTTCATGTGCAGAGACTAATATGAATTTGTATGCAGCAAGATACAAGCATCCAATTCATGGATATGTTTCTCAATGAACTCAAACATTACTATTGAATAAACTATGTGCAAGATGAATAGCTTGACCAAATCAGTCTGTCATTCTTGTGGCATGATTTCATGGTTTGCTGTTCATGGAAATGCCTTTAAGTTATATTACATATGATTCCAGAGAGTTCATGGCTAGGGCCACTGATTTAATTCTCAGAGGAAAAATCAGATTTTCCAGGAAAACCTTCCTTTCCCCCCCCCCATAGTTTGTAACCTCAACTCTATATGAAAATGTCTGTCTTGTTCTAAATGAAATTTTGGGTTAAATGTGAGCAGCCATTAGGTTTTTCCATTTCAAAATCTGAATCATCAGTTGACCAACTGGGTCACTGTTAAATTATTTTAAATATTACTAAATCCACTTTTGGTTCTAAATTTATACTGTATTAATAGCAACCAAGTGATATACATTTTATCCCTTTTAATTCTGAAAATATCTTCCATGAGATAAACGTTAGCATCCCAACAGGAGAGATGTAGAAAATGAGACAGATAATTCAGATCAAAGTCTGCCCAATTTAAACAATTCATCAAGTTATTATTCTACAGTAAAATAAAGACAGTAATAAAGAGACGGATCACCCTTAATCAACACAGAATTAAACTACCTAGGTCCACTTATACTCAAAAATTTTTTCCACCAAACAAATAAAACCTTTGTGGTATGCAAACCTGCCTATACATAGTGCCAAAATTTTAGTATATATATATTCCACAGGCCGGACTGCGGGATTTGAGTATGCACCAATTTTGTGTTTATGTAGCATCCTGGAATCAATCCCCCAACTATACTGACAGACAGTGCACTATTGTTCATAGTAATTTCTAGATAGTAGACACGAGCAAAAATTACTGTATTAATGTGATTTGTAAGTTAAAAATAATGTATATAGCACAGGCTATTGTTAGGGTCACTTAATCCAGGCTCCAGAGCCCTATGACTAGAGAGAAACACCTTGAGTTGATATAAAATTCCACGAATATAAACAAAAAAACCTAAATTGTCCCCGCTGCCGAATTAGGAGAACTCTTAAGAAATATTTGAGGTTTTACTTTTATGATTCTCTGAGTTATTGAGTCTTTAAATGTCACAATCTTTTCAAAATACAAAAATACAACTATGAATGTTACTGTATTAACTAACACAGTGTAGGTGGACTCCCTAGACCTTTTGGGAGGCTTGGAGAAGCATTCTTATTCTATGCTGAAGGGGAGGAATGGGCAAGTGAGGACTAGCTTTCTTAGAGCTTTATTTAAATCAAAGGATTATGTAGGTTGTAGAGTCACACTAATAGATCAGAAATTTTTAAAAATTATTTTTTCCCTGTATTTGGCAAAACTGATACTAAAGAAAAATTGAAAATTTAATTTGTCACCTTCTTGGTGGCTAGGAGACATTTACTCATTTTCCCCAGTGAAATGTACCACCACAATATTTCAGTGTTCAGCAGGGCAAAAAAAGAAGAAACAGGCATTTTGAGGAATTCATACCCAGTAAATATGGCAGAGGTTGGCATAGACACTGAGACTGAGAAACAACTGTTGCGGAAGGGCTGGGCTTAGAGTCCCATATTCATGTTGTGCAATGCCTGTTCTGGAATCAAGCCTGTGAATAGTTTAGTGATTGGCTTAGATATTACTTCTGGCTGCATAATCTCTAAATCCAGTTTTCTGGCCCTCCTAGAATTTCCGAGGGCTATCTTAGAAACTTTAATACATTCTTCTTCCGTTTCACTTAGTTTTTCTCATTTTAGCTAATAAATCTAGCTAAAATAAGCCTGTCCTACACAACAGGTTTGTGTGTTAGAATAATAGTCCCCCAAATAGGTGCACATCATAATTCTGGGAATTCTGAAATCCCGAATGTAAATTTTCTTGGTAAAAAGGGATTCTGCATATCTGATGAAGATTACAGACTTCGAAATGGATAGCTTATCCTAAATTATTCAAATAGGCCCAATCTATTCATATACATCCTTAGAAACAAATTATTTCTGGTGAGTGCAAGAGAGAGTTAGAGAGATATGACAGAAGAGGCAGGAAATACTTTAAGCATGAGAAAGATTCCATTAGCTGTTGCTGACTTTGAAAATAGAAGAAGGGTGCCATGAGCTGAAGAGTGCAAGCAATCTCCAGGAGCTAGTAACGGCCTCAACTGACAACCAGCAGCAATAGAGACCTCAGTCCTACCCGCTGGATGGAACATTCTGCCAACAATCTGAACAAGCAAGCAAACAGAACCTCTCTTAGAGTCCACTGGAGTTCTGACCCATGGAATTCTAAAACAATAAATTTGTAGTGTTTAAAGTCACTAAATTTATGATTATAGAAAACTAATTTAAGGCTAGAGCAAACTCAACAGTTCATGGATCAGTGTCTTACTGGTAATGGGACAGGGACAATTTCTATAAAACATTTGTATAAAACCAGAAAAGGTGAGCTTGTTTCTGGAGACATTGATAGGACATGGACCCTAATTCGTAGTCATAAAGTACAAAGTTTAGAATTATCTATTCTTTCAGAGTCTAAGTTATCAAGTGACAGGTGTGTATCTGGTTACTAAATTTATTTAATGAATTTAAATATTAATACATACTTCATTTTTAACGAATGTAAAATCAATATAAAGGCCTTTAAGAATTGGACTTAGCTTGATGGAAAAGCAGTTACCTAAAGTCTTGTATCTTAAAGGATGGTTCGTGGGAGCTTGTTTGAGTGCAGAATATCTGATGCCACCTGAGACCTACTGTCTTAATTTGTGTTGCTTAAAGGAATATCTGTGGCTAGGTAATTGACGAAGAAAAGAGGTTTATTTGGCAGTTCTGTTGGCTGGACAAAAAGCATGAGGCTGATGACTGCTTGGCTTCTGGAGAGGGCTTTTGTGCCACATCAAAATATGGCTGAGAAGATAAGATGAGAAGCAGGCACATGAAAAGAGGAGAAAACCTGAGAGGTATCCTGGCTTCGTAACAATTCACTCTTGAGAGAACTAATCCTGTCTCATGAGAGCCAGAATCACTCAATCCCAGGAAAATAGCACCAAGCTACCCATAAGGAATTCATCCCCATAGCCCAAACACCAGCCTCTAGGCCCCACCTCCCAACACCATCACGATGGGGACCAAACTTCAATATGAGCTTTGGTGGGGACAAGTAAACCATATCCAAATCACTCCAGCTACAAAATTAGAATGTGCATTTTAATAAGATCCCCCAATGATTTTTTGCTGCCTAATGTTTGGGAAGCACTGATGTAAAGCTTGAACAGCAAAAATTGGAAAGATACCCAAATTAAATTTAAAAATCGCTATGTTATCACTGTACTAATCTTATTCTTAGGCATTCTACATTTTGTTTTATCACTTATAAAAAAGGTATTATATACTATTTCATAGGGTTAAAAAGAAGATTTAATGATCAATGAAATTAGTAATTAGGTAATAAATGCAAAGCTCTCTGCAAAGTGCCTGGTCAATAACAAATGTTTATAAAATATAAATATGATCAGTATCATTTCTTAATAGCCCATTCCTCTACACTAGCCTTCCTCTTCCTGCTTGTCCAATAGTCCAATTTAAATAATATCTATACAGCAACTTGGGAACTCTGGCGCAACTAATTATTTTAAATGGCAGTTACAGTAAATCAGGAGAGAATCAAGCATTTTTTTATCCCTCCTTTTTCCCCTTTGCAGAGGAAATGAGATAAGAAATGAAGGTTCTACCTAATTGTAATACCTAATATTCATTATGTTTTCATATACATTAATTCATTGCCTATAAAAATTATTCAGCTCTGAATATTTAGCCCAGTGGAAAATGACTTTAATCTGTGCAAATGAAGTCATATATAAAATCTAAAATGAGAAAAGACATAGATTTAGATACGTATATTTTTATATCTTCAACATAAGTATAAGCATGAAATAGAAATCTGCAGGCCTAGTTAAGAAGCCAACAGGACCTGGGTTTAAATTCTGACCATTTGTCTTACTATGTGACATTTGGCAAACCAACTTAACTACTCTCAAGTTTAGTTTCCTCATCTATAAACATCTGTCTTAAAACATTATAATTCTTAATAAATATAAACATATTTTCCATGTGATCTGAAACATAGTAGGAATAAAATAAAGGCTTTTTTCTCTCTTTTCAGACTGTTAGGTTTATATAAATAAGATAACATATGTACCAGTATTATATCTCTAAATTTTAATCTGCACATTTTCTGCATATTTTCCTCAGCCTCTTAGCATTGTTTTCCAAGGCCATTTTTTTCCCCTGCTCATCTTGAGGGTTGGAAAGCATCAACAAACACTCACATGTAAGTAAGTGGTAGAAAAATTCAACTATCTGTTTAAACAATAGCTTCAGACAAGATAAGAGTGGAACTGTACATAGAAGAATAGAAGGTGGACCGGTAATGAGTAACTCTGCTTGGAAAAAAGGAAAGAAGGGATCCTAAACATTGAAGGGAAAAGAGTAAATAATATCTTTCTTTTAAAGGGCTAGAGACAAACAAAAGGAGCTGAGCACCGACATCTCTAAACAGGGACTGTATCATCCCATCAGATAGAGACAGAATTCTGTCCAGTAGTCCTAAACCATTAAGAACATCACATCTTGAACATAATTTGAGGGAGTTAAACAGTGTACTGGTGACTAAAATGGAACAAAACACAATCAGAGATTATTCCACTATAAATTACAGCAGCAGTGTATAAACTGTCAAAGATAATTGCTATTTGCTTCTAACTCCAGAGAAAGTAGAGAAAGACTAAGTATCTTAAGAAGAACAGTGCCTAAGGCTACAGGGGACCCTGAACTTGAATACGAAAACCCTTAAACTTGATTACTTCACTAATTTGAGTAACTACTAGAGCTTCACGAAGTCACAGAGAGATTGGAAAATTATTAATAATTCTTGCATTTATTTATTTAGTATTTAAATATCTATTATCTGTATATAATTATAAATAACTATTTTTTACTGATGCATTTGGATACATGCATGAAATATTTTTATTATAAACAATTTACAATATGAGTTTCTTTACGATGTTGTTAAATTGTTTTTCTTAAGCCTTGGAATCTATTTAAAAAATATAATTTTACATTTACATTTAATTGTTTTATATGCATTTTTGAAGAAGGCTAAGGGTTAAAATAGCCAGTTAAAAATAGCCACTAAAGATTTTAATGATAATTCTTATACTTCTATCAAATACTTTAAATTTATAAGATGTATTGAGTAGTTAGTATATACAAGGCACTATCCGATGTGTCAAGATGATGATGGAAGAGACATGCTTGTTCAAGAATGGTATTTAATGTTATAGGAATATGTGTAAAAATGATACGACACAATTCTATGGACACGTATGTTTTCGTGCACATGGTTGTTATTTGTGTTAATTTCTCTCAGATAGCTTAAGCTGATTCTTAAAAGGGTAGCTCAGTGTTTGAGAAGCTGAGCAATGCTTTTGAAACTCCCTCAAGTCTAGAGAGAAAACTTAAGTAAACAACAAGCGGTGTAGCTTTCCCATACACTGATGCCTAGTTTTAAATTATTTCAAGTCTGAAACTAAATTAGGTAATCCCAGATTTCTAGTGATCTCTAACTGTGTTTAAGAGTTTAAACAACTTTGCTTGTTATATTCAAGAAGATAAATGATAAATTAGAAATATTTGGCAGAGCATGAGGCTTTTTAAAAAATGAATATTCTAGAACTTAAAAAAAAAAGAACCTAAATGAAGAATTTAATAGATTGGTTCAACCATAAAGTAGATATAGCTAAAGAAAGATTTAGTTTATTTGAAATAGATCACAAGAAAATTTCCAGAATGAAGTGAGAAGAGATGAAGTATGTTAAACACAGGGCAGTATTTCAGAGACAGAAAGAACACAATTAGAAGAACAAAAACATGTGTAATTTGATTTTCAATATGGGAAGAAAGAAAAAATGAGGAAGAAGCAATATTTAGAGATACCATTTCTGCAAATTTTCCAAAATTGACCACAACAGAAATATCACCAATCACAGAGACTTTGAGAATGAAAAAAAAAAAAAGTGAAAAAACACACACCCTTAGGTTCACACAGTGAAATTTCTGAGGGAGGAAGGGGAGAGCGAGAAAGACAGAGATAGAGAGAGAGATTGAAATAAATGGGTAGTACAATTTAGAGCACAAAAACATGAGCCCAAAGAACATTAGTGTAACTATAGCTAAAAAAAGTGTACTTTAATGCAGAATGCATAGCAAGACATTAGAATATATACCTCATGAAAGAAAAGACATAATTCACTAGGAATATTTAAAATTTTGAATTTTTAATGCAGCCAATAGTAAAACCTTGAAACATGACAGCACTGAAAAGAGTAAAAGAAAAATGTATAATTATAGTGGAAAGTTTATTGTTCCTTACTAATGGTTATAGAAACAGAAAAAAACTAAAACTATGAAAGATTTCAAGAATTTAACTAAAAATTTGTCCTAATTGACTTATTTTTAGTTTGTAATCAACAACTTCAGACTCCATAATGACATTTACACAAATTGAAATTATATTCAGACTATACTTTGATCATGATATATTTCTGCTAGACATAAATACATAATTTTGTATCTCTACCTCTGTATCTATATGCACACATATGAGTCACTAGATGTATATAACTGAGATACTTGTATATAACCTATAAATAAAAGAAAAACCAGAATGAAAATTTGTGGAAAATTTATAGGCTTAAATTGATATCTTAGAAAAGAACATTTGAAAATCAATGATCTAAGTGTCCTTCTCAATAAGCTTTAAAAGGAGCAAATTAAGACAAAAGAAGTTATTTGCAAGGAAATAATATAAGATTACAGCTTAAGAATGCAAAAATAAAAAGTTGATCAATAAACCCTAGAATTGTATCTTTGACAGTCTTTGTAATTGATAAATGCCTTGTAAAAGTTAGAGGGAAGGAGGGAAGGAAGGAAGGAAGGAAGGAAAGAAGGAAGGAAGGAAGGAAGGAAGGAAGGAAGGAAGGAAGGAAGGAAGGAAGGAAGGAAGGAAAAAAGGAAGGAAGGAAGGAAGGAAGGAAGGAAGGAAGGAAGGAAGGGAGGGAGGGAGGGAGGGAGGGAGGGAGGGAGGATGGGAAGGAAAACAAGAGAGACTATCTAATATTAGAAACTGTTAAAATTTAGAAGACACCAAGAGAATATTATGAACAATTTTACTCCACATTAAAATGTTTAGATGATATGGACAGTCCTAGAAAAAATGTAACTTGTTAAATTTGACATAGGTGAAATAAAATAATCAAATATTACTACATTTACTGAATAATTTAATATAAAATCTAAAACTTTCCTATAGAGATAATTACAGTTCCAGATGCTATGACCAATTAATTCAACCAAATATGTAGGGAAGAATAAATGCCAGTATTGCACGAGTCTTCCCAAGAATGGGAAAAATAGGAACAAATGTTGATAACATATTCTGTCAAGAATGTTATCACTGGCAAAAAAATAGGCCAATTTAAATCATGAACACAGATGCAAAAATCTAAAATATTAACCAAAACATACAATGAAATATAAGAAGAGCAGCATATCATAATCAACTTGGGTTTATCTCATAAATATAAGTTGAGCTTAACATTTGAAAAATGACCCATGTTTTTTAGTACTACATTAAATCATTTGATTTCAACATATAAAACTCCCTTAACAAATTAAACACTTAGTCATGAAAAAAAAATTTAGAAAACCAGAAATTGAAGAATATTTTATCAGTGTAATATCGAGTATGTACAATGGTATGTAGCTAACCTCATACTTTACGGTATGATTTTAAATTACTTTTATTTAAAATAAGAAAAAAATGATACATCTTATCATTACTTCTATTCAACATCTTACTAGAGGTCCAACCCAATATAATAAAAGCACAAATGAGAAAAATTAATGAATATTGTAAAATGAGAAATAAAAGTGTCATTACAGACAGCATAATGATGTACCAGAAAGTAGAGACAAATCTCCAAATAAATTGTTAAAATGAAGAACTGAGTTTAGGAAGAATACTGAACATAAGCTCAGCGCACAAATACAAAATGTATATGCATATAGCAGGTACAAAAATCAAAATGAAATAACTTTAAAAATACCATTTTCTGTTTCTTTTTTTTTTAACTTTTATTTTAGATTTGCATGTATATGTGGAAGTTTGTTACATGGGTAAATTGTGTGTCACAGGGGCTTGGTGTACAGATTATTTCATCACCCAAGTAATAAGCATTGTACTCAATAGGTAGTTTCTTGATCCTCCTCCTCCTGCCAACCTCCACTCTCAAATAGACCCTAATGTCTGTTGTTCCCACTCAGTGTTTAGCTCCCACTTATAAGCGAGAACATGCAATATTTGGTTTTCTGTTCCTATGTTAGTTGGCTTAGGATAATGGCCTCTAGCTTCATCCATATTTTGCAAAGGACATGATCTCATTGTTCTAAATGACTGTGTAGTATTCCATGGTATATATGTACCACATTTTCTTTATCCAGCCTACCACCAATGGGTATTCAGGTTGATTCCATGTCTTTGCTATTGTAAAATAGCAGTGCTATTGTGAAATAGCAGGTAGTGCTGTGATGGACATATGCATGAGTGTGTCTTTATGGTAGAACGATTTACATTCCTTTGGGTATAAACCCAATAATGGAATTGCTGGCTCAGATGGTAATCTTGTTCTAAGTTCTTGGAGAAATCTCCAAAAGCTTTCTACAGTGGCTGAACTAATTGATATTTCCACCAGGAGTATATAAGTGTTCCTTTTTCTCCACAACCTCACCAGTACTTGTTAGGCATGAAATAACATCATTTCCAATAAATAGAATTGAACAAATTTTTAAAAACTAAACTAGTGAAAAACAAGCAATAACCCTGCTCAGACAAGTAAAAGTATTATTGAGAGGTAAGTAATTATACAAGTCAGATATCAAAGAATACATAATATATTATCCAATTTATTTAAGGATTCCTAATGGCAAATTTGAACTTTAGAATCAGATGTCAGAGTAGTGGTCACCTTTGATGAGGAAGATGGTTGGAATGAAGATTGTACAGAAAGGACTATGTCTTGAGTCTATTTCTTTTTTTGGATGAGTATTACATGGTTGCTTGCTGTGATAATTTGTTTCATTATAGATTCATTTTATGCATTTTATGTGTATGTGTTATATTTCAAAACACAAACATTTAAAAATCCTAATCATTAATATAACAGAAATAGTTTATATATACTATATATTTATATATATTTATATACAGTTGGCCATTGGACAATGTTAGGGTTGGGGTGCCAATTCTCACGCAATTGACAATTTATGCATAAATTTGACTCCTCAAACTTAACTACTATAGCCCACTATTGACTGGAAGCCTTACTGAAAACATAAATGATTAACATACAAATAGACTAGTATCTGTGTGTACTTTATGTATTCATACATACCTTAATAAATAAACATATTGATTAACAATAATCTGTATATAAGTGGACCCTTGCAGTTCAAACCTGTGTTGTCCAAGGGTCACATATATAGATCAAAACATATATAACAAAGGTTAAGAGAATCTCAGCAATACAGAAAGAGTACAAATCCTTTGCTCAGTTGTATGTTAGATAGTTTGTGTGTCTAGAAACCCAGAGTGAGGATGCCATTTATGTCCTGATATGATTGTGCCAATGAGAACAAACCCACCTGGCAGCATCTTACCTTCTTTAGGCCAATAGAAGTTATTTAGGAAATTACCTCTTTCAGTGAATTAAATTAGCCAAATAGATTTGTATAGCCTTCCATGCCAAATGTAAGTGATAAAGCTGCCCGTATATTTAGGATTAGACAATGAAGGTTGGCTTTTTTGAAAAATTGAGTTTCATTTGCCAAAAAAGGAGATCAGTGCCAATTTAAAAAGCCAAATGCAGTGATAGTCACTGCTTTTCAAAGAAAGTGTGTATGAGGGCTGGAGGGAATTCCTCTATTATTTATTTTTATGAATGCCTCTCAGCAGATGATGTCTATTCCTGCAGAGCTACACAAATATTATCTTGAACATAAGTTTTTCAGAAAAATGAAAAAAGTCTATTGCTTCAGTCAAAAATTATGTGCTGTATCAAGACAATAAAGCCTATGTAGCTTTATTGTTCTATTGGCAGTCAATTGTTAAATTACCAGTCTGTTTGTAACCTAATGAGCATTCCACAAGCTCCTTCTGTTATACCTTTGCTACTGAGAAAAGTAAAATAGAGAATTGAGCAATCATTTGATTGAGTAACTGATCCCAAATTCCCACAATAAAGACAATTATAATTATTTTGCAAATTGACATAAACATAAAATACGTACCTTTAGAACATAAAATTCAATTACATCAGTCAAACAAATATGTTCAGCATTTTTATTTCTGTGTTTATAATTTAAAAAGAAACTTAGAATCAAACAATGTAAGGATGCCCACTTTCGTCCCTCTATTTAATGTAACAATGGACTCCTCACCAGGGAAATTAGGCAACAACTAAATAAATGAAATACATTGAAATTGGAAAAAAAAAAAAAACTAAAATTATTTATTTTAAAGACATTATCTTACACACAGAAAATCCTAAAAATGTGGAAAAAACTAGTAGGGCTCAGTTCTAATTTAAATTCAGCAATGTTGCAGAATACAAAATCAACACATGAAATTTAGCTGCATATTATTTTTCACTAATAATGAACAATCTGAAAAGGAAATATAAAAAAAAGATTCATTTACTTAGAAATAAATGTAACCAAACAGGCTAAAGACATGGACTCTAAAAACTACAAAATGAAGCTGACAGAAATTAAAGAAGATATAAATAAATGGAAATCCATCTTCATTGATTAGAATAATGTTAAAATGTCAATACTACATAATATGATCCATAGATTTAGTGAAAATCCTTATCAAAATTTCAGTGGTGTTTTTTGCAGAAACAGAAAAATACATCCTAAAGTTTGCATGGAATCTCAAGGGACCTGAAGAGCCAAAACAATCTTGAGAAACAACACACTTGTAGGTCTTATGTGCCTTACTTTCAGAATTTATTACAAAACTACAGTAATCAAAACAGTGTGGTACAGGCATAAATACTAACTGGCAGTAATAGACAGTCCAGAAATCAAGCCCTGAATTCATAATCCAGTTATTTTTTGAAGGTGTGTCAAAATTATTCAATGGGAAAAGAACAGTGTTTTCAACAATTTTGCTTGGGAAAACTTACATCTACATGCAAAAGTTGGATATTTATATTACACCATGTACAAAATTTAACTCAAAATGTATCAAATACCTAAACATAAGAGCTAAAATATAAAACTCTTAAGAGAAAATGTGAATAAAAAATTCATGACATTGAGTTTGGCAATTATTTTACAGATAGGACTTAAAAAATACAGATAACAAAAAAGAAGAACTAGATAAATTGGCCTTGATGAAAATCAAAAACTTTCATTCATCAAAGGACACAATTAATCGAGTGAAAAGTAAACTGCTATAATTTGAATATGGCTTGTTCCCACCAAAACTCACATTGATGCTTGGTCCCCAGTGAGACATTGTTGAGATATTGTGCCTTTAAGAGGTGATTAGATCATTAAGAGAGGTTAATGTCCTTTTTGCAAGAGTAAATTCTTGCTCTCCTGAGACTGGTTTAGTTACCCTGGCTGTTATAAAATGAGGCTGTCTCTCATGTCTGGTCTCTTAACAACACCTGCTCCTGCTTCTGTTTCTCTATATTTTCATACAGTACAAAGCCCTTACCAGAAGCTTCCAGATGCAGCTCTCCAGTCTTGAACTTTCCAGCCTGGAGAACCACGTGCTCAATAAACCTCTTTCCTTTATAAATGACACTGTCTCAGGTATTCTATTATAGCAACACAAAATGGAGTAAGACAGAATTGATACTGAGAAGAGGGACAATGTTAGAGAGATACCTGAAAATATAAAATGTGTAACTGGATAATTAATAGTGACTGGAAGAATTTGGAGAAGCAGGCTAGAAAAAGCCTGTATTGCAATGAAGACAACATTAAAGGCAACTTTGGTGAGGACTCAAAAGATGAGAAGACTAGGTAAAGTCTTGAACTTCTTAGAGATTGGTTAAATAGTCTGGCCCGAATGCTGATAGAAATATAAACACGAAAGGCCATTTTGATGAGCTCGCATATGGAAATGATGGATATCTTATTGAAACTGGAGTAAAGATCATTCTTATTACATAGTAGCAAATAACTTGGCTGTATTGTATCTATGCCCTAGGACTTTGTGGAAGACTGAACTTAAGAGTGACAGAAGAGCATATCTGGCAGGAGAAATTTCTAAGTATCAAAATTCTCAGGATGGTGCATGTTTACTTCTAAGTGCTTACAGAGAGCTGCTAAAGAAAACAGAAGAAGAAAAGAAATACTTGGAAAATTTGCATTTGACTATATTGCAGGATAAAAAAGCATTTTCAGGAGAGAAAATCAATTATGTGGCCCAGAGACCACTTGCTAAGGAAATTAATATGTCTAAAATGGAGCCAGTTGCTAATCGTCAAGACAATCAGAAACAGGCCCAAAGGTCATCTCAGAGATCTTTAAGTCTGCAGCTTCCATCACAGACCCAGAGGCCTGTGAGGGCAGAATTGTTTGGGGGATTAAGTCCAAGATGCCCTTCCCCTGTTTGCTGCCCATGGCTGCCTTACAACCCTGCTTCTGCATTCTTACACAGTGCACCTTAGCCACACAGCCATCTTTCTGGTGGCCCCAGGTGTGGTTCCACCCATGGCTCTGTCCCCTGCTTCAGAATATGCAAGTGGCAGATCTTGATGGGGTCCACATAGTGCTAATTCTGTAGGTATACAGAATGCTAGAACAGCAGAGGTATAGTAGGATTCCCTTACATTTCAAAGGATGTATGGACTGCCTGGAAGCCTGGACAGAAACCTGCTGCACAGGTAAAGACACTACAGAGATTCCCCCCGAGAAGAATATCTGTGGAGCCATTAAAATGGGGCTCAAAATCTGTCAAGTCACTAACATTGTGCAATGCCTACCTGGAAAAGACAGGCATTGGTATGAAACTCCAAACCATGAGAGCCGCTGTGCAAACTGCACCAAGCAAAGCTAGAGGGGTGGGGCTGCCTGAGACCTTGGGGGTCCAACCCCTGCACGAGTGTGCTCAGGATGTAGGTCATGGAGTCAATGAACATTATTCTCTAACCTTAAGATTTAATATCTTCCCTGATGGGCTTTTAGCTTGCTTTGAGAAAGTTACCCTGTTCTTCCTATTTCTCCCTTTTAGAATGAGAATGTGTACGCACTTCCTGCTCCACTACTGTACCTTGGGAGCAGATAACTTGTTTTTGATTTTAGAGCCTTACAGCTGGAAGAAGTTTGCCTTGAGTCTCAGATGAGACTTTGGACTTTGGCCTTTTCAGTTGATGCTGGAACAAGTTAAGACTTCGGGGACTATTGTGATGGAATGATTGTATTTTGCATTGTAAAAAGGGAGTGTGTTTTAGGGAAGCCAGAGGGAGAATGGTGTGGTGTGAATATGGTTTGTCTGCACTGAAAGGCATGTCATGTGTTGGTACCCAAGGTAGTACTGTTGGGAGGCAGTGCCTTTAAGATGTGATTAGGACATTAAGAATAATTAATGTTTTTGTTTGTTTGTTTCTTTGTTTCTTTGTTTTTCAGGTGCTCTTTCTTTCTCTCATGAGACTTGATTTGTTATCACACAGCAGACTGTTACACAGTGAGGGTGCTTCTCATGTTTGGTCTCTTTTTACATATGCTTATTTCCCCTTCTGCTTCTTCTCCACGTTGTGATGCAGCATGAGGCTTTCATCAGAAGCTATCCAGATGCAGCTACCCAATCTTGAAGCACCCTTATTGGAGAACCATAAGCTAAATAAAACTCTTTCCTTTACAAATAACACAGTCTCAGGTATTCTGTTATAGTAACACAAAATGGATTAAGATAACAACCTACAGAATGGGAGAAAATAGTTGCAAATTATGCATCTGGTAAGAGGTTAATATCCAAAATATATAAAGTAATCCTAGAATTCAACAGGAAAAAAAATAATCAACCCCATTTAAAAAATAAGCAAATAACTAGAATAGACTTTTCTCTAAAGAGATATACAAATGGACAATAAGTACACACAGAAATGCTCAACATCACTAATAATTGTGGAAATGCAAATCAAAACTACAATGGATCAGGTGCGGTGACTTACACCTGTAACCCCAGCACTTCAGGAGGTGGAGGCGGGTGGATCACCTGAGGTTAGGAGTTTGAACCAGCCTAACCAACATGGTGAAATCCCATCTCTACTAAAGATACAAAATTAGCTGGATGTGGTGGTGCATGCCTGTAATCTCAGCTACTCAGCAGGCTGAGGCAGGAGAATTGCTGGAACCTGGGAGGTGGAGGTTGCAGTGAGCCGAGATCGTGCCATTACACTCCAGCCTGGGCAAAAAGAGAGAAAGTTTGTCTCAAGAAAAAAACAAACAAACAAACAAAAAAACTACCATGAGATATCACCTCACATCCATTAGAATTACTACTATCAAATAAATGGAAAATATTAAGTGCTGGCTAGGATGTAGAGAAATTGGTGTCTTTAAGCACTGGTGGTGGGAATGTAAAATGGTACAGCTACTATGAAAAATAATATAGCAGTTCCTCAAAAAATTAAAAATAATATTACCATATGATCCAGCAATTCTACATCTGTGTATATATCTAAAAGAACTAAAACCAGGATCTCAAAGAAATGTTTGCACACCCATGTTTATAACAGCATAATGCGTAATAGCCAAAAGGTGGAAGCTAGCCCAGCGTCTACTGACGCATGAATGAATAAACAAATGCATTATTTTCATACAATGGAATATTATTCAGCCTAAAAAGGAAGGAAATTCTCATACATGCTACCGACAACATAAATAAATCTTGAGGGTATCATGCCATATGAAATAGCCACGGAAAATACAAATACTATATGACTCCAATTACATGAGGTATACAGAGCTCTCAAATTAAAAAAAGAACACAGAATGGTGGTTGCCAGTGGCTGGAGGAAGGGATAAATGGGGGGTTGTTGTTTCATAAAAATACAGTTTCAGTTTTTCCAAATGAAAAAGTTCTAGACATTGGGTGCACAGCAATGTGAATGTTTTTACTACTGAATTGTATATTTCAAAATGGTTCACATGATACATTTTACGTTGTGTATCTTTTAATACAATTATAAATTGATTTTAACACAATTAGCACAATTAAAACAAATCTTAGAAATGCAAAACTAAAATAAAATAAAAATAAAACTAGAGTTATATTTTATTTTTGTTTAAAAAGTAATGCATCTAACTTGTTTAATTTGTTTTGGGTACAATTTATTCTTTCTATTTACTAAATAAATAGAAATAATAGAATAAATTTCTTTCAGTTTATTTAGAAATATACAAATGTTTGTATGGTTTATGTGAACCAATGTGAATATGGTTTGTTAATTTGCAGACTATGTGAATATGGTTTGTTAATTTGCAGACTATAAGACAATTTTACTTCAGAAATTATGGAAAGTAAGATAATAAGAAAATATAGTTTCAGGTCAGGATTCCAAAGGCCTCAGTATATATTGACCTTAAATATTCAAGAATCCAGTTAATGCTAAAAAGTGCTTCTAGTAACTACATGTATGCATTTATTTTTTTCCCCAAAGAGCTCCGTGTATTTTCCTTAGTTTTTATTACAATAATTAATCCAGTTGGGGGCAGAGTGAAGGGATGAGGAGTTTGTAGCAGTAGTAATACTACTAAGAAGTCAAGCAGCCTTTGAATTACTCCAGATGATGCATCTAAGTCAAACAAAAAACAATGTAGGCAAAATTAAAAATAGATGAACAATTTCTTCTAGAGATTGTTTGAAACAATGACCATTAAAGTTTTAAGCCATAAAGAAGCAGAATAATTTTAAATTTTACGAGCAAAGGAAAATAAGCAAAACCTTTTGGTCCAAAGATATTTTGCTTTTGCAAAACATCAAAACCTTCTGTAGTGTGTAGATGATTTTGCCCAAGTCTAGGCTAATTGTTCTGATCGTGTTCAGAACACGATCTGAGCTAGGCTAAGCTACAATGTTCAGTAGGTTAGGTGTATTAATTGGACTTTTGACTTTGATATTTTCAACTTACAATGGATTTACTGTGACATAACCTCTACTTAACTTGTGGAGCACCTGTAAATGGAAAAAAAAAATACGAATGAAATTTGCAGATATCTTTAACATTCAGGTGCTTTTATAGCTGGAATTTCCATCAAATACTTTGTTTCTCTGGTCCCTTTATATGTTAAGATGTATTTAGGATTTCATAGGAATTAATTATCTAAACCTAATTTTGGCTAATACCTTTGCTCACAAGTACCGTATGTCTTTGACTACTAGGTAAGTTGCAAACACTTTCAGATTTGTTTTCCCAATTCTTCATTTGGGTTTTCATCATTCCTTAATCAGTCATTGTACTCCAAAGATGAGAAGAAAAAATTGACTTTGGAAATGAGGTGGTGTTTTCAAAAACATTTTAGGAAGTTGCCCATTATTAGAAGCAGATACAAATATGGAAATGCAGTAAATGGCATGATCTAGAAATCAGAGTACTTGAGATCATTGATAGAATGAGTCATCTCAGCTTTTAAATGAGGCAAATCTGAAACCTCCAAGTATCCGTGATATTATTTTTTAGAGCAAGAGCTGCTGTGATAAAGGTAGTTCATCACTTCTAAGAAAGATACAAAACCAAATGAAACTGGCACTAACAATACATTTGTTCTTGCTCCAAAAGCTCTCTATTTGTATACCTGCAATCACATACTAATATAATTCTCTACACACATCCTTTTCAAGCATAGAGTTGGATCAAATATTGTATCAATAAACTGCATAGGAGATAGTTTCTTAAGTTTTTGTTTTGTTTTTTGAAAATAGTTTTTTACTATTATTAATTGTGTGTTCCCTGAGATGAGTCCATCATATTGAGGCTTATGACTTATGACTTCACTAAGAGACAGTTTATTGGAGCTACAGGAATGGAAAGTATTGAGCAATGTATGGGGTAGACAAGTAAAAAGAGTAAATGTGGAACATGCCTTTTAGAAGTTTATGCTGATGGAAGAAAAGAGGACAGGGCAATAATGGTTAGATGACAATATGGGGTGACTTTTATAGTAAAAAGGTTATGATTTATAATTTTGGTAAAAAATTATCAGAAAATATTGAAACAAGTATAATTGAGGAAGAATATTTTACAGAATATGAGAGTATGTAATCTAATAAGAGCTTTGGAATATAGGGTTAGACTGTGTAGTTAAAAAAAAAAAATGTTCGGTGTTTGTCTCAATTTTCTGGCACAGAGTTTCTAAAACCCTTGTCACTTACTGTCTTTTTTAACTTTAATGAGATTCAGGAAGATTCCCTCGATAGCTTCAGGATGAGGTCTGATCATCAAAAAGACTAAGACAAAATTAAAGGGTTTGGACTTTTAGCACAATACTCTAAGCTCCAGGGAGCGGAGAGGGACTGGTGATTGAGTTCAATCACCAATGGCCAAGGGTTAATCAATTATATTTATATAATGAAATCTTTATTCAAACAGGAAAAATGTAAACGACAGGAGCCTGGGAGCTTTTGGGTTGGTGAAAACATGCAAGTATGGGAAAGGCGATGTGCCCTGAGAAGCATAGAAGCAGCACCTACAATCTCTCCCCCAACCCTATACCTCGCCCTGTGCATCTCATCCATTTGGCTATTCCTGAGTTGAAACATTTATAATAAAAGAGTAAACATAGATCATGTGTTTTTATGAATTTTGTGAACTGTTCTAGATAATGAACATAAATGGAAATAGTGTGAACCCTCAAATTTCCATTAGCTGAATTTGTAGGTAATGTTAGAATCAAATTGAAGTGTTGAATATCTAGTTGGTGCTGAAGAATTCAAGAATTGCTCGGTATGGAAAAGGCAAACATCTGGTGTCAGAAGTGGTGTTGGGAAACACTGTCTCCAGCTGAAAGAGAGAAATTTCTTTCTTTGACAATCAAGGCAAAGAAGTATAGTTGCGTATATAAGTATATATTTTTAGATATGACATTTCATGCTCAGAGTTCTTCATGTGTGTGTGTGTGTGTCTGTGTGTGTTTGTGTGTGTATGAAAGAGTAGGCTAAATTACATGGTAAATATAAATGCCGCAGACTGTTAAGGAGCATAAGAAAAATGAAGCAAATTTTCATTAAGCAAGATAGGAGAGGAAGCAGTTAAGAGACAGTTAAAAAGTTTTCCAAACAATTTTTAGCACTTCATCAAAGTTAGAGAGCATATATATATTTGCAGTGGTACTGGCATGTGTAGTACATAGTTTTTTCCAAGCGCTCTTGGTGGTTTAATTCCTGACAAATGTCTATGCCGTACCAAAATTAATTTGCTCTTTCATTTTTATTAATTTCAAATGTATCGAGTATATATTATTTGCCAGTCACTGAGTTAGACACAGGAAATATACAACAAATGAAAATTAGTTGTCATTTACATCAGTTAAGATTCAATCAGAATTAATAAGGAAGATCACAAATAGGATAAAGCTGCACTACATCAGCTGAAGCTGTCTTTTGCTCATTTTCTTATCAGCTTATTCACTTGTTTAATATGAAGCTTTAAGAGTTATTTGTATATTTTGGAGAAATCTACTTTATCGTTTCAAATTCCAATTATTACCTGTTGGTGTAAAGAAATGAAATTGGCTTTCACATATTAATCTTGTATCTTGCAACCTTATTCTAGTTGCTTTTTAGTTCCAGGAATTTATGTTTTTCTCTTTTCTTTTAGATTTTGTACACAGACAATCATGTCATCTTCAAACAAATAGAGGATTATTTATTTCCAATCTGTATAACATTTCTTTCCTTTTCTTGTCTTGTTGTGTGACAAGATTGTCCTTCTTCCAGGACAATATAGAAAAGCAGTGAGAGTGGGTATCTTTCCCTTGTCCTAATCTTACCAGGGAAGTTTCAAGTTTCTCACCCTTAAGTAGGATGTTATCTGTAGGTATTTTGTAGACATTCTTCATCAAATTTACAAAGTTTTCAATTTTCCTAGTGTACTGAGAGTTTATCTTCAATGGGTGTGGTATTTACAATCCTTTTTTTTCCCTCTGTCTATTAAGATAATATGATTCTTGTTCTTCAGTTTGTTGATGTAATGGATTACATTACTTGATTTTCCAACATTGAACTAGCCTTGCATGTGAGATAAATCCCACTCGGTGGTGGTGTGTAATTATTTTTGCCCATTGTTGGATTTGATTTTGCTTGTTAAAGATTTTTGTATCTATGTTCATGAAAGACTCAGGTCTGTAGTTTTCTAATAATGTCTTTGTTTGATTTTGGTATGAGGGTAATGCTAGACTTACAGAATGAGTTATGAAGTTTTCTTTCTTCTCTAATGAAGCAGCATCATTGTCTGGGTAAATACCCAGGGTTTGTCATCTCGCACCAAGAATATTAATGACACTGACACACACACGGAATGGGTTAAGGTGCGGAAAGTTTAATAGGCAGAAGAAAGAAGAGAGGAGAGCAGCTCTCTCTTTTGCAACAGAGACATGTCCGAAAAAGGAAAACGCAGCAGACTGCAGCAGATTTTATAGGCAGACTTGAGGAGGCAATATCTGATTTACATAGGGCGTACAGATTGGTTTGAACAGTTGTGACATTTACATAGCATGGGGAAAGCTGGTCCACCCACCTTAATCTTATTAAGCAAATGGGCTTTCCACTTGGCCAAGGTCATCTTGTCTGCTCCTTATTGTACATGTGGCTGACAAAGAGAAGATGGAGCCACCATATTGATCATGCCTAGTCCCAGGTGCATTTTTTCCTATTGGCACAACTGCAGGCATTTACCTGTGCAAGCTTCCAGCTTTTTTATGTCTGCAGCTCGATATTACAGGTGCTCTTTGTTAGAAAAAAAATGATTTGGGGGCTGCTTTTCATTAAAAGTTAAATCTTACTGAGGACTACCCTCAGTAACTGCCCTCACTTCCTTACCCTCACTGCCTACGTAATTTCTTTTTAACTCCTTTATCCCTGTCTTTAAAAAGATATTGTAGATAATTGACATAATGTCTTCTTACATATATGTAAGAATTTACTAGCGAATTCATTTGGGCCTAGTACTTTCTGTTTTAGAAAGTTATTAATTATTGATTCCATTTTTAAAATAAATAATATGTCTATCAAGACTGTCTAATTTTTCTTTGGAAGTGTGTGTCTTAAAAGAGTTGTTCCATTTAATTAAATTTGTAGGCACAAAGTTGTTCATAATATTCTTTTATTATTCTTTATTAAAAACTTTTAGGTTCGGGTTTGCATGTGCAGGTTTGCTATATAGGTAAACTATGTGTCGTGGAGGTTTGGTGAAAAAAATTATTTCATCACCCAGGTGATAAGTATAGTGTCTAATAGGTGGTTTTTCAATCCTTAGCCTCCTCCCAGCCTCCACCCTGAGGCCCTGGTGTTCCCTTCTTTTTATCCATATGTACTCAGTGTTTAGCTTCCACTTATAAGTGAGAACATGCTGTGTTTGGTTTTCTGTTTTGTGTTAGTAGGCTTAGGATAATGGTCTCCAGTTCCATCTACGTCACTGCAAAAGACACAATTTCATTCTTTTTATGGCTGTGTGGTATTTCATGTTATATATATATACAACATTTTTTTTTTAATCCAGCCTGGCATTGATGGGCATTCATGTTGATTCTGTCTTTGCTATTGTGAATAGTGCTGTAATGAACATACGCATGCATGTGTCTTCATGGTATAATAATAATTATATTCCTTTGGGAATATATACCCAATGATGGAATTGCTGGGTCAAATGGTAATTCTGCTTTATGTTCTTTGAGAAATCACCAAACTGCTTTTCACAATGACTGACTAAGAGTTTGCATTCCCGCTGGCAGTTAATAAGTGCTCCCATTTCTCTGCAAGCTCATCAGCACCTGTTATTTTTTGACTTTTTAATGTTAAAAATAGTCATTCTGACTGATGTGAGAGATAGCTTAATTTCATTGTGGTCTGAGAACAGACATTGTATGACTTTTATTTGTTTTAAATTGTTAAAGTGTATTTTATGGCCCAAAACGTGATCTATTTTGGTGAATGTTCTATGTGAACTTGAAAATAATGTGTAACCTGCTATTGTTCGATGAGGTAGTCTATCGATGTCAATTATATACAGTTGATTGAGAGTGCTGTTGAGCTTTGATACCTACTGATTTTTATTTCAACTGTGGAATTAATGATTGTGTAGTTGCTGGGGATATGTCCACTTCTGATAGAGGATTGTTAAATGTTTCCAGCTATAACAGTAGATTCATCTATTTCTCCTTACAGTTGTTGTATCCGTTTTGCCTCATGTATTCATGCTCTGTTGTTATGTCCATATACATTAAGGATTATTACGTCTTCTTGAAATATTAATCCCTTTATCATTATGTAACACCCCTCTTTGAAAACTGGCTTTCTGAAGATAAGGGTTTAAGAGGAGGAGAGATTTCAGGAGTAGATGAGATAATGAGTTTAGCATTACACATGTGTAATTTGAGCTGCGTTAGGTGCATACTGGTAGAAATGTCAGATAAACAGTTGGATATTTGTGTTTGAAGCTCTAATAAGAGGTCAGATATGAAGATATAGATCAGTGGTTCTCATATCCTAGTGCACATCAAAGCACCAGGAGATCTTGTTAAAATGGAGCTTTCAGAGTCCCATTTCCTACAATCTTGATTTCTGAGGCTCATCCTTAACAACTGAAAAGTAGTTTCATCAGCCAAGCTGGAGTTATTTTGAAAAATATTTTGGAGAAAATATCAGCATATAGAAATATAACATTGTTGAGATTGTGAGAATAAAAGAGTTTACTTAAGCAAAGTGGAAAATTATCATAGTTAAAACTAGAACAGCAATAAAGAGGATAAACATTGAACAGACTAGCTGAGAAAGATGATCCCTCAAAGGCAACTGGAAATTTGGGGGAAGAGAAAGTTCTGAGGAACACCAAGAGCTTGGGAAGGAGTCATGAAAGTCACTCTTGACTTCCGCGAGTGAAAAATGAAAACTAGTGCCAGATGCAGCAGATAATTCAAGAATGACATCTACCTATAAATGTAATTTGGTTTATCAATAAGCCATTTGTAAGGCCAATTTTCAACTAAGACAAGGTAATGGAGGGAGTGTTTTAAGAAATTTATTCATTTATTCATCTATTTTTGTTGATTTCTTATCATAAGTCAGACTTTATTCTAACCACTGGGAAGGTAACTTGAACAGGAAAAAAAAAAAATGAATTTACATTCAAATGACAGAGAATTAACAACAATAACAAAAGGTAAATACATAGTGACTTGTATGGTGACCAGTGCTATAAAGACTAATAAAGCAGGAAAAAATGTAGTGCCAAGAGAAGAAGAATTACTGTTTTACGTAGGGTAGTCACAGATGCATCTCTAGTAAGATGGGATTTGCAGTGAGATAAAGGAAGCGTAGAAATAAGCCATACATAAATCTGGAAAAAAGAGCATGACAGAAAAAACAAAAACAAAAACAAAAACAAACAGCAAAATGTAAAGGCCCTGTAAAGGCCCTGTGTTGTATGGATATGTGAACTGTTTCAACATCAGCAAGGAGATGAGCGTGGGTGAAAAGTAGAGTGGTAGGAGATAGGATAGAATGATAGTAGGGTTCTAGAGCATGTAAGGTCTTTCAGGATTTTGCAAGTTATTTGACTTTTATTCTGAATAAAAGTTTTGCAAAGAGGAGTAAAATTATATGCCTTATGTCTTAATATGATTAATCTGAATATTGGTTGAGAGTAGACTATAAAGAGTTAAGAGCAAATAAAGGGTTTCCATATAAAATTTATTAAAATTTCAGTGAGAGGTGGTGGTTGGGACCAAGAGGATCAAAAGAAGTAGTAAGAAGCTACTGAAATTGTTGTGTATACTGAAGGCAGCACGACATTCATTCAATGGTGAACAGGATGAATATTGTGAAATGATAACTTCAAGAATAATTCCAAATATTTAAGCCTAAGAAGCCGAAAGGGTTGAATGATTATTTACTTAAATAATGGGGATGACTATGATGGGGACAGGAATGGATTAGATATTCAGTATTTGAAATGTTATGTTTAAGGAAACTGTTTAAACACCCAAGTAGTATTGTTAAAAACAAAATTAAATATATGAGTCTAGAGTTCAAGGAAGAGTTAGGGCTGGGGATATACATTTGGGAGCCATTATCATATAGACACCATGAGTTTGGATCAAGTCACCTAAAATGTTAGTAAAAAGAGAGAAGAAAAAAGGTCCATGAACTGAGACCTGGGCCACTTTAGAAGTTAAGTAGTTGAATCATACGCTATTTCACTTTTTAATTTTTTGAGGAACCTCGTAACTGTTCTCTATAGTGGTTGCACTAATTTATATTCCTATCTATGTTAAGTGAAATAAGTCAGGCACAGAAAGACATGTTCTCAATTATTTGTAGAATCTAAAAATATGTATAAAAAAATTAAACTCATGGATATAGAGTGTAGAAGGATCTTTACCAGAGGCTGGGAGGAGTACCAGGGAGCTGGGTGGCAAGGAGGTGGCAATGGTTAATAGGTACCAAAAACAGAAAGAATGAATAATACCTACAATTTGATAGCACAACAGGGTGATAATAGTCAGTAATAGCTTAACTGTACATTTTAAAATAACTTAAAAAGTGTAATTGGATTGCTTGTAACTCAAAGGATAAATACTTGAGAGGATGGATACCCCATTCCCCATGACATGCTTATGCCACATTGCATGCCTTATCAAAATATCTTATGTACCCCACAAATAAATACACCTACCATGTACCAACAAAATTCAAAAATTAAAAAAAAATTAATAAAAAAGAAGTTAAGTAGTTGATCAAGGAGACAGAAAAAAAGATTGAGAGGATACGGTCAGAGATACAGGAAAAGACTTTGAGCTACTGGGCTATTCCTAATAGCACACACATATTTTGCTATTTCTTCCATTTAAAAACTCATACTAATTTCATGTTTTCTTCCAGCTCTCCTCACATTTTCCCCATCTCTGTAAGTAACACTTCCTGAAATTGTAGTCTTTTCTCCCTGTTTCCTGTTTATCTCTTACCATTCCCTCATGGGCTTACTTCAAGTGGGCTTTTAGTCCAAAAATCTATCACAAATGTACATTCCAAGTTCTTAAATAATCTACCAAGCCCCAGAGATCTGGCTTTCTTTTTTTAAAGTTTCTTTGAGTCAGGGTCTCACCCTGCCACCCAGGCTAGAGAGCAGAGGCCAAATGATGGCTCACTGCAGCCTCAAACTTCTTGACTCAAGCAGTCCTCCTGCCTCAGCCTCCCAAAGTACTGGGGTTACAGGTATGAGCCACCTTGCCTGGCCTGTTACTTCTTTGATATTGTGCCCTTGTTCAGATTTATTTGTCCTCAGCCACATTGCCTTTGTGTTTTTTTTTTTTTTTTTTTTTTGAGACGGAGTCTCCCTTTGTTGCCTAGACGGGAGTGACAGGAGTTCAATGGCGCGATCTCGGCTCACTGCAAGCTCCGCCTCCCGGGTTCAAGCCATTCTCCTGCCTCAGCCTCCTGAGTAGCTGGGACTACAGGCGCCCGCCACCTCGCCTGGCTAATTTTTTGTAATTTTAGTAGAGACGGGGTTTCACCGTATTAGCCAGGATGGTCTCGATCTCCTCACCTCGTGATCCGTCCGCCTCCGCCTCCCAAAATGTTGGGATTACAGGTGTGAACCCACATTGCCTTTCTTAATGTTTCTCCCTGATGTAATTATTACACATGGTATGACTTTCCCAGAACATCACATCTACCCCATGAATATATACACCTACTATACACCCGTAACAACTGAAAATAATAATTAACTTAAAAAAATTGAGCATGTTCTTGAATTAGAACTTCTATAATTGCTCTTCCCTCTTCCTGGAAAGTTATTCTCTCAGGTGTCCACGTGGTGTAATTTATATTTTTTTCAGGCCTTTACTCATTTTCTCAGTGAGATTCTACCTGGTCACTCTATTTAAAATTGCCAACATTATTTTCTCTTTAATCAATTTATACACCATATATTTTACTTAATACTCCTTGCTTATTGTTTTTTCAGCCAAAAATAGAAAGTGAATTCCGTATTTTCTATCTATAGAACAGTGACTGACACATAATTATCACTCAATACATTGTTGCTGACAAATACATAATGAATATAACCTCTTTCTTTTGCATGACCAGCATCTTCCGCTTTTCTAGATAATTCCTATCAGCATAGAAACATGATTTTAATATTACTCATCTTTTAAAAAATATATTATAAACCTTTAACTTCCCATGTTTACCACTGATTTTTCCTGATCTTATAATAGCAAAACTTAATCTAAAATGTATATTTTTATAATTGCTATTTCCTCTTCCTAACGTCTCTTCCATGCCGTATGTGACTAAAATCAGCCTTCCAATTACACCTGTCCACTTGTCTCTTGTGACTTTTTCATTGTCAAAGAACATTCACATCTTCATTCTCTTTGTATTCAAACCACAGCAGTATTCAATATAATTGGACATTCCCTACTTCTTGACACACACTCTCCTGGCTTTTAAGATGACATATTTATACTTGCTGTCTCAGGTTTTGCTGGTTTGTACCAGTCTGTCTTCTGTATGCCTGATAGGCATAACCTACTTTATAATCCTGTTTTTCACCTTCAGAGAGGTATAGGAACATTTTCAGATTCCTTTTAATCAGAGGAGACTCATAGTTGGCACACTACAAAATTATAGAAA
The DNA here is from genome assembly GCF_037993035.2 of Macaca fascicularis. Taxonomy (NCBI): domain Eukaryota; kingdom Metazoa; phylum Chordata; class Mammalia; order Primates; family Cercopithecidae; genus Macaca; species Macaca fascicularis. Next base: position 76,599,853 of record NC_088376.1, read on the forward strand.
TATGTTCAAATGTGTTATAGGCTAAAATACGAAAAATGTTTACCATATCTTCCCAGGTCTAATTTATTAGTAAATATTATCTGCTTTACCTTCAAAATATATTTTATATCCATTTGTCTGTTTATCTTTACTGCTTAGTTCAAGCTACCTTCATCTTTTATGTGGAATATTGAAATAGCTATGCGATCTTTTGTGGCCACATTTGCCCCTGTTCCATACATTTCTACACAGTCCTAGAATGGTCTTTAAAAAAAATATATTGATATTAGAGAGAGTGGTGGCTTGTGCCCATGATCCCAGCTACTGGGGAGGCTGGGCTGGGTGGATCACTTGAGGCAAGACCAGCATGGGCAACATAACAAGACCTCATTGCTAACAAAAATTAAAAATAGCTGGGCATGGGGGTGCATGACTATATTCCTAGCCACTTGGTAGACTGAGACAGGAGGATCACTGAAGCCTAGGAGTTGAGGCTGCAGTGAGCTACGATTGTGCCACTGCACTCCAGTTTGGATGACAAGGTGAGACGGTCTCAGATAGATAGATACATAGATAGATAGATAGATAGATAGATAGATAGATAGATAGATAGAGAGAGACAGATAGATATAAATAGGTATTCAACCACTCAGAATACACAGTGGTGTTCCACTGCACTTCTACTAAGTCTAAATCCTTACCATGATATACAAGGTTCTAGAAGATCTGGTTCTCTTAACTTGATATCAGTCTCAAGAAACTCCTATAATTTGCCTATCAAGGATTTTCATGCCCTAAATCTTTGCTTGATTTTTCCCGTTGCTGCAAGATTCTACTCCTGACAATACCCCTATGAAAACATAAGGCTAATTCCTTGTTATCATTCAGTTCTCATCTTAAAAGTACTTTCTCATATAAATCTTGCCTAATCAAAATAATTAGCCTCTCTTTCATCAGCCCATCGTGTTATTCTATCACTCTGTTTTATTTTATTTTTTCTTCATGGGACTTAAATTGTTGTATTTTGATATTTTTCTGTTCTCTTCACTCTAGAATGAAAGCCAAGCATATTCCATCATTTCCTAGAACCTAGATAGAGCACATACAGGAACTAGCAAAATAAGGTAAATTTTTAGTTTTAATTCAAAGATAACATTTAGTTGAGGAATGAAGTGAAAATTCTCCTTTCTCTTTTTTGGAACATGGGTACGGTCAGCAGCCTCCAAGATGACTCCTAAAGATTCCTACCACTTAGTATTTATACTCTTATGTAATTCTTTCCCCTTGAGGGTGGCTGATTTAATGATTTGTTTCTAATAAACAAAATATTACAAAAGTGATGGGGTGTCATTTCTGATTAGGTTACAAAAGACTGTGGTCTGGTTTGGGTGCCTTGTCTTACACTCTCATTCTCTCATTCACTTGTTCTGAGGGAATCAAGCTACAGTGTTTTAAGGTGCTCATATGTCAAAGAACTGATGTTTTCAGCCAGGATCCAGCAAGGACCTGAGGTCATCCAAAAGGCATGTGAGTTTGGAAGAAATCTTTCCCCAGCTGAGATCTGAGATAATTGCAACACTGGAGTGCAATTTCCTGAGAGATGTTGAGCCAGAACCACCACACTGAGCAAAACAAGATTCCTAACCTGAGAGAAACCTGAGAGAACTGTGAGATGATAAACACTTTGTTTTAAACCAATATATTTTAGAAAATTTATCACACAATGATAGATAACAAATACATACAATGGAAACATCTTCGGTATTCTAGACTTGGGTAGGGTGGTTAGTAGGATATTTTCTTTAGTCAGAAGTCAGAATAAGTAAAGGAAATTAACAATCAATAGTTCAGAGAAGGCCGTAAGATAGAAACTTGCTAAGGAAACACTGTACCTATCTTTATATAGAGAGAGATGTAATTTTAGTAAAATATATATATATATATATTCTCTCTCTCTCTCTCTCTCTCTATATATATATATATATATATATATATATATATCTTTCAGGTTCTCCTTCTCCAGCCACTTACTAAGCTATAATGATAATAAAGGGACAAAGAGACTGGGAATTGAACATCAATCATAATGAAATGGCTCCATAATTCAAAGACAAAAAAACCCATGGTTTCCTTTTTGGATTTAAAGAAGCAATAAACATTTACCAAATAAACCAATAAACAATAATATACTTTTACATAGCCTAAGATAAAAGCCATTTGTCTATATTATGGTTCTGATAAAAATATACAATTCTCACTCACAAAAAGATTTTATCATGGGATCAGGAGCAACTACAGGTGTTTATTTCCAGTCAGAATAACTGAAAAATTTCAACTGGACTTCCAATGTTTATATAAACCTGGTTGCTTCTACAGAAAAGTAAATAGTTTAATTACCCTTTGCCACGATTCCTGTTTGGAAAGTTAGCTTTCTGAAAGTATTGATGGGTGTATATTTCAGGGACATTAAATAATGAAACAGAAAATTACATGACTTGTCAGTTCATTATGCTAAAAAGATTTAAAAGGTAAATCAGATTTTATAAATCATAGCAAATGTACACACTGAAGGATTCAACACATCTTTAGAACACTTCAAGTATATGAGGAGAAAAAATGTAACTTTATTCTTGAGCTGATTCAGCAAAGTAGAAATAATTTTGACATTTGTAGTTTCTAGATGAGGATTAATGTAAGAATAAAAATTCTTTCAGGAAGTGTGTGTTTGTGATTTAAAAGTTTATGCTGAACAGTTTGAAAGTAGGAAGACTACTTTTACAACCAAGAAAAAAAAAAATGAACTGAATTGAACTGAATGACTAAATCAACAAATAGTAAACCTCTGCTCATATTATTAATATAGACTTTCCTCTCATATTACTGTTAAGCACAGAAATAGCATCATATTATGCAATCTGAGAAACTTCCATGCCTGGGGTCAACACCAATTAAGATTGGGTGGCTGGTAGGGTGGAGATGGTAGTCGTAGAGCTGATAGAATTTTGGTGTTAGCATTTGCTCATAGGCTGTTTTTTGACAACTTTTTAAAAGGCAGTTATTCTGTGTCAAATATAATTTCCAGTTTAAATTAAAAATAAAGGCCTAGGATATAATGGTAACCATGCAAGTATCTTGATTTTATATTTTTTATTCATTTTTATTTTTGAAAATAATTGTATAACCTTTTATTGAATGAAATATGTAAGTTGGGTGGTTTATGCATTTTGTCATATATTGACTGACATTTAAGTATATGTAGATTTATTAAATTGAGGATTATATCATAATTTGCATTCTATAAGTAATATTTCAACTCAGTTGCTCTTTGTGATTAGTGAACAGAAAGTTTACATTTAATGTTATAAATTTAAAACTATCTTTTATTGGTATAAATATCTGAGGGTAAGCAAGGTAAGTAAAAATGTAAATATCAAGTTTGTCAATGTGAATTAATTACTGTAAATTATATAATGTTTAAAACACATTTTAAGACTAAAAAAATTGCATAAAAAGAAATAATTAATTTTTATATACTTCTATCATGTACTTAAAAATATTTAGACCTTTGTTCAATGACAATGATTACAACTTTATTTTCAGTATTAGGGTCTATGTAGAAGTTAACAATGTCATCATCTGTCATAAAATGAAGGGAATTCATCACGTTGTTATAGGACTAAAAATGCAACTTTCTGTACCATATTTTATTTTTTACAATTCATACTTTGTTTATAATTGCATTTGTTTTCAATTTTTTGGCATTTCTCATAGTTATTTTGTCTCTGGGTTAGATTGGTTTTTGTAGATCTGAGTTAAATTCATCATTTGGGAAGAGAATATTACCTAGAAAGATTAAAGCAGCACCTTAAGCCATTGATAGATACTGTAATAGTACTAAGACAAAATATTTTAAAAGATGAAAGTTCCTATAAAGTAAAATTGTACCTACAGTCAGGATAGAGTGAGAATTGTGCTTCCAGGAATTACTGCATAAACATTAGTTGAAAAGGATTTCCCTGTGGTTTAGCATTATTATATTACATGAAATATGAAGCTTTTACATTTTCTTTGGAGTCATCTGTCATTGGCCATGTTATACCAAGAATTTGAGGATATTGTGTTCTAAGGGTGTTAGTTGTTCCTTGGACCTACTTTTCTACCTTGTGGGACTCATTGAGTATCAAATCATTCTTGCAGATTTTTCTAACATAAAAAAAAAAAAATCACTGCTTTTAAAGACTTCAGGTTATTTCATTATCTTCCTTGAGTATCTGAAACATTCTAATCCATTTGAATGATGCTAACTTTGAACATGAGTCAGTCTTCTTTAAAAATCCACTTGTAATAATTTCTTGTGACTCTCCACCGACTGAATACAACAAGTTTAGTGAAAAACATTTAGTTCTAGAATTTTACGGTGCTGAACTGAATCACTCAGTATTGGATATATTTAGTAGAAGAAAGGACTAAAGACTATAATCCAGGAAAAATATGTCATTCGAAGACAGGACATGAAAATCCTATGGTTATTAGAATTTACTACCTACATACAGTTTTCCCTCACAGAGTGGTAAAGACCTCCAGCAGGATTCTGCCATGCTATTTTTATTTCCAATTGAAATGTCATAAATAATATTATTCATCTAAGTATTCCTGTATTCATATATATTATTAAATTTAAAATATATATGTCTCAAACCCCAGAGACAATAAAAGGATAGATACAGAGTTTTGGTTTTTAGAGGTCCATTATATAAATGTCATCCTTAATTTCATTTCCACTAATGCACATATTCAGTCCAAACTTCTGATGGGTCGATGAGTTTACAAGAAGGCCTCTCTATTAGAGATAACTTTAGTCATGTTTTTGATAGAATGTCGCTAGGAAATTACTATAGTTATAGGTTTCACTGGCTGTAGGGATGCCTGTGTATGTTATTTCTTTTTGTGTATGCGGTCTGAAAATTTTGCTTACATTGTTGACATTTTTCAGTTCTGCCATACAAATCCTCGATGCAACGTTTAATAATTGGTTTTCATCATTTTTAGGATGCCTTGTGGTTGTTTTCAGAACTGGTGACAACAGCTATACAATGTATCTTTGCATAAGAATACACTTGTATAATAAGTTATATATTTTTTAGAGAAATTGCATGGCCTTACAAACTTTCTCATTCATTCATTTTCTTTCTTCTTAATATGTTCCATAAAACAAATTTCTAACATTATTATAATCAAAATAATTATTGAAATAATAAATACTTTCACATATCATAAAGATTATCTTACTCTGTAGCTACAAAATATGTAGCTCATTAATATTTAAACAATCACAATTTTCTATTAACATTATAGCAATTTTTCTACTACTAGATCAGGAATTAGCTATTTTATGTAAAATGTCTTTGTAAGGCAAAACAATAGTATTGTATATACTTTTCTAAATATTGTCAAGTTTGATTTTGCTTAAATTTAAGAGTACATGTGACACTTTGTTTGAAGAATAAGTTGGTTTTAAGTTTATACCAAACAAAAGAATGTCTTTTGTTTTGCAAAATCTGAAACTTTGATCTTTCTAATTGTGACTTCTTATAAATATGTTTTATATAAATATTCTATGAATTGGTTATTAACAAGGTAAAGAAAGATATGTAAGCTGATTCTTAAACATTAATTTGCTGAAGATAAACTTTTTTAAAATCATGTTTTCACTCATACGTGGGAATTGAACAATGAGATCACTTGGACACAGGAAGGGGAACATCACACATCGGGGCCTATTGTGGGGAGGGGGAAGGGGGAAGGGATAGCATTAGGAGATATACCTAATGTAAATGACGAGTTAATGGGTGCAGCACACCAACATGGCACATGTATACATATGTAACAAACCTGCACATTGTGCACATGTGCCCTAGAACTTAAATTATATTAAAAAAATTTAACACATGTTATCAAAAAGGAGCTGAAATGTCTCAGGCATAAAAGACATCTCTGGAGGTCATTATTCTGTTTCCAGAAAGTACTACAACTAAATTATCTCTGACAGATTGATATATTTTCTGCATTTATAGCTCTCTGGAGAGAGGTTCTATATATTTAACAATTCTCACTGTGAGGGATATTTTAAGTATTTCAAATTTAAAGTGCTCGTGTTTCAGATTCAGATTATTATTATATCATCAACATTATTTTGGTTCTGGCTTCAGTAAAAAGGTGAAAAACATTTTTCCATCTTCTGATAATATTTCATATTTATAAAATTATTATTAAGTTATACCTCAGCTTTTTTCATTTATGTTTTAAATCCTTTTATTATCTCATCATGATCATCTTTGACTGTTTATCAGAAATGGTTCTCTTTTGCACATTGACTACTATTTTATAGATCACATACAAGTTAATATAAATCATGCCTGTAAATTTCAGCCTGCTTATTTTTTATCATCTAGTCAGATATGAGCTAGATATATTGTTACCAAGTTTGGAGAGGCTTGGGATAAGCTAGTTTCAAAACTGGCTGTTAGCATCCCTCAGTTGTGTTTTAGGAGCTGAGGACACCCTTAAAAAAGGGAGGCAGTTATATTTCATGAGCATTAAAAATAAACTTAAATTCTCATCAAATTAGTGAATATGTTTGGAACAGTGTGAATTACGTATGTGCTACATGAAGTATACAGAATTCATTTGAAGTATGAAGTCTGGCCTTACCTCAAAAGGCAGTCATTCAATTAAGCAGTTAAACATGAGCCACTGTAAGAAGTTTGTTTGATACTTAGAGAGAGAAAGGCAATGTGTATTAAAATTCCATGACCATTATCTCAGGAGTGTTGTGTTATTATTGGCTGGGGGCCTGCTGGAAAGCTAGAAATGTATCTAAAATGTGGCAGCTGGTTAATTAGGGCATATGATTACATATATATAAATTTGTTAAAGCGTTCACTTATGGTAAACTATACCTCAATTAAAAAAAATATGCACAAAGAAAATAAATAATGACTGGAAATATGAGCCTCTAAAATCAAAGTTACAATAGCAGATATTCAAATTTGCAGAGCTGATTGTCAACCGGACTGATTGCAATAGAATCAAGTCTCACTAGCTCATTGGAAGTAGGATTTGTTAAGGAAATGATGGTTAATGATTTTTCAGCATAATAACAGCCCAGTTAATGTGTAGGTGCAAGTGTGTATCCATTGGTGTATGTTTTTACATGCATATTTTTATTGTAAAATTAATATGTTTATTGAAAACAAGAAAGAACAGAAAATATGAAATTAAGAAAAGATGAACATAATTCCGTTCAAAATTATATTCAACAATGCATTATTTCAAATTTTTTTATCTTAATCCATTTGCTTGAAAGCATTGATATATGCTCCAAATTTCCTCCCAGATTCCACTTGGGGAAATATTTAGTATATTGGATTATGAAATAATTTATCTGTATCTATATTATTAGTAAAGTTCTTAAAATTTACAGCCTGTTACTGTCTATGTGATTAATGATGTTGTTCACATGATTAAAATCCAAAGATAAAATATGATTATATTTTAGGGGTGAAAGTTAGGAAGCAAAATAGCATATTAATACATTTAACTAAAGTATTCACTTGGATAATCAAGGTCAAATACTTCAAAAATAATAATTTTAAAGTGAGTACTTTCAAAAAATAAATTAGTGAAAATGATTTACTTTGTTTCTTAAAAAGAATTATTGAAAAAAATTCTACCATCAACAAATAGTTGTTCTATGCCTAGTTTGTTTTTATCACTGAATAAGACTGAGCCCTTGACCTCAAATTTTTTCCTGCATCACCATTCGCTGTTAGGTTTACCTATACAAACCTTTATTTATTAAACATATATAAAATAATTAGTATGCAGTAGATGTTATTCTAAGTATTTGGTAGATACGAGCAAATTTAATAATCAAAACAACTCTAAGAGGTAATTAGTACTATTATCTCCATTTTATTACTCAGGAAACCAAAGCACAAAGAGAGAGAGAAAATAAAGAGAAAGAAAGAAGAAAAAGGAAGAAATACAAAGACAGACAGAAAGACAGACAGAAAGAAAGAAAGACAGACAGAAAGAAGAAAGAAAGAAAGAAAGAAAGAAAGAAAGAAAGAAAGAAAGAAAGAAAGAAAGAAAGAAAGAAAGAAAGAAAGAAAGAGAAAGAAAAGAAAAGAAAGGGAGAGAGAAAGAAAGAAAGAAAAAGAAAGAAAGAAAGAAAGAAAGAAAGAAAGAAAGAAAGAAAGAAAGAAAGAGAGAGAGAGAGAAAGAAAGAAAGAAGAAGGAAGGAAGGAAGGAAGGAAGGAAGGAAGGAAGGAAGGAAGGAAGGAAGGAAGGAAGGAAGGAAGGAAGGAAGGGAGGGAAATGAAAAAAGAAAAAAGGAAGGAAGGAAGGAAAAGAAGCACATAGAAAGTGGTTTGTAGACCTGCCATTTCAATCTATACCTTTGCCTCCTGTGCTTCTATACCTCCTGAGTTTAATATATACTTCTTTATTTATACAGTTTTAATATATAAATGCTAATCTTTCTTTGATATAATTTTATCATAGATAAAATTAGCTTGCTTTCAAAATATTCTGGTACATAATTTTATAAGTTCACCTCTAGATCATGAGTAACCCTCAACCTACCATCTCCTCTTTTTGGACATGTTTGGTATTTGTATCCCTCTGTTTCTTGGTCTCTAAATATCTCTTCTTTTATTCAAGTGTTACCTTTCCTACAACAGAACCCTTTTCTTAAAAAGAAAGAATTATGAGTTAGTGTAATGTATAAAATAGAGACATTAGATGAAGAAGGACAAAATAAATATTCTCCGAAAAGTTATTTAAGGTGGCTTACTGAAGTTGAAAAAGCCTAGTTGTTGGTATCACATAGAAATAAATGTACCTTTGGGCAAATCTATAAACCTCCCTAAACTAGCTTTTACAAACAAAATTGTGTCCATTATAGGAATTGAAGCTAACAATTTCACAAAATCAAGGGCAGTAAATTGATGGACCTCAGAATCTAAGCCACGGGTCGGAGGAAACCAAAGCACAAAGAGAGAGACAGAAAGAGAGAGAGAGAGAGAGAGAGAGAGAGAGAGAGAGAGAAAGGAAAAAGAAAGACAAGAAGCAGAGGAGAGGGGAAGGGAAGGGAGGGGAGGGGAGGGGAAGGGAGGGGAGGGGAGGGGAAAGGAAGGGAGGGGAGGGGAGGGGAAGGGAGGGGAGGTGAGGGGAGGGGAGGGGAGAGGAGGGGAGGTGAGGGGAGGGGAGGGGAGGGGAGGGGAGGGGAGGGAAAGGAAGGGAAAGGAAGGGAAAGGAAGAGAGAAAGGAGGGAGGGAGGGAAGAAAGGAAGGAATGATTAGAGGAAACTCAGAGGTTATTCTCTCTGTATCTCTAGTTTCCATTTTATTGATTCTGATCTCTCCAGACAGGCTTCCTTTGTATATCATCTTGCATGATAAAGTGCAGAGAGCTCCCTCAGAGAAAGGCAGTTAAAAAGCCGATAGATACCACCATACACCTGAAAGAACTGTGAACAGATGACAGAAAAACAAAACAAAGCAAAACAGAACCTGAGAATTTGAATTGCTGGTGAGGATACTGAGCAAGTGGAACTCCTATACTTTGCTGGAAGGAATGGAAAGTGGTACAGGAAATTTGGAAAAGAGTTTGACTGTTGTATATAAAATTAAATACATACTTACGTTACAAACTAGGAATCTCATTCCTAGATGTCTTCCTAAGAAAATTACAAACATTATGTTCATACAATGACTTATGCACTAATGTTCACAGTAGCTTTTTTCATAATAACCCCAAACAAAAACCAATGTAAACATTCACCTACAGGTGAATGGATAAATAGAAATAAATCTATGCAATAATACATATTACTCAACAATGAAAAGGAAATCACTACTGATATGTGAAACACAGTGGACTGAGTAATGCCCTCCCTTCTTTGCAAAGATGTCCATGTCTTAATCCCTAGAACCTGCGATGTTACCTTATCTGGAAAATTAAAAGTTGTAGATGTGATTAATGATTTTTAGCTGGGTACACCATCCTGGATTATCTGGGTGGGCCTGATGTAATCACAGGGGTTCTCATAAGAGGGAGGCAGGAAATCAGAGAGACGAAAAAGGTGTGGAGAAATATGTGACAACAGAAACAATGATAACAATGATTAAAATGACACAACCAGGAGCCAAGGAATGCTACAAGCATCTGAAATCTGAAGGGAGCAAGTAATGGATACTCCCCTGGAGCCTCCAGAAGAAACCAGCCTCCTGACACCCTGATTTCAGCAAAAGTATTTTAAATTTCTGACCTAGAATTGTAAAAAATATATATAAATAAATTTGTGTTGTTTTATGCCAGTAATTTTGTGATATTTTGTTACAACAGCAATAGGAAATTAATATATCCAACAATGCAGATGAATCTCCAAAGCATCATGCTAAGTGAAAGAGAACTTGTTGCTGGATAAAATGAAATTGCGTGTTGTATTTTGCATATGCACATAGAAGTACTCATTCCGACAAAATCGAATCCAAGTTAAAAAGTAAAATATCCACCATATTTTTCCCCCCTCAACTACGATTATCCCTGCCTTCTACTTTTATTTTAAACTTCATTTCCAAAATTTATGTACCAATTTTTCATTCTGCAGTTAAATGTTGTATTGAATCTCGTAGTAAGAGAATGTCACCTATATTTGAGATTTATTTTATTCTCTTTCCCTCTTTCTGCTCAGACTTTACACCTTTAAACATCTTTCTTCTCTAGTAATTTTTTACCCCATTGGCCTAGTATGATTTTTCAGTTTGCTAATGCACAAAGAAAACCCATTGAGGTTTAAAACTATTATCTTAGTAATTTATTTTTTCTAAAAAATAAGAAACATATTTGTACTTAAAATATTTACTATAAGGATTGACACTGGTGCTTGTTCTTGGGCCATTTATCGGATAATCAAGCATCATGACCTTGGGGAACAAGCAAGGTAGCCTGCCAGAGTATTCCACAATCAAAAAGAGTTGATTTGCTTTCATCAGATTTTGCCCATTAAAGAGATTTAATAGCATAAAAAATTCCAATACTTAGTAATGAGATAGATCAAGACTATGACAGTCATCTGAACACACAGATGTTTGCTGGTAAAAATGAATCAAATTTTTTTTTTTCTTTTTTTCAGTTCACAGACAAGATGCTAATTTACAAATGGGAATGTTTCCTACCTGCTTATATTTCTATTACAGTAAGTGTTTTATTTTGTTATATAATAACTAGAATATTTTTGCCAAAAAGTAAACACAATCAGTCTCTTCAAAGTAAAAGTGAAGTTTCGACAGTGAGTGCAAAAGTAACGATTTGTTGAAAAAAAGTTGTGTTATACAGAATTTCAAATACATAAGTCTAGAAACTTTTCTAATACTTTGTAATGTTTTGGAAAAAATTCAAGCATATCACTTATTAAAAGATACATAAAGTTAAATTTAAAAAGCACACAAACTAACCTTAGTTTTTGGGATTTCCTAAATTGTTTTAAAATAATCTAAAAGAAAATGTTAAGTGGGCTTTTAAAGTATATTACATAAAAATATTTAACCCATTACTGTGCAAGAACAACTGACTGAAATAAATGAGGATTTAAATTTTCTAGTAAAATATCTGTAGATATTTGTATAGTTATTGGTTGGGATTTAGAAAAAGTAGTGTGATCCTTTAAAGTTTCCCTCTTTATGAAGCTCTAAGATAGATTTTGTACATTTTCAAAGTATAAAAATAATTATGTAGAAATTTCTAAATTATCTTAAATGCCTAACAACAGCAACAAATCTAAAAGAATTTCAGGAAGACACTAATAATAATTAACACCTCTAGGTATCCTTAGTTTCTACTTTGGAAATATCACTTTGATGCTCTCAGTCTATTCTTTTATTACTATTTATGGTTTGTTTGTTTTTTTTGTATTTATAAACCACACTATTATAAAGTTGTATATTACTTTAAAAACCCGTCAATATGCATGGCACTAAGCTAATATATGATGTAAATTTACACTAAATAATCTAGTTTTCTTATGAGATTTATGTGTAAATCTTGTATCTTTTTTATCCTAACAGTTCCTAGAGTGGACAGTTTAGAAAAATAGAAATATGTTTAGAAAAATAGAAAATTTTCTCCTGGGTGCAGTTGGTCATGCCTTGTAAACCCAACAGTTTGGGAGGCTGAGGTGGAAGATCATTTGAGTCCAGGAGTTCGAGACCAGCCTGAGCAACATACTGAGACCCCGTTTCTAAAAACAAAGCAAAACAAACAAAAGAATTAGCTGGGCATTGTGGCACACATCTGTAATCCCATCTACTTGGGAGGCTGAGGTGAGATGATTGCTTGAGCAGTGAGGTTGCAGTGAGCCGAGATTGCACCACTGCACTCCAGCCTGGGTGACAGAGCAAGACCTTGTCTCAAAAAGAATTTTTTTTAAAAAAAAGGAGAATAGAAGATATTGGAAAGCCGATTAGGATGAAAATACTAGTTTATATTTCTCCAATAATCCTCCCACCTTTTGGGGTATATTGTTTTTCTCTCAGTTATAAACTCTGCTGGGGAATCTTATACTGTTGAATTAATCTGTAGTATGTTTGTTTATAGGGAGTGAAAAAGACGTAGGCATTCAATCAGGGTTGTATCAATGTATTTTATGAAATGACTAGAGTTTAAAAAGAAGATTAGCCAATGATTTTCTGCTGAAAATAGGTAGAAATTTGTCTAATTCATACCAGATGACTTTATAGATAGTCTCTAACTCCTTGTTCTCAAACATTGACATTCTGTTTGTCTTGGTAACCAGCTCCTCTTTCTATTTGTGTTTAGTTTCAGTAATTGTGCTTGTATCTTCTTGTAAAACAAATCTCATTTGATTACTAGACCAAATCAGCCTATTTGTGTACAGAACCCCAAGGGACTAGAATTTAATCCCTTGAGTACTTAACATTCTTGTGAGTCAGGAGCAAAGCTAAAGTAAATTGATGATCAGAGGCACCAATGCCTAAATTCGTGGGTAGAGCTGACAGATACACTCTTCGTTCTATTAAAAGCTTGTAGACACATTTTTCCCCAATAACCTCCAAGAGGGAACACAATTTAAAATGCCAATAGAAGCATTTTGAACCATTAGAAAGAATGAATTTATGACCTATATTAATTCTTAAAAATCATAACTTTAAATGAATGATGCTCAGTTGGAATTTCTACTTCTTTGGCTTACTGTGATACAAAAAGACAGTATCATTGTCTCTATGGCCTCTTCACGGCACAGTCTCATTTGTGTGCTTTTGATTTTTCTTTCTCAAATTCTCCAGCTATTGTCTGTAACAGCACGAGTTGTCTTATTAGCAAATCTTCACTTGCAGTTTTATATTGTGCTTGGATTTTTCTGTAGGTCTACATTCATATTTATTCAATCTGTTTTCTCTCTCGAATTAGCAAAAAAGTCAGAACCATTGATGGCCCAATAGAAACAGCATTGTAGAGTTGGCATTTACTACCCATAAGGAAAGGAACCAAAGTAAACAGTGGCCATAAATTCAAATAGGCCAAAGTAAGCAAAAGCAAAGCCAGAATAAGCCAGTAAGAGGTAAAGTCAGGATAATAGGAAACCTATGTATGGGAAGAGCTAAAATAGATGAAAGGAGGTAAGTTTGGAAGCATTCCATGAGCTTACAGGCAATTAAGTCTGGAATAATTTTATGCCGTATCTATAAACAATGTTTGATGTAATGAAACCAATTCAGGGAAGTTTAATATTTATTTTAAATTGGATTTCATAATACTCTTGAGAATTGCTTTTTAAAATCAGGTTGGAAGTCAAAGACGGTTCCTTTTGTTTACATATTTTTTAAATGATATACAATCATTAATATGTTAATATATAAGATGCTGTTACCTGCTTCAGCTATTTCCCAGAAGTACATACAGGTGTTTAGTGGTAGGGCTACTCCTCTTCACAGTTAATTGAATTGTAGTAGCTTTGTGCAATTCCAAATGCTCCTTTGTTCTCTTGGGATTGGTTTGCTGTGGCATTGCTAGGTGGATATAAAAATAGCCTCTTGTCTTTCCGATTTTAAATGTCTGTGGACTTTCCCTTCCACCGTTTAGTAATTAATGTCTCAGGGTAGTGTTAACTGTAATTTCAAACCACAGGAATATATTGGTTAATGCCGTAAGGGCTGCATCCTTTTCCAGGTATCCTACCCAGAATTTGGATTTATGTGATTCTACTTTGAATTCCCGGATCTATACCTCAGTCCTGAATCTCCTGAACTAGATGTTCCTAGGACTCTGTATTTGGCTGGTAATTTGATTTTTATGATTACACCAGTTTAACTTTAGGACTGCCAATTGCTTTCCCAAGGGTCTCAGCTTGTCTGATTTTCTACGTATTAACAAGTATGATGGCAATGACAAATGGCTGAATTCCCAAATGAACTAGCAGAAGCAAAATTAAAGAGAAGTAGTGTTTCCATAGCTGGAGCTTTCATCCACACCCCTGAACCCCACTTCTGCCTTCCCAGGTTTTCATTTTTCTCTGTAGTTCTTTGGTTACATCTTGCAGATAGGGTTTCTTTACTTTGGGGTAAAGTTGAGTATTGTCAGCATCGCATTCAAGTTTGCCCATTCAGGATCTTAGGAGGAAGCAGAAGAAAGCTGCTCTCCAACAGCACCTAAAAATTGATTCCAGTAGAGGACTGTGGCTTCTGGGTCATGCGATCACAGATGGGCTTTTACTGAATCTGAAAAGTCTGACTTATGTAAACATTCCTGTTGTAACAAGATAAGACTGCTGATATAAGAAGATGGATATGGGAGAACTTTTCAAGCAAATAAAAACCAGTATGCTTATCTGTCCCTAGAATATTTTTTTCTTTCTAAATTGTATTATTGAATAACATATTCCCCTAGGTTTCATGATTTTTCTACCTCTGCTTAAGTGACTGGTCATAATGTACCGATCTTTTTCTGGGGGCTAAATCAATAATCAGAGAACTGCATCTAGGATGTCACTGAAAAATTAGTAGAATGAGAATTTTAACACCTGAGTCCCAGTACCAATTTGTTAGAAACTCAATATAAGACCTTGGACAAGTCACCTGAGCTGTTTATGGGTCAGTTTTTTCACCTTTAAAATAGTGGTAATAAAGTTACTATCCTTAGGGTCAATTTGAGGGCTAACTTAGATAATACATATTAATCCTTTAGAATAGTTATTGACATATAGTATAATTATGTAAGTATTAGTTATAATAATAATATTGTAATGATTAATATCTACAGGACTATGTTTTCATATCTGTAAAATTAGGGATATACTTTAGATGAGAGTCTTACAAAAGCTTATATGACTCCATTAGTTTTCACATGGCTATAAAGATCTTCCCTGAGACTGGGTAACTTATAAAGAGAAGAGGTTTAATTGACTCACAGTTATGCATGGCTGGGGATGCCTCAGGAAAGTTACAATTATGGTGGAAGGGGAAGAAGGCATGTCTTACACGGTAGCAGGTGAGAGAGTGTGTAGAGGAGGAACTGTCAAACACTTATAAAACCATCAGATCTCATGAGAACTCACTCACTATCATGAAAACAGTATGCGGGAACTGCCCCCATGATCCAAAAATTTCCCACCAGGGCCTTTCCTTAACATATGGGGATTATGGAGATTACCATTCAAGATGAGATTTTGGTGAGGACATAGAGCCAAACCATATCATTCCACCAGGCCCCTTCCCAATCTCACTTTCTTTTTACATTTCAAAACCAATCATGCTTTCCCAACAGTCCCTCAAAGTCATAACTCATTCTAGCACTAACCCAAAAGTCCAAGTCCAAAGTTTCATCTGATATAAGGCAGGTCCATTCCACCTAGGAGCCCATAAAATCGAAAGCAAGAAAATTACTTCTTAGATACAATGGGAATACAGGCATTGGGAAAATGCTCCCATTCCAAATGGGAGAAACTGAACTGGCCAAAACAAAGGGACTACAGGTCCCAGGAGGTCTAAAATCTAGCAGAATAGTCATTAAATTTGAAAGCTCTGAAATAATCTCCTTTGACTCTATATCTCACATTCAGGGCACACTGATACAAGAGGTGGGCTTCCACGGCATGGGCAGTTCCATCCTTGTGACTTTGCAGGACACACACCCCTTTCCCCACTGGCTGCTTTCATGTTCAGTGTTTAGTGTCCGTGGCTTTTCCAGGTGCACAATCCA
This sequence comes from Macaca fascicularis, assembly GCF_037993035.2. Taxonomy (NCBI): domain Eukaryota; kingdom Metazoa; phylum Chordata; class Mammalia; order Primates; family Cercopithecidae; genus Macaca; species Macaca fascicularis. The sequence continues at coordinate 76,616,113 of NC_088376.1, forward strand.
AGCTGTTGGTGGATCTACCATTCTGGGGTCTGGTGGGTGGTAGCCCTCTTTTCACAGCTCCACTAGGCAGTGCCCCAGTGGGGACTCTGCGTGGGGGCTCAAACCCCACATTTCTCTTCCACACTGTCACAGCAGAGGCTCTCCATGAGGGCTCTCCCATTTCTGTAGATTTCTACCTGGATATCCAGACATTGCCATAAATTCTCTGAAATCTAGGCAGAGGTTTCCAAAGCACGATTCTTGACTTCTGTGCACCTCTAGGCTCAATACCACATGGAAGCCTCCAAGGCTTGGGGCTTGAACCTTCTGAAACAATGGCCCAAGCTGTACCTTGGACCATTTTAGCCATGGCTGGAGGTGGAGTGGCTGGGATGCAGGGTACCAAGTCCTGAGGCTGCACACAGCAGCAGGGCCCTGGGCCCAACCCATGAAACCATTTTTAACCCCTAGGCCTCTGGGCCTGTGATGGGAGGGGCTGCCATCAAGATCTCTGACATGCCCTAGAGACATTTTCCCTATTTTCCTGGTGATTAACATGTGGTTCCTCATTACTTATGTACATTTCAGAAGCTGGCTTCAATTTATTTTCTGAAAATGGGTTTTTCTTTTCTATCACATCATCACTCTGAAAATTTTCTAAACTTTTACCCTCTGCTTCCCTTTCAAACATAAGTTCCAATTTCTGAGCATCTCTTTCAAGTTAAAATTTCATAGATCTCTAGGGGAGGGTCTGTCTCTTTGCTAAAGAATACCAAGAATGACATTTACTACAGTTCCCAAGAAGTTCCTTATCGCCATCTGAAACCACCTCAGCCTGGACTTCATTGTCCACATCATTAACAGCATTTTGGTGAAAACTATTCAACAAGTCTCTAGGAATTTTCAAACTTTCCCACATCTGTCTTCTTCTGTGCCTTTCAAACTGTTCCAACCTCTCTCTGACTGTTACCCAGTTCCAAAGTAACTTCCACATTTGCAGGTTACCTTTACAGCAATGCCCCACTCCTGGTAACAATTTCCTGTGTTAATCTTTTTCCACACTGTTGTAAAGAACTTCCCTGAGACTGGGTAATTTATTTAAAAAGTAGATTCAATTGACTCACAGTTCCACATGGCTGGGGAAGCCTCAGGAAACTTATAATCATAGCAGAAGGGGAAGCAGGCACATTTTACATAGTGACAGGTGAGAGAGAGTGTGTGAAAGAGGAACTGTCAAACATTTATAAAACCATCAGATCCCATGAGAACTCACTCACTACCATGAGAACAGCTTGGGGGAAACCATCCTTATGATCCACTTACCTCCTACCATGTCTCCTAGATATATAAATAATTTATGGAACAGAATCTGAGGAAAGGGCATGCTTAAGGTAAGTACAAATAAGGGCCTGTGGCTCATCTGCAGGTAGAAGTGGCTACTCAGTCTCACCAGTTGACTCTTGGTGTGAATGTAGTGCATTCTTATCAAATCTTTCTGATTTTTTTGAGAAAAACAGGTCATAATTTTTATGTTAAATGTTCCAATTTCAAATTTTGAATTATTTTTAACATTAAACACTGTGCAGATCAGCTGGGCATGGTGGTTCACATCTGTAATCCCAGCACTTTGGGATGCCGAGGCGGGTGGATCACCTGACGTCAGGAGACCAGCCTGACGAATACGGTGAAACCTTATGTCTATTAAAAATACAAAATTAACCAAGCATGGTGGCAGCCCTTGTAATCCCAGCTACTCGGGAGGCTAGGGCAGGAGAATCGCTTGAACCCAGGAGGCAGAGTTTGCAGTGAGCCAAGATCAGACCATTGCACTCCAGCCTTGATAACAAGAGCAAAATCCCATCTAAAAAGCAAGACAAAAAACAAAAACACCCATCACTCTACAGGTCAAACATTGCATGTTAGAGTAAATCAATAGCAAAATCCTTCCTAATTTTACATAACCACAGGTAAGAATCTTGTCATCTTTTTGATTTGTTTTCCACTGAATTGTTTCATTCTGACCAGTGAACAATTTTTGTGTAAACACTTGCCTAGCATTTGAAAAGCTGAAAATCAATCTAAAGATCATCTAAAGCTTATACAGATTTTTCCTACTCTTATCTGACAGAATCCTGACCCTATTGTGCCATCCCTGTTTAAAAGTTGATGCACTTTCACATTTTTTTCGTGTTTTTCTAGTTTTGTTTTGTTCTGCTTTTTTAAATTTTTTTTGAAGACACCTTTAATCAGAAGTCATCAGAAGGTTATTTTGAGTCATGAAAGATGTACCGATTAAACTCTAAGAAAAATCTTGCAAAAGTAGTTTCTTTCAATTAGTAAGGACAATGGAATTCAAAAACTTAATTTTTCTAATCACAGAGGTGAGACAAACATAAAAATCCTGGCAAATTCTACAAATAAAGTAAGATGAAAAAAATCTAAGGAGGAAGGTGGGAAGGTAGATAAAAATCAATTATTGCTTATTTTGAAGACCTCAAATATGTTGATTTATCAATGAATTCATCCACTTAATTTCATATTTATGGTATAAATTTTCATGATCTCTATTCTTCACTCAAGAGGCCTACATTTATAATTGTATTAGTTTGCTCTCATGCTGCTGATAAATATATACCTAAGACTGGGTAATTTATAAAGAAAAATATATCTTTTTAATTATACTTTAAGTTCTAGGGTACATGTGCACAACGTGCAGGTTCATGTGCCATGTTGGTGTGCTGCACCCATTAACTCATCATTTACATTAGGTATATCTCCTAATGCTATTCCTTCCCCCTCCCCCCACATCATGACAGGCAACAGGATGCGATGTTCCCCTTCGTGTGTCCAAGTGTTCTCATTTTTCAATTCCCACCTATGAGTGAGAACATGCGGTGTTTGGTTTTTTGTCCTTGCAATAGTTTTTTTAAAATGATGGTTTCCAGCTGCATCCATGTCCCTACAAGGGTCATGAACTCATACTTTTTGATAGCTGCATGGTATTCCATGGTTTATATGTGCCACATTTTCTTAATCCAGTCTATCATTGATGGACATTTGGGTTGGTTCCAAGTCTTTGCTATTGTAAAAAGTGCTGCAATAAACACACGTGTGCATGTGTCTTTATAGCAGCATGATTTATAATCCTTTGGGTATATACCCAGTAATGGGATGGCTGGGTCAAATGGTATTTCTAGTTCTAGATCCTTGAGGAATCACCACAGTGTCTTCCACAATGGTTGAACTAGTTTACAGTCCCACCAACAGTATAAAAGCATTCCTATTTCTCCACATCCTCTCCAGCACCTGTTGTTTCCTGACTTTTTAATGATCGCCATTCTAACTGGTGTGAGAAGGTGTCTTGTTGGGGTTTTGATTTGCATTTCTCTGATGGCCAGTGATGATGAGCATTTTTTTCATGTGTCTGTTGGCTGCATAAATGTCTTCTTTTGAGAAGTGTCTGTTCATATCCTTTGCCCACTTTTTGATGTGGTTGTTTTTTTCTTGTAAATTTGTTTGAGTTCTTTGTAGATTCGGGATATTAGCTCTTTGTCAGATGAGTAGATTGAAAAAATTTCTCTCATTCTGTAGGTTGCCTTTTCACTCTGATGGTAGTTTCTTTTGCTGTGCAGAAGCTCTTTAGTTTAATTAGATCCCACTTGTCAATTTTGGCTTTTGTTGCCATTGCTTTTGGTAATTTAGACATGAAGTCCTTACCCATACCTATGTCCTGAATGATATTGCCTAGGTTTTCTTCTAGGGTATTTATGGTTTTAGGTCTAATATTTAAGTCTTTAATCCATCTTGAATTAATTTTTGTATAAGATGTCAGGAAGGGATCCAGTTTCAGCTTTCTACATATGGCTAAACAGTTTTCCGAGCACCATTTATTAAATAGGGATTCCCTTCCCCATTTCTTGTTTTTGTCAGGTTTGTCAAAGATCAGATGGTTGTAGATGTGTGGTATTATTTCTGAGGTCTCTGTTCTGTTCCATTGGTCTATATCTCTGTTTTGGTACCAGTACCATGCTGTTTTGGTTGCTGTAGCTTTGTAGTATAGTTTGAAGCCAAGTAGCATGATGCCTCAAGCTTTGTTCTTTTGACTTAGGATTGACATGATTGTATATTTAGAAAACCTCATCGTCTCAGCCCAAAATCTCCTTAAGCTGATAAGCAACTTCAGCAAAGTCTTGGGATACAAAATCAATGTGCAAAAATCACAAGCATTCTTATACACCAGTAACAGACAGAGAGCGAAATCATGAGTGAACTCATATTCACAATTGCTTCAAAGAGAATAAAATACCTAAGAATCCAACTTACAAGGGATGTGAAGGACCTCTTCAAGGAGAACTACAAACCACTGCTCAATGAAATAAAAGAGGACACAAACAAATGGAAGAACATTCCATGCTCATGGATAGGAAGAAGCAGAATCGTGAAAATGGCCATACTGCCCAAAGTAATTTATAGATTCAATGCCATCCCCATCAAGCTACCAATGACTTTCTTCACAGACTTGGAAAAAAACTACTTTAATGTTCATATGGAACCAAAAAAGAGTCCGCATTGCCAAGTCAAGAAAAATGAATTTAGTGGACTCTCAGTTCCACATGTCTGGAGAGGCCTCATGGTCATGGTGGAAAATTAAAAAAACATGTCTTACATAGCAGCAGGCAAGAAGGGAATGAGGGTGAAGTGAAAGGGGTTTCTCCTTTTTTAACCATCTTATCTCATGAGACTTATTCACTATCATGAGAACAGTATGGAGGAAACCACCCCCATGTTTCTATTGTCTCCCACTGGGTCCCTCCTGCAACACATGAGAATTATGGGAGCTATGATTCGAGATGAGATTTGTGTGGGGACACAGCCAAAACATATCAGTAATTCAAGAAATTCCCACTACGTACTGCAAGTACTGTAAGTTCTTTTTGTCAGTCAAATACATCACCACATCAATTTTGATTATTGAGAATATAATTATTTAACTATAATGAGATACTGTTTCACCTAGGTCAGATGACTAACATTAAAAGTGTTGACATCAAATTTTGTATGTAGAATGTCTTTAAGTGTCATAAATTGTTGGTAGAAATTTAAATGAATTAAGTATTTTGCTGCTTTGTATTTCCTTTTAAACATATGTGTAAGTTATGACCTAGCAATTTCAGTCCTATTTATGTACCCAAGATAAATGTAAACATATGTGTACAAGAAGACAAGTACCAAAAGGTTCACAGAGGCTGTTCTTCATTATAGCCCCAAACTGGCAACAACCTAAAAGTCTGTCAACCGATAAAGAGATTTTTTTAAATGTCACCTATCTTTACAATGGAATACTATTCACTAATAAAAAGGAATGATTTAATATATAGTATGACCTGCAAGAATCTCAGAAACCTTATGTTAAATGAAAGAAGCCATTAACCAAAAACTGCATATTGCATGGTGCCTTTACATGAAGTTCAAGAAGAAGGAAAACATATCTGTAATAATAGAAGGGAGAAAAGTGGTTATGTAGGAGTGTGGAGGTTGACTGGAAGAGGGTTAGCCCTCTGGAATGACAAAAATTTTCTTTTTCTTCATTGGGATAGTGGTTTCACAGGTATGTACATTGGATTGTGCACAGGATCTATTCATTTAGCTGTAGGTAAAATAAATTTGTGAATTTACAAACATTTGTCTTATATTTGCATGATAATTAGCAAAAATTTTTCTGTCGAATTTTTAATAAAGTCACCATATTATTGTAATGGTTAATTTTGTGTATCAGCTTAACTGAACCATAGGGGTGGTCATTCAGTTGGCCAAACATTATTCTGTACGTGTCTGCAAGGGTATTCCTGGATGAGATTAATATTTGAATGAGTAGACTGAGTAAAGTGGATTGCCTTCCCTAATTTGGGTGGGCCTCATCCAACCAACTGAAGACCTAATAAAACAAAATGGTTGAGTGAGAGGAAACTCCTCCTGCCTGATTGCTTTAGCTGGGACATTGATCTTTTCTGGCCTTTGAACTCAGACTCAGAATTTGGTTTTGTTTAATCGAATTTTGATCAGCTATACACCATTAATAGCATGAAAGAGATTGTATTTCATATCTTCATTTCAGGAAATTAGTTACTTAGTCTCATCTCCTGTCACTCACCCTGTGTTCTGGAGGCATTAGCTCACTTTTCAAGCTAATTTCCTCTGTATAACTCTCTTTTACCTTGCTTTAAGTATTTTATTCTTAGAATTAAGCCTCATTTATTTAATTAACGCTCAGCTACACAATTCTCAACATCATTTTCTTAACAATTATCATCAATAACTTCATCATTATCAGAGAGACAGTTCAGATAAGTGGTTAATAGCATAGACTTTGCATCCAAAATTATTAGCTGTTTGACCTTAGTTAAGCCCTTTGTATCTCAGTTTAAATCACTGTAGAAATAGCACCTATCACATATTGTTGTCAGCATAAGATGACTTAACAGATTTCAAATAACTAAAAAAGGAATTTGTCTGAACATAACAAACAAAGTGACATAATCATTATAAAAAACAAAACTCTGTATATTGATACATTGTCTTTAGTACCATCACTAAGCACGTGCATCTGTTATAGGCTTTCACGATTCTACGGGAAAAAAAGAAAAAGATAAAGAAGTAGCAAACATTGTTGATTTATAAAACTTAACATTCACACATAAACCACAAGATTAATTAAATTAATATTGTAAAAAGTATATTGCATATGAAGTAAAATATAAAGTGTTGAAAAACATCAATTTAGTATTACCTAAAATTTCCACATTCTCTTAGAACCTAATAATTTAGATCAAAAAGAGATGTGTCTAAAAATGTCAAATTTTTTGTTGTTATAAATCTAATTTGCCTGACAATTAGTATTCTTTCAGCTATCTTTTTTTTAAAAAAAAATACAAGAACTAAACAGTAGAGTAAAGATTAGTTAAATTAAATTGGGAAGAGTAAAGTTTTTTTTCAGATCATTAGAACCAGAAATATGATTAAAATGAAGGAATAATTGTCTGATCTTGCCTGTGATGGCTGTTACCTTAATTTTAAACTTAAAAATACATGACTCAAAAATAATGTTGCTAATATCTTGGGCTGTATTTTCTTCCACTGTATTCACAAAACCATAATTTTGTTTTTACCTCTAACTTACTTTCCTCAGGAGGCTATCAATAGAATCCACTCTCTGGGCAAATTACTGAACTTGAGGAAAAAAAGACAAATAATTTTTTAAATAAAAAAATAGATTTCCTCTCTCATTAAAGTCCAATATCTTAAGCTGTGCAATACTCTGAGACTCTGTGCCCACCATACTCCCTTTTTTCTTTGCAATTTATTATCTCTCTCTTAAATGATTTCCATCAGCATGCAAATATTCCCTCTTTAAAAAATTAATTTCCTTTAACTTATATATCTTTGATCTGCTGCTGTATTTCTTAGTTCCCTTCAACAGAAAACTTTCTTAAATGTCATCTACTTTTGCTGTGCAGACACTCTTTAGTTGAATTAGATCCCATTTTTCTATTTTGGCTTTTGTTGCCATTGCTTTTGGTGTTTTTTTTTTTTTTTTTTTTTTTTTTTTTTTTTTTTTGAGACTGAGTCTGGCTCTGTCGCCCAGGCTGGAGTGCAGTGGCCGGATCTCAGCTCACTGCAAGCTCCGCCTCCCGGGTTTACGCCATTCTCCTGCCTCAGCCTCCGGAGTAGCTGGGACCACAGGCGCCCGCCACCTCGCCCGGCTAGTTTTTAGTATTTTTTAGTAGAGACGGGGTTTCACCGTGTTAGCCAGGATGGTCTCGATCTCCTGACCTTGTGATCCGCCCGTCTCAGCCTCCCAAAGTGCTGGGATTACAGGCTTGAGCCACCGTGCCCGGCTGCTTTTGGTGTTTTTGTCATGAAGGCTTTGCCCATGCCTATGTGCTGAATGGTACACAAGAAGAGAAAACCAAACACTCCATGTTTTCACTCATAAGTGGGAGTTCAACAATGAGAACACATGGACACAGAGGGGGAACATCACACACTGGGGCCTGTCAGGGGTCGAGATCTAGGGGAGGGGTAGCATTAGGAGAAATACCGAATATAAATGACAAATTGATAGGTGCAGCAAACCAATATGATACATGTGACATATTGGCACTTATGTAACAAACCTGCCCATTGTGCACATATACCCCAGAACTTAAATTATAATTTTAAAAAAAGTCATCTATAGTCATTATTCTTATAATCGCAGATTCTTGCCCTTCCTTTTTACTCTTCCCCATGCTGTTTTCATTATTTTCCATTGGTCAGGCTAGGGTTGTAAGTGATCTCTAACAGCTGGGAAATTCAGCACTCATTCTAATAGGCTCACCTTACTAGCTATATTAATGGAATCCAATACTGTTGACCTTACCTGATCTACTTTGTTAGTTGTAGCAGATTATATTTTCCAAAGATGACTGCACCAACATATTCCAACAAAGTAATATTGAGAGATGGGGATCTATGTTTCCTCCATTGATTGATGGATCTTTGTTTCCTTTCCTCAGCTTCTTTGGACCTTTTAAATTGCATTATCCCATAAAATGTGGTGGACTCAATGTTGTAGGGCCTATAAGACTAAGTAATGAAGGCTGATATGTACCCACCTGACTCTGTCTCGGGATCATACAACTCGGGAGCCTAAACAGATATGTAATAAGTATAGCTACCCTAAAGCCACCATTCTGGAGTGATTACATGGAAATACTACTTAGTGACAGAGAGGAGGATTTAGAAACTCCAGCTGGCCCAACTTCGAAGTGTGAATCTTCACAACACAGGCACCAGGCACTTGAGGAGAAGTTTCTATATGATTTCAGCCTGTTGCCTTCAAGTTATCCCATCTTACACTTAGAGCAGAGTAAAGTAAGAGCCTGGCTCAAATGCTGATTCACAGAAAAATATTTCTTTTTAAATGACCTAAGTTTTGGAGTGTTTGTACTACAGAGTCATAGTAGTTAAAACACTTGTCTTGGCTTCTACAATAGTAGGCATTTTGGATAGCCCCTACTTCCACTGGTTTCCCCTTCTTGTTCTTTTCCACTGACTCCTATTTCTGTGCCCAGTCTTCTAATATTAGCATGTTTCAGGATCCTGGGCTACCCATTAGGTTCTACATCAATTATCTAAATTGCTTTATTTCATCATTACCCATGGCATTTACATGGGTAACAAAAGTTATCCCCTTCTACTCCACCACCCTGTACTTCTATCCCTGACATCTCCTCTTGAATCCTAGAATTCTAGGAACATAAACATAATGGCCTACTTAACATCTCCACTTGAATATTAAATAAAGAATTCAAACTTAACACATACAATGCCGAGCTCTTGATCTCATCTCCTTGTAAAACAGACTTAAAACTTGTTTCTTCCCTAGCCTTCTTCATTTCAGTGAATAGAATTACAATTCACACAGCTTCTCAAGTGCAAAATTTAGAAGTAATTTTTGATTACTCTCTTTCTCTCAATTGCTGCATCTAATTTATTTCCACTGATTGAACCTCTACAACATTATCTCCAATCTTGTCTCCGTTTCTATTTCTTCTCTCCATTCAAGTTGCCGTTATCTCTTTCCTAAACTTTGGCAATAGCCTCTTTAGTGATATCCTCAATTTCCATCTTGATACACATTAATCTATCTTCCACATAGAAACCAGAGGAATCTTTTACAACAAAAATCAGATCACATTACTAATCTAGCTCAAAGCCATCTGATGTCTTTTCATTTGAGCAAATTTTATTTTCCAAAGAAGACTTAAAGTCTCCCATCCTACATTTACTTCTGTGAATGTAACTTGATATCCCTACCACTGGAAGGTAGGAGTCTATGTCCCCTCCCTGTAAATATGGATGGCCCTATGATTCCAGTGGAAGTGACACTACAGGTAATGAAATTAGTTAAAGTCATACCTGATCCCCTTAGGACACTGTCTAACCCAGTCTCCATGTCTGAATAAATTCATGTAACCTATGGAGAGGCCCATATGGAGAAATCTGGCCCCTCCAGTTTCAGCTAAGTTTTCAGGCTATAGCCAGTATTAATTTGCCAGCCAAGAAAGTCAGCCATCTTGACAGGTGGAACAAAGGTGGGCTTTCCTCACCATACTTGGTCAAGTTGCAGAATTATGAGCAAAGGAAATTTTTATTTTTCTTCTAAGTCACTAGGTTTTGGGATTTTTTTTTAATCCAGTAACAGATAACTAATATAAATTTTGGTACTGGAAAGTGGGGTGTTGCTATACAGACTCTTAAACATGTAGCATTGGCTTTGAGACAGGCCATTGATGGAAGCCAGAAAAGCTTTGGAGAAGTGTTACCAGAAGCCTAAAGAATATTGAGAAAGCTGTTTCTGGCAGCTCAAGGAAAGTAGGAAAATGTGATTGGAAGATGTTTAGTAGCAATGGAAACTTTGACAACACTATTACCTCAAGTAACTGGCAAAATGGGAAATATAGCAATGAACATGACGATCAAACTAAGGAAATTTTCAAGCAGAAAATTGGAAGTGTCACCTGGATTCTTTTCACTGCCTATGATAAAATGTCAGAGAGAGAGGAATGAGCTAAAAATTAAGTCTTAAATATAAAATATTCAGAACTTTCTTAGCTGGAAAATAAATCAGTTTCTCTTTCTTACTCTTTCTAGATTGCAAATGAAGGACTAGCTTAAGGGAGAAAATCAATTATACTGTACAACTCACACTTAAGACCTCAGAGAGATCTAAGATGATTCTTTATATAATTTTTCAAACCACCCCTCTAAGGAGCATAACAATGTGTTTTAAGTGTCTCCCCCCATGATACAATAAGGCTTATAAGGATCTAAAGGATGGTGTCCCAAGGCAATCTCATGGCAAGGTCAAGAAAGAGAATGGCCTGTCTTGAAAAGATTTGTGGTTTTGGCTTTTGTCTCATGGAATGAATTGTACACAAATACACAGAAATCCCACAAATATTAAAATAATTGTATCAACTTATAAGAAGAAGGGAAAGAAACAGCACAAAATGGAATATTGCTAAGACCCCTTTACAAGTAGGAAATAGGTGTAAAAAGGCCTAGGAAAATGGAAGGTGGACTCAGGGCAGAATGAGGAGATGTTGGAGTGCAGCAAAGAGCCATAGAGAACAATTTCCAGGGAGTAGGACTGAACTCTAATCAAAGAATTGGCAGCATGTGCCTGGCATTTCAGGATTGATATGGACCAGTGACTACTGTATTCCTTCCCATTCCCCACCCTTTTGTGTAGGAGTGTCTACAGCAGTTTTCCAAAGCCTGTCCCACCACTTTATTTTGGGTATTTGGAGAACGAGAAAAAATATTTTTTTAGGTGAGATGTGTGACATGAATCACGTTGTAAAAAAGAGTGCCCATTGAGTTGTAATTGAGGAATTGCACTCAAGGGAAATTATTTTTTACCTAAATTGGATTAATATGATACGATTTTGAACTTTGAGGTTATGTAATTATGAAGTGAGACCTTTAGTCTTGGGGGAATGACTGTATTTTACATGTGAGAGGTATATAAATCACTGTGGCCTGAAGATAGACTGTGGCAGATTGTAGTTTTCAAAGATTTCCTGTCACATTTGTTTTTTATTCTTTATTTTTCTCTTTCTTTCTACTCTCTTTCCTCTCTACCTCTTCTTCCTTCCTTCCTTCCTTCCTTCCTTCCTTCCTTCCTTCCTTCCTTCCTTCCTTCCTTCCCTCCTTCCTTCCTTCCTTCTTTCCTTCTTTCCTGTCTTTCTTTCTGATGGGGTCTCACTCTGTTTCCTGGGCTGGAGTGCAGTGGCACATTCATAGCTCACTGTAGCTCAAACTTCTGAGTGCAAACAATTCTCCTACCTCAGCCTCTCAAGTAGCTTGGACCACAGGCATGCATCCACTCCTGGCTGATTTTTTAATTTTTATTTTTGTAGAGACGGGGTCTCACTTTGTTGCTCAGACTGATCTTGAATTCCCGGCTTCAAGAAATCCTGATGCCTCAGCCTCTAAAAGTACTGGGATTGCAGGTGTGAGCCACCAGGCCCAGCTACTTTCTTTTTCTTACAATATGACTTTGAAGGTGTTGCCATCAAGAGGTATTCCTTTCCCTTGAATATGGGCAAGGTTGTGATTATTAATGCTCTATGACTTTTGAGAGTAGGCCATGAAGCATTGTACATTTTCCTTGTTCATTTAGGATGCTTGCTCTTAATACCTAGCAACTATGCTTGTACAATCCAAGAGACCTGTTGTGGGGAGGCTCACATGAAGAAGAATGTAGGTGCCTGGACTACAGCTTGATTGAGCTGTCATCTGATAACCCATAAGAACTTGATAGCCTTGTGAGTAAACCATCTTGAATCTTTCAGGGCCCAGTTGAAACACTTCAGCTGATGTTGCATGGATAATTGCAAATTTGTGAGCAAAATAAATTAATATAGTTTTTTGTTTTAATTAAACAATATTGTTTGAGACAAGATCTCACTTTGTCACCCAGGTGGGAGGGCAGCGGCACACTCACAGATCACTGTAGCCTCAAATTCCTAAGCACAGGAGTTCCTACCACCTCAGCCTCCCCACTAGCTGAGACCACAGCATGTACCACTGTGTCTGGCTAATTTTTAAATTTTTTTGTAGAAACGGAGTCTTGCTACATTGCCCAGGCTAGCCTCAAGTGATCCTCCTCTTGCCTCAATGTCCCAAATTGTTGGGATTACAAGTGTGAGGCACTGAACTCAGCCAAATATGGTTTTTTAAACTACTAAGTTTTGGACTGGTTTGCTTCCCAGCAATATATGATTGATAAAACACTGAATATAGAATAAAATTAACCTCTTATGTTGTCCTATTAGGCTCTGTGAGGTTTAGTTTCTACCAACACCCTAGAGTCATGTCATACCATTCTTCACTCTGCTTACTTTGTTTCACTGACTTTTCTCCTATTTTGTAAAACTAGCTAGTTCTTATCTTCAGGCATTGTCATTGTCACTCCCTGCTGAGAATATTGTTTGTCCAAATCTCATAATTCAGACTCAAAAATAGAGTGTCTGGCCACTCAACCTAAAGTAACCCACCACAAACTCTAGCCCATCTCCCTATTTATTTTCATCATAACTTTTATATCTATCTAATTTAAATTTTATCTATTTGTCTATCTAATCTAAATTTAATGTTTTTCACTCCTAGTACACATGCTCTGTTAAGACAAAAGTATTGTTCATCTTGTTTTCTTCCCTAACCCCGTTACCTAGAACAGTGCCTGTCATTTAGAAGGCACTTCACAAATATTTGCTGACTTAATGAACCCGTGGAAATAAATATTAATTCAGTTTTACATTACAGAGCAAAATAGAAATCCAAGATTTAATCCAGTTCATACTATAAAATAATATTTTCTTTGTAAAAATTAAATCCATTAAATTGACATAGAAAAATCTTTACCATCTAGTGACTTTATAAAAACATAGTTGTTTTCTATACCACTTGGATTATTTCTACAAATTCTGGTATGTGGTTTGTGTCAATAAACCATACAAAATAAAATTTTCAAATAAAACTTATATTTATTATTTGATCTTGTTCTATTTATATAAATCTTTTATTTTATGCAAAAAAAAAAAAAAAACCAAAATATGATTCTGCAACTTTCCATCTTTTTTAGAGGCAGAGTCCTACTATTTCACCCAGGCTGGAGTGCAGTGGCACAATCATGGCTCACTTCAGGCTCAACTTCCTAGGCCCAAAAGATTCCCTCACCTCAACCTCCTGAGTAGCTGGGATTACAGGTATGCACCACCATGCCTGGGTAAGTTTTGTAATTTTTGTAGAGACAAAAATTGTCCAGGCTGGTCTGGAACTCCTGGACTCAACTAATCCTTCCACCTCAGCTTCCACCTCAGCCTCCCAAAGTATTGAAATTACAGGTGTGAGCCACCATGCTTGGCCAATTTTCACTCTTTATGTCAGGCTTTGAGTTTAGTGTCAAACTTAAAAAAAAAAAAAATTCCAAACATGAAAAAAAAAGTACTGGTAGCAGTCAATAAAATAAAAGACTCCAATTTCTATGAGTTTGGAATGTGGATTCCTGGCATTATAGAGATACAGCTTTTTCATCTAATTAACGTATAAAATAGACAAATAGTTTCATTTCACTTTCTTGGAATTTACTCCTTTGCACCCTGAAGCCTAGGTAACAAAGCCAGTGCACAAAGATCATTAGAGTAACACTTTTCAACAAGAAGTAGTCCCAAAGTAAGTGAGAGGAATTTATTTAGTGATTTTCTCCCTGAAGAGGAGCAGTAGTCTGAAATCTCACTAGCATCTAATTCTGAACGAATCAAGAAATCTGTTTATGTCATAATCTAGTATTTGCAGCCTGCTTTGATTTTCCTCGGGATTTCCTCGGATATATTTTACTGAGAGAAGTGTGCAAAGTACTTCTGACTTGAGAAACATGAAAAGGAAGCCTCAGGCCATGAGACCAGCTTCTACTCTGAGTCATCCATTTGCCTGTTCTGAACAACCTCTACTATTGGCTCTTACACAAAGATCTCCCAAGAGTAGTTGTTGGTAGGCTATAATTGCCTATTATTTTTAACTCATTCCCTTACTCCTTTGATAAAAGTTGAGAGCTCAAGACTTTAATGGATTTAGCACTTAACGTCTTATTCTATTAACCTAATCATAATGCAATTTCACTTAAGCACAAACACAGCCATAGCAATCATGACTTAATTTTAATTCCTAACTCAGTGTAAGTAAGCCAGCTTATGCTTTTACTAACCAATTTCCAATGCATATAAATAATAACACATATTTAGCATATTACAGTGCTTAGCTCTGTTTGATGAGCAAAAGATTATGTATTTATCTTGACATTTCACAAGATTTTTCATTTATTTCTATACTGTTCCCTTAGGTTACTAGGTGTAGTCACTTTCCCTACCACCTGATTTCCACTATCTGCTGCTTATCTTTTTCTTTAGACCCTTGCTTCACCTTCTTCCTCTATTTGTGACAGCTCTTCAGGTGATTGGGCTTCCTCCACTTTCCTTACTTTCTTATCGTCTCATAGCATCTTCAATCATTTTCCACATATATTATTTGCCTTATGCCATACTATATTTGTAAAACACATAAAAGATTGCTAGTATTTTTATTTTATAGATAATGAAACTGAAGTATGAAAGATAAATGACTCACCAGAGGCTATGATTTGTGGGCCTTTTAGTGGGTTTAATAGGAAGAAAGCAAAGGTGAAATGCCAGAATAGTGAAGGTGGAGAAAGTTGAGATGAGTGATAGAGACCTAAGAAAGAGGAAATTAAATGGTCCAGGGCATTAAAGACCTTAAAATTGATGACTCTTCTGTCCTGATGACTTCAAAGTGCATTTCAATTTGAAATCTCTGTCACCTCATTGTGTGGAGACGAAGGAAAGAAAACATACAGAGCATTTGTCTCTTCCTGAAGTTTCTCCAATTCATAAAATCCCTGAGACACTAAGAGAAGAAAATACTGTGAACATGTGTAGTTTGCTGTCGGTTATTGCCATTTCTTTTCATGACTTCAAATACATTTTATAAATTCAATTCCACATATTATTTAACCTCATCTACCTGACATGATATTGTTCTGCTGACACAATCTGTTTATTACATATTAATCACATATTTTACTGGTTCCAAGTTATGTTTTTATTATACTTGCTTATTTGCAGGCAGGGGCTGGGGAAAGGGGCAATGACTTTCAATAGCATCATGATCTCTAGTATGATCATCTGCACGATGATATCATCAAAAGTAGACTTAAGAATCCTATTGGCTCCACTTGCTGTACATTTATCAGTTTCCTCTGGTTCTATCAGCCTTAAGGTTGGGTTCCTGTTCAATTTTCTTTCTTTCTTTCTTTCTTTCTTTCTTTCTTTCTTTCTTTCTTTCTTTCTTTCTTTCTTTCTTTCTTTCTTTCTTTCTTTTTCTTTCTCTCTTTCTCTCTCTCTTTCTCTCTCTCTTTCTCTATTTCCTTCCTTCTTTCCTTCCTTCCTTCCTTCCTTCCTTCCTTCCTTCTTTCCTTCTTTCCTTCTTTCCTTCTTTCTTTCTTTCTTTCTTTCTTTCTTTCTTTCTTTCTTTCTTTCTTTCTTTCTTTCTTTCTTTCTTTCTTTCTTATTTCTTTCTCTCTCTCTCTTTCTTTCTTTTTCTTTCTTGTTCCTTGCAGGGCCAATGTGTACAGTTGCAGAGTTTCTTAATAATGCAAATACAGGAGGTGTCCCTAGCATTCTGAAATACACACTCTTCAAAAATATATCTAATAACCCTGTGTCAGCTCCATATAACAGTTTTAATTAGGGCCCTTAGCAGAGCATACACTAATTACTGCAAAGAGAAAACAAAACTAAAATGAGTAATAAACAGAAAATTTATTTCATGAGTATCTACAGTGGGGCCAGTTCAAGGTGTGTTATAAATGTTGTGAACTCCAAAGTGGATAGTAAAGAGCCAGCCCCAGTCTCAATGAGCTTACATTTTTCTATGGGTAGGGAAAGATAATAATCAAATCAAATCAAATCAAATAAGATGTTGAAAAGTAATAAATGCTGTGAAGGAAAATAAAATAGTATAATATAGAATAGAGAGAAACGGACACAGTTTTGGGGAAAAAATGTTATGGCTATATAAGCAGAAAAGCAGATACTCTGATAAGAGGATATGTAAACTGAAATCTAAATGAAGTGAATTAAGTGAGCCTGCCATGTAAGGAATAGGATTTTGGGACAGGGGAATAGCAAGTGGAAATATCCTGAGACAACAGTGTGCTGAGAGTGCTTAAGAAATAGCACTTCTTAAGCTAAATAGCTTAAGAAATGATGACACAGAGGAAACTAGAGATAAGACCGTGTTCAAACATTCTTATAAGCCATAATAAGAATTTCATTCAACGTGTGATAGGAAAGCACTGAAAGATTTTAAGCAAGAGTAACACTATCTGATTTGCCATTTAGAAGTCACTGAGGAAACAGAAATTCTATAATTGCTGGTATGTTCAGAATAGACTGAGAGATACAATAGAGGAAGCAATGAGGCAAGTTAGGAGGCTATAGAAGTTGTCCAGGTTAGAAATGATGGTGTGACTTCAATGGTGGTGGAGGTAGAGAGAAGGGTGAAATAAGAACATATGCTTAAGGTAGCTCTTGTCACCTTTACTCTGACTGCTATTCGCTGAGGGATTATTTATGAGGTAGGAGAGAAAGATGGATGAAATGTGATTGCAGGGTTCTAACCCTGAGCAACTAGATGAATGGTGATGCCATTTTCTATGATGGGTAACAATGGAAGACAAGAAAGTTTGAGGGCAGAGGATAATAGGAATCAAGAGATTATGTCTGGAGATGTTGAGTTGAGTTTGAAGTGCTTACCATACATTTAATTAGAGATAACTGTGGTTTATTACAGGAAAGAGGTACTTTTGCAATGTACACGTGGTCACTTATCTGCTGACTCAACTTGCTGATGTGAGGAAGCAACTAACTCTCACAAATTGAAGTAGTGTGAAAGAGAAGGCAAATATCTAGTAGTAGAGACTATTTTCACTGTTTGAATTATTATGGATAGACTGACAGTGAGGATATTATTAAAATATGTGACAAGGAATTCCAGTCATAATTAAAGTATATATTTCTCCAGAAATGATAACAGATACCTTTGCACGGAGTTCCCATTGGTCCTGAAACCTGAAAGGTGCTGGCAGTTCCTTTAAGAGGCTATAGAATATGATCTGCTGTAGTTTTGCTGAGCTTGTTAAAAATAGCCCTAGGCCAGACACATGCCATCCTTCAGAATTAAGTAGATCCCTCAGCACCTGCTTCCTGTACCCTGTCTTCTGTTATCATGTGCTTTCTCAGATACCGATGGGTTCTTGGCTTTTGCTTCTAGGTATGATCGTGATCTCTTCCCAGGAAAAAGGTAATGATCCTGGAACAAGATATATCTGCCGGGTATATATTTATTATCTTAGGATTGAGCTTACATTACTAATAATAGCTCTCTTAACTTGAGTCCACACCCTGTGCTAAGCTCTTGCAAATCTCATTCCAGATTTTATCTCATTTAATCCTGGCAACAGTGGCACAAGGCCAAACCTGGTATTATTCTCATTTTGTATTTAGAGAAATATAATTGTAAATAAATTAAGTAAATTGTGCAAGGCCTCGCAGTAAGTTGTAGAACAATAAAGACGAAACAGGTGCCATCTACCTCTAATGGCTGACCACTTACTATATTAAATTGCTCTCATGAGCATGGGAGAATCTTGGGGAAATGAATATACAGACTGCTGGAGGTATGTGACTGGTTACTTTGAAACTGAAGTCTACTGTGGTCCCAAGAATTTTTGAAATCTTGAAAGACAGTAGAACTTCCAATAACTCTTGAGATGTTTCAGAGAAAATATCAGGTTTCTGTTTTAAAATAGGCACTATTCACAATAGCAAAGACTTGGAATCAACCCAAATGTCCATCAGTGACAGACTGGATTAAGAAAATGTGGCGCATATACACCATGGAATACTATGCAGCCATCAAAAAGGATGAGTTTGTGTCCTTTGTAGGGACATGGATGCAGCTGGAAACCATCATTCTCAGCAAACAGTCGCAAGAACAGAAAACCAAACACCGCATGTTCTCACTCATAGGTGGGAACTGAACAATGAGATTACTTGGACTTGGGAAGGGGAACATCACACACCGGGGCCTATCACGGGGAGGGGGGAGCGCGGAGGGATTGCATTGGGAGTTATACCTGATGTAAATGACAAGTTGATGGTTGCTGACGAGTTGATGGGTGCAGCACGCCAACATGGCACAGGTATTCATTTGTAACAAACCTGCACGTTATCCACATGTACCCTAGAACTTAAAGTATAATTAAAAAAAATGCATTTTTAAGACAGGCTCTTTTATTCTAGAAAAATCTCTTGAATGAGATATATAACTAAACAAATAAAAAGCAGACTCCAATATCAGAAAAGCGATTACAGACCCTTCATTATACGAAGTAAAAATACTCTATATAGTAATAGAAAATCTGGTCACTGTGGTACTTCTCTGCAACCAGACATCTGATTTTTGTTGTTTTTATTAGAATGAGACTTGGCTGTTCTGAAAAACTACAGCGTGTTCTGTGGAGAACTGTGAGTACTTCTGATGGAAAAATGAGAGGCTGAATGCCAAAAGGCAAAGGAACTGTTTCCTAAGAGTCGTAAGACCCTAAAGAACTTATCCCTCTTTTGGTGATCTAGGGGATAAAGAAGTGGAATGGAAATGGAGAGGAATAGCTGGAACAAAAAAGGAAAGAGGTATCATCTATCATTAAGATAGAGCCTTTGTAAGCATGTGTGTACCAAAAAAAAAAAAAAAAAAAAAAAAAAAAAAAAAAAAAAAGCCACAAACCATATAAAGCAAACCTATATTAGGAACAGAAGTATTTTATGAAATAATATATTTAAAATTTCCAGTAAACAGAGCATATGATTTTTTCCCAAATACCCATATTTACAATATTAGTTAAAAAAATAAAATGCAAGCAAAATGTATATGCTATATTAATGGAATTAATAGAATAAAATTAGAAGTTAAAATTAAAAATAGCCAAAATTAATCTTTGAAAATAAAAATGCTTTATTATTTGCGCTAAAGGGGAAATCAAAGCTAAAATTAGATATTATTTAAAAATGAATCTTACTATATATCAAATCATATAATATTAAAATCATACTCTAAAGAAATTTTGTAGCCACAGATGTATTTTTTTAGTCTGATAAATGAAATCTGCATTCACCTCAAGAAGCTAGCAAAACAACAAAATATTAAGAACTAAAATCAATATAATTTCTGGTCACTTTGTTAAATAAAACTGCAACCAGAATATTTCCTTGTACCTCTATTAAATAATACCAAGAACAAGCAAAAATAAAGCAATTACTTGTTCTAGAAAATACTTGCTCTTTGAAAATAAGACCAATAACCAGCTGAAATAGGTTTTTAAGCAAAACTAACAAAAATGTTCATCAATACTCATTGCAAGATCCTGGCTTCCTGGTGCCCATCAGTCCAAAACTACTTCCTAGACCCTGTTGAATCTCAACCAATTTTCCCCCTGACAAGACTAGCTTTAAAATCACTCATGAAGGTATAAGATCCTAACAAACATCTCCTTTTCCCTCTGTCTTCTCCTTCTTGAGATACTACACTTGTAATCTATCAAGGTGATAGTTTTTCTTCCTGCAGTAGGTCAAATAAGCATAGCTGTCTTCATCAATATTTCTGGAGGTATTTTGTGAAGTTAACAGTCAATGGAAGAGAAATAAATCATAAATATTTGAAAACCAATTATTTTAATAAAAAAGAAGTGTTTTTTAAAAAAACAAACAAAAAACAAAACAAAACAAAAAAACAGAATCGTAAATAGCATATGGAGATACTGTGCTCCTGGGAGGTGGAGATCAACTCTTATCCTTTCTTTACACATCCCCATTGAGATTAGGCTGGGTTTGCTGATATCTTTCAAAAAATAGTGCAGTGAAAAAAAAACAAAAGGTGCCTCTGAAACTTGGCACATTCTACCTCAACAAAATGATGAAAGTTAATATCACGGATTCCATGTGGACATTATTACCTCCCTGGTATGATGTGATGAAAAAGGCACTTCCCTCTGTGGTATTATATCAAATGACTGATAATTCTGGTCTAATCAGGAGAAAAAAACAACACAGCTCCATTAGAGACCTTCAACAGGACACCTGCCCAGTATGCCGCAAGACTTTCAAGGTCATGAAAACCAGAAAGGAGAGCTAAACAATCATAGATTAAGACATTGTGGAAATTGAGCAATTATAAGCAATGATATAGCCTAGATTAAATCCTAAATCAGTGAGAGGATATTGATGGAAAAACTGGTGACATCCAAATAAGTCTTGAATTTAGTTACAGTAATATTCTAAACAAACAAAAAAAAAATTGAAATTCAAAGCAAAATAAAGTCTAGTTCATAAAAAAAGAGAAATACATCAGATAATTCTGATTATAAACAAAGAGAAAAAATCAATTAGCACTTAAAAAGGGACATCCCCAAAGAATCAGAGTTTATTTTAAAATGGCTTTCTCAGGAATTTTATTCTAAATATTCTAAAATGTAAAGGAATATCACACTTTCTTTAAAAATACTTAAAAATACCAGAATTAATCAAGTACATTGCAAATGTCATAAAATCAGTAACTCTAGATTTAAATTAAAGGAATAAAAAAAAACTCTATCATTGGCAAATGGTAGATTATTTAATTAATACATAGAAAATATAAGATACTCAAATAAACTGTTATTTGAAGTGGTTGAAATTCTAACACCAATAGTTTTCTTGTGATTCTTAGTAAGACAATATTAATAAAAAAATTTCCTTCATGAGATAATAACTACAAAGTATGTATATTTATTCCAAACATAAAATACTTAAGTTTTTTTTTTGTGAAAAATACAAATCTTTATTGAAGAACTAAATAAAACATACAAAAACAAAAGCATACCAAATATGTGTCAGATAAATGTATACATACGATACAAGTCTAATCATTGTGGCTTAAGCCAGTCATAACAAATACAAAAGAAAAAGAAAAATGAAAAAAGGAAATGTACTCAATTCATTAAATAGGTTTCAATGATTACATATAAAATATTGAAATAAAATATATAATTAATAAAATGTTTTTATTTTCTTGACTTGAGAGACTCTTTTCTCATCAAGATATGTGGCCTGGAAACAAAACAATGACAAATAAAACTACATATAATTGTTTTAAAAGTCATTTATGGCTGATCACAGCCACAATAGTTGCAAAAAGAAAACCAACATAGTAAACTATGGCTTAATGGTCAATATATATTAACAACATTAAATCAACTAGAACAATATCTAAACAATATGATAGAGCAATGGACAAAGGAAATTAAGGTAATTCATAGAGGAATAAATAAATAAGAGCAAGAATCATGTAAAAATGTGACACTACATTGGTGATTACAAAATGTATCTGAAATCAATACAATTCAAAATTTCTCCAAAAAAACTGTCTTTTTTAAAAAAGGCAATGATTAGTGAATGTGGCAGTGTGGTGAAATATACACAGTTGGTGGAAAGCAAATTGGAAGACAAACTATTTTCTGCTGTCAGTCAACATGTGAATGTGTACACACTTTGACTCAAAAATTCTGCTTGCAAAATTCAAAGCTATAGATACTTCCCCACTTAGGTGTTCTGTACTTCATCATTTTTAGGAAAAAAAAAAAAACAGATGCCTTATATTTTATCAATAGGGAGATAATTTAATAAAGTAAAGGTTATTTTCAATTTGGAGTAACTGGCTGATGTAAAAATGAGACGTACTTTTGTACAAGGATGCCCACACTACTGTGTTTGATGAATGGGGACAAAATAAAAAAGAGCAATATACAAGGTCAGATTTCATTTTGTAAGAAGAAATATATTGCTATGTATTTTTATACATGTAAATACAACACAGATACATATATAAACATTTACACTTGCATGTGCAGAATGTAAATTTTATATATTGATGTGCTGACAGATAAGTGTGTAAAAGCTTGAGAGATAGGTATGAAAAATGTACTTTTCACTTATATATTAATACTTCTGTATTACTGAATATTTTCAATGAACATTTACTTATTTTAAGGTTACTTACTTCAAATTATAGCCAATGTTAATAAAAGCTTGATGCCCTCCATGCCCTGCCCCAATAAGGCTAGATGTTCTTGCAAATTCATCATTCTATACGTGACTGCTTTCTATGTAAGCATCAAGTGTAAAATGCCAAGCATATTATGAACTCAAAATACCTTTAATGGCTAATTTAATGTAAAATAATTATAAATATTTGCCAATGACCTACATAAAAAATAATTTAACAGGCGAAAGAAAGAATGAAAGTATAAACATAATAAGGTAACAGTAGGTGTATTTAGTCCATTCTCATGCTGCTTTCCTTACTCCTTATACGAAAATTAATTCAAGATGGATTAGAGACTTAAATGTTAGACCTAATACCATAAAAATCCTAGAGGAAAACCTAGGTAGTACCATTCAGGACATAGGCATGGGCAAAGACTTCATGTCTAAAACACCAAAAGCAACGGCAGCAAAAGCCAAAATTGACAAATGGGATCTAATTAAACTAAAGAGCTTCTGCACAGCAAAAGAAACTACCATCAGAGTGAACAGGCAACCTACAGAATGGGAGAAAATTTTTGCAATCTACTCATCTGACAAAGGGCTAATATCCAGAACCTACAAAGAACTCAAGCAAATTTACAAGAAAAAAACAAACAACCCCATCAAAAAGTGGGCAAAGGATATGAACAGACATTTCTCAAAAGAAGACATTCATACAGCCAACAGACACATGAAAAAATGCTCATCATCACTGGCCATCAGAGAAATGCAAATCAAAACCACAATGAGATACCATCTCACACCAGTTAGAATGGCGATCATTCAAAAGTCAGGAAACAACAGGTGCTGGAGAGGATGTGGAGAAATAGGAACACTTTTACACTGTTGGTGGGATTGTAAACTAGTTCAACCATTATGGAAAACAGTATGGCGATTCCTCAAGGATCTAGAACTAGATGTACCATATGACCCAGCCATCCCATTACTGGGGATATACCCAAAGGATTATAAATCATGCTGCTATAAAGACACATGCACACGTATGTTTATTGCGGCACTATTCACAATAGCAAAGACTTGGAATCAACCCAAATGTCCATCAGTGACAGACTGGATTAAGAAAATGTGGCACATATACACCATGGAATACTATGCAGCCATCAAAAAGGATGAGTTTGTGTCCTTTGTAGGGACATGGATGCAGCTGGAAACCATCATTCTTAGCAAACTATCACAAGAACAGAAAACCAAACACCGCATGTTCTCACTCATAGGTGGGAACTGAACAATGAGATCACTTGGACTCGGGAAGGGGAACATCACACACCGGGGCCTACCATGGGGAGTGGGGAGCGGGGAGGGATTGCTTTGGGAGTTATACCTGATGTAAATGACGAGTTGATGGGTGCTGACGAGTTGATGGGTGCAGCACAGCAACATGGCACAAGTATACATATGTAACAAACCTGCACGTTATGCACATGTACCCTAGAACTCAAAGTATAATAATTAAAATAAAATAAAATAAAATAAAATTAGATTCATCCTAATTATATGAAAAGAGCTTACATGTGATTGGTCAAAACATCAGGAAAGTATTACTCAGCACCTACCTGCTGGGCTTGCCTTCTAAACTGCACTGAACTTGTTTAACACACAGTCCTTGCCCTCTTAGAACTTAAAATCTAGCAAAGAAATATCTCACTGAACAATAAGGGGTGTGGACACTGAACAGTGAAGAAATATAGATATAGAGCAAGTGACTAAACATGTAATATTATCTGTGGACAAAGGGTTGAAGGAAGCTGTCATTGGAATGGCATGTTTCAGTGGGGCAGAACCAGAGAGAATTTTAATCTCAATTCTAATTAATCAGGACAGGATTTCAGGAGCTCCTTGAATAAAGGATATTGGGAAGTCAGACTGAAACATAAGTGGGAGAAAATATGCATTGGACTCCAAGGAACAAAAGTTTGAATATGGACCGTTAAAAAAAAATCAAGAACAAGGGAATCCTGAGCAGACTGGAATCCTGAGCAGGTAACTGAGTGCCTATTATTTTTACCTTTTGCAAACCCTGAGGGATCATTAACTTGGACAACTGACCACAGAACACACATCTTTGAAGCTGAAAAATACTAGGTCATCTATAAAACAGAGATTGTTATCAATAAACAGATAATTTAAAACTAAATAAAGAATAACTCATGCAAAAAAAAAAAAAGAAATACCCAAGACTGAGTAATTTACAAAGAAAAGAGGTTTAATTGACTCACAGTTCCAAATGACTGGGGAGGTCACAGGATACCTACAATCATGGTGGAAGGCGCCTCTTCACAGGGTGGCGGGTGAGACAATGAGTGCCGGCAGGGTACATGCCAGAGCTAATAATGCCATAAAAACTCGTGAGAACTCACTCACTATCACTAGAACAACATGGGGGAACCCATCCTCTGATTCAATTACCTCCCACCAGGTCCCTCCCATGACACGTGGAGACTTAGGGAACTACAATTCAAGAAGAGATTTGGGTGGAGACACAGCCGAATTATATCAGTAGGGAAAATAAAGAAGAAAAATGAGTATGGCAAATTAGAAAGTTACAATCCTCTATAAAGAATTTAAAAAATAAAATGGAAAGCTAAACCTCAAAACTTAACTGAGTGGAAGTAATAACCATTATACATTGATATAAAGGATTCACTACTTTGTGTCTATTTTACAAACAAAATAAAACACAATCACGTACACCATTAGATACAGCAAATTATCTTTGCTGTAAAATTGCTTAAGTAATAATAACATATGTCACTCATTAAAGTTCTTTAACCATCAAGATTTCCTCATAATTCCGTAAATGTATTTTGCATAGAAGACTTGCTGTTTTGCCGAAAGAATTGAATTATCTGGTTTTCACAGTGTATCAACTAATTATATTTAATATGAAAACTTTTTAAAAAAATAATATGTACTTTCTTTGGTTATCTTTATAGCTTTTCAATTAATACCTTTGAGTTGGCAAGAGGAGAAAGTGCCTGATTTGTGTTACATTTAATTGTTCTAAAGGTAATCATTGTTCAAAAGATGTGAAGCTATTGTTCAGAACCAGGGTACTTAGACTACATTAGACACATTGATGCTGACATCAGAAAGGTGGCTTGCTCTCATTACTAAAATGTGTTACCTTAGCACATTGCTTTTATCCAAAAAAAAAGGCCACATTCATAAAGATCATAACCATAAAGGTTTCTGAAAATTTATGTTTAAAGGAGAAAAATGAAATGCTGACTTTAAGAGTGGTGAATGTTTATTTTTAAATATTTAATAAGGTGACTAATTTATGTCACTGTTAATTTTTTGATGTGTATAAAATGTATCTTTTAAAATTTTTTCACTGATACTTAATATTTGTGGATATTTATGGAGTACATATGATATTTTGTTATATTCATAGAATGTATACATGTATGGATATCCATCACCTCTGCTACTTATCATTTATATGTATTGAGAATATTAACTCTTTTACTTCTGGTAGATTTTATTCAGCATCTTTAAATAATCAGTTATTTCTAAGTTAAAGTAAGAAACAACTTGATAGTTTTGTGCTTGTTTTCTTTTGGAATACTGTGTTAATAGTACTAGGATATCCTTTGTAGAAGCTGGGGTAACTGGTGACTTTTGAAATATTTTATTAGTGCATCTCCTGATGCACTCAGCTAGTTTTAGGGGTCAGCAAAGTTTACTTCACAGATCCAATCTAGTGAAGTGCTTGTTTTTGTAAATAAAATCTTATTAGAACACAAGTATGCCCTTTTATTTATTTATTGTCTATGCTGCATTTTTTCTAGATGTGAGTAGTTGCATCAGAGGCTCTGATTTGCACCGCCCCAAATATTTACTATTTTGCCCTTTACAAAAATATTTGCTAACTCCTGATTGGAACAAATTGATTCTTGTGTCTTGCTCCAGCACTGTAACAAACCCCAAAACCACAGAGAGTACACATAGACTATAGCAGAATTTCTCATGCTTGAGAAAGGTGAATATTCCCTTGGAAGGATGCAAAGTATTCTTCTCACCACCAGTAATGACTTAAATTACTTTTATTATATAGTTTCTTAAGTCCAAGTAAATACATATTTAGTTATACACTCTTTATAGGTTTAGCTTATCCCAAAACATATTTGAAGTATTGCACACATAAAATTAACATTAAATGGATTTAATGGTAATGTTATTTTGCACAAACTAACTCTGTACTTGAGGCATAAAAATGGCACTACCTGATATGACTACAGCCTTTTCAGTTTGATACATGGCTCCTACTGCGCTCCATGTGATGACTGAGTTCTCTCTCCGTTTTTTCTCCATACAAATTTCCATGAAACCTCCCTTGGGACAGAAAATGTTGAATTAATTGTATTTGGTTTGTTTAGGGAGCACATCATGAATGATGAAAGATCATATAACCGAAGTTCTTAAACAATTCATTTCAAACTGATATGCAGTGTGAGCACTGGAATCTCATGGAAGTTCTTGTTTATAATGACCACTCAGGTTATTTGGCATAAGTACATATGTATGCATATATAAATCTACATACATATGTACATACATACATGTATGTCCATATATTCAACATAATTTAGATGGAGAAGGAAATTTAACTGTTCTCATTGAGAACTTGTAGGTTACCTGTATACATTGGCTTACCTCTATTCTGGTTACAAAACACTGACCTAGAACAAAGATAGAAATATTTTAAAAGTTAAAGAAGAGCAGATTAATGGTCATTTAGGCAGGAAGAACAATGCTATAACATTGCTTAATGCTGGAGGAGCTTTCATTATGGACTATTATAACTTAAGCAGAAAGTTCAATCCAGATTCCCTATTTCACACTCCTGTAAGCAACCTCATAATTTTAATGAAATAAGCACATTAATGTTCTATACTGCATAATGAGAATTATAAAGGAATTAAACAGAATATAGAAGATAAATGTATAATATGCTATAAAAACTCATAGCTAATCTAAATAATATCCAAAATTCACTGCATCAAATGGTTAGGTATTATAAAGCTTTAAGTATTTATATTAATAACTACCAAAACAAGTGGTTAAAATAAAATCAATACTTAAAAATTCTAAAGAAGTTTGGTTAGTTAGAGGAAATGATATAAGGTGCAGGAATTTACTTAGTAAAGATACTTGTAATAACGAGCCACAGAAAGTTTTGATTCCTATAATGACAAATCCATGTATGGAAAAATGGACAAAATCATTATATTTATTTAAAAAATGAGACCTCAAGTTTTAACTTACATTTAGACATATTTGATGCTTACTGAACATCTTTAGAGAGGATTTAGGTAACTACATTTATATCACTATAAAAATCTAATTTCATTTGCATTTTGAACTACCAAAAATTTCTAAATTATGATTCTTCTAGGTGATGAATCTCTGACTTGAACATGTTCCAGGTACCAACAGTCTAACCAACTGTTTTAGAACGGATCATGAAATTTGCCTGGGGTGACAATAAGTGAGAATGATGACTTGGACTCAATTCTAGGTTACTTTTACTTTAGTTTTCTTCCAAAGCAGTAAATAAACAGAGTAGCTGACATAAATAAGAAAGTAGGTGACTGATGTAAATAAGAAAAGAAAGTAGGTGGGGGTTCCCTCATCGGTCAGGGTTCTCTAGAGGAACAAAAATAACTTGTGATGGTTAATACTGAGTTCGACTTGATTGGATTGAACGATACAACGTATTGATCCTGGGTGTTTCTGTGAAGGTGTTGCCAAAGGAGATTAACATTTGAGTCAGTGGGATGGGAAAGACAGGCCCACCCTATATCTGGGTGGGCATAATCTAATTAGCTCTAGCATGGCTAGAATATAAACAGGCAGAAAAATGTGAAAAAAAGAGGCTGACCTAGCCTCCCAGTCTACATCTTTCTCCCATGCTGAATACTTCCTGACCTTGAGCATTGGACTCCAAGGTCTTCAGTGTTGGAAATTGGACTGGCTCTCCTTGCTCCTCAGCCTGCAGATAGCCTATTGTGGGACTTTGTGATCATGTGAGTGAATACTTAATAAACTCATATATATATGAGTTAATTGTATATATTATATATATATTTTATATATTTTATATATATATATATATATATATATATATATATATATATATATATTCCGTTAGTTGGTTCCCTCCAGAGAACCCTAATACAGATTTTTGTACTAGGAGTGGGGCCATGATTCTCTCTTTTTATAAATCAAATTAGTCTTTTGTCTATTCAACCTAGAAGTTTCCTGCTTATATAAATTAAATAGGAATGCCGTAGGTTTCCTATCAATTTCACTTCTAGGAACACCATGATTAGTCAATGCCAGAGCTCTACATGAGTCAGACTATTCTGATTGCTGCTTTGCCTCTGCTGTCCATTACAGTAGCTACAGCCACCCTGTCTTTGATGATTGAGTACTGCCACATGGACCCTGCCACCTCGGGATCCAATTTAAAATCTGTAGTTGAGTGACTGTGGTTCCCACTGTCAGATCTGAGGTTCAGGGAAGAACAATTACAGGGCTCTTCAAAGATGTAGGTGCTACCCTCACAAATCTATTTCACAAAGCATTGGTCAAAGTTATATTTTTTGGACCCTCCCAGCTGGGAGGAGTAAGTCTTGAGTGACTAATCCACTCCACTATCCCAATCTCCACTATCCCCTTGGTTCCCCTCCTCTACATTAAACCAAGGAAGATCAGAGGTTTCCAGCTCACTTGCAGTGGGCCATCTTTTAATCCATATTTTACCTAAGCAAACAAATAAGCTATTAGAACCTTTTTTAAATTCCCTGAGCTGCAAAGTTAAATACGGAGCCCCTACTTAGTGGGCCAAAATCAATAAATTCAGCCTGATCCAACTCTATGTTCCTTCCACCATTATCTCACAGAGTTAATATTCATTCCCATGCCTGTTTTCCAGATTTCTGTTTCCACAAATTAGCAAACTCAAGCAGTTCTTTTTGAGGGTGGTGAACCTCCTCATGGGTCATACTCTGAACCTCACTTTCAGGGGCCCGCCAGGGCTTTAGTCTAGTTATAGGTGTAGAAGAAAACAGGTGTCTCCTGAGGAGAATCAACATTATCTTGCCTGGCAACTGCCTCAGGGGAGGCCATGACTGTTGCCTCAGGCAGTTCAGGGTTTATCTCCTCAGACATAGGTGGAAAGGCTGATGGCAGCGTGGGTCAGGGAGGAGACATTGCCAATACTGGGGATGGGGAAGTTGCTTCCTCTAGCCAAAAATGGTTAATCAGCGTTTACAAACTCGGTGTCCCCAGTTTCATCAGGGTCCTCCCACACATCTGCATTCCAAGCTGCAGGCTCCCATTCTTTTCCAATCAATACCCTCACTTTAACAGTAGACACTTCACGTCTACTGTGCATGCACCTTTCATTGCAGGTTAGCCACTCACATGATAAGAGCCTGTGTCTGTTTTTCCACAATTTCAGCTCTTTCTCTACAGGAGATAAGACTCTCACTCAGGGCAATTTTAGCATATCTGAGACTCAGTATCTGCTTCTGAAGCTGGAAGATGGAATCCCTGAGTTCATCATTTTCTTTCATCACTTTGTCCACTGAACTTAGGAGTAGCCTACCAGCTTCATTATGTTCCTTAGTTCTCCACTATTGTTGAACGTATTATGTACAGAGTCACTAAACTCCTTGCCTCTCGTGAGCGATGAATCAGGAGTGTTAAATGCATTTTTTCTGCATAACTCTCTAAACAATTCATGCTAAGGACTATCAGTGTTCTCCATACAATTAGATGTAGAGTCCTTAGTATTTTTGTGTTTAATCATATTAAGTAGCCAACTCCAAAAACCCCAAAACCAATGAAAGAACTCTATCCTTAATATTCTGTTCCTCTAGAACCACTTCTGGTACCAAAATCTGGATTAGTCAGGGTTCTCTAGAGGGACAGAACTAACGAAATATATAAATATATATATACACACACACAAGGTCCCAGAGTAGGCTGTTTGCAGGCTGAGGAGAAAGGAGATCCAGGCCAAGTTCAATAACTGAAGAATTCAGATTCTAATATTCAAGGAAGGACAGGAAGCATCCAGCATGGGAGAAAGATGTAGGCTGCGAGGCTAGTCCAGTCTCTCTTTCCACTTTTTTTTCTGCCTGCTTATATTCTAGCCATGCTGGCAGCTGATTTATTGTGCCCATCCGATTTAAGGGTGGGTTTGCCTTTCCCAGCCCCCTGACTCAAATGATAATCTCCTTTGGCAACACCCTCACAGACACACCCAGGATCAATACTTTGTATCCTTCAATCTAATCAAGTTGACAGTCAGTGTTATCTATCATAGGGGGCTACACATCTTTTCTCCTAGACTACATACTTTTTCGTTTGTATGCCATTAAGGTACATCAAAGATTGGTGGTGTTGTCAGACCATGAAGAATGGGAAGCTACTAAGTCTCAGTGTGAATCTATGGGCTTACTCTCTTTTGTACCCCATAGTCATCTCAGCCCCAGGAATGAGTTACACTATAGTAAAAGGCAACAGTCCACTACTCAGGAACCTGCATGGGGATGCCATCTCTACAATGCCTGGGAGGTTTCCTTTTATGCACACTTAGACGTGGCTGGGCCTGTCATACCAATAATATTCTGCTTCCCTTATTACCAGTACATGAAAAAATTTTTTCTTGAAACAAAAGCAGAATACAGGTACAAGGAATAAGGAAAACAAGAAAGAAAAACAATGATACATTTTTTCCAATTAAAAGATTCCAAATTATTTTGACCCAAAAAATACTTTAGATTATTATACCATCATAAAATGGTCTGTAAGCATTATGATTTTGAAGTGTTATTAATCTTCTCTACAACATAGTCAGGGAATTTAGTATACAAATAAATTTTATCACAAATGCAATAATGACCACATTCATATCAAGAAATGCCATATGAACCCTATCTAATATGGTACCATATTTTACACTCCCCCTTCTTCTCAGAATAGACTGTGACACATTTCAAAATAGATTCCCTTTAGTTCATGACTTGTTCAGTTGCAAATTCATGTAAACTACAGAACCAGTTTGGCACCTGCTGTGATCATGAGTCTACTGCTGTTTCTCTAATCAGAAAACATTCCTATTAGATAAACCATCTGGCTTGAAAAGCATCCCTTTTGCATTCAAAATGATTTTGTTAGAATTCAGCCAAAGTATATTTTAAAAGGAAAGATGTGTCAGCAAGACCAGTCTGTTTACTAATGGAACAATCCTCTGTTAAAATATCATTTGTGGGATAAAAGCCATAAAATGAAAATATTACACCACATGAACATATTCTAGCTACATGTAAAAATGTGGGTGGTGCCAATCTTTGTCCAAGGCTGTACTCTGAAATCTGTGGAAATTTAGCCAGTCATGGGCATCATCAGATCAGAGCCAACTAAGTGGCATGTTATTCTAATTGTAATCATTTCCATTGAAGCGTGATATGTAAATGTTGCTCCGTGACCATTAGCATTACCTGTGGGTAGTAGGGTACCACTTGGTTATCTAGTGAGTAATGTTTATTCTTGTAGTTGTGAGTCACTTTTATTTATATTCATATTCTTCAAGCTATATATATTTTGTATCATTTTGTCAAATAGCAATAACAATGTAATATGATTTTAAGAATAATTCATAGGAACACAAAGTATCTAGTCTTAGTAGTTTTAGTAAATTTGGGGTAATTTGATGATAAATAATTTATTTTCTAACCAGGCACAACTAGTAGGGAAAAAGGTGGTTGAAGCATGTTGACTCAAAGTTAATTAAAGCTTAATGGTCATTAGAAAAAGGATGGATGCTGAAATAAATGTTGCTTGTTAATCTCTTCTCTTCAATTAACATGTTTATCAACATTTTTTTGTATGAACAGACTTGCTAAAACGTTCTTAATTACATTTTGAAAACTAGAGACCTGATTCTTTCCTTCAAAGAGCTTTCCTCTATTTGAAGAAGCAAGACTAATATATAAAATACCTAGTAATGAAGGAGAACCTGTGAATTTTTGAGATTTGATTGATAATACCGTAGAGATCAGAAAAAACTCCAAATAGATGACATAGAATTTAAGCATTGTTTTAGTTGACAAGTTACTGTTAGAAGAATAGTTGGCAAAAAGGCAAGATACTTGAGAGAACACAGAGAGAACAGCGGAAGTGTAGATTATGGGTAACAAGATCTATATAGCATACAATGGCATTTTCAGTTGGAAATGTCAAAGTTAAGTTATTGATAGCTATCCAGAGTCCTTGTAATGTGAGTCTAATAATTTAATACTTGCCTATAGAAATCAATACTCTCATTGTTTTGGCTTTATTTTTTTCAATTGGACTGTGAACTCATCCACGGGGCATATGTTGTACTTGAGTAATTTATAATGTCTCATATCTTGCAGTGTTCACAAGACATTTTCTCAAAGAATGAATGTTTAAATGGGTTACATCATAAATGCTAATTACATGATTGCCTTTTGTGATTAAAAATATTGCTGTCATTTTCTGCTTAAAAATCCAAAATAGTTTGTATATTGTCAATGCCTGGAGGGAGGGAATTACCTTTGTTGAATTAATGTAAAGTTTGATTATTGCTAAAATGAAAGAAATAATAAGAATAAAATTGGAGAATCCTAACAACCTATAGAAATCATCCTTTTCACCCTCCTTTGTTATAATTTTCCTTTTTGGCTTGCTTTAAATTCCCACTATTGAAATAGCTCTTTTCGAAAGTACAGTGGATATGAAATTATGGCCTTCAGGAAGCTACCAAGAACATACTACGTATTATTTGGAACTGTTATGTATTATCTGCATCTAGAAATAGGTGCTAAAATACTTTGCCATCACACATTAACAAGGACATTTTCATTAGATTTGGTAGCTAACAACTTTGAAAGCAGAGAGGAGAGTTTTGTTCTGAAAGAAGATGCTGAAATACAGTCAAATTTCAGTAGGAAGGGGAAAAAACCCATTATCTATTTCTCGGACTTGGGAAAAAGCACCATAATAATCAAACATATGGAAAGACAAGCTGTATCAAAACATATCTACCTGCATATTCTATGTGCGTGTGTGTGTGTGTGTGTGTGAGAGAGAGAGAGAGGGAGAGAGAAAGCGTGTATGTATGCTCATGTGCAGGTGTGTGAATGTGTGTCTATGCACAAACTGGTATGTGTTATGTAAAATTTTGTCACTTGTAAATAAAACAGAAAAAGTAAAAAAAAAAAAAAACCTGAAATAATGAATAATTATTTAATCTCAATATAAGCATTTTCTACTAAAGAGTACTCAATAAAATTATTTAACAAGAAAAACCTATTTTTGATAAACATTTAGATTAATAGAACTGATACATACCATTTACTTATCATTTATATATTTCAGGTACTGTGACAAATGTTTTCACATTCACAGTTTATAATTTATTTCTCACTTACTCTTACATGGCTTTTATAGCCAAAAAAAAAAAAAAAAAAAAAAAAAAAACAAACCAAAAACCAAAAAACAAAAACCAAAAAACTGCCACACTAAACTCCAGTAGCTTCCACAACACCATAGAACAGGACCTATGAATTCCATCATTATGTATCCCAGATGCACAGTGATGCAAGTCAATAAACAAAGGACAAAATGAGTGATACTCCCAGTATTGTTTTTGTTGTGGTGGTTGGTATTTTCCAGAACTAGCAGGGTTTCAGATCCTGATCCTCATAAGGTTGTGCTGAACAAGTGTTGCCACTTCAAGGATGAGAACCCAGTTTGATGGAAGACTTCATGAAAGATTTCAATAAACTCAGAAGTATTGACCTAGCTCACTGCTATTAATTAGAGCCTTTCAAACTTCAGGGGCTAGCTAAATTTATATTTACTACATCTCTTTTTGACATAATGAGAATGATCCAACAATAGGTTTCTGATTGTGCCAAAAAGAAATAAACTGTATATTAAATTTTTCATAAATGAACAATTAAATAATGGTATGTTTTAACCATGGTTATGTATTTGTGTGTTCTTTTAGTAAAGTAGTACCACAGTTTCTGGTATTTACGCCTGATTTTGAATCCAGCTCTGTCACTTACTAGCTGTGGGACCTAAGATAAGTCACTTAACTTCTCCATGCCTTGGTTTTCTTTTTTTTTTTTTTTTTTTTTTTTTAATTTATTTATTATTATTATACTTTAAGTTGTAGGGTACATGTGCATAACGTGCAGGTCATGCCTTGGTTTTCTAATCAGGAGTTGGTTTGAGAATTAAATCTACTAGAACAGTGCCTGAAACATAGTAAGCACTATCATTAGCTGCTATTACTTTGACATTGATGTAGATATTCTTAAATAATGAGATAGATAGGTATGCTGGTTATTTTAAATTACTGACTTTTAACTGTGAAAAGTGACATCAGATGAAGAATGAAGAAAAAGTATTTCCTCTATCTAAACCTCTCTGGAAATTCTAGGTCCTTTCCTTCCTCGACCTATTCTGCCCATATTGAGATGATGCATATCGCCTCCTAGGTGAGAATTATTAAGTTCTATTGAAAGAACTTACAGAACTGTTTTGTGAATGTCAATGGTGTGGTGGCTGAAAATGGTTAGAAAGCATTGATTGAAGTAGGGTTAGAGCACATGATCGTAATTGGCCTGAAGAATAGCTTTAATTTCACTCTGCTTTTGTGACACAAACTTTGAACCTAGATGTGGAATGTAAACCTTTCCATAGTGAGTGTAATATCCGCTCCAAATGACCTTCAAATGAATCTCTAAGTCAGATATTATTTGCACAGCAAAGTGCCAAGAAAAAAAAAAATTTGCCGGTCTCAAGGAACAGGAATATTCTCTCTGGTTCTTGGGGATTTATTTATTTTGGGGGGTTTCTTATTTTTTGTTGTCGTTTTTTCTCCCTCACTAGAATACAAACTCAATGAGAATAAGAATTTGTTAATGTTTGTTGACTACCTAGAATGGAGTCTGGCATATGTAATTATTCAATAAATATTCACTGAATGAATAAATGAAGTACTTTTTCACACCTTGAAACAAAACATTATATTGTGATAACTTTAAACAAGGTCCTAGTATATATATGTTGTTTCAATTTTATAAACATCAATTGTTCACCTCTGTGAACATGACATTTATAGTATTTTTATTTTTTCAATTTTATTTGGTAAATTGGTCCTACAACAAATTATTTTATAGATATTCTTTTACTACATCTTAATAACTTGCAGATATTCCCACAGTATCGGAAACTGAAAAGTATGTTTTTCACTGTGTGATTACATTTAAATTGTCCACATTAGCCATTGCGAGGAAAATTGGCTTTTAGAAAAATTTTCCTCTTTTAGCCAACAAATTCCTAAAAGTAGTAGTTGATATATTTTGCAGTATTGAGTTAACTTGTCAAGAACACAAATTACAAATTGATTTGTGATTTCTTGATAATATTAATACAGTTAGGCATAATGCATGAATATGTAATAGCGTGCAGTCAAAGGAAGATGATGGGTTGAAGGGAACTGGGAACTTCTCTAATTTCCTCTCCAGGCACTGTTTATCACAAATATTTCCAAACTAATAGCCTTCTTTATTTGCTAACTTTGGTGAAATTCTTGCCTACAGTTTTATAGAGTATGGCATTGGCAACTTCCTGGACATATCTGTCCACCATAAACTAATTCCACATACTTTTTAGGTTTGAAACCACCATTACAAGTTGTTGTTGCTCTTTTTGACATTCATAAGGGTTTAATTTTTGGACTGATTTTTTTTTCATTATAATTCCAATTAGAAATAGCCCAGAGTCTGTGTGATACTTATTCATACCAAATAGTTTGATTTACATACATGAGTTATGTTTGTTATTTCTTTCAATCAGTACCTTCAGATCTTCCTCCAATATTAATTTTAGCTTCTAAAAATATATTTTTTAACTTTCAATTTTTTGTTGTTTCTTTTTAATGCTTAGGCAACCAAGTTTACTTGCACAAGGGAAGATTTTTTTCCCACATAGCACATATCACATTCTTCTTCTTTTTTTGGTTTCATTATTATTATACTTTAAGTTCTAGGGTACACGTGCACAACATGCAGGTTTGTTACATATGTATATATGTGCCATGTTGGTGTGCTGCACCCATTAACTCGTCATTCACATTAGATGTATCTCCTAATGCTATCCCTCCCCCCTCCCCACCCCCCACAATAGGCCCTGGTGTGTGATGATCCCCTTCCTGTGTCCAGGTGATCTCATTGTTCAATTCCCATCTATAAGTGAGAACATGCGGTGTTTGGTTTTCTGTTCTTGCAATTGTTTGCTGAGAATGATGGTTTCCAGCTGCATCCATGTCCCTACAAAGGACACAAACTCATCCTTTTTGATGGCTGCATAGTATTCCGTGGTGTATATGTGCCACATTTCTTAATCCAGTCTGTCACTGATAGACATTTGGGTTGATTCCAAGTCTTTGCTATTGTGAATAGTGCTGCAATAAACATACATGTGCATGTGTCTTTATAGCAGCATGATTTATAATCCTTTGGGTATATACCCAGTAATGGGATGGCTGGGTCAAATGGTATTTCTAGTTCTAGATCCTTGAGGAAGCTCCACACTGTTTTCCACAATGGTTGGACTAGTTTACAGTCCCAACAACAGTGTAAAAGTGTTCCTATGTCTCCACATACTCTCCAGCACCTGTTGTTTCCTGATTTTTTAATGATCGCCATTCTAACTGGTGTGAGATGGTGTCTTGTTGGGGTTTTGATTTGCATGTCTCTGATGGCGAGTGATGTTGAGCATTTTTTCATGTGTCAGTGGGCTGTATGAATGTCTTCTTTTGAGAAGTGTCTGTTCATATCCTTTGCCCACTTTTTGATGGGGTTGTTTGTTTTTTTTTTTTCTTGTAAATTTCTTTGAGTTCTTGGTAGGTCCTGAATATTAACCCTTTGTCAGATGAGTAGATTGCAAAAATTTTCTCCCATTCTGTAGGTTGCCTGTTTACGCTGATGATAGTTTCTTTTGCTGTGCAGAAGCTCTTTAGTTTAATTAGATGCCATTTGTCAATTTTGGCTTTTGTTGCCATTGCTTTTGGTGTTTTAGACATGAAGTCCTTGCCCATGCCTATGTCCTGAATGGTATTACCTAGGTTTTCTTCTAGGGTTTTTATGGTTTTAGGTCTAACATTTAAGTCTCTAATCCGTCTTGATTTAATTTTTGTATAAGGAGTAAGGAAAGAATCCAGCTTCAGCTTTCTACTTATGGCTAGCCAATTTTCCCAGCACCATTTATTAAATAGGGAAACCTTTTGACATTTCTTGTTTTTGTCAGGTATGTCAAAGATCAGGTGGATGTAGATGTGTGGTATTATTTCTGAGGGCTCTGTTCTGCTCCATTGGTCTATATCTCTGTTTTGGTACCAGTACCATGCTGTTTTGGTTACTGTAGAATTGTAGTACAGTTTGAAGTCAGGTAGCGTGATGCCTCCAGCTTTGATCGTTTGAACTAGGATTGTCTTGGCAATGCGGGGTCTTTTTTGGTTCCATATGAACTTTAAAGCAGTTTTTTCCAATTCTGTGAAGAAAGTCATTGGTAGCTTGATGGGGATGGCATTGAATCTATAAATTACCTTGGGTAGTATGGCCATTTTCATATTGATTCTTCCTATTCATGAGCATAGTATTGTCTTCCATTTGGTTTGTGTCCTCCTTTATTTCACTGAGCAGTGGTTTGTAGTTCTCCTTGAAGAGGTCCTTTACATCCCTTGTAAGTTGGATTCCTAGGTATTTTATTCTCTTTGAAGCTACTGTGAATGGGAGTTCATTCATGATTTGGCTCTCTGTTTGTCTGTTACTAGTGTATAAGAATGCTTGTGATTTTTGCACATTGATTTTGTATCCTGAAACTTTGCTGAAGTTGCTTGTCAGCTTAAGAAGATTTTGGGCTGAGACGATGGGGTTTTCTAAATATACAATCATGTCATCTGCAAACAGGGAAAATTTGACTTCTTCTTTTCCTAACTGAATACCCTTGATTTCTTTCTCTTGCCTGATTGCCCTAGCCAGAAATTCCAACTCTATGTTGAATAGGAGTGGTGAGAGAGGGCATCCCTGTCTTGTGCCTGTTTTCAAAGGGAATGCTTCCAGTTTTTACCTATTCAGTATGATATTGGCTGTGGGTTTGTCATAAATAGCTCTTATAATTTTGAGGTACGTTCCATCAATACCTAATTTATTGAGAGTTTTTAGCATGAAGGGCTGTTGAATTTTGTCAAAGGCCTTTTCTGCATCCATTGAGATAATCATGTGGTTCTTGTCTTTGGTTCTGTTTAGATGCTGGATTATATTTATTGATTTGTGTATGTTGAACCAGCCTTGCATCCCGGGATGAAGCCCACTTGATCATGGTGGATAAGCTTTTTGATGTGCTGCTGAATTCGGTTTGCCAGTATTTTATTGAGGATTTTAGCATCGATGTTCATCAGGCATATTGGTCTAAAATTGTCTTTTTTCGTTGTATCTCTATCAGGCTTTGGTATCAGGATGATGCTGGCCTCATAAAATGAGTTAGGGAGGATTCCCACTTTTTCTATTGATTGGAATAGTTTCAGAAGGAATGGTACCAGCTCCTCCTTGTACCTCTGGTAGAATTTGGCTGTGAATCCATCTGGTCCTGGACATTTTTTGGTTGGTAGGCTATTAATTACTGCCTCAATTTCAGAGCCTACTATTGGTCTATTCAGGGATTCAATTTCTTCCTGGTTTAGTCTTGGGAGAGTGTAAGTGTCCAAGAAATTATCCATTTCTTCTAGGTTTTCTAGTTTATTTGCGTAGAGGTGTTTATAGTATTCTCTGATGGTAGTTTGTATTTCTGTGTGGTCGGTGGTGATATCCCCTTCATCCTTTTTTATTGCATCTATTTGATTCTTCTCTCTTTTCTTCTTTATTAGTCTTGCTAGTGGTCTATCAACTTCGTTGATCTTTTCAAAAAACCAGCTCCTGGATTCATTGATTTTTTGGAGGGTTTTTTGTGTCTCTATCTCCTTCAGTTCTGCTCTGATCTTAGTTATTTCTTGCCTTCTGCTAGCTTTTGAATGTGTTTGCTCTTGCTTCTCTAGTTCTTTTAATTGTGATGTTAGGGTGTCAATTTTAGATCTTTCCTGCTTTCTTTTGTGGGCATTTAGTGCTATAAATTTCCCTCTACACACTGCTTTAAATGTGTCCCAGAGATTCTGGTATGTTGTATCTTTGTTCTCAGTAAAGACATTTCAAGGAACATCTTTATTTCTGCCTTCATTTTTTATGTACCCAGTAGTCATTCAGGAAGAGGTTGTTCAGTTTCCATGTAGTCGAGCGGTTTTGATTGAGTTTCTTAATCCTGAGTTCTAGTTTGATTGCACAGTGGTCTGAGAGACAGTTTGTTATAATTTCTGTTCTTGTACATTTGCTGAGGAGTGCTTTACTTCCAATTATGTGGTCAATTTTGGAATAAGTGCGATGTGGTGCTGAGAAGAATGTATATTCTGTTGATTTGGTGTGGAGAGTTCTGTAGATGTCTATTAGGTCCACTTGGTGCAGAGTTGAGTTCAATTCCTGGATATCTTTCTTAACTTTCTGTCTCGTTCATCTGTCTAATGTTGACAGTGGGGTGTTAAAGTCTCCCATTATTATTGTATGGTAGTCTAAGTCTCTTTGTAAGTCTCTAAAGACTTGCTTTATGAATCTGGGTGCTCCTGTGTTGGGTGCATATATATTTAAGATAGTTAGCTCTTCCTGATGAATTAATCTCTTTACCATTATGTAATGGCCTTATTTGTCTCTTTTGATCTTTGATGGTTTAAAGTCTGTTTTATCAGAGACTAGGATTGCAACCCCTGCTGTTTATTGTTTTCCATTTGCTTACTAGGTCTTCCTCCATCCCTTTATTTTGAGCCCATGTGTGTCTCTGCATGTGTGATGGGTCTCCTGAATACAGCGAATTGATGGGTCTTGACTTTTTATCCAATTTGCCAGTCTGTGTCTTTTAATTGGACCATTTAGTTCATTTACATTTAAGATTAATATTGTTATGTGTGAACTTGATCATGTCATTATGATATTAGCTGGTAATTTTGCTTTTTAGTTGATGCAGTTTCTTCCTAGCATCAACGGACTTTACATTCTGGCATGTTTCTGCAATGGCTGGTACTGGTTGTTCCTTTATAT
Source organism: Macaca fascicularis (assembly GCF_037993035.2). Taxonomy (NCBI): domain Eukaryota; kingdom Metazoa; phylum Chordata; class Mammalia; order Primates; family Cercopithecidae; genus Macaca; species Macaca fascicularis. The sequence goes on from NC_088376.1 coordinate 76,657,154, forward strand.
GTTTAGTGCTTCCTTCAGGATCTCTTGAAGGGAAGGCCTACTGGTGAAAAAATTTCTAAGCATTTGCTTGTCAGTAAAGGATTTTATTTCTCCTTCACTTATGAAACTTAGTTTGGCTGCATATGAAATTCTGGGTTGAAAATTCTTTTCTTTAAGAATGTTGAATATTGGCCCCCACTCTCTTCTAGCTTGTAGAGTTTCTGCTGAGGGATCTGCTGTTAATCTGTTGGGCTTCCCTTTGTGGGTAACCCGACCTTTCTCTCTGGCTGCCCTTAACAGTTTTTCCTTCATTCCCACTTCGGTGATTCTGACAATTATGTGTCTTGGAGTTGCTCTTCTCGAGGAGTATTTTGCAGCGTTCTCTGTATTTCCTGTATTTGAATGTTGGCCTTCATTCCTAGGTTGTGGAAGTTCTCCTGGATGATATCCTGCAGAGTGTTTTCCAACTTGGTTCCATTTTCCCCATCACTTTCAGGCACACCAATCAGACATAGATTTGGTCTTTTCACATAATCCCATATTTCTTGGAGGCTTTGTTCATTTCTTTTTACTCTTTTTTTCTCTACACTTCTCTTCTCGCTTCATTTCATTCAGTTGATCTTCAATCACTGATACTCTTTCTTCCAGTTGATCAAGTCAGTTACTGAAGCTTGTGCATTTGTCACGTAGTTCTTGTGTCATGGTTTTCATTTCTATCAGTTCTTTCCAGGTCTTCTCTGCATTGATTATTCTAGTTATACATTCATCCATTCTTTTTTCAAGGTTTTTCGTTTCTTTGTGCTGGGTACCTAGCTCCTCCTTTAGCTCTGAGAAGTTTGACCAACAGAAGCCTTCTTCTCTCAACTCGTCAAAGACATTCTCCATCCAACTTTGTTCCATTGCTGGCGATGAGCTGTGTTCCTTTGGAGGGGGAGATGTGCTCTGATTTTTTGAATTTCCAGCTTTTCTGCACTGCTTTTTCCCCATCTTTGTGGTTTTATCAGCCTTTGGTCTTTGATGATGGTGACATACTGATGGGGTTTTGGTGTGGGTGTCCTTTCTGTTTATTAATTTTCCTTCTAACAGTCAGGACCCTCAGCTACAGGTCTATTGGAGTTTGCTTGAGGTCCACTCCAGACCCTGTTTGCCTGGGTATCAGCAGCGGAGGCTGCAGAAGATAGAATACTGCTGAACAGCGAGTGTTGTTGTCTGATTCTTGTTCTGGAAACTTCATCTCAGGGGTGTACCCAGCCATGTGAGGTGTGAGGTATCAGTCTTCACCTAGTGGGGGATGTCTCCCAGTTAGGCTACTCAGGGGACAGGGACCCACTTGAGCAGGCAGTCTGTCCATTCTCAGACCTCAACCTCCGTACTGGGAGAACCACTGCTCTCTTCAAAGCTGTCAGACAGGGACCTTTACATCTGCAGAAGTTTTTGCTGTTTTTTGTTTAACTATGCCCTGTCCCCAGAGGTGGAGTCTACAGAGGCAGGCGGGCCTCCTTGAGCTGCAGTGGGCTCCACCCAATTCAAGCTTCCTGGGCAGCTTTGTTTACCTACTTATGCCTCAGCAATGGTGGGCGCCCTTCCCCCAGGCTCGCTGCTGCCTTGCAGTTAGATCTCATACTGCTGTGCTAGCAATGAGGGAGGCTCCCTGGGCATGGGACCCTCTGGGCCAGGTTGGGATATAATTTCGTGGTGTGCCGTTTGCTAAGACCCTTGGTAAAGCACAGTATTAGGGTGCAAGTTACTCGATTTTCCAGGTGTTGTGTGTCTCGATTTCCCTTGGCTAGGAAAAGGAATTCCCTTCCCCCTTGCGCTTCCCAGGTAAGGCGATGCCTCACCCTGCTTCAGCTCTCGCTGATTGGGCTGCACTCGTGGACCAGCATTGACTGTCCCACATGCCCCAGTGAGATGAAGCTGGTACTTCAGTTGAAAATGCAGAAATCACCCATCTTCTGTGTCGCTCACGCTGGGAGCTGGAGGCTGGAGCTGTTCCTATTCAGCCATCTTGGGTGCCCCCCCATATCACCAACTTTCTACTTGTGAGGCTGTTAGTCAATCAGACCATCCATGTTTACCCACTTCTTCAGGACCCTAAACATGAGAGGGATTATTTATTTTCTTCATACTCTCTCCCTTTTTTTATTTTCCTCACCTGACATTTAATTTACCAGGAAAACCTGAAATTGATTTATTTTTAAATCCATTTACTTCTCTTTCTCTCCAAAGCATGTGGATGGCTGCATAAACTTCTAACAGACTCTCCTCTTCTCACTTAAGTCCTTTACGTGATTTATTCTTCAGAAGTGAACGTTTAGAAGAAAGGTAAATTCTATCAAACTGCAACGAAGCACCATATTGTAAAATAGCATGTCATGGCCCTTAATCCATGCTCCATATTGGGACCATCAAGGACTATGGAAACTGACTCCACCAATGAAAACATTGGTTTTCATTTTGTCTTCTCCTATTCCAAGGTCATTTTCAACTTAAGGCCTTTAATTTCCTTCCACCTTGCCCAGTTCTGGCTGGCTGCCTTCTCCTTATTAGGTTTTTGCTCATATATAACCTCCTTAGAAATAATAGTTCTTAACTTTCTATGTAAAATATTATCCTGCCATGTCATTTTCTTCAACAGACAACTCTTTTCCTCTTATTTATGTTTAACAACACTCCGAGTTTGTATACCTACTTTGCATAGCTACATGTTTCAGAGGATATGAGCTCCATCCCCATTAGTCTAAATCTTATGCACTTTATTATTCATCAGTCTAACCCTGAAGTTTTCAACCAGTGGAAGAGCTCCACACACAGAAATTATGATATCGATCTGAAGTTTTAAATTTTTTAAAAACTTCTAATTTTCTAAACCAGTTTTTTGTTTGTTTGTTTGTTTGTTTTTATTAAGATCTCATTCTGTCACTCAGGCTGGAGTGCAATGGTGTGATCACGGCTCACTGCAGCTTTGACCTCCTTGGGTTCAAGTGATCCTTCCATCTCAGCCTCCCAAGGAGCTGGGGCTACAGGTGGGCACTACCACACCAGATATTTTTTTTTTTTTTTAAGAGATGGGGTTTCACTATGTTGCCCACGCTGGAGTCAAACTCCTGCACTCAAGCCATCTGCCCACCTCGGCCTTCCAAGTTCTGGGATTACAGGTATGATCCACCACATCCAGCTCAATTATAATGCTTTGAATAAACTTTGAGTGATTTGGCATAAAAACGGGCATGGGTTCTCATTTGGCAAATGAGACATGAAAGAAAGATTGCTGATGAGATGCTGAGAAATGTTGTTTGTCTTAAAAGGTGAGGACGGGGAGGTGTCAAAGAAGACGTAACCATTCCACAATCAGCTGGATGCTGTTGTGTAAGAATGTGAAGCTTGGCACTTCTATAGCCACCTTGTTCCAGGAAGGGTAAAACCTGAGGTTAGAAGTCAACATACTAATGATGGCAGAGAAGACAAAGAGAACCAGAATCTAAATGACATTGTTGAATTAGGTAACATTCACACTACACTACCTCCAGTCTTCTTTTTATGTGTGATAATAAATCTCAGTTATACTTAAGCCATTTAAAGTTGAGTCTAATGTTCATTTCAGACCAAAGTCACTTAATTGGCATGTTCTCTGCTTTGTTACCATATCCAGTTGTTTTCATGCAGGAAGTAAATCTCAAATTACCTTGTCTATTCATGAATTTATCTGTTTTTTTCTTTCCCTATCTTTTTTTTTTTAAATCACCTATTTCATATTCATTCTGACTTGATGCCTAAAATGGTGTTTATCACATAATAGTGAATTTATGAAGGTAAATGTAGAGTACATTAAAATAATTAAATTTATCTCCTTAGTATCTAAAGGTAAACTTTCTATGCTCATTTACTATCAAAGTTTTAATTTATTAGCTCTTTCTAGGAACACTTTGATATTCTTTATCAAAATATCTCTTTCTACAGTTTCACATTCCACCAGTGCATCTTCCACATTGCTGTTAAAGCAGCAGAGATCTTGCTTAAAATTTTTACATAGTGCCCATTGTATGCAACAACAACAACAACAAAAAATGTTCACACCCTATGGCATGACAGACATCAGGCATCTATCTGCTCATCCAGCTTACCTGTTTCCAGTCTGTACTGCAGTCATACCTAAGGTCTCAGGTCTCTCTCAAAACAGTGTATGTAGTAGGTAGTCTAAAATGGCTCACGAGCTGCCTACCTCTTTCTGTGCACATGCTGCATAATTTCCTTCCCTTGAATATGAGTTGTCCTGACTCAATCAGGTGAGTCCTTTGGAAAGAGGATGCGAAGGTCAGAAATGAAAGAAGCCTGAAATGTTCCAAGCTGCACCAGATGCCCTCTTGGCCACAGAAGACTTCAATCTATAACCACAAGGCACTGAATTAATCAAACAATCTAAATAATTTTGGAAGCAGATCCTAAACTCCAAATAAGAACACCAGCAAGGCTGATACTTTACTGTATTTTTGTGAGATACTGAGGAGACAGTGCAGCTGAGATATACCCCAAATTCTGACCTGCACAACTATGAGATAATAGGAGTTTTTTTTTTAAGCTGCTAGATTTGTGATCATTTGCTATGCAACCATAGAACACTAATGCATAATGCTTTCTCAATTCTCCTAGCCTTTCATTTGTTATTTCTTCAATTTCAGCTCATGTCTGCCCATCCTTTCACCCATCCTTCAAGATCCAGCTGAGGCATTACCTCCTTCAGAAATCTTTCCACTGCAAAGCACTTTTCTTCTAACCCTAGCTAGTTTCCCCCTCCTATGCCTTATTCTCCCTCTCAATGTTTTTCATTGTTCTGACATTTCCACTTTCACATGCCAGTAGGAATATTAGAGTAGGAGGAATAATCTCATCTTGAACTGAAACTATGACCCTTGTCTTGACAGAATCAATATCATACTGGAATCAGATTATCAGAAGTCTCCTGATCAAAGCGTAATCCAAATATTCCAAAGTCGTTTGATTGACCCAATATCAATGCCACAGGTTTTTGTAAGATTGTCGTATTAATGTTACTATTATACAGATATTTTCCCACATTAACTCTCAATTGGTTAATGAATAAGTCCAAAGTATCAGGAGACACAGAAATTGATAACAAACTAAATTTTAAGAATTGACTTCTGGTTTATAATGGCATAATGATAACATTTCTGTGGTCTTTGCTTCTTCTCTCTGAAGTCATTCCAAAACAATGAGAGAATTGAAAATTAAGAGACGAAAAGTACAGCTCTATCTTTGGTGAAACTAGAAACTACCTGTAGCTCTAAAAAAGCAGACAAATGAGGCCTGCTAAGACTAGCAAAAATAATAATATGATGCAAGAAAATGCTGAGAAGAGAAATCTACAGTTGTACCATAAAATAACACTGGCATGGAGAATTCTTTAAGGTAGTTTGTCATCCCGAGGGATAAAATTGTAACTTCGGAATAAATCTCCAGAATGGTAGGATAGCTGGTAGGAGCTTTTCTAGACCGTTTTTAGCATCACAGAGAAGCAAGGAGATGGGGCTGCAGCAGAAAGCACATGGACATGCAGAATACACCGAAAGCATTCTGCCATTATAGCCAGATAAAGGTTAGCCTCGGGTCTGTAACAGCACTGACACTGATTGTTTCTTTCAGCTGGAAGAAGTAAAAGCTCTGTCACTTTATATTTCTTTCTAGGAGTGTATGGGTGCACATGTTTCTGTTTCTGTGTAAATCTTATATACATGCACATTGTTAATGATAAAAAATAATGGAGACCACAGTTTAGACCTACCTCAAGGCCAACTGCCTATAGCCATATAGTCAAAGCTTAAGTTATCCTGATTTTCCTGAAACCCTAGCTCTACTCATAAACCAAGAAGACATAAACTTTATGTTCTTGTCAGCATGATTCAGTGAAAATGAACAGATCAGCTATAGACCCATCAACTGAAACATCTCAGCTTGCCTTAAAATAAATGTTTATATATAACAGCCAATCTTTAAAAAAAAGCCAAAATACTCTCTTTTTTAAGCTTTATAAGCTGTGCCATAGTTGTAAGGTGAGCGTTTTACCACTTAGTTTGGGAAATCCCAGTTTGAAAACCCTTGTTTTATAATCACAATAAGCTTGCACATTTTTAAAATTTGACTTGATATATTTTTTGACAACATACACACAAACCTAAAACCTTGTGTCTTGAGAAATTCATTTATAAATGAGGACGATATCCTGGCTGTCTGTAAACTGTTCACACTTTTAAAACATGGAAAATCTCTACCAAGAGATGATGACAAAATTAGAACTCCTCTCATTCTCAGGTAAATAATACTTTTAAATGTTTGACTTATAATCTCTACAAAGATCCCAAAAGTTACATGATAAATAATGGGAAAAATACAAATGGCAAGTAAGGGGGACATCGGAGAAAAATACTACCATGGAAAAGAGACACAATTTTGACAAAATCACAAGGAAAATATATCCATTTAAATTAGGAGCCCAAAACAGAGATATAAGAGACTGAGGAAGAGGTTGGAAAAATAAATACAGTATTCTGCCCTTATCCATGGGGGATACATTCCAAAATCCCCAGTGGATGCCTGGAATCACTGATAGTACCAGAGCCTATATACACAATATTTTTCCATATATATATATATACACACACACACACACACACATATATATATATATATATATATATATACTTGTGATGAACTTTTCTTTACAAATTAGGTACAATAAGAGATTTCACTTGAGAGAAGTAAAAGTAAATAATCCCTTTCTATCAATGTGTATTTCTTTTTAGGAGTGTATATATGCACATATTTTGGTATAAATCATACACACATGCACATTATTAAAAATAAATAAAAATGGAGGTCACAGTTTAGGTATATCTCAAGGCCAACTGCCTAAAGCCATATAATCAAAACTTAAGCTATCCTAACAATAACTCATAATAAAAGAGAATGGTTTATTCATGTGGTAAGGGCAAGAAAAAAGAAAAGTAAATAAAAATAATAAAAATAAAGGAATAATTGTAACAATATGCTGTACTAAAAGTGACATTATGTGCTTCTGTCTCTTTTTTTCTCTCTCAAAACACCTTTTTGTCCTGTTAAAGAAAAATGCTAGAAAAATTAATCAGAGGTTGATTGATCAAAGAACAATTCACGAATGGGGCAGCCTCTGAAAAAGAATAGGTTCAGAGAGACTTTACCACAGTTGCTGGTCAAAAAAAGTTATGGACAGAAAAAGGAAAGTGACATCCAGAAAATGAAGTGACATACGGAAAGAGCCAGGCTAGTTATATGTACATATTTTATATATTATAGCTTGGCTTTTGCTTTATTTGAGCATGATTTGAACAATTGGCTGCCTTTGATTTGCCAAAACTCCATGATTGGCACAAAAGTAGGTTGCAGTCTGTTTACACATCAATATTAAGAAATCAATAAGTATGATTTGCTATAGTTATAAAAAAAGTCATATACATATTGATATTTAAAATTCTTTTTATAAAAAAACATATCCATACTGGATAAGGCTGATACATAGATAGTTCCTCACTGTGTTATACAGGTGAAGGCAATTATTTATATGTATATATTTTGAATATATATGTACATACATGTGTAACATGTAAATATAGTTATATGTGCATAGTATATATGAGTCTTTTATGAGCCAAAATAAGAAAATATGTATTAAAGTTGAAAACAAAATAAATTGACTATCATCACTTAAGTTTAATACTTTTGTGAAGGTACTACTTAATGGAGTTTACATTAGAAAGAAATGAGTTATAAAACTTCAAAGGAGTGGCAAAGTTGAAATTATTTATAATGACATGAAGAATACTTACAAACTGTACCCTGTAAAACTAAAAATCTCTCACAAGCAATAAGATATTTCAATAAGGTAGCTGGCACAAAATCAACACCCCAAAATCAGTAGCCATTATGTACACACAAAAAACTTGTCAGATGATGGAAGAACATATTTATTTTACAATAGCCCCAAATCAAAACATATCTGTGAATAATCTGAACAATAAATACAGCAGTTTTTTATAATGTTACTAAAACATCCAAAATGAAACTTGAATCATTAGAAATAAATTCTCTATTGTTGGATAGACAAGCTTAATATAAGAAGAGTCTCAATTAATAATAAATCAGTGTTCAAGCTGTGATCCTTGCAATCTACCAATAGGATATTTTTTACTAGTACTGCTAAAACTGATTCTAAAATTCATGTACATAAATGTTTAAGATTAATTAGGAAATTATTGAAAAGTAAGAATAATCAGGTAGACTTGAAGGGCCTGAAGATAGTCAAACATATTACGAAATATCATAAATCTTAATAATGAATATAATCATGTACTAATTCATAAAACAATGTTACAGAAAGAGTCTAGATGTGTATACAAATATGCCCGGTAATCTAGTACATGAAAAATGTCATTTTATATGAGTGAAGAAAATGTAGATTAATTCATAGATGATATTGGGGATATTCATTAGGAACCCAAAAACAAGTTTGTATTACAACTTCACTTCTTATAACATGCTCAATACCTATTCAAGCTGTGATGGCTAATATTGAGGGTCAGCTTGATTGATTGAAGCATGGAAAATATTGTTCCTGGCTGTGTCTGTGAAGGTTGTTGCCAACCGAGACTAACATTTGAGTCAGTGGACTGAGAGAAGCAGACTCACCCTCAGTCTGGTTGGGCACCATCTAATCAATCAGCTGTCAACACCACTGGAATAAAGCAGGCAGGAGAAGACGGAAGAGCAGACTTGCAGATTCTTCCGGACTTCATCTTTCTTTCTCCTGTGCTGGATGTTTCCTGCCCTCGAACGTCAGACTCCAAGTTCCTCAGTTTGGACTCTTGGACTTACATCAGTGGTTTGCCAGAAGTCATCGGGCCTTTGGCTGCAGACAGAAGGCTGTACTGTTGGTTTCCCTGCTTTCGAAGTTTTAGGACTTGGACTTTAGGACCACTGGTTTCCTTGCTCCTGAACTTGAAGACGGCCTATCTTGGGATTTTACCTTGTGATCTTGTGAGTCATTTCTCCATAATAAACTCCCTTTCGTGTATTCATATATCCTATTAGTCTGTCCCTCCAGAGAATCCTGACTAATACACAAGCAAATAAATTGAGAGGAAGAAACAGGAGAAAAAGTAGAGGAAGAAAAAGAGGAAACATAAAATTATTAGACTTTTTTCTTTTTAATATTTCTAAAATTTCTAAAAATAGTTTTGAAATGGGGAAGACTTATATAAATAATTAAAAACCACAAGAACTTACACCACCAACATCAATATAATTATATTGGTTATAATTATAAATATATGTGTACATATAATTCTTAGGATTGAGAACTGAGACCACCTTTGACAATGTAATTTAACTCTTTGCTCCAGAAAAGTCTTGCACAGGAAGTTAAGAATGAAAATCAATAAACAACTTCTCTGTTTACTTTAGGAAATGTTTGCAAATCAATTCATCTAGGCAAACAATTTGCTCACCTGGATGAACAGCTCACTTCTCAGGACAATTTGCTCATGAAGAATCGCTTCAATACCCTTCCTTAGTGCTCTGTGTCCACTAATTCCACACCATTATGTCTTAAACTTTCCAATTCCAATCAGTTTACCACCTTGAGAACTAAAACCATTTAAGCTTAACCCTATATACTTGGTATACTATTTCTTCTTTTTAAGACACTACTAAGATTTTATCAAGGCTGTGTTTTTCCTTGATACAGTAAGTTTATTAAATTCAACTTTGCTTGATCAATAAGTTTTTCTGGGAGTCTATTGTGAACTGTTGATCACACAAAACCATTTAAAACTTTGATATGGAAAATGTCTACAAAATCAAAAGAAGAGTGATAAAGTGTGAAAAAGTATTTTGAATACTTATCATGGGCAAAATATTATTATTCTAAATCCCTTAAAGCCTTAACAAATTAATGAGAAAAAAAAACTTTGAAAAAGTAACATGTATGAAAAAAGTTCACATCAAATGACACAAAAACAACTTTAAAATAAGCTCAATGAAAATCATATAACTAGAAATGCATATTAAAAAAATAAGAAAATCCTATTTTTCACCTATCACACTGGCAAAGACAAAAAGTACATAGAAGTGCTGAAACAACCTATTATTGTAAGGTTTATTTGGGTACAGCTTCCATGGAGCACAATATGACAATGTTTATTACGATTTTTAAAATGTGAGATTTGACTAAATAATTCTAGGAATTTATTTTTCAGATCTATTTCCACAGTGGACAAATACATATGTATGAGGTAATTAATTTTAGCTCCTTTTGGAAATACCAAAGAATTAAAACATCTAAAATATTCATTATTATAATACAATAAAAAACATATTAAAGGAAGCTAGTAAACAATACCATAGCTCAATAAATACAAATATGCAAATTATGTTAAATTTATAAAGATGATTGTTAATGTGATTTTCATGCTATGATTTCAGTGAAAACACTGATATGTTTTCATTCAAAAGATCTGCATAAAAATTGTTGCCACTGAAATTAACTAAGTGATTTAAGAAGAAGTAATTTCCACTAAGAACCCTTTTGTTTTCTCTTGTTTTTGTGTTAATTTTTTGAAAATTTCTGTGTGTACATAGTAGGTGTATATATTTATGGGGTACATGAGATGTTATGATACAGGCATGAAATGTGAAATAAGCACATCATGAAGAATGGGGTGTCCATCATCTCAAGCATTTATCCATTGAGCTGCAAACAATCTATGCTCTTTAAACTATTATTCTGCACAGCAAAGGATACAATCAACAAAGTAAAAACCCCTGTGAACTCTTTATCCAGAAATGTGTATTTATTAACTATTAGCCCTCCTTTCACCCCAATGAAATTGACAAAGGGAGCTTTTATCAATCAAAACTCTGTAAGGCATTGGAACATTGGGCAGTACTGCTTTAGAAACAAAGTAACAGAACAAAAATAAAAGAGAATAGAGTTCTCCACTTCTATGTGGTAGGTAGTGGGCACGGGCACACTGACATCTGTAGAGAAGAGAGGCTCTTTCCTTGTATGTGGAGCGGGGTATCCGTGCTCCAGAGAAAGCAATGGTCTCTAGATGGAGGCTGATGGATGAATGCTGGAAGCATTGGCAGAGCATTTTCATGCAGGAAGCAAGGAACTTCTGTGGACACAAAAAAGGTAAGTCCCAGCAGGAAAATGCTAAGAAGCTGGACTCACCACAAAGCTAGTCAACACCTGTTTCTGAGGATATGTGATATTCTTTTGCAAGCTTACTCCTGGAAAGCCCGTGATTCCAGGGAAGACTTGGCAGAAAACTAGAGGTTTGGCAAAACCAAGGTGGAATGTAGTGTTTAATGTTTGTGCAACTCAAGCTACTTTGTCAGGAGACAGGATCACAGAATGAGTAGGAATAAATCATAATTTTTAGCAATTTTTAACTCTCTCTCTCTCTCTCTCTCTCTATATATATATATATATATATATAAAATAATTACCTAGGAGCTAATGCTTGGGGCCAAGTCCTCAGATATTAGTTGATTTTAGTATAATTAATTAAAAGTGACCCCTACAAACAAAGGAAGCAGCAGAAAAACTGAAGGATATTCTTGCTTCTAACCAAATGCTTAGGAGTGAGTTCCAAACAAGTGGTTCTGAATAATTTTCCTTCATCAAGCAAGGGATAGCTAGTAATGGGAGTGATAGGAAACAGGTGGCATTTAAATGTTTAATCAGTTCCACTACTCCTGCCTGCTTCTTCAGCTTCGTTTTACTTTCATCTTCACTGTTGTAATCCAGCACAATACTCCTTGCTTCAGTCATACTATTCTTCTGAGTCCTTGTTCAAAGTCATTTTGCCTTCGTCACCTGCAGGGACTGTGGCTGCCAGGTGCCACTGGAGCCCTGCTTCTCAGTCTTGCTGCTCACTGGAGGAACGGCCAAGCAGCTGGATGCGTCTTTTCAAAGCAGCTGGCACCACGAGAAATAGCACATACCAGCACTGTATGTGCTTCCCTTTGCACGTCAGCTTCCCTTTGCATGTCAAGTATACATAATACTGGGCATAATATTGGGCTTAAAGCAAGTACCCCGGGAGGATTATTATTAATTAGGAAAATCAAACAATAAGCGACTTGAAATCAATTTCCTATCATGTAAACGTTACTTTACAATTGAAACATAATATAAAGAATTGGTTGGGGTGATGGTTTTGGCCAGTAGCTAATTTTGATTTTCAATTTTTTTTAATTTATTTTTATTTTTTTATTTTTTTAGCATTTGCTGCATTTATCACTCTTGGCATTAAAGAAAATGCTTTTAATTTTTGTTGTTTCATAATTACTTAATACATATATGTAGCTGTATTTTATTTTATTTTATTTTATTTTATTTTTTATTTTTTTTTTTTTTTTTGAGACGGAGTCTCGCTCTGTCGCCCAGGCTGGAGTGCAGTGGCCGGGTCTCAGCTCACTGCAAGCTCCGCCTCCCGGGTTCACGCCATTCTCCTGCCTCAGCCTCCGGAGTAGCTGGGACTACAGGCGCCCGCCACCTCGCCCGGCTAGTTTTTTTTTTTTTTTTTTTTTTTTTTTTTTTTGTATTTTTAGTAGAGACGGGGTTTCACCATGTTAGCCAGGATGGTCTCCATCTCCTGACCTTGTGATCCGCCCGTCTCGGCCTCCCAAAGTGCTGGGATTACAGGCTTGAGCCACCGCGCCCGGCCATGTAGCTGTATTTTAAACATCAGTTTTCTCCAGAGACTGGATCCCTGAAAATACTTTGGAGCAAAATTAAATTTTTCTAGCAAACCATACTATATGAAAAATAATGCTTTTATGCAGAGAGTAGAAGAAGGAGAATGCTGCTTATTGTTGATGTATTTTGTCTGAATCAATGTTTTATTACGTGCTCTCCATTTATCATAGACACTACATTAACTGTTGGATCCATGTGCTGATTTGAAACACATGACTTTCTGCTACTAGACTGAATGTTTTTCTCCCAAAGATCATGTCTACCCAGAACCTCAAAATGGGGTCTTATTTGGAAAAATTATCTTTGAAGATATAACTGATTACGATGAGGGCCACTGGATTAGGGTGACCCCAAAATTCAATGATTGAGGTCCTTATAAAAAAAACAAGTAATTTAAAGACACATTGAGAAGAAAGACATGTGAAGATGGAGGCAGAGATAGGAGTGCTGTATCTCTAAGTCAAGGAACACCAAGGACTGCTGGCAACCCTCAGAGAGTAGGGGAGAGTCATGAGAGAGTTTTTTCCTTCACCTTCTCCGGAAGAAACCCAAGTCCACCAACATCTTGAGTTCAGAATTCTAGCCTCCAGAACTGTGAAATAATACATTTCTGTTGTTTTAAACCACCCAGTTTGTGATGCATTTTTATGGCAGCTCTAAAAATCCAACAGAGATTTTGGTAATGGGGAATGGGGTGCTGTGTGACAAATACCTAAAATTGTGAAAGTGGCTTTAGAACTGGATAATGGGTAGAGGCACTTGATAGAAAAACTATAGATTGCTTTGAAGAGAAGATTGGTAGAAATACAGATGTTAAAAATGATTCTGGTAAAGGGTCACATGCAAATGAAAAAGAAGGTAGAGAAAACTATCATCTTAGAGAATATACATAGCATCATAAACAGAATGTTGGTAGAAATACAAATGTTCAAAGTGCTTCAAGTGAGGTCTTCAAAGAAAATGAGAAGCATGTTATTGGACACTAGAGGAAAATGATTCTTGATTCTTATTACAAGGTGGCAGAAAACTTAGCCGAATTGTGTTCTAGCTGGGTGGAAACTGGCAGTTGTAAGCAAGGAACTTAAATATTTAGCTGAGAAGATTTCTAAGCAAAATAAGGAAGATGCGACCTCATTTATTCTTGCTACTTATAGTCAAATGCAGGAGGAAAGATGAGGAAGCAACTCTTCAACACAAAGGAACCAGAACTTGATTTTTTGGAAAACTCTCAGCTGATCCATGTTACAAAGTATTATAAAGCATGCTATCGATATAAGTCAAAGATTATGGCGGGACAATCTTTTGGTGAAGAGCTCAGATGTGACACTCATGAAACCAGTTAATTATCTCAGCAAAGGCCAGGAATAGACATGGGATTATCCACGAAAAACTGTAGAAAATTCTTCTACCTAATGATGTGGATCTCCTTCACGTACACAGAAGGCTGGCATGCTTTTAAAAAAATGTTATACCAGCAGAAATGCTGCCAGCCAAACTGAAAAAGACAAAGGTGGGATGAAATGAAGGAAGAATAACTTCAAAGATAACACAGAAGATGCGGCTAGTGGAGCCTCCACCACAAAAGGCTTAGAGCATCAAGCCACAGAGGATAATTCTCAGGCTGTTATTTTTATATTTATTAATTTATTTATCTTCTGAAAAGAGTTTTATTTTTAGTTGACATGTAATCATTGTACATATTTATGGGATATAAACTGATATTTTGATGTGTGTATACAATGTATAATGATCAAATCAGAGTAATTAGCATATCTATCAGCTCAAAACATTTATCGTTTTGTGTTGTGAACATTAAATATTTCTCTTATAAGAAGGTCATGGGAAGATATACAAGGAAGAAGTCCATGTGAAGAAGGAGGCAGAGATCAGAGTGATCTATAGGTATCTACAAGTCCGGGAACACCAAGGATTGCCAGCAACCACCAGCAGCTAGGCGAGAATGCATGTGAGTTACTCCCTCAGAGGCTCCAGCAGGAACCAACCTACTGACACTTGGATTTCAGACTTCTAGCCTCTAGAACTGTGACAAATAAATTTCTGTTGTTGTTATCTACCCAGTTAGTGGTGTTTTGTTATGGCAGTCCTAGGAAACTGATACATCCTGTTAAAGAAAGTATGCAATATAAGGACGTTTTTATTCAGTTTTAATTTTATTGTAACAGCAATATTCTTGCCTTTTCTGACTAACATTATTGAAAGCAACTAACACTTATTGAACGTTTATACATTTCTAAGCACTATACATTAAAAATCCTTACAATTACTGAATAATTGGCATTATTATTTCTAGCTTGCAGATTAAGATATTTTTATGAAAAAGGGGCAGGAGTCTGACAGTACTAAGTAGGAGAACCAGTATGTGAATTAATTTCGATTTAATTCCAGTGTTCATCATCTATCTGTTAATTTACAGTGAGAGTAAAATGAATTATTCTAACATATAACAACTTTAAATCACGTTGAACAATTAAAAGAGCATTTACCCTTTATCAATGTGCAATCTATGTGTATTTAACTTTCTTCTCCAAGCCTGCTAGGTGTTGCCCATTGTGTCATCAATCAGGATGAGTTTACAAATTCATTTAGAAGTACAGGAACATTCAAGTGTGCCATGTGGTCAATTTCTTTTTTAACGAATGTTCTTTTTGAAACCTCAAAGCTTTTATGTTTAAGCGAGCCTAATGACAACACCATTACTTCAGGTATTGACCAAAACTTACACACAGAAGAGCAATAGAGAGGTTCTCCTAAAGATGCTATTACAAAGTGGAAGCAGCTGAACAAATTCATTACTGTCTCTTTCAAGTAGAGTTTTGCCTTTGCCTGTGAACCTTCATTACAGACTGACTTATAGCAAAGTAATACTTACTTTTTTAATAGGAGCATCTGTTATAATGATGGGGCCAACAATAGTGGCATGACAGTTCATTAAATTTATAAAAGATTGTTTGGTTTGAGAATAGAGAGTGTGTGGCTCATCTGAAACTTAAGCTGCATCCAACACGGGATTCAGACTTATTGGATATTTCAGGAGGATTTTTGTATCAGAAGACTTGATATGCCTTTTGAAGGAAAATTTATTTTAAGGAATGAGAAGGACACGGGATCAGGCCTACTTTATTAACAATACTTTAGATTTAAGAGGAGAGGTGTGTTAGCCTGCTAGGGTCATCATGATAAAGCACCAAAAACTGGCTGGTTAACACAACAGAAATATATTTTCTCACAATTCTGAAGGCTGGAAATCTGAGATCAGTGTCTTCATAGGATCTACCTTCTTTATAAGACTATGACAAAATTTCCTCTTCTGATGAGGACACAAGTCATATGGCATTAGAGCCCACCCTAGTGACCTTATTTTAACTTAATCATCTCTTTAAATACCCTGTCTCCAAATACAGACACATCTGAGGTAACCAGGGGCTAGAACATAAACATAAGAATTTTGGGGGGACACAATTCAGCCCATAGCAGAAAGGATGATTCTAAGTGCAATATTGTATGTACAGAAACATTAGTCATTATCCGAAATGCCCATACATTTATGTCTATTTCCTCTGGAGGGGTTGAGGGAGGTAGACTATGAAGTACTATAGTAACTGTGTGATAAACTCTAATAGCAAAAGTGGGAGTCATTCTTCACATATGCATTGAGCAAAGTGCCCATGAAGAATCTACTACGTTGAGTGCTAAAAATGCTGAAGGAGTATAAAATTTCTGTTGACACTAACAAAAAGTTGCTTCCAAGTGTTCCTTCCTGTACATATTCCTAAATGCGATTGATAAACAACTGCTAACCACAAATGCAGTCCTGCTATTCTTGCATCTTCTCCCATGATTAACACATTCTCATTATCCTCACACTTTCTAGGAATTTGAATAGTTAAAACTCACTGAAGAAACTACTTTTCTTGGTCATCCTCAATTTTTCTTATAAAGCCTTTAAACTTCTTGCTCTCCATAAAACAGTTTATGAGCTAATGATTTTTTTTTTTCTACAAAACCATATTGGATCTCTGAGATATCCATTGGATCAGAGACAGAAGTTCCTGGCAGAGGAGGACACAGTGAAAACCCACAGAAGATGTGACAGTACCAGTGTCAGCAGTAGAAATTGGGAAAGGTGATTTCAGTGTCTGGCGGTAACAGCCATGGGGAACAGGGTGTAAATTAAAATGCCTTCCTGTAGTTTTAAAACAGTGATCTTAGCTGTGGACATTTCTATGGAAAGCTGAATCTGGAGATGAAAAGGAGGGCAGGAGCCATGTGTTCCTAAGTATATATAAAGCAACCTTTGGGAATATATATATATATATAATTTAGGAAGCTTTAGCAGGGACTGAGGTCTCAGTGACAGCAAAGTGAAGGCACAATTGAGATAAATGAGTTGTTATTATTGATTGGGCCCAGGGCGACAGCTTTGATTTATTCCAGTGAATGATACATTCTGGAGTTGTGTTCCAGTGGGAGTCATTCACGCCCTATTTTGCAGAAATTGTCCTGCCTGAAACAGTGAAAATGCTCATGTCTATGAATAATGATGCAATTTTAGGTCCTAATGTGGGCTAGCCTAAGAATTACTTAGATGTGCATATTAATTTGCAGTTTACAAAGTATTTTCAGATGTATAATTATATTTTTATATTTTTTCCTTATAAATCATATTAGGTAAATATTATATTGTTCATATCTAATGAATAAGGAAATTGAAGAGTCATTTTGCTGTTTCTCTTATAACACATTGTAATAGCACAATTCTTAGCACATAGTAAATGCTCAACAAATATTTCATAACCATGGAATCATTCATGCATAATATAGACTTGCAAAAAATATGTGTTCAGTACAGATTTAGTTGTGTTAAAATAGATGCTTCATCTATTTTATGACAACTCTATTCATGGTCAACCTCACCAGTAAGAACAGTAAAGAGTTGCCTGTGTTTTGCAATTTCATAAAGACAAGAAAGACTTTCATGTCCCCAAAGTGCTTACGGGAGCCGGATAGTCAATTAAAGATGTGACATAATTTAATATCACACTCAACTGTAAATAAATGATATTGATTTTTTTCCTGCTAGGATAATGATAAGAGGAAAAAATTATAAAGGGACCTCCCCATCTTAAGATAAAAATCCATCTATTTATTTAACACATGTGTACTGAATACTTAATACTATTCTTAGTGCTGATGCATCAGCAGTTGGAGGAAAAGCATCTCTCCACTTAGAGAGCTTAGTTCTGTATTTAATTGCCTCTGTTTAGGGTTTGCATTACAGTGATTTAACTTTGGAAATTATTATCTAGTTACTTCTATGATTTTATAGTGGAAGATAGTATATGAGTCATGACTTGTCCCCTTGCAAATGACAGAATCTGAACTAAAATGGGCTTTAAAAAAAGAATGTATTGGGCAAACATGGCTGAATATAGAAATTCATATTGAGTCAAGTCTTATTTATATTAATATATACATTTATATTCATTAAAACAATATTAATTCATACTAAATCATTGTCTTTCCCAGTATCTATTATATTTTCCTTCGCATTACTCTTATTTGCTGACCTGCTGTCCACACTGGGAATTTCAGACTTCTCCGGGATTATGTTTTACTAGCTTAGTTACTCCAGGGGAAGCAACATCTCTTTTCTAAAGCTCTGAAACAATGTTTCAGGTATGACTGTAACTGGTCATAATTGGCTTATTTGTTCATTCATGAACAAATCACTGCTATACAGGCTAAAGCTTCACCTCTTAAGCCAGTAACAGGGACTTATCTTCATCTAAACATTAACTCCTAATAAATTAAACATATTTTCCCCAAATAAAAATCATGTTTTGGCCGGGCACGGTGGCTCACACCTGTAATCCCAGCACTTTGGGAGGCCGAGGTGGGTGGATCATGAGGTCAAGAGTTCAAGAACAGCCTGGCTAACACGATGAAACCTGTCTCTACTAAAAATAAATAAATTAACCGGGCGTGGTAGCCAGCATTTGTAATCCCAGCTACTCAGGAGGCTGAGGAAGGAGAATTACTTGAACCCAGGAGGCAGAAGTTGCAGTGAGCCAAGATCGTGCCACTACACTCCAGTCTGAGTGACAAAGCAAGACTCTGTCATGGAAAAGAAAAACAAACAACAACAACAAAAAAATATATATATATATAAAATGTTTTATTACCAAAATAAGATAGGATTGGATGTTGGACAGGCAAAAGCAATAAAACCACATTCCAGCTTTCAATGCATACTGAAATTCAGTGACTTTTCACAGAGAAGTTAAGTGACTTTAGAAATGAAGCCAAATTTGGTCCTGAGATTCCTGAGTCTTAGGCCAGAATTTTTCAATTATACTTCACTGTCAGTTTTTATTATGGAGAGTAAGTAAGATCATGAGCTTAATTGTTCTTTGAAAAAGTAATAATGTACTGAATAAATGGTTATTACATATAATCTCTAGGCAATATTCTTGAAAGTTCCAGATGTCCTGATTTAATTTGTGCATTTACAATTTACTTAATCTGAAAAGATATATTATTTATTTGGAAAATTAAGTTATTTGAAAAATATGCATTAAGTGAATATTTTATTTAATGGGTTTTGCTAATGACCACTTGGAAATGATAATAATCTTTTGGTTTAAGGCATTGAGATATTTTCTCTAAAGGCTGAGAAATGTTTGGTCAATGTGTCTATCCCAGTAGGGAATCTCTTATGTGTTTATAGTGTTCACTTGGTCCACACATTCAGTTCTTTCTAGACTCTGAGTATTATCGAACTTCAGGATCAGCTCCTTGGCTTGAGAGTGGATGCCAGTAACTCTTTCCTAAAACTTCTGACCTCGTTTTTTCCTAGGGGAAATCATTCCTGTTGTATTGCTTTCTCTAGAGGAACCACATCTCCTATCTCTTTTAAAAATATATCTTCTTTTCTGGCAAGAGACATTTATGGCCTATTAAATCCAAGTTTGGAAACACTGATGACCTTAAAGCTACCTTTTTTTTGGATAAAAGGGAAAACTTAATATTTGAAATTTCTGCAGAGTGAGGAGAAATTTTTTGTTTCATCTTTTTCAAGATAGAAAAGCAAAGAAAACAATATAACTACATTTTCAAATTAAAACTGTTTAAAACATCCAGGCACAATTACATGTTATAGTTTTTGAAAAATATAAGCAATTTTTATTATAAATTAAGAGGTGTTAAAGAAATGTACTAGAAGTTTAACATTTTAACATAAACATATACCTTACAAAATATTTATGTAATGGAATTAATCAATCTAAAGGAAACATGTCTTGAACAATTATTCTTACTATAACTAAACCTTGACAAGTCAAAACTTTAATGAAGTCAGTAATAGAATTCCAAATATTTAAAACTGGAAGTGACATTGAAAACTGTCAGATCTCATAACAAATTTTAAAGGTCAAGAAATTGAAATAGTGAAGTATGTAATTAAAGATATCAACTTTTCAGTTATGTTACAGTATATATATCATTCAAGTTTGTTTCAAGTATTTATTATATGCTGATTGTTTTGTTAACTTGTTGCATTTTTCCTAAAAATTAAGATTGTATAATTTTTAAAACATTATATATTGTATATAATGTAAAAACTTCAGTTTTCTAGAAATTGTTTCCTTCAGTTTTTCCAAGAAATCTTCCAATAGCCACAGCATTTATGAGAAACAAACACACATTTTATTTTTAAAAATTTTCTAATTTTATTTTAGGTTCAGGGGTACACATGCAAGTTTGTTGTATGAGTAAATTGCATGGCACAGGGGTTTCATGGACAGATTATTTCGTCATCCAGGTAATAAGCATAGTACTCAATAGGTAACTTTTTGATCCTTACTCTCCTCACTCCCTCCACCCTCAGGTAGACTCTGGTGTCTGTTCCCTCCTTTATGTCCAATGTTCAGATCCTACTTACACATGAGTATATGCAGTATTTGTTTTTCTGTTCCTGCCCACACTATATATTAAGTGAAAGTAGGAGGAGCTAAAACTCAAACCCCAAGATGAATAGAAAGAATGTCCACGGCAGTGGATATTCATCAGGAAAGGAATGCAGGTGAAAGTAAATAAAAGCTATTTATAACAAATAATGTCATTCCTGCACCTCAAAAGAGCCAACAAAAATAATTCTTTGAAGGTAAAAAAAACTACTTAATATCAAAGCATGAAAAAAACTAAATATCTTCACTACAGTAATAGCATCAAGATGTAACAGGCTAGAAGAGAAGACAGGACTAAATGGAAAATTATATGTGTAACCTTAATCAAAGGAAATACCTTGCTCTGTGAGAATGAAAGAGAAGAAAATCTTTATATTTGGTGGTGGGGGTAGGATGGAAGGAACTATATTGTTGTCTATTGTCATTGACAAATAGTAAAGGCTCAAGAAACTCAAATGTGAAACCCTGGATCAGAGGCAAGTCTTGTTAGACTGAACCATATTCCTGCACCACCTGAAATATGACCTTCCTGCAAAGAAGAGTTCCAGAAAATTAGGTGAGGGAAGGGCCTAATAATTAAAGAGAAAATAGACTGTAACTGTACTTATTATACTATATTATCACCATTGGACAAGTAAAACATATTATGTCTGAATATTTCTTTTTGGATTAATAATTAAATATAAATTTTTATCACTAGATAAAGGCCTTCCTTACTGAAGATAAGAAAATCTGTACAAAAAAATCAAATAAATTAAGGTCTACTTGAAGATATTGAAGAATTGACACTAAAGTAAATAACTACTGGGCCATTCTTCTGAGGAGGATGAGTTTCCAGGGATGTGTACCCTTATATTGGGAGCACCTTTTCTCCAAAAGACAATCGTGAATTGTAGAGGTGTTTAAGGGCATACATCATGTTTGTGCCTATAAGGGCAAGGAGTCTAGGATCTGACAAGGGGGATCCATTGTTGTCTAATTCTTACTCTAACTCTAACTCTTACTTTCTGCATAAGCCTCCAAGGACACCCATTGAGGATTATAGGAATAACTTGGAGATACTACAGTTTTTATTCCAGACCACCATAATAAAGTCAATATTGCAACAAGGCAACTTACATGATTTTTTTTTTACCAGTGCACATAAAAATTATGTTTATGCTGTACTGCAGTCTATTAAGTGTGCAATAGTATTATGCATAAAAACAATGTACATGCTGTAATTAAAAATACCTTATTGTCAAAAATGCAAATGATCCTCTGAGCCTTTAGTGAGTTGTAATTTATTGCTGGTGGAGAGTCTTGTCCTGATGTTGATGGGTGCTGATTGATCAAGGTGGTGATTGCTGAAGGTTAAAGTGGCTATGGAAATTTTAAAAATTAAGACAACAAGGAAGTTTTCTACATCAATTGACCCTAACATGAGATTTCCATGTAGCATACGATGCTGGCTGATAACGTTTTAACCACAGTAGAACTTCTTACTAATGTTTTGTTTGTTTGTTTGTTTTTAACAGATGGAATATCACTATGTCTCCCAGGCTGGAGTGAAGTGGTGCAGTCATAGATCACTATAACCTCAAACCCCTGTGCTCATGCAGATCCTCCTGCTTCAGTCTCCAGAGTAGCTGGGGGCTACAGGTATGTACCACCATGCCCGGTTCATTTAACAATTTTTTTTTTTTTTTTTAATTTTTAGAAACCAGGTCTCCATATGTTGCCCAGGCTAGTCTCAATCTTCTGGCCTCAAGAAATCTTCCTGCCTTGACCTCCCAGTGTTCTACGATTACAGATGTGAGCCATTGTTTCTGGTCGTACTGGAACTTCTTTCGAGACTGGACTCAATCTTCTCAAACCCTGTAACAGCTTCCTCAACTAAGTTTACATATTTTTCAGAATGCCTTGTCATTTCAACAATATTCACACCAACTTTACCAAGAATAGATTCCATCTCGAGAAACCATATTCTCGACTCCATAAAAAAACTTCGCACTGGTTACGTTTTTATTATGAGATTGCAGCAATCAGTTGCATCTTCAGATTTTACTTCTAGTTATCTTGCTATGTCCGCCACATCTGCAGTTACTTTCCCTACTGAGGACTTGAAGCCCTTCAAGTAAACCATAAGAATTTGAGTAAACTTCTTCCTATTAACATTAATATTTTGACCTCCTCCCATGAACCACAAATGTTCTTAAAGGCATCTAGACTGGTAAATTCTTTCCAAAGTTTTTAACTTACTTTGTCCAGATCCATCAGAAGAATTACTATCTATGGCAGCTATAACCTTTAAAATGTATTTCTTTTTTATTAGTTTTAATTTTTAAGAGTACATAGTAGGTGTATATATTTATAGATATGGTACATAAGATTTAATAACATTTGTTTTACAAACTTTCAAATTATACTTTCAGTTATTTTAAAATGTGCAATAATTTATTGCTGACTGTAATCATCCTGTTGTGCTACCAAATACTAGATCTTATTTATTCTAATCATAATTGATACCCATAAACCATCCCCACTTTCCCACCCCTCTATCCTTCTCAGCCTTTGGTAACCATCATTCTTCTATCTTCATAAGTTCAATTGTTTTAATTGTTCAGCTCCCTATTAGATAAAGATGACAAAGAGATTAAAAGAATTTAAAAGAATCAAGCAGAAATCCTGGAGCTGAAAAATGGTATTGACATACTAAAAATGATGACAATATAACTGGAATGTTTGTTGCATAAAAAAGGATAAATGCTTAAGATGATGGATACCACATTGACCATGATGTGATTCTTACATATTGTATGCCTATATCAAAATAGTTTATGTACCCCACAAATATATACATTTACTATTTATCCACAAAAATTTTTTAAATGCAATATCTTGGAAGTACAACTAAAAAAACAGAATCAACCAACAGATAACAATATTGATGAAAATACCAAATGGTTTTCTTCAATCAGAAGTTATGTAATATTTAAAGAAAAATCACGGATTTAGGACAAATGATGAGAATAAATGTAAGGGAATTGAAACAAACATAGATTATATAAAACAATGATCATGCCATTTGAGCTTAAAATGAAAATTAAATTAAAATACATGCAAACAGCAGTCTATACATTTAGAATGTGGCAAATGGAATTGAAGTGATTTAAGATTCCTTCATTGTATGGGAAGAGGGTAAGTTGCCATAAATATTATATTTTGACATGCCAAAAATAGATGTTGCAATCCTTAGGGAAAAGACCAATTATTTAAAGAATATATTTCTTTAACAGCAGAGAGAAAAGAATTGGAGAAAAATATAATCCCAAACAAGGGAAACAAATAATGCAAATAAATACTTAAATTACAATTTAAAACTTGGTAGATTTAAACGCAATTATATCATTAATCACATTAGGTTTAAATGGACTGAATGCTGTACATTTTTTACCACCATGCCTGGAGAGTTTTTTTTAGTTTTTGCAGTAACAGGGTCTGGCTGTGTTGCCTAGGCTGTTGCCTAGGCTGTGTATCCTGGCCTTAGATGATCCTCCTGCCTCAGCCTCCCAAAGTGCTAGGATTATAAGCATAAGCCACCAGGCAGACTGTTATTTTAAAAAATATTAATTAAATCGAATTGAAAAGAAACACTAAAAATAAAGTTTCATGGCAATAAGAGCAAAGAAACACTGAAAATAAAAGATTACAGAATAATCCAAGAAGACAAAGCAGACACTAACTAAAATAACGCTATTGTTGCTTTAGGGACGGCAAAACCAATAGGCTTTTCATAAAATACCTTTACCAAAAATAATAAGGATACATCATAATGACAAAAAAAGCATAATTCATCTTTAAGATATAATACTTCCAAATTGTGTATACCAGTGAATATATTCTCAAACATATAAAACAAAACTTGACAGAACTAAAAGCAGAAATAAAAAATTGTAGAAAAGTAGAAAATGCAAATAAAATGATTAGCAAATTTAACTTAAAAAAATACAGAATATCCAACAATAGAATGTATTTTTGTTGGCTGCAACACTTATAAAACATTTTCTGGGCCAGGTGTGGTGGCTCACACCTGTAATCCCAACACTTTGGGAAGTCGAGGAGGGCAGATCATTTGAGTTCAGGAGTTAGAGACCAGCCTGACCAACATGGTAAAACTCCATCTCAACTAAAACTATGAAAAAAATAGCTAGGCATGGTGACACATGCCTGTAGTCCCAGCTCCTCAGGAGGCTGATGCAGGAGAATCCTTTGAACCCAGGAGGCAGAGGTTGCAGTGAGCTGACATTGTGCCACTGCACTCCAACCTGGGCAACAGAGCAAAACTCCACATCAAATAATAAACAAATAAAACCATATTCTAGTTCATGGGAGAAAGAAGGTAATGAGAAAAATATTTCAAAATTAAAAATACAATTTAGCTGATTGTAGTGGCTGATGCCTGTAATCCCAACACTTTGGGAGGCCCAGGCAGATGGGAGGATCACTTGAGGCCAGGACTTCAAGACCAGCCTAGGCAACACAGAGAGTCCCTGTCTCTGTTAAAATAATTTTTAAAAGCCTGTGTGTGTGTGTCTGTGTGTGTGTATTACGTAAAATATAGAAATATATGTACAAATGAATCAGAGTTCGTTTGTATCTATGCTTCTCTCTCACACATGAGTTAATGTTAAATGAGAGTCGTTTGCAATCTATAAACTTAGAAATTCTTCATTCTCAGAAAAAAAGTGATACTTTTGTAATTAATACAAGACAAAACTTTTCTCCAAGTTTTATTTGTATTTTCTTTTAGAAGCACAGCTATCATTACAAGTTATATCTTTGGCATAACTTTCTCTTGAAATATGTAATAACACATGTTGGGTGGTATATTTTGGTTTGAAAGTTGAATCAAGGGTTGAATCAAGAGGTAATACAGGAAAGAAATGAGAAATTATATATATTAAAAAAAAGTTTTCAGAGGCTAACTGCAGCATGAGGTATTTAATAATGAAATATTGATATTTAAAAATATTATTTTTATAACTTAAACATCTTACTAAAAATAAGACCCCTAGGTCCAGATTTTTGTGCTGATAAATTCTATGAAATAGTTAAAGAAGAAATAGTATAACTTTTACAGAACCACTTCCAGATATTTAAAAAATACATATATAAGAATTATTTGTTTTCTAATGTCAACATAAGCTAGATGACAAAACCTGATAAGAGCAGTATAGCCCTACTTCACTCATGGAAACAGAAACAATGTCATAAGGCCAGGCACAGTGGCTCACACCTGTAATCCCAGCACTTTGGGAGGCTGAAGCAGGAGGGTTGCTTGATCTTGAGCTCTTGAGCTCAAGAGTTTGAGATCAGCCTGGGCAACTTGGAGAAACTTCCTCTCTGCAGAAAATACAAAAATTAGGCATTTGTGGTGGCACATGCCTGTAGTCCCAGCTACTCAAGAAGTTGAGATGGGAGGATCACTTGAAACCAGGAGGTAGAGGCTACAGTGTTCAAATTTCCATCTGTTTTAAACTTTGTAGTTTATTTGAATAAATTGCCATATTCCTACATTTAAAATTTTACAAAATATTTTAAATTTTAATATTTAAAACAATTGAAGTTATGATTTATCTTTTTGTTTATTCCTTAAAATTAATTTTTGGAGAAACCTGGTTTCTCCTGTTATGATTTCTGACACTTGAGATTTTGCCATTGCATCCTCATGGTATAATTTAACATGTTCTTTTGCCCTCCTTATTTACTATCAATCAGAAGTTAACAAATAAACCACATGCTAATACCTGTAAGAAAATATAAATGGCTATATCTTGTGTGAAAAATTACTAATGTGTATAAATTAAAGGAGTTATTCATTAGGCAAGTTTTCATTAAATTGGTGAGATATGCAAGATCTATCTATGTCTATTTAAAAGATATATATTCTATTTAGCTTGTGGCTTTTTTTCTGACATTTTATGGATTCAGAACTTTTCATAAAGACTTAACATTCTGACAGACTGATCTCCAGTGAACAAAACATACTCCATTTATATTGTATTACATTTAAGTAGAAAATTCAGAATTTGATTAAAAACATATGGCACAGAAAGATTTATGTTTCTCATTTGTACTATTAAAAGACAAGTACAAATTTTGGAACTCAATTATTTGGTATTTTACAGTTTATTTATGTGCTATAATTGAGCTACAAAGTAATTACACTAAGTTATAATATCCAACCATATATATAACTTTCAGAAATTGTACATTATTCTAAATATTGGCATATGAAAAATTATGTAATATACTATCGATAGCCTGTAAAACAGACAACGGTGAACATTTTACAAAATAAATTAAATGTGTTTCCTATATATATGTATTGGATGAGCAGTTTTTAGAATTTTTGTTTCTAATAGCTCTTCAGTAGAAACAGAAATAGCAGATGGTGAAAGAGTTCCATATGTATTCACTACCTTTGCCAGTGCCTGGCAATGCTGAATGTTTTAGTTCATTTACTTTTAATGTAATAATTGGATTAATTAGATTAAACCTTATCATTTTTTGGTGTTTTTTATTTGTCCCATTTGATTTAGGGGTTTCTTTTTTTCTGATTTCTTTTTCATTAATTGAGTTTCTGTCTTTTTTTTTCTGTACATCACTTTAACTCTTTCATTAATTTTAGCTATGATTTATTTCATATTTTGTGGTAGGATTAAAATACTCAAGCTTAAATTATCACAGTCTACCTTAAAACTTTAAATTAATATTTTACTTCATTACACACAAATGTGAAAATCAATATAATCAGTCCTCTTTTTTGTACTATAATTATATAATTTACTTCTATGTATTTACAAAACCAACAACACAATATTATTGCTTTATTACATTTAGTTTCTATTTAGAAATAAAGTAAAAATCTTTAGAATTAGTTCAAATATTGACTATTTGTAGCATCTTAATTCATTTTTTAGTATCTGAAGCTTCCATATATATAACTTCCTTACAGTGTAAAGAATGTTCTTTAACATTTCTCATATTTAAAGTCTGCTAGGGACTAATTCATTGGGTTTATTTTTCTAAAAATACCATTTTAAAGGATATTTTTACTAGATATAGAATTCTATCACCACACAGTCTAATACCCAGAATCTATAAGAAACTTAAGCAATTGAAGAAGCAATAAACCATTAAAAAAGTGGGCAATAGATAGGAACCAACATTTCTCAAAAGAAGATATACAAGGGGCCAGCAAACACACAAAAAATGCTCCACATCACTAATCATCAAATGAACGCAAGTCAAAATCACAATAAGATACCATCTCACACTAGTCAGAATTGCTATTATTAAAAAGTCAAAACAGATCCTAGCAAGATTGCCAAGAAAAGAGAATGCTTATACACTGTTGGTGAGAATGCAAATTAGTCCACCCACTGTGGAGAGCAGTTTGGAGATTTCTCAAAGAACTTAAAACAGAGCTACCATTTGACTCAGCAATCCCATTACTGTGTATATATCCAAAAGAAACAAATTGTTTTACCAAAAAGACACATACACACACATGTTCATCACAGCATTATTCACAATAACAAAGACATGGAATCAACTTAAAAGCTCATCAATGGTAGACTGGATTTTAAAAATGTGGTACATAGACACCATGGTATACTACACAACTATAAAAAAGAACATAATTATGTCCTTTGTAGCAACATGAATGCAGCTGGAGGTCATTATTTTAAGTGAATTAACATGGGCACAGAAAAGCAAATATCATATGTTCTTACTTACAAGTGAGAGCTAACCGTTAGATACTCATGGACATAAAGATGGCAACAATAGAAACTGGGGCTACTATCGGGGGAGAGAGGAAGGAAAGGGTTGAAAACCTAATTATTGGGTACTATGCTCAGTACCTGAGTGATGGGATCATTTATATCCCAAACCTCAGCATCATTAAATATAGTTAGGGCAGCAAAACTGCACATGTACTCCCTGAATCTTAAATAAAAGTTGGAAAAGCAAAAGAATTGTGTCAAGATATTTGTTTTCCCTTTAGTACCTTAAAAATGTAGTTCATATTTTCAGGCTTTATTATTTCTTATGAAATATCTGCAGTGTTTTCATTGTTCCCTTGTATGTAATGTTTGTTTTGTCACTAATTTAAAATTTGAAAATTTGTCTTTGGTTACAGAAACTGACTGTGGTATGCCTATGACTGATATTCTTTATATTAATAAATTAATATGTTTTTTCAAATTTAGAGAAGTTTGGACATTATGTCTTCAAATATTTTTACTCTTTAATAGCTCTGTTATCTGGGAGAAACACAGATGCACACATTTTCTACAACTTAATTTTACATAAGAAGTCACTGAGAAAGTCTTATCATTGTATTTTTTGTTTTTTTCTCTTTTACTTCAGTTTGGATGGCTTTCATTAACTTATTTTTAACTTCATTGATTATCTATTCTGTGGTGCTTAATTTCTTATTGAGTTCATCATTTTGTTATCATAAGATAAAAGCTTAAAACCCCAAGAAAAACAACTCTTTTCAGGTGCATCAGATAATTGAGATCAAGGGGCAAACTACTGCCCCCATATCTGGTGAGAGAGGCCTACAGAGAATGACATCTTACTGGA
Organism: Macaca fascicularis; assembly: GCF_037993035.2. Taxonomy (NCBI): domain Eukaryota; kingdom Metazoa; phylum Chordata; class Mammalia; order Primates; family Cercopithecidae; genus Macaca; species Macaca fascicularis. The sequence continues at coordinate 76,686,569 of NC_088376.1, forward strand.
AACTGAAGTTCAACACTGGAGCCAGTCGTATAGAAACATTTGAACTGTAATTGATGAATTATAGGAGACACAATTTGAATTAGCTTAAGAGTTAACAATTTCAGAGAGTCCAGTCTTAACTTGTCCCCCACACTTGTGAGTTTTTATTTCCAGAATCTCACTGGGTTCTCACCTTAAAGATTGAATAAAAGTCTCCTCATACATCCAATAGGCATAGGAAAAAGTAAACACTTTGAAATATGTCCAGAGAATTCTCTTTTTTGTTGTTCTGTTCTTGATGACGAAAATGAGCCCTCTCTCCAGCCCACCCCCAGCTTTCACCATGTAGCCTGAACGGAGTAGAGATGAGAGGAAACTGTAACTTTTGAAGAATGTAATTTAACTTTTAAAAAGAAGGAAGTTTTGTATATGCATATGCAAAAACATGGATGGATGTGAAGTACATTATGCTAAGTGAAATAGGTAGTAACAGAAAGATAATTACTGCTTGAATATACTTAGGTATCTTAAATAGTCAAACTCAGAACCAGAAAGTGGTAGGGTGACTGCTAGGGACTGGCTGGTGGGGGAAACAGGGAGTTATTAAAGCAAAAATGTCAGTTACGCGAGATGAGTAAGTTCAGATAACTGCTGTACAACATTGTACTTCTACTTAATAATGCTGTATTGTTTAAGTATAGCTACAAATTTGATAAGAGGGTAGGTCTCATGTTAAGTGTTCCTAATGCAGTTTTAAAAAGTAAAGATATTTACTTATAACAAACAAAACAAAACAAAACAGCCCTCAAGGAAATCTACTTTACTGGAGTATTATCTGAAATGGAGAATAGCAGCCATGTCTATGCTTCCTGTATCACTTCAGGGTAATAAAAAGGCAGAGGAGAATTTGAAAAGTCATATCTCAGTGGTACAGTCTCACCAGTGGGTTAAAATTTAATCATAGGACTACAGCATTCTTTCCTTCTCTAACACCTACAACCACTTAAGTGAGATTTCTGTACAGTAACAGGTTATTACTACTGAAAGAACTGCGAGTCTCAGTCTTTTTTTTTTTAAAGAGGTCTCTAGGGACACCCAAAGACAACAAAGAAAACAAAAACTAATACACCAGAGGAAATTTTAGTTTCTGACACCCACAGCTATTGCAGGAAGTATGCAACCTAACTCCTAGGCATACAAACATAAAGACTCATACTAAAGTCTAATTTACTCCAGATTTATTTTGGAACATTAGACCCAGCGTAAAAAAAAAAAAAAAAAAAAAAGCAAACAAACAAAAAACTATAACACATACTAAAAGACATAAAACACAGTTTGTTGTGACAGAGAAAGCATTAGAATAAGACTTGGAAATATATGGAAATTATCAGACAATTTAAAATAACTACGTAATCAAAATTACACTTACATAACTATGTATACTAAAATTACTCAAGGCAAAAGTGAAAAACATGCAAGAATACATATGTAGCAAAGGCAGAGAAATTGAAACTCTAAGAAAGAATTCAAAAGAAAATACTTAGAAAAAAATGCCAAAGAGAAATAAATAACATTTCAGATTCATATAATCATACACTGCAGATAACTGAGCAGTCATCTTGAAGACATGTCAATAGAAACTTCCTGAACTGAAAATTAAAGGCAAAAATAATGAAAAAGAACAGAATATTCAAAAGTTATGAGACAAATAAAAATATACTATATGCATAATAAAATTATCAGGAGAAGAAGGAAGAGAGAAATGAGCACAATAAATATTTGAGGTAATATTGGCCCAAAAAATTCCAAAATAAGTGACAAACCTAAACCACGCATCTAGAAGGCTCAGACAGCACCAAACAGGATAAACATCAAAAAGTCTACACTTAAGGATGTAATATTTAAACTGCAGGAAATCAATGACAGAGAAAATCTTAAAAGACACTATAAGAAAGAAAGAAAAAAACCTTACCTGTAGAAGAGGAAGAAAAAGAATGTCATTGGTCTTCTCCTCACAAACTATGCAATTGAATGGAGTAAAATATTTAATATTAAAGGAGGAAAAATCTTACGACCTAGAATCATTTACCCAGTAAAATTATCCTTCAAAAAGGAAGAAATACTTTCTCACACAAATCAAAACTGAGGAAAATTGTCACCAGTGGAGCGGCCTTGCAAGAAATGTTAAAAGAATTTTTTCGACAGTAAGGAAATGATGTAAGTCAGAAACTCAGATCTTCAAAACCAAAAGAAGAGCATTTAAAAATAAATAAAAGTAAATAAAAGCTTATAATTGTCTTATTAGTTAATCTAATAGATAACTATTTGTTCAAACTAATAACAGTATAATGTATTGGTTGAATATAGCTTATTTATAAGTAAAATAAATGACAGCAAGTGGAGGAGGGAGAAATCAGGAATATTCTGTTAAAAGGAACCTGCATTATCCATAAAGAGGTACAGTGTCATTTGAAAGTGGAATTACTTATAAATTGATATTAGAAACCATAAGGAAATCACCAAAAAATTAAAAGAAAGAATAATCTATATGCTAAGAGAGAAGAGAAAGTGGAATCATATATATGCTAAACCAAAGCCAAAGAAGACAGGAAACAGGGAAATATTTTAAAAAAATAAGGGAACAAGTGCAAAGACTGGAATAATTTTAAAAAGGTAGATATTAATACAACTATATCAATACTCACTTTAAATGTGAGTGGTCTACATATGAAAGTTAATAGACAAAGAATGACAGAGCAAAAAAAAAAAAAAGAGATAATCATCAGTGTATATAAGAAACCCGCTTTAAATATGAAGATGAAGAGAGATGCAAAAAATATGAATCTAGACACTAACTTTATATGTTTCAAAAGTTTAATTCAAAATTAATGATAGACCTAAACATAACATGAAAAATTGTAAAATTTCTAAAATATAACACAGGGAAAATGCAGGTGACCACACAGCAGATTGGTGGAATCATCCACCAAAAGTTTGACCCATGACAGAAAAATAAAAGAAGTTGGATATTATTAAAATAAAACAAAAAATTCTAGTCTGTGAATGACTTTGTTAAGAATATAAAGATATAAGCCACATTCTAGGAAAAATATTTGTAAAAAATATATATATATATTTGATAAAGCACATATATATATTTATATAAGATAAATATATCCAAAATGCAAAAATATGTGAAAAGTTTTCAACATCATACTTCATCAAGAAATTGTAAATTAAAACAATAATTAAAAATGTATACTCCTATAAAATAGCTAGAATAAAAAAACAGTTACAACACCAAATGCAGATGAGCCTGCAGAGCAACAGGAATTCTCATTCATTGCTGCTGAGAAAGCAAGGTAGTACAGCCACTTTGGAAGACAGTTTGACAGTTTTCTACAAAACTAAACATGTCTTACTCTGCACTCCAACAACTGTCCTACATATTTACACAAATGAGTTGAAAATATATCCGCAGAAGAACCAGTACACAAGTGTTTATGGCAGCTTAACTCATAATTACCTCAATCTGAAAGTGACCAAGATGTACTTCAGAATATGAAAGGATAAAAAGCTAGTATATCCATACAATGGAATATTATTCAGTGATAAAAAGAAATGAGCTATCAAGATATGAAAAGACATGGTAGAGCCTTACATGAATATTTCTAAATCAAAGAAGTCGGTCTGAAAAGCTACATACTATATGATTCCAACTATATAGCACTCTGCAAAAGAGTAAACTATAGGAATAGTAGATCAGTGGTTTTCCAGGGACTTGGGGGAAGGAGATGAATGATTAATAATTGGAGCACAGTGGAATTTTAAGACAGTAATACTTTCCTGTATAATATCATAAAGTTGAATACATGACATGTATTTGTCAAAATCTATAGAACTTGAACACAAAGAATGAAACAATGTGAACTATGTAGTTTAAATAATAATTATGTGTTTATAGTAGTTCATCAATTGTAACAACTATACCACACTAATAAAAATGTAAATAATAGAGGATACTGTGAGAAAGGGTTAGAGGGGTTTTATAGGAACTGTATCAACTGCTCACTTTTCTCTAGGCAAAAAACTGTTCTAGTACATAAAGTCTAAAAATTAAGAAAAAATTTTTAAAAATCCAAAAGAATTTCAGTGCTCATAACGGTAGAATAGCTTATATAAAAATAACCCTTCTGGAGGTAATAATTATAAATAATGGAAAAAATACAGTTTAAAAAATTGAAGACACACAAGGCAGAATAAAAACAAGCTGAAAGTGGAAAATTTTAACCTCTTAACTCATCTATCCTGAATGAGTCCGTGTTTATACGGCATTTCCCTTGAAATTACATGTTTGTTCATACAGCTTGTGGTAGCTAAAATGAAGGCAGAAATTTGTCATATCATTAATTAAGGCTTCAGGGTAATGAGTTCAAGTTTGTCAGAACAGATGAAAATTAAGAGGAAGAGTCCCGGAAAGATACAAGTCACAGAGAGGAGAGCTCTAGAATCTGGGGGAAAAAAAAAAAAAAAGAAAAATCCCTCAAATCCATGGCTGGCATCTTAACTGTGCATGTGTTGGTGAGACTTCAAAAATTCCAATGGAGAGCAATAGTTGATAGATTTTTTCTACTTCAACCCATCACATGGTAAACAGACTTTTGAGATTACATCTTAACAAGCTACAGAAAATTTGTAAACAAAACAGATTTTCCAATGAACTCCAGAATTACTGTGTCTTAAGAGTAAAGACTGTGTTATAGAAGTAAGAGATTTGTACCAAGAAAAAGTCCAAAGTCAAAACAAATCTATCTTAAAGTGTAAAAACCAAGCTTGTACAAGTTAAAAGTCATCAACCAGTAATTTCATTTTTATCAGTGGTTCTCAAGGGAAAATGACAGATTCCAGAGTCCTATGGCATATCTTCCAAAATCTCCAACATTGAATCAACATTGCTAGCTATTTGAAGAAATAGAAAAATGTAAATGAAGGTTAATTTTAAAAAGTCAATTTATAAAAAGCTAAATACTGTAAGCAGATTTTTCAAATACATTCAACAACTTAAAGAGAGAGGTAATTTTGATAATGAATGTACAGGACATATCAGCAGATAAAGTCAATTTTGAACAAGAACCATGTGAAAAGTATAGAACTAAAAAATATCATTTCTAAAATAAAATAAAAAACTGCATAAGCTTAATAGCAGATTGTGCATTCAAGAAAAAATGACGAGTGACACACTAAATACAAATTAATAGAAGTATCAAATATAGAGTAAAAAAGAGAAAAATACAGCATTTTGGAATAATATACAACTAAGCATCACATGTATAGTTGAAGTTATAGAAAACGAGGACCAAAAAAATAAAGCAGAAAGGAATGATTGAATAAATGTTACCTAAAACTTCTCCCAATTTGGTGAAGACATCATCTTAGAGATTGAAGAAGCTTGATAAACCATATCATGTTGAGTACAAAGAAAAAATACATATAGGTCCATTATAATACAACTACTAAAAGTCAAAGCTGTTGAAAAAATTTTGAAAAACACACAAAAATGGTATATCATGTATTGGGTAACAACAATCAGAAATATAACCAACTTCTCATAAGGAAACTATGAAAGCCAGAAGACAATGGAAGATATTTTTACTATTCTGATAAAAGAGAGAAAAGAAGATTTTTATACTCAGTTAAAAAACTTTTACACCATTGGTAGGAATGTAAATTAGTTAAACCATTGTGGAAGACAATGTGGTGATTCCTCAAGCCAGAAATACCATTTGAGCCATCAGTCACATTGCTGGGTATACACCCAAAGGATTATAAATCATTCTGCTATAAAGATACATGCACACGTGTGTTTATTGCAGTACTATTTACAATAATAAAGACTTGGAACCAACCCAAATGCCCATCAATGATAGACTGGATGAAGAAAATGTGCACATTTACATCATGGAATACTATGTATCCATAAAAAGGAATGAGTTCATGTCCTTTGTAGGAACGTGAATGAAACTGGAAACCATAATTCTCAGCAAACTAACACAGGAATGGAAAACTAAACACTGGATGTTCACACTCATAAGTGGGAGCTGAACAATGAGAATACATGGACACAGGGAGGGCAACATCACACACCAGGGTCTGTCAGGGGGTGGGGGGCAATGGGAGCGAGAGCATTAGAACAAATACCTAATGCATGTGGGGCTTAAAACTTAGAAGACAGGTTGATGGGTGCAGCAAACCACCATGGCACATGTGTACCTATGTAACTAACCTGCATATTCTGCATATGTATCACAGAACTTAAAGAAAAAAAAATAGAAACTTTCAAAAATAAAAGTTTAATTAAAACATGTTTTCAGATATAGTAAAGGTGAGAGACTGAATCACCAGTATATACATATTGCAAAAGGCCAAAGATTTGATTATGATGATGATGATGATGATGACGACGATGTTAATGAGGTAAGAGTCTCATGGTGTCCCGCAGGCAAGAGTGCAATGGCACAATTACAGCTCACTGCAGCTTCAAGCTCCTGGGCTCAAGTGATCCTTCCATTTCTGCCTGACAAGTAGCTGGAACTTCAGGTGCATGCCACTATACACAGCTAAATTTTTAAATATTTTTGTAGATATGGGGTTTCACGTTATTGCCCAGACTAATCTTGAACTTCTGAGCTCAAGCAATCTGCCTGCATTAGCCTCCCAAAGTTACGGGATTACCAATGTGAGCTACCATGCCTGGGCTAAAGCTGTTCTCTGAGCTGAAGAAAAACTACCAAAGTTAGAAACTGATATACAGGAAAGAATATAGACACCAGAAAAGATAAATATGTGGCTTAATATTACTTTTATTTTTTCCTCTTCATTTTATTATATTACAATTGACTTGTTTAATTTGAGAATTTATATAATATTGAACTGTGGTCTTTATTTCATTAATAATATGAACTGATTACAAAATAGAAACTTTTAAACACTTTGAATTGAACGATCATGAAAATTCAACATATTAAAATACGTGAAATTTTACTTCTGCCTACTTTTAAGAAATAGTTTGAAGTTAAGCTTAAATACCTTCCTAAGAAGAACGAAGTTTTTGTTCGTTTGTTATCGTGAATGAGGGTCTCACTCTGTTGCCCAGGCTGACGTGCAGTGGCGTGATCATGGCTCACTGCAGCCTCGATCTCCAGGCTCAACAAATCCTCCCACTTTTGCTCCCCGGCAAGCTGAGACTGCATGTGCACCACCATGCCTGTATTTTTTGTAGAGACAGGGTTCTGCCATGTTGCCCAGGCTGGTCTTAAATTCCTGGGCTTAAGTGATCTTCCCACTTCGGCCTCCCAAAGTGCAGGGATTACAGGTATAAGCCACTGAACAAGGCCGGTTTTTTTTGTTTTTTATTAAACAATCTGTGATAAAATAAGAAAAAAAGTAAATAAAATTCAAAATAATAAATATCAAGATAAAACAATGGAGAAAACAATATATTAAAAATTAACCAAGCTGAAAATTGTTTTATTGAAAAATATTACTGAAATTGATTTTTGAAAAGCTAGCAAGATGGAACTAGAAAAATGGGAGAAAATACCCATTGCCAAATTCAGGTACTACAGACCTTAAAAGTAAAATTAGGCAAATTATCAATAAATTTATGTCTAGAAAAAAATCGCCTGAGACAAAATAGAAAAGTCATTTGAAGAAATTTAGATAAGAAATTGGAAATAGAAGAAATAGCAACTCTGATTATTCTGATACCTAATCAAAACAAATCCGTATTTAAAACCTTCCTAAGAAGAATGCTGCTGGTCAGCCTACCTCCAACATGAATTCTTTAAAATATTTAAATAATTAAATTTTCTAATCTTAAACTCTGGAGAATAGAAAAGAGAGAATAGAAAAGTAGAGACTACTTCCCAATCCATGTAGAAGACAAGAATAACTTTGACACAAAAATTTGTTAAGAAAGACTGAAGGAAAAAATGATGTACCAATTTGTTTCATATATATAGAAGCAATTCCTGAATAAAATGTTAGCAAATAGCATTTTAAAATACATATAAAAATATTACAAACTTTTTTGTTTCAGAAATATGAGGAAGGTTTATATTTAAAACGCAATAAATATAATTTTTAATAAATTAAATGTGGAAATATAATAATGTAAGAAAATCTATAGATACAGAAAAAATTTAATATATTTATTATTCAATTCATAATTAAGACTCATAGTAATCAAGAAATAGATCATAAATATATTAATTTAATAAATAATGCCTTTAAAATATTATTGCAAACATCCTACTTTGCAGTGTTATTAAAAGTTGAGATAGTTAATGAGACAATAATGGCCCATTACCATTTTTATTTAATTTTATCCTTGAGATAAAATTAGCAAATCTAATAAGAAAAAAATACATGAAAATGTGAATAAAAATAAAACTGTAATTATTTGCAGAAGAAATATTTATGCTTATTTATGTAGAATATCCAAATATATCCACAGATGTAATATCAAAATTAACAAGGGAATAGAAGAAAATAGTTCACTACAAGGCCAATATATAAAAATGATTTTTATTTTTATATACCAATAATAAAAGTTTTAAAGGTTATTACTTACAGTAGCATTAAAACATCAAACACTTAGTAATGTATTTAGCAAAACTTATATAAGTCCTTTATATTGAAAACAACGAAACGTTATTAAAGGACTTCAAAGACTTAAGTGAACAATGTGTCTAATTAATAGACATTGTCTACTAATTAGAGGACTCTATACTGTTAACATAAAAATTCTTCTCTCTATCTCTATATAGAATATTATATATTCTATATACATATATAAAATTTAACCTCAATCAGATTCTCAACAAATTTTTTTAAATGACAAGCTGTTTATTAAATTAATATGAATGTGCATTTAACCTTGATTAGACAAAACAATAAATACTAAAGAAGATAATCATAACTGATAGAATACCTGAGATCAAGGCTTACAAAAAAGTACATAAGGAAATAAAACAGTACATGCAGTATTAGAACAAGGATATATAAACAAACTAATAACACAGAATATAGACTCAAGAAACAGACTCTCACATGTACATTCACCTGATTAAAGACAGGAGGGACTACAGTGAAATGAGATAGGATTTTTGACTTAATTTTAACACTATTAATGCTGTAGATACAGCTAGATAATTTGGAATTTTCTACTTGATTTTCTATGACTTGTTTAGCTGGCTCTTTCATTGTTGTATAACTTATGAACAATATAAAATTCAGATTCTGCATTAGGAAAGTGTAGAATCTGCCACTTAGTGCCTATATTGACAATCTGTAACAAATTGCCACCAAAACTTTGCAGTTTAAAACTATAAATATTTATTATCTTACAGTTTTTGACAGTCAAGTATCTATGTGAATATGGCTTAACCAAGAACCACTGGCTCCAGATATAACATGAAGTTTTTCTCAAGCATTCAGCTGTGGCTGTAATCCTTTTTCAGAGATCCATTGCAGAAAGGAAGGTCTGCCCCCAAGTTTACTTACATGGTTATTGGTAGGACTTGACCACCTGGACCTATCTACAGGGATACCATACAACATTACAGCTGATTTTTTTCCAGGGTGAACAATACAAAAGAAAGTGTGAGAGAGTATGTCCAAGACAGAAACCACGGTCTTCTTATAACCTAATTTTGGAAATGACATTTTATCATCTCTATCATATTCTATTCAATAGAAGTTAATCAATAAGTGAAGCCCACACAAGAGAGGAAGGAAGTCTATGAGGGCATGGGACAGGGATCACTGGGGGCCGTGTTATAGTCTGTGTACCCTAGTGCTTTCCATGTCTCCGCAGGCAAGACCTGGAATAACATTATACTAAGTGACATTGGGAAATCGTGGATGTCTGAATAGGACAAAATACAAATACAAAAATTATAAATTTTTTAAATATTATATTCAAGTTCACTGGGAGGTTTATAGAGGTGAGTAAAGATTACCATTGGTGTCTGGGCACGGTTGCTCACACCTGTAATCCCAGCACTTTGGGAGGCCAAGGTGGGCAGATCTCGAGGTCAGGAGTTCGAGACCAGCCTGGCCAATATGGTAAAACCCCATCTCTACTAAAAATACAAAAGTTAGCTGGGCATGGTGGCTGGTGCCTGTAGTCCCAGCCACTCGGGAGACTGAGGCAGAAGAATCGCTTGAACCTGGGAGGCGGAATTGCAGTGAGCCGAAATCACATCACTGCACTCCAGCCTGGGCAACAGAGTGATTCTTTGTCTCAAAAACAAAAACAAAACCGAAAATACTATTCGTAATGTTTACAAAATAATAGTAAAAATAGGAAGTTTTGGAAAATAAGCTATTAAAAGAAGTTATATTGTTAAAAAGTATTCATTGAGTATAGAAGTCTCCTGGAAGGAACAGGAAGCAACATACCAAGAAGTTTGACATTAATGATTCTTAAAATGCTGTAAAACCTCAGAAATAATAGCATAGGCATCACAAAGATCCATGGTGGATTCACTGGAGAATTGTCAGAGTCAGAGCAAACTTAACCCTCTCTCTTAGACTAGTAGATGGTATGTAACATGATATCCCGAAAAAAAGAAAAAAAAAAGTTTGACAGTCTCTCTTCTTTTTCATCCTCTTCTTCCTCCTGCTGTTCCTCTCATCCTCCTCCTCTTTCTTCTTCTTCTTGTAAGATGTTGTAATATGCTATTAAAAATAGTATTGTTGATTCCACTGTTGATTAACAATTTACCAGTGGCATTCATTTCTGACAACCTATAAAACAGCTTCTAATAAAGTGACTAAAACGTTGTGTTAGCAGACATTAACATTATGATAGAAAATCCAATCAAAAGTGTGAATGAACTTGAACAATGAACCAAATCAAAACTTGATTTAATAAAAATACATATAAAATTATTTGGCTCTAAAATAGCAATTTTATTATAGGAATGTGGCTGAAAAAGTAATATGACATTTTGGTGAGCAAATCTTGTTGCGGTGGCATGGGAACAGAAAAGTATTTAGAGTAATGACATCATTGAACCATAAGTCAGACACTAGGAAGCACTTCTGGTGTAAAGAGTAAAAATAGTTTAAAATCACACGCCACAGGGTCTAAAGAAAATTGTCATTTCTGGTGTTACTGCAGAGAACCAGTAAAATTTCCAGCTCCGGGAGAAAAACCACTGATGTGAAGGCTGAGAAAAGATTGATCATGGCATTGACCTAAACCAGTGTTTCTTAAACGGTTTGCTCTAAGGACTCCCTTATACTCTTAGAAATAGTTAAGGATCCTTAAATGCTTTTGTATATGAGTACTATATCTATTGCTATTAAATGACACAATCTTTTTTTAAATTTTCTATTTTATCTTAATATAAAAATAAGAAATGGATAAATGTTAACATAGTCTTTTTTTAAATAAAAAATCACTGTATTTTTCCAAACCAAAAACATCGAGAAGATTAGAATTATTTTATAATTTTTCAAGACTGTTTAATGCTGGGATTAATAGAAGACAGTTGGTGTCTGCTGTTTTACATGTAATCTATCACAGTATATTATTTTGGTTTAAATGTGAATAAAGTTCAGCCTCAAATACATATTAAAATGTGAAGGGCATTTTAATAGCTTTTCACATAATTAAGGACTTTTTTTGTTACTGTACCAAAACAAGAGAAGTAGTACTTTCTTAAAGTTAGTTGCAATGTGGATTCTGAAACTATAACATTGAGCTTTGCGTACTTTATTACATTAAAATCCATTGCTCCGTCTTACATTTTGAATGCACCTTTTATGGATAATTGTTCATTTGAAAAATATAGTTTCACAGAACTATCCATATCTCCCAACTGCTGACATACTTCACTGTTCAAGCTAAAACTTAAATCAAATTCATTTTTATCACTATTGATCTCATTAGTAAAGCCTCTAAGTATTGGCAAACTGTTAAGCTCATGATGATGACAGTGTATTTTCCAAATTTCTAATGTTTTACTTGAAAGCTCAGATTTCATTGTTAACCACAAATAGGCCTGATGGAGTGGCTCATCCCCGTAATGCTAACAATTTGGGAGGCTGAGGTGGGGAAGGAAGATTGCTTGAGGCCAGGGGTTTGAGAACAGCCAGGGAAGCAGTGAGACCCCTTTCTACAAAAAACAAAATGAATTAGCCAGGTGTGGTGGCATGTGCCTATAGGCCCAACTACTTGGGAGGCTGCTGTGGGAGGATTGTTTGAGCCCAGAAGTTCAAGGCTGCAGTGAGCTAAGATCATTCCACTGCACTTCAGCTTGAGCACAGAGCAAGACCCTGTGTCAAAAAACAAATCACAACAAAAACCCCTTAAAGAATCACACAAAAATTTATTTTTTAAAAGTAGAAGCATTTAATTCATATTGAAGAAAATGTTTGTCCAATATCCAAAACTTAAGAACTGTAGTTTGTCTTTTTATAGTTCTTTCAAGTATAATGTATTTCACAAAAAATGTAGCTGGGTCCACTCACAGTTCAAACTGCAAAATACTTTTCCTTCAGGCAACCATGGTAATTCAGGTCTTAGTAGAAAGGTTTTGTGTGTCCGTTCTATTTTATCACATAAAATATTGAAAACAATTGTACCAGATGATTGATATCTAATGAAATAAGTACTTTTTTTATTGTTTCATCAAAGATATTCTCAAGTGAAACTGTTTTTTCTTTAATTTCAAATTTGCTGCTGTGAAGAATTCAATGATTACTAGAACAGTTATTTAATTCAGGCTTAAGATCCCAAAGCTTTATATTTCATTGCTTTACAACCATCAGTGCAAATGTCATCACAGTCAAAAAAGCTAATCATGTTTTAATATTATAGGAAAATTGTCCTACCTTCATGGATACCCTGGAACAGTTCTGAGGGCACGTTAATATCTGCAGACTACCTTTTGAGAAACACTAATTCTTACTTAAAAATTATCAAGACTGGATGACTAATTTTGTTATTGCAATTTTGAAAACATTACTTTTTATTAGCTTAGCCAATCGGAAAAAAAACCCAGCGCAACCTTTGAGACTTGGTTTCTAATTTACTTTTTTATTGGAAATAGACGTAGCAAACTTAAACTTTTACAAAACAGGGGTAAAACATCAAATTGGTCCAATTTAATTTTTTTATGTTTTAGGAAGTATCATAGAATCAGTGCCAATTTAGGATTGCTATCAGCACGGAATTCTTGTTTGAATAGTTGAGATATCAGAGTAAGTGTCTTGACTCTATAATGGTTGCATGTGTACCTTATCTTTATTATACATTCAAGGGGAATAATCTAGAAAGCTTCAAACCAAAGATATTTATCTTAATATACATGAATACTTTATCCAACTTCTAGTAAGTTTTTTCAGTTTATAGTGGAGAATGATTTTATAGATAAAATCTCTAGACCCATAATTATTTTTATTGGTTTTAGTCTTTATTCTGATTTAGTGGACTCTGGGGAGACCACAAAAATTATTTAATATGCCACAGTTCCTATAGGATGAGATTTTGTTCTGTTGACTGGAATATAAATTAGTTCATTTGAGCCATGGAGCCTTCACCTATAGTACAATACATCTAAATCTCTGTCTTAATGTAAGCTATTTTTATTTATAGGTAAGAAAAAAACGTAGTTTTCTTCATACCATGTTTCATGTATTTCCTTAAAATTCTCTTCATTCTATACATTTAAAAATTAGTAGCTATCTAATTTAAACCATCATTTCATAAGCATTTTTTCTTAATTCTTCTACTTATAGCCAATCAGTGTTTTGATGTTGATATATCATTTATATAATATAGATGTAAATCAGTAGCAAATCATCATTCAAATATGGAGTAGATAAGTCTGTAGTGTGTCTGAAATTACATCACAAGAGAATATATGAAATAAATGGCTAGAATTCTCCATGGAGGAAACTAAAAGGAAATAGAGTTTTGTTTTTGAGAAAAAGAAGTATTTGAGATCCTGTGCTGTTACAGAGATCATGTATGAAATCAATGGTGGAAATTAAAAGATTCAGATTGGATTCCTCTAGTAGACATTGTAATAATAAATATATGTGTAAACCTTGTAATCACGTACATTTTAAAAACTACTTTGTGTGTCCTTTATGTGTATTAATTCATTTAATTCTGACCACAAGTCTACAAGTTAACTATTTTGCATCTCTCTGTTTTTCATATGAGGGCATGGAGACATATAATTATTCATTGTCCAATAAATCATTGATAAAAAATGGTTAAGACTTCAGGCCCCAGAATCTATGCTATTTTTGGATTAAAAAAAAATGTCTAGAAGTGACAATGAAACACTGAAAGAATACTAATGGAATTACTTCTTTGTCCAGAGGTTCATAAAGTATGGAAGAATGAATACGCTCCTCCCCTTAAGAAAGCTTCAGAGGGGGAAAAGGACAAGTGTTAGCCTTAGGCAAGGACAAGGAGGAAGAATTCTGTGAAAAGTTGCAGGTTAAAGGAGGATCTCTTTTTAATGAACAGGGGTTTCAGAAATCATTGTGGAAATGATTGAGAAGAAGCACAGCGCAGCACAGGTATAAGAATGTCAGTTATGTAAGATGTACAAGGACGTGAAGCATGGGGCTATTAACTGGCCCCTCACTGACAGGTCGAGTGGAGATTGTTGACACTGAGCAGTGTACTGTATCCATTTAGGATTTTAAGTGTAATATAGAAAAACCGTGTTTTTGACCCTGAAAGTTTCTTCCTCTTGTAAGTGGAAAATATATCTCTTAGATAAAGCAACCATGGCTAATATACAGTTGACATATTCCATTTCTAACTTTTTATTTATTTATTTCATATGATTATATTAATCTTTTAAAGCCCTACCTTATTATGTTTCTTTTTTAATTACATGAAAAATCAAAGATAATTACAGCTATACAATTACTACACATATACTCACTATTCAAAAGTAGAAACAATATATTTATTTCAGATAATTCTATCCTTCTAGAAGTAATAATTATAGGTAAAGCTGTAGTTCTCTATGTTCCTCTTCATCTCAGGTTTTTCCCTTTATGTCCCCATTGAGAGCCACTATTATTGTATTTGATGTAAACACAAACTATATGTCCAATACTTTAACTCCAAATGAATACTATATACTTCATTTATCAAAAAAGCACTAAGTAGTTCCTTAAAATTTCTATCTTGTGTACACATGTATTTCATATATACAGAACATAAGAAAGTAAATATTATAATAAACAATAGTTTAAAGCTATTCAGTGAAATAAAAGAGTTCTAGAGAGAAAATTGTAAGGTATTATTGAAAGATATAAATAATATTTGAATAAATGAAGAGATATTCATGTTTTTGAGTGTTAAGGCTCAATTTGGAAATGTCAAATTCTCCAAATTAAAATATACAGATAATACAGTTATATCTAAAAATCCAAGTAGTTTTTCGATGGGAGAAATCTTGATGAATTGATTCTACAATTCTTCCAAAAGTGTAAAAATTTAGGATTGTCTAAGACAGTTCTGTAAAATAAAACAAACAGGAGTTGTATGTTTTTACCATAAATCATTGAGTATGGGTTATTTTCTACTTTGTTAAACATTGCTCATGTTGTCTAAATGTATGGGTTCTTGGTAAGTTGAAAAAACTAAATGAAGAAAGGATAGACTATTCATCAAATTGCACTGAAGCAACTGCCTTCTGGAAAGAGAAAAAAGTAGGTTGCTATCTCTCTCTTTTTTTTTTTTTTTTTTTTTTTTTTTGAGACAGAGTCTTGCTCTGTCACCCAGGCTGGAGTGCAGTGGCCCAATCTTGGCTCACTGCAACCTCTGCTTCCTGGGTTCAAGTGATTCTCGTGCTTCAGCCTCTGAGTAGCTGGGGATCCAGGTGCGTACTACCAAGCCCAGTTAATTTTTGTATTTTTAGTACTGACAGGGTTTCACCAGCATGGTTTGTCTCGAACTCCTGAGCTCAAGTGATCTGCCTGCCTTGACCTCCCAAAGTGCTGGGATTACAGGTGTGAGCCACAACGCCTGGTCAAGAAACCAATTTTAAAGTTAAGAAAATAAGTTATTGATTCATAAAGGATCTCCTTGTGTGCTTTTTTCATAGTACACATCATACGTAATAGAGTATATAGAGTTTTTGCATAGATTTTTTAGGTTCTTGCTTGTAAAGCAAGATTAGAGATTTTTAAAAATGGATAAATTTCTACATAATTATTATCAAACTATTATGCAAAAAAAGTCAAAATTAGAATGCTAGTAATAAAAATAGAGACACCTTGGTGAAGAGTGGGAAATGAAACCACGAAAAGGTCTTTGTTAAGGGTGGTTTGGTTCCTTGAAAATTGCTGTTAATTTTTGACTCTACTTTCTAAGCCCAGGATATCTTTGGAATATCTAAAGAAATATGATATTCATAATAAGGGGGATAAACTGGTTTCATTGAGCAAGATTATTCCTTTATTTCTTCTGGTCTTGCCACTTTTCTGTTCATTGTTGATTAAATATGACATTGTGGTTTCTTGTTGAAAATAGTTTCCTTGGAATAACAACTAAAGGGCTTTTGAAATTTCTCATTTAGTTCTGTTTTCATATCATATAGGACCCTTCAAATGCAGTTTATGCTTTTCATTACAGAAAAAAAAGAAAAATAAATAAATCATAAAAACAAATGTGAGGAATGTGTTGACACTTGTCTTTCAGGATATAAAACTCTATAATCCCGGGAACTGCCATGTTCACTAAACTCTTTACAGTCTTCCCTTCCTTTAATATCAAACCCATCATCTGCATTAAACATGAATTGTTTTTCCTACAAACCTTAATATCACTTAGCACCTTAAAATATATAACATAAATCTATAGTTATCCCCAAAATAGGCTTTATTTTCCACATTTTTTTCTATAATTTTTCCACAAAGCCACATCAAATGAAAACAATACAATTCTTAACATAGGGAAGTGCTGTTCTTCAGTTAATGTAAGATACGAATAAAATAAATTTTATGAAACTTTTACTATTAATTACTGATAGTGAGATTGTTATGCAAGTGATAATTCAATATAAGTCACCCAGTTTCTAATCCTAGGTGATCTTCAAAGATTGGTTTCCAGATCAGCAGCATCAGGATCACCTAGAAACTTGTCAGAAAAGCAAATTACTGCCCAGACCTACTAAATTAGAACTTCTGGGAATGAGGCAGGATTCTACGTTTTAATAACTTTCCCAGTGATTTTGATATAAGGTAAAATTTGAAAACAACTGCTTCTAATATCACAAGCATAGAAATTCTCAAACCTTTCTTTAGACTGAAAACATCACATGGGAAATTATCTGGTTTTGTCATATAGAACTCATATTTCTTCTTATTTTGTGTGGTCAATTACAGTTATTAACCACAGTAGAATTTTGTGCTTAGTATTTAATTTTGGAGTACACTGAAGCAGGAATTTTAACTAACATCAGGTGACAAAGGAAAGGTTATTTTTCTTTTAAACTCCCGTGATAGTAAATCCCAGAGAAAGACACATTTTGATGGCTAAAAAAATCATGAGTTTTTACTAAAAGGCATCACCTTAACAGTCTTGAATAATATGGGAATTTCAAATCATAAATATTTAATATTTTTATTCAGTTGCCCATATCTTTCTGCCTAACTTGTTGCCTCTGAAGGTAGGAGAGAATATACCTCATAAAACCCAGTGTTAATGATGGTTAATGCTCTCCGGTGATTGATTGATGCACTTAGCTTGAAAAGTCTGTAATCTTGCAAATATTGCTACAGAGAGATTGAATTTAATATGATAATGTTTTTGTTTTGTTTTTGAACATGCTAGTATTTTCTTTATGGAGAATAAAACAATTAACCTTAACCAACTATTTAAAAAATTGTCCGTCTAATCTGATTTGAGACTTGCTATTTATTTTTTAAACTATGTTTTAGCGTACTGTTTTCATCAACTAACTGGATTCTTTTATAAATTTGAGACTTCTAGGGCTTACGCTTTTTAAATACCAGAGTTTCTACTGTGTTTTTAATGGTTTTCGACATTAGATTTTAATTTCTAATTAGAGAAATCATTATTGCAATCAATTTCACTGTTATCACAGTAATGGAAATCTCACTCAAATGGATTCATTTTAGTAAAATAAATAACTTTGTTAGAAATATTTTTCATAATTCAATAAACAAATACAATTAATATTAAGTAATAAATAACAAAAAAAATTGGTGATCAAAGAAAATGAAATCCACCTAAATCTGTAAATTAAATAATGATGAAAGCTCAAACTGTGGCAATAGAGAACCACGGAGAACATAGAAATCTCATAATACTACTCGCAAGTAACTCATGAAAAACATGTGTTTTCCCTTGATACATTAAGGTCTTGTTTTATTTTTAAATGTTTCAGTAGTGGAGTGAAAGAGTGAGATAGGGAAAGCAGAGAGAAAAAGAGATGAGAAGAAAAAGAGACTGACTATATACAGGAATTAAATTTTACCCTTAGAGTGTCTCAATATAAGATTTTCCAGTGAAGAATCTAAATTATATAAATTCATCAATTTCTAAAATTAAAATATCCCCAAGCTACAGTAGAAGAGTGTCTCAATAAATATGTCAATGCTATGTGGATTTTCTCTGTCCTGTAGGATTTGACTGAATAAATTAAAGGCTCACAATACGTGTATTGTCAGAATCAAAACGTCTATTGTGGTAAAATATTTTTCACCATTTGTTCCAAATGTATCTGGAAGTAGTGATGGCAATTGACTGTGGTCACTGAAAAGTATGATTTCACCAAAGAAAAGGAACAAAACAAGCCTGAATAGGATAAATGTTAGACTGTTCTCAGGGACAAGAAATTAACTCTTGTACAATGATTGTATTAATAAAATGATGTTTCAGTTACTTAAGAGCTTTTTAAAAGATCATCTGTCTTGGCTCCTAATTTAAAAATAGACTTTTTATGTATACACAAATTTCTTTGTTTCTTTTTTGTATATATGATTTTTTAAAAAGGCATCTGTTTCAAAATTCTGAAGAACGCAGGATACCTTAGTTAACAATGGCAAGAGATACTATGTTCATACAATCTAGAACAATACTTTGCACAAAAAATGCTCTAGTTATTATTTGTAGAATAGAAATCTTTGAAGAATTAAGACCAGTACATTTGTTAAATGATTTATATAAATAAAGTATATAAATATGTCTTTCCTTAGAATGAACTCATCTAAAAGAGATTTTAAAATGTCAGAATACAGAAGACAATCTACCAGCACCAAATAGAGTCTAGTTGAGTGTTTGCATGAAAATCTTGTTAAGGTTGTCTTCATCAATTCATTCAACAGATATTCCCTTGCAAATGTGGAATAGATGCAGGAGGAATCTCTTATTCCCCAGTTAGATTCTAAGCCAAATGGAGGGAAAAGTAAAGGAGAACCAAAAAATATTCTACATCCTTCAGAAAGGAGATTATTTCAAAAATTTTTCACATGTCCCTAAACTTATTGTAAATTTTTATTGGCAAGAATCATATATAGCCCAAGGGTGTTGTAATGATGAATACAAATTGGGGGAGGGAAGGGGAATTTTCTGGTAATTCTCCTGTATCCTCCTCTTTTCTTTCAAGTCATTTTATTAAAAAATACTTGCAATTACAAATCCTTTCTCTGTCCCTTTGAGATGCACATAAATATTTCAAAAACCTAAATAAGCTTGTTGCTAGCTGTACAGACCAAGAATGTCTTTTTAAAGGACCTGGGCACCATTTCTGAAATGTAATTATCAAGAAAAGTGGTGCTATCTCCCATTTTTTTGTGGCAGGATAGGACCTAACTCAAAGAGTTCCTTGCTTCAAAACAATTTCCTGCCATAAAATCGTGAGAAATTTGTTCTTTCTTTGAAGAAAACCATTTAGCTAACAGAAATGGTCATCTCAATTACCAGATGAATTTACGATGAGCTATGTGTGATAAATAGTGTTGTCAAGTCCTCTTATTTGACCATTAGTTATCATTTATTTTTAGACCATGTATGCAACGGATTGAATCTGCTTAGCTACATAGAGGAGTGAGATTTTTATTTCTTTATAATCTAGCAGATTGCCTGTGATACACACCATATTCTGCTTTAATGCTTCTTCAATTAAAAAGAAAAAAAAGAAAAATTGTTTTCTTTTCCTTCTACCTTTGTGGAGAAATTTTCTAGGATAAGAGGAAATTTTATTTTTCAACCATATTCCCTCAATAGTGTGTAACATACACTTTCTCTTAAATTGGCTAAAGATATATTCTTAATATAAACAAAGCAAGTGACCAATATTTAAAGAAAAACATTTTATAGTACACAATAATTCTATTTGCAAGATTTTCTGTATTCACATTTTATCTTTTAGTTTAATACCAAATTTAACTGAACTTCAAGGATGAAAAACAAAACAGCAATAAATTGCAGAACTTCTGTCCTGTGTGCTCAGAAAAAAAAAAAAAATATATGGTGTCAACAAAACCAGCATTTAGATTGTGAAACAATCAGGAAATGCCTAAAAGATAATGGAAAAGTTAGTAAATACAAACAACAGTGGTTTAGAACCATAAGGTACAACAGACTACTCAGTTTCCTGGAATTTTTGAAACTTACTCTAGAAGAAAAAACAAACTCATACATGTAAAATAAGGATACAGGGACCGAAGGATAACAGAATAGCAAGTTAAAGCAATAATGCAAGTACAAATAGGAGAAAACGGCTGAATAGAGCAGCAACCTTTCTGAAAGTATTGTTTGTTTAAAAATATATGAAAACATATAGATGGTTTTAGAGTGAAACAGAATTATATATGGTATAGGTTGTATATGATTAAGACTAAATCAATAAACATTGACATTCAGTTATTCATGATAAAAATTATTACACATTCTATGCATGTTCTTCTTTAATATATTATCAAACATATGAATTATATTTTAGAAGTATATAATATATTTAATTAAATATACATTATCAGACATTAAATAATAATGATATATTTATCAAGGCATAGGAAAAGCTAATCATAAAAAAAATATAAAATATGAAACAATAAAATATACTTCATTTTAACAAATGTTTCTTGAATACCTTGTATATGTGAGACCCTATAGAAGATACAAACATAATGTAACCTGTGCCCTTGAATATAATATTCTCTATAAAATAGGTATCAATCAGATATTCAATCAGAATTTATTAATTGCTTATGATACAAAGGAACTAATATTTTCCAAAATTATACTATGATGGCAAGATTTAAGTCTTTGATCCATCTTGAGTTAGTTTTTGTATAAGATGAAAGATATGGATCCACTTTCATTCTTCTACATGTGACTAGCCAATTTTCCCAGCACCATTTATTAAGTAAGAGTGTCCTTTCCCCAGTGTATGTTTTTGTATGCTTTGTTGAAGATCCGTTGGTTATAAATATTTGGCTTTATGTCTGGGCTCTCTGTTCCGTTCCATTGGTCTGTGCCTACTTTTATGTTAGGACCATACTGTGTTTCTGTCTATGTAGTCTTATAGCATAACTTGGAGTCCAGTAATGTGATGTGATGCTTCCAGGTTTGTTCTTTTTGCTTAGGATTGTCTTGGCTATTCAGGCTCTTTTTGATTCCATATTAATTTTAGGATTGTTTTTATAATTCTGTGAATAACAATGTTGGTATTTTGATGGCAATTGCATTGAATTTGCAGATTGCTTTGGTCAGTATGATCTGTTTCACAACATTGATTCTTCCAATCTATGAGCAGAGAATGTGTTTCCACTTGTTTGTGTCATCCCTGATTTCTTTCAGCAGTGTTTGTAATTTTCATTGTAGAGATCTTTTACCTGCTTTGTTATGTGTATTTCTAGGTATTTTACTGTTTTTCTTCAGCTATTGTAAAAGGGATTGAGTTCTTGATTGAATTATCAACTTGGTCATTACGATAGTAGTGCTAATAAGTTGCATACATTGATTTTGTAATCTGAAACTTTACTGAATTCATTGATCAAATCTAGGAGTCTTTTGGAGGAGTTTTTAGGATTCTCTAGCTATGCAATCATATTATCAACAAACTCTGATAGTCTGACTTTCTGTTTTCCAACTTGAATTTCCTTTACTTCCTTCTCTTGACTGACTGCTCTGGCTAGGAATTCCAGTACTATGTTGACGACAAGTGTGAATAGTTCTCCAGGGAATGTTTTCAACTTTCCACCATTCAGTATGATTTGGCTGTGAGTTGTTTCTCATACATGGCTTTTATTATTTTGAGGTGTAATCTTTATTTTCTTTCCTTTTTTCTTTTTCTTTCTTTTTTTTTTTAAAGAGATGAAGTCTTGCCACGTTGTCCAGGCTGGTCTCAAACTCCTGGACTCAACCAATCCACCCACCTTGGCTTCCCAAAGTGCTAGGATTATAGGCATGCACCACTGCACCCAACATAGTTATGGTCTTTCTAGGCCTACTTTGTTGAGATTTTCTTTTTTTATCATGAAGGGATATTGAATTTTATTAATTTTTTTTTCTATCTCTACTGAGTTAATACAGGCATTGTATCTTACCACATCATAAAAGAAAACCAAGGAAGCTAAAAACCTGAGCTTTGTGTCTCCCCCATCGCCCCCAAAAATTCAGGTGTTTTGAAACTTCATTATTTGCTTCAGAGAATTCTGGTATTTCATCCACCCCTGTTAACAGAATATAAACTTCTAAAGAGATTAATCTGGCCAACTTTTTCTTTTAGCTCACTTTATTATTTACCTTCCTAAATTCATTTATTTAGGGGAGAAACCTGTGACAGACATTGAACATTTTTAGAGAAGAATAAATTGAAATTCGAGTTAGATGGACAACACTCTTCTTTTTAAGTCAAGTACTCATACTAACATTTCTGTGGAAGCAAATTAAGAGAGAAACTTATCAGTTTAAATAAATAATTTATTCTAGGTTTGTTTTATATATGGGTCAAACTCTAACAAGTAATTGCTTTTGCTAGGAGAGAGGGGTACAGTCTCACTTTGAAGGCCACCCCTTCCAAGAGGCCTTTGTTCCCTTACGAAAAAAGTGTAACAATTGTAGTTTTAGGAAGTCTTAGATGAAAATTAGTCTCTAACCCTTTCTACTTATTTGTATAAGATAACCTCCCAAAGCTCAGTTATTGTATCTAAAACAGTGGGAATATTATTATATAATACTTACAGGAATTGTAAGGAAAATTGAATAAGGTAATATTTTTAAGAGCAAGAACAGAGCAGGAACACAGTAGCTGCTTAATGAATGCTAGTTCTCTAGTCTGGTAAATGAAACTATCTGGAGGATGTGCTATTATACATATGCTGTTTTATTTATAAATCTCAAATTCAAACTTAATATTTTAGCATCTACGGAATACGTATCTACAAAGGAAGTAACCATACAATAGTATAAAATGATAGAACAAGAGTGTCTTTGAAATTGTTGATTATGAAATAACATCCCTTCAGAATTTTATTACAATTAGGTTAATTGGTTACTTATTATTTTATGTGGCTTGTTTAAAAACAAAAATACAAACTCAAACAAAATATCATATTGCTCATTTTCCAAAAGATTTTATAAATTTTCTGGAATTTTGTTAGATTTTTGTTCCTGGAATTATAATTTTAACAAGAATGATTATTAAAGAAACTCCTGTTTATTAAACTAATGGTGAATTAATACTGACCCATGTTGATATCCAGTCCAATATTATGTCTCATTTGTTATCTCTATGATGTGTTAACCTAAAATATAGAACTGCATTTTCTACCTCTATGGAGATATTATCAACATAATTACAAATCCACATATTTTATGTGAGAATTGTTTGAGCACTCTGTTACAACAAGTTCAAAGAGGCATTTTTCTGAACCAATTGGTTTTTATCTCTAGTCTCCATGAGACCCACAAATTCTTTAGCTGCTCTATGATTACTTTCTTAAGGAAAGGTAATAAGGGTTTAGCAGTGTACTTATTTGGCATTTACACACAACATTGTGAAATAAATCTTCCAATATGTTGAGTTAAAGAATCCTGCAGTCTTAGCAAACTATCACAAGAACAGAAAACCAAACACCGCATGTTCTCACTCATAGGTGGGAACTGAACAATGAGATCACTTGGACTCAGGAAGGGGAACATCACACACAGGGGCCTATCATGGGGAGGGGGGAGGGGGTAGGGATTGCATTGGGAGTTATACCTGATGTAAATGACGAGTTGATGGGTGCAGCACACCAACATGGCACAAGTATACATATGTAACAAACCTGCACGTTATGCACATGTACCCTACAACTTAAAGTATAATAATAATAAATAAATTAAAAAAAAAAAGAATACTGCAGTATAATGCCCCCCTT
Organism: Macaca fascicularis; assembly: GCF_037993035.2. Taxonomy (NCBI): domain Eukaryota; kingdom Metazoa; phylum Chordata; class Mammalia; order Primates; family Cercopithecidae; genus Macaca; species Macaca fascicularis. Next base: position 76,710,992 of record NC_088376.1, read on the forward strand.
TGAAGTATTATAATCAAAAATGTCTAGAACAATTCTAACCAAACTCAACCACAGTACCCTTCACTCTCAAAGAGGCTAAAAATACCTACATCACCACAGGGCATTGAACGTAAACTTAGATTTAGTATATCCCACTTAAGAAACTCCTATATGAACTAACTTTCAAGAGGAAAGGTAGAACTCATTTGTAGTTTTAACAATTGACTAGTTATTGTAGCTATGGAGCAGAAAGAATCCTTAGCATTTATCAACTTGACTTTTATATTCAAAACATTTAACAAAGAGTTTTGCTGTAATGAAGAAAAAAATAACCTATGCAGATGAATTCTGAGCCTTCTTCTTTCTGTATATCAGTAAAAATAAATGTCTAGATTTGTTTTCTCTTGTATCAATTTCCTCACGTTGTCCCTGTAGCTCTGATAATAGACATCTATTTTAAAATGAGTACTCAGTGCACTTTGACATAATTGAGCACTAATCTGATGGGAAGCATTAGGTGTTCTGGTTAAAGATACAATCACATGGCATTGTTCTGAACTGGGTAAAAGCGAAGACTGAAAATTTACATTTAGTTCTCTCCATCTCTTTTTATGCATCCTTCCATCTATATAGGGAGATATAGAGGCATTTGATAGTTTTTATTTAAAATGTTTTAAAATATTTTATTAAACCTTCTTGAAGTAGTCAGGGTTTGTATAGAAAAATTCCCATGAATTTAGATGGTCTATAAGATGAAAAAGAGAGTTCAGTCATACATTATTTTAAAAATCTTATATAAAAATTATGCACAATTAGTTTTCAGTTATAGATAATAGATTAATTTTATTATTTCTCATGCCTTTCTGTTTTTTTAAAAAAAACCTTAAAGAAATAACTAGTAATTATGGAGCTTGATTTGTTAGTTACCTTTGTGTTCAATTCTGAAATAACACAAAGATAACTTGAGGTCCTATGAATTAAACTCAAAATTATCCTTTTACATCCCTACGAATCAAAAATTCGAACAATTCAAAGATAACAAGACATTCTTCATTCAGAATTGGCATTGTTTGCAGTTATTAGAGACAAATGAAATTCTACTTTCAGCACATCTCTGGATATCCACAGGAAATTTCTGGGCTACAGCTGTTTCAAAAGAGAAATCGTTCTAATTAAAAATTTTAAAATAATGTTTCTTAGTTTCCGACCCATGGTAAAATTTATAATTTCTACTCATGGTGCAATCATAAGACTCTTGACTGTGCCAAAGGCTAATTAAAGGTAGCCTAAAGATCTCTCCAAATAGGGTAAGAGAGCATACAAACAAATTAAAGTTGGAATGTCACTCATTAATTTTCAATGCAAACAATTAAGATAGTTTATTACATATTATGGAATTGATCTATCTTGATTAAAAATTCTTGTTATAGATTTAATTTTCTTTATTTCCATGTTTATTTCCATTGAATAACTTCAATATTTACATCTTCTCTTTAACTTCAATATTCACATCTACCTGTTAGTATGGTGTTGAAATAGGATTAAAATTTTGGAGAAAATAATATTACCTAAAATTATAAAATATTAATTTATATTTGACAGTGATAATTCAACAATAATGTAATCTCCATGTATTCTCTAAGTGAACAATAAAAGGATGTATTTTTAAAAGCTAATATATAAGGCTATAAAAAAGCACTTCATTAATTTTTGAGAAAAAATAGAGTACAGAAAAGCAATTTAAAACAGTTTTGAAGAATATAAAACAAAGGAAAAATGGTAGCTTTTACCACAGCTATCATTAACTGAATTAAATGTAGTAACAATTAAATACAAATTTAGTTAGACTAGTTTAAAAAACAATAAAAAACTGCAGATGAAATATATAGAAGGACATAGAAAAATGAAAATAAACAAAATATACCATGAAAACATTGACTAAAATAAAGCTGTTGTAGCTATTAATTACAGGAAAGTAAACCTTAAGGCAAATAGAATTACTAAAGCTAGAGAGGAATATTTAATAATGATAAAAAAATAAATCCTTCAAGAAGGATTCTAATTGTGAACACCGAGTAACATAGCTTAAAAATACATAAAGCAAAGCTTGACAGAACAAAAGAATGAAAAAGACAGTCCAAAACCTTAGTGGAAGCTATTTTCATAGCATTCACATTTCACTGTTACAGAACTAGTAGACAAGTAGAATATCTGATTAACACAGTGAACAAATCAGGCCAAATTTGGATACTTAGAATACTTCATTTTTACCTATATAATATATATTACTTTCAATTTATTGTATACTTACCAAAATTGACCATATGTAAATTTAAGTGGAATTATTTTAAAAGCAACATCAACAAAAATAATAAAGGGTAACTAAATATTCATGAAATGTTGGAAATTAAGCAATAAACTTTTAAAAACCCATGACTGAATGATGTATTTTTCAGTACAAATTACCACATAATTTTGATTAAATGATAATAAAATTACAATACATCTAAACTTAAGAAATTGAATTTAACCATACATATTAGGATATTTGTAAGTTTAGATGAACCATTAAGAGAACAAAGTTTGAAATAAATGATACATAAGTGCATTATAAGAAGTTAGGGGGAAGAAGCCAATTAATGCTAAAAGAAATGGAAAAAAAGAAAGTAAGAAAAAATTTAACAAAATAGAAACAAAACAAAATTAGAGAAAAACAACAAAAACAAAATTTATTTTTCTCCAACAAGACTGTTAAAATTAATAAGAGTTTGGTAAGATGGGTCAGAGGGATGAAACTAATAAAAAAAAAAAAGACATTCCTACAGTGCTACAGACATTAGTCAGATAAAATACTACTTGAACAAATAAATATAATTTAAATAGAAATTTAAACAAAATTTATCAAAAAGATAAAATAAAATAGAACAAAATTATATATTTAAATAAGTTAATAAGTAATTTATTAACCTGAATATCTTAAAGTTATTTTTTCCTCATATTCAAGAAAGGAATAACACTAGACTTATGCAGACGTTTCCAGAATATAGAAAAAGAGGAAATGTATTCTAATTTGTCTTATGAGCACAACGTAAATTTGAAATCAACACCTGCAAAAACTTTAGAGAAAAAGAAAACGATAGGCCCATCTATCTTTTAAACATAGATGCAAAAATTGTGAAAAACATTTTATCAAGTCCAGTGTTATATAAAATGGATAATAGTTCACTACTAAACAGGATTATTCCAAGTATATAATAATAACCTGATATTCAAAACCCTACAAATTTACCATGTTAACAGAAAGAAAAGGAGAAAAAAAATATTAGAACATCTTGCTAGATGTACTAAAGCATTTGACAAAAAATCAAAGTTAATTCATGATGAAAATTCTTAGCAAAGTAGGATTAGAAGAGGGCATTCTAATGCCTCTAATTAGAAGAGGGCATTCTAGAAGTAGAACAATATCTACTAGAAAAAAACTATAGCAAACACCATATTTAATGATATGTTACCAAATTTGCTTTTTACATAGCTATAAGTGTTAGTTATCAACATTTTTCAACACTGTATTAAAGGCCCTAACTAATGCAATAAGACAAGAAGAAAAAATAATTAATAATTTGAATAAAAAAAGAAATTTCCCATTATTTACAGGCAATGTGTTTGTGGATAGAGACAATCCAAAAGAGTCTTCAAAATAAATATTACAATTAATAAGTGAATTTAAATAAATTTAGCAAAGAGGTTTTATTAATTTTATTTTTATATGGTAATAATAAACAAAAATAAAATAAATTACTAATAAAATAATATTTACAATAGCATACAAATTAAATACCAAGGAAAAACTTCTAACAAAAAAATGTGGAAAACTTCAAAACTAAAAACCGCAAACATATTTTAAGATAAATTACAGACCTAAATTAAATAGAAGTATATACCACGATCATGAATTGGCAAGATCAATATTATAAAAATATTAATTATTTTTAGAAAGAAAATCAATAAAATCTTCCTTTAAAATGATGTAGTTTAAATTAGAGAAGACAGATGAAATTTAATAGAGCTTAAGCAAGAGAAAAAAGCAAAATTAATTCAGCTAGAATGGAGAATGATTGGCCAAAAACAGTTTTCGGAAAAGGAAAGATTTGTAATTGTAGTTTAATCGTAGTTTTTTCAGCAACGTGTGTCCAGTCACATGGGTGTTAAAGTCATGAGACTACCAAGAAGGATCAGGGCAAATAAAGGTAGGGGCTAATATCATACAAGGCTTTCAATGGAGCAATTTTTATGTCTTCAAGGTCTCTCACAGTCCCCACTATTGTTCAACAGTTTGCTGGGTATTTTAATTTGATCACGTTTAGATTTGTTCAGAATTCTAGATTGATATCAATCATATTAATTATGCTCCCAGATTCACTGGTGATTGTAGATATCAGGGCTTTTTGTGACTTTTGTCTTCTAGTTGAATTTAAATTATCTGACCAATGAGTTTCTGCACAGAAGCATTTAAGACTCTTTGAGAACAGAGCAAATAATTATGCAGAAATCAAATATTAATATCAGAATTATCAGAATGCCTTGGACAATACATTTTAGTCAACAGTCTTGATTAAGCCAAGAGAATAGATTTCATTCTTATTTTGAATCTGTAGAGAAGAGAAATTTGATATAAATTTGCATAACATTTACTTTTTCCTCTAATTTCATATTAGTTTTCCTAACCTTTTTGTTTACATTGAAAACTATCCAATTCATCTCTTGCTAGATGTGTGTAGTCTTCTTTCCCTAAGTCAACACGTGTACTTCCTTGTGAGCTGAGTATATTTAAAGTCTTTCTCTATTGCACCACAGCTTTTTGAGTTTTTACCAAGTCTTACAATCTTACTTAGGTTTCCTAGGTTATTAATGTTTTTTTCTTTCATCATGGCATAATAAACTATGTTTCTGAGCTTTCGCATGGCTGTCAAAGCTGCATACTAGGAGACAAAACAGCTATCCAGTATTCACTGGTAGACATAGTTTGTTATATCTTTATTCAGGCTTAAACTTCAAATTCCAGTAAATATTCTCTTGGAAATTTAGACACATGCCTTTCTACATAGGGGCCATAGTTATTTAAGGTTTCAGTATCTGCAAGGAAAAAAAAAAAAGGAGAAAGAATGTTTTATTATTTAAAGAAATTAAGTCAGATTATTACAAAACCAAAATACTCATAAAAATTATAAGTTTTTAATAGCTATCAAATAAGTAGGAATTATCTAGTAATCTTGGGTGCCAGAGATTGAAAATATTCAAACAATGTGACCCAGAGTCTAAATTTAAGTATCAAGAAGAATTAATCAAATAGCTTTGTTTGTATTCATGAAGAATTTCTAGGATTAATGCCTCCCAAATGCATGTTAAATGTATTTTTTTAAATTGCTGCATAGTTTTGATAAGGTTGGAATCATAAAAATTATGACACTTTGTCATAAAAATTTAATTTATGAAAAGCAGAAACTTTGGAGTGATTTCTGGTTGCAAGCAAGTATCAAAATTGTCTGCTAAACTTAGTAAGAATCAAATAGAAAAGAATAAACAAGATTTCCTCCTAAACTGAAAAGTGTCAGAGCATTTAGTAGAGTTGGCAATCACACTAGCAATAGGGCAAATGGGAATGTAGTATATAAGGTTGTAGAAGGCAATGAATAGTCAAATTTTGTCCTGAAGGTTTAGAGAAAAAAAAACTTTATTTTTTTCTCTAAAGAAAGGAAGAATAAGAGAAGGAAGTTTATGGTGTTTTTGTAGAACCTGTTTTCGGGTACCTTTAATCATTAGATTTAGTTAAACACACAACTTCTTTGCGGGGAATAATAGTCTACAATGATTTTTACTTTTTTTATTTTGATTTTTTAAAATATTAATTATTTTCAAGTCTCTTTAGCAGTATATAGTGAAAGGAAAGTGATATTATTATCTTGCACAAGCATATAGTTTCCTAGGGAAAATGGTACAAACTCAGCAATCTGATTAACTAAACTTTTAGCTTGAGTGTGGACTCATTGGTGCCAAATGTAATCTAAATGACAGGTTTAATCTTTGGTGTTTAGACAAAGAAGACTGAAGAAATAACTCGTAGAATCTCATCTTGGCAATCAGTAACACTAAACTAACAGAGACAGGGAATTAAAAGTCATTAAAATTTAGAGGAGAAAGATACAAAGATAGTTGTAGCAGTTTTTGGCTTTCTGCATTCAGGTGTCTTGATCTGAAGGCTCTGGATGAAGGCCATGTCTAGCAATCTGTTTTAAATCAAAGTTTCTTAACTTGTCCTAAGTTTTCTATACAAATAGAGGAAAAGTTTTATGGTTATTATGTAGTCCAGGGAAAGGGATTTTGAAGGATATGCGTAATGTTAGTGAAGACAGTCTCTTGTGAATCTATCCAAGCCAAAACCTCAGATTTTTCAGCTTTCATTTGATTATATATAAAGGGTCAGTACGTTCAAAAATGTTAGCATTTCTTTGTACAGTGTCTTATGAGAACAAGATCTCTTCTAAGTTCTCTTCTATTAATTGGTCAGAGAAAATGAAAAATAATTCCAATTTTTGAGGCAACAAGATTTACCATTTTGCATATTGTCGTGGCCTAGAAAATGCAATTTTATCTAAAAACAATTGAAGTTTGTTTTTAAAATCTTTGTCAGAAAAGAGGAAATCAATTCTGTGAGACTTTCAAACTGAAGCACAGAACAGAAGAAAACCATCCATTTATAATATAAGAGTGGAGTACTGGCTCAGTATTTGCAAAAACTAATAGAACATTTCTGTAAATCTGTGGAATGTAACTATCATATATTATTTACTTCCCAAAGGAAGTATAAAAAAGGTATCATGAGGTTGCATGGAAAGGTATACTTAAAAGAAAAATGCTGAACATGGGTCTACCACTGAAGTTGTCTGCCTCAGGGATAAGGAATGTTTGAATTGTATTATGGTTGGAAACTGCAAGGAGTGAGGGAGTACAAATCTGTTAATGAATGGTCCATGAATCTTGTACAAGGTGGTAACCATACTCATTTGCCTTTTTGATGGGCAGAAGAGGCATAACAACGGCTAATATAGGAAACTTTGAGTACTTTTTGGAGGTTTGTAATATAATGGGTCTTCAAAAGTCTCTTTTATTAATGGATATTGGGTTAGTTTCAGTAAGACATAGATGGATTGATGAGTAACTTTATGGCTTCAGCATCTTTCATCTGATATAAACTTTCTTTAGCTGAAAGGCTATTGGGAACAGATTCAAGGTCTGAGATGTTGGTAGGGGAGATACCAGAGTGAGTGATCCATCTAAGCAATCAAAAAACTATGGATCAGAATTCATCTTCTGGAATTTCCAGAATGAGGTCATCTGGTTTAAATTTTATAATGGCACATCATTTTCAAATAAGTCTTGTTCCCACAAATTCATTGGAGTAAAATCACTAAACATAAAAGTATATTGATAAGTTCCAGAGAGACAGTAACTGAGTGATGCAAAAGCAGTGTTTGTGTGGTATCTCGGATTTCTACCAATAAAATGTCTTTGTTACTCTGAAAAAGAAATGACGGAGGGATCATATGGTTTATAGTAGGGAGTGTAACCCTGGGAAGTAATAAGAAATGGAATGTTCCAGTTGAGCAATTGCATGAAATTTTTCTCCCTTTTTTGTTAATAGAAATTGTAGGTAGACTAGTAGCTACTTACTTGCAGGTGTGACTAGAGTCTATCTTTTCCACTAAAATAGGGAAAGTTTTCTTCCAGGGAAAGTTTTCTTCCACTACCCTTTTGCCTTAAAATATTATCAGACATCTTTGTCTAGGCTAGGCTAAAGGTGTCCTTGTTCTTGGGTTTATCTAATTTCTAATCTGAAAAGCTAATAATTTATTTGGTATTTTTCTTTTTCTTGATCTTTAAAGTTTTGAAAAAAAAAAAAACCTAGTAATTCATAGAACTAGAAAGAGCTTGCCATTCTATTTCTTGTTTGTTTGTTTTTTAGTTTTCTAACAAAACCTAGCACACTTGGTTAAATACCATCACTGAGAAAGGTGGATATGACAGTTGTAATGTTTATTCCCCTCAAGATAGCAACGTCTCAAAAGGCTAGAATGAGATGTATTTATTTATTTATTTATTTATTTATTTATTTATTTATTTCTGTTTCAGGAGTGCAATTTTGACCAATTACTTTTTACAGAAAGAACTTCAAGAATAGCTATGAAGTATACGAAGAGGTCTTATTTCTAAGTTCTCTCTCTCTCTCTCTCTCTCTCTCTCATACAGTCATGTGCTACATAAAGGTGTTTTGCTCAACAATGGATTTCATATACAGTGGTGGTCCCATAAGTTTATAATGAAGCTGAAAAAGTTATCTCACCTAGTGATATCATAGCTGTTGTACTGCAACACATTACTCATTGGTTTGTGGAGATGCTGGTGTCAACAAACCTACTGCACTGCCAGTCACATAAAAATATAGCACATACAATTATGTACAGCATATAATATTTGATAATGATAATAAATATGTTACTGCTTTATGTATTTACTACACTATCCTTCTTGTTGTTATTTTAGAATGTACTCCTTCTACTTGTAAGAGAAACTAACTGTAAAACAGCCTTAGACAGGTCCTTTAGGAAGTATTTCAGAAGAAGACATGGTTATCATGGGGAGATTACAATTTCACTTCCTGTTATTGCCCCTGAAGAATTCCCAGTGAAACAAGATGGAGCGGTAGAAGGAAGGGATATTGACAATCCTGACCCCGTGTAGACTAGACTAATGCATGTGCTTTTTCTTAGTTTTTAACAACAAACTTAAAGAGGGAAAAAGAAACTTTAAAAATATGAAAAGGGTATAGAATAAGACTATACAAAAAAGAAAACGTTCTTGTATAGCATACAGTGTGTATTTTAGACTGTGTTATTACAAAAGAGTCAAAAAGTTAAAAAGAGTATATAAAGTAAAATAGTTACAGTAATCTAAGGATAATATTATTGAAGAAAACATTATTTTATAAGTTTATTGTAGTTTAAATGTACAGTGTTAGTAAAGTATACAGTAATGCCCTAGGCCTTTATATTCAGTCACCACTCACTCACTGACTCACTCAGAGCAACTTCCAGTCTTGCAAGCTCCATTCATGGTAACTGCCTTATACAAGTGTACCATTAAAGTAATCATTTATATGCTATCTTTACTGTACCTTTTCTATGTTTATATAAAAACAATTACAATTGTCTTATAATTGGCTACAATGTTGAGTACAGAACCTGTTATACAGGTTTGTAGCCTAGGAGGAATAGGCTATACTATAAGGCGAAGATGTGTAGTAGGCTATACCTCCTCTATGAAAGTACACTCTATGAGGTTCACACAATGAAGAAATTGCCTAACATCGCTCAGAATGTATTCTTTTCATTAAATGACACATGATTGTATATACATAATATATAGTATGTATAACATATGTTATTTATATATAACATATATAAATGACATGACACATAAAATGATATTATATAACATATACAGGTGTATATATATGTTATATATAACACATATAACATACAGTATTATAATACATGTTATTTTTATATGACATATAAATATATATATGTTGTCAAATTTTGATCCTTATATTGAATACAATTTTGATAATCTATTTTACTTTTTCTGACCAAATATTAGTATCACTGAGTTCCACAAAATGATGAAATAATTGGTAAATATTAGGGCATCCTTGGATACATAGCTTGTGGAAAATCTTAAAGTGTTTGTTGACTTTTGTCTTTTCTTTTGAGGGCTAGATATTTCATTAGATTACACAGTCTAATCGTAAACAAGGTTTAACCAATAAAAATAAAGCTAATCGTGGTATCTAACTCTTTATAAGACATTGTAATGAGACATAATCTAATAAGAATTTTGTGCTCAGCAAGAGGAGGTAAGTACAGAAGTAGGAAGAGCAGGAACAGAGCAAGGGGATGGAAGAATTCAAGTGGAGGGCACGAAGGAGACCAAACAAAAGTTGAATCAAGAGGAACAGAAGAGTTTAAGTTTGGATATTTTTGTCTCTTAATTTCTATGTTTATATTGCTTTTTATATTTATTTATTATTCAAAAGATATATTTTATCTCGCTAAGGTCTCTTAGGGGAAATAGTTTTAGAATTTTTCTGTGTTGTAGAGCGCTAAAGAATCTGGACAATGACTTGGAGTTTCAATGAATGCTTATATTTAAACATGGAGAGAAAATGGGAAATAAATTATTTATGCCTATGAAAACTGGGCTCTACGTTTCCATGTCATCTGTAACAGCCCTGAGTAATGAAAAATTAAAATAACTTATCGAAAGACAGTAAAAGAAGGAGTAATGATTTAGGAGGTTGTATCAGTCTGTTTCACACTGCTATACAGAAGTGGCTGAAACTAGGTAATTTATAAAGGAAAAAGTTTTAATTGACTCACAGTTCTGCATGGCTCAGGAAACTTACAATCATAACAGAAGGCAAAGGAGAAGCAAGCACCTTCTTCCCAAGGTGGCAGGAGAGACAGAGAGTGAGAAGGGAACAGCCAAGCACTTTTAAACCATCAGGTCTCGTAAGAACCCACTAACTATTATGAGGACAGCATGGGGGAAACCGTTTCCATAATCCAATCACCTCTCACCATGTCCCTCCCTCAACACATGGGTATTACAATTCAAGATGTGATTTGTGTGGGGACACAGAGCCAAACCATATCAGTAGTCCTTAAAGAAAGACAACAGAATGCTCATCAGCAGGATATATTCAGATGTTCGGTGGGAGAATCTGAAAATGGAAAAAGAAAAGAGAGAGAGAGAGACATCTGCTGCAAGTTATCATTGCTGAAGTAGTCCAGGTTGAGGAGCAGCAAGTCCAGTACTGACCTGAGTCAAAGTGCCAAAAACTGTAGAAGAAAATCAAACACAGAGCACTCTTAAGCATAAACTTTCTTTTGAAATGTTTCCATGTGAGAATGAGCATGCTGCAACATAAGTCACCTGTTTTATAATGTAAGTGTCATAATGCCATGACATAGTGAATTATACAACATATGAATTACAATGGGAGTAGAATGGTCTTTTAATAAACAGCACTGTATCGATTGGATATTCCCATTAGAAAAAATAGATTTTATTTCATTTCACCCTATATAAAGTATTAATTTATTAGAGACTATGCTTCTAAAGATAAAAGGTAAAACACTAAAAGTCCTAGAAGAAAATATGACAATATCTAGTGTATATTAAATGCATCAAATGGAACACAAAAAATACTAACTATAAAAATACATAAATGTAATTAAACATAACTGCTCATCAAAAAACACTATTTAGAAAACAAAAAGGCAAGCTACATTTGCCATATATACATCTAACAATCAATTTACATCTAGCAAGTATAAAGAACTCCCCAAAAGATGGGTCAAATTAATTTTTAAAAATCTGCAAAAGTTTTGAACTTATAGTCATAAAAAAGTATCCAAATGTACACTCAACATTAAATGGACTGAAAAAGCAGTCCACTTTATTACTTAATAGAAAATACAAAGGAAAACCACAATGAGATAACACTTGATATCTATTATAAGCACTAAAATTTAAGGCTGAAAGTATCAACAATTGTATAGAAAATATAACACACACAATTCTGATGGAAGAATAAGTTGGCAAAATCAGTTCTAAAGTACTGCTTAGCATATCTACTAAGGCTAATCTTTAGACTCAGTGAACCCACCCCGTTTACATACCACATTTGCCTATTGTTACCACAAGATATGTAGCAGAATGTTCATACCAGCAAAAAAAAATAAGAGAAACAACTAAAATACCAACCAATAGTAAAATTGATTAACATTTTTGTCATATTAACTTGAATTCTATAGGACAGTGGTTCTCAGTTGGAGGTTATTTCATCCCCAGAGGATGTTTGACAATGTATAGAGAAAGTTTTTAGTTGACCCAACTGGAGGAATGCTATTGGCTTCTAAGGAGCATATGCCAGCAATGCGCCACATGTCTTCCCATGCATAACACCCATAGCAAAGAATTATCCAGTCCAAAATGTGCATAATGCAAGATGGAGAAATTCTGCTATAGAACTATGGAAAAAGTACACATAACCACATATATATATGTAAAAATGATACAGAGGAATTTTATACTGAATACTTTGATTTATGAAAACTTCAGAAACCAACTTATCAAACCCTTTCACTGTTAAGAGAATCAGCTTAATGATTATCTTTGACAGGAAACAGTGATTAGAAAGGGAAGGGAAGGGGTCACTGATAATGGCAGTGCTCTGTAAACACAAAACACAATTCGAAGCTCCCCAATGGACTGAATGGACCCCTCCTCAGCCAAAGGCATTCCAAAGTTGACCCACAAAACTGGTTCAGGCCATGATAAGAAAAGGGGCTTGGACATGCCTCAGTCAGGCACAACTGACCAGCATTAACATTGAAACAGGGATCTTAAGTCTGACAAAACAGACTTTGTAGCACTAACACACCAAATTCTAATCTTACTCTAGTATAGCATCATATGACAGATAGCAAGCCTTAAAAGAAATTGAAGTATTTTCCTCAGTATATATTTAATTGAACTTCAGATCCTTCTAATAACAAAGCTTGGTACCTGAGGAGGTGGGGTGTCTGTTAGTTAGAGACTCCCCTTAGGAGACAGTAGTCCTGGGCTGGGCATGGTGACTTACACACATAATTTCAGCATTTTGGGAGGCCAAGGTAGGTGGATCACCTAAGGTAAAGAGTTGGAGATCAGCCTAGTCAACAAGAAGAAACCCCATTGTCTCTACTAAAATTACAAAAATTAGCCTGGTGTGGTGGCAGATACCTGTAATCCCAGGTACTTGGTTGTCTGAGGTGGGACAATCCTGCAAACCCAGGAGGCAGAGGTTGCAGTGAGCCAATACTTTAGCCTGGGCAACAGAGCAAGATTCCATCTCAAAAACAAATAAACAAACATAAAGAAGACAGTAGACGGTAGTCTTACCACATTATGCAAGCATAAACAGTTAAGTTATTCCCCATGGTTAACTTAGTAGCCTCTGTTACAAGCAAGGATACCACTGAGACCGCCCAGGGGCAGGCTGGCCACCCTTTGGCTACTAAATCAAGTTCCTTACTTAGGTAGGCAATGGGCTGCTGGACAGTACCCTGGGCTTGTGTTGGAACTTCCAGTGCCACTCCCTTTATTTCTGACACATAAAGATTAAAGATTTTTCCTATGGAGATACAAATGGCCGGTGTCTTAAGGAAGGCTTGTTTTAGTTGGTCAAAAGTCTTTCTAGGCTCTGGTTCCCAAATTAGACAGTGAGTTTTAGCTGCCTGAGTCTCCTTTATTAGGTAGTATAAGGGACAAGTTATTTTACTCTACCCAGGTATCCACAGTCTGCTGAATCCTATAATACCCAAGAATTCCCTTGGTTACTTGACAGTTTTGGGGAGGAGAAAGGATAAGATTTTCTTAATCCCTTCTTTGACCAATGTCCTGGTCCCCTCTGACAGTACAAGGCCTAGGTATTTCACTGAAGTCTGACAGAGCTGAGCTTTAGATTTTGAAACCTTATATCTGTTAGCTAGAAAATTAAGAAGAGCCTTAGTGCCTTCCTGAGGGATTTCCTCTGTTGGAGCCCAGAGGAGAATGTTGTCTATGTATTGTTTTTTTGTTTTTTTTTTTTGTTTTTGTTTTTGTTTTTGAGACTGAGTCTGGCTCTGTCGCCCAGGCTGGAGTGTAGTGGCCGGATCTCAGCTCACTGCAAGCTCCGCCTCCCGGGTTTACGCCATTCTCCTGCCTCAGCCTCCGGAGTAGCTGGGACCACAGGCGCCCGCCACCTCGCCCGGCTAGTTTTTTGTATTTTTTTAGTAGAGACGGGGTTTCACCGTGTTAGCCAGGATGGTCTCGATCTCCTGACCTTGTGATCCGCCCGTCTCAGCCTCCCAAAGTGCTGGAATTACAGGCTTGAGCCACCGCGCCCGGCTTGTCTATGTATTGTAAAGCTTTAACTTGATGATAAAGGAACTCAGAGAGGTCTCTTGATAATTACCTGCCCAAAAATGTGGGGGCTGTCTCAGAATTCCTGAAGTAACACTGTTCAGGTTAACTGGGTGGTTTGGTTAGAAGGATCCTCAAACGCAAACAAATACTGAGAGTCAGAGTATAATGGTATGCAGAAGAAAGTATTCTTTAGGTCCAGGACTGTGAACCATTTAGTTACCTCAGGTATTTGAGCTGGCAAGGTATATGGATTGGGAATCACCAGATTATCAGAACCACAGCCTCATTAACAAGGTGGAGGTCCTGAACTAGTTTCCATTCCCCATGGGGTTTTTGTTCCCCCAATATCAGGGTATTACAAGGGCTGTTGCAGGGTTTGAGGAGGCACTGAATCCTCAAGTTATCAATGATGGCTTCTAGTCCATTCCTAAACTCTAGTTTCAGGGGATATTGTTTCTGGTTAGGAAACGAGGTGGAATCCTTAAGGTGGACCTTGACTCGTAGGGTGGTTGTGGCTTAGCCAATCTTCCCTTCAATTGCTTAACCTTCTGGGTTAACATCAGTCTCCAACAGAGGGAGACAAAGAGTTTGCCCAGGGGCCATCAGAATGGAGGTCCACAACTGGGCCAGAATATCACTGCCCAACGGAGAAGTTGGGCTTTCAGGCATAATTAGAAATGCATGGGTGAACAAAAGATCTCTCCAACTTCAACTAATAGGTTGGGGAAAATATTCAGTTAAAGGCCTTCCTGAGATGCCCTTCAGGGTCATGCTAAGACGGGAGAGAGCCCTGTACTGGAGAGGAGAACTGAGACCAGCTCCAGTTTCCAAAAGGAGGTCCATTTTAATTTGTTTGATTTTCAGAATTACCTGTGGCTCCTGGATAGTAATGGTGGTCTGGACCATTGGGACATTGAAGAGATGAGCCCTGGGACTCATCAGTCCTGCTGCTGGACCATTTGGGAGACTGGGTCTGGAACTGGTGACTAGCATTCGTGGGACAGTCCACCCACCTCCAGTGGTCCCCATTTCAGATCGGACAAGGTCAAGGTGGCTACCTCATGCTTCCTGGATAATCCTTCCTAAAATACCCTGGCTTGCCACATCTGTAGCAGTGAACAGGTGCACCCTGGAAATTCTGGGATTTGTTGACTTGCCTGGTGGTCATTAAAGCTCCTGTCTCTTTCCTGTGTTTCCTCTCTCTCGGGCCTCCTTTTTGCTTACAAAAGACCAAAGTGTCCACTTTCAGGAGGTTCTCTAAAGTACTATCTAGTCCCAGGGCCTGTTTCTGCAGCTTCCTCATGATATCAGGAGCTGCCTGAGTAATACATTTATCTTTCAGGATTAGTTGTCCCTCGACTGAATCAAGAGATAGACAGGTGTGTTTGACCAAGACCTCTGTTAGCCTTTCCAGGAAGGCAGTGAGATTTTCATCAAATCCCTGGTTTATCATGGAAAACTTGGTATAATTGAGAGGTTTGGTCCTAGTCCAGTGTAAACTCTCCATTACGCACTCCTGAAAGTGTCCCCTCTTCCATTCTCCCGACTCATCATTGGGATTCCATCCAGGGTCGTCCATCGGTACTGCTTCTCTTCCAGTTGGATAAAGTTTGCCCCCTCCTCTGATGCTATGTGTGATACAAAGCTCATTCCTAAATCTCTCTTCTGCTTGCAGAGCAGCCTGCTTCTCAGTGTTAGTCAGGGTCTGATTCAAAAGGAACGTAAAGTCTTTCTGGGAGAGCTCAAATATTTGGATGAAATTCTGGAAAGCCTCTATTTATCTATTAGAGTCGTCTGAAAACTTGCCAAGATCCTCCTTAACCTGTTTTAAGTTCTGTAGACACAAGGGAACCTGGACTTTACTGTGGTCAAATTCACCAGGCATCTATTGGAGAGCAAGGGTGAGACTAGGGCTTGTCTAGGGTGAGGATTTCTAGGAGGGGGCAAGCAAGAGAGAGAAGCTGGATACAGAGGATGGGGTAGACCTAGAGGAGCAGGGCTGGAGGGAGCTGGCTTCTGTGTTGGTGGTACCTCTGGGATTTATTAGTTCTCTGGTATTTCCCCTTGTACCCTCTCCTGAGATGACAAACAGGAGGGATGGATAAATCCTACACTGTCAGCAAAGGTCTGGATTGTCATGCAAGGTAAAGAAAGCCTGAACATATGGGGTCTCAGAACATCTGTCCTCGTATTTACAGAAAAGGTCTAACTGCAGGGCTGTATCAAAATGAATGGTTCCTTACTGAGGCCAAACCAGTCCTTCTTCTAAACCATAACTTGGACAAACCTTTGTGCAGAGGGATATGAGGTGTTTCTCCTCCATAGTCTGAGGGTCAAAGCAGTCCCAGTGGTTCAGGATACACTCCAGGGAAGTATAACCTGGCAGTGGTGAAGATAGCTGGTTTCCAATTCTGAAAGACAGAGAAATAGAGGCATCCCTCATTTTCTTTCCTTCTTTCGGTGATAACCAGAGGTGTAATGGAGAGAAGGTGGGCATCCATTCTTTCTCTTCCATCTTGTCTCCGAGTCCTGGAGACCTTGGCAGGTCCCACCCATGGGTGCCAAAGCGATTTTCATCCATGTTAATAGCGGGAGGGGCTACAGGGTGGGAGTATCTTCTCTTACCCATGTGCGCCCTATTTCCCCTGCTGTAAACAACCTTTGAGTTCCCTGAACCTCATCTATGTCATGGAGCATGACCTCCTTCCATGAAACAGGGATTTAGTTGGCAGGAATTGGTCCTACCCATTTACCTTGTGCCTGTTGCCTGGCTTTGGATCCCTCAGATCAAGTTTTTCATTCTAGGCCCTCGACCTGAATCCTAGAATTGATTTTGTGACAAAAAGATGTTTCAGGGGCTGCATGTATTGAGTCTCAAATGGGCCATGGTGAAATTGCAGTTATCAGCCAGCAGGGATCGGTCATCGGTTGTTTTTCCTGTTATAAGCAGAGTGCTGAAGATAGGACCCCTCTCACTTAGAAAAGAATAAAGGAAACTTCTTAAAGTACAAAAAAAAATAGTACGGTGGGGGGAACTTCTTGCTCTGTGCAAATAGGTTCCTTCAACTACTATATCCCTTCCCCAGTTCAGACCAGTAAGGACCCCTCGGCCGTGGGAGGAAAGGCTCTTCTGGTGCAGCAATCAGGAGGCACTGGGGTCTCAGTGGCAATCACGGTTTTTTTCCCACCCCTCATGGCCATTGGGTGTGGCTTGTGGATGCTGCAGACAGACCCAGGTCCCCAAGTTGGTAGGGGAGGCAGGAAGGTGGTGAGTCACTGCATGCTTGTCCATCTTACGTATCACCTGCAGCCATTAGGGTGAGGTTTGGGGTCGCACCTCTAAGAACAAATGGAAACCAAATTGTTTTAAATTTACTCCCCTGATTGTTGAGCCAAACATACATTGTACTTAGTAGCATCTTAGTAGTTTGTAGCATAACCCTTAACATTATACAGAAGCGATAGGAGCCATTTCAAGTCATTAAAGAACAAAAGGTATCACAGAAAAGTCTGGGGATCTTGGCCAAAGAAGTTTAGTCTTGGGATCTCTTAGCAACAAAAGATGCCTTTAGTTGCCCCAGGACTCTACTCTGGTCCCATGCAATGGTTCGACCTCCATGAAGAGAAACAGAGCCAATATTCCTTTTACTCAAAGGAAAGAGAGAGGTGTCAGGGTCTTGGAAAATAGGCAGATCTGACAGTTCCGCATCTGTACTCACCCTCATGCTGAATCCCTGGATCCCAGGCGAGCCCCTAGCTAAGACAGAAGAGTTCCCTGACCTCTTTGGGGACTTGCAACAGGGATGTGACTCATTTACTCGGCTGCCATGCACTCAAACACCTTATGGGAGCATGCAGGTGAGCTGGGGCAAGAGCTTTTGGGCTCTGGCCCCACAGCTGTGTCTAGGGGTGTTATGATGCTCTTTTAGCTTTGCCATCTGTGGGTGGCTAAGTGTTAAGCAGCTCAGTGGAGTCAGGGTGACAGCCTTTTATACCCTGTCCTCTTGGTACTCAGGTCCTTGTCCGGCATCCAGGAAGAATCAGGTCAAACAGACTTGAAGGATGGTAAATGGGGGGATTTTATTGAGTGATGGAGGTGGCTCTCAGCAGAATGGATGAGGAGCTGAAAAGGAGATGGAATGAGAAGATGATCTTCCCCTGGAGTTCAGCTGTCTTGCGGCCGATCTCCTCTCTGGCCGTCCCCAGCCAAACTCCTCTCAATGTTCACAAGCTCTTTCTCTTCTTTCTTTCACTGCTGTGCTGATCTGCCACTCTGTCAGTGGAGCTTGGGGTTTACATGCATACAGGATAGGGGCGCAGCAGGCCAGAGTGGTTTTGCTAAAGGCAACATTTGGGACAAAAACATGAATGCCTATTCCTATTTAGGGACATGGCACAAAAGCATGAATGCCTATTCCTATTTAGGCTTGGGGGTAGGGCCTTTGCAAGGGAATTGCCCTCTTCTCCTTTGTCCCTGCCTCCTGCCCATATCACTAGCATTAAAATGCCAAGTCAGAAATTGAAGCATTTGAGATTTCACTGTGCCGGCAAACTAGCAAGTTAGCCAGTCATAATTTTACAGTTTCATCTGGTGGAAAGATATTAGACTTCTGAGTAAGAGCAAAGTTTATTATTCAATGCAGAAGATTAGCCAGAGTAACATTTCACATCAGTTCTCTGAGCCCCAATTTTCATAGTGCAACATGAGGGCCAGGTAGTACATGAATATAGCATGGCAAGGCATTCCAGGAAAGGAACCCTGCCTTTAGGACACTCTAGTCTTACAAATGGGCTGCTGGCAAACCTGTTCTTCTCCCCTCTTGACACAGACATTGTCTTTGTACCTTAGAATATAAGAAAGTTCATTTTGGAGAAGTGGGAGGATCTCTATAATTATTAAACTGGAATGTCTCACGGGTAAGACATCTTTAAATCACTCCAGAAGATGTTACTGACTTTCTCTTCACTATCTGGAAATGTAAATACATTTGCTCCAGTGGGAGTTCCGGTCTCTATCTTTCCAGGGTGGCTTGCAAAAACATTCTTGAGACTATAGTTCTGGAGAACAAAGATTGCAATGTCTGGATGTGTAGAAGTAACAGAGATTATCAAGAATCTATCACCATCACAGAAGTGTGGATTAAAAAAACTGTGATATTATTTTTAACTATCTTATCAAAGAATATAAACAGATGTGTGTATTGGAAATATACACCCACTACTAGTGATTATTTGTGGAGATTTACTCTTATATTATTGTAAATTCGGAAATTCACAATTTCTTTTAAAAGCAGATTTAAAATGTTAATTAATATTAAAATCATTCATGTTGTTTGACTCAGTATATCCAAGCTAAAGAATTTGAGTGATATTCAAAGTGTTCAGTAGTATGCTGTGTATTTTTTATTATAGAAATATTTAAAACAGCATATTATATAAAGAAAAAATAATGGTTAAATATGTTTGGAATATCCATGCAATGCAATAATTTTGAACAATATATTTGCTGAGAGAATAGCACCTAAGATAATGTTAGGTTAAAACACAATTATTGCTGAGCTGAAAACATTATAGATAGATGCAGATATGGATACGGATATATAGATGTACATATGTAAATATGTAGAATCAGATACAGATACAGTATAGATATGTATTTAGAACAGTGACAAGAAGAAAATATTTCAACATATTTTTTTTTCCAGTAAGCCTGTGGAAGATTTATATTTTTCTTTATACTTTTACTTTGCATTTTCAAAAGCCCATGTATAAAGTATCACTGTTATCTGATAAAAAGTTTTATAAATTAACCTCTATTTTTAAAATTGTATTTGGCTTTTTAAAAGCCATCCACATTAATGCCTCAATCAGTTTTCACATATTTGAGTGATATTTTAATTGGTTGGTGATATGGTTTGGCTGTGTCCCCACAAAAATCTCATATTGAATTGTAGCTCTCACAATTCTGACATGTTGTAGGAGGGACCAGGTGGGAGGTAACTGAATCATGAGGGTGGGTCTTTCCTGTGCTGTTCTCATGATAGTGAATACGTCTTATGAGACCTGATGGCTTTATCATGGGGAATTACCCTATACAAACTCTCTTCTCTTGTTGTTGCCATGTGAGACATGCCTTTCACCTTCTGCCATGAATGTGAGGCCTCCCCAGCCATGTGAAACTGTGAGTCCATTAAAGCTCTTTTTCCTTAGAAATTACCCAGTCTCAGGTACATCTTTATCAGCAGTGTGAAAACGGACTAATACAGTAAATTGGTACCAGTAGAGTGGTGTGCTTTAAAGATACCTGTATTAGTCTGTTTTCATGCTACTGATAAAGACATATACAAGACTGGGCACTTTACAAAAGAAAAAGAAAGAGGCTTATTGTAATTACAGTTCTACATGGAGTGTCAATCTTACATAGATAACAGCAGACAAAGAGAGAGCTTATGCAAAGAAACTCCCATTTTTAAAACTTTCAGATCTCCTGATATCCATTCACTATCATGAGAACAGAACAAGAAAGATCTGGCCCCACGATTCATTCATCTTCCATTGGGTCCTTCCCACAATATGTAGAAATTACAGGAGCAACAAGATGAGATTTTGGTGGGGAAGCAAAGCCAAACCATATCATTCCACTCCTGGCCCCTCTCAAATCTCATATCTTCACATTTAAAAAGCAATCATGCCTTCCCAAAGGTCTGCCAAAGTCTTAACTCATTTCAGCATTAACTCAAAAGTCCACAGTCCAAAGTCTCATCCAAGGCAATACAAGTCTCTTCTGTTTACCAGCCTGTAAAATCCAAAGCAAGATACAATGGGGGTACAGGAATTGGGTAAATACAGCTGTTACAAATGCTAGAAATTGGCAAAAACAAAGGGGCTTCAGGTCCCATGCAAGTCTGAAATAGAGCAAGGCAGTCAAATCTTAAAGCTGCAAAATGATCTATTTTGACTCCATGTCTCACATCCAGGTCACACTGATACAAGACGTAGGTTCCCATAGTCTTGGGCAGCTCCACCCCTGTGGCTTTGCAGTGTACAGCCTCCCCTCCAGCTGCCTTCAAGGGCTGGTGTTGAGTGTCTGCAGCTTTTCCAGGCACACAGTGCAAGTTGTCAGTGGATCTACCATTCTGGGGTTTGGAGGATGGTGGCCTTTATCTCATAACTCCACTGGATCATGCCCTAGTAGGGATTCTGTGTGGGGGCTCCCATCCCACATTTCCCTTTTGCATTGACCTAGCAGAGGTTCTCCATGAAGATCCCACTCCTACAGCAAACTTCTATCTGGATATCCAGGTGTTTCCATACATCTTCTGAAATCTAGGTTAAGGTTCCCAAACCTCAATTCTTGACTTCTGTGTACTTACAGACTAAACACTATGTGGAAGATACTAAGGCTTGGGGCTCCCACCCTCTGAAGCCATGGCCTGAGCTCTATGTTAGCCTCTTTCAGCCATGGCTGGAGCAGCTGGGATGCAGAACACTAAGTCCCTATTCTGAACATAGCACAGGGACCTTGGGCCTGGCACACAAAACCATCTTTTCCTCCTAGGCCTCCAGGCCTGTGATGAGAGGGGCTGCCATGAAGATCTCTGACATGCCCTGGAAACATTTTTCCCATTATCTTGGGGATTAACATTTGGCTTCTCATAATCTATGCAAATTTCTGCAGATTTACAGAAAATGGGATTTTCTTTTCTACCACATTGTCAGGCTGAAAATTTGCTGAACTTTTATGCTCTGTTTCCTTTATAAAACTGAATGCCTTTAACAGCACCCAAGTGACATCTTGAATGCTTCACTGGTTAGAAATTTCTTCCACCAGATACCTTAAATCATCTCTCTCAAGTTCAGAGTTCCACAACTCTCTAGGGCATGGGCAAAATGTCACCAGTCTCTTTGCTAAAACAACAAGAGACACCTTTGCTTCAGTTCCAAACAAGTTCTTCATCTCCATCAGAGACCACCTCAGCCTGAATTTCATTGTTCATATCATTATCAGTGTTTTGGTTAAAGCCATTAAACAAGTCCTAGGAAATTCTAAACTTGCACACATTTTCCTGCCCACATTTTCCTGTCTTCTTTAAAGCTCTTTAAATAATTCCAACTTCTCCTCTTATCCAGTTCCCAAATTGCTACTTTCAGGTATTGGTATGCTTTGGCTCTGTTTCCCCACCCAGCTATCACCTTGTAGCTCCCATATTTTCCATGTGTTGTGGGAGAAACCTGGAGGGAGATGATTGAATCATGAGGGTGGGTCTTTTCTTTGCTGCTCTAGTGATAGTGAATGTGTCTCATGAGAACTGATGGTTTTCAAAATGGGAGTTTCCCTGCACAAGCTCTCTCTTTGCCTGCTGCCATTTATTTAAGATGTGACTTGCTCCATATAGAACTGTAAATTGAACAAACCTTTCTTTTGTAAGTTGCCCGGTCTTGGGTATATCTTTATCAGCAGCATTAGAATGGATAAATACAGTATATTGGTACCAGTAGAGTGGGGTGTTGCTGAAAAGATACCACAAAATGTGGAAGCAATTTCAGAACTAAGTAACAGGCAGATGTTGGAACAGTTTAAAGGGCTCAGAAGGAGATAGGAAAATGTAGGAATGTTTGGAACTTTCTTGATACTTATTGAATGGCTTTGACCAAAATGCTGATAATGATATGGACAACAAAATCCAGACTGAGGTTGTCTCAGGTGGAGATGGAGAACTTATTGGGAACTGGAGTAAAGGTGACTCTTGCTATGTTTTAGCAGAGAGACTGGTGGCATTTTGCCCCTGCCCTAGAGATTTGTGGAACTTTTAACTCAAGGGAGATGATTCAGGTTATCTGGTGGAAGACATTTCTAAGCAGCAAAGCATTCAAGATATGACTTGGGTGCTTTCAAAATCATTCAGTTTTAAATGAAAACAGACCATGAAATTTTGAAAAATGTTCAGCCTGACTGTGCAATAGAAAATTAAAAAAAAAAAAAAAAAAAAAAAAAAAAAAAAAAAACATTTTCTAAGGAGAAATTCAAGCTTGCTGCAGAAATTTGCGTAAGTAACAGGGAGCCAAATGTTAATCAGCAAGACAACGGGGAAAATGTCTCCAGGGTATGTCAAAGAACTTTGTGGCAACCCCTCCCATCTCAGGCCCAGAGGCCTAGGAGAAAAAAATTGTTTGTGGGCCAGGTTGCTGTGTGCAACCTAAAGACTTGGTGCCCTGAGTCCCAGCTGCTCTTGCTATGGCTAAAATGGACCAAGGTTCCCCTCAGGCCATGTCTTCAGAGGGTGCAGGCCCGAAGCCTTGGCAACTGCCACTTAGTGTTGAGCCTGTGGGCACATAGAAGTCAAGAATTGAGATTTGAGAACCTCCAACTCGATTTCAGAGGATTTATGGAAACTCCTGGATTTCCAGGCATGAGTTTACTGTAGGGGTGGGACCCTCATGGAGAACTTTTCCTAGGGCGGCGTCGAAATTAAACATGGAGTTGAAACTCCTACATAGAGTCTTCACTGGGCACTGCCTAGTGGAGTTTTCCACATTGGGCCAAGCCGATTCTAAAACCCACTAACTTCTTCCCTGGTCACTAGCAGGAAGTTTGAAGCCCATAAGTTCCCAGTGGGTGCATAGGAACATTTACCCAGAACATTCTTCTAGTCACTATAAGGGCCCTATCCACTCTCTCTGCTCAAGCTTAATGGATTGATTTGGGTGCTTGTCCTTCTATCTCCAGAAAATTTCATTATGTGAGTAAGAAATCCTTTTGTAATCTTTAGAGGCATATTTGGCATCATCAGGCTAGGCATCTGAACCAATTTTATTTGAGGAGAATTGATACCATACTCCTTGGAGTAACCACCAAAGAATGTTTTTTTGCATTTAAATATATCTATACACACTCATACACACACACATATATACAAAAGCATGCACAGGTATAAATTATATATTGCATATTATATATAATACAGTCAATATAATATAATATAATATATCTAGCTGTTTATATCTGCTAAATTCATAGATTTAGTTTATTCTGGGGAATTTTTATGGTCTTGTGAGAACAAAGTAATACCTTAAGAAAAAAAAAAGTTTAAACTTTTTTTTTTTTTTTTTTTTTTTGAGACAGTTTTGCTCTGTTGCCCAGGCTGGAGTGCAGTGGCGCCATCTTGACTCACTGCAAGCTCTGCCTCCCGGGATTCACACCATTCTCCTGCCTCAGCCTCCCGAGTGGCTGGGACTACAGGTGCCCGCCACCACATCCAGCTAATTTTTTGTAGTTTTAGTAGAGAAGAGGTTTCACCATGTTAATCAGGATGATCTTGATCTCCTAACCTCATGATCCACCCGCCTTGTCCTCCCAAAGTGGTTTAACCACTCTTAAACTTAGCAATGCCAAACATAGAGATTGAGCCAATGTATTAAATTCTCGTCAGAATAATTATAACATAACTAGCACTCTCAGACGGTGGGATGTACACTAAGGAAAAGAGATAAAATATCAAAATCAAGGAAAAAACCTGTTTCTCTTCAGAATCAATCCTGTTTCTCTTCCAGTATTTTTTTTTTCTAACACCACCATCTAGCTTAACTAGAAACTTAGCAATCCATTGTAATTCCTCTTTTACTCTCACAATGTACATCCAGTTGAATAAATTCCAGTCTGTTCTAGTTTCTAAATAGTTCTTTAAACAATTTATTCTTATCTTTAATGTCATCATCCTTGTCCTGGCCATCACCATCACCCACTTGATATACATATTCAACTTCTAAAGTGGCTTCATTCATTTTGTTCTTTCTGTCCTCCAATTTTTTAGACATACCTTTTGCTTACAACTTTTCAGAACATTTATTTTTCCTTTAAAATAAGCACTAACGATTACTCTCTAGTCTACGGAGTAAAAATGTACCTAATTCAGCACCTGCATACTTTCCACTTTGTATGTTATTTTGCATAACTGTTCTATTCCATTCACACTGACTTTCTTTCTGCTCCTCAAACAGTTTAAGATTATCTGAGCCTCAAGGTCTTTGCCCATAATATTCCTTATGCTCAGAGCTGGCATTCAGCAAAGATGCATTGGCACTACATAACTGGTTTGTGAAATATAAAATATTCCCAAACCTGTTGGCAAATAGCTACTGACCCAACCCCCTCATGTGCTCCACTACTGCTCTGATCTGCAAGCTCCTTATTTGGGCCTCCCCAGATATCCTCACAATTAACAATTAAAGAACTAATTGCAATAGCCAGGGTCCCCATGATAATTTTGTGGCTTTCTGCCTAGCATCTATTTTGAGTGGTGCCTATAATAAATGTCCCACTTTCTAGGCAATGCCATTGGCTCTTTTAAGGGATCCTAGATGGCAGACGTATATGTTCCATATACATCCTACTCTCAGACCCAGGAAAGCACAGTTGTGTACCAAAATGAAGCTGTGTAACATTCATCAATCTATCAAATACATTTTCTCTACATAGCACCTAGACAAAGAGGCTTATTGATTATCATACCAAATGTAGAATTCTACAGTGTTCTCTGTTGAAATATTTTATTTATTTTCTTCGTAAGTCTTTTTAAAACCCTCTATTATCATGGTTATTTTTCCTTTACTTTTTTTTTTTTTTGTAGCTTTAAATTTCAGGGTTGTTTTATTCTCTATTGTTTCTCCTAGTGTCCAGCATAAATAGTAGATCCTTTGATGTGTTTGTTGAATTAATAAATCTATCAATTTATCATGCCTCTGGCATAAAGAAAATAGAGATCATTTTGGTTTTTGGATGTAAGAAGTGTTATCAACAATGTGGACCTAAGAATATAAGGGAAGCAAGAATTCTTACTATTCAAGTCCAACTCAAAAGAACTGATATTCCTAGAGAGTTGTAAAGATTACATAACTTTCAATAATATATTATTTTGTCCAATCCTTTCTCAAAGTAGCTCTCTGTCTATTAGCTTTATTTCTTTATATCCAAGTAAGTCTTCTGTCAATGGAGAAGAGAGTTGAGAGTATTTACTTATTTGGCGGGGGGGAATGTATCCAATGCTCATGTCTTCTTAGTGTGATTTCTCCACACGTCATCAAGATAGCACACACAGTTGACCTGTGTGGAAGAGATCACTACTTACTTACCAATATCCACTCTCCCCTTCTCTCACACAAAAATATAACTTCAAATTTGGTAAAACATATATCTATACAGAATATAAACTATGATTTTCCAGCATACTTTATAGCAAGATATGGTAATGCTACAAAATTCTAATCAATTGGATGTGAACAGAAAATATATATGCTGCCTTATGAGTATACGCTATGCTAAAATTTGAAGATAGCAAGGAGCAGAAATATTTATAACCCAGTCCTTGCATTAAAGGAGCTCAGCGTTTTCAGAGTTATGTAAAATGTAATTTGATATATTACAGGGCTTTATACCTGAAATAAAACAGATTCAGATAAAGTTGGCAAGTAAAATTGGTTAATATTTTCTACCTTCAGGATCTGGTAACAATGAATGATTTGCATTCAGGTCCAACATCTACTTGGAAATAAGTTAAGCTTTGTCCACATTCTGGCATTAGTCATATACAGGAATATCTATGAAAGGCATTGTTTAAACTTTGATGGAAGGCATAATGGGAGATAGAAAAAACTACAATTTTGGAATCGATATGATTTCTGGGAATAAATCCACTGTGGTTAATAAAATCTGAATTCAGGAAAAGCAACTATGGCCAGGGGTAGAAGTAGCTTCTGGGAGAGCATGATGACTATACTTGATTTTACCCTTGATCTAAACTCATGTAGCCCATCCACATTCTTGGAACTGTTTAAAACAGACACACACACAACAAACAAGTAATGACCTAGCTGTAAATTAAATAATTCTAACAACTGAGAATGGTGCAATGCTCCTTTGAATCATAGAATAGAATGATTTTACTTCTACAGGAACAAAGACAAGAAGTGATGGTCAATATCAGTAGTATGACTCATAAGGAGAAGAATACTGGAGAGAAGAGTGAATAATACTGGAGACAACCATGTCTGGGTCCAAAAAGTAAAACTACCATGAGACATAGCACCGGGGAACTCTACAGGGAAGTGTAGAGAAGGGTACTTGAAGCAGGACAGCTTCAAGGAAGGGCCCAAGAGGCAACTTATTAGCAACCAGAATCTAGCTCAAGGCAGAACAGTTGCCTGAAAAGAAGGAAATGGAATGAAAGATCAGGGGCATAGGCTGTGGTTTACAAAAATGTTGAGAACACAACTAGGAGCCGAGCATCCTGAGGGGCAAACCATTCTGTTGAAGCAGTGGTCATCCTGAGAAACACAGTGTGAGTGATGTAATTGCAGGCATGTCAGGGCAATGTCAAAGGTACTGTTATTGCAGGAGTATATGCAGCTAATTTAAATCAACTAGGAACATATGAAAGACTTCTAAATACTCTTAGAGACACTGGAAGGATGAACGTGAAATGAAAGTCTGGGAGTCTACAATTTCACAGATGTAACTACGGAGTTACCCAAGTTCAGATTAATCATTAATGGGATTGAATTTGTACCCAGAGATGTGAAAGCCTACCACATCCAAACTACAGAGAGCTGAGAATAAAGATAAGTTTAAGTTTTAAAGTAAACTTTCATTCTGGACGTGTGTGGTAGCTTGTGCCTGTAATCCCAGCACCTTAGGAGGCCAAAGCCGGAGTATTGCTTGAGCTCAAGAGTTTGAGACCAGCCTGGGCAATACAGTGACACCATCTCTACAATATTAAAAAACAAACAAACAAACAAACAAAAAATCAGAAAAACAAAAAACAAAAAACATGGTGGTGCATGCCTGTTGTCCCAGCTACGTGGGAGTCTGAAGTGGGAGAATTCCTCAAGTCCAGGTAGTTGAGGCAGCAGTGAACTGTGATCACACCACTGCACTCCAGCCTGGATGAGAGAACAAGACCCTGTCTCAAAAATAAATAAATAAATACAAATAAAAAAATAAATTTATTCATGTTAAAAGGGAAATGTAAATCAATTGTATAAATCCAGATTATGCAAAATGCAATAATTCTAGGGAAGCAGCAGGCCTCTAAATAATTATTATTTTAATCCACGAATATAGATATTCATAGTTTTGCCACCCGTGATATGACAGAATTTGGAAGCAAAAAAAAAAAAAAAAAAAAAAGTAAGCTTATGAGTGTGTATTCCAAAATGTATTTTCTTTAGGATTTTCACGTCTATGTTCATATTGGTATGTAGTTTTCTTTTTTTGTTGTGTCCTTGTCTGGCTCTGGTATTGGGGTGAAACCTACTCCCTAGGCTTAATTAGGGAGAACTCCTTCCTCATTGATTTTTTGGAAGACTTTCAGGACTATTGGTAACAGTTCTTCCTTGTATATTTGGTAGAATTTGCCTGTGAATCCTTCTGTTTTTGGGCTTCCTTTTCTTGGGAGACTTTTTTATTACTTATTCACTCTCACTACTTGTTACTGATTTGTTCAGGATTTCTATTTCTTCCTGGTTCAATCTTGGAAGGTTGTATGTTTCCAGGAATTTATCCATTTTATCTAGGCTTTTAGTTTGTAGATATATAGCTATTCATATTAGTGTCTGATGATCTTTTCTATTTCTGTGGTATCAGTTGTAATGTCTCCTTTTTTATTCCTGATTATGGTTATTTGGATCTTCTCTCTTATTTTCTTTGTTAGTCTTGCTAATGGGCTATCCATTCTCTTTATCTTTTCAAAGAACCACCTTT
The DNA here is from genome assembly GCF_037993035.2 of Macaca fascicularis. Lineage (NCBI taxonomy): Eukaryota > Metazoa > Chordata > Mammalia > Primates > Cercopithecidae > Macaca > Macaca fascicularis. Next base: position 76,739,793 of record NC_088376.1, read on the forward strand.
TAATTTGTTATTTTTTTTCTCAATTTTTTTTTAGTTCTCCTCTGACCTTTGTTATTTTCTTTCTTTTGATAGCTTTGGGTTTGGTTTGCTATATGCAGAAGACTGAAATTAGACCCCTATCTCTCACTATGTTAAAAAAAAAAAAAAAAGAAATAACTGAAGATGGGTTGAAGACTTAAATGTAAGACCTCAAGCTATAAAAATCCTGCAAGAAAACCTAGGAAAAACTCTTCTGGACATTGGTCTAGGTGAATAATTCATGACTAAGACTTCTAATGATCTCTTTTGATCTTGTTATTGATCAAGAGAACAAGATTAGATCACACTTTATAGTATTTTTGGCTATCTTATATTTATATAAAATATTTTATATTTATAAAATTAACACAATCTTCTGTGATAACATGACACCTTTATTACTGAGGTCTAAGCTCTGACTTTTTTCTCTTGCCCAAATTCCTATCTAAAGGGTTGGGGGAGTCATACCCTACAAACCATAAATTCTCATCAGATGGGTTTTATTTAACCCTATATATTGTAACTTACTTTCCAATCTGACTCTGGCATAACGTTATGTGGCAAAGAAGAAAGTCAAAATATTTTACCCCCAAAGCATGCTTCCTTGCCATATATTGAAATGGTCCTGCAAAGCTGTCCTTTGTGGGAATATATGTGCATCTGTAAATAATCTCTATTAACATAGCTAGATCTTTTTCTTCCCGGCCCTCTCAATCCTGAAGGGATTTGGATAAGAATCTAGCACCTTTGAAAGGTTTGAATAGAAAACACTTGTCATCTATTTTCTCTAAAGGCAGCCACCATAAGACTTCAAAAGAACCTTGGTCTCCACAATCTTTTAACTTGACCTGAACATTTTTTTTAAAATTGATCCCAGGTCTTTAGACAAACTAAACCAATTGTCAATCAGAAAACTTTAAATTTACCTATAGCCTGGAAGTTCCACCCCAGCTCTTCTGACCCCTTTAAGTTGTCCCGCCTTTCTGAACCAAACCAATGTATTTCTTAAGTGCATTTGACTGGTGCCTCCCTAAAATATATAAAACCAAACTGCACCCAACCACCTTAAGCATATGTTCTCAGGACCTCCTGAGGTCTGTGTTATGGGTCATGGTCACTCATATTTGGCTCATAATAAATCTCTTAAAATATTTTATAGGGTTTGACTCTTTTTGTTGACATTACTTTATCAAACAAAACACTATCTCTGATTTCTTATGTCTGCTTCCATGACATTGGCCAATATTTTCATTTCTTATTTTCTTTTTGAAGCACTGCCTAGCTAATTTCCAACACCAAATCAATTCAACTGGCTAACAAACCATTAACTAGCCTATCTTGCATTTCACTTCAGAGGAAAAAAAAAAGGAAAAAGGAAAACATTAATCCGCAGATTGTTCCCTTTATAAATCTCTGCTATCTAAATTTGATACAGTCAGCAATCCAGCCTGAAAATTTCTATTTATTTGTCTCATCGTCTCCTTTTCTTCAAATAAACCCAGAAAACCTGAGACAGATCTCAGTTAATTTAGAAAGTTTATTTTGCCAAACCTAAGGATACACACCCGTGATACAGCCTCAGGATGTCCTGGCAACCTGTGCCCAAGGTGGTCAGGGTGCAGCTTGATTTTATACATTATAGGGAGGCATGAGACATCAATCAAGTACATTTAAGAAATATATCCTTTTTTTTTTTGGACTCCCACACAATAATAATGGGAGACTTTAACACCTCACTGGCAACATTAGACAGATCAATAAGGCAGAAAGTTAACAAGGATATCCAGGAATTGAACTCAGCTCTTCACCAAGCGGACCTAATAGACATCTACAGAACTCTCCACCCCACATCAACAGAATATACATTCTTCTCAGCACCACATCGCACTTATTCCAAAATTGACCACATGATTGAAGTAAAGCACTCCATAGCAAACGTAAAAAACAAAAATTATAACAAACTCTCTCTCAGACCACAGTGCAATCAAACTAGAACTCAGGATTAAGAAAGTCACCCAAAACCACTCATCTGCATGGAAACTGAACAAACTACTCCTGAATGACTACTGAGTATATAATGAAATGAAGGCAGAAATAAAGATGTTCTTTGAAACCAATGAGAACAAAGATACAACATACCAGATTCTCTCGTACACTTTAAAGCAATGTGTAGAGGGAAATTTATAGCACTAAATGCCTGCAGGAGAGATCTAAAATTGACACCCTAACATCACAATTAAAAGAACTAGAGAAGCAACAGCAAACACATTCAAAACTAGAGAAGCAAGAGCTAGCAGAAGGCAAGAAATAACTAAGATCATAGCAGAACTGAAGGAGACAGACACACAAAAAACCATTCAAAAAATCAATGAATCCAGGAGCTGGTTTTTTGAAAAGATAAACCAAATTGATAAACTGTTAACAAGACTAATAAAGAATAAAAGAGAGGAGAATCAAACAGATGCAATAAAAAATGATAAAGGGGATATCACCACTGATCTCACAGAAATACACACTACCATCAGATAATACTATAAACACTTCTATGCAAATAATCTAGAAAATCTAGAAGAAATGGATAAATTCCTAGACAGATATACCATCTCAAGACTAAACCAGAAAGAAGTTGAATCCCTTTCTGGTTCTGAAATTGAGGCAATAATTAATAGCCTACCAAGCAAAAAAAGTCCAGAACCAGAAGGATTCACAGCTGAATTCTATCAGAGATCAAAAGAGGAACTGGTTCCATTCCTTTTGAAACTATTCAAATCAATAGAAAAAGAGGGAATCCTCCCTAACTCATTTTACTAGGCCAACGTCATCCTGATACCAAAGCCTGCAGAGACTCAACAAAAAATAGAATTTTAGACCAATATCCCTGAAGAATATCGATGCAAAAATCCTCAATAAAATACTGGCAAACCAAATCGAGCAGCACATCAAAAAGCTTATCCACCACAATCAAGTTGGCTTCATCCCTGGAATGCAAGGCTGGTTCAATATATACAAATCAATAAACATAATCCATTATATAAACAGAACCAAAGACAAAAACCACATGATTATCTCAATAGATACAGAAAAGGCCTTTGACAAAATTTAACAGCCTTCATGCTAAAAACTCTCAAAAAACTCTCAGTAAACTAGGTATTGGTGGGACATATCTCAAAATAATAAGAGCTATTTATGACACACCCACAGCGAGTATCATACTGAATGGGCAAAAACTGGAAGCAATCCCTTTGAAAAGTGGCAATCACACAAGAGAAAGAAATAAAGGGTATTCAGTTAGGAAAATAGGAAGTCAAATTTTCCCTGTTTGCAGATGACATGATTGTATATTTAGAAAACCCCAGCCCCAAATCTCCCTGAGCTAATAAGCAACTTCAGGAAAGTCTCAGGATATGAAATCAATGTGCAAAAATCACAAGCATTCCTATACACCAATAACAGACAGAGAGCCAAATCATGAGTGAACTCCCATTCACAATTGCTTCAAAGAGAATAAAATACCTAGGAATCCAACTTACAAGGGATGTGAAGGACCTCTTCAAGGAGAACTACAAACCACTGCTCAGTGAAATAAAAGAGGACACAAACAAATGGAAGAACATTCCATGCTCATGGACAGGAAGAATCAATATTGTGAAAATGGCCATACTGTCCAAGGTAATTTATAGATTCAATGCCATCCCCATCAAGCTACCAATGAGTTTCTTCACAGAATTGGAAAAAACTACTTTAAAGTTCATATGGAACCAAAAAAGAGTCCGCATTTTCAAGACAATCCTAAGCCAAAAGAACAAAACTGGAGGCATCACCCTACCTGACTTCAAACTATACTACAAGCCTACAGTAACCAAAACAGCATGGTACTGGTACCAAAACAGAGATATAGACCAATGAAACACAACAGAAACCTCAGCAATAATACCACACATCTACAGCCATCTGATCTTTGACAAACCTGACAAAAACGAGAAATGGGGAAAGGATTCCCTATTTAATAAATGGTGCTGGGAAAACTGGCTAGTCATATGTAGAAAGCTGAAACTGGATCCCTTCCTTACACCTTATACAAAAATCAATTCAACATAGACTAAAGACTTAGATGTTAGACCTAAAACTATAAAAACCCTAGAAGAAAACCTAGGCAATACCATTCAGGACATAGGCATAGGCAAGGACTTCATGACTAAAACACCAAAAGCGATGGCAACAAAAGCCAAAATTGACAAATGGGATCTAATTAAACTAAAGAACTTCTGCACAGCAAAAGAAACTACCATCAGAGTGAACAGGCAACTTACAGAATGGGAGAAAATTTTTGCAATCTACTCATCTGACAAAGGGCTAATATCCAGAACCTATAAAGAACTCAAACAAATTTACAAGGAAAAAACAACCCCATCAGAAAGTGTGCAAAGGATATGGACAGACCCTTCTCAAAAGAAGACATTTATGCAGCCAACAGACACATGAAAAAATGCTCATCATCACTGGCCACCAGAGAAACGCAAATCAAAACCACAATGAGATACCATCTCACACCAGTTAGAATGGTGATCATTAAAAAGTCAGGAAACAACAGGTGCTGGAGAGAATGTGGAGAAATAGAAACACTTTTACACTGTTGGTTTTACTGTAAACTAGTTCAACCTTTGTGGAGGACAGTGTGGCGATTCCTCAAGGATCTAGAACTAGAAATATCATTTGACCCAGCCATCCCATTACCTGGCATATACCCAAAGGATTGTAAATCATGCTGCTATAAAGACACATGCACACGTATGTTTATTGTGGCACTATTCACAATAGCAAAGACTTGGAACCAACACAAATGTCCATCAATGATAGACTGGATTAAGAAAATGTGGGACATATACACCATGGAATACTATGTAGTCATAAAAAAGGATGAGTTCATGTCCTTTATAGGGCCATGGATGAAATTGGAAACCATCGTTCTGAGCAAACTATCGCAAGGACAGAAAACCAAACACCACATGTTCTCACTCATAGGTGGGAATTGAACAATGAGAACACATGGACACAGGGTGGGGAACATCATACACCATACACCAGGACCTGCTGGGCAGTGGGGGCAGTGGGGAGGGATAGCTTTAGGAGATATACCTAATGTAAATGATGAGTTAACAGGTGCAGCCCACCAACATGGCACATGTATACATTTGTAACAAAAGGGGAAGTTGTGCACATGTACCCTAGAACTTAAGGTAAAATAATAATAATAATAATAATAATAATAAATAAAGAAATACATTGATTTGGTCCAGAAAGGTGGGACAGCTGAAAGTGGGAGTTGGGGGTGTAAATTGAAATATTTTCTGGTTGACAATTGGTTAAGTTTATCTAAAGACCTGGGACCAAGAGAAAGGAATGTTTAGGTTGCAATAAGAGGTTGTGGAGACCATAGTTCTATCATGCAGATGAAGCTTTTGGCTTGCAGGCTTCAGAGAGAAACAGGCTGTAAAATGTTTCTTATCAGACTTAAAGTCTGTGTTGATATTAATGCGAGAGGCATAATGAGGCATGTCCTACCCCACATCCCTTCATGACCTGATCCAGTCTTTCAGGTTAAATTTTAAAAGCTCTGGATGAGGAAGAAGTCCGTTTAGATGGATGGAGGGGCCTTAGAATTTTATTTTTGGTTTATATTCAGAAAGGCAGTGCTCACTTTTGCTCACGTTACATTTTATCAGATTTCTTATACAATCCTTTTCCTTCCCTCATATATTATTATAATTCAGGGTTGTTACATATCCTCTCATGATGCAATTTTTATAAATTTTAATGATTTCTTCATCTAGATAACTAAACAACATTTCTTTAATGAGCTCCTGACTCACATGTCCAATTGAATACAAAACATCACCATTATCTCAGGAACAGCATGGTTTAACACTGACATCATTTTCTCCCTTGTTTTTTATTTCTGAATGTCAGTTTTAGTGAGTATCGATATCATCTACACAGCTGTCAAAGCCAAAAATCTGGTGTTGTCCTCATATCTGCATTCATCTTTCCTTACACACAGTCAACTGGCCTCCAGTTCCTGTTGATTCTGGCCTCCAAATCCTCCAGTTCTGGCCTCTAATTGCTATCGTCTCTAAACTCGCTGCCAATTCCTGTTGATTCTACTGCCTAATTAAATCTGTAAAATTCCTACTTTTCTCCACTTCCTGTATCATATTTATTTAATTTAGATAACATTATTTACCTTCCTTGATTTAAAAAATATCTTAACTAATATTTTTCCATATCTCTAGGTCTATTCTTTCACTAAGTTGACTTAAAGTAATTTTTCTAATACACAAAATATGTCATGTCACTCTTTAGCTTAACATTCATCAATAAATGTCTATTACTATTAGTAGTAAGTTCAAACTTTTTACTATGACTAAAAATTTGTGAGACGAAATTAATATATTATTAAGGAAAAATTACAACCCATAAGAAAGGGTGATTCTAAAGAAAACATCTGACAGCAGTTACTGGAAAAAGAAAATCACGCTAAGTTGGGAGCCTTCAATCAAACCAATGACAAGTTTTTCTTGTTGTTGTTCTATTTTTTGGTGTGTGTATATGTCACGGGAGGATAAGTGTTGAGGAGATCAGATAATCATAACCCAAGGTGATAATGAACTCTAAATGTTAAAAAAAAAAAGTAGAACGGGAAGCTAGAACCACATCTATTGTTGCAACAGTGAATTCTAGTAACGGAGGATTGAGCAGTAAGTAATCATTATCTTACTATAGAGACTAGAGTTATTTTATTTTTATTTTTTAGCCAGTAAAAAATAGTTAATGATGCAACATTTTGAATAAATATTTATTTAAAGGTATTTACACTTTCTGAAAACAAAGGAAAAACCCCAGGTAGAAACTAAAAGCAGTATTTTCAGGCTTTTAGAATTGTTGAATAGTGCAATATTTACAACATAGAAAGCATCATGGGGAAAATAAAATTCTTAACTTTCTCAAGGCTTATTTCTCAAAATAAGAGCATCAGTTTTACCCCAGGTTTAACGATGGCCAAACTGTTTGATATTTGACAAGAGAAAGGAAGTCACCTCCCTCGGGAAAAACTTAGTGAAGCAGGATATCACTCTCTATAGATGTTTAAGGGAGGGAGGCATATGGTTGACTTTGCTACTCAAATCCGAGGGAAGAGACTTTAAAGAAATTAGCCAATAACTTTTTATGTGGTTTAATATATACTGGAAAGGATGCATGCCGACCTGTTTCAATGTTAACGTAGAAATGACAGAGACTGGGCCGGGCGCGGTGGCTCAAGCCTGTAATCCCAGCACTTTGGGAGGCCGAGACGGGCGGATCACGAGGTCAGGAGATCGAGACCATCCTGGCTAACCCGGTGAAACCCCGTCTCTATGAAAAAAATACAAAAAACTAGCCGGGCGAGGTGGCGGGCGCCTGTAGTCCCAGCTACTTGGGAGGCTGAGGCAGGAGAATGGCGTAAACCCGGGAGGTGGAGCTTGCAGTGAGCTGAGATCTGGCCACTGCACTCCCGCCTGGGCGACAGAGTGAGACTCTGTCTCAAAAAAAAAAAAAAAAAAAAAAAAAAAGAAATGACAGAGACTGGAGAGAGATGCATTGTTGGAATAGTCAGCCAAGCTGCTAGGACAAGCTCACTTCAGTTTCCAGTTCCTCAGAGGTGAAAAAGATAGATCCATTCAAGTTGACAGCTCCCTAAATGCAGAAATAATTCTAAGCAGAAATATATTTATTAAAGAATTTTATATAAGAAATTGGTCACAGGTATCTTGGACTAACAGGTCTACTAATTCTTGATCTCGGTCCTCCTTCTCAGTAACTGGCAGCACTATCCATTCAGTTGGTGAAATCAAAACCTTATAGTTATTCTTAATTTCACTTATACACTTTTAATCCATTAGCAAAAAATGTCAGTATTAATTCTATATAGATTACAAATCTGATTTTTTTTTCTTTTTTCAGCACTAATATACTAAGTTATCTTGAGCTCTCTCCATTTGCATGAAACAGGATCAACGCTTAGTGAATATTTTTTGAACAATTGATTGAAAATTATGTATGCATTGATTTGCAAAAAGACTCTGTGAGAATATTTCCATTTTATTTTTAATTAAAAAATAATTTTAAACAGGATGCTCATTACTTTCCAAACTTATTCAGGATGGGATTAACTGTATAATCGTCTCTTGACAACTCTTCTGATTTCTGATTGTAGAAATTTTACTGATACCTTAAAATTCTTTTAAGATATTATCTTTGCTAGGAAATTTTCCCTCATTCTTCCAAGGAAATATTATTTATTACTCTCTAAATCTCCATGTATATACTCCAGATTTATCTCTCTGTGGTGCTTAAAACATGTTTTCCTGACATTTAGTTATTGTTCTGAATATTAAAAACTCCTTTAGTCCATCTTCTTTCAAATAATAAGACATAGCAGGTTCTACTATTGTCATATTAGAATCCTTCTTTCCCCATGAGTTAATGTGGTTATAATGTGACTTCTTTTAACAAAATAATTAAAACACCCACATGCACTATATGTATGGCATGTATTATATTTAAATTCCACATATAGCCTTATTGGTAAGTATTTCTATATAAGGGAATGAAAGAAATAATAATTGAACGAAGAGTAAAGTCTGTCTGGCAGGATGAACTAAGAACAGTAAAATACAAATATTCATGTTTTAAGAAGAAGCATTTTTAAATGTGCATATATAAGAAATATAGAAAATGAAAAAAATAGCTTCACATACTAATAGTGATAATAATTTATTACCTGTGCGTAGTACAATTGGTTTGTTTAAAGAAACCGCATTATAATCACTTTAACTCACTTCAGGGTGTTTAATGTAACAATACCATTTCCTGCTGTGTCTTATTACTTAAGTGGAGTTGCAATTTGGTTTTCCTGCTGACTCTTCAATTGTATTCTCTAGACAAAGACAGATAGTAACTTACATCAAATTATACTTGTTTATCTAAGGAGAACATTGATCAATACCATATGATCTGAGGCCAGCCATCTTTTTTCCCTAATCACACTGCGTTTAAGGAAGCGCGAAGATATCTGTCATTTTCAAATATTGGCTCAATTCAATTTACCACACATTAGGCAGCTCTGATGTGCTGCATTATGCTTGCCATTATGTAAGATTTTAGGTACACAATCTAGTTGGGCAACACACTATTTGCCCAGCACTTTGCACATTAGATAAGAGATCACATTCATTATGATGTTTAATTATCAGGATAATGAATATGATTAGTCATAGTAACTAGCTAAGTAGGTAAGGGAGGTAGTATTAATCACACTTTATAGTTTTAGACATTGTTTTAGAGATTACGGTTCTAACTGTGGTGTTTCAACCACAAACTCCTCATTTCGTGTTACAGAATATTGTGCTTCATAATTACAACTACCTTCTATTTTATCTCTTGGTCATCTCATCATCTAAACCAAATTGTACATGTGAATGAAGTGCCCAACACCACACCTTAGCCTCATAATTTCTCTAACATAATTTCATACCATACACTAAATCTTCATATCATTCTAAATGGCAGAATCCCTGGAATTCAGGAGCTCAACCATGTACATGTATGCAATTTCTTTCCTTGCAGGCCTTTTATTCCATTAGCTCTATTCTGGCTGATCTTTGTTCATATCAAGCCCCTAACTCTCTATACTTTCTTTATCTTTCAGATCTCTCCTGGCTTCCTTCATTTTCTTACAAGATGATTTCATACAATAACTCATTTTAATCACTCTCTGGTCAAAAGTAGAAATTTAGTTTCTGTCTTGCTATGTTTTACCACCACCTTGCAACACCCTTCTCCACAATAGCACCAGATCTGTTCAATGTGTGGAGGAGTCCTGTGTGTCGATTTCACCCGAAACTTATGATCTGGGTCCTCATTTGGCCTTCATTGTTATTATACACTTTATACATTCCTCTTGGCATTCACCCCAAACTCACCTTTACTCCCAGGTTCCCTCTTTCCACCCATTCAGGAGATGAATTGGTGATTTTATTTCAGCAACATAAAGGGATGACAGCACTTGAGCTAATCCTTACTTCCCTGGCCTGATGCCTGTAATTTTATTTTCATGTCCAATTAGTCTTATTACCATTTGTTTTTCTCACTGAAGTAAATGGTTTCTGTCCATCTTGTGAAAATAAAGTTTCCATCAACACAATTGATTTCATTTTCTTGTGTTTCCTGAAAGACTTTTTCTCATATATTACCTCTTCTTACCTATATCTTCAAACTCATCTTCCATACTGACATTTTACAACTTTATAACAGCATTTACATATTCTGGAGGACTTCTAGCGTTTTTTTTTTTTAAAAAAAAAAAACCTCTTTCAACCTCTGCTTTCTCACATTTTGTCTTTCTTACTCTTTTATCCCCCCTCTTCTTCCCTTCTTGCCTCTGCTCCTTCTTGGAAGCAGCTAGTTGTCCAATAATTTTTTTCTAAGAGCGCTTCTATTCTTTCTATTCTATCGTCCTTTTCATTGTAGTTGTCCTTATTGCCATTCACTAATTATTGTGACTTCTCCCTCCTTCTACTAATGTGGTACTAGCTTGCCTCCTTAAACATAAGTATATTGTGCCCAGCCACAGAAACACATATCAGAGCTGTCAGTGTACCCACCACCTTACCCCTAGGATCCATTTGCTATTTTAGCATACAAAGGCTCACATGTTTTTCTCCACCAAAATACAGACTGTGTCTCTTTTTGAGCCACCAAAATTTTAAAAGCTGAGTGTTTTACATCACCACATTAAAAATCTTAAAACTTAACTGACACATGATGGGGTAGAATAATGCAGGTTCTGTGCCTTCTGTGCCCTGTGATCAGGACAACTTTCAGGTTTGACTTGCCCAGTCTCGTGAGTTGCCCTTATGATGGAGCCGGAAGTACTCTTTAGGGAACTCTGCTTGATAGTGCAACCCTACTTGGCTTTCTTTCTTTTTAGTTCCATTTCTCCAATTTCCTACATGTTTTAGCTACAAACACTTACTATTGATATCACTTTCACATAAACTGCCAGCTGGGGAACCCAAACTAAAACAAAACAAAACCAAAAAATGTGTGGAATTAATATGTGTCATCCCAGGCTTAAGGAGCTCATCTCATGTATGATTCACCACTTACTATTTTCCTCTACCCTGGAAATTGGCAATATTCCAAACAGTGACTGCTCCGTTGGCCAGAGGCCTAGATTGAGAAAAGTATGAAGCAAAGCCCACAGTTAAGTTATAATGGACACGTTGCATGAGGATAAAAATGACGCTTTCCTTTTAAAAGATGCTAAATTATCAAATTGTTTGTTACTACAGCATAATCTAGCCAATCCTTCTACTAATGGACATGAATTTACACTTCATTTGTATCAATTTATATGTTATCAAACCAAGCTAGGTTATGCTGTGGTGATAGATTCCCAAATCTCAATGGCTTGCAATGAGAAAGGTTCATTTTTCGAGTCTGCTGGTCTCCTCATTCCTGGACTCATTCTGGTGAAAGAGCACACCATAAAATGTGCTTGTGGCTCTGGCAGAGGGAGAAAGAAAGCTCTAGACATTACAAGAAAATATTCAGCACATGTGACTAACTCTCATAACTCATTGGCTAACAGCTGTCATATGACATCATCTGACCACAGTGGAACCAGGAAATATAATTCTACATTATATCCTACATTATAATTCCTGGCCCCACTGTTGTCAGATGAGTAGTACAAAATAATCTCAGTCTCTCAAGACTGAGAGGTGAAAATATTCAGAGAATTGTTTTAGTGAGATTGGTATAGTTTTCAACTCATGGATGTCCGGTTTCCATCCAAACTATTCCCTAAACCTGTTATCACCAAGGTCACCAAATACATTTTAACTTTGTGTCTCTTGAGCTATCCTTTGTACTTTAAATTGTTGAATACGATATTCTTTATTAAATTATTTGATTTGTTCTATTATTTAATTAAGTATACTTTAGAGTTTACATAATTGAAAAATCACAGGCTGGTTTAAAAGGTAACATGGGTTGTCTCTGGCTCAGGCAAAAAGCGAAAGGAGATAAAGGTAAATCTGAAAATTCTCCTGCCAGCACATTCCTAAAAATGCTAACGCAAACGGAAGTGGATATTATCCAAGTGGATAATTTATTAAGAAGAGGAAAGTAAAAGACAGAATATTTTAATACATTTTGGGTGGGAATATTTCCTTAAACAAGATATAATAAATACAAACCATAAAGGAGATATTACCATAAGTTTAGCACATTAATATTTAAGACTTTGTATGAATTAACACACAAAACATAAAAAATACAAACAAATTGTATACTGGAAAGAAATATTTTTCACCCATATATTGGATAAAAGGATTTCTAACAAGAATAATAGAAAGCTCCAATGATTAAGAAAAAAACAACAAAGAAATCATAAGGAGCTGATGAGACAAGAGATGAAGCATTTAAACAAGGCTCAGAGAAAAAACTCTGCCAAAATTTGCATATAAAAGTGAGTTGACTATCCATAACCTCTTGAGTAATCAGGGAAACAGAAATTAAAACCATATGATTTTATAGCCAATAGAATGAAAAATGTAATTAAATATAATAAATTGTTTTTAAAAATCATGTGCTAGAGAAACCAAAACTTGTAATTTTGCAGGTGAGTTTACAAATCAGTGTAACATTTTGGAAAGCAATTGCACAATATCTAATAAATTTGAAGTGGTGTATACTTTATATCCCAGTAATCTTGGGTCAAGAGAGACTCTCATATATGCACAGAGACCATTTAGAACACTGTCTGTTGAAGCACTTTTTGTAATAGAATAAATATGGGGGTAACTATTTCTTAATATTTACTGCATAAACTGGAATATTCATTCAATAAAATATTATATAGCAGGTACATTATATAAACTTATATAAACTGCATTATCCAGCATAAACATCAAATACAACATAGATATAACTTATGCACATAATTTTGAGGGAGGAAAATACAAAATAAGTTGTAAATTAAATATGTATAAAGTTAGATATACATACACAACTTTTAAAAATCGAAACAATAAATGTTATTTATCAATTCACTAATCTGAGGTAAAAGCATGAAAACTTGCCTATAAATATTATTTTCCACTTTCAGGATAGGAATCACCTCTAAGGTTGGAGATGAAGTGCACGAAAAACTGATAGGCAGCCTCTAAAATGGTTCCCAGAATTCTTGCCTTCTAATATTTATTCCTCTACATAAAAATTGCTCTCAAGTTTGGACTGGACCTAACAACTCACTTTTAATAGATTTAATATGACAAAGGTTATGGGATATCATTTCAGGGATTAGGTTATAAGGAGATGGTGGCTTCCATCTTGAGTTTCCTCCCCAGCTCACTCTCTCGCTTGCTCTGAGGAAACCAGCTGGCATGTTGTGAGCTGATCTATGGAGCGGCCCATACGGCAAAGAATTGAAGAGGCCAGAGGCTAATTGCTCAACTAGTGAGGAACTAAGGCTCTTATCCAATAGCCTAGGAGGAAATGAATCCTAGTAGCAACCAGGTAAGTGAGCTTGGAAGCAGATCCTCCCACAGTAGCCCAGCCGTCAGATGAGACCGCAGGCCTGGCTGACACCTTGAGGTACCAGTGCCTGGCCAAGGAATGTTTAGATTCCCACTCCACAGAAATGATAAAATAATGAGTGTCTATTGTTTTAGATCGTGAAGTTTTGGGGTAAATTTCGAAGCTGCAACAGCTAACTAATACAGGAAGGTTGGAGAAGTAACTGAAAATGTCTGACAACCTGGTAAAATCAGTGAATTTCCACCAAGACTCTTGTTCAATTTCTCTGTACTTAGCTTGGCTTTACCATACTCTGTGATTTTAACCTCATGCTAGTGGTAAGATAACTATCACAGCTTCGTGCTTTACAGTCACTCATATCTAGCCAGTGCTGTCCAGTGAAAATATAATGGGAGCCACAAATATAATTTTAAAATTTTTAGAAAATGTGCTTAAAAAAGTAAATACAACCTGATAAAATTAATTTTAATAATATATTTTATTTAACCCAACATAATCAAAACACTTATTCCCACCCGTAATCTACATAATCAAATTATTGAGATATTTTGCATTCCCTTTGTCATGCTAGATATATATATGTGAATATTTTGAAATATGTATAGGTGAAAAAGTGGATTCATATTTCAAAGTTTTTAAAAATATATTTAAAAGTTTTCCAATAATAAAATTGAGTATCAGTTTTTAAATTTAATTATGATTAATGAAATTTAAGAACATTTTCTTCTATCAAATTAAATAATTTTATTCAATTAAATACAATTTTATTTATTAACTTTGCTAGCTACATTTCAATTACCCAACAGCCACCTGTAACCAGTAGCTGCCATATTGGATGGTCTGATTCCAGAAAAATGTTTCTTGAAACATAACTTTTATTTTTTTCCAGCTATCAGCAATTTCTCTTTGTTGTTTTTTGGCTAATTTGGGCCATATATGAATATATATTTTAACTGATCCTTTTAAAGGGGTATAAAATTCTACTTTAGAAAAGTTGTTCTAACCCTTTCTGTGTTTTAGATTCACCTAGAGAGATTTTTAAAAATCCTGTGTTTCACTTTCAAATTCAGGCATTCTAATGAGCTTAGCTGGTTCTACGTATCAAATTGTTTTTTAAGAGCTTCTTGCAGGGGAAGGATTAAAAAAAAAAGTATGTTCTGTGTTTCTACTTACTAATTAAAACAGAACCTTTGAAATGGGTCCTGAGAATTGCTTTTTTTCTTTTCTTCCTAAGTTCCAAGTGATCCTGATGCTAGTTAAGGAAGGGAATAACTGGTTAGAATCAATGCCCAAGCCTGAGGATTGTGCTTGAGATAGATCTCCTGAAGACACAGGGCTTCACAGGAAGGAGAGATAATTACTGGATGGAAACCAGAACTGAGAAGAGAAATAAATTGTCTGTACATAATTGTACATCAACTGTCTATGCTATACTGTCTGGGTTTTCCTTCTAACTTTTAGGTATATTTTCAGTCTCTGTCACTCCTTTTACATTGTTGGCCCCCCCTTAAATGGTGTTATTCCCTAGGTTCCTGTTGCCAGCTTCTCACTGTGCATTTTGCTTTATTCCACTCTTTCCTATTTTGAGTTTTCACTACCATCTGTAACATGATCACTTTTGGTTCCAAAAAGAATAATCCATAACGCTTTGCCTTCTACATTTCAGATCATCACTTGAAAATAATTCTGATTCATTGCAACTTGACTGCCAGACACTTGTTTTTTCACATTAACTTTTGAAACTCAACATTAATACAGCAATTTTTATTGTTTTTGTGCTATAGCAGTTACTGTTTGTTGCAGCAATAAAATGTATGTCCAACACTATTGCTGTAATTTTTAGCTAATGAAAGAACTATTTCTTTTATTTTTTAAATTCAAAGCTATAAAATTGACTCCTGACTACCTATTGCTATTTTAGTGTTATTTTAGTGTGCTTCAATGATAAATATAATATGACCAGGCCTGAAACCTATACAAGTTTCAAAAAAGTAGGTTTTTGTTTATAATGTGCTAGAATCTAGGGTTTTTATTTATTTATTCATTTTTTGAGTCATTGGTGAAATTGCTAATATCCAAGAACCACAGCTTTGTCTCATCCATTGGCCTCTTCTGTAGCCTCTCTATAATAGTCTCTGGTAGGGTGGAAAGACTTTCAAGGATTTTCTTAAAGAAATATATTTGTTTTGTTATCTCTGAGAAACAGAGAGAAAATGCAAACATATTTGTGTTAGAATAATTTGACAGCATAACTGATGTAAATTTTCCAGAATGGGAGCAGTTATTTTTTCAAGTCAGCAGATTATTTAGAATAATATTCTGTAAGATTTCTCTGACTTAAAATTATTTATATTTCTTTACTCATTAATTTGTCTTCTAGGATCTTATCTAAATGGAATAAACAAAAATACAATGAAAACATTATGCTCAAATTTATTATGTAGAATAGTCATCCTATTGAGACTTTGGAAATATTGCACATTTTCATCAATAAACACAATTTAAGTGAAATGGATTCTTCCACAAATTTTAAACTAATTTTTAAAATTTCAAACATAAGTGAAAATTGTTTTTAAAATATTTAGTAAGAAAGTTAATTTTTCTTGGTTGGGTCTAAGAGCTGTGCTAGATTTTTCCTTTGAGGAATGAGGCCAAGAAGGAATAAAGGTAAGCCTGGGAAAAGGTAGACTTGTTTCTCTTGGCTGTCTCTGCTAAAGAGTCCTAATTCTTGGCCAGGCATATTTTTAGAACATTCTTGGCCCATATCTCTTTGTTAATAATAAGAATAATATCATGCCTGTAATCCCAACACTTTGGTTGGCCGAGGCGGCTGGAACACGAGATCAGGAGTTCAAGACCAGCCTGACCAATATGGCGAAACCCTGTCTCTACTAAAAATACAAAAATTAACCGTGTGTGGTGGTGCATGCCTGTAGTCCCAGCTACTCGAGTAGCTGAGGCAGGAGGATCAATTGAACTCGGGAGGTGGAGGTTGCTGTGAGCTGAGATTGTGCCACTGTACTCCAGCCTGGGCGACAGAGTGAGACTCCATCTTAAATAAATAAATAAATAAATAGTCCTAATTCTTTTGAATTATATTAATTATATTTCACCTGTGCCATGCTTGGCTTGGCGCAACCAGTTATACTGTAAATATACACAGTCATACCACAATGTGAGGCAGAAATGGCTAATTGATAATGACCAATATTTTAGACTATTCTTACAAAGATTTTCTTTGAGAAAGAAGTTTGTAGAGCAAGTTTTATGGATGTATGTATATATAAACCTACATCGCCAGCTAAATTTGGTTGGACATATGGACATATGGTTCTTCTGAGGGAACTTTAGGATTAAAATTGCAAAAATAGGTGAACATCACACTGTGGAAAGTTCTTAATGAAAGACTCACATTAATTTAGAAGCATAATCTAAAGATCTCCACTATTAAAACAGGGTTTCATGACTATGTACCTGGTCATATTTCATAGTATAAATTGTTAGAGTAAAATCTTATGATAGTATTGACAATGTAATAGAAGAAATACAATCAGCAGAACTTGTCAAGTAATTGTTAGAGAATTGTCAGGTCAAAAGTAAAGAGAAGAATAAAGTCAACAAAATTTTCTGCTTGTGTGATTGCTATTTTCAGGAAAAGTCAACTCAGAAATAAGCAGTCCTGGAGCAAGAGACTGATGTATAATTGCTAAGTAAATTAAGAGTCTTTCATTAAACATTTGGGGGTCTGCTATATTAGTTAGTTATTGAACAATATAACAAGGGAAAAAGTCATTCATCTTAATCATGGTAATTTTTAAAAGGTCAAATAACCAGGCTAGAATCACTCCAAGTTTAGCATTTTTTAGAACCATAATATGTAGTGTAATTTAAGTACTTTTATATTTATTTATTTTGCAATGTGTGATCAGTGTTAATGTTTTATTTTTGTTACTCTAAAAATTATATACAAGTATTCTATTTCTTTAAAAAATGAAAATGTTACAAAAGCAATAGATATAAAATAAGAAATTTGTACTTAAGACCTATATACATGCATAAATGGTATTGAATATATATTCATAATTCATAATTAATATTCATAATTCTAATACAAATATCTAATAGTATATTGAAAATTTTAATACATTGATATTTTAAACTTAAAATATTTTACACAAAACTAGGTTTATTTGCAAAAATGTATAAATTATACATTTTAAATACACAGAGCTCAACAGCAGTTTCAAAGACTCTTCTCTAAATGTTTGAGGTATTGGTACATTTAATTTCACTAACTATAATAGATAGAAATATTTATCTAGTTTTGTCAGTCTTTCCAAATATATTGCCAAAAATCAAGCCCTACTGAAAACCCTCTAAGAGAGCAGAATAATTAAGAAAAGAAATTACTATATGAAACAGTAAAAGAGAAAATCTGTATTGTCTAAAATGAAGAATGTTATTATACATGCTTTTCCATGAAGGACAATTCAGAAAATGTTTAGTGGCTTTAATGTATTAGATTTTGAAAAATATTTTTATAATTTCCAAATAATTAAAAAGTAAGAAATAATTTTATATTAAAATAAATGAGTTGTATTTATTATATTTATTTTCCATTTTTATTTATTAAATTTTAACTTACATTGAATATCTGTTTTAGCTCTCAAATTATATAATAATTTTCATAAGTAGTTCATAAGTATATTTATACTTTTTTGTATACCTTTGTCACTAAAGATTTTGTAATTGGGTTAATCAAAATCTAGTTATAAGAATGAGCAAAAATTTTAAAAGCATGTTTGTAGTTTTATGAGAAAAATAAATGACACAAAACAAACTCTAAAAAAAAAATAAAACAAATACTGGCTTTCATATTTCTTCTTTGTAAAAAACAGCTTTTATTGAGATATAATTCATATAGTATACAATTAACTATTCAAAGTATACAATTCAATGACTTTTAGTATAATTAGAGTTGTGCACCCTTTACCATCTAGGTTTACCATATTCCCATCAGTTCCAAAAGAAACACCATACCCAGTAGTAGTCACTTCCCATTTTCTCCCAACCACCTGTCTCCTCAGCCCCTAGCAACCACCAACCTACTTTCTGTGTCTATAGATGTACCTATTCTGAACATTTCATATAAATAGAATTACAAAATTATATGTCCACACAAAAACTTGTATAAGAATGTTCATAAGCAACATTTTTCATAATATGCAAAAGGTGGAAACCACCCAAATATCTTTCATATGCTCACACTTATAAATAGATTTTGAATAACCCAATTAGAAAGTCTTTAGTGATAAAGGTGTGTAAAATAACATATAAATACAGTTATAAAGCACTTAATATATAATTTAAGATCTAAATTTGAGGTCGTGCATATGATCTTTTGTATCTGGCCTCTTTAACCTAGTGTTAGGGTTTCAAGGTTCATTCATGTTGTAGCATGAATCAGTACATCATTCTTTAAATAGCTGAATATTATTGCATTGTATAGAAATGCCAAATTTTAATTATTCAATTAAGATGAAAGATATTTGGGCAGTTTCTAACTTTTAGATATTAGGAATAATGTTGCTGTAAACATTCTTATCCAAATTTTTGTGTGGGCATATGCTTTTCTTTTTTTTTTTTTTTCTTTTTTTTTTGTATCTAGCTAGGGGTGGAAATGGATAGGTCATAGAGTAACTGTATGTTTTATCTTTGAGGAACTTCTGTACTGTTTTTCAAAGCAGCTGAAACATTTTACATTTCCATCATCAATGTATGAGGGTTCCAAATTTCTGACTCTTTTTTTTTTCAGCCATGCTAGTGCATAGGGCGTGGTTTCTCATTATAGTTTCGATTTGCATTTCCCATGTGACTAGTGACATTGAACACATTTTCATGCACTTATTGGTTATTTGAGTATCTTCCTTGAATAAATGTCTACACAGATTCTTTGCCTGATTTAAAATTGAATTATTCTTTTTACTATTGAGTTGTAAGTGTTCTTTATATATTCTGAATTTAAGATCCTTACCATATATTTGACTTACAAATATTTTCTAATATTCTGATGATTGTCTTTTTATTGTCTGATGGCTTCCTTGAAGCATAAATGTTAACTTTTATGAAGTCAATTATTATTATTTTTTTCTTTTATTGTGCCTTTGATATCAAATATCATTTTCTTTTGTTACTTGTGCTTTGGATGTCAAATATAAGAAAACTGCCTAATTTAAGGCCACAACGAATTACAACTATGTATTTATCTAACAGTTTTATAGTTTTAGCTCCTACACTTAGATCTTCAGTCCATTTGAAACTGCCTTTGCAAAGATTATTACTGTAAGAGAAGTCTAGCATGGCTGACTCCATCTTGTTCGTATCCTCACAGACTGGCTGTCCTCTCATTCCTGGGTGTAAGCCAAGCTGAACATAAGAGAAATTAAGTTTATAGTTTAACTTTGAAGTAAGGATGATTATAGTCTTTCCCTAAAACTAACTATTTCCTTGTTCAGGGACCAAAAACCGCCTTTGTAAAGTTAATGATAGGCCATGAGATTAGGATTATAGGAGGGGCATGAATTCTGCTAAAATGTAAACATAGTTTCTATAATCCCTCACTACTCAGGAGTCATGCAGCCAGAGGTCAAAGGATTTGTGGCTTCCTCAATTGCTCTTACAGATAACATTACTACTGGAAAAATCTCAGATTGGTATTTTGAGGTGTTTTTCAGACTTTTGCATTCTGGTAATCAACTGACCCCATCTGGTTCCATGACTCCTGACTCTAATGGTTATGTGTCCCTCACCCAGAGGCAAACTCAGTGTATAAGGACTATTTTCCATGTCTCTATGATTGCATTCCCAACCAATCAGGAACAGCCATTCTCTAGTTCTCTACCAACCAAAGTATCCTTGAAAAATGCTAACCTCTTAGCCTTTGGGAGACTGATTTGAGTAATAAACTCTGTCTTCCATGTGGCTAGCTTAGTATTAATTAAACTCTCTTTTACTGCAATACCATGGTTTTGGTGAATTGGTTTTATCTGTGTGGGCAGGAAAAGCTTGTCAGGTGACAACAAATTTTGAGTTGATTTTTGTGTATAGTGTAAGGTAGGGATTTAACTTTGATCTTTTGTATTTACATATCCAGGTATTCCAGCACCGTTTGTTGAAAAGGATATTCTTTCCCTATTGAAATACTGTCTTGGCAGCCGAACTGGAAATGAATTAAGTAAAGATTTTATTTCTGAACTTTCAATTATGTTCCACTGATCTATCTATAAGTCAATCATTATACCTATTTTGATTACTGTAACTTTGTACTAAATTTTAAAATCAGGAAATGTTAAATTTTCAAATTATTTTTTATTGCTTTGATTATTCTGGCTCCCTTGCATATCTATATGAATTTGAAGACTAGCTTGTCATTTTTTTGTGTAAAAAGTCAGGTGGGATTGTGCTTGGAATTGCATTGAATTCATAGATCAATTTAGGGAGTATCTGAACCTAATTTTTATAGTTGCACAAATTGAGATTTCCCCCACTGTGGGGTAACCACATTTAAGGTATCTGGGAATTATTTACTATAATGGATATTTACATTCTGCCCATTAATGCTCGTTGGATGGTTATTCATAGTTAGTTTGACACGAATTTAGAAAGTTTGCAATATATTAATTCATTCTTAATACGAAAACTATTCTAGAGACCTTGCGGAAGGCATAAGAGGCAAGAAATTCAGCATCACAGGTCTTCATATTTCCATCTTTGTTCTACACAATCCAGGTTCCTTATTACTTGTAAAGTATTTTGAGCATTCCCTCTAAGGGTCTGTCTACTGTCTAGAGACAAATATTTTGTAGGTAACTGAATTTTTTTTTCTATTTTTCAGTTCATCATTTATCTCATTGATTGTCCTAAAATAACAATACTCATTTGATATGCATTTTTAGAAGTCAAATAATTGTAATCTATTTTCCTTTTACAGTATTTCAAGAAATATATTTATTAGGCATGTTTTAACTAAGAAACAATAATAAAATTAAACAATGTGTGGAAATAATATTTTAATAAAAATCCTGAGAGCAATTTCTGATGCATGTATTTAACAAATCAGTAGTGCTTCTGTGTTGTAGATGTGTTCTTAATCCTTTATGGGTGTTAAATTTTTATAATGATCGATTTTGTTCCAAGATGGCTGAAGAGGAACAGCTCTGGTCTGCGGCTCCCAGCGTGATTGATGCAGAAGATGGGTGATTTCTGTATTTCCAACTGAGGTACCTGGTTCATGTCCTTGGGACTAGTTGGAGAGTGAGTGCAGCCCACAGAAGACAATCTGAAACAGGGCAGGGCATCGCCTCACCAGGGAAACTCAAGGAGTTGGGGGATTTTCCTTTCCTAACCAAGGGAAACCGTAACATACTGTACCTGGAAAATCAGGACACTCCTGCTTAAATACTGTGCTTTTCTAATGCTCTTAGCAAATGGCACACCAGGAGATTATATCTTGCACCTAGCTCAGCAGGTCCCACACCTACAGAGCCTTGCTCACTGCTAGCATAGCAGTCTGAGATCAAACTGTGAGGCAGCAGCCTGGCTGGGGGAGGGGCGTCTGCCATTGCTGAGACTTGAGTAGGTAAACAAAGCAGCCAGGGAAACTAGAACTGGGCGGAGCCCACCACAGCTCAGCAAGGCCTATTGCCTCTGTAGATTCCACCTCTGGGGACAGGGCATAACTGAACAAAAGGCAGCAGAAACTTCTGCAGACTTAAACATCCCTGTCTGACAGCTCTGAAGAGAGCAGTGGTTCTTCCAGCACAGTGTTTGAGCTCTGAGAACGAACAGACTGCTTCCTCAAGTGGGTCCCTGACCTCTGAGTAGCCTAACTGGGAGGCACCCCCCAGTAGGGGCAGACTGATACCTCACACAGGTGGTGCCCCTCTGGGACTAAGCTTCCAGAGGAAGGATCAGGCAGCAATATTTGCTGTTCTGCAATATTTGTTGTTCTGCAGCCTCTGCTGGTGATACCCAGGCAAGCAGGGTCTGTAGCGGACCTCCAGCCAACTCTAACAGACCTGCAGCTGAGGGACCTGACTGTTAGAAAGCAAACTAACAAACAGAAAGGAATAGCATCAACATCAACAAAAAGGACATCCACACTAAAACCCCATCTGTAGGTCACCAACATCAAAGACCAAAGGTAGATAAAACCACACAGATGGGGAGAAACCAGAGCAGAAAAGCCAAAAATTCTAAAAGCCAGAGTGACTCTTCTTATCTAAAGGATTGCAGCTTCTTGCCAGAAATGGAACAAAGCTGGATGGAGGATGATTTTGACGGGCTTACAGAAGTAGGCTTCAGGAGGTCAGTAATAACAAACTTTTCCGAGCTAAAGGAGGATGTTTGAACCCATCAAAAGGAAGCTAAAGACCTTGAAAAAAGATTAGACAAATGACTAACTAGAATAAACAGTGTAGAGAAGACCTTAAATGACCTGATGGAGCTGAAAACCATGGCACAAGAACTACGTGACACATGCACAAGCTTCAGTAGCTGATTTGATCAAGTGGAAGAAAGGGTATCAGTGATTGAAGATCAAATTAATGAAAAAAAAGTGAGAAGAAAAATTTAGAGAAAAAAGTATAAAAAGAAATGAACAAAGCCTCCAAGAAATATGGGACTATGTGAAAAGACCAAATTTACGTTTGATTGGTGTACTTGAAAGTGACAGGGAGAATGGAAATAAGTTGGAAAATATTCTTCAGGATATTATCCAGGAGAACTTTCCTAACCTAACAAGGCAGGTCAACATTCAAATTCAGGAAGTACAGAGACCACCACAAAGATACTCCTCGAGAAGAGCAACCCGAAGAGACATAATTTTCAGATTCACCAAGGTTATATTGAAAGAAAAAATGTTAATGGCAGCCAGAGAGAAAGGTCGGGTTACCTACAAAGGGAAGTCCATCAGACTAACAGCAGATCTCTCGGCAGAAACCCTACAAGCCAGAAGAGAGTGGGGGCCAATATTCAACATTCTTAAAGAAAATAATTTTCAACCCAGAATTTCATATCCAGCCAAAATAAACTTCATAAGTGAAGGAGAAAGAAAATCCTTTATAAACAAGCAAATGCTGAAAGATTTTGTCAACACGAGGCTGTTCTCACTAGGCCTTTTAGATTGCCTCCCTGTCCCCCCATTTCACTGCTCTTAATGAGTTTCCTAAACTCATGCACTGATATTCAGCTGAATATTAGAGGGCGCACCTTGCAGATCTCTGAGGTTCTCTGGCATCTCTCTGATTATTGGTACTCATTTTCCATGAACTGTAGCCATTTTGGATTTCCTGGGCCCCCAGCTATATCTTCTCAACTCAGGGAGACTACCAAGCCTGACTGGATTATCTCTTCCTGCACACAGTCTATAAAATATCTCGAGGAGTAAACTGAGGCAATTATTGGACTCACCTTGTTTGTTTCCAATCTCTATAGTCTTTTAATATCCAATATCTAGTGTCCTAAAAACCATTGTGTGTGTATACATATATTTGTATATATATAATGTACATGTATATGTAATATATAATATACTAATGTGTATGTGTGTGCATGCATGTGTGTGTGTGTATGTATATATATACTTGACGAGAAGCAGAAGTTTCACAGTATGATTTTCATCAATCAAAATACAGAGCAAAAAAGCCCTAATACCAAAATACAAAATATAAAACCTAAACTATTAGTACTGTTAGGAGAATTAAAACTAGTAATCTTAAATTACTTGAATAAATAATGTCAATCTATCTTACACATTTCTTACATATATCCATGAGTTTAGATCAGAGAAGCACTTATCTTCAAAGTAATTATATTGATGTCCATCATAAAACTTTGATTATAGGCCTATAACTTCCCACAGATTAACCTTCAATCACTGTGACTTCCACTCATTCCTTCCACTCTTACATTCATTCCTGGCCTTAAATTCTTGTATGACTTGGGTTTCAATACCTCTATTCAGCATAAATCATGATGTTTTATATACAGTTAGATTTCCTTTGTCCAAATAGATGGTTTCTTATTTACTTTAATATTTCTCTGGGTCTTTCATCTAGCATTCTCTCACACTTCTTATTCTTTAGGATTTATTTTTGTTGAGTCCCGCCACTAGCTCACCAGGGTGACAGAAAAAAAAAATCAATATTTTCTATCTAGAAATGTTGGTCAATCACCTATTTTCAGAACAAAAGCTAAACAGTACTGAGGAAGAGAACACCTGTGTAGTTTGCTGAATCAGTCTGATAAATGCTGGCAAGCCACAAAGCAGTAAGTATTGATGTAAATTTGCCTTTACTTTCTGGTTGATAATAGCTCATATGAGTAAAGGAAGATTATTCCAGAGATAATTAATTTAAAAATAGGTTCAATTAACATTGTAAGTATTTAAAGAGTACTTCTCTTGGCTTTATGTTGGGTTAGATTTTTTGAATTTCCTTTTAAGACCAGAATTAGGCCCTGTAAAAATGTGACTAAACAGAACAAAGCAAAAAAACAAAGACCAGAAATTCACTAGGCGTTATTACCAAAAAATTGACATAAAATGGATTAAACAGGAATATGCATATTTAATAATGTTAGTGATTAAGGAAAACAGACTCGTCATTTGTTCAAAGAAATGAGCAGAAACCTAGAAATGGGATCAAAGTTAAGTGATTAAGTGTCATATCAATCCAAAAAAATAGTGGTTTTATATATTTAAAAACAAACAAAACAGGTGCGAATGAAGCCAGAGGCTTCTGATATTTGCTTTAAAAAGATAACAAAATGGGAGAACCAACACTAGTTTATTTTGAGAATTATAAAGCTACAGTAATCAAAACTGTGTGGTATTGGCATCAAGATAGATAAATACATCAATGGAACAGAGTGGGATCTAGAATAGACTCAAATATATATTATCTTCATCAATTTGAGTTGCTGTGACAAACTACCATGAACTGAGCAGCTTATAAGCAACAGAAATTATTTTTGGAGTAAAAAAACAGTTTTAGAGACTGGTAAAACCATAATTAAGACTCTGTTGTGGCTGAGTGCGGTGGCTCAGGCCTGTAATCCCAGCACTTTGGGAGGCTGATGCAGGTGGATCATGAGGTCAGCAGATCGAGACCATCCTGGCTAACATGGTGAACCCCTGTCTCTGCTAAAAATGCAAAAATTGGCCAGGTATGGTGGCGGGCATCTGTAGTCCCAGGTACTCAGGAGGATGAGGCAGGAGAATCGCTTGAACCTGGGAAGCAGAGGTTGTAGTGAGCTGAGATCATGTCACTGCACTACAGCCTGGATGACAGAGTGAGACCCTGTCTCAAAAAAAAAAAAAAAAAGACTGTTGTCTGGAGGGCCAGCTTCCTGGTTCCTAGACAGCTGTCTTCTTGCAGCATCCTCACATGGCAGAAGTAGACAACAGACCACTCACTCTAGGGTGTCTTTGTAAGTTCATTAACCCCATTTTTGAGGGCTCTGTCCTCATGACCTAGTCAATCTCCCAAAGGCACCACCTTTTAATACCATCGCATTGGGAATTAAGTTTCAACATATAAATTTTGGTAGGAAATAAACCTTCAGTCTATGGCATATATAGACATTGATTTCAACAAAGAAGAATAGGAAATTACATGGAAAAATGACAGTCTTTCCAAAATATAGTGGTGAGATAATTGGATATTCACATGCAAAATGTAAATTTTAATTCATATCTTGCACTTTATACAAATATTTTCTCAAAATAAATCATAAGCCAAAATTTAAAATCAATACTATAATATTTTCAGAAATAATAGTAAGAGAAAATCTATGTGATATTGTGTTAGGCAAATATTTCTTACATATTATACCAAAAATATCCATACAGGGAAAAAATTAATAATTCAGATTTTCTCAACAGTCAAAAACTTCTGCTCTTCAAAAGACATTGTTAAGAGAATATACAGACAACCTATATATTCGAAGAAACTATTTGCAATGCATAAATGTTATAAAGGACAAGTTGTCACAACATATTTTTGTAAAAAGATTTCAAAACTCCGTGAAAAGATACTAAACAATCCCATTAAAAATAGGCAAAATATTCATTACATGGTTCTATTGTATGATGCTGAGGTTTCAGGTATGGATTCCATCACCCAGGTTGTAAGCATGATACCCAATAAGCAGTTTTTTAACCTACGACCTTCTTTATCCCTCTCCACTCTAGTAGTTTGCAGTGTCTATTGTTTTCATCTTTACGTCCATCTGTACTCAGTGTTTAGCTCCCACTAATAAGTGACATGTGGTATTTGGTTTTCTGTTCGTGTGGTGATTTGCTTAGGATCATGACCCCCAGCTACATCCATGTTGCTGCAAAGGACACGGTTTTTTTTTTATGGCTGTGTATTATTCCATGATGTACATGAATCACATTTTCTTTATCCAACCCACCACTGATGGACACCTAGGTTGATTCCATATCTTTGCTATTGTGAATAGCATTGCATTGAACATATGAGTGCCTGTGTCTTTTTGGTTGAATGATTTATTTTCTTTGGGTGGATACCTAGTAATAGGATTGCTGGGTCAAATGGTAGCTCTGTTTTAACTTATTTGAGAAAACTCCAGACTGCTTTCCACAGTAGCTGAACTAATTTATATTCTCATTAGCCATGTAAAAGTGTTTCCTTTTTCTCAACCTTGTTTCTTTGACTTGTAAAAAGGAGCCATTCTGACTGGTGTGAGATGGTAGGTATTTCATACTGGTTTTGATTTACATTTCTCTGATGATTAGTGATGACAAGCATTTTTCTTATGCTTGTTTGCCACATGTATGTCTTCTTTTGAGAAGGGTCTGCTCATGTCTTTTGTCAATTTTTAAATATGGTTATTTGTTTTTTTTTGTTTTTTTTTTGCTTGTTGATTTAAGTTCCTTATAGGTTCTGAATATTAGACATTTGTCATATACAGATTTTGCAAATATTTTCTCCCATTGTATATGTTGTCTGTTTACTCTGTTGATTTTTTTTTTTTCTGTACAGAAGTTCTTTTGTTTAATTATGTCACACATGTCAATTTTTGTTTTTGCTGCAATTGCTTTTGGGAATGTAGTCAAAAATTCTTTGCCAAGACCAATGGGGAGAAGCGGATTTCCTAAGTTGTCTTCGAAGATGTGACAAACCTGCACATGTACCCCTGAATCTAAAATTAAAGTTGAAATTATATAAGAGTTAAATAAGCCTTTATATAAAGATTTGGATTATGTGACAAAGAAAGCATGAGAAAATGGAGAAGAATGATTTTACAAATGGTATTGGGATATTTTGGTATCACACTCATAATAAATATTAGATGAGTTCAGTAGTGTATAATATATATGCACACAAACACATACACATACATACACACACTTTGTATAAATATATGTGCATACAGATATATATGTATACATGTCCATGTGCATATATGTGTATATATGTGTGTGCATTTGTATATATACATATAAACTTTTTTAAGTAGAAAAAATATTTGAAAAGATATTTCACAAAAGAAAAGATACAGATGACAAATAAATACATGAAAAGAGGCTGAACATCATTAGTCATAAAGAAAACGCAAATTAAGTCATATCTATCTATTACTACCCACTTTATATATGGCAAAAGCTAAGAAACATGGTCATAACAACTGTTGACAAGGGTGTGAAGAACTGAAATTCTCATCCATGGTGTTGAGAATGTCAAATGATAGAGTCACTGTGGAAGTAGTTTGAGACTTTCTTAAATACTCCAACCTAGACCTGCCATATATCCCAGCCATTTCACTTCAAAGTAATCAACCAAGAGAAATGAAAAGTCTTGTTTATACGGAAACCTGTGTATTGATATTTATATAGGCTTTATTTGTGAGAGTCCCAAATAGTAAAAAAAAATCCAAATAACCACCAACAGATAAATGAATTTAAAAATGTTCTATGCTCATACAGTTGATAACAACAGCAATAAAATAAAGCAATTATTAATATGTGTAGCAACAAGGATGAATCCCAGTGTAATAATGTTTAGTGAAGGATGTAATATGCATTATAAAATAGAATATATAGTGTGTGATTACAGTTACATAAAACTCTAGGAAAAGGCATAATTGCAGAATGCAGAGAACTGATTGGGGATGATGAAGGATTAGGCCAGGGTGGAAGGCAGGATTATAAATGCACATGAAACTTTTCAAAATGATGGCTATGTTTGCTCTTTCTATTGTGGTCATAGTTTCACAGGTCTGTGCTTAAGTCAAAACCTATCAAACTGTGAGCCAGGTGCGGTCGTTCATGCCTATAATCCCAGCACTTTGGGAGGCCGAGGCAGGTGGATCACCTGAAGTCAGAAGTTCGAGGCCAGCATGGCCAACAGGGCGGAACCCTGTCTCTACTAATAATACAAAAATTAGCTGGATATGGTGGCATGCGTTTGTAGTCCCAGCTACTTGGGAGGCTGAGGCTGGAGAATCTCTTGAACCCAGGAGGTGGAGTTTGCCGTGAGCACAGATTGCACCACTGCACTCCAGCCTAGGTCACAGAGCGATACTCTGTCTAAAAAATAAATAAATAAATACAATAATTAAAATACAAAAAATAAAACCTATCAAACTGTATATTTTAGCTATGAGCTGTTAATTACATGTCAATTTTATCTCAATAAAACAGGTAGAAATTTTGAAAAATATATATTGTAGGCTGGGCGTGATGGCTCATGCCTATAATCCCAGCACTTTGGGAGGCCGATGTGGGCAGATCACTTGAAGTCAGGAGTTTGATATTAGCCTGGCCACCATGGTGAAACCCCGTCTCTACTAAAAATACAAAAATTATCTGGGCGAGGTGGTGCACGCTTGTAATCCCAGCTACTCAGGAGGCTGAAGTAGTAGAATTGCATGGACCCAGGAGGTGGAAGTTGCAGTGAGCTGAGATCGAGCCACTGCACTCTAGTTTGGGCGACACAGCGAGACTCTGTCCCCCCAGAAAAAAGAAAAAAAAGAACGTATATTGTAAATATATCATGAAATTTGTAACAATTTAGAGAGTTTCATTAATTACAAAATGCTAATATGATAATTTGATGCGATTAGGAAAAATTAACATGACATCACTATATGATAAGACCTAAGGTAAGGTTAATGCAGAAAATCTATACCATAAACCCCTGTATTCTTTCTTGAGATGACTAAAGCTAAAATACAGAGGTAAACACAATCAGTTGAGAGAGAATTCTTAGTGCATATATGATTAACATAAACCATTTGTTCAAGATGAATCAAACTTTCCCTGGTGGTGTCTATTTAGAAAATTAATTCCTACAGTTTTTCCAAACGAAGACATTATATATTATACTGTCAGTAATAGCTTAATTACTGTATGTATACATACTATAAAATATGTATACTTTGTTACAACATCTTTCAGCGCAGGGTAAAGGCATACATTTTTACAATCATTCT
This sequence comes from Macaca fascicularis, assembly GCF_037993035.2. NCBI lineage: Eukaryota > Metazoa > Chordata > Mammalia > Primates > Cercopithecidae > Macaca > Macaca fascicularis. Next base: position 76,769,970 of record NC_088376.1, read on the forward strand.
GCAATGAACTAATAGATGCAAAGTACACATGGTTGACATCCACATTGAGATGTGGGTGGGGTATGAAGCTTCAAAGAATATAGGACTTTATTGTCTTTCAGAGAATAGTTCTACTACATCATTACTTGATATAAATCTTGCAAGAAAAATTAGACATCATATAAGTTGAGGTTATAGGTACCCATATAAATTACTTCAATAAAGCACCTTGCAAATGAAAGTTTAAAGCCAAGTAACTTTACCAAGTTGCCAAGACAAAGTTTTTGCAAACTATAATTACAGATAATGAAACACTTTGATTTGTTAGAGTCTTGCTAGTTTTATGCCAATTAAATAACTCATTTTGTGGTCCAAAATTAAAATTTTATTTGCTTTTATATTGTGTTGAAGGAGAATAAATTAAATTACTATTGCTTTCCTCAATTAGAGAAGTATGTAATTATACTAATTTGTTGTTTTTCTATGGATGCATTATTCACATTTAGAAGACTACCTGTTTTCTGTAGTTGAACTACCAATTAATTCTGGTAAATCTGTAGGGGTTTTTTTGTTTGTTTGTTTGTTTATTTATTTATTTATTTTTATTTATTTTATTTTATTTTATTTTTTTTGAGATGGAGTCTTGCTCTGTCCCCTGGCTGGAGTGCAGTGGCGCGATCTGGGCTCACTGCAAGCTCCGCCTCCCGAGTTCCCGCCATTCTCCTGCCTCAGCCTCCTGAGTAGCTGGGACTACAGGCGCCCGCCACCGCCCCCGGCTAATTTTTTGTATTTTTAGTAGAGACGGGGTTATTTATTTATTTATTTTTTATTTTTGAGACAGAGACTGGCTCTGTCGCCCCGGCAGGAGTGCAGTGACATGATCTCAGCTCACTGCAAGCTCCGCCTCCCGCGTTCACGCCATTCTCCGGCCTCAGCCTCCCGAGTAGCCGGGACTACAGGTGCCCGTCCCCGCACCCTGCTAATTTTTTGTATTTTTAGTAGAGATGGGGTTTCACCGTGTTAGCCAGGATGGTGTCGATCTCCTGACCTCGTGATCTGCCCGCCTCCACCTCCCAAAGTGCTGGGGTTACACAGGTGAGCCACCACGCCTGGCCTAAATCTGTAGTTTTAAGTCCAAAAAATGTATATTTTTGAAAGTGTTTAAAAAGCAAAATGCTGGTATACCATTTCTGCTTATTTTGATTCAGTGATATTTATGTACAGATTTTGTCTCTGGATCAATACAAGTCATTTATAAGGAACTCATGCAATTTTGACTATAAATATCCACAGGGACAAATAGTGAGAAAAATAATTAAAATTGCAAACTGTAAGTGTGTTCTTAATCAATGTGTTTAAAAAATGATTGAAACTATAACCATGGTGAACTGTTGATGATATTACCTGAGGACTGCCAGATTTTCATACAAAATACTGACTGACTCAAATACTTTACTTTTCTAGTAAGCTAATAATCAGTTTGTACTCTTTTAGTCTGTTTCTTGGCTTTCAAATAAACAAGTATTTACTTGTTACCTATATTTGCACAGCACCCTAGGATCACAGAGTAAAATTACAGAACAATGGAATTCTCAAAACTTCACCAGTGTAATGGAAATACTGGATGGGTATTTAATGTAAACAATTTTTGTCTGAAGTTATCTTTGTTTTAAAATAGTATGTATTTAAATTGTAACATTAATGCAACTTTTACTCAGAGTTGAATTTTACTGAAAAGATATTAGTGTTATAGGATTTGAACTGAAAAATCATCTGAATGGAAATTAACTTGGAAGCTCAGGTTTTTTTCTGTTTCTTAGAGTTGGGACAGAATTTGTGGGTGGTAAGGTGAATGTTATTAGAGAGACAATGCTATGATTTCCCAAAGGCCAGCCATCTCTGGGGCTCAAGAGACCCATAATGACAGTCACCCCGCTCTACCCCGCCAAGGCCTCTAAAGAGGATAATCATGCTTGTACAATTTTCCAAAGATCCCGCCAGCACTCTATATCTATTTATGTTTAGAGCATCAGAGGAAAGAATACAGTATTTATTCTGACAACAGCAAGATTCAAGCTGAATCTCTCCAACCCTTTTAAATCTGGTTCTTGGCTTTCAACCAAACAAGTATTAACTTGTTACTTACATTTACACAGCACTTTAGGATCCAAGATTAAAATAACAGAACAATGGAATTCTCAGAACTTCACCAGCCGAAATAAAATACTGGATGGCTATTTAAAGTAAATCATTTGTGTAAAGTTGTCTTTGCTTTGAATTAAATGCCTTGTTCAATTGTTTCCCTCTGGGGACACATGCGTATATTTACTTAGCTGTGTACAAAGTTGTTTACCATAAAGTGTTAGTTCTACACCAGATTTCTTATTTAACTTCAGATTCCATTTTATTTAAGATAGAGGAATTTTAATTTGTTCATTTAAAATAGATCAAATTAGAATGTTTTTTCTATATGCTTAATTTGGTTTCAAATTCTTTATTTTTAAATTACACTATGATATGGTTTGTGAGCAAATTCCCCATCAGTACTGCCTGCAGATAATGAGTTAATATACAAATGCAAAGTCCCACTGTTCTGGGATAGTGTGACATTTAATGCCAACCAAAATGTATTGGTGCTCTGACCTTCAGGGTTCTTGCAGCATATGGGAAACTTGTAAATTTCAAGCACCATGTCTAACCTAATAAAGATGGATTCAAAGAAGAAAAGAAATAGAAAAGCTAGTCCATTTTCTTCTTCATATAAATTTTTCTATTTGTGTCAAATTTAACCAGAATTAGCAATAACATTGACTCTTGATTATCAATGAAAAACATTTTCAAGAATGAAAATTTAAAAAAAGAAAAAGAGAGAAATAAAAACAAGTTATATGTTTTCTCATACAGAAAAATAATTCACATCCTATACATTCATTAATTTTGCCTTGCCAGCTACAACAGTGAAGTTGTTTTCTTTCCTGATTTCCAAATATATATATGTGTGTGTATATATATGTATGTGTGTGTATATATATATATCAAGAACACTTTTAACTTTTGCTGTTGAAAGAGTATCAAATATGTGAGCTGTTACAGTAATTGGTTTGTGCATGCATTTTGAGTCTTTAACTTGATTATAATTTCCTCATTGAAAAGCATTAACTTCTCTTATATGTTTATAATTCCAGCTCCTATGTCCCTGATTAGAGCATAAATGTTGCCTAACTGTCCCTATATGTAATTTTCCTTCCTTTGGTCTTCATCACAGTAGTCTCCCTGAAAGTGGAGCTCTGCTCCCATTACTTCCCTCTTCTGGGTGAAATAGGGAAGAATTGTTACCTAATTTTGAGTACTGGTTAAAGTCCATGCCATTTTCCTATCGATAAACTATGAGCAAGGGCTCAACACAGGTGACATCAGTCTAAGTCCACAGGATTCCCTAACAAGCTTGTCACCTGCCTAAAGTAACTGAGCAGGCTGGGCATGGTGCCTCATGGCTGTAATCTTTGGAGCACTTTGGGAGGCAGAGGGGGCAGATCATGAAGTCAGGAGTTTGAGACCAGTCTGGCCAACATAGTGAAACCCCGTCTCTACTAAAAGTAATAATAATAATAATAATAATAATAATAATATATTAGCCAGGTATGGTGCTGTGTGCCTGTAATCCCAGCTACTTAGGAGGCTTAGGCAGGAGAATCGCGTGAACCCAGATATGGAGGTTGCAGTGAGCCGAGATCATGCCATTGCACTCCAGCCTGGACAACAGTGTGAGACTCCATCTAAAAAAAAAAAAAAAAAAAAGAAAAAGAAAAAAAGAAAGAAAGAAAGAAAAAAAAGGGACTGAGAAAAAAATTAGATCACACACAGGAAAATAGTTTTATTGGTACCTCAAGGAGCCTATATAAGTGATTTTGGATTTGAAGAACTTTACAGCACGGTAACTTAGATTGTCTAGTTGTGTTAACCTCTACAATATATTATTAAAGCAAGCATGAGGCTTTTCCAAAGTTAAATGATTCTTGTCACTGAGCCTGCTGTGGCTATATAGCAGAGTTTGTGAGGGGACATGGAAAAGTCTGCCAAAAATGAGAAAACAGAAGCAGCTGTAGAAAATTAGGATCTTGTTGCTCTTGATGAGCTTCCTGATACTCCTCTCAAAAACTTAAATGTTCCTAGCTACCCAAAGAATAATGGTCAATTTTTTTTCACTCACTTTAAAAGTTTTATATGTCTTTTACCCATTTTGCTGCATGATGATGTAGTCAAAAGGAAGAATTTGTGTTACTGATGTAGTCCCTAATATTCACTATCTCTGCATATTTAATTATATGCTACATATATGAATTTTGTTGTGTAGCACATTATATTTATTTGTAACTCTAGAACAGCTTTTCAGCCACGGTTCATAGAAAATTAGGGGCCACTATTATTTTCATTTATCCCATGGAATATGCATATCTAGGATCTTCCAGATGCTTAAGAGATCAATCAATTTATTAAATGTATGCCTAGTACAGAAAGGAATTCTCTCATGAAAACTCAGTTGAGAAGGTCTGCTTTGAAACCAGATTAAATCCAACTTGAGCACTCATCTTCAAAAATCAAAGAGAAATCTAATGTCAGCTACTTTGACCTGTCTTTAGGTCTATACAAGGGACCTGTTTGGAGGCAATAGGGTTTACCAGATGTGGTCACTGCAGCCACATTTTTCCTTGTAGTCGTGTAATACTGCTATTAAAAAATCTGACAATGATGCTCCATCTGAAGTGTTTTTTTTGTTTTGTTTTGGCTTTTATTATATTAAGAACACAACATGAAATGCACTCAAATTTTTGAGTGTGCAATATTGTATTGTTAACTATAGGAACAAAGTTATATAAATCTCTAGAACTTAACCATCTTGTATATCTGAAACTTCATACCAATTGAATAGCTATTTCCCATGTCCTTCTCCCTTCAGTCTCTAGCAGCCATCATTTGACTATGTTTCTATGAATTTGACTATTTTAGATATCTCATATAAGTCTATCATGCAGTATTTGTCCTTTCGTGACAAATAAACCAATTTAAAAATATATAAAAAACTTGAATAGCCATTACTTCAAAAAATATTTATAAATGGCCAACAGGTATATGAAAAGATGTTCAATGTTACTAATAATCAGATAACCAAAAATCTAAACCACAGTGAGATGTCACTTCATACCTGTTAGGATAGTTGTTATAAGCAAAAAAAGAAGAAGTTCTGACAAGGATGTGGAGAAATGAAACACTTGTACACTGTTAATGGGATTGTAAAATGTAGCCATGATGAAAAGCAGTATGGAGATTCCTCAAAACATTAAACATAGAAGCATTACATAATCTAGCAACCCTATCTCTGTGTAGATATAAAAAAAAAATGAAATCAGAATCTCAAAGAAATGTCTGCATTTCTGTGTTAATTGCAGCGTTATTCACAAGGCCACGATATTGAAACAACCTAAATGTCCACTGATGAATGAATAGATGAAGATAATGTGGTAGCTACATACAATGAAATATTACTCAGACTTAAAAAAAGAAGAAAACCTTGCAACTTGTTACAACACAGATAAACCTGGAGGAAGTAGAATAAGTTACTGAAGTGGGTTTTATTTCCTGACTTTTCACCTTAGCCAGTGGGCTGTGCTAGTTTACGTGCTTCCACTTGCCATGTTCAGCTACAAGTGACCTTTTATATCTTAAAAGGTCATAAACCTTGCTAATTATTCACCAAAGGAACATCCGATTTATCTCTTTAAAAGTACTGCCATCTCCTTAGAAGTTCTCCATTCCATGAACCTGTGATGCACAATCTGAAACCACGTCCCTTTCATACTAAAGGAGAGTCAAGTTTCTTTTTCTCGTTCATCAAAAAGCCTCGTTTCCTTCCTCACCTACAACAACTTGGTGGTTTTATTCCCTCCATGGTCCTACACCCTGAAATCCATGAGACCTATTCAGAAACTATCTTTAGGGTGACTCACTAGGTATTCACGGTTTATCCCTTCTGGCTCTGAATCATTAATTAAAAAAAAAAAAGTTTACTCCCATTGTGGGGTATTAAAGAGTTTCAATTTGAGTAAATGCATCCTAAGGGGTAGGCTCTCCATTTTATGCCTTACGTGGTTTTGCACACAACAAAAATGTCCAAACATTTTGTGTTGAATAAATACATGAGTCACTGTAAAACACACTCAATGATATCTGAAATAGACTTCAGAGCTGAACTATTCTTTTAATCCACCATTCTGGCCCCAGGGATTTTGGGAATTACCACATTGAAAGCAGCTTGTTTTTCACTTTAACTCAGAATGCTGCCTGATCTCTCGGATTCTGGCTTCATCAGCTAACACCAAACACACTGCTCACTGTTTAATCATTGTTTTCACTTCTCTGCTTATTTGTGAAGCTTAGTTCCATTTTGCATGCTATTATTTATGACAGTTTAGAGAACTCTTCTGGTATCCAAGGTTTCCCTAGGTAAGCATCTTTTCTGGTTTGACTAATTCTTGGGACCATTTCTTTCTGGCATTTGTTTCTTAGTTATATTTCCAGATGTATTCTAAACTTTGAAATGTTAACACTCAATAATAGGGACTCTACTTATTCACTCCTGTATTATCAGCATCCAGCTTAGTGCCTGACACAAATGTATTTATTTCGCTTGCATTTAATAGTAACAAAACTTTCCCCCATCTCCCCAGGCTGTGATTTGATTTTTTAGTTTTAATACATTTTATTTTTAAATAACTAATTCAACCTAATATTAGGGTAAAGTAAATAATCTGAAAGATGTTCCTGATCCAAAGTACAGAAAAATTTCAATCTATCAGTGTCAAGAGTAAGGCAACACTAAGATGTTGCACAGCAACAAAAGAACGCAAGTCCTCATCTCTTTCAAAGCAGCTCTGGTTCACAGAAATGCCTTCTGGCAGAGTTAAAGCAAATTGCATCTGTTACCCATGTTGCGGTCTTGGTTATTTCACCTGATTTCCATGACTACTGATCTCCGGTTTCTACTTACGGTGCATTAGTCAGCTTGGGCTGCCGTAACAAAACAATAGCATAAATGGGGTGGCTTAAACAACAAAAATGTATTTTTTCACGGTTCTGGAGGCCTGGAAGCTCATGATCATTTGCTGGCTGATTCAGTCTCTGATGAAGTCCTTCTTACGGGCCTGCAGACTATCATCTTCCTGCTGTGTCCTTACACAGCAAAAAGAGAGGGATCTCTTGTGCCTTTCTTGTTTTATAGGATCAAGGATCCACTCTTATGACTTTATTTAAGCTTAATAACCTTCTTAAAAGTCCTATCTCCATTATAGACACCTGGAGTGTTAAGACTTCAATATATGAATTAAGGAGGGACACAATTCAATCCAAAGCGCTTGGTTACTTTTCTGACACGCGCCTCACACAACTAGTGCAACTTTTCAGTGAACCACGAGTTCTCAATATGAGCTGCTCTCAACAATCTTCCATTTTGAATACAAAAGTTAACCTGAGGCTTTTTTCACTCATGTTTCTCTAGTTCCCAACATGGCATGACCAGACTTTGATTCTTCTAATTACTATGTCGAATTGGGCATGACAGTTAAGGGAAGATGCATAGTCTAACCACAGGGATTCCTATGTCTAAAGAGGTAGAATCACACTGTGGAATATGGGCTATATCCTGACTCTAACGCTTTGCCAAACAAAAGTTAGAGAAACTAAACTATTTTGTTTCATCTCTTATTAAGTTGAAGGTGGGCGTGAGGGAGAAGAAATGTTTATGAAGTATATTTGAATTTAAGGAAATACTATATGTGCTGAGTGGAGCCAATTATTACAACTGTGATTTTCAGGCATACCAGATTTTGAGAAACTATCTTTAATGAGAGAGACAACTAATACACAGAGAAAACAGGAGCATCTAAGAAATAAAGACATCATTCGTTATAGTGTAGATATTGGATATGGTAAAAGTTAAATTGGGAAGAAGATATATATATATATATATTCCATCTATATATATATATATATATTCCATCAATATAATATATATATATATATTCCATCAAATAGAAAGCATCATTTCATGAGTTATCACAAGTTATTAAATTGTAGGAGGTGATTAGTTTATTTTGTTCCAAACCATGTCATGTAGAAAACTGAAACTCTTCTTTTAGTGTTGACACCTTGGTTGGAGAAATTTTATGCTCCACAGTAATGACTTACATATTAAAAATAAAGTGTTTGAGAAGATGCTACTGCTATTGATCCAAAGTAGTGGAATATATTTAACATGAGTTTAAATATACTTACCATAAGATTATGAAATATATGTAGAAATGAATACATATAATTATACTAAAATTTAAGAAAAATCACCAATAAAATGCCTGAAAAGGAGTTATGTTGTTTTAAAAAATTTCATTGAGATATATTTGACAATTAGAAATTGTATATATTTAAATTTTATAATTTGATGATGTGCTACACATACATATTTTGAAACCATCACCACAATCAAGCTAATTAACATATCCATCTCTTCATATTATTGCTTTTAGAATTTTTTTTGGTAAGCACACTAGAGATTTACCATCAAAGGAAATTTCAAGTATATAATACAGTATTGTTAACTATCAATATATTATTTTACATTAGCTCTCCAGGACTTAATAATTTTGCATAACTGAAACTTTTTACTGCTTGACAAGAACTCCATACTTCTACATGCCTACTTTCTGCTTTTTAAGGGTTGAATAGCATTCCAGTGTGTGCGTGTGTGTGTGTGTGTGTGTGTGTGTGTGTGTGTGTAAAACTGTTTTTATCCACTTATCTGTTGAGAGACATTTCTTGGCTGTTGTGAATAATTCTGAAAGAAGGAGAGTGCAGAGATCATTTTGAGATCCTCATTTCATTTCCGTTGGACATATATCTAGAAGTGAAGTTGCAGAATCAAAAGATAGTTCTATTTTTAATTTTTTGAAGAAATGTTATTCCAATGTTCTATTGGTTGTGACAGTTTACACTCCCAGCAAAAGTGGAGAAGGGTTCCCTTTTCTCCACACCCTTGCCAATACTTATCTTTCATCTTTCTGATGAAATAAAATGCCTTGTAACAGATTTTAGAGGGAAAATTCTTATTATTTCCCTATTAATTATGCTAGTTGTGGGCTTTTAATATATAACGATTATTGTGTTGAGGTAAGATCTTTCTATACCTATTTTATTGAGACTTTTAATTATGAATGAGTGTTAAACTTTGCCAATTCTTTCCTGTCTCTATTGAGATAATCATGCATTTTTTCTTCTGTTAACATTGTATTGGCTGGACACAGTGGCTCACACCTGTAATCTCAGCACTTTGGGAGGCCAAGGTGGACACATCACCTGAGGTCAGGAGTTCAAGACCAGTCTGGCCAACATGGTGAAACCTCATCTCTACAAAAATTAGCCAGGCATGATGGCGGGTGTCTGTAATCCCAGCTACATGGGAGGCTGAGGTGGGAGAATAGCTCGAACCCAGGAGGCAGGGTTGCAGTAAGTTGAGATCTCACCATTGGACTCTAGTCCAGGCAACAGAGCAAGACTCCATCTCAAAATAAATAAATAAAGAAATTAAATAAAAAAACAGAAAACATATTGTATTATATTGATTGATTTGTGTATGTCAAACCATCCTTGCAACCTTGGGATAAATCTTGGTTACTTGGTTATGGTATATGATCCTTTTAGTGTGCTGTTGAATTCTGTTTGTTAGTACTAAATTAATAATTTTGCATCTATGCTTATCAGGAATAATGGCTTATGGTTTCCTTTTCTTTAACATCTTTGCCTGATTTAGTGTCAGGGTTACACTGACCTCATAAAAAGAGTTTGGAACTGTTTTCTCCTACTTTGGGGAAAAGTTTATTAACTCTTTTTGGATGTTTTGTAGAATTTACCTGGAAGTCATAAACTCCTAAGCTTTTCTTTGATGTGAAATTTTTGATTGTTGATTCAATCTCCTTATTTGTTATTGGTCCATCTAGACTTTCCATTTCTTTTTATTTTTTTATTTTTTTATTTTTATTTTTATTTTTTTAAATTTATTTATTATTATTATACTTTAAATTGTAGGGTACATGTGCATAACGTGCAGGTTTGTTACATATGTATACTTGTGCCATGTTGCTGTGCTGCACCCATCAACTCGTCATTTACATCAGGTATAACTCCCAATGCAATCCCTCCCCCCTCCCCCCTCCCCATGACAGGCCCCGGTGTGTGATGTTCCCCTTCCTGAGTCCGAGTGATCTCATTGTTCAGTTCCCACCTATGAGTGAGAACATGCGGTGTTTGGTTTTCTGTTCTTGTGATAGTTTGCTAAGAATGATGGATTCCAGCTGCATCCAAGTCCCTACAAAGGACTCAAACTCATCCTTTTTTATGGCTGCATAGTATTCCATGGTGTATATGTGCCACATTTTCTTAATCCAATCTGTCACTGATGGACATTTGGGTTGATTCCAAGTCTTTGCTATTGTGAATAGTGCCACAATAAACATACGTGTGCATGTGTCTTTATAGCAGCATAATTTATAATCCTTTGGGTATATACCCAGTAATGGGATGGCTGGGTCATATGGTACATCTAGTTCTAGATCCTTGAGGAATCGCCATACTGTTTTCCATAATGGTTGAACTAGTTTACAATCCCACCAACAGTGTAAAAGTGTTCCTATTTCTCCACATCCTCTCCAGCACCTGTTGTTTCCTGACTTTTTAATGATTGCCATTCTAACTGGTGTGAGATGGTATCTCATTGTGGTTTTGATTTGCATTTCTCTGATGGCCAGTGATGATGAGCATTTTTTCATGTGTCTGTTGGCTATATGAATGTCTTGTTTTGAGAAATGTCTGTTCATATCCTTTGCCCACTTTTTGATGGGGTGGTTTGTTTTTTTCTTGTAAATTTGTTTGAGTTCTTTGTAGGTTCTGGATATTAGCCCTTTGTCAGATGAGTAGATTGCAAAAATTTTCTCCCATTCTGTAGGTTGCCTGTTCACTCTGATGGTAGTTTCTTTTGCTGTGCAGAAGCTCTTTAGTTTAATGAGATCCCATTTGTCAATTTTGGCTTTTGCTGCCGTTGCTTTTGGTGTTTTAGACATGAAGTCTTTGCCCATGCCTATGTCCTGAATGGTACTAGCTAGGTTTTCCTCTAGGATTTTTATGGTATTAGGTCTAACATTTAAGTCTCTAATCCATCTTGAATTAATTTTCGCATAAGGAGTAAGGAAAGGATCCAGTTTCAGCTTTCTACTTATGGCTAGCCAATTTTCCCAGCACCATTTATTAAATAGGGAATCCTTTCCCCATTTCTTGTTTCTCTCAGGTTTGTCAAAGATCAGATGGCTGTAGATGTGTGGTATTATTTCTGAGGACTCTGTTCTGTTCCATTGGTCTATATCTCTGTTTTGGTACCAGTACCATGCTGTTTTGGTTACTATAGCCTTGTAGTATAGTTTGAAGTCAGGTAGTGTGATGCCTCCAGCTTTGTTCTTTTGACTTAGGATTGTCTTGGAGATGCGGGCTCTTTTTTGGTTCCATATGAACTTTAAAGCAGTTTTTTCCAATTCTGTGAAGAAACTCATTGGTAGCTTGATGGGGATGGCATTGAATCTATAAATTACCTTGGGCAGTATGGCTATTTTCACGATATTGATTCTTCTTATCCATGAGCATGGTATGTTCTTCCATTTGTTTGTGTCCTCTTTTATTTCACTGAGCAGTGGTTTGTAGTTCTCCTTGAAGAGGTCCTTTACATCCCTTGTAAGTTGGATTCCTAGGTATTTTATTCTCTTTGAAGCAATTGTCAATGGAAGTTCATTCATGATTTGGCTCTCTGTTTGTCTGTTACTGGTGTATAAGAATGCTTGTGATTTTTGCACATTAATTTTGTATCCTGAGACTTTGCTGAAGTTGCTTATCAGCTTAAGGAGATTTTGGGCTGAGACAATGGGGTTTTCTAAATATACAATCATGTCATCTGCAAAGAGGGACAATTTGACTTCTTCTTTTCCTAACTGCATACCCTTGATTTCTTTCTCTTGCCTGATTGCCCTAGCCAGAACTTCCAACACTAGGTTGAATAGGAGTGGTGAGAGAGGGCATCCCTGTCTTGTGCCAGTTTTCAAAGGGAATTTTTCCAGTTTTTGCCCATTCAGTATGATATTGGCTGTGGGTTTGTCATAAATAGCTCTTATTATTTTGAGGTACATTCCATCAATACCGAATTTATTGAGAGTTTTTAGCATGAAAGGCTGTTGAATTTTGTCAAAAGCCTTTCTGCATCAATTGAGATAATCATGTGGTTCTTGTCTTTGGTTCTGTTTATATGCTGGATTATGTTTATTGATTTGCGAATGTTGAACCAGCCTTGCATCCCAGGGATGAAGCCCACTTGATCATGGTGGATAAGCTTTTTGATGTGTTGCTGAATCCGGTTTGCCAGTATTTTATTGAGGATTTTTGCATCGATGTTCATCAGGGATATTGGTCTAAAATTCTCTTTTTTTGTTGTGTCTCTGCCAGGCTTTGGTATCAGGATGATGTTGGCCTCATAAAATGAGTTAGGGAGGATTCCTTCTTTTTCTATTGATTGGAATAGTTTCAGAAGGAATGGTACCAACTCCTCCTTGTACCTCTGGTAGAATTCAGCTGTGAATCCATCTGGTCCTGGACTTTTTTTGGTTGTTAGGCTATTAATTATTGCCTCAATTTCAGAGCCTGCTATTGTTCTATTCAGGGATTCAACTTCTTCCTGGTTTAGTCTTGGAAGAGTGTAAGTGTCCAGGAAATTATCCATTTCTTCTAGATTTTCCAGTTTATTTGCGTAGAGGTGTTTATAGTATTCTCTGGTGGTAGTTTGTATTTCTGTGGGGTCAGTGGTGATATCCCCTTTATCATTTTTAATTGCGTCGATTTGATTCTTCTCTCTTTTCTTCTTTATTAGTCTTGCTAGTGGTCTGTCGATTTTGTTGATCTTTTCAAAAAACCAACTCCTGGATTCATTGATTTTTTGGAGAGTTTTTTGTGTCTCTATCTCCTTGAGTTCTGCTCTGATCTTAATTATTTCTAGCCTTCTGCTAGGTTTCGAATGTGTTTGCTCTTGCTTCTCTAGTTCTTTTAATTGTGATGTTAGAGTGTCAATTTTAGATCTTTCCTGCTTTCTCTTGTGGGCATTTAGTGCTATAAATTTCCCTCTACACACTGCTTTAAATGTGTCCCAGAGATTCTGGTATGTTGTATCTTTGTTCTCATTGGTTTCAAAGAACATCTTTATTTCTGCCTTCTTTTCGTTATGTACCCAGTAGTCATTCAGGAGCAGGTTGTTCAGTTTCCATGTAGTTGAGCGGTTTTGATTGAGTTTCTTAGTCCTGAGTTCTAGTTTGATTGCACTGTGGTCTGAGAGACAGTTTGTTATAATTTCTGTTCTTGTAGATTTGCTGAGGAGTGCTTTACTTCCAATTACGTGGTTGATTTTGGAGTAAGTACGATGTGGTGCTGAGAAGAATGTATATTCTATTGATTTGGGGTGGAGAGTTCTATAGATGTCTATTAGGTCTGCTTGCTGCAGAGATGAGTTCAATTCCTGGATATCCTTGTTAACTTTCTGTCTCGTTGATCTGTCTAATGTTGACAGTGGAGTGTTGAAGTCTCCCATTATTATTGTATGGGAGTCTAAGTCTCTTTGTAAGTCTCTAGGGACTTGCTTTATGAATCTGGGTGCTCCTGTATTGGGTGCATATATATTTAGGATAGTTAGCTCTTCCTGTTGAATTGATCCCTTTACCATTATGTAATGGCCTTCTTTGTCTCTTTTGATCTTTGATGGTTTAAAGTCTGTTTTATCAGAGACTAGTATTGCAACCCCCACTTTTTTTTGTTCTCCATTTGCTTGGTAAATCTTCCTCCATCCTTTTATTTTGAGCCTATGTATGTCTCTGCGTGTGAGATGGGTCTCCTGAATACAGCAGACTGATGGGTCTTGACTCTTTATCCAGTTTGCCAGTCTGTGTCTTTTAATTGGACCATTTAGTCCATTTACATTTAAGGTTAATATTGTTATGTGTGAACTTGATCCTGCCATTATGATATTAACTGGTTATTTTGCTCGTTAGTTGATGCAGTTTCTTCCTAGCGTCGATGGTCTTTACATTTTGGCATGTTTTTGCAATGGCTGGTACCGGTTGTTCCTTTCCATGTTTAGTGCTTCCTTCAGGGTCTCTTGTAAGGCAGGCCTAGTGGTGACAAAATCTCTAAGCATTTGCTTATCTGTAAAGGATTTTATTTCTCCTTCACTTATGAAACTTAGTTTGGCTGGATATGAAATTCTGGGTTTAAAATTCTTTTCTTTAAGAATGTTGAATATTGGCCCCCACTCTCTTCTGGCTTGGAGAATTTCTGCCGAGAGATCTGCTGTTATTCTGATGGGCTTCACTTTGTGGGTAACCCGACCTTTCTCTCTGGCTGCCCTTAAGATTTTTTCCTTCATTTCAACTTTGGTGAATCTGGCAATTATGTGTCTTGGAGTTGCTCTTCTCGAGGAGTATCTTTGTGGCGTTCTCTGTATTTCCTGGATTTGAATATTGGCCTGCCCTACCAGGTTGGGGAAGTTCTCCTGGATGATATCCTGAAGAGTGGTTTCCAACTTGGTTCCATTTTCCCCCTCACTTTCAGGCACCCCAATCAGAAGTAGATTTGGTCTTTTTACATAATCCCATACTTCTTGCAGGCTTTGTTCATTTCTTTTTCTTCTTTTTTCTTTTGCTTTCTCTTCTTGCTTCATTTCATTCATTTGATCCTCAATCGCAGATACTCTTTCTTCCAGTTGATCGAGTCGGTTACTGAAGCTTGTGCATTTGTCACGTATTTCTCGTGTCATGGTTTTCATCTCTTTCATTTCGTTTATGACCTTCTCTGCATTAATTACTCCAGCCATCAATTCTTCCACTTTTTTTTCAAGATTTTTAGTTTCTTTGCGCTGGGTACGTAATTCCTCCTTTAGCTCTGAGAAATTTGATGGACTGAAGCCTTCTTCTCTCATCTCGTCAAAGTCATTCTCCGTCCAGCTTTGATCCATTGCTGGCGATGAGCTGCGCTCCTTTGCCGGGGGAGATGCGCTCTTATTTTTTGAATTTCCAGCTTTTCTGCCCTGCTTTTTCCCCATCTTTGTGGTTTTATCTGCCTCTGGTCTTTGATGATGGTGATGTACTGATGGGGTTTTGGTGTAGGTGTCCTTCCTGTTTGATAGTTTTCCTTCTAACAGTCAGGACCCTCAGCTGTAGGTCTGTTGGAGATTGCTTGAGGTCCACTCCAGACCCTGTTTGCCTGGGTATCAGCAGCAGAGGCTCAGTTGAAAATGCAGAAATCACCGGTCTTCTGTGTCGCTCGCGCTGGGAGTTGGAGACTGGAGCTGCTCCTATTCGGCCATCTTGCTCCGCCCCCCCTAGACTTTCCATTTCTTTCTGATTTAACTTTGGCAAGTTGAATATTTCTAAAAATTTATCAATTTTTATGTTATTCAATATATTGACATATTATTTTTTATAATAGTCCCTTATGATTCTTTTCATTTCTGAGGCATCTGTTGCAATGTGTCCTCTTTCATTTCTGATTTTATTTATTGGAGTTGTCTCTCTCTCTTTCTTTATCTAACTAGAGGTTTGTCAATTTTGTTTTTCTTTCAAATATAAACTTTCTCTTTTTTTTTTTTTTTTTTACTGCTTTGTTCTCTATTTTATTTATTTCTTTTCCAAGTCATTATTTCTTTTTCTTTGCTTATTTTGGGCTTATTTTGTTCTTTTTTTAGTTCCCTGAGGTATAAAATTAGATTTTTATTTTAGAGTTTTTATTTTTAACATAGGCATTTTGTATTATAAACTTTCACTTTTGCTGTTTCACATAGGATTTAGTATGTTTTCTTTTCATTTAAATCTATTTTAAGGTACTTTTTAAATTCTCTTTTGATTTTCTATTTCAACCAATAGTTGTTCAAGAGTGTGTTGTTTAGTTTCCACAGATTTGTAGTTGTTTTGTTTCATTTTCTGCTGTTGCAGAATTCTAGCTTCATTCTGTAGTGGTAGGAAAAGCTACTTGGAGTGATTTTTATTTTTTTCAATTTGTTAATATTTATTTTGAGACCTAACATGTGGTCTACCCTGGAGAATGCTTAGTGAGTGCTTGAGAAAAAGGTGCATTTCTCTGCTGTTGGGTGAAAAGTTCTGTGTATGTCAGTTAGATCCACTTAGTCTATAGTGTTGTTCAAGTAAGCTGCTTATTGATTTTCTGTCTGGATGTTCTAGTCATTGTGTAGGTTATTAAAGTCTCTTACTTTTTTGTCAATTTCTGCTTTCATATCTGTCAATATTGGCATAGATTTAACTGCTCTGATATTGGGTGCATATATAGAAGTTATTTATGTATTTATTTATTTATTCTGAGACAGAGTCTCACTCTGTTGCCAGGCTGGAGTGCAATGGTGCGATCTCATTTCACTGCAACGTACGCCTCCTGGGTTCAAGTGATTCTCCTGCCTCAGCCTCCCGAGTAGCTTGGACTACAGGCGTGTGCCACCATGCCCAGATACTTTTTGTACTTTTAGTAGAGACAGGGTTTCACCATGTTGGCCAGGATGCTCTTGATCTCTTGACTTCGTGATCTGCCCACCTTGGCCTCCCAAAGTGTTGGGATTATAGGTGTGAGCCACTGTGCCCAACCTAAGCTTCATGAAAACTAAGATGGCCCAGTTCATGAAAGTCAATTCAGGTTAATTTTAAGGTTTGGATACCACCTACTTGTTTACCCACCCACTTGCAATATGATGATGTGGGCTAAGTGTAGGATTGGTGTTCCCACAAACATAAATAATAATGTGGTAAATCCTATCAATTGCAGTTTATGGCATGCAGCTGCAAGTGCAAGGCCTGTATGCTAACTCTGTGATATGGTTTGGCGCTGTGTCCCCACCCAAATCTTACCTAGTAGCTTCTGTAGTTTCCATGTGTTGTGGCAGAGACTTGGTAGGAGATAATTGAATCATGAGGGTGAGTCTTTCTTGTGCTGTTCTCATGATAGTGAATATGTCTCACAAGATCTGATGGTTTTAAAAGTAAGAGTTTCCCTGCACGAGCTCTCTCCTTTTGCCTGCT
The DNA here is from genome assembly GCF_037993035.2 of Macaca fascicularis. Taxonomy (NCBI): domain Eukaryota; kingdom Metazoa; phylum Chordata; class Mammalia; order Primates; family Cercopithecidae; genus Macaca; species Macaca fascicularis. The sequence continues at coordinate 76,787,153 of NC_088376.1, forward strand.
GCCATCCATGTAAGACATGACTTGCTCCTCCTTGCCTTCTGCCATGATCATGAGGCCTCCACAGCTATGTGGAACTGTAAGTCCATGAAACCTCTTTCTTTTGTAAATGGGCCAGTGTCAAGTATATCTTTATGAGCAGCTTGAGAACACATTAATGCAGTAAATTGGTACCAGTAGAGTGGGACACTGCTGAAAAGATAACTGAAAATGTGGAAGTAACTTTGGAACTGGGTAAGAAGAAGAGATTGGAAGAGTTTGGAGGTCTCCAAAGAAAACAGGAAAATGTGGGAAAGTTTGGAACTCCCTAGAGACTTGTTGAATGGCTTTGCCCAAAATGCTGATAGTGATATGGACAATAAAGTCCAGGCTGAGGTGGTCTCAGATGGAAATGAGGAACTTCTTGGGAACTGGAGCAAAGGTGATTCTTGTTATGTTTTGGGAAAAAGACTGTCAGCGTTTTGCCTATACCCTAGAGATTTGTGGAACTTTGAACTTGAGAGAGATGATTTAGGGTATCTGGCAGAAGAAATATCTAAGCAGCAAAGCATTCAAGATGTGACTTGGGTGCTCTTAAAGGCATTCAGTTTTATAAGGAAAGCAGAGCATAAAAGTTTGGAAAATTTGCAACTTGACAGTGCAATAGAATAGAAAATTCCATTTTCTGAAGAGAAATTCAAGCCAGCTGCAGAAATTTGCATAAGGAATGAGGAGCCAAATGTTAATCCCCAAGGGAGTGGGGGAAAATGTCTCCAGGGCATGTCAGAGGTCTTCACAGCAGACCCTTCCACCACAGGCCTGAAGGCCTAGGAGAAAAAAGTGGTTTTGTGGGAGGGATCCAGGGTTCCCATGCTGTGTAGAGCCTAGGGACTTAGTGCCCTGTGTCCTGGCCACTCCAGCCATGGCCAGCCAGCCTGGCCAACATAGAGCTCTGGCCATAGCTTCAGAGGCTGCAAGCCCCAAGACTTGGCAGCTTCCACATGGTGTTGAGCCTGCATGTGCACAGATGGCAATAATTGGAGTTTGGGAACCTATGTCTAGATTTTAGAGAATGTATGAAAATGCCTGAATGTCCAGGAAGAAGTTTGCTGCAAGGGTGAGGCCCTCATGCTGCTAGGACAGTGTGGAAAGGAAGTGAGAGGTTGGAGTCCCCACACAGAGCCCTATTAGGGCACTGCCTTGTGGAGCTGTGAGAAGAGGGCCATCCTCCAGACCGCAGAATGGTAGACTCACTGACAGTTTGCACCATGCGCCTGGAAAAGCTGCAGACACTCAACACCAGCCTGTGAAAGCAGCTGAAGGGAGGCTATACCCTGCAAAGCCACAGGAGTGGAGCTGCCCAAGACCATGGGAACCCACCTCTTGCATCATTGTGACCTGGATATGAGACATGAAATCAAAGGAGATCATTTGGAGCTTTAAGATTTGACTGCCTCGCTGGATTTCAGGCTTGCATGGGGCTTGTAGCCCCGTTGCTTTGGCCAATTTCTCACATTTGGAATGGCTGAATTTACCAAATGCCTGTATCCCCATTGTATCTAGGATGTAATTAACTTGCTTTTCATTTTATAGGCTCATAGGCAGAAGGGACTTGCCTTGTCTCAGATGAGACTTTGGACTGTGGACTTTTGAGTTAATGCTGAAATAAGTTAAGACTTTGGGGAACTGTTGGGAAGGCATGATTGGTTTTGAAATGTGAAGATGTGGGATTTGGGAGGGTCCAGGAGCAAAATGAAATGGTTTAGCTCTGTGTCCAACCCAAATCTCATCCTGTAGCTCCCATAATTTCTATGTGTTGTGGGAGTGACCTGGTGGAAGATATTTGAATCATGGGGGTGCATTTTCCTATGCTTTTCTCATGAAAGTAAGTCCCACAAGATCTGATGATTTAAAAAATGAAAGTTTCCCTGCACAAGTTCTCTCTCTCTGCCTACTGCCATCCATGTCAGATGTGACTTGTTCCTCCTTGCCTTGCACCATGATTTTGAGTTCTCTCCAGCCATGTGGAACTGTAACTCATTAAACCTCTTTCTTTTGTAAATTGCCCAGTCTCAGGTATGTCTTTATCAGCAGCATGAGAACAGACTAATACATTCTGTAACATCTGGCCAGAATGTGCTACTCTGAGCCACAAACACTGAACTGGCAGATCCAGATTACAATGAGAAGTGATTTGGTGCTTGATTCTTTAATCATACAGCTTAGAAGTTTTATAGCCCAAGACTCCTGGAGACTGTCTTTTGGGGTCTAATATTTGACTCTTCAGATAGCCTTGTGTTATCCCAGGTTGTGATAGTTAAATATAAGATTTGTACAACATTGACTGATTCTATTTCTGCGCATTTTCTCCAATGAATTTGGCTCCAGCAGGCTTGATAATGTGTGTCTTGTTTGGACTTTGCTTTTGTTTTCACAATAATACCTAAGTACCCATCACCAGGTTAAGAAATACATCATTAAAAGTACTTTAGATGTCACTAAAAAACTTCTGTTTTGTTATTTGACACATCTGATTTGTTGCTTCTTGTTTCATGCCTTTTTGTCTCTAATAGTTTTCAAAACATTAGTTACTTTATATTGTGTGCCTGGCAAATCTTAGATCTGATTCTGATATGAGATTCTGAATTTTATTTTTACTTTATCTTTGTTCATTTTGACACATGGGGCATTCCACGGTTCAATTTTCATGGGAATGTTTCAGAAATTGAAAGATGAGTTGCCCATTTTCCTTAGAACTTTGTGAAAAAAATTCAAAGAGGAAATTGAGTTAAAGTTTTTGTTTTGTTTTGTTTTGTTTTGTTTGAGACAGAGTCTTGCTCTGTCACCCAGACTGGAATGCAGTGGCATCATCTTGGCTCACTGCAACGTTGACCTCCTGGGTTCAAGCGATTCTCATGCCTCTACCTCCGGAGTAGCTGGGACCACAGGCCTGTGCCACCACACCCAGCTAATTTTTGTACTTTTAGTAGAGACAGAGTTTCGTCATGTTGACCAGGCTTGTTCAAACCAAGTTCCTGGCCTCAAGTTATCCCCCAGCTTTGGCCTTTGAAAGTGCCGGGATAACAGGCATGAGCCACCACACCCGGCCCATTTTCTTCATAGAGTATTTACCTTTATTTCTGCTAGTCATCTTGGTGGCATTTTAAATCAGAATCTTTGTTTGATATTTTCAGACCACATAGTTCCTATGAACTTGAACAAACACATCTCAAAATGATGACATTGTATTTACAGATTCCCAGAGAATATCTTCCCTCATCAATTCAATATCAAGTTTATGACAGATGATTATCTTTCATAATGGGGTTTATTTCTCATTTGTACTTACGCTGAGACTGTAACCCTTCAAGGTCCCAAATTTATGCAAGGTCTCAGCTTTATGTTGGGTTTTTTTTTTTTTTTTTAGGTTTCTAATAACGAGAAGACTTAGGCTGTAGATCCTGTTCTCGATATCCTGTGCAGTCCTCAAATTAGATACTTAATTTTGACAGAAACATGTCTTTGGCTCCTAAATGCCTTCTAAGATTCGTATAGTCACCTAATTTCTGGAATCCATGGATTCATTATTATAAATGTTCAGCAATTCACTTAAAAATTAAACACACATGTATCTCTTTCTATACATATTTGTATATTCCAATTATTTCAGATATTTTGATAAGAATGGTGATTTATGTATCTCTTCGATTGTACTTCTGCTAAGTGTAGTTGAACAGATAATGCTAAATTTATCTAATTCAATCCATTATATAAATATCATATCTGAATTATTCAAACATTCTCAAAAAATTATTTCTATAGACCAATGTTTGCTTATTTTGTCAAGATGACCTTCATCAGACTTTTCAAGTACTAATTCAGATATCACCTATTATAATCCACTGACTTACTGATTTGTAGACTACCTCTTTAAGAGTAATACTAGATTTTCAAAATTCTATAAAATTGAACATATTGATTTTAATTCTGCCAATAGTCTAATAATAAATATAAATCATTAACATACATGAAGTTCTTACATAATGCTATTAAAAAATAAGTCATAGATCAGGCACGGTGACTCACACCTGTAATCCCAGAACTTTGGGAGGCTGAAGGGGGTGGATCATGAGGTCAGGAGTTTGAGACCAGCCTGGGCAATACGGTGAAACCTGCCACCACACCCAGCTAATTTTTGTGTTTTTAGAAGAGACGAGGTTTCTCCATGTTGGCCGAGCAATCCACCTGCCTCAGCTTCCCAAAGTGCTATGAAGCACCACACCACCAGGCTCCCGCTCCTTTTCCTTTTCCTTTCCTTTCTTTTCCCTTCCTTTCCTTTCCTTTCCTTTCCTTTCCTTTCCTTTCCTTTCCTTTCCTTTCCTTTCCTTTCCTTTCCTTTCCTTTCCTACTTTCCTTTCCCCCTTCCCTCCTTCCTTTCTCTTCTCTTCTCCTTCCGTCCCTTCTTCCTTCCTTCCTTCCTTCCTTCCTTCCTTCCTTCCTTCCTTCCTTCCTTCCTTCCTTCCTTCTTCTTTCTTTCTTTCTTTCTTTCTTTCTTTCTTTCTTTCTTTCTTTCTTTCTTTCTTTCTTTCTTTCTTTCTTTCTTTCTTTCTTTCTTTCTTTCTTTCTTTTTCCTTCCCTCCCTCCCTCCCTCCCTCCCTCCCTCCCTCCCTCCCTCCCTCCCTTCCTTCCTTCCTTCCTTCCTTCCTTCCTTCCTTCCTTCCTTCCTTCCTTCCTTCCTTCCTTCCTTCCTTCCTTCCTTCCTTCCTTTTCCTTTCTTTCTTCTTTCTTTCCCAAAGAAGACAAAGATATTTGGGTTTGCTTGGTTTTCTTTTGATAAGTCTTATAACAATTTAATTTGGAAAATTAATTTTTGTTTTGTTCTTCAGACAAAATTTTATTCTACCCCATCCTCACTTTGTTTTCTATAAACTAGAGATATCTATCTCATTTGAAAAGAAGCAAGACTTTAAAAAGAAAGTCAGGAAAGTTTCATTGATTGCAGAAATTAGAAAAGGGCTTATTCTATAGTTGGGATATAAGTGTACTTAGATGTGACCAAGCCAGCATTCTCTGTGTGCTCCTACACACTGGCCTCTCAGAGGCAGGCAGAGATGTAGGGCTACCCTATAGCATCCTGTATTGGGATGCTTTTGCATGTGTATAGCAAACACTCCATTCAAACCGGCCTGCAGAACAAGGAATCATATTAAGTCACGTAATGGTAGCTCTGACTTTATTTCTCTGAGATGCTTTTTTCATTTTCTTGCTTGTTTGGTTTTATTATCCTTCCTGTATATTTGCAGGATGGCTACTTGCAACAATACAGGCAGCATGCTCCCATGTTCACATCTAAGAGGGGAGAGAAACTGACTCTCACATGTTACCACGGCTCCATTGGCAAAAGTCTGTAAGCATTTATTGGCTTAATGTGACTTAAATCTAAATCAAATGCAGACAAGAGGAATTCATAGACAAATCAAGTCACGCTATTGTGTTGTACAAGAGTCAATTCCCAAAATTTCATGGCTGCAATGTAGGATGTGTGAAATGGAGGTTGGAATGTCTGTTTCAACAAGCACAATGGGTCCCTACAGTGTGAAACAGGCATACCTTAGCTGATGTGCATAGTTCCTGGTTCTGCTGTAAATATGTGGTTTCTTAATAAAGGCAACATGTTAGCTATCTCAAAAATCTTTGAAGATTTGAAGCCATCTCAGAATTTAGAGAATACTGTCTTCCATAGGCTGTTATGTTTGACCTAAAATTATTTAAGTATATTTTAGTCAGACTCATTGAAAAACCATAAGCTATTCTACACCCATATTAATAATACCAAAGTTTTGCTTTCTTGCTCTATTTGTAGAGAAATATATTTCACTTTCCAAATCAGGAACAAAGCAACCTAGGGAGGTATTGATGCAACTAAATTCTACATATATTTACTGAGTAACTACTGAGTCAAAAACGTATTGTTTCCGCAAATGGCAATGACTCACGTACTTCACTTGCACTTCATTAATGTATTTACCTGATGCATTTGCTTATTGCTTGCTCAATAAATCGATTTTTTTTTGTTTTTGTTTTCACCTGTATTTGTAGATTTTTATCTTTCAATTTAGATTTAAGTAGGCTTAGAAAACACATTTTCTCCTCGACAATATTCTTAACAGAGTACTTTTCCTTTGATGAAAATGCAAAAATCTTAGTGCATAAATATTAGTAATTGGCTCTATGTTCAAGAAATAGGCTGCAGGGTGAGAATCACACACCAAACATCTTGTCTTACCCACCTCTTGTCAAAGCTTTAGTCTTCCTGCATATTCAACTCAGGATTGATCTAAGAGCATTTTATGTCCTTATGAGCATTTTTTTCTTTTGAAATATAACCTGGTCCTTTTCTTTTTCCTTCCTGATGTGGATAAGATAGTACATTTTTCTATGTTATTAATGCAAACATTTTTGCTGCCTTTTTTTCCTGCTACTTAACCTAGGCCTGCATTCGTACTTTGGGAAGAGAAAGGGACTATATAAGATTTTATTTAGGATTATTCAGTTTCAGCATCACTAACAGTAGAGATTTTAAACCTTCAGAAATAAAATCTAATATTGTTTGGTTTTGTTTGCTAGAGGAGGTTATACTTTTTTAAATGTTCAAATATTTCTATACATTCTTCAGTTTATTTTAAAATAATAAATAAGTAGCCCTTTAAGCATTTAAAGGCTAACAAGTTAAATATTTTGTTTTCAGTTTTGACTTAGAGGTTTTGGAAAGCATAAAAACAGTGTATATTGCACAAGTAAATAAACTAAATATTTTATAATCTCAGGATATTTTCTGTGGTCCAAAAGCAGATAATTTTCTCACTCTTTTCCAAAATAGTTTATATTTCAGAGGTCTAAAGAGGAAAAGAAAAGTTAAAACATTAATGAAGATTTTAAAAGCCCAAAGTAATATTATATTTTATCAGTCTATAATTGGCTGTCATGATTTTAATTGAATTATTATTTTGCTTTGCCTTAAACTTCATAAAATTTGAATTGGCGTTTACAGTTTGGTAAGTAAACTGGCATTAGTAAGATATTATTTTTAACAAATAGAATTTTAAAATGTCAGATCCATTGTAAGATTAAATACTATTCTGAGAAAATATGAACTAGATCCTTACATACAGCACAAATGGGAGTAACTAATACAAATTACTAATATGAATTTTCCAGCTCTCATGAGAAAGGTATTGAAGTAAATTGTTTACAGAAATTACCTACTTTAATCCTCTCTACAAGCTCATGAGGCAGGTATAATTCCTTTGTAGCACTATTTAGACCTATTCATTTTCTTAGGAGACATACCCTGTTTTATACAGAGACATACTTTGTTGAGTTAACAATATGGTAAGTCACTCATTGTGTGGTAGCAAATAAGATCCTCTTCTATAAACTTGTTAAAAGATAATACCTTCTTAATGCAATGGTGACTGCTGGGATTGTATGTGACTGATTAGGATATTGAAATAAAGGGTAAAAACTAATTACAACAATCAATTAGTGGGATTTTGGGGTCTGTGGAGGGATAGACAGGAAACAAGTATCTTGCAGAGAAAATACCTTAATGGAGAAGAAGGAAGCCCTGAAATAAGCAATTTGACAAAGCTTTTTCTGTATGGTATATAACATGAAACATCAACCTACATTCTCAGAGTATCTTCAGTAAGCAATGCAGTTTTTTGTCAGTACATGGTAGAGTTGGATCCACTTGGTGAATAGAATATTAACACCTGAGATTTAGTGAGTTCTCATTCTGAGCCAAATCTGTGATTACATTTATTTCCCAATATTTTTAAACGTACTGTTGTTCTCCCCTCTTTAGATGAGGAAACTGATTCTTTGAGAGGTTTCATTATTTGCTCAAAGTTATTGAATTGGTGAATGGTAGAGAGGAGATTTTAACAAAGGCCCTGTGACTCCTGAGATGGCATTCTTAATTATTGTGTGATGCTGCTATTATGAGTACCATTCTTACAGATGATAGAAATGAATCTTGAGATAAGATAACTTGTACAAGGTGATAGTTAATTAGGGAAGAGCCAGAATTTAAGTCATATTTATCTAATTCCAAAGCCACTAAACTTGCCATTTACCATATTTTTAGATAAATGTACTCAGTAGTTATTAATGAGGCAAAAATTTTACTCCTTTTGAAGGTGCTCATTATAATTTTGGTCTCCATGATTTGGTCTCGGTCAGCCAATATTTTTAGTAACTCCTCTAATAAAGAATCTAACTTCATTTTTTAATGTTTGACTACTAACCATTTTTAAGCCTTCCCACTCCTGTTCCCCTTTTGCCCCACATCGGGGCAAAGTGATAAAAAGCTCAGATGCTTACCTCTTCTGGTTCCTGTGACAATGTCAGACCATGCAACCTCGGTCACCACACCTGGAAATCTTCACTCAGTTATACTCGTAATCACCATGAAAGCCAAGCCAGTGTCCTTATCTGACTCTCTAAAGTCATTTTCTGACCAGCTTGGAAGCCTATACTGCTTTCTCCAGAATGCCTCCTAATATGAGAAATAAACAATGTTATATATTTTCTTATTTTTATGTGTGTCATCAGTCTTGGCGTAGAACCAGACTTTAGGGGGGTGTCCATCTTGTTTCAACAGAATACAACAACAGTTCCCTGAATATATTTTAGAACTCAAGTAGAAAAGAAATTCTCTGGAAGGATGTGTGGTAATTCGTAATATTAACAGAAGGCGGGAAAAATAGACTCAGAATGTTTATATTTCAGGAATATCCATCCAGGTGGCAGGAAAGAAAGGCAATGTTATGCCTCAGTGATGGTCTGATTAGGATATTACTGCTGGCATTAGTACCACTGAGTACTTATCACTGTTTCCATTGCTGAACTGTCACAAGTGCTGTCAATACTAAAATGAAAACTGTCTGCATATCCTCACATCATTTGATCTCTTTCTCAAGATTCAAAGCGGGAGGTAAGAGCATTTAATTGTAAGAATCTGAGTATCCACTCCCTAGCTAGCCACAGGAACCAAAACAGGGAGATGGTTTCGTTGGCTTCTGATTTAATAGTATTTCCCCCCAAGACATGCAGATTTCAAAACAAACTTGTAGTGGAAAGGTTGTTCTGATTCCAGTTAACATATACATATCACCACAAAATAGCTCTTCTACATAATGAATTTCACAATTAAATACTTACTCAACGTATGTGAAATCATATTTTGCTGAAAGGACACACATAAAAATGTTTATAGCAGCCTATTTATTAACAGGTGAAAACTGGAAATAATCCCAAATATACATCAGCTGGAAAAAGGCTACACCAACTATAGTGTATTCATACAATGGAATGTTACTCATCATTTAAAATAAATGAACTAAATGAAATAATGTGAATTATTGCAAAAATATTTTGTTAAACAAAAAAAACCTGGTACAAAAAAGTGTTCCATTCTCTTGTTCCATATATTAAAAAAAAAAAAAAACAGAAAAAAATAATCTGTCAGAAATTAGAAAGTAATTTCCTGGAGAGTGAGGGAGGGAGATTGACCAGAAAGAAGAAAAATAACATTCTGGGGTAATGAAAATGTTTTTTACCTTGTTTTGGATGGTGGTCACACAGTTATACAATTGTTAGAACTCAATAAACCAAATACCTAAAAGAAATGTTTTTTATAGAACTCAATAAACGAAATACCTTAAACAAATGTATTTTTACTATGTTAATTAAACCTAAATTATATACAAATGAATATACATATACACGCTTGTTAGACATATACATATATAGTCATTTAATGTATAGTTGATCCTCTAACTCCATGTTGATAAGATTCAAACATGTAAGAAAAATATTAACATCAGAATTGCAAATGATGGTTGATATTTTCAGTTTTAAGCTTGTTTTGTAGTAATATTTTGTATGGTAGAAAATAATTTGTGAATTTAAATGAAAGTGGAGTTCAAAATTGTGTAAGAAGGGGAATATATAAATATGCTTAAAATTCTAGCATTCATGATTCTCCCTATGAAAAAACAGTAAAGCACAACTCTGATTTTATACCTGCTTATAGAAAATTTGAAATTTAACATTCAGAGAAGCAAATATAGTCCTGTCAGGTTATTCTTTCTGGTTAAACACCACAAAGGTTTATTTTTCACGATTTCTTACTGGGAACACATGCCCAAAATGGCTAATAGGGGCTTTGCTCATCAGAGTTATTTAGCAGTGAGTCTCTCATGATCACCAAAACAGGGACAGTGAGCCTATAGGGTCTCTGCCAATCAAGTTCTCCAATCAGAAAGTGAGGTACATAGGTTCTACCAACAAATCATTTATTCAAATTATTTATATGTCCATGTCTCATCTCAAGAGGGTCAGTGATGTCTTCACACGATGTGGAAGGTGGCGAGGGGGTTCAGGTATTGATGAACAATGATAAAGTCTTTCATAGTTATATGATAGGAAAAGCAGATTCTGGGGGCATTGAAACCATAAAAGTCTCTTTCTATGATAGTAAAACAGAAGAAATATATTTGGTGCATATAGCTTAAAAAACGTCAATTTACTGATTTTAGTAAATAAATAATTTATCAACAATAATTTAATAGCTAAAATGGTTTAAATAATGCCATTCAAGTTCCCACTAAAATATCAGATGCTCATAGCTACAGGACAACACTTTAAAAAAAGTAAAGAAGAGTGTTCACTGTGTAATATTCTTTGTTTCACTTGAAGACCCTCAATGGCCAAGTGCTCTAATGATCACTGCCCCCAAAGACCTACTCAATAACTTACAAAAGTCAAAATATAAAATTTCCAGATCCATTCTTTGTCTCTCCAACTACTCTTGAAGAAACATTTTAAAAAGTTTACTGAAGAGCACTAACTTTAATTGACAAAAAGGAAAAAATAAATTTACAATTTTATGACCCCCCAACGACTATAGCAGTTTTACTTTTTCCATGTTTACATTTGAGTCAGTTTCCAATTGCAGATGTGATTTTTACATATTATTAATCATAGCATAGACAAAGTTAATACCTTTTCTTTTTCACTGAGAAAGATAAACATTTTTCTGTGTATTTTATTGTATTTAAATAAAATACTGTGAATCTATAATCCATGAAAAAATTATAAGGCCTCTCTTTCCCAGCCTCTCTAAAAATAAGGGTTACTAAGTTTTGAACAGTGTGAGGTAAGGAGATTTTTTTTGTTTGTTTGTTTTTTTTTTTTTTTTTTTTTTTTTTTTGAGACAGGGTCTTGCTCTGTTGCTCAGGCTGGAGTGCAGTGGTGGGAATCTCAGCTCACTGCAGCCTCGAACTTCTGGGCTCAAGTGATCCTCCCACCTCAGCCTCCTGAGTAGCTGGGCCTATAGGTGTGTGCCACTGCACCCAGCTACTTTTTGTATATATATTTTTGTAGAATCAGAGTCTCACTGTGTTGCCCAGGCTAGTTGCAAACTCCTGAGCACAAGTGATCCACCCACCTCAGCCTCACAAAGTGCTGGGATTACAGGAGTGAGCCACTGTGCCCAGCCAGAAGATCTTTATTATGGTATTTCTGGTACGTGTCCTTAAAAATGAATCATTAGTTCTTTATTTATTCATTTTCTTATCTAGAATTTAGATACGATGGCCTAGTTTGAGAAAATCAGCTTGGAATAGCAAGCTAGTATAAGCCTAGTTTCTGGAAGAGAAGGCCCAGATTGAAGTATCTCAAGAGATAAACAGACAACAAACTTGCTTATCCAGTATTTATTTTCTTTAATTGATTGATTTCATTTTAGTTTCACTCTGTTACATGTAGCTGAACCTGATACTAACAAATACAGGTCCAGAATTCTATGCCAATAAACATATATCAATACTTGTTAATCTTCTAGAAATGCGTATGTTTCAAAAATTCCAATAGTGCAAAAAGCATAGAATAAAAATTAAAAGCTGTTCACACCTTTCTTGGGCTTTTAGAATTTTACAATTATTGCTCCATTGTCTTCCAAGATTCACTATAGATCATCTCTAGAGAATACAGAGGTATGAATTCCCTTATTTCTCCTGCTAAATGTTTTAAAAGTTCTTCATCCTTGAAATTCAATTATTTATCTCAGCATAGAGAATTTTGAAACCGGTTTTTTCCTCAATTATGGAGGGCTCTTTAAATCTCATAAAATTCAGTTCTTCCTAACTTTAAGAAAAAAGTCTCACAACTTTGTTGTCAATTGTCCCCCCAGTGTTTTTAATTTCTCTACTTCATGGCCATCATTTTCCTTAACATGGATCAGCTCTTTCCATCATTTAATGGTAATTCTGAATTATATAATGATACTTGATCATGTTGGTTTACGTTTATGAATAAGGGAACAGTGTTTATATAAGCAATCTGACTTCATTTTCTCTGCAGTTAAAGAAGGTTTTGGGGTAGACAAAACTTAAGCCTAAACAGCTTATTCTCATGATATTTTCTCAGGGTCTTAGAAAAGTGACATAGGTAATTTTGGCGGGATTTTGCATATTGAAAATGTCTTTAGTCCACATTCATATCTAGCAGATAATTTGATAGGATTTATAATTTGAAGTGGAAGTTATTTTCCCTCAGAATTTTAAAAGCTTTACTTCATTTTCTTTAGCTTTCGGTGTAGTTTTTGAAATTCTCATGCAATTCTGTCTACAGAGTCTTCATATTAATAACCAATTTATTTTTTCTCTTTGAAAACTTTTACAATAATTTCTCTAGTCTGTGTGCTCTATAATTTCAGAATGATAAGTACGGATGCTGGTCTTTTTACATTTGCTTTACTGGGCAATCAGTGGTCCTTTACAATCTGGAAACTCATGTCTATCAGTTTTTAGGACATTTTTAGACCACTTACTTTGTATTTTTTTCTCTCTTCTGTCTTAGTTGATCTTTCTGGAATTCGTGTTATTCCTATTTGGATAATCTAAAATGGTTCTTTATTAATTTTACCCTTACTCTCCTAATTTTTGTTTTTCTCTGCTCTATTTTCTAGAAAATTATTTCACTATATTTCTTCATTTCACTTACACTATCATATTATTAAGTTCTCCGAGTTATTGTTTGTTATCTGTTTTATTATATATGGCAGTGTTATTTTCTTAGAGGAAGAAAAGTGTCTTCCTTTCATTGACAGAAAATAATTCTTTTGAAGTTTTCTTCTCAATTCATAGACTGCCTCCTTCAAGTTGTTTTTTATTGTTATTCTGATTATGTGTTTCATCTTTGTCTTTTGTACAGGAGGCTTAACTGAAATGTCTAACAATCTTTATCTGCATGCTTATATATAATATTGGACACTAAAACTACTTAGAGGATTGGTAACTGTGGGAAGGGCTTGTTACCGATAAGCTTCATTTTATGATATTACAGCTGTACAATTTAATTAGGGAATCCTTATCTTAGGTTCTGTATTCTTAAGGTAGCCATGTTCCTGTTATCTCAAGTTTTGTATTCTTAGGGTAGCCATATTTCTATTATCTTAAGTTCTGTATTCTTAGGGTATCCATAATCTTACTATCTTAAGTTCTGTACTCTTAGGGTAGTCATATTCCTTACAGAAGACTCTTCCAATCTCATGCTTGGAAATTGTGAGTTATTTGCCAGTATTCTGGGAACCAAATGGAAGGGGGAGGAAAGAAGACTCTGCATCTCAACGTTAAGTATAGCAACAAAATGTACTTAATCATCCTTTTTGCAGAAATATACCCAAGCCTTCACTTGTGCCTGATGTCTTCATTTTATGCTCTGTGGATAATGAAATTCCAGGCTTTTGATAACATAAAGGAAGAGGAATTGCCTGACAGTACAGAGTTTGGGAAGGTTTTAGGGCTCTCAATACTTCTTCAAAAGTCTTTCCAACGATTCTGATTTAGATGGGCCTCACTTTCCTGCCCTCTCTCTGAGAGAAACCAGACATTAAAAATCTTTGAAATTTTGGGTCTCTGTAGTATGACATAGGTTTCTTTACTGCTAACAACTTAGCTTTGGAATTGAGTCTTACAACTGGGCTTCCTTGAGTATGTTAACTTAGTTACAATTCATACATCTGTTCCTCAGCTCCTAAAATTATTTTGATGTTTTCTGCATTTCTCTCCTGTTCTCTGTGCTTGGTGACTTCAAGAAAAATTCAAACCCCATTTGCTGTCATTTTAGTAGGGTTTTAGAAATAAAACATATATATATATATATGTTTGTGTGTGTGTGTATGTGTGTGTGTGTGTGTGTGTATATATATACCTTCATTCTGCCTTCCTTAACTTAAAGGCCTCTTATTGCATTTTTTGGTAAAAATAAGTATTAGATATTTTTCAAAATTTCAATATTTTTAATGAATGTTGTCTGTGAAATGTAAACAAAATTTCAAAAGAGAAATATGTTAAATATAAGGAAGCTGCTAAGGATAAGAGGAGAGAAAAAAATTTGCTTAACATGAAGACATGCAAGTGTTCTTTTGATAAGAATTATATGACTTGGGATAGTAATAGCCATAGGGTAAGATAAATTAAATTTTTTAGAATCCTATTTATATCCTAATACAAATATTTAATGATTTGGTTGAATTAACCTCAAGTCTGAACTGCTCTAACCTGAATTAAGAAAAATCTCTCATAACCTTTAAAATTTCCAAATGATGCAATATTTTTGAAGAATAGAAATAGCTCATGGGTCAGATGCAGTGGCTTACGCCTGTAATCCCAGCACATCGGGAGGCTGAGGTGGGTGGGTCATCTGAGGTCAGTAATTCGAGACCAGCCTGACCAACATCGTGAAATGCCATCTCTACTAAAAATACAAAAAAGGCCGGGCGCGGTGGCTCAAGCCTGTAATCCCAGCACTTTGGGAGGCCGAGACGGGTGGATCATGAGGTCAGGAGATCGAGACCATGCTGGCTAATATGGTGAAACCCCATCTCTACTAAAAAATACAAAAAACTAGCCGGGCGAGGTGGCGGGCGCCTGTAGTCCCAGCTACTCAGGAGGCTGAGGCAGGAGAATGGCGTAAACCCGGGAGTCAGAGCTTGCAGTGAGCTGAGATCCGGCCACTGCACTCCAGCCTGGGCAACAGAGCGAGACTCCATCTCAAAAAAAAAAAAAAAAAAAAAATTAGCTGGGCGTGGTAGTGCGCACCTGTAATCCCAGCTGCTCAGGAGGCTGAGGCAGGAGAACTGCTTGAACCGGGGAAGGGGAGGTTGCAGTGAATTGAGATCACACCATTACAGTCCAGCCTGAGCAGCAGAGTAAGACTCTGTCTAAAAACGAAATAGCTCATGGATGAAAATTACTGCTGTAATTAGTTCTCTTATGTGTACATAGTTTACAAACAACTCAAGGAAAAATTTTGAATTGAAAACAATCTATTTTGTTTCTCTCTCTCTCTCTTATTCTTTATCACATTCTCCTTTTCTCTCTTTCTGCACCTTTTCATTCTCAGACATATTTTGGCATCTGAATGTATGTGCATGTAGAATGTAAGAAGGGAAGAAGGAACTGAGTATTATAGATTTGAAACTTCTTGACAAAACACTGCTCATGTTGGAGAACATTTTACTGAAAACACTAATTCCCACAGACTGCATCAGATATTCAATAGTTTTAAAGCTGATAAGATTTTACCATGAGCATTCTTAACTGAATATTTAACAACTGTGGTAGATTCCAATTTCATTAATGGTAAAATTGTATACTCTAGATTTATCTAGCACAAACTGACCTCATAGTAAAAAATAATTTCCATAAAAATTATTTGCGTGATTTTTTTTTTCTTACATGGAAAATTCTAGAACACTTTTAATAAATGTGAATATAGACACTATTTTCCATAAGAGAATAATTAATGGGTAGATAGAATAGAAACCTAGAATATGATCCTAAAAGTGTTAACAGTGCAATTGTAATTTCCTAACCAAAATGTGGTATAGATATTACACCAGTTTCTCCTAAACCACCTGATTGTCCCCCAAAAGTTGAAATGAGTTGAGGAAATGTATTTTATGATGCTAAACATTTGGATAAAAAGTGAAGTTTTCAGTTGATATTCTGAATGTTTACAAATATTTTGTTGCTTTTTGTTGAGTTAACCAAACTCATACATTTTCTATTTATCTTCAAGTCTTAAATCTTCATTTGGGTTTTATTCTAAAACATCTCAATAATTTATTCAAGAGTTAATCATGCAACTGTTTTGTTTTTTTCTAACAAATATATACACCATAGTCCCAATATTCTATTTAGCCTCAGGAATAATCATATTTCCTTAGGGCCATGAACTTAGATGGGATAAATAGGAGTATGTTCTTAAGGATATTTTCAGTTCATTTTCAAACTCAAAATTCACCTATCCTCAGAGACAGATAAACTCCTAGAAGCATGTAGACCCTCTTCCTTAAAACCTTCCCATCTCCTCCCATTTTAGCAGCACCAAACTAAAAATCAAAATAGTGCACCAGAAAAGTATCCTAGGTATATATTATTGCTTCAGAGTTAACTTCAATCCTGCAAATATTATTAGACAAAGCACAAGATGACTCTATTCAAAACATTATTATATTGTTCAGACATAAACATCAATTGCTAGAAGTACAGGGTCAGTGCAAGTAAACTCATTTTCAACATTTAACAGAACAAAACACTTTTAAATAATATTTAAATAACAGTTTTAAATAACTGTTAGTATGTTTAGATCATTAGCAAATAATTTTAGGTTTTGAGCACTTACGTAATTAATTGTACTTTTAAAAGATTTAAGGCCTAAAAATGGCAGAACAATATGAGAGAAATCTGAGAATTTCCAAAGAAATGAAATGTTTTAAGGTGAGAAAGATTAATCACTAGTCTACCCAAATACTAGCCCGAATTGATGGAATGCTAATTATATACTAGGCACTGTTCTTTTCAAACCAACCACTTGACACAGGTATTATTATTTTCCTAATATTGGTGATAAAATATATTGCCTTATGTTAAGGTAACGGATGAGGCATTACAAGAGTTTTCATTCAACAATGATTGTGTTTTTAGCCCAGGCACAGCATTCAATTGCTTAATTGTTAAAATGAGATGTTATGACGAGGATGCTTGAATTTGTCTTTCAGTTCTAGAAAGCTACAGATTTTAAGCTTTTCTATCTTATGGATTGAATTTAAAAAAAAATAAGTTATCTATCTTAGGTATTTTCTTCTTTTTCATGGACTGTGACTTTTTAAAATTAATAACAAAATAAGTATTAATACCTTTATCAGAGGGTGTATAGGGAAAGGTAATGAGTTATTAAAATGAGCTAATATAGATCAATATTTAAAATAGTGCCTGGTGTATAGCAAGCACCAAGTAAACTTGAGATAACACAATTTTTGACTAAATATTAGTATTTAAGTATTTTGTAATATTCTGTCCAATTTTAGCCTCAATTTTTATTTTTTTTAATTTTTGTGGCTGCATAATAGGTGTATATATTTATGGGGTACATGAGACATTTTGATACAGGCATGCAATGTGAAAAAAGCACAACATGGAGAAGGGGTATCCATTCCCTCAAGCATTTATTCTATGAGTTGCAAACACTCCAATTACATTCTTTATTTTAAAATGTAAAATTAAGTTATCATTGACTATATTCATCCTGTTGTGCTATCAAATAGTAGGTCTTATTCATTCTTTCTGTTTTTTTTTACTCATTTAGCATTGCCAATTTTTCCTAACCCCAACTACCTTTCCCAGACTCTGGTAACCATTCTTCTGCAAGAGAGAGACAGGCAGTAACAAATGCTGGCAATGATGTGAAGGAAAGAGTACCATTTTAAGCCATTTAAACTGGGATAAGACAATATCTAATTGTAGCTTTTCTTTTTCTTTCTTTTTTTTATTATACTTTAAGTTCTAGGGTACATATGCACAATCTGCAGGTTTATTACATATGTATACTTGTGCCATGTTGGTGTGCTGAATCCATCAACTCGTCAGCACCCATCAACTCATCATTTACATCAGGTATAACTCCCAATGCAATCCCTCCCCCCTCCCCCCTCCCCATAATAGGCCCCTGTGTGTGATGTTCCCCTTCCCGAGCCCAAGTGATCTCATTGTTCAGTTCCCACCTATGAGTGAGAACATGTAGTGTTTGGTTTTCTGTTCTTGCGATAGTTTGCTGAGAATGATGGTTTCCAGCTGCATCCATGTCCCTACAAAGGACACAAACTCATCCTTTTTTATGGCTGCATAGTATTCCATGGTGTATATGTGCCACATTTTCTTAATCCAGTATGTCACTGATGGACATTTGGGTTGATTCCAAGTCTTTGCTATTGTGAATAGTGCCGCAGTGAACATACGTGTGCATGTGTCTTTATAGCAGCATGATTTATAATCCTTTGGGTATATACCCAGTAATGGGATGGCTGGGTCACATGGTACTTCTAGTTCTAGATCCTTGAGGAATCGCCATACTGTTTTCCATAATGATTGAACTAGTTTACAACCCCACCAACAGTGTAAAAGTGTTCCTATTTCTCCACATCCTCTCCAGCACCTGTTGTTTCCTGACTTTTGAATGATCGCCATTCTAACTGGTGTGAGATGGTATCTCATTGTGGTTTTGATTTGCATTTCTCTGATGGCCAGTGATGACGAGCATTTTTTCATGTGTCTGTTGGCTGCATAAATGTCTTCTTTTGAGAAGTATCTGTTCATATCCTTTGCCCACTTTTTGATGGGGTTGTTTTTTTTTTTCTTGTAAATTTGTTTGAGTTCTTCGTAGGTTCTGGATATTAGCCCTTTGTCAGATGAGTAGATTGCAAAACTTTTCTCCCATTCTGTAGGTTGCCTGTTCACTCTGATGGTAGTTTCTTTTGCTGTGCAGAAGCTCTTTAGTTTAATTAGATCCCATTTGTCAATTTTGGCTTTTGTTGCCATTACTTTTGGTGTTTTAGACATGAAGTCTTTGCCCATGCCTATGTCCTGAATGGTACTAGCTAAGTTTTCTTCAGGGTTTTTATGGTATTAGGTCTAACATTTAAGTCTCTAATCCATCTTGAATTAATTTTTGTATAAGGAATAAGGAAACGATCCAGTTTCAGCTTTCTACTTATGGCTAGCCAATTTTCCCATTTATTAAATAGGGAATCCCTTCCCAATTTCTTGTTTTTCTCAGGTTTGTCAAAGATCAGATGGCTGTAGATGTGTGGTATTATTTCTGAGGACTCCATTCTGTTCCATTGATCTATCTCTCTGTTTTGGCACCAGTACCATGCTGTTTTGATTACTGTAGCCTTGTAGTATAGTTTGAAGTCAGGTAGTGTGATGCTTCCAGCTTTGTTCTTTTGACTTAGGATTGTCTTGGCAATGCGGGCTCTTTTTTGGTTCCATATGAACTTTAAAGGAGTTTTTCCAATTCTGTGAAGAAAGTCATTGGTAGCTTGATGGGGATGGCATTGAATCTATAAATTACCTTGGGTAGTATGGCCATTTTCATGATATTGATTATTCCTATCCATGAGCATGGTATGTTCTTCCATTTGTTTGTGTTCTCTTTTATTTCACTGAGCAGTGGTTTGTAGTTCTCCTTGAAGAGGTCCTTTACATCCCTTGTAAGTTGGATTCCTAGGTATTTTATTCTCTTTGAAGCAATTGTCAATGGAAGTTAATTCATGATTTGGCTCTCGGTCTGTTACTGGTGTATAAGAATGCTTGTGATTTTTGCACATTAGTTTTGTATCCTGAGACTTTGCTGAAGTTGCTTATCAACTTAAGGAGATTTTGGGCTGAGATGATGGGATTTTCTAAATATATAATCATGTCATCTGCAAACAAGGACAATTTGACTTCTTCTTTTCCTAACTGAATACCCTTTATTTCTTTCTCTTGCCTGATTGCCCTAGGCAGAATATCCAACACTATGTTGAATAGGAGTGATGAGAGAGGGAATCCTTGTCTTGTGCCCGTTTTCAAAGGGAATGCTTCCAGTTTTTGCCCATTCAGTATGATATTGGCTGTGGGTTTGTCATAAATAGCTCTTATTTTTTTGAGATACGTTCTATCAATACCTTGTTTATTGAGAGTTTTTAGCATGAAGGGCTGTTGAATTTTGTCAAAGGCCTTTTCTGCATCTATTCAAATAATCATGTGGCTTTGTCTATGGTTCTGTTTATATGCTGGATTACGTTTACTGATTTGTGTATGTTGAACCAGCCTTGCATCCCAGGGATGAAGCCCACTTGATCATGGTGGATAAGATTTTTGATGTGCTGCTGGATTCGGTTTGCCAGTATTTTATTGAAGATTTTTGCATCGATGTTCATCAGGGATATCAGTCTCAAATTCTCTTTTTTTGTTGTGTCTCTGGCAGGCTTTGGCATCAGGATGATGTTGGCCTCGTAAAATGCGTTAGGGAGGATTCTCTCTTTTTCTATTGATTGGAATAGTTTCAGAAGGAATGGTACCAGCTGTTCCTTGTAACTGTGGTAGAATTCAGCTGTGAATCTATCTGGTCCTGGACTTTTTTTGCTTCGTAGGCTATTAACTATTGCCTTAATTTCAGAGCCTGCTATTGGTCTATTCAGGGATTCAACTTCTTCCTGGTTTAGTCTTGGGAGAGTGTAAGTGTCCAGGAAACTTTCCGTTTCTTCTATGTTTTCTAGTTTATTTGAGTAGAGGTGTTTATAGTATTCTCTGATGGTAGTTTGTATTTCTGTGGGGTCAGTGATGATATCCCCTTCATCCTTTTTTATTGTGTCTACTTGATTCTTCTCTCTTTTCTTCTTTATTAGTCTTACTAGTGGTCTATCAACTTTGTTGATCTTTTAAAAAAAGCAGCTCCTGGATTCATTGATTTTTTGGAGGGTTTTTTGTGTCTCTATCTCTCTTAGTTCTGCTCTGATGTTAGTTATTTCTTGCCTTCTGCTAGCTTTTGAATGTGTTTGCTCTTGCTTCTCTAGTTCTTTTAATTGTGATGTTATAGTGTCAATTTTAGATCTTTCCTGCTTTCTGTTGTGGGCATTTAGTGCTATACAATTCCCTCTACACACTGCTTTAAATGTTTCCCTGAGATTCTGGTATGTTGTATCTTTGTTCTCAGTAGTTTCAAAGAACATCTTTATTTCTGCTTTCATTTTGTTATGTACGCAGTAGTCATTCAGGAGCAGGTTGTTCAGTTTCCATGTTGTTGAGCAGTTTTGATTGAGTTTCTTAGTCCTGAGTTCTAGTTTGATTGCACTGTGGTCTGAGAGACAGTTTGTTATAATTTCTGTTCTTGTACATTTGCTGAGGAGTGCTTTACTTCCAATTATGTGGTCAGTTTTGGAATAAGTGCGATGTGGTGCTGAGAAGAATGTATATTCTGTTGATTTGGGGTGGAGAGTTCTGTAGATGTCTATTAGGTCTGCTTGGTGCAGAGTTGAGTTCAATTCCTGGATATCCTTGTTAACTTTCAGTCTCGTTGATCTGTCTAATGTTGACAGTGAGGTGTTGAAGTCTCCCATTATTATTGTATGGGAGTCTAAGTCTCTTTGTAAGTCTCTAAGGACTTGCTTTATGAATCTGGGTGCTTCTGTATTGGGTACATATATATTTAGGATAGTTAGCTCTTCCTGATGAATTGATCCCTTTACCATTATATAATGGCCTTCTTTGTTTCTTTTTATCTTTGATGGTTTAAAGTCTGTTTTATCAGAGACTAGCATTGCAACCCCTGCTTTTTTTTGGTCTCCATTTTCTTGGTAGATCTTCCTTCATCCGTTTATTTTGAGTCTATGTATGTCTCTGCAGGTGAGATGGGTCTCCTGAATACAGCAAACTGGTGGGTCTTGACTCTTTATCCAATTTGCCAGTCTGTGTCTTTTAATTAGACCATTTAGTCCATTTACATTTAAGGTTAATATAGTTATGTGTGAACTGGATCCTGTCATTATGATATTAGCTGGTTATTTTGCTCGCTAGTTGATGCAGTTTCTTCCTAGCATCGATGGTCTTTACATTTTGGCATGTTTTTGCAATGGCTGGTACCTGTTGTTCCGTTCCATGTTTAGTGCTTCCTTCAGGATTTCTTATAGGGCAGGCCTGGTGGTGACAAAATCTCTAAGCATTTGCTTGTCTGTAAAGGTTTTTATTTCTCCTTCACTTATGAAACTTAGTTTGGCTGAAGATGAAATTCTGGGTTGAAAAATCTTTTCTTTAAGAATGTTGAATATTGGCCCCCACTCTCTTCTGGCTTGTAGAGTTTCTGCCGAGAAATCTGCTGTTAGTCTGATGGACTTCCCTTTGTGGGTAAGGCAACCTTTCTCTCTGGCTGCCCTTAACAATTTTTCTTTCATTTCAACTTTGGTGAATCTGACAATTATGTGTCTTGGAGTTGCTCTTTTCGAGGAGTATTATTGTGGCATTCTCTGCATTTCCTGAATTTGAATGTTGGCCTGCCTTACTAGGTTGGGGAAGTTCTCCTGGATGATATCCTGAAGAGTGTTTTCCAACTTGGTTCCATTTTCTCCCTCACTTTCAGGCACTCCACTCAGACGTAGATTTGATCTTTTCACATAATCCCACACTTCTTGAAGGCTTTGTTCATTTCTTTTTCCTCTTTTTTCTTTAGACTTCTCTTCTCACTTCATTTCATTCATTTGATCCTCAATCACTGATACTCTTTCTTCCAGTTGATCGAGTCGGTTACTGATGCTTGTGCGTTTGTCACGTAGTTCTTGTGTCATGGTTTTTATCTCTGTCAGTTCGTTTATGGCCTTCTCTGCATTGATTATTCTAGTTATCCATTCTTCCATTCTTTTTTCAAGATTTTAAATTTCTTTGCACTGGGTATGTAATTCTTTCTTTAGCTCTGAGAAGTTTGATGTACTGAAGCCTTCTTCTCTCAACTCGTCAAAGTCATTCTCCATCCAGCTTTGATCCATTGCTGGCAATAAGCTGCATTCCTTTGGAGGGAGAGATGCGCTTTTATTTTTTGAATTTCCAGCTTTTCTGCCCTGCTTTTTCCCCATCTTTGTAGCTTTATCTGCCTCTGGTCTTTGATGATGGTGACGTACTGATGGGGTTTTGGTGTGGGTGTCCTTCCTGTTTGTTAGTTTCCCTTCTAGCAGTCAGGACCCTCAGCTGTAGGTCTGTTGGAGATTGCTTGAGGTCCACTCCAGACCCTGTTTGCCTGGGTATCAGCAGCAGAGGCTGCAGAAGATACAATAATGCTGAACAGTGAGTGTACCTGTCTGATTCTTGCTTTGGAAGCTTCACCTCCATGGAGTACCCCGCCGTGTAAGATGTGGGGTGTCAATCTGCTGGGGGATGTCAACCTAGTGGGGGATGTCTCCCAGTTAGGCTACTCAGGGGTCAGGGACCCACTTGAGCAGGCAGTCTGTCCATTCTCAGATCTCAACCTCCATGTTGGGAGATCCACTGCTCTCTTCAAAGCTGTCAGACAGGGTTGTTTGCATATGCAGAGGTTTCTGCTGCTTTTTGTTTAGCTGTGCCCTGTCCCCAGAGTGCAGTCTACAGAGACAGGCAGGCCTTGTCGAACTGCTATGGGCTCCACCCAGTTCGAGCTTCCTGGGCAGCTTTGTTTACCTACTTAAGCCTCAGCAATGGTGGGCACCCCTTCCCCAGCCTCACTGCCGCCTTGCAGTTAGATCTGAGACTGCTGTGCTAGCAATGAGGGAGACTCCGTGGGCGTGGGACCCTCTGGGCCAGGTGCGGGATATAACTCCTGGTGTGTTGTTTGCTAAGACCCTTGTTAAAGCACAGTATTGGGGTAGGAGTTACCCGATTTTCCAGGTGTTGTATGTCTCAGTTCCCCTGGCTGGGAAAAGGGATTCTCTTCCCCCTTGTGCTTCCCAGGTGAGGCAATGCCTCACCCTGCTTCAGCTCTCACTGGTTGGGCTGCAGCAGCTGACCAGCACTGATTGTCTGGCACTCCCTAGTGAGATGAACCTGATACTTCAGTTGAAAATGCAGAAATCACCTGTCTTCTGTGTTGCTCGTGCTGGGAGTGGGAGACTCATTTTTCTTTCTTTTATTCTGTCCGTTTTTAAAGATATTTTACATTTTATCCATTAGTATACTCTTAATGCTTTAAACTGGCAAGAAATAACTTAGCTATTAACAGTAATAGTGAACTTTCCTGTTAATTGTAGATTTTTAATACAGTCTTAAATCTTAACATCATGATTTTATCCATTATTGTCATTCAATAATATCGGGATTGTTTATTCCTGTTATGTAGCCTAGCACTAATGATATTGTGTCCCTCAAATATCATGTAACTTTAATTAGTGTTACATTGTTTTTCTCCTCAAACTTTCTGTGAGATAGCCAATGTAAAGTACTCATGCACATTTCATTTATAATTAACTTAAAAATTTCTACTAGGTTTTCAATTCTTTCGCACAATCTGATCTCTTACTATTTTCATTTTTCTTTTATCCACTTCTATTGTCTTCTGCATTCTACAGTCATTCACAGTATTCACAATATTCAGTCCTACCTAGTTTTTCAATTATTTTGTGATCGAATTAGAAAGTACCATATATCAAAGCCTCGGACTCCAATGTGACAAGGCAAGGCACTAAATAGTGACTACCTTATCAAGAATGAATCTGGAGGCCAATAAAACTTTCAAATTTCAAGTTTCTATAAGTGAGTATCTTCTAATATTGTTTCTTGAATACATCCAAAAATTTTTTATCAGAAAATTATATACATTTACACATATTTTAAAAGTGGTATCTAAGATATCTAATTATAACTTTAAATAATATGAAAGTATGTAATTTCCTACATTATGAAAATATCACTATCTAAAAACACCCATTAGGTTACTCTTGTAAATTTATCCATTGATATCGAGCTACCATATCAATCTGATATTTGTCATCTACTTAAAAATATCAATAAGCAAGATTTAAATTTGTCATTGTTCCCTTTTCTCCTAAACTCACATTGCCATGCCATTCCCTACATTAAGAGTTTACCCATTATATTATATATTTTTGCTTGAAAGTGTTTAATTATCTGATCACACTTCTTCGCATCAAAAATATGTGTATTTAAAGTATTAAAGATTTCATATCACATTTTCATTACAATTTTCCTCAATTTATCTTTATTACACAATGTAAATATAGTTTGTGTTGGCTTTTAAAATTACTGCATATAAAGCAAAGTTAGAGGATAACACACCTTGAAAGATAAAGGAGTACAGTTTACTTTTCAATTGAATTATGCATATATAGATGTATTAGTCCATTTTCATGCTGCTGATAAAGATATACCCAAGACTGGGTGATTTACAAAAGAAAGAGGTTTAATGGACTTACAGTTCCATGTGTTTGGGGAAGCCTCACAATCATGGAAGGCAAGGAGGAGCAAGTCACGTCTTACATGGATGGCAGCAGGCAAAAAAAGAGCCTGTGCAGAGAAACTCCTGTTTTTAAAACCATCAGATTGTCTAGGTGCAATGGCTAATGTCTGTAATCCCAGCCCTTTGGAAGGCAAAGGTGGGTGGATCACCTGAGGTCAGGAGTTCAGGACCAGCTTGGCCAACATGGTGAAACCCCATCTCTACTAAAAATACAAAAATTAGCCAGGCGTGGTGACACATGCCTGTAATCCCAGCTACTCAGGAGGCTGAGGCAGGAGAATCGCTTGAACCCAAGAGGCTTAGGTTTCAGTTGCAGTGAGCTGAGATAATGCCACCACACTCCAGCCTGGGCAACAGAGAGAGACTCTTTCTCAAACAAACAAACATAAAACAACAAACAAACAAAAAGAAAAATGACTCCCATCAGATCTCATGAGACTTATTCACCATCAGAAGAACAGCATGGGAAATACCTGCCTCCATGATTCAACCACCTTTCACTGGGTCCCTCCCACAACACACAGGAATTCAAGATGACTTTTGGGTGGGGACACAGTCAAAAAATG
Source organism: Macaca fascicularis (assembly GCF_037993035.2). Classification (NCBI taxonomy): domain Eukaryota; kingdom Metazoa; phylum Chordata; class Mammalia; order Primates; family Cercopithecidae; genus Macaca; species Macaca fascicularis. The sequence goes on from NC_088376.1 coordinate 76,813,084, forward strand.
TCATTCCACCCTTGGCCTTGCCCAAATCTCATATCCTCACACTTCAAAACCAAGCATACCTTCCCAACAATCCCCCAAAGTCTTAACTAATTCCAGCATTAACTTAAAAGTCCATAGTTCAACATCTCATCCTAGAAGGGGCAAGTTCCCTCCACCTATGAGCCTGTAAAATCAAAATCGAGTTACTTCCTAGATACCAAGGGGGTAAGACATTGGGTAAATATACCCATTCCAAAAGGGAGAAATTGGCCAAAGCAAAGGGGCTACAGACCCCATGCAAGTCCAAAATCGAGTAGGGCAGTCAAACCCTAAAGATCCAAAATGATCTCCTTTGACTCCATGTCTCACATCCAGGTCACATTGATGCAAGAGGTGGATTCCCAGGGTCTTGGGCAGCTCCACCCCTGTGGCTTTGCGGGATACAGTCTCTCTCCTAGCTGCTTTCAAGGACTGGTGTTCAGTGTCTGCGGCTTTTCCTGGCACACAGTGCAAGTTGCCAGTAGATCAACCATTCAGGGGCCTGGAGGACATTGGCTGTCTTCTTACAACTCCACTAGGCAGTGCCTCACTGGGGACTCTGTGTGGGGCTCCAACCCCACATTTCCCTTCCACACTGCCCTAGCAGAGATTCTCCATGAGGGCCCACCCCTGCAGTTAACCTCTGCCTGGGCATCCTAGCATTTCTATACATTCTCTGAAATCTAGGCAGAAGTAATCAAACCCCAATTCTTGACTTCTGTGCATTTGCAGGCTCAACATCATGTAGAAACTGCCAAATCTTGAGGCTTGCACACTCTGAAGCCATGGCCCAAGCTCTGCATTGGCCCCTTTCAGCCATTGTTAGAGCATCTGGGAAACAGGGCACCAAGTTCCTAGGCTGCACACAGCACAGGGAGGGGCACTGAGCGCAGCCGATGAAACCATTTTGTCTTCCTTGGCCTCTGGGCCTGTGATGCGAGGAGCTGTCATGAAGGCCTCTAAAATGCCCTAGAGATATTATCTCCATTGTCTTGGTAATTAACATTCAGTTCCTCATTACTTATGCAAACTTCTGCAGCTGGCTTGAATTTCTTCTCAGACAATGGGATTTTCTTTTCTATTGCATTGTAAGCTGCAAATTTCCCAAACTTTTATGCTTTTTTTCTTTTTAAAACTGAATTCTTTTAACAGTGCCCAGGTCATGTCTTGAATGCTTTGCTGCTTAGAAATTTCTTCTGCCAGATACCTTAAATCATCTCACTCAAGTACAAAGTTCCACATATCTCTAGGGCAGGGGCAAAATGCTGCCAGTCTCTTTGCTAAAACATAGCAAGAATCACCTTTGCTCCAGTTCTCAACAAGTTTCTCATCTCCATCTGAGACCACATCAGCCTGGGTTTCATTGTCCATATCATTATCAGCACTTTGGTCAAAGCCATTCAATAAGTGTCAAAGAAGTTCCAAACTTCCCCACATTTTTCCTGTCTCCTTTTGAGCCCTCAAAACTGTTCCAACCTCTGCATGTTATCCAGCTCCAAAGTTGCTTCCACATTTTCAGGTGTCTTTTCAGTAGCTCCCTGCTCTACTGGTATCAGTTTATTTTATCAGTCCATTTTCATGCTACTGATGATACCTGAGACTGGGTGATTTAGAAAGGAAAGAGATTTCATGGACTTACAGTTCCACGTTCTGGGGATGCCTCACAATCATGGTGGAAGGCAAGGAAGAGCAAGTCCCATCTCACGTGGATGGCAACAGGCAAAAAGAGAGCCTGTGCAGAGAAACTCCCATTTTTAAAACCATCATCTCACGAGCTTTAGTCACCATCATGAGAAAAGCATGGGAAAGACCTGCCCCCAATATTCAACCACCTCCCACCGGCTCCCTCCCACACATGGGAATTCAAGATGACATTTGGGTGGGGACACAGCCAAACGACATCAATAGATGAATATCACCACTAACATATTATCATTAAAATGAGAAATATTACCATTAATATATTACCATTATCATAAATATTAACATTATAATGAGACATTATGTGGCATCTTTTCTATTCTTATTTTTGCTTTACAGATATAAGTTTGGGGTAAAAATGTTTACATAAATAATTTGATAGAAATGGAAGAAATTTTAGTACAGCAATACTATAAATCCTTTGAACTCCTTCTGAGTTATAGTCCAAAAGCCACTTGGTGATGTACCTTTGGAAAGTACTTTCATCAATCTATCAATATAAAATTCACTTATGTTTTCCTTCTATTTTTTTAAAGTTAATGATTTCAAATCTACTGTGTCGATAAACTAATGTGTTGCTCAATCCCTTTCTTATTTATGCAGAAGTAGCCAAAATGCTTTATTGAGTCTCATTAAATTTTAATAAGTATTAGTTAATGTATCTTTATAGTTAAAGTATGCAAAAGTCTAAGAAAATAGAAATGTCAGAAATATATTGAGTATAATTTGTTTCATAAAATAATTTTATCTTAACACATGCTTTAAATACGTTTTATTAAAACATTATATTTGCAGATTTGGTGGATTCTGTTAAACAATGCCTGTTTCATAACTTAAATGACACAGGCATTCCTCCTTGACAAATACCCTGCTAAATTAGACTAGCCCTCTACCAAGAAAAAATATGGCCTTGGGTTTCAATACAAACGAATTTTGGAGATACAAATTTGACTTCTGACTTTTAATTCTAAGATGAATAGATGCATGAGTAGTTAAATAAAAATATGAAATTTTACCATGAGTTTGTTGCCTGAGTGAAAAAAATTAACGCTTCTATTGATCTATCTATCTATCTACCTGTCTATCCTTTACCAATGCTTTGCTTTGATCTCTTAAGTCTCCCCAACAACATGTATTTTTTGACAGTCACTGGCAAGAGCTGATAAGGGGTGGAGAGGCAAAATAGATAAATGAAAATTTTTATATTCCTCAGGTTCTACTCTGCAAAGTATTTAAATTCAGAAAATTTCAACAGTAGCCAAAACTCACCATTTCTAATGCCATGTTTCAAGTTATTAAGATGGACAAATATATAAAGCCCAATATATGGTTTGTCTTAGTTTATCTAAAGCAGATATTGCTAATACTAATCCTTTGAATTGTTTATATTGTTTGTTGGTATATAGGCTTTAACATCCTAAGACAATGCAACATAGTAATATTTGAAATTTGTGATAGGTAGGGAGGGAGATTTGTGAAAGGAAAAGTTGCTAAGAAAAACAGGTTGCTATTTTTCGCTCAATGTCTTCTCAGGCAGATAATTTTTAGGAAACAGTATATGTGTCTTTAAGATTTGATATTTGACTCTCTTAAAACAAGCCATGTTCATGTATATGTTAGAAAATCTTTGTGGTCCTAGGGGTTGTATATCTCATCTTGAAGACTACTTTTCAAACCATAGATCCCAAACGTCAGTATATGTAGGAAGCAGACAAGTAACAAAATTGTATAAAGCAGATGAAAGAGGGACTCCAGTGAATTCAAGAGGAGGCTCCCTGTTGGAAGAGTGCATACTGTATGCCATTCAGGCATATGAACCCAATGTTTCAATTGAGTTTTTCAAAATAAGGTAACATTCTGGGGTGTTTTTTCCCTGATGTTAAATATTTTATTTTTTAAATGATAAAGATTTATTCAATATTTGTTTAAAACAATAAGTAGCCTACACAAAACATATCTGCAGCCCAGTCTATCTTAGGCTTATCTATTTGTCTACCCTTTTCTCTCCACGTTTTCTGCCATGTACTTGGGTTTATACTTTCATTTATCTTAACATTTCAGTACATTGATTAGAGACTGGTCATGTTAGGGCATTAACATCTGGCTTGTTCTTGACATTTCTTTCCGAAGTTAGAGTAACTCTACTTAGTTTCCATGCTTGCTGAAGTCTAGACACGAATGGACAGACACTTGGAAAAGTGCATTCTTAAAGCATTTTCCTTAAAGGTAATGTGTTATATGAGATCTTTTACTACTTTCTATCACATGTCAAATGGGGAACATTTGTTCTCCTTAATGCTTTTAAAGGGAGACTTTCAAAATAGTGTATGAACTTGCTTTACCTTTGAACATGCTGTGCATTCAGCCAGTCAGGAGCTTGCAAATAGTCCAGCCTCCCCAAGCACATTGGCTTTCTTAGGATATAATTCATTCCGTCAGTAACCATTTTGTGTGTATGTGTTTGCCCACTCACCAACATTGCTGTGGACACTAAAACCTATCTCTTAAGTCAATTCCCATTTAGATATTCCAATTAATTCAGATTTCTCTTTCCTGTGTCATATGCATATTCTCTACTTACTGCGTACTGTCACCTTGTCATTTTGTATTTTGAACTTAAAAATTCTTCCTGCACTTCTACTACCTAGGGACATTATACTAATTTTCCAGCTCTGTACCCTCCACTTGTATGACTTTTTTTTCCCTTGTTTTCCTTGAGTACTTCTTCCTAATTCAAGCTCTCCCTTTCCTGAAAAGCTCTAATAACATAAATTTCATACCACAAAATCAATTATGTTTCAAATTATTATTTATCGCTCATTGTGTTTTTTGCATTTTAAGCATTTCAAAAACCAGTCATGAAATCTAACTATAGCAAATTGCATTAGAAATTATTGGTGTCTAGCTTACAACAAGTAGTCAATGAATGTCTATTGTTTCAGTCATCCTGGCATTAAAAATAGATGCTAAGGGAGTAAACATTATATATTAAGTAGTAGAGTTAGAACTTAATGCCCGCTTTAGTAAACAATTTCAATGCATAAATCTTGTGAAAGTAATTAGAATTGATTTATTAATTGATTTCGTTGTTTTTTATATTATTTGTTGTGTCTGTTTTTTTCTTTTCTTTTATCTGAATTTTGCTGGTCTATATGATCTTTTTCAATAACCACATTTGGATACTTTAAATCACATCCTAAATATTATTCAGTAACTTTGGAGAAGTTAAAAAACAAAAACAAAAACAAAAACAAAAAAACCCCTCATTACTCAGGAGAGAGATGGTATATGAAATCTTAAAAAAAAAAATAAGCCATCTTTCAATCTCTAGTATTTAACAATTCTAAATAAGATTCTTTTCAGGAAGGAAGCTCTCTCAAAAAGTATGAATCAGAAAAGTAAACTTTGGTTCCTATAGTGTTAGGTGGAGACAAGTTTCAGTCGGTTTTATAATAAATTCAATTGAATCTATGTTCCCTTATACATTCCTCTCTTTCTGACTCTGAAATATCTTTCGGGGCTCTCACCAGTCTGCTATTTTCACATTTATAACACCACTGAGACATTTCTGATTTTGTACTTTTCTCAAGGAAAACAGCCAATGCATATTTAGATAACACTGCTGAGTGGCATCATGTTTACATTTATTTTACATTTAATTTAGACTCAAAAAAGAAACCCTTTGTTTAGTTTAACTTCAGTGTCCACACAACTGCATAGCCACATAAGGTCCTCTGAGGTAACACACAGAAATTAATCTACTTGTATATTGGTCCTATAGTTAAATTCCCACTTAAAATTCATTATTATGTAAAGTAACTACAAAACTTGATGGAGAGAACTAATTTAATTTATTAAATCTTGTGAAAGTAATTGAAGCTGGAAACTTCTTTGAGCTGCAGAGAACATGGCTTCAGGGATGACTTGCCTTTATAAATTCTTTGTAGGATTATACTGAACTAATCAATGTTAATAACTACATTGACATTCCCATTCTCTATGAACCCATCTATGAATGGCAGACCCAATATCTAGATTCTAATACCTAGTTTCCATGATTGGAGACCAGAATGTATCACCTCAAAATATTACAAATTAATTTGGGCCGTGCTACCCCAACATATGCCACCTTGGTATCTTGATTATTTTGAGCTGAAGGTACTTGAAAAATGGCAAATATAGGGAGAGACTTTCTGTGAACACTTGCATCTGTCTAAAGTCAGATTTAAAAAAAAAAAAAAAGAAAAAAGAAATCTAAATTGTCATAAATCCCTTCCCTGGCTATTGTTTAATCAGCAGGAAAAATTGACTCCTATCAGAGAAAAGATTCGAAGTCAACACTACACCCAGACAAACTTTGTCACAAATTATCAGAATTCCCATCTGTTATTCTAAGCACCCATTGATCTTTTCTAAAAGTCATTTACTCTCCACAAGTGATCTATAGCCTCCTCTCCTTCCCCTATTAAGATGGTCTATATGCTGTCAAATCTTACCAATTTGAAGGGTATTCACTTTTTTTTTTTTTGTGATGTCCCATGCATGTAATATTAAAAACTGGCAAGTCCATACACCTTTTCTTTTGTTAATCTGTCAGGTGTCAGTTTATTTCATACACCCAGCTATTGAACCAGGAGAGCAGAGGGAAAGTCTTTCTTCCCCTATATGGTGTTCTCAATAGAGTCTATTTCTCAATGTGTAATTTATCATTCATTAGGTGAATATAGTACTAACTGTAAAATATGTTTCACTATTAATATTAGAAGATTTTTGCACTCATATTTTCTTCAACTCAAACTGTACTCTCTTGTCTACTTACACTTGATATGATAATCTGTTAATGACTAAGATCTGATCAGTTGCTTTCTGGGTATCAACATTTTCACTTTCTTTTAATGAAACAGGTTTTATGTTGCAGAAAAATATTTCCCATGTGAAAGCTTACTCACGCATATTCTGCATCTGTATATCAATGACTCCTCTGGTTTAAATGGAAAGTACAGATTTTTTGAAAATGAAATGCAAGCTTATGCCATAAAGAAGTTGAATATCTGGGCCATAACGGATTAGTAATGAGTCATTAGTGACTAAGGTGAAGAAAAAATTGCTGTAAAGTAATAAATGGCTTTGCAGCACATGCAACATTCAGCAAGAACCAATGTCAATGGGAATCCAGGTGCCAAGCCTTCCTGTGAGTTTATAAACCACTTAGAAGAACACAAACAGTTTATACCTTATAGTAGATAATAAAACTGAATGCTTAAATCTCCAATTCTCATTAAACCTTAGCTACTTAGGTGGTAGAGAGAGCAGTTTAAACAGTTATGAAAATTGTGTAGCATACTGATTTCTCTCAGCACTTCCTAAAATCAGTCTATAATCATATTCACAAACAGCTGCCAGCAGTACTTCTCATTTCTTTGAAACTGGTTCTTTTTTTCCAAAAGGTTGTGTAGAAACCATGAATTCTCTGACAGAGCCATTCATGTCTCATTCTGAGAGGCACTTAATATACTCAAGAAATAGTTGTTAAAAGCAATAGTTTTTTTGTTTTGTTTTGTTTTTGTTTTTTTTAATTTTACAACAGTTATAGCAAGAGTTCTGTTCAGTTAAAAAGGATGTAAGCTGTGGATTGGGAGCAAGGATCTAGAGAAGTCCTGCTGGGCCATGCATGGCCTTTAATATTCAGGACAGGAGGGAGGTTTGGGAGATCAAGAGAAGTGAGTGAAAGCAATAATCTGGGAAGTAAAAAGGCACACAGGACAAAGAGTGGCAGTGATTTACTATTAGGGAAGTATTTCAATGTTTTAATTGCCACTATTGGCTTATCATGATATGCTGACTGAATATTGACACTGATTAAATGAATATCTTCAGCAATGCTGTCAAAATTTGCCCATTAGAAAATTTTGTAGTGGCTATGCTGCCACCTGACCCTGTCACCAGATGCCCTCAATGAGCTTGATACCTCTTATTTTCAATAGCCATTTCCTATTCTGTTCACAGATTAGATCATAAAGTCCCTGTCAAGTTACATAACAATTTACAGAACTAGCAAGTGACAGGACAGGTATTCATCTTTCTCCCACTGCTTTTAAAACTATCTCTGCTGAAGAATAAAAGGCCCCCTAGGGGAAACTAGAATAAGAACTCCACATACGACTGAAACTTCCGGAAGGAGTAGAGGGCTGTTCAGATGTGAGGGAGAGAAGGGACAGTGTCTTTGTTACAACTCAAGCTTGTCGCATTTTGTTTCTTATAATTCTAAAAATAAAACTTCAGATGTCCAAAAAAATACACCGTATGAAATATATTTAAGCATGGCTTAGTTATTCAAGTTGTTCAGGGAAAATGGGCACTCTGGATAGAGAGGCTCTCTGTGAATGAAGGTGTGGCCGAAGATCACTAGGCAATTCTATAAAGCATGAGCTCTAACTAGAGCCTTCTCTAGGTGTGGCACATTGGGCAGGACACTTACTCTCTCTAAGCTTCAGTTCCCTCGTCTGTAGAACTGTAATGATTCTCTTTATTCAATAACTAGGGAAATTTAATGTGATGATTTATATTTAGGTCTTGGCATAATGACTGGAAAAAAAAAAGTGCTAAATAAGTGTTAGTTCTTACTATTGCTATTTTTACATAAGAGAAAGGAAAAGTGAAAGTCTTATCTTCCTAACCCTAGCAGCTGCTATAGAATTTTTTTGCAGAGTGAATATTTGATAAATGCTTGTTGAATGAGTAACAACTTAGACTAAATACTAGTTGACATGTTGTCTTTTCTGTGTTCAGTGAGATATTCCAATCATAGTAAACATCCATTAGAGTCAGGGTTATTTGATTTTTAATTTATTTTTCCTGTATGTCTAGAGTTCCTTACATAGCAGCATGGAAAATGATAGATTTCAAGACTGTGGAAGACTATCAATTATAATAGTTTTATAAATGATAAATCTAAAGTTACTTCACTTTACATAGGTGCACCTGTAAAGCATATAAATCAAAACATAATGTAGCATAGCATGGTGCTGTAGAACAACACAGTGGAAATAAGCTAAAGGCTAACTCAGTTAAATGATAACATGTGGTAACATTAAGCATTTGCTATGTGCTATGAAATTCAACAAGAGCTGTGGGGTAGCATAAAATATAAGAAATGAGCTCAGTCCTTAAGAGTGCTACTCTAGGCAGGGCGCTGTGGCTCATGCCTGTACTTCCAGCACTTCTGGAGGCCGAGGCGGGCGGATCACGAAGTCACGAGATAGAGACGATCCTGGCAACACGGTGAAACCCTGGCCCTAATAAAAATACAAAAAAATTAGCCGGGCGAGATGGCGGGCGCCTGTAGTCCCAGCTACTCAGGAGGCTGAGGCAGGAGAATGGCGTGAACCCGGGAGGCGAAGGTTGCAGTGAGCGGAGATAGTGCCGCAGCACTCCAGTCTGGACTACAAGAGCGAAACTCCGTTTCAAAAAAAAAAATTACAAGTCAGGCAGGAATGGATATAATCAAGGAATATAGAATAGATTTTAAAGAATGGTATTATATTCATTTAAGAAGATGGAAGGCCTTTGGATACTTTAATTTTTGTAACTTGGAATTGTCCATTTTGACTATCCATCTGCAAACGAACTATGCATGTCCTTTATTTTGTGACATGATTCAGAGAATCTTAGTGAGACAGGTCTCCAATGTTATTTGAATAAACTTTGCATTATTTATTGTCTAGAAACCATCACTGGCATTTGGTTCCTAAAACTTGGTTTTCCTTTTCTGTTTGAACACTGCCAGTGTTTGGGTTGCTTACTATCTGCCTTTTTTTCTGTTTAACAAAAAGTATTTCTCATTTATTTCTCCTAGTTTTCTCTACAGTTTTCATAAACTATTTGGTATCCTTTTCATTAAATAGCCCTTCAAAAATTTTATGTACTACTTTTGTGTTTACAAAGTCCTTTCTTTTACAGACTTAGTATAAATACTTAAATATGTATATACTAAAAGCATATATTTATTTATTTTTTTTATTTTTTTTATTTTTTTTTAATTTATTTATTATTATTATACTTTAAGTTGTAGGGTACATGTGCATAACGTGCAGGTTTGTTACATATGTATACTTGTGCCTTGTTGCTGTGCTGCACCCATCAACTCGTCATTTACATCAGGTATAACTCCCAATGCAATCCCTCCCCCCTCCCCCCTCCCCCTTCCCCCCTCCCCCCTCCCCATGATAGGCCCCGGTGTGTGATGTTCCCCTTCCTGAGTCCGAGTGATCTCATTGTTCAGTTCCCACCTATGAGTGAGAACATGCGGTGTTTGGTTTTCTGTTCTTGTGATAGTTTGCTAAGAATGATGGTTTCCAGCTGCATCCATGTCCCTACAAAGGACACAAACTCATCCTTTTTTATGGCTGCATAGTATTCCATGGTGTATATGTGCCACATTTTCTTAATCCAATCTGTCACTGATGGACATTTGGGTTGATTCCAAGTCTTTGCTATTGTGAATAGTGCCGCAATAAACATACGTGTGCATGTGTCTTTATAGCAGCATAATTTATAATCCTTTGGGTATATACCCAGTAATGGGATGGCTGGGTCATATGGTACATCTAGTTCTAGATCCTTGAGGAATCGCCATACTGTTTTCCATAATGGTTGAACTAGTTTACAATCCCACCAACAGTGTAAAAGTGTTCCTATTTCTCCACATCCTCTCCAGCACCTGTTGTTTCCTGACTTTTTAATGATCGCCATTCTAACTGGTGTGAGATGGTATCTCATTGTGGTTTTGATTTGCATTTCTCTGATGGCCAGTGATGATGAGCATTTTTTCATGTGTCTGTTGGCTGTATGAATGTCTTCTTTTGAGAAATGTCTGTTCATATCCTTTGCCCACTTTTTGATGGGGTTGTTTGTTTTTTTCTTGTAAATTTGTTTGAGTTATTTGTAGGTTCTGGATATTAGCCCTTTGTCAGATGAGTAGATTGCAAAAATTTTCTCCCATTCTGTAGGTTGCCTGTTCACTCTGATGGTAGTTTCTTTTGCTGTGCAGAAGCTCTTTAGTTTAATGAGATCCCATTTGTCAATTTTGGCTTTTGCTGCCGTTGCTTTTGGTGTTTTAGACATGAAGTCTTTGCCCATGCCTATGTCCTGAATGGTATTCCCTAGCTTTCTTCCTAGGGTTATTATGGTTTTAGGTCTAACATTTAAGTCTCTAATCCATCTTGAATTAATTTTCGTATAAGGAGTAAGGAAAGGATCCAGTTTCAGCTTTCTACTTACGGCTAGCCAATTTTCCCAGCACCATTTATTAAATAGGGAATCCTTTCCCCATTTCTTGTTTCTCTCAGGTTTGTCAAAGATCAGATGGCTGTAGATGTGTGGTATTATTTCTGAGGACTCTGTTCTGTTCCATTGGTCTATATCTCTGTTTTGGTACCAGTACCATGCTGTTTTGGTTACTGTAGCTTTGTAGTATAGTTTGAAGTCAGGTAGCGTGATGCCTCCAGCTTTGTTCTTTTGACTTAGGATTGTCTTGGAGATGCGGGCTCTTTTTTGGTTCCATATGAACTTTAAAGCAGTTTTTTCCAATTCCGTGAAGAAACTCGTTGGTAGCTTGATGGGGATGGCATTGAATCTATAAATAACCTTGGGCGGTATGGCCATTTTCACGATATTGATTCTTCCTATCCATGAGCATGGTATGTTCTTCCATTTGTTTGTGTCCTCTTTGATTTCACTGAGCAGTGGTTTGTAGTTCTCCTTGAAGAGGTCCTTTACATCCCTTGTAAGTTGGATTCCTAGGTATTTTATTCTCTTTGAAGCAATTGTGAATGGAAGTTCATTCCTGATTTGGCTCTCTGTTTGTCTGTTACTGGTGTATAAGAATGCTTGTGATTTTTGCACATTAATTTTGTATCCTGAGACTTTGCTGAAATTGCTTATCAGCTTAAGGAGATTTTGGGCTGAGACAATGGGGCTTTCTAAATATACAATCATGTCATCTGCAAACAGGGACAATTTGACTTCTTCTTTTCCTAACTGAATACCCTTGATTTCTTTCTCTTGCCTAATTGCCCTAGCCAGAACTTCCAACACTATGTTGAATAGGAGTGGTGAGAGAGGGCATCCCTGTCTTGTGCCAGTTTTCAAAGGGAATTTTTCCAGTTTTTGCCCATTCAGTATGATATTGGCTGTGGGTTTGTCATAGATAGCTCTTATTATTTTGAGGTACGTTCCATCAATACCGAATTTATTGAGCGTTTTTAGCATGAAGGGCTGTTGAATTTTGTCAAAAGCCTTTTCTGCATCTATTGAGATAATCATGTGGTTCTTGTCTTTGGTTCTGTTTATATGCTGGATTATGTTTATTGATTTGCGAATGTTGAACCAGCCTTGCATCCCAGGGATGAAGCCCACTTGATCATGGTGGATAAGCTTTTTGATGTGTTGCTGAACCCGGTTTGCCAGTATGTTATTGAGGATTTTTGCATCGATGTTCATCAGGGATATTGGTCTAAAATTCTCTTTTTTTGTTGTGTCTCTGCCAGGCTTTGGTATCAGAATGATGTTGGCCTCATAAAATGAGTTAGGGAGGATTCCCTCTTTTTCTATTGATTGGAATAGTTTCAGAAGGAATGGTACCAACTCCTCCTTGTACCTCTGGTAGAATTCAGCTGTGAATCCATCTGGTCCTGGACTTTTTTTGGTTGGTAGGCTATTAATTATTGCCTCAATTTCAGAGCCTACTATTGGTCTATTCAGGGATTCAACTTCTTCCTGGTTTAGTCTTGGAAGAGTGTAAGTGTCCAGGAAATTATCCATTTCTTCTAGATTTTCCAGTTTATTTGCGTAGAGGTGTTTATAGTATTCTCTGATGGTAGTTTGTATTTCTGTGGGGTCGGTGGTGATATCCCCTTTATCATTTTTAATTGCGTAGATTTGATTCTTCTCTCTTTTCTTCTTTATTAGTCTGGCTAGTGGTCTGTCAATTTTGTTGATCTTTTCAAAAAACCAACTCCTAGATTCATTGATTTTTTGGAGAGTTTTTTGTGTCTCTATCTCCTTCAGTTCTGCTCTGATCTTAGTTATTTCTTGCCTTCTGCTAGCTTTCGAATGTGTTTGCTCTTGCTTCTCTAGCTCTTTTAATTGTGATGTTAGAGTGTCAATTTTAGATCTTTCCTGCTTTCTCTTGTGGGCATTTAGTGCTATAAATTTCCCTCTACACACTGCTTTAAATGTGTCCCAGAGATTCTGGTATGTTGTATCTTTGTTCTCATTGGTTTCAAAGAACATCTTTATTTCTGCCTTCATTTCGTTATGTACCCAGTAGTCATTCAGGAGCAGGTTGTTCAGTTTCCATGTAGTTGAGCGGTTTTGATTGAGTTTCTTAGTCCTGAGTTCTAGTTTGATTGCACTGTGGTCTGAGAGACAGTTTGTTATAATTTCTGTTCTTGTACATTTGCTGAGGAGTGCTTTACTTCCAATTACGTGGTCAATTTTGGAGTAAGTACGATGTGGTGCTGAGAAGAATGTATATTCTGTTGATTTGGGGTGGAGAGTTCTGTAGATGTCTATTAGGTCTGCTTGCTGCAGAGATGAGTTCAATTCCTGGATATCCTTGTTAACTTTCTGTCTCGTTGATCTGTCTAATGTTGACAGTGGAGTGTTGAAGTCTCCCATTATTATTGTATGGGAGTCTAAGTCTCTTTGTAAGTCTCTAAGGACTTGCTTTATGAATCTGGGTGCTCCTGTATTGAGTGCGTATATATTTAGGATAGTTAGCTCTTCCTGTTGAATTGATCCCTTTACCATTATGTAATGGCCTTCTTTGTCTCTTTTGATCTTTGATGGTTTAAAGTCTGTTTTATCAGAGACTAGTATAGCAACCCCCGCTTTTTTTTGTTCTCCATTTGCTTGGTAAATCTTCCTTCATCCCTTTATTTTGAGCCTATGTATGTCTCTGCGTGTGAGATGGGTCTCCTGAATACAGCAGACTGATGGGTCTTGACTCTTGATCCAGTTTGCCAGTCTGTGTCTTTTAATTGGAGCATTTAGTCCATTTACATTTAAGGTTAAGATTGTGATGTGTGAACTTGATCCTGCCATTATGATATTAACTGGTTATTTTGGTCGTTAGTTGATGCAGTTTCTTCCTAGCCTCGATGGTCTTTACATTTTGGCATGTTTTTGCAATGGCTGGTACCGGTTGTTCCTTTCCATGTTGAGTGCTTCCTTCAGGATCTCTTGTAAGGCAGGCCTAGTGGTGACAAAATCTCTAAGCATTTGCTTATCTGTAAAGGATTTTATTTCTCCTTCACTTATGAAACTTAGTTTGGCTGGATATGAAATTCTGGGTTTAAAATTCTTTTCTTTAAGAATGTTGAATATTGGCCCCCACTCTCTTCTGGCTTGGAGAGTTTCTGCCGAGAGATCTGCTGTTAGTCTGATGGGCTTCCCTTTGTGGGTAACCCGACCTTTCTCTCTGGCTGCTCTTAAGATTTTTTCCTTCATTTCAACTTTGGTGAATCTGGCAATTATGTGTCTTGAGTTGCTCTTCTCGAGGAGTATCTTTGTGGCGTTCTCTGTATTTCCTGGATTTGAATGTTGGCCTGCCCTACTAGGTTGGGGAAGTTCTCCTGGATGATATCCTGAAGAGTGTTTTCCAACTTGGTTCCATTTTCCCCCTCACTTTCAGGCACCCCAATCAGACGTAGATTTGGTCTTTTTACATAATCCCATACTTCTTGCAGGCTTTGCTCATTTCTTTTTCTTCTTTTTTCTTTTGGTTTCTCTTCTCGCTTCATTTCATTCATTTGATCCTCAATCGCTGATACTCTTTCTTCCAGTTGATCGAGTCGGTTACTGAAGCTTGTGCATTTGTCACGTATTTCTCGTGTCATGGTTTTCATCTCTTTCATTTCGTTTAGGACCTTCTCTGCATTAATTACTCTAGCCATCAATTCTTCCACTTTTTTTTCAAGATTTTTAGTTTCTTTGCGCTGGGTACGTAATTCCTCCTTTAGCTCTGAGAAATTTGATGGACTGAAGCCTTCTTCTCTCATCTCGTCAAAGTCATTCTCCGTCCAGCTTTGATCCGTTGCTGGCGATGAGCTGTGCTCCTTTGCCGGGGGAGATGCGCTCTTATTTTTTGAATTTCCAGCTTTTCTGCCCTGCTTTTTCCCCATCTTTGTGGTTTTATCTGCCTCTGGTCTTTGATGATGGTGATGTACTGATGGGGTTTTGGTGTAGGTGTCCTTCCTGTTTGATAGTTTTCCTTCTAACAGTCAGGACCCTCAGCTGTAGGTCTGTTGGAGATTGCTTGAGGTCCACTCCAGACCCTGTTTGCCTGGGTATCAGCAGCAGAGGCTGCAGAAGATAGAATATTTCTGAACAGCGAGTGTACCTGTCTGATTCTTGCTTTGGAAGCTTCCTCTCAGGGGTGTACTCCACCCTGTGAGGTGTGGGGTATCAGACTGCCCCTAGTGGGGGATGTCTCCCAGTTAGGCTGCTCAGGGGTCAGGGACCCACTTGAGCAGGGAGTCTGTCCCTTCTCAGATCTCAACCTCCGTGTTGGGAGATCCACTGCTCTCTTCAAAGCTGTCAGACAGAGTCGTTTGCGTCTGCAGAGTTTTCTGCTGCTTTTGTTGTTGTATAGTTGTGCCCTGTCCCCAGAGGTGGCGTCTACAGAGACAGGCAGGTTTCCTTGAGCTGCTGTGAGCTCCACCCAGTTCGAGCTTCCCAGCGGCTATGTTTACCTACTTAAGCCTCGGCAATGGCGGGCGCCCCTCCCCCAGCCTCGCTGCTGCCTTGCCGGTAGATCACAGACTGCTGTGCTAGCAATGAGGGAGGCTCCGTGGGTGTGGGACCCTCCCGGCCAGGCGTGGGATATGATCTCCTGGTGTGCCTGTTTGCTTAAAGCGCAGTATTGGGGTGGGAGTTACCCGATTTTCCAGGTGTTGTGTGTCTCAGTTCCCCTGGCTAGGAAAAGGGATTCCCTTCCCCCTTGCGCTTCCCAGGTGAGGCAATGCCTCGCCCTGCTTCAGCTCTCGCTGGTCGGGCTGCAGCAGCTGACCAGCACCGATCGTCCGGCACTCCCCAGTGAGATGAACCCAGTACCTCAGTTGAAAATGCAGAAATCACAGGTCTTCTGTGTCGCTCGCGCTGGGAATTGGAGACTGGAGCTGTTCCTATTCGGCCATCTTGCTCCGCCCCCCTAAAAGCATATATTTAATACAAGCATCATCAACTTCTTAAAACTGTATCTCATATGGCATAGTTTCTAGATATTTGACCATTTGAGGAAGAGAAATAAAAGTGCTAGTAATATTTTTTACCTAGTAGCAGAAATAGATTTCAAACTCTTGAGATATCTGGTCACATTTGTGGTGGTTCTCTTTAAGGTGTCCAATGTGTTTCTTTGTCCCTAGCTCTTTTTATTTTCACCGTTTTTAAATATTGCTTGTTAGAATCTTCCATTTCCTGTTATAATTACTTGGCCTCTGTAGGTAAAATTGTTGGCCTTTTTTACTCATGATTATAGTGATTTTATATTTGATAATAGTAGTTGGTTTACTAGAAAGAGGCTTAAACTCAGCTGTGTCTATGTTACTTCTCTGGACCTGTATTTCTTCATCTGTAAAATGAGGAGACATGAGTAGCCAAATTCTTTGGCTTTAAAATTATGATTCCACAGGTCTATGCTCTATGTTCTCATTGGAACAACTGGGGGCATCAGAGGTAACTATTATTTTTGCTGACTTTACAGTATCCTTTGAAATTAAACAACAATAATGATTATTCTTAGTTGAAGCAGTTATCTTGATCTTTGTTTTTGGCTGAGATTCAGTGGTGTGTGTGTAATTTATAGCAGCAGAAAAAAGCAGTAGCGGGAGGAGGAAAGCCAACATGACCTTGTGAAGAGGAGCACAGCAATTGTGCTGTTCACATGAGAGAGAAAAATAAGAACCAATAAACACCACTTCTTAGAGTAATAGATACCAAAGAAAAGAGAGAGGGATCATTGGTAAATAATGGGGCAGTCCTACTATCTCTTACTATTCTTTATTCTGTTCATGACATGAATGTAGCCTCATAAATTACTTTCTAAAGCTGAAAGTGTTTTTCTTTGAAAAGAGATTCATCATCTATGATTCTGATTCCCTGTACTGAAATGAATGGAATCAATTGCATACCCTGTAATAATGCTGCATAAAAATTACCTTTTGAGATCATAACCTTTCCCAAACAGCATAATAATTGAAATGCTATCTTGCTGCATGGCAATTGTGAGAATCTCACTTTCCCTTCTATTCCATATAAGACCTCAAATCTCTCACTGATATGACAAATAAATAAGCTTCATACCTGCAGCTTCATCTTCCCTCCTCTGAGCCAGCTAGTATGTCTCAATTGTTCAGATCCTCAAGAGTAATATGCTGTAATATTATTACATAAATTAAAAAATTCTTAATTATGTCTACTTTCCAAAAACTTTTACATGAAAGCTTATAAATATCTATACATATCTATATTTATATAAATATCTCTATAATATAATATCTATACATATATAAATGCATACATGCACAACACTAAAGGCATATATATGCAATACATACATGTACACATAAACATACACACATAGTAAATGACAGTTTATAGTGTCCACTGTTGTTCTATGCACTTCATACTTCATACAGTAACTCATTTAATCTTCACAATTCATAGTAGGCACAACTGCATATTATAGTAAGATATCATTATCCCCATTTTATAGATGAGAAATCTGAGAAACGATAAAGTGAAGTTACTTGGCTAAGGTCACGCAGTAAAGGAATTGAGGAAGCAATTTGCCTGCAATGACATTACTCTTATGTTATTGATTTTTTTTTTTTTTTTGAGATGGAGTCTCGCTCTGCCGCCCGGGCTGGAGCGCAGTGGCAGGATCTCGGCTTACTGCAAGCTCCGCCTCCCGGGTTCACACCATTCTCCTGCCTCAGCCTCCAGAGTAGCTGGGACTACAGGCGCCCGCCACCTCGCCCAGCTAGTTCCTTGTATTTTTTTTAGTAGAGACGGGCTTTCACCGTGTTAGCCAGGATGGTCTCGATCTCCTGACCTCGTGATCTGCCCGCCTCGGTCTCCCAAAGTGCTGGGATTACAGGCTTGAGCCACCGCGCCCAGCCGTTATTGATTATTTTTATATTGCCATATAGATGTTCCATAAATCAACATACTGAATATCTACTTCCTACGTGTGTTCTACTATAAAATTATTAAAGTTAACAAAATGTAATGTTACATTGAATCATTTGGAAATAGGTAGTAAAAAGGGGGTAGAAAATGTTGGAGGCAATTAGTTCCTATGCAAATTTAAAACTTAAAAACAAAAAATTAACTCTTGGCTTCTAAGAATTCTACTTCCTTCTAATATCTCATTTTCAGCACATCTTGGCTGTACTTATCATGGTGAACAGGAGGAAGGAATAATCTGTTATTTACCAAAGTCTTTCTATTTAAATATCAGGCATATCTAAGGAATCCAGTAGACAGTAAAATACAATTCTTAATTCTCCTTACAGGTCATATTCAATCTTTTAAAATTTTTCTTAGAAGAAGGTAGGGGGGTGTGAGTGATAGAGTAAAGAAGAATTACATCATACAAGAAAATGGAATAAGAAAGAGGTGATAAAAGAAAATGACCTTAGAAATCCATCTACAGAGTAAGTCATCTCAAATTGAAGTGATCATCAAAAGATATTTTCTATATTAAGAATACAAGTCTCTTTGTAAGTCTCTAAGGACTTGCTTTATGAATCTGGGTGCTCCTGTATTGGCTGCATATATATTTAGGATAGTTAGCTCTTCCTGATGAATTGATCCCTTTACCATTATGTAATGGCCTTCTTTGTTTCTTTTTATCTTTGATGGTTTAAAGTCTGTTTTATCAGAGACTAGCATTGCAACCCCTGCTTTTTTTGATCTCCATTTTCTTGATAAATCTTCCTCCATCCCTTTATTTTGAGTCTATGTGTGTCTCTGCAGGTGAGATGGGTCTCCTGAATACAGCAAACTGGTGGGTCTTGACTCTTAATCCAATTTGCCAGTCTGTGTCTTTTAATTGGACCATTTAGTCCATTTACATTTAAGGTTAATATAGTTATGTGTGAACTGGATCCTGTCATTATGATATTAGCTGGTTATTTTGCTCGCTAGTTGATGCAGTTTCTTCCTAGCATCGATGGACTTTACATTTTGACATGTTTTTGCAATGGCTGGTACCTGTTATTCCTTTCCATGTTTAGTGCTTCCTTCAGGATTTCTTATAGGGCAGGCCTGGTGGTGACAAAATCTCTAAGCATTTGCTGGTCTGTAAAGGATTTTATTTCTCCTTCACTTATGAAACTTCGCTCACACTCCCTTACAATAATAATGTGAGACTTTAACACCCCACTCTCAACATTAGACAGATCAACAAGACAGAAAGTTAACAAGGATATCCAGGAATTGAACTCAACTCTGCACCAAGCGGACCTAATAGACATCTACAGAACTCTCCACCCCACATCAACAGAATATACATTCTTCTCAGCACCACATCACATTTATTCCAAAATTGAAAACATAGTTGGAAGTAAAGCACTCCTCAGCAAATATACAAGAACAGAAATTATAACGAACTGTCTCTCAGACCACAGTGCAATCAAACTAGAACTCAGGACTAAGAAACTCAATCAAAACCACTCAACTACATGGAAACTGAACAACGTGCTCTTAAATGACTACTGGGTACATAAAGAAATGAAGGCAGAAATAAAGATGTTCTTTGAAACTACTGAGAACAAAGATGCAATATACCAGAATCTCTGGGACACATTTAAAGCAGTGTGTAGAGGGAAATATATAGCACTAAATGCCCACAAGAGAAAGCAGGAAAGATCTAAAATTGACACCCTAAAATCACAATTAAAAGAACTAAAGAAGCAAGAGCAAACACATTCAAAAGCTAGCAGAAGGCAAGAAATAACAACATCAGAGCAGAACTGAGAGAGATAGAGAGACAAAAAACCCTCCAAAAAATCAATGAATTCAAGAGCCGGTTTTTTTGAAAAGATCAACAAAATTTATAGACTGCTAGCAAGACTAATAAAGAAAAGAGAGAATAATCAAATAGATGCAATAAAAAATGATGAAGGGGATATCACCACTGACTCCACAGAAATACAAACTACCATCAGAGAATACTATAAACACCTCTACGCAAATAAACTAGAAAACCTAGAGGAAATGGATAATTTCCTGGACACTTACACTCTCCCAAGACTAAACCAGGAAGAAATTGAATTCCTGAATAGACCAATAGCAGGCTCTGAAATTGAGGCAACAATTAATAGCCTACCAACCAAAAGAAGTCCAGGACGAGACGGATTCACAGCCGAATTCTACCAGAGGTACAAGGAGGAGTTGGTACCATTCGTTCTGAAACTATTCCAATCAATAGAAAAAGAGGGAATCCTCCCTAACTCATGTTACGAGGCCAATATCATCCTGATACCAAAGCCTGGTAGAGACACAACAAAAAAAGAGAATTTTAGAACAATATCCTTGATGAACATTGATGCAAAAATCCTCAATAAAATACTGGCAAACCAAATTCAGCAGCACATCAAAAACCTTATCCACTATGATCAAGTGGGCTTCATCCCTGGGATGCAAGGCTGGTTCAACATTCGCAAATCAATAAACGTAATCCAGCATATAAACAGAACCAAAGACAAAAACCACATGATTATCTGAATAGATGCAGAAAAGGCCTTTGACAAAATTCAACAGCCCTTCATGCTAAAAACTCTCAATAAATTTGGTATTGATGGAACATATCTCAAAATAGTAAGAGCTATTTATGACAAACCCACAGCCAATATCATACTGAATGGGCAAGAACTGGAAGCACTCCCTTTGAAAACTGGCACAAGACAGGGATGCCCTCTCTCACCACGCCTATTCAACATAGTGTTGGAAGTTCTAGCTAGGGCAATCAGGCAAGAGAAAGAAATCAAGGTATTCAGTTAGGAAAAGAAGAAGTCAAATTGTCCCTGTTTGCAGATGACATGATTGTATATTTAGAAAACCCCATTATCTCAGCCTAAAATCTCCGTAAGTTGATAAGCAACTTCAGCAAAGTCTCAGGGTACAAAAGCAATGTGCAAAAATCACAAGCATTCTTATACACCAGTAAGAGACAAACAGAGAGCCAAATCATGAATTAACTCCCATTCACAATAGCTTCCAAGAGAATAAAATACCTAGGAATCCAACTTACAAGGGATGTAAAGGACCTCTTCAAGGAGAACTACAAACCACTGCTCAGTGAAATAAAAGAGGATACAAACAAATGGAAGAACATGTCATGCTCATGGATAGGAAGAATCAATATTGTGAAAATGGCCATACTGCCCAAGGTAATTTATAGATTCAATGCCATCCCCATCAAGCTACCAATGAGTTTCTTCACAGAATTGGAAAAAACTACTTTAAAGTTCATATGGAACCAAAAAAGAGTCCGCATTGTCAAGACAATCCTAAGCCAAAAGAACAAAACTGGAGGCATCACCCTACCTGACTTCAAACTATACTACAAGCCTACAGTAACCAAAACAGCATGGTACTGGCACAAAAACAGAGATATAGACCAATGAAACACAACAGAAACCTCAGAAATAATACCACACATCTACAGCCATCTGATCTTTGACAAACCTGACAAAAACGAGAAATGGGGAAAGGATTCCCTATTTAATAAATGGTGCTGGGAAAATTGGCTAGCCATAAGTAGAAAGCTGAAACTGGATCCTTTCCTTACTCCTTATATGAAAATTAATTCAAGATGGATTAGAGACTTAAATGTTAGACCTAAAACCATAATAACCCTAGGAAGAAAGCTAGGGAATACCATTCAGGACATAGGCATGGGCAAGTACTTCATGTCTAAAACCCCAAAAACAACAGCAGCAAAAGCCAATACTGACACATGGGATCTAATTAAACTAAAAAACTTCTGCACAGCAAAAGTAACTACCATCAGAGTGAACAGGCAACCTACAGAATGGGAGAAAAGTTTTGCAATCTACTCATCTGACAAAGGGCTAATATCCAGAACCTACAAAGAACTCAAGCAAATTTACAAGAAAAAAACAAACAACCCCATCAAAAAGTGGGCAAAGGATATGAACAGACATTTCTCAAAAGAAGACATTCATACAGCCAACAGACACATGAAAAAATGCTCAACATCACTGGCCATCAGAGAAATGCAAATCAAAACCACAATGAGATACCATCTCACACCAGTTAGAATGGCGATCATTAAAAAGTCAGGAAACAACAGGTGCTGGAGAGGATGTGGAGAAATAGGAACACTTTTACACTGTTGGTGGGATTGTAAACTAGTTCAACCATTATGGAAAACAGTATGGCGATTCCTCAAGGATCTAGAACTAGATGTACCATATGACCCAGCCATCCCATTACTGGGGATATACCCAAAGGATTATAAATCATGCTGCTATAAAGACACATGCACACGTATGTTTATTGCGGCACTATTCACAATAGCAAAGACTTGGAATCAACTCAAATGTCCATCAGTGACAGACTGGATTAAGAAAATGTGGCACATATACCCCATGGAATACTATGCAGTCATAAAAATGGATGAGTTTGTGTCCTTTGTAGGGACATGGATGCAGTTGGAAACCATCATTCTCAGCAGACTATCGCGAGAACAGAAACAAATACTGCATGTTCTCACTCATAGGTGGGAAATGAACAATGAGATCACTTGGACACAGGAAGGGGATCATCACACACCGGGTCCTATTGTGGGGAGTGTCGGGGGAGGGATAGCATTAGGAAATATACCTAATGTAAATGACGAGTTAATGGGTGCAGCACACCAACATGGCGCATGTATACATATGTAACAAACCTGCACGTTGTGCACATGTACCCTAGAACTTAAAGTATATTAAAAAAAAGAATACAACAAGGTGTTAGCAAAATTTTAGTATATTACCATACAAAAACACTCAATAGTTTATCTTTAATTAATTAGATCTGTCTTTACTATCTTATGTTTCCATCTTCTAGGACCCAAGGAAAAGTATGACTAATTACTTATGAAAACACTGAAATAAACAGGAGCATCATGATGTGAGCTCATCTCTAGTTTAATAGATACCAGGAACATAGCTAAGGCCAATTGAAAATACAGTCTCTGGCATTGTGGCCCAAGAATGGGATTTTAAGCACCTCTGCAGGTGACTATAATGTACATTCTGAGCTCAGAATCATTGCTTTAAATGTTATAACTCCTTTTGCAGTTAGGATCCAAAGTCAAGAAACTTGGGCTTAATGTGGGGAAAAACAGAAGACTTTGAAGGACACATTTACAATTTGCCATCTGTGTAACTTCTGTGACACTGTGCAATCTCTACCTGGCTTATCTCTGTAATATCATTTCCTGCTCTTCTCCTGCCGCTTTACTGTTGTAGAGTCACTTTAATTCTCAATTCATCAAACACACCAAGTGCTATTATGCCTCAAGGATTTCACACATATTAGTCCCAATTCCTACAATGCACTCTTCCCTACTACTTGCCTGACTAGTATTGTGCCAATTTAGATAAGTGGTAATCACATTTCCCAGAATTCTCTTCCTTGCCTCAGTTCCAGATTAGTAGCGAATACAAGAGATACTTGAAATGAGATCTGAAAGGCAGAGAGGAGTAACAGATATATTATTTTCACATGTGGAAAGTTGGTTCAAGGGAACTGTGATATAGGTACCATTGTGGTTCACACAGTTTTGTTCTCATTGGCTAGCTCATCTTGTTAGCAAAGAACAACAGTTGAGCCTATAGCTCCTGCAGGAACTACCACATCCTCCTTTGATTTCTTCAACTCCTGAACTATGTACACGTAGATCTTCATGACAAAGGTCCAAATTTATCCTGAAGTTCATTTGAATCATTGAGGTTGATAGCCTGGAGGGAATGAGATACTGGTGCAAGTTCTAATCCATTCTCACCTTCCACGCTCTCCTTGTTCTCCACACTTCACACCCACATACCCTTCCTAAATTCCTGTTCTGCTGACTTCAACCTCCAGCACCAGATGCAAAGATGGAAGCCTTATATAGGCTATGTAATCATCCCTGACCATTATGTGAGATCAAATTCCTATAAGAAAACCCTATATATCAGTCTTAGTGATTCTATTTCTTCAAACAAATTCTGAATGATAGATCTAGCTTCTCTTTCTCTTTTAGGGTTTAAATTAAATATCCCTCCTCAGGGCCTTCCCAGAGAACATTGCCTAGAATATATACCTCTCTTTACTTCCCTAGTTATACTCTATCTCAGTCTATTGTTTATTTTTTTTCCAAGAACTCATCATATTTATTTATTTTATTAGTGTTTGCTTATTTGTTGTCTATCGCCCTCACTACAATATAGACTCCATAGGGGAAGGAGTCAACCCTGTCCTCTTTATCACTTCATCTCCAACGTCTGTCACAATTCCTGATACATAGTGAATGTTCCAGAAATATTTTTGTATACATGAAATGAATGAAAAATAAATAGACATACATTTTGGAGAGGTAGCTTTGAGATCCTTGTGAACAAATAATTCAAGAAGAGATTTGTGGCTGGCTAACCAGATAGGGGACTACTGAAAGTGATAAAGGCCTGAAATAGATCAGTGTAAAAAATGAGGGGGAGCCGGGCGCGGTGGCTCACGCCTGTAATCCCAGCACTTTGGGAGGCCGAGGAGGGCTGATCACAAGGTCAGGAGATCGAGACCACGGTGAAACCCCGTCTCTACTAAAAATACAAAAAATTAGCCAGGCGCGGTTGTGGGCGCCTGTAGTCCCAGCTACTCGGGAGGCTGAGGCAGGAGAATGGCGTGAACCCGGGAGGCGGAGCTTGCAGTGAGCCGAGATCGCGCCACTGCACTCCAGCCTGGGAGACAGAGCGAGACTCCGTCTCAAAAAAAAAAAAAAAAAAAAAAAAAAAAAAAAAAATGAGGGGGAAAGATATCTTTAAATGGACCAAAAAAAAAAAAAAAAAAAAGGCTAGATAGAAGAATTTGACTGTTCTATGAAAAAGTTTATGAGAAAGAAGGAAGAATCAAGATGACAGATTTCTCACAAGTTACCAGGGGAATGGTGATGCTGCAATAGATTAAAGACAAAGAAAAAGTTTTAAGGAGTAAGACAGTGAGTTTGAGGTTTTCAACTCAAATGAAAATTTCTGGATAAAAGCCAGGAATAGTGACACACTTAGATGTATCAGATAGTGATATTATTTGAAACCATGACAATAGTTAAAGTTATCTAGGTAGATTGTGGAAGTGAGTTAAGAAGGGGTCCAAGGAATCCTTAAATATTTGTGATGGGAGGATGGGAGGTGAGCAAAGATATAAAGCATAAGTAATTGAAAATTATTTTCTCCCATTCTGTAGGTTGCCTGTTCACTCTGATGGTAGTTTCTTTTGCTGTGAAGAAGCTCTTTGGTTTAATTAGATCCCACTTGTCGAGTTTGGCTTTTGTCTCCAGCCATTGCTTTTGGTGTTTTAGTCATGAAGTCCTTGCCCATGCCTATGTCCTGAATGGTATTGCCTAGGTTTTCTTCTAGGGTTTTTACTGGCCAACGAGAAATGCAAATCAAAACCACAACGAGATACCATCTCACACCAGTTAGAATGGCGATCATTAAAAAGTCAGGAAACAACAGGTGCTGGAGAGAATGTGGAGAAATAGGAACACTTTTACACTTCTAAAGAAGTGTTGGTGGGACTGTAAACTAGTTCAACCATTGTGGAAGACAGTGTGGCAATTCCTCAAGGGTCTAGAACTAGAAATACCATTTGACCCAGTCATCCCATTACTAGGTATATACCCAAAGGCTTATAAATCATGCTGCTATAAAGACACATGCACACGTATGTTTATTGTGGCACTATTCACAATAGCAAAGACTTGGAACCAACCCAATGTCCATCACTGATAGACCAGATTAAGAAAATGTGGCACATATACACCATGGAATACTATGCAGCCATAAAAAAGATGAATTCCTGGCCTTTGTAGGGACATGGATGCAGCTGGAAACCATCATTCTAAGCAAACTATCACAAGGACAGAAAACCAAACATCGCATGTTCTCACTCATAGGTGGGAATTGAACAATGAGAACACTTGGACACAGGATGGGGAACATCATGCACCGGGGCCTGTCATGGGGTGGGGGGAGAGGGAAGGGATAGCATTAAGAGATACACCTAATGTAAATGATGAGTTAATGGGTACAGCACACCAACATGGCACATGTATACATACCTATGTAACAAACCTGTACATTGTGCACATGTACCCTAGAACTTAAAGTATGAAAAAAAAAAAAGAAAATCTTTACCCTTTTTAAAGTATAAAGGGAAATTGTTTCATATCAGATAACTGCACTGATATTAAGAGCAGAGTCCCACACATCATTCCTCTGAACCAGGAACCTC
Organism: Macaca fascicularis; assembly: GCF_037993035.2. Classification (NCBI taxonomy): domain Eukaryota; kingdom Metazoa; phylum Chordata; class Mammalia; order Primates; family Cercopithecidae; genus Macaca; species Macaca fascicularis. The sequence continues at coordinate 76,839,373 of NC_088376.1, forward strand.
AGAAACCAGCCAGTCAATGATATGAGCATTTCATATTCTCTATCTTCTTTCCTTTTTTTTTTTTTTTTCCCCTCTCAGGTCTTCTACCAAAATGCTCATTGTAATATTACAAACTGAGGTGAAAAACACTGCATTGTCTGCAAAGAGCTTTGCATTTTCTGCCTTATGCAGTAGTTCTCAACTGGGGGCAATTTTGCCTTCCAAAATATATTTGGCAATGTTGGGAGGCATTTTTGACTGCTCTGGAATCTCCTGGGTAGACATCAGGATGCTGCTAGACATCTTACAGTACACAAGACCACAATCTCCACTCCACAACAAGACTGTTTATCCCCAAATTAGTATAGTATTGAGGCTGAGAATCATTGATCTAGAAAAACATTTTGCAAATAACTCTTTTGGAACAGTATTTGCAAAAGTTCCCTGGAATATTAATAGATTTTGTGCATATAATTACAAACACATGTGCATAAACAACTATATGGTCAAATTAATTGCGAAAAAAATTGTTGCAATTACAGGTCTATTTACTCCAGTATTCCCCAGTATTCCTCAGAGTCTTAAATATATTAATGAACATTTTAAATATCTTTAAAATGATATTCTGCGTGTCCTGTTTCCCATACTTGGTTGACTTCGGAGACTGTTTCTGATGAAATACATCGAGGAAATAATGTTCTCCAAGAAAACCTTTGGTAAACACTCTTTTGGAGTCTAGGAATGGAATTTAGAATATAAAGGACAATAATAATAGGATTATTGTCTCCTAAACAATGTACTAAGAGATAAGCATAGAGACCTGTCATCTAATTTCAGGTCTGATCTATTAATTAATCCAAGGAGTTAGTTGTAGAGTGCTTTAACCAGGGGCCTATTATTATCTGATAAACAAAAGCAGGTAAACTTAAGAATGTATGAAAATTTAAAAATACATTATGTGTGTAATAATATTTGTAGAAAATCAAACTAAGAAATATGTAACATAAAAAATAGAAATCAAACCAACATATTTAGACAAAGCATAGTGCTTATTTCAAACAATATAAATTAAATTCACCATTATAATTAAGATAAAAATATTTCAGACTAAATTTAAAATAGTATTCAAGCTATATAGAAAAACATGCTGTAAATCATGTGTCCTCTATTTACTTGGCATCTCTATAATATGGCAAATGTAATCACTGGTTAAAATCACTGACTAGATTTGATTACATTTTGGATTTATTCTGACATCAGTGAAAAAAACAGAAGTGTCCTCATCCCTGGTTATTTGTGGGATATTAGTCACAGGAAGCCCCTGGATAACAAAATCCCTGATGCTCAAGTCTCTGGTATAAAGTGGCATAGTATTTACATACAATCTATGCACATCCTTCTGTATATTTTAAATCATCTCTAGAATATTTATAATACCTAATACAATGTAAATGCTCTGAAAATAATTGTTACACTGTATTGTGTAGGGAATGACAAGAAACACAGTCTGTACAAGTCCAGAAAAGATGCAGCCATCTTTTTTCTCCAATATTTTCATTCTGCATTTGGTTAAATCTGTGGATGCACAACCCATGGATGCAGTAAGCCATATATATACATATATATATATATACACACACACACACATACATGTGTGTATATATATAATAGACTTCTATATTGTAGCTGCAGTATAATATTATCATCACTACTTTTTAAAAGCAGAACATTTTATTTGTCATATGATGCTATCTCTCAGGCCTTATTCTTACTTGGAAAAACAGTTGTGGGTCATTGACTGGCAAATATATCAGTAGACATGGAGATTTTAAAAATTTATAACAAGTTTAGAATATTTTGAAGATTTTATGTTATAAACTTTTAAAAATAAAAATTTCTGGAAATAATTCAAAGAGTAAAACAGCAAGTGATGATAATGCTAAATTGTCTGGAAAATAGGATATATAAAGAAGGCTAAAAATGGTGGTTGGCTTCTGAAAGAGAATTCTGAGGAATGAGTTACTGAAAATCCTGTTTGAACCAAAATCAGAACATATAAAAATATACTTAAATTGTACCAAGAGATAAGGTTAAACATAAAGATGAACTGTGTTTTCTGAAGTTGGCACTTTTATAGCATCTTGAGGGCAAGTGTCTCAACTCCTATTATATGTTGAATTATATTTAACGATGCTTGGATAAATATAAAATGTATTATTTATTTTTATCTATAAACATACTTCTATGATTTTAATAAATGTTTCCCTAAATGTATGTTGTAAAAAGTGGTTAAATAAAAACCACATGCAGCAATGGCAGAGTGAAATATATCAAAAGATTTTTCAAGGATGGACGTGGGTGTTTGTGTGCATAAGGATAGGGTACTATACATGGAGGAATTACTATAGTTCAGTGCCAGTACCTGAGTATTTTAGGCTCTGAAACCCTTTTATATACAGTTTTATATAAACCTTATGTGTAGGAGTAGTGGTTATCTTTCTGACAGGCTAAAATTAGCCAAAGTGAGAAGACTGATGCATCAAATCTTACTGCTAATATATTAATTGGCAACAGAGCATGTACTTGCACAGACATAGAAATTTTCATGTTGGCTTAATTGCACATTCTTTCTCAATCATTAATAATAGGTGAAGAGCAAAGCTATATTATTTGTTTGGTGAGTATAAAATTATAAGAAGTGAATTCATGCATTAAGCAGATAGGCCAGTTTATACTGTGGTAACACATTAAACACTAAAATTTCAGTGGCTTAACACAATAAAGGTTAATTTCTGTCTTGAAAAGGTCGAGAGTCATATGAAAGCTCTTAAAAATTCAGTCTGAAAGTGACACAGAACTCTTTTGCTCAATGCAATGGCCCAAACTGGTCATATGGAATTGCCTAATTAGAAGACGTCTAAGAGATGTGAAAATGCACTCAGATATTTGGCAAGTTGTAGAAGGCTCTGCTCTGGTTAGATCAGTTGATTATTTAATGGCATAGGTTAAGATAGGCTTCTGCAACAATCCCTCAGGTTGTGAGGAATTTGTCCATGATCTGAACAGCTTAAAGAGGGGGCGTACTTCTCCCTCTTTTAAAGAGCTCTAAAACGGACTTGGTTTACATTTTATTTTGAAGTTTCACTTTCTATACAATACGATATCTGACAACCTCATTTTTAGTTTGGCACAGTCCATTTAATATGTTTCTATTTAAAAACATAATGTCAGCTGACTTAGTAGCCAGTCTATCTTTAGTGTTTGCTATTTTAATTATACTGTAAACCAATCAATTACTATTTTTTAAAGAAAAAAATACAGAGTTGAAGATATAATACTTAGACATTGCATTGTCTTTAATAACCAAATCATTTTAACTTGACTAATTAAATGTCTAATAAATAACCATTAAATCTTCAAGAAAATTGATAAATTGAATTTATTCTCTCAGGGGTTTTAAGACACAGTTTACAAGTATAGCATTTTCTAAATAATATGATTTGTATTTTGTTAAAGACACACAAAATTTTACAAAATGTTTTCTGTGATAGAAAATAATTAGAATTAACCCAAATAATCAGAATTAACCCACCTGGGTTAATTCTATCCATAGAACTAAGAATGGTATGGTGCTTGGAAAAAAAAAATGAGTTATACCTATATGAGCTGCTCAAGGTACACATAAAACAGGAAGTTTGACAAATGAATATGTAACATGATTTATTTTTATTTAAGGGATAACATAAACTAATGCATACCATGTTAAAATAAGCACAGGAAAAAAAAAAAAAACGGCTAAAATAGTCACCAAACTCTGTAGCAGTGGATACAATTTAATATTTTCTATAATATTTACTCTTTGTACATTAGAAAAATACATTACTTTCTTAATCATTAAGCAATATTTAAAACAATATTTAAAGAGAAAACACATATATTTGACTAATGAGAAATTACATAAAATGATGTTAAACTTATTTTTTAGGGGTAAACTTTGATTCAGAGTCAAAAAACTCCATGAACCGCCGGGCGCGGTGGCTCACGCCTGTAATCCCAGCACTTTGGGAGGCCGAGGCGGGCGGATCACAAGGTCAGGAGATCGAGACCACGGTGAAACCCCGTCTCTACTAAAAATACAAAAAAAATTAGCTGGGCGCGGTTGTGGGCGCCTGTAGTCCCAGCTACTCGGGAGGCTGAGGCAGGAGAATGGCGTGAACCCGGGAGGTGGAGCTTGCAGTGAGCCGAGATCGCGCCACTGCACTCCAGCCTGGGCGACAGAGCGAGACTCCGTCTCAAAAAAAAAAAAAAAAAAAAAAAAAAAGAAAAAAAAAAACTCCATGAAAATTGACTAAATAAAAACTTCCTTGGATAATGGTCTCAGCTACTTGGGAAGCTGAGGTGTAAGTATCACTTGAACCCAGGAGTCCAGAGTTGCAGTGAGCTATGATTTTGTCACTGCACTCCAGCCTGAGCAACAGAACAATACGCTGTCTCAAAGAACAAAAACAAAACAAAACAAAAATTATCTGTCCCAAGATTGCCCTTTATATTCTACGTATTAGTTATCTATTACTGTATAAGAAATTACCCCCAGATCTGGCATCTTGAATGACGGTTATTATCTCATAGTTTCTGTGGGTCAAGAATATAGAAGTCACCTAGCTGGGTGGTTGGGGACAACATCTGTCATGAATTTATAGACAAACCATGAACTGGGACTGCAGTCTCATCTGAAAATCCAAATGGGAGCAGATGTGCTTCCAAGCTCACTCACGTGATGGTTGGCAGGATTACGTTTCTCAGTGGCTGTTGGTAGAAGACTTAAGTTTCTTGCCACATGAGCTTCTCTGCAGGCTTCCATAGTGTGTATTTGTAATGGCAGCTGGCTTTCCCTGGAGCAAGTCATCCTAGAGAGAGGATATACATAGACAGAAGCTGGAGTATTTTTATAACAATCTTAGAAGTGATATACTATCATTTTGTATTGCATGCTATTGGTAACAATTTACTATAAATTTTATTCAAATACAGAATATTAAACTAGTATAGTCAGGGATGGCAATATACAAGTGTGAATAATAGAAAACAAAGATCATCTGATGCCATTCTAGAGACTGGCTAGCATATTGCTCTTATCAAGCTTTCTTTTATACCCATAATATTGTCATTTTCTCATAAGCCAAATACACATTGGTTTGTTTACTGCATTCCTTTTATTAGAATATGGGTAAACATCAGGGTAGAAATCTTGTCGGTTTTCTTTGTCACTAATGTTTAAAGCAACACATGGCTTACAGTAAATGCTCAAGAAGTATCCATTGAATGACTGAAAGCCTGAAGGATAGGTATATCTTTATAGTACACATTTGGGGAGTCGGTAGGTAGCAGAAATTTTAAAATTTTATTTAGTTGAGTTCACATTTTGATAATTTTACCCAATTATTTCATCCAAAAGCTTAAAGTTTTTCAAAAAAAGGTTATATCTGTGGCATGAGTAAGTCATTTCAGAAGGCTTTGTTCTTTTGAAGGTAAGGCAAAATAAGAGATGGAGATATCTGTATAATTCCTCAATCCGGGTCTGCAAATAAAAAAAAAAAAAAAGACATACCATATGTCATATTGGAAAGACATCAATACATACACACATATTCACACTTACAATTTTGTTATATATAAACTTATTTCTTAAAAATCTATGGTATATTTGTTAGCTCCAGTTCAGAAGCTGTTTTTTGAGAGGGCAGAAGAAAATCATCTTCATATTTATTGGACCATGCATTTTCAGCCAAAGAGCAATTATACTTCTTAATATCACTAAGCACATTATAATGCTGAAAAGAAATGTTGGTGGAAATTGTAATTTAAATTGCAGCAAAAACTATGAAAAGTCAGCATTATTAAAAACTGCTGAAAATTCAAAATCTAAATAGGTGACTAAACAACTAGCTTAAGAAAAAAAATAGAATCATGGGCTAGATCAAGAAGACACTGAATGTTAATAATTTTATTTCCAAACAATAGTCTCTGAAGTTATTCCAAGCATTTCTGAATAATCAAATATAAATTGGCATCTATTGAGAAGAATCTTGTATCCAGAATTGATAAAGAGTGCATATCCTCCTGATGGATAGACTGGCCTGTATCTATTCTTTTTGTTCAATTTCTATGTTGTTCTGCTTTTTAAAATGTTTTAAATATCATATCCGATATTATCTATTAGTTTATGTTTAATTGGGGAGAAGGTAATTTGAGCATGTTTTGCTTTTCTCTCACGCATTTGAACTTTCTCTTGCATATTTGGCCCGCCTTTATTGTCAAGAACTCAAGTACTATCACTATTTCTTTCTCTTAAATTTTAGTTCTTCAGTTTCTTAACTAAGGCCCTTCTTACTTCCAAATAACACATGGCTTCATCTGAGACCTGTTAAGAGTCAACTGTCAGTAAATATTTACTACACACAGGAATAACCCAACCTCCCTGCCCCCACTGCTTCATTTTTATTTATTTCTACTTCCTGTGTCCCTGGACAGTGGTAGGATGACTTTCCTCAGCCTGATTCTACTTTTACTAAACAACGTGTTACAAGTGAAGGCATAGCACTCAGTCTTCCTTGTATTCAACCTTTTTTCTTAACCAAATTTACTGATTAAAATCGGATTATTCCCCTAAGTAAAACACTTTTGAATGGTTCCCATTTGTAATTAGAAAGACATACAGAGGTTATACCTTTGAGGTCAAAGATATTATGAAAATTCCCTGCCCACCTTTGCATGTACCAATGACATAGGATCCTTGGGATGTTTCCTTGCCAGCCAAAACCTCTGTGGTGGTGGTGCCTTCTGCCTGAGTATCACTTGGGCCACTGGGCTGGATCCAACCATTCAGCCCAGCAGGCTGCACTCAGTTCACACTATCTGCCTGGATTTCATGCCTGCCAAGGACAAGCCAGGCACAGAGCCAGCAGGGCGGTCCAGCCACTGTGTACAGTGAGCAGTGCCGGCTGCAGCAGGGTAGGCAGCTCTCAGAGCTGGAACAGGTGCTGGTTCCATGTGACGCTAAGCCGGACCAGGCATACCATAAGCAGCTTCTACTGTGGGCACCAGAGAATGCAGCTGTGTCTCGAAACTTAGCGATATCAGGAACTGCAGAGCCCCAAGGATGGTGTTGCAGCCCTGGCTCAAAGAACCCTAGGTCTGGACTCCCCAGAGGGCTGCAACTAGTTTCTTCCTTCTTTTACCTGCAATGTGGTGAGCAGGGGGTGTGTTTCAGCCCTGTTTGTGTTACAGTTCTTTCTCTTTCAGCCCTGTTCTTTGGCAGGTCCCGAGTTCTTGTCTGGCATCCAGGAAGAATGAGGTACACGGACAACTGGAGGGTGAGCAAAGCAAAGAGGAGCTTCATCGAACAACAGAATAGCATTCAGGAGATGTGAAGTGGGTAGCTCCTTTCCATAAGCAGGTCATGCTGACGAGTGTTCAGCTATCAGTGGAGAGGAGAAGCACAGTAGGCAGCTCCCCCTTGAAGCTGGTAGTCTTGACATCTCTGTGAGGCCGGTTGAATCTAGGGTTTTTATGGGCTTCAGAAGGGAGGAAGTGCGTGCTGATTGGTCCATGTTCAGTCATGGGTGGGCCCAGAAAAAGCACCACAAGTTATCACTCCAGGCTGCTGATTCCATAGGGAAAGGCCAGCCTAGGCCCTATGTTTTACCTGGCTTGAAGGTAAGGCTTCACCGGAGATCCACCCTTTTCCACAAAGGAGCCTGTCTGCCTCCAGCTGCCATCAATCATGTTGTCCATGCTGTTAATCGGGTGCCTGCTGGCCTGTGCTGAGTTGGCCTCAGCTGCCACTCAGTCTGTCTCCTGTGTTAGACACCCAAAGTCCGGAGGGGGCTGAGACAGCAGGGCCTGGTGTATCAGCGCTGCCTCAAGTGCATGCACAACTGGCCGGGTCATGACATCATCTAGGAGGGGCCTCAACTTTGCTCTGAAATTGGATCAGGCACCAGAATTGAGGAGAGGCCAGGCAGTGGGAGTAGGAACTTCTGAGCCTGAGGGGGCGGCAGGATTCCCAGGGCTCTGAGAGTGCAGGGATTCATGGGTCCACGGCCACGGCTGGGTGGCTGCAGCTGCAGCTGGGTGGGGGTCGTGGGGGCTCCAGCCCTGCCAACTCAGAAAGGGACAGGGCTCCGTCCTGTTCCCAGCTCTTGCCGGCTCCATGGAGTGTGCAGCCAGAGCAGTTGCTTCCCCAGGGCAGATGGTGTCTTCGCAGCAGCCACTGCAGATGGGCCACACTGCCGTCAATCCTCCCTCTGGAGAGGTAACTGCTTCATGCTGACAGGAGGCACTGTTTTGGGGAAAACGCAGTCAGGTCTTTCTCAGAGGCCTATCTAAGGGTCCTTGGTAAAAGGGAGCCATCATCTGAGGCTCCAGTTGCATGACCACTTGGAGTCTGATGGCCTCTAGGCAAGAAGAAACAAACTTTACGAGGAGGTTAAGTATGCGAAGGAAAAAATCCAGTGCCAAAAATAACAGAAATAAGAAGTAAAATAGACTAATAATTCAGAAAACAATATTGTGGCTAGAGCTGTTTCACTCTGATAAAAGAAATTAAATCTTGTATGGGGGCAGTTAAAGTTTAAAAGAGAAATAACTGTTCACGGAGTAGATAATCCCGTGATTTGATTTTGCCCAAAAAGAAACCTTTGGGTTATCGGCATCCCATTTACTCCCATCTCCTGGCAGAATTTACAGGATAATTGCCCATAATTAGAATGTTTATGCACATTTTTACTTTACCTATCCCTTTTTTTGGAGGGGTCTGAGCTGCAGTCAGAGATAGTTGGATAGTTCACAGGAATAAGAAGGGTTAATCTAAAATGAAGAGAAAAACTTCAAAACAACCAATGAGAACCTATCCTAGTCCTATAACTGATTATAAACTATTTTTTGAAGAGAGTAAAAACAAAACTACAATTGCCTGTGGATGACGAAATGTCTTAGGTTTTCACAGTCAAAAATGTAGTCGACAAAGAAATTTGGTTATTTCTGTGGCTTACAGTAACTTAACATAATATTGCTATTTATGATTGCTAGCATATACTCAGACATTTGAATTTCAGAAATCCCATACAATTTTGGAACATACATTACTGTTTACTAAAATATAAGCTAAACAAGATTAAACCTTATTTTTATTTGGAAAATCCCATGTAATTAAACATGTCAAATAATTCTCTTTACCTCTTGTTTGAATGCGCCAGGGGCCCTCTGTAGCATCCCAAAATTAGGGGTCAGAAAAGATAATTTTGAAGCTGAAATTTGATTTTGGGAAGCCTATCAAATACATTAAAGGTTTAAAACACCCGATATATGAAATAGAACTCCAGATTACCATAAGTAAGTTATTTAACCAAAATGATGATTCAACATTTTTTTTAAAAAGCAAAAACCTTTACTCATTACTAGGGCAGACTCAGCTTTCCAAATGATCTGTCTCTTCTCTTTTCCTTCTTTTTTCAGTAGTTTATTCACAAAGCAAACCAAAATTTTTCATTATCCCTAACATTACATGAAAATCCTGTTCAAGAAAGAGAGAGACAAATTTCACCCTTGTATTAGTCTTTTAACATCAATCCCAATTTTTTTAATGAAAACTTATAGAAAAATCTATCCAATCTTAATCAATTTGACCATGAGGTGAGATTCTTACAAAACTTTTATAACCCTTAACCAATTTTTGATAAAGAGTAGATCAGTGCCTTAAGAAATCCTTGTTGTGATTTTATTCCAATGCTCAATTTATGGAAAAATCGAATAATACCCTTTTGAATTTAGTCAGTATGTTCACACACACAATTGATTTTACAATATTAATTTTTACAAACCTTCCACAACTCATTTAAACCTTTAGCTTTATCTTATTTAATTAAAAATAATTCTTTAATCCTCTAGAGTAAGCAAAAATTTACATTCTCATGTCTTCCTATAATCTTTAATTAAAAACACATTTTACTTTCCTTACACACCTTGCACATAAATCTATTTTCAGTAGTTTCAATACATGTTAAATGGTAACTCTTAGAAATTTTTAAAATTTTGGTGTAAAACATGGTAATTTATTTTAATTTTGTACTAGGTGCAGATAAGGTCTGACACTTTCCAACATAGTTGGGGGCATTGTTAACTTCATCTGCCCCCAGGCCTTACCAAGCTGTAAAGAAGGCAAGTCAAACAATTTTCAAAAGCCAAAGAAGCATTTCATGACCTTAAAGCCTTTAGCAACCCTAGTATCTGACCTGCATAATGTAGACCATATGTCCACGTTTTGTTTTTTTTTTTTTTTAGACAGGGTCTCACTCTGTTGTCCATGCTGGAGTGCAGTGGTGTGATCTTGGCTCACTGCAAGCTCCACCTCCTAGGTTCATGTCATTCTCCTCCTACAGCCTCCCGAGTATCTGGGACTATAGGCACCTGCCACCACGCCTGGCTTTTTTTTTTTTTTTTGCATATTAGTAGAGATGGGGTTTCACCATGTTAGCCATGATGGTCTCCATCCTGACTTCATGATCCGCCTGCCTCGGCCTCCCCAAGTGCTGGGATTACAGGCGTGAGCCACTGCACACAGCCCATATGTCTATCCTTTGAAGACATATTTATTTTACCAATAATCTTTAAAGCTATTTTTATTTCTCAAAGTTTAAAGTCATGTGAACAAAAAGACATTACCGCCTCATTTTTCTTTAAAAATATTTGATGCAAATGCTTATTTTTTCTTAAAAGCAGTCAATTAGAGCTCTTTTTAAATATAAGTACCACACATATAACACATACATAACTACAGAGAAAGACAGAATAAGATCCGTTAGTTGTTAGATTTTCATTTGAAGATCTAATTTTATTACTGTCTTCAGGGTGGAACCCTTTAAGAAACAGGGCTATGAAACCATGCAGTTTCTAGGGCCTAATAAGCAGGCATAGTTGGAAGACAAAAACAGATTTTGAGAGGGATCTATCTGTCTCTAATTCCTGGGGTTCCAAGAGAAAAACAAAAACAGGTGTTTTTTATTTTTTTCTTTTTTTTCCAAAAATGGGGTCAATGGCATCTCTTCTGTTTTTCCCAAGGAGTGGCAGACCATTAAAAGTCATCTTAGGGCCTCTTATGTGGGCATTAGGAGTGGCAAGATGAAATGGAGAAAAATAAGTTGACTAAGGAGCAAAAAAAAAAGTCCTTTTTCCAGAAAAACTAGATCCATTGAGAGAAAAGACATAAAGGTCTTTTATGCATGCCTGATATGCCTGTAGCTTGATATCCACTTTTAGTTAAGCTGACTTTTAGCCACATAAATCCTACTTATTTATTTATTTATTTATTGAAATGGAGTCTTGCTTATTGCCCAGGCTGGAGTGCAGTGGCATGATCTCGGCTCACTACAACCTCCACCTTCCAAGTTTAAGCAGTTCTCTGCCTCATCCTCCCAGATAGCTAGGATTACAGGTGCACACCACCACGCCTGGCTAGTTTTTGTATTTTTAGTAGAGATGGGGTTTCACCATCTTGGCCAGGCTGGTCTTGAACTCCTGACCTCGTGATCCACCCACTTCAGCCTCCCAAAGTGCTGGGATTATAGGCATGAGCCACTGCGCCTGGCCAGAAATCCTTTTTAAAAAAGTCCTCTTAAATGTCTCATTAACCAGCCTTAGCCATACCAAATGGCCAATGTGACTGGCTTTTGAACCTTAACAAAATTAACCTCACAGGTAAAACTAGTAAATCTTTCTGTAAAAGTTGTCCCTCTTCAAGAGATTGCTCAGTTTGATTTGTAATATCTTCTCAGTTCAGGGAATGTATCTGAGGGGAGTGTCCTATAGTAGAGAGATGCAATTACCCACCCTCGAAGAGAAGACACAAGAGGAAAAAAGGAAAAATACATACATTTTTTTTTTGGCTTTTTCCAGAGTCTGAGGGTCAAAGGAGTTCCAGAGATTCAGGATGCACTTGGGAGGAGTGCAGGCTAAAGATGATTGGTTCCCCTTCTGGAAGAGAGCACAGAGGGGAAAAGGCATTCTTTCCTCTCTCCAGAGTCTGAGGGTCAAGGAGGTCCCAGGGATTCCGGATGCACTCAAAAAGAGTGCAGGTTGAAATGGTTGATTACCCATCTGGAAAGAGGGGGCAAATGGTTTCCATTTGTTCTTTCTCTTTCAAGCTGATAGATGGGGTACATGCGGGAGAGAAAAAAAAGACATCCCCTTCTTTCTTTCTTTTTTTTTTTTTTTTTTTTTGAGACAGAGTCTCGCTCTGTCACCCAGGCTGGAGTGCAGTGGCGTGATCTTGGCTCACTGCAATCTCCGCCTCCCAGGTTTACGCCATTCTTCTGCCTCAGCCTCCTGAGTAGCTGGGACTACAGGCACCCGCCACCATGCCGGGCTAATTTTTTGTATTTTTACTAGAGACGGGGTTTTACCGTGTTAGCCAGGATGGTCTTGATCTCTTGACCTCGTGATCCACCCGCCTCGGCCTCCTAAAGTGGTGGGATTACAGGCATGAGCCACCGTGCCCAGCCCCCCTTCTTTATTTCAACCTTATATCCCTAAGTCCCGGCAACCTTTGCACATGCCACCTTCACCTATGTAGCAGGGCATCCTAGTGGATAAGAATATTTGCACTGACCTTCATGTTGCCCCATTCTCCCATTGTCAGTCACTTTTGAGTTCCCTAGACCTTATCTATGCCATGGATGCAACATGACTTCCATCCAGAAGTGGAAGACCCTAATGGCAGGAATTAGTCATGCTCACCTGCACTGTGCCTCTCGACTTCCACTTTCATCTACCTCTGGGTCTGTCAGGTTTAGCTTTCCCTTTGTATGGACTCATTAAATTAAGTCCCAGGTAGCCCTTACCAAATTGCAGCCAGTAACTGATGGGGTAGCCAGGGCCACTCTTTCGTTTCTTCCCTATCATAAGCGGAGTGCTAAAGTAAAACTGTGAAACCAGGTACCCCTCAAACCAAGGAAAGAAAGGGAGGCCTGGGAATTTAGGACTGGGCCTAATAAGATGTCTCCCAAAAGAAAAAAAAAAAAATTCTGCATAGAAAAGCTCCCCAGGTTGCCTACGTTGACTGCTTACATGGTGGAGAAAAAAGAAAAAAAAAAAAAGAAAAAACACTTAAGTGTAGGGAAGGGGAAGGTGCCTGGAGGGAAAAGCCTCTTTACCTGTGGAAATGGCTTCTTTCAACAGGGGAAAGAAAAGTCTCAGTTGTTAAATTCTCCTTGCTTCTAACAATAGACAGATACCACGTTGTTCTGATTTACATTCCTGATCACTAAGCCGAGCGCTTATTCTTTCCTTTCCTCTCCTTTTCTTTTCTTTTCTCTTTTCTTTTCTTTTCTTTTCTTTTCTTTTCTTTTCTTTTCTTTTCTTTTCTTTTCTTTTCTTTTCTTTTCTCTTTTCTCTTCTCTTCTCTTCTCTTCTCTTCTCTTCTCTTCTCATCTCTTCTCTTCTCTTCTCTTCTCTTTTTTCTTTTCTTTTCTTTTCTTTCTCTTTCTCTTTCTCTTTCTCTTTCTCTTTCTCTTTCTCTTTCTTTCTCTTTCTTTTTTGAGACGGAGTCTCACTCTGTTGCCCAGGCTGGAGTGCAGTTGTGCAATCTTGGCTCACTGCAACCTCCACCTCCTAGGTTCAAGTGATTCTCGTGCATCAGCCTCCCAAATATCTGGGACTGCAGGTGCCTGCCACCATGCCCCACTCCTTTTTTCTATTTTTAGTAGACATGGGGTTTCACCATGTTCGCCAGACTGGTCTCGAACTCCTGACCTCAGGTGATCTGCCCACCTTGGCCTCCCAAAGTTCTGAGATTACAGGCGTGAGCCACCATGCCCGGCTTCCAAGTGCTTATTCTACCCAGTAATGTTTTCTCTGTGGTACCCTTAACATTGTGTATAAAAAAGAGGATCGTAGCCATGGTAGTCAGAGAGGAAAGAAAAGGAAAGGAAAGGAGAGGAGGGGAGGGGAGTGGAGGGGAGGGGAGGGAAAGGAGAGACAGAAAGTGTGATAGGAAAGACTGAGGGTACTAGTGCTGACACCCTAATGGGCAGTTGGGGATGGGAGTTAGTCCAGGGCCTTTGGATAACACCAAGGTATAGCCTCAGTCAGATATCTGCAATTGCCCCAGGACCTCCTTCCAATCTCAAGTGACAGCTAAACTTTCGTGAAGGGAAACCAGGTTGGCACAAGACCAACATTCCCAACACCCAAGGGTGACAAGTGATTGACAGTGTCCTCCCCAGCAAGCTTGTCCTCTGTGTCTTAAGTCCAGCAACCACACTTGTTGCTTTTAGTTGGCTGACAGAGGCCCATATTTTTCTTTCATTTTGGCTAGTGTGTAGTTTATGGACTCCGGAAAAAAAAAAAAAAAAAAGGATGGAAAGCAGCAAGTCCTCTTTTACTCACCCTCCTGAAGATGCCAGAAGAGCACCCCCAAAAATGTCAGGGGATCCTTGGGCTGTCGCTTTGCCAACAAGAAACCTTTGTAGCCAGTGGTGCCTTCTGCCTGAGTGTTGCTCAGGACCTCCGAGCTTGTTCCCAAGCTCACTTGGCCCAGCAGGCTGCACTCAGTTCACTCTACCGGACCGGATCCCATGCCTGCCAAGGGTGAGCCACGAATGAAGCAGTTAGGGGTATGTGAGTGAGGGTGGGATCTGGTCACTGCACACAGCTAGGCATGCCGGCTATGGCAGGGAAGGCAGCTCCAGGCCCCTGCTCCATACAAGGCTGTGGCTGGACCAGGAGTACCACAATTGGCTTCCACTTCTAGCACTGGGAGACACAGTGGTACGCAGAAGCTTGGAAATGCCAGCAACCACAGAGCCTCAAAGAGGGTGTTGCAGCCCTGACTAGGGGAGCCCCTAGGTCTAGGATTCCCAAAGGGCTGCAGTTCTCTCCTTCTTGACACCTGTAACATGGTGAACTGGGGGCATGTTTCAGCCCAGTTTGTGTTACAGCTCTTTCAGTCCTGCTATTCAGCAAGCCCCAAATTCTTGTCCTGTGTCCAGAAAGAATGAGGTCTGCAAACAACTGGAAGGGTAGCAAGGCAGAGAGGAGCTTCATTGAGCAACAGAACAACTCTCAGGATACCTGAAGTGGGTGAATTCTTTCCACAGGCAGGTCATCCAGATGTGTGTCCAGCTTTCAGCAGAGAGGAGACCTGTAGTGAGTAGCTCCTTTCCTCAGGCAGGCCATCCTAACAAGTGTCCAGTTCTCAGCAGAGAGAAGACTTGCAGTGGATAGCTCCTTCCCACAGCTGGTAGTCCCAACGTCTCTGTGAATGTAGCTCATTCCAGGGTTTATGGGCTTCAGAAGGGAGGAAGTGCATGCTGATTAATCCACAGGTGGCCATGGGCAAGCCTGGAAGAAGCACAGTAAGTTCTCACTCTGAGCCATGGACTCTACTTGGAACTGACAGCTGGCCCCCATGCTTCAAGCCATCCCCGGTTTGAAGGTCTGGCTTTACCGGGGACCTGCCTCTCTTCCTGTCTGCCTCCTGTCATCATTAATCCTGTTGTCCAGGCACCCAGGCCGTTCGTGGTGAGGGGTGCATTCAGGCCTACATCGAGCTGCCCTCAGGGCCCCCTTGGCCTTCCTCCCAAGTTAATTGGTGATTCAAGTCCAGAGGGGGTTGAGGTGGAAGGGGGCTGGCATTTCAGCACTGCCCCAAGTGCATGCACACCTTGCCAGGTTGCAACAGCACCAGAGCTTGTCCTCAACTTTGCTCAGAAATCAGAGTAGGCCTAGGGGTGGGGAGAGGCCAGGCATCAGGAGCAGGCACTTCCGAGCCTGTGAGTAAAGGGGGCTTCCCGGTCTTCAAGAGCCCAAGGATGTCCAGGTCCACCAGGGAGACTGGGCAGCTGCAGCTACACCTGGGAGGGAAGGGCTCTTGCCCCATCAACTAGGAAGGGAGCGGGGATCCCACCTGTTTCTGACTCCTGCCAGATCCATGGAGCGTGCAACTCAGCTGTGCCTCCACTGCTGCAGCCGGCGAATTTGCAGCAGTTGCTCCAGGTGGGCTGCTGCTGCCCGTCACTTACACTTTTGGATAAATCCTCAATATAGGCCCCTCCCAGTAAATTATATTCACCACGTGAGACTTCTGTGATTTTACTTGCCATTAACTTCACCTTCATGCATTAATTTATTCATCCAGTCAACAAAATATTATTGATATCTAACAAATGAAGCTGTGCTGTATGCTGTATATGCAGATATTGCTGATAAAGAGTTAAGTGAAGGAAGTACTTACAGGTTACTAAGGACTGAAGGTGGTGTTTTTCAAAAAAAAATCTCACACCAAAAGCAAAATTAGTAAAGAAGTAATATGCTATAATTCCGGAAGATGGGTGTAGAAAGAAGAAATTTAAGTGGAATAAAGGACCTTCTATGACCAATATCAGTCAATCCAATAACCAACAAATATTCTTTTAATAACTTTCTATTTTCAAGGCTCAATATGTGAAACTATCTCTGTTTTTGTGGAACTTACAGCTCTTTAACTGTTGAGGCAGACATTAATAAAATAATCACAAACATAACATTAAACTACAGCAGAGTAAGATCTGTGAAAATAAGTCTTACAGTGTCATGAGATAGGGAAAAAAACATACTAGGGTCAGGGAAATTTCCTGAAGAAATTAAAATTTGATACAAAGAAATAGAAAATAAACAGATAAATGAAGAAAAAATGAATCTAAGACAGAGAAAGGAACATGTAAAAGGTCCAGTGGTAAAGACTGAAGTTAACTTGTGTGATTGAAGGAAGACCAATGTGGTAGAACATATAAACTAATAGTAATATAGAATAATGTCAGATTTTGTTAAATTCTTTTATTAAAACTTGAAGCATTTTAAGTAAGAATCTTGGCCTAATTAGAATTGTTTTTTGAACCAACTTCCATGGTAGAAATGGACAAGAGTTGATAAAGAGGGACAAGTTAGTAGATGTGCCCTGCCATTGCCTCCATAGATGACTGAGATTGCTTGCTCTAGAGAGGAGAACATGGAATTAAAGAGGGTGGATCCTAGAGATCTGTAAAAGGTAATATCACAAGAATTGCTGATGGATATGGAAGATAAGAGAATGTGATATGTTAACAGTGATTTATAGTATTCTATTTTGAGAAACTGGATATAAGTTAATGTTATTTAGAGCTAAGTACCAATTTAAAAGAATCCGATTTGCCTGAAGAGTAGAGGAGTTTCATTTGGATGTGTATGGTAAAAGTGATTTTCCTTGAATTATGAAACATTTCTTACTCCTGGGGTGAAAGTGGTAGTAGTACTCAAGTAAGAGACAACAGGAAATTGGTAATAGCTTGAAATAGAGAAGTGCCCATTTCTTAATCAGGTGGGGTTTTACTAGGAATAAGTTGAAGGATGGTAGCAAGCATTTCATAAAGTAATACTGGGTTAACTTGGATTTATGTAGCAAGAAGCACAGCAGTATAGAGTTTTCTACTTTCTGGTGCAATAGCATGGATTTGGAAGTGGAAAAGAAATATGAATGGTTGAGACTGCTAAAAAAAAATCAGAATTTTTTGGTCTGAATGTGGAATACTAGGTCTAGGTTTCAACTGTGAAAGATAGTAGGGTAATGTCAAGGTCTAAGATTTGACTATGAATATAAATGGGCTGCACCTATTATTTTACACTGGCTCTGTCTTTTTCTAGCTTTATGACTTTAGGTAAGTGACATAAATTCTTAATTCTATATTTTCTGCCTGTAAAATGGGTATAACAACAATAGCTGTCTTAACAGATATGTGAGTTTTAAATTAATTTTTATGTAAAGTGGGTAGCAAACTACTAGAAACAGTGATTTCTCCATAATGGTATTTTTATTGTGTGCAATATACTTATTTTATATAAAACCTTTATCCTTAGCACTTAGAAGAATAAAACACTAATATCATTTATAATAGACATTTATTTTGTAAATCTTTCTTTGGGAGATTAGAAAACTGTAATACTGTACTGTTAACAGCAATTTCTCCATTGGACTAGATTTCTAATAATTATAAATTTAAAAATGATCATCTACTTGTCAGAATCACTTATTTAGGATATATATATATATATATATATATATATATATATATATATGTACACACTACAGCCGCTTCACACTGCAATTTTTTTTCATTTTTATTGTAATTCTTATTAAAAGTTAGAGGCCACTTGACATTTTTAGTACCAAAAACTTCTCTTGTGAGAGCACAAGCTGACATTGAGTAGCCTCTCGACATGTGAACAGGGTGTTCTATAAATGAAATAGAAAGAATACGTATAATGGTACATAACTTACCAAGTATAAATTATCTGCCACATGTATTGTCTCATTTAGTCATCGTAAGAAACCTGTACGCTTGGCATTAAGCCAAAGAAACAAATAGATATAAGGCATTTCTCAAGTATCATGTGGTTCAGTATTAGTGGGCACAGCATTCGTATTTAGCTATCTAATCTGGTTTCAACATTTGATGTAACGGGCACCAGATTTGACTTTATTTTTAAGAAGAATTTGAACTGTCTTTGGTGGAGATTAGGTGTAATTTATTCAAGAGAAAATTTGTTTCAATTTATAAAAAACCTCCAAGTAGCATTCAAATATCATCACATGTTCTTCAAGGAAATAAACGTTCTGTGTTGGAAACACACAGCATACGTATCCGTAGACTTCAGAGTTAGTGCTGCAGAAATTAGAGAAGTTGAAAATGATATTTTTAAAAGTGCACTTGTTGCAGATCGGGATTCCTTAAGACTAGAAAGTGGATGTCATAACACACTTATCGGAAAGACATTAAGTGATGACAAGTATGAGAACAGAAAATTGGTTAACTTAACATAAATTAAGGAGGAAATTATATTAAAAACCCAAGTACAGAGGATAAATGCTTACACAGACATGCCCCATGCAAAATGAAAAAAAAAAATTCCTTTAATAGTTTATTTTGGTTATCATATTAAGACACTGCTTGCACTGACGTTTATACTCAGATTAGTATCCCACCTAAAACAATGCATTTATAGTTTCTAATACAGCAAATCTGGTGAAGGCTTAAAATAAAGAAGCATATTTAGATATGAGTAGTAACCTTTAAATGAAATATAGTACTATGACTATATGTGATTGTCTCATAACAATGGTTATTCAGTTACCTAGTAGGTAAGGATTAGTTATATAGTCTACCACTGCTACATCATCAACCACCCAAAACTCAATATCTTAGCAAACAAATTATTTATTTACATGAAATCTGCAGGTTCCCAGAGAGTCTACTGATACAGGCTACGCTTGGATAGGTGGTTCTGCTTCAAGTTGTGGGTCTGGTTGGGCTTAACTGGAACAGGTCTACTTCAGTTCATTCTGTGGAGGTAGTAGCTACCTAGTCATGCTGGTTAATTTTATGTGTCAACCACTTCTGGGCCATGGGATGCCAACTATTTGGTCAAACATTGTGAGTGTGTCTGTGAGGGTATTTGTGTAGAACATTAACATTTAAATGCATAAACCAATTACAATGGAGTGCCCTCCTTAACATGTGTGGGCCTGATCCAATTAGTTGAAGGCCTGATTAAAACATGAAGGCTGATTCTTCCACAAGTAAGAGGGAACTCCTCCTGCCTGACTGCCTTGAACTGACAATTGACTTTTTCTACCATTGAACTAAAATGAAACATTGACTCTTCTTCGGTCTTGGGCCTGCTGGCTTTCACACTGGAAAGACATGATCAGCTCTCCTGGATCTCTGGCTTGCCAAATGCAGATTTTGGTACTTCTCACCTTCCATAATCCTATAAGCCAATTCCTTATAATAAATCTCTATTTCTCACTTTGTCTTTCTCTCTGTTTCTCTATTCATTTCTCTCTCTATCTCTCTCCACACACACACACACACACACACACACACACACACACAGAGAGAGAGAGAGAGAGAGAGAGAAAGAGAGAGAGAGAAAGAGAGAGAGAGAGAGGGATTGAACCTTTAGTTTCTGTTTCTCTGGAGAACCCAGAATCACTTCACAAGATGATGGCAGGAAGATAAGAAAGAATTAAAAAAAAGAAACATATGAGTTTTATTAAGTCATAAGCACACTGTTACTTCCATCTGCATTGAATTCACCAGAACAATCACATGTTCAAACCTGAAGTCAAAGGGCAAGGAAAGACATGATAAGTATTATATGGCCAAGGCAAGGGTGAAAGTTTGAGGTAACTTATTTATTATCATAATAGAGCCAAAATTTTACTATGAATATTCTCATGAGCTTTGATTTAATGTGTGTGTGTGTTTTTAAAAATTAGCTTCTTTGTTAATCAAGATGATAAACCTGTGAAATATACTTTCTTTATATAAAATGTAAGAATCAGAAGCACAATTCAGAAAATCATACTGTAAATGCCATTTATCTTCAAAATTTAGAATTCAGTCTTAAAATCACATAGATAAAAACATTACTGTAAAATTAAGAGACAGTAGATGCATTGGAGAAGTAGAACACCTTAAACTTGGGGTTTAGTTTTAGTGGATATTTTCAACATGCCATTTGACTATAGCTACCAGTAGTATATATTCAGATTCTAGTTAAACCTGGAAAATAAAATTTTGCATTGGCCTTCACTTAAATCTCAAAACACACATGAAAAATACTTAAATATGAAAGATGTAGACAATGAAAGAGACACAAAAAAAATTTCAAAAGTTTTACTTTATACTGTCAAAGAAAGTAAATACATGGCATGCAAAAACAAGGATTAGACTATCACAAAAAAATGGGCATTTAGAGAACAAGAATGAGATTTTAGGAGCTTAAATGATTATGGAGAAATAAAAAATTCCATGTAAGACTTGAAAAATAATTTGAGCAAAGCTTCTGGAAAACAGAACAACAACAACAACAAAAAGAGATGGAAAACAGAAACTTAGAACATTTAAAGCATTGACCCAGGAAATCCAGTATAATCTACCAAGATTTCCAGAAGGGAAGAACATAGAAAACAGAAAGAAAGCCATTGTTAAATGATTAATATTTAATACAAGAATATTTCTGCCTCTTTTCCCTACAATTTTATTTTGGCCTTGTGAGACACAGGGCAGGGGACACATCCATGCCATGGCAGCCTTCTCACTTACGAAAACTGTGAGATAATAAACAGCTGCTGCTTAAAGCTGCTAAATTCATAGTAACTTGTTTATAGGAATAGAAAACTAATACACTAAATTAATGCTTATAATTATTGTGGTTTTGTTCTGAGACAACACTTAAATGTTAAGAACTTTTAATCCCATAAAATATAATTTATATTGAATTAAATAAATTTAATGATATGTTTAATTAAGGAGGTGTAATAATGATATTACATTTACTTTTAAGTGAAAGCATAATCAGTGCATGAGCAGTGTGAAAATTTGCCTCTATGTTTAAAGAGGTTTTGCGTAGTAATAGAAAAAGCACTCAAATATCAGTCAAAATAGCTGACTTCAAGTCCTATGCTAGCTGTGGAACGCAGAGCAAATCTCCAATTTTTTCTGTGTGCTGTATTTCTCATGTTTAAAATGGGATTTATGCTACTTCTCTTTCTCTCATGTAGTATTATGAAATTCTAATGCAATAATGTGTATAAATGCACTTTGTAAAGTATAAAACAGTATGTAAAAGTGGGTTATGATTCTTACTAGACTATTACTAAGAGAAATATTGTTTATGTTTTGTTAATTCAGAATCTTTTCATAATTTTACAGTAATTAGGTTTCATAATCTAATATAGCTTTCTCAAAAAGATAAGTGTATTCATGAATGGATAGAGGAATAGATAGTTGAAGACATATTTATTTACCATAGAAATAATTCTGTTCTAGGAAAGATTTTAAATATATTTAGAAAACTTCTCTTTCTGCATAAATGATATTACAGGGTTAATATCAATGCAGGCACCTCAACTCATTAAAAACCACGATGTAATTTATATACATTTTAAAGGCAAAGTTGCTCAACCAGCAAATTCAAAGTGACAAGGCTGTTTATATCATATATGTGACATTATTAATTTTGCAGCATCTCCAAGAGATGCTAAAAATAGTATGTCATTAAGTCATAGTTATCCACAGAGTTTGCTGAGGTCTAGCTACTCACAAGTCTAAACTTACAAGGAAAAGATGAAGGTATTAAAAAGCTCATTAATATAAATAATAGAGTGAACAAAACAGATTTTGCTTCAGGCAGTACAATTATTGGTCAATAACTTCTTATTGGCTGTTATGTTATCCCTGCTTTATTTTAATATTTGCTTCTTATCCTTTGATCTAGTAATTCCCCTTTTACATCCTGGGCCCTTTTGTTAATTTCTGGCAAGCAAACTGACCTAGTAAGATTCAACCTAATCAATCTACACTTAAGAAATGTTAGTAAATACTTATATGTAATGATATTGAAATCCTTTGTTTTAATAATACTAGTGGCAACAATGATGGCTAACACTATTGTGTGCTTTGTCTTTGAAGTACTATTCTAAACATTTAAATGTTTTGACACACTTCTTATGTAATAATTGCAAAAGGTACATGTAATTATCATCCTCATTTTAACAAGGAGGAAAGTTGGG
This sequence comes from Macaca fascicularis, assembly GCF_037993035.2. Lineage (NCBI taxonomy): Eukaryota > Metazoa > Chordata > Mammalia > Primates > Cercopithecidae > Macaca > Macaca fascicularis. Next base: position 76,861,997 of record NC_088376.1, read on the forward strand.
TAAAACGAGTTAGATGACACACTGTAGGATTAAAGAGATGGAAAATTTGGAAAGTAAAAGTGACTTAAACTAGGCCCCTCAATTTAACCTACATTTTTTTATTCAGAAAATACTGAGCAGTTACTAGATGCCATATACTCTGCTAGTATTAAGGACAAAAGGAGACCTGAATCATACTTTCAATGTCTCGGTATAGTAGAGACAACTCTGGAAATAAATTGTAGCAATAATTACAGAAAGTAAGCTATGTCCAAGGACCAGAAGAAATATTTAAAAGTTATTATATTTATTTATATCTCAAAATTACTACCCTGAAATTGAAACACATAAAAAAGTAGAGAAAAAGGAGTTAAAGTTACCAAGAACAATTAAGCAAAACACGGACTTAAAGACAGGAACATTTTGGAAGAAATTTGAGTGATGTAAATTTTCCTATCATTCTGGTGCCTGACTGAATTTACTTATTTTCAAATGTATTTTTTGTTGAAATATTTGTACTTCTACATAAAAGAGAAATTTAGAAAATGTAAATTTCACTTAGAAAATTAGTTTGAATAAGAAATCTAACATTTTAGTGTTTCTGAAAATGAGGAGTTTCTCTGAAAATTATTTGGCATATATAACTATGCCAATTATTTTATCACAACAAAAACATATAACAAAACATCTACTAACAAACACATATGACCCTTACAAAGTCCAAATATTTGTTTAAAATAATTTAATTAATATCAGCTATTCAGTAAAAAAAAAAATGTTAAGAATATAGATATAACTCAAAGTAAAAGAAAAAATGACAACTCTACTAGAGATGCTTTTACAGGATTCCTCTGGGGCTACTTTGCCAGTCAGAAATCTCTGCAGTCGCTGCTGCCTAAGCCTGGGCCTTGCTTGGGGCCCACTAGTCTTCTTCTGCCTGCTTGACCTAGTAGGTTGTGCTTGGCTGATGTCCTGGCTTCCTTCCCGCACCAGCTCCGCTCTCAGTCTAAGGCTGGACTGGATGTGCTGTGAGCAGTCTCCAAATTGGGTGCCAGCATCTAGATTAGGGGAACTCAGTGGCACCTGAAAACTTGGAGATGCCAGCAATCACAGAGCCCCACGGGATGTTAGAGGTCTTGCTCATGGAGTCCTGAGGTCTTAACCCCCAAGAGATGTCACAGCACTTCACTCCCATAACTTGGCACCTGGTAGCTGTTATAGCTGTCTCTCCTGTAGGCTGCGAAGTGTTATAGCTCTCCTTTATTCCCATCATCCACAGCTTGGCATGTTCTGGGTTCATATCCTGTGACCAAGAGGAATAAGGTGCCTGGACACTGAAGAGTGAGTTAGGCAGAGAAGAATTTTATTGAGGGACAGAAGGAAAGCTCTCAGAGTGAGAGAGAATCTGAAAGTGGGTAGCCATCTGTGTGGCTGAGTCCAGGGTTTTTATGGGCTTAGAATGGGTGTGCCGATTGGTCCATGGGTGGTCATTGGAAAAGACACCATCTAATTGGTTAAAAGTCATCCAGAAGAACCAATCGAGAAAGAAAGGGTAAGATGGGGATAGAAGTTCTGTGTCTGCCATTGTATTAGACAGGGTTCTCTAGAGGGACAGAACTAACAGGTTAGATGTGTATATAAAGAGGAGTTTATTAAGGAGTGTTGACTCACAGGATCAAAAAGTGAAGTCCCACAACAGGCTGTCTTCAAGCTGAGGAGTAAGGAAGCCAGTCGAAGTCCCAAAACCGCAAAAGTAAGGAAGCTGAGTGTGCAGTCTGCACTCTGTGGCCAAAGGCGGAAGAGCCCCTGGGAAACCACTGATCTAAGTCCAAGAGTCCAAAAGCTGATGAAGTTGGAGTCCAATGTTGGATGGAAGGAAGCATCCAACATGGGAAAAAGATGAATCCCAGAAGACTCAGCCAGTCTTCTCTTTCCATCTTCTTCTGCGTGCTTCATCTGCCTGGCAGCTGATTAGATGGTACTCATCCAGATTGAGGGTGGGTCTGCCTATCCCAATTCGCGGACTCAGATGTTAATCTGCTTTGGTAACACTCTTACAGACATACGCAGGAACAATACTTTACATCCTTCAATCCAATCAAGTTGACACTCAGTATTAACCATTACAGTCACGGACTCTATCTGGAACTGGCGTTTCAGCTTTCAGGCTTCAGGCTGTTTTTGGCTTTAAGGTTGGGTTTTACTGGGGACCTGTCTCTCTCTGCCTAAGTGTTTGCTTGTCTCCTATTGCTCTCAATGCTCAAAATCACATATAATAAGATAATAAGAAAATTCAAATTTAAACTTAAACTACCTTAACACAATTTTTAAAACTATTTGACTCACAAAATTTCCAATGGTTATGACATGTAGTGTTGTATTAAAACACGCATTTTCATATAATGATGATGGAAATATTTACTGCTATAATCCCTATGGAAGGAAATTTGGCAGTAGTTATCAAAGTTACAAGATATGAACAGAAAGATATGAACAGAAAAGACGAGAACTGCAGTAATAATATAAGAATATAACATACAAACCTTAGTCCAAGATATGTCAAAATATATGAAGTGAACAAAATATATACATAGATATAACAGACCTAAATAACTGAACTAACAAGGTCAGTCATATATATATTTATGACTATAGTCTACATATATATATAGAAAGAATATGTATGTATATATAGAGAGAAAAAGAGATATATAAATATTGATATAGATAAATATAATTTTTTTAACATGAAATAGAATATTTTTCTCAACTATGCATGAAATATTCACAAAAAATGGCAATATACTATGTCATAAATAAGTTCCACAAAGTAAAATGTGACAAACAATATTCTCTTGTTACAAAGTAATAACATTTCAGTACTCTGATTCTACATACTAAATGTAATATATTCTAGTAAGAATAATTTCTGCAAAGAAATTTTGAGATTATTCTGATTGAATTTGTTTTAGATCATGGTATTGAGACTTTGTATGTATTGAATAAATGCATGGCTGTATATTTATATTGCTGGTAAGCACAGTTCTCAATGTGAGAGAAATACAAATATGAAATAGGAGAAGGAAGGTTTCGTGATGCAGGATTTGAACTAAGTATAATTATAAATTTATTTAATAAAATTTATTTTTTTCGAGAAATAATTTAAGTATAACAAGCTCACCACTTCAAAGTGTACCATTCAATGAGTTTTGAGAAACGTATGTAGTCTTATAACAGAATCACAAATATGATGTAGAAAATATTCATAATCATAGTGTATCTCTCCGTGCTATTTAACATGCTAATAAACAACTGTATATTTAACTGTTTTTAAATTTCTCTCAGTAGTATTTTGAAATTTTCAGTTTCTAAGCATTGCACATAGTTTGCTAAAGTTGTCTTTAATCCAATATACTTCGTATACATTAAAGCTATGGCATGTTGTATTTTTAACTTTCAATTTTCAATTTTTTGATTTTACCATAGTAAAATACAATTGATGTTTATTTATTGGCCTTGTATATTGTGATCTGGCTAAAGTCAATGATTATTTCTGTTGCCATGTGTGGTATACTGTTTAGAATTTTTCACTGGATGTGAATAATGTTTTCCTTGTTTCTTTCTGATATGTCCCTCCCTACCATCTTTTCTACCTCCTTTTCTTCCCCTCTTGCTGTCTTTCTTTTCCTCTCTTCTGTTTTTTTCTTTCTTTCCTTTCTGACCTTCAATACGATGTGGAACAGTAAAATGTTGAAGAAGTAAATCATGAGATTACACATCCTCATCCTTTCCTTGAGGGAAAAACATTCAGACATTTATAGTATCCTGAAAATTTTTATTAAAGAATTTTTATTTTTGTCAAATATATTTTCTGCATCTATTGAGATAATCTATGGTTTTGTTTCTAATACGCTAATCCAGTGATACATTTTCAAATAATAAGCTACTCTCATCTTCGTAGAATAAATTACATTGTTTTTGATATATTATCCTTTTAATATGGTGCTATTTGTCTATTTTATCTAGATTTTCATATTCTCTGGCATAGAGTTATTCTAATATTTATTATCCTGTTAGAGTCTGTGGAATTTGTAGCATATCCCCTATTTCTTGCTATTGGTAGATTGTGTCTTCTATATTTCTGTTTCTCATTCATCAGTGTGGTAAGAGGATTTTCAATTGTATTGATCTTTTCAAATAGCCAGCTTTTGCTTTATTTATTTTTCTTTATTTATTACCACTTTTATACTTAATTGGTTTCTATTATCTGTATTGTCCTTCTTCTGGTGCTAGACTTTGATTGTAATTTACATTTTCTTTACTTTCTTTATGAAGTTAAACTTTATTTACTTAAGGCTTTTTCTTCTAATATAGGCTCTAAATCAAACTTGTCCAACCTGTGGCCCATGGATTGCATGTGGTCCAGGATGGCTTTGAATGTGGCCCAATATACATTCATAAACTTTCTTAGAATATTATAAATTTTTTTGTGATTTTTTTTTTAGCTCATTGTTAGTATATTTTATGTGTGGTCCAAGACAATTTTTATTTTTCCAGTGTGGCCTAAGGAAGCAAAAAATTAGACACCCCTGCTCTACATTTTTATTTAAGCCTTATGAATATGTCAAATGTTAGTATGTTGGTCTTCCTTCCCCTTCAATTCAAAAACAAAATCTCCAAATTTCTTGTGATTTCTTCTTTGAGCCAAGTTACTTATAGGTATGTTATTTAATTTCAAGAATTGAGGTTTTTACATATATCTTTGTATTATTGATTTAAGTTTATTTGTATTGTATTTAGACATCATATTTTATTTCAAGCCTATTAAATTGATTGGGACTTAATTTATGTCCATAATATGTTATATGTTATAATAATTTTTGAGTATTTTTGAAAAGTGAATGTGTAGTTGGTTGTTGTTGAGTGAAGTGTTGTATAAATGTCAACTTGATCAAGTTGGTTAATTGTATTATTCAAGTCTCATACATCATTATTTATTTCTGTCCATTTAGTCTATCAATTATTTGAAAAAGAGTTTTGAAATCTTGAAAAATTGCTTTTTCTATCTAATTTTCTTCATGTATTTTGAAGCTTTCTTGATATGTATATATTTATTTAAGAATGTTACATCCTACTAATGAATTTTGCACTTTGTCCTCATGAGATGATCTTTCGTAGCATTCCTTTTTATGAAGTCTTTTTCTGATAATAATGCAGCTATTCCAACCTTCTCTTGATGAATGTTCACATGATATATTTTTCACCCTTTTAAAATCATATCTTTTTGTTTTTTATGTTAATAGAGTGTTTTGTGGATAACTTTTTTTATATTTTGACAATATTTGCCTCAGTAGAAGCATTTAAATTATATACATTTAAAGTAAACATTGATGTGAGTGGATTTAAATCTACTATATTATGGTTTTGCTTTATTTTTGTAACACATTTTCATTGTTTAATTCCTTATTTCTGTCTATTTTCTGGAGTAATTGAGTCTTTAAAAAGTAATTGCAATTCATTTCCATTATTGATAGTTTAGTTACATTACATTATTTGATTTTATAGTTGTTGCCATAAGTTTGTAGCTTCAAGTGTGACAGTCTATTGTGTCACTTCAAGCATATAATAATAATATTAATAACTGTATATATTTTCATTTCTACTCTTCTCATTTGCCTTATATGTTCATTTGTTGTCAAGTATTTTACTTCAATGTAAATTTTAAAATTACACATTGTTACTTTTGTTTAAGAGTCCCTTAATTTTAAAGACATTAAGATGTGAGGAAATATCCATATATTTACCATTCTCTGCTTACTTTCAGTGGATTCAAATTTTCATCTGATATCATTTTTTCTTGTTAATTAACATTCTTTATAGAATAAATCTGCTTTGACTTTTGAGATACATTTTTTTAGTATAAATTTCTAGGATTAATGTCATTTTCTCTCACCTTTTCCCAATTATTTTTTAAATGAGTACTTTCTGTGGAGAAGTCTGCTGTCATACTGATCTCTTCTCCTTCTGTGTCTTTGATCTCTGTCTGCTGTTAAGATACTTTTTTTTCTTTTTCAATGCTTTTCAAAAATTTGACTATGATGTGCATTGATGTGTTTTCATTATATTTATTCTCATTTGATTTATTGCATTTCTTTTATTTGTTAGTTCACAATTTTCATCAAATCAGTGTATTCCTTGGTTAATATTTTTTCAAGTATTTTTTTCTCCCATTTAATCCTTATTCTCATTGTTGCCATGTTTTCAAGCACACTGATCTTTTATTTCTGTTTGTTTGTTTGTTTTTAATTTCTGGTATTTTTATTTCTGGTGTTCCAGTAATTTACATCAGTAGAACCATTCCCATAGAATGAGTTATGGGTAGAAATGAAACTACTCTTGAACTCCTTTAAAAATAATAATAATAGTTTTGCAGATATGAATGTAAGGAAGCAGATAACTTGAAAAAGAAAGACAATATAACATCTTCAAATGAAAACAATAATTCCTCCAGCAAAAGATCCCACTCAAAAAGAAACCCACATGACCCTCCAAAAATTCAAAATCCTGATACTAAAGAAGCTCAATGACAAGAGAATTCCAAAAAGCAATAATATAAAATATAAAAAACTTCAGGATATAAATGAGAAACTTAACAAAGAGATATGATTTAAAAAATGGAAATTTTGTAACTAAAGAATTCACTGAATAAATACAGGATATGCTATAATACTTCAACAATAGACCAGATCAAGCAGAGGAAAGAATCTTGGAACTTAAACATAGGTCTTTTGAAATAACCCAGTCATAAAATGATACAAATTAAAAATTAAAAAGGAACGAAGTCTTTGAAATATATGGAACATCATAAAGAGAATAAATATATAAATTATCTGTTTCATTTAAGGCAAAGAGAGGATGAAAGAGTTTGAAAATCTATTTAACAAAATAATAGATGAAAACTTCTCAAGTCTAGCATGAGATTTAGACATTAGATACAGTAGGCCCAGTGATTCCTCGATTCAATTCAAAATTTTTTTCTCTACAGCATATTGTAGTCAAACTGTCTAAGGTCAATAACAGACGAAAAAATTATAAAAACAGCAAAAGAAAAGTGTCTAGTTACCTATAAAAGAGTCTCCATCAGACTAATAGAGGATTTCTCAGCAGAAATTTTACAGACCAGAAGAGAATTGGATGATATGTTCAAAGTGCCAAAAAAAAAAAAAGATCCAAATCCTGCCACTGATGGATACTCCATCCACAACAACCTTCCTTTGGAAAAGAAGAAATAAATTCTTTCCCAGACAAGCAAATGATGAGGGAATTTGCTATTACTAAATAGGTCTTGCAAGAAATGCCCAAGGGAGCCCTAAACCTGGGCATGAAAGATGACATTCACCACTATGAAAACACATGAAAGTATAAAACCTACTGATAAAACAAACACACAAATGTGGAAAAGTGTCAAGTAATACTACCACAGAAAATCAGCAAACCACAATGACTAACAATAAAGGAAAAAGAAAGGAACAAGAACATGTAAAAAGCAACCGGAAAACAAATAAGAATATGATAGAAACAAACCTCCCATTTTAATAATAACCTTGAGTGTAAAAATAATAGATTATCTATTTAAAAGATACAGTCTGGCTGAATGGTTTTAAAAAATGTGACCCAACTATGTGCTGCCTAAAAGAAACACACTTTACCTGTAAATATATACTGAAAATAAAAAGATGAAAAATGATATTCTACACAAACAAAAACCAGAAGCAAACAGGAGTAAGTATGATGATATCAGATAAAACAGACTTTGAGTCAAAAAATGGTATTTAAAAAAGAATGAAGGTCATTCTATAATGATAAATAGATTAATCCAAAAGGAAGATATAACAACTTTAAATACATATGCACCCAATACTGGAGGACACAGATTCATAAAGCAAACATGACTATAATAGATCTAAAGAAAGAGATAGACTCTTAATACAATAATAATGGGGAACCCAATACCACATTCTTAGCCTTAGAAAAATCATATAGAGAGAAAATAAACAAAGAAACATTGAACTTAAGTGGGTTTTTGACTAAATGTACCTAAGAGACATTTGCAACATTTTTTATTAAATAATTGCAGAATACATATTCTTCTCATCAGTAGATGAGACATTCTCCAGCAATGGCCATATGTTAGGCCACAAAACAAACCTCAACAAAATTTTAAGTATCAAAATCATACCAAGTATCTTCTTAGACCAAATAGAATAAAAGTAGAAATCAACAGCCAGAGGAACTTTGGAAATTGCGTAAATACAAGGAAATTAAACAAAATGTTTCTGAATAATCATTGGCACATAAAAAATTTAAGGCAGAAATTAAAAAAAAAATTCTTGAAACAAATTAACAATTCAACATACCAAATCCTGTGAGACACAACAAAAACAGTCATAAGGAGGAAATTAATAGCAATAGGCATCTATATCAAAAAACCAGAAAGATTTCAAACAAACAATGCAATGATACACGTCAAGCAAATATAAAAGCAAAAAACAAAAACAAAAAACAAAACAAAACAAAAAAACACCCAAACCCCAAATTAGCTGAAAAAAAGAAATAAAGATCAGAGTAGAACTAAACAAAATAGACTTAAAAGCAACATAAGGAATATATGAACTGAAAAGTTGGTTCTGTGAATAGATAAACAAAATTAATAAGTCAGCAACTAGACTAAACAAGAGAAGAGAGAAGATACAAATAAACAGAATCAGAAATAAAAAAGGAGACATTACAACTGATATTACAGAAATAGAAATTATTATTAGAGACTATTATGAACAACTGTATACTAACAAACTGGAAAATCTAGAGGAAATGGCTAAATATGTGGAAACATACAACCTACCAAGACTGAATTAGGAAGAATTAGAAAACCTAATAGACCAATAATGATTAGTCAGATTGAGTCAATAATATAAAGCCTGCCAACAGCAACAACAAAAAAGCTCAGTACTAACGGCAGAATACTACTAAACATATAAAGAAAGATTAATACTAATCTGTTTGAAACTATTCCAAAAAATTAAAAAGTAAGGAATTCTCTTTAACTCATTCTACGAGGCCAGCATTACCCTGGCCGCAACCGGATTACAAAGACGCAACCAAAAAAAAAACACATTGCAGTGCAATATCCCTGATGAACGTAGATGCAAAACTCCTCAATAAAATACTAGCAAACTGAATCCAACAACGCATTAAAAAGATGATATAGCATGATCAAGTGGGATCTATATAAAGGATGCAAGGATATTTTCATATATGCAAATCAATAAATATCATATATTACATCAATAGAATAAAGGATAGAAACCACAAAATCATCTCAATAGACACAGAAAAAATTTGATAACATTTATTACCCCTTCATGATGAAAAGTGTCAACAAACTAGGCATAGAAGGAACATACATCAAAAGACAAACCCACAGGTGAGATCATACTAGAAAAAAAAAAGTCGAAAGTCTTTCCTCTAAGAACTTCTAAAAGACAAGGATATCCCCGCTTTCACCACTTTTATTCAACATAGTACTGGAACTCCTATCCAGAGCAATTAGATAAGTTAAAGAAAGAAAAGGAGTTCGCATTTGAAAAGTGGGACTGAAATTGTTCCTTTTTACAGATAGCATGACCTTATGTTTAAACAAACAGACAAACAAAAGACTTCACCAAAAAACTTTTAGAACTGATAAACTAAGTAAATTTGCAAGATACTATGTTGACATACAAACATTGGTACAGTTTTTGTAAAACCATAATGAAATAACAGAAAAAGAAATAGACAAGGGAATCTCATTTACAATTGCTATGTGAAAAATAAAATACCTATGGATAAATTTAATCAAAGAGGTAAAATATCTCTACAAGGAAAACTACAAAACAGTGATGAAATAAATTTTAGAAAACATAGACAAATGGATTGAGCCTGGTGGCTCATGCCTGTAATCCCAGCATTTTGGGAGGCCGAGGTGGGTGGATCACGTGAGGTTAGGAATTTGAAACCAGCCTGGCCAACATAGTGAAACCCCATCTCTACTAAAAATACAGAAATTAGCCAGGCATGGTGGCTTGCATCTGTAGTCCCAGCTCCTCTGGAGGCTGAAGCAAGAGAAAGAGAATCACTTGAATGCAGGAAGAGGATGTTGCAGTGAGCTGAGATCATGCCACTGCACTCCAGCCTGGTCAACAGAGTGAGACTCCATCTCAAAAAAATAAAATAAAATAGAAAAAAAAGAAAACCATGGAAAAATGGAAAGACATCCTATACTCATAGATCAAAAGAATTAATATCATTAAAATGACTATACTTCTGAAAGCACTCTACAGATTTAATGCAATTCCTATCATAATACCAACTTCATTTTTCACAGGAAAATAAAGATTATACCTAAAGTTTATATGGAACCAAAAAGAGGCTGAATAACAAAAGCTATCCAGAGCAAAAAGAACAAAGCTAGAGGCATCACAGTAAGTGATTTCAAAACATAGTACAAGACTATAGCAACCAAAACAGCATGTTATTGGTATAAAAATAGACACATGGATCAAAAGAACAGAGTCAGAAATAAATACAAATATTTACAACTGACTGACCTTAACAAAGCTGCTAAAAACATACTTTGGGGAAAGGACACCCTCTTCAGTAAATGGTGCTGGGAAAACTGAGTAATCATATGTAGAAGAATAAAACAACTCCTATCTCTCACTATATGCAAAAGTCAACTCAAGGTGGATAAAAACCTAAATGTAAGACCAAAGACTACACATAAAAGTGGTAGACATTCAAGGTGATGGATACCCAACAAACTCTGACTTAAATGTTATACATTCTACACATGTAACAAACAGTCACATGTACTACATAAATATGTAAAATATTACTTATTAATAAAAGAAAAAAACTGTCTTTTTTCTATCCCATTCTACTGAATAGGTCCAGATGTAATGACGTATTGTAGATATAAAAATACCAGTACCCAGAGCTGTGCTCCAAATGCTGCTAACCACTAAAATGAACCAGAACTTCTTGGAGCAATGACTGATTTCAGAAATGAGACAGGAAAAGTAAAAAATCAGCCTAGAAATTTTTGCTACACTGAAAAGAGGAAAAAAAGCTAAAATTTTGATGAAGGCATATCAAAATTTTACAGGTGTCTACACAACTTAGATAGACAATATTTGAACAATTTGAGTATCACAACAATAATGACAGTTAAAATTTTTATAAATTGTGTAGAAAGAAAAAGAATCCTTGAAACTACAATTATTCATAAAATTGTGAAGAGATGAAAATGCTTTTTATAAAAAAAGTTATTTTTAATTATTATGGAAAAAATAGATAAATATTGAAGGAACCATAGAATTAGAATATTACCAAATTGCAATTACTTTTGTAATAATTATAATCCCCCAGGTAAGAAACATCAATGGATAATTTGGTGGAAATTAAGGTGTGTGTTTGTGTGAATTTGCAGATAAGTAATTAATTACAAAGGAAAAATCAATGCTAGTATAAAATGGAAAACAATATGATGAAACCATCTTAAGTGATCAGATTCAAGATCAAAGAGCTTAACTACAAGGAACCACTTGGAAAGCAACAGGTGTAATGGTAAAATATCTGACCAGAGAATTAGCAGCTTCTCAGTCTTAGAAAGTCAGAATTTGAAACTTAAGTTCTGTGCAGTTGGCACATCTTGACAAGCACTTCGGGAGCTCCAACGAAATAAAGGCAGGCCAATGTTTTAGGAGTAAGGGCCTTTCTCTCAATGTAGAGCTACGTTGTAGGTATAATACAGCAAATATAGATTTACCCTAATAAATTCTGAAACAAAGCCTTCACAGTGTAAAGGAGATTCACCAATAATTTAACTTGCAAGTAGAAAAATTCTACACTCTTAAGATGAAGGTACAATCAAGACTTCCTACAACAGATTATCTATAACATTTAGCATATAATTAAAACTTACTAGATATATGAGGAAGCAGAAAAACATAATCCACATCAAAGAAGAAAACAAATGAATAGAAAAAGATACTCAGATACCATGTTCATTGAAATTGATAGACAAAGACTTTAAAATAGCCATGATAAATATGCTAAATAATGTATCAATAAATGAACATAATGAACATAATAGTGAAGACATATGGAATTTCAGGAGAGAGATTAAATATCTTTAAAAACTACCAAACAGAAATCTTAAAACTAAAAAGGAAAAATATTTAAAAGAAAATTGTTCAATGGGATAGATGGCAGATAGGGCATCTCAGAGAAAAGAATCTGTGTTCTTAGAGACGAGTTAACAGAAGTTGTTTAATCTGAAGTATCATGTGATGGTTAATTTATCAACTTGACTGGATTCGGGATACCTAAGTAGCTGGTAAAGCATTATTTCTGGGTGTGTCTATGACCTTGTTACCAGAGGAATCTAGCGTTTGAGTTGGTGGACCAAGTGGAGAAGATCTGCCTTTAATGAAGGTAGGCACAATCCAATTGACTGAGAGCCTGGATGGAACACAAAATCAGAAGGAAGGTGAATTTTCTCTCTCTGTCTTCTGAAACTGGGACACCCTTCTCCTGCCCTTGCACATCAGAACTCCAGGATTTCTGGCCTTTAACTCTGAGACTAGAATCAGCAACACCCACGATTCTCAGGCCTTGGACTTTGGAATGAGAGTTATACCATCAGCTCCACTGGTTCTGAGGTCTTCATACTAAGACCGAGCCACACTACTGGCCTCATTGTTTTTCCGGCTTGTAGACAGCTTATCATGGGACTTCCCAGCCGTCATAATTATGTGATCTAATTTTCCTAATAAGTCCCCTATCTATCTATCTATCTATCTTTTTTTTTTTTTTTTTTTTTTTGAGACGGAGTCTTGCTCTGTCGCCCAGGCTAGAGTGCAGTGGCCGGACCCTAATATACATTTTATTTTGATACCAGAAGTGGTTCTAAAAGAACCTAATTTTAAAAGTGAGTGTTTGCAATTCATTTTGGTGTTTCTTGAGTTTATTTCCTAATCTTATTAGACTTTAAAATACCAAAAAAAAAAAAAAATCTGCTTCCAATGGTACTGATAATCTGTGGCATGCCTATTAATAGAGATACACAAAATGCCTGCATTGAATACCTAAACAGCACTTGTAAGTGGCAAGGAATTTGATGACTCTGTAAATGGAACTTTCAAACATTTAGGAAAAACTAAGGAATATAATGATTTTAGTTGTTTCTAATGTCATTCCACAAATTGATGAAAAAAAAAGGACAGCTCAGATAATCAAATTTCCCATCACATCAGTAGCCTAAAAGCTTCTATGTGTCCTAAGGGAGAATCTCTTTTCCTGTAGCCACAGGGTCAAAATAAGCCTTAATCATGCAATTGGCCGAATTACAATGAAAATTAAGCTCTTAGCCTAGCAGGTGTCTACTATTCAAGACAGGGCATTGGTTGGATAAAAAAGTGATATCTTATAAGTTGAAATGAGATGTGAAAAGACCCTGATGAAGCTTGGAACAATAAATTCCTAAATTCTGACGGCTTTTTTTTTTTTTTGTCAGTGAAAGTGGCAAAAAAAAAAAAAAAAAAAAATTTCTACCCACAGCAGGAATAACTTCCGCATACACAATGATATCAGCCTTTCCACATCTGTCCTTTGGGATTATATCTGTGTTGCCTGAGGAAATAGGAAGGGCCTTCCCTAAGGCAGTTGACAAGAAAGATAATGCTGATTTTCCTCAGGACCCACTAACATCACCCCTGTTTGCTTCTCTACCTGTAACTAGATTCAAGTCCTAGCAGGTTCCTAAAAGTGAAATACAAAGTGTGACTTATGAAGAAGTGCATAACACTTGAAAAATAAACACTTGAATTTTCTAATTTATGCAAGCAGAAATGGGGGGAACATGTGTGGAAATGGGTATTACAAGTGTGAAATAATAGTGGAAGGAACATAAAGTAGGACCAGGCTGAATTAATTGAAAGAAGCCCACTAAGCAAGAATTCTGCATTTAATTTTGCAGCTCAAGTCATTAGAAACGATGCTAACAGTTTGGTTGGTTGTTGGTTGGTTAATTGGCTAAAACATGGATGAAAAAATGACGTACTACGAGCAAGGAGAAGATACACAATCTCCTTTGATTTAACGTAGAGAAAGAGATGACAAGGCTTAGGGAGATTGGAATGAAAGAATACAGTTTTCACTTCAAGCCTATTTACCACACTGGGAAGCTCCAAAAGGCATACTTTTCACCAGTACATTAAAAAGTAGATTTCTGAGGGGAACCCCAGAACTCTGTGATTGCTATTCTCCTTAGGCCAGAGTTACAGTGAGAACTGAAGTCACTCAACTGGAAAACTTAAATGCAATGTGAATAATTGTATACCAGGGTGCCAGCAAGCAAGTGGCAGCTTGCCAAATGCAAGGTGGGCATAGTTACCATAATGAAGAGCAAAGGCAAAGCCACAATTAGACAAGATTGACTCACATAGACTTCTTGCATTGGCAAGTTACTCACGGTGCTCCTAAATAGTGAAATAGATAGAAAACCCATTAAATCCTTACTTGATCTGTGTAGCAGCAACCTTTAAGTCAAATGAACAAAAGTCTAACTCAAATCATAAAAAATGAAGAATCATAGCCCCTCAAAGAATCCCCTGACTTGAGCAAGTTTTCCAAGTCACAATCTCTTAAATGAAGAAGAAGGTGAGTCCTCTAGAGGAATAAATTTTTGATAGCACACAAGTCAGAATAGGGGGCTATAAAGGGCAGGGCGGCAATGGAGTTTTACCTCAGGTATGACTCATTGTGTGTACAATGTTTATTTATCCAATTTCAAAATGCACAATTGTGATAGACCTACTAAGCAGCTGTCAGTTGTCAGTATTCCTACATTTGTTCCCTAACCTGTGGGATGAGGGTTATTACGTTGCAAAAAGCCAAATAGAAGCCATTAGAGCTTTCTCTACCCAGTAAAATAGTAAATCAAAAGCAATATGGCATTCCTGGAGCGATTGCAGAGATCAGTGCTGCCATCAGGAATTTGAAAGGTGCAGGGGTGGGGATTCCCACCACTTCTTCATTCCATCTCCTATTTGGCTTGTGCCAAAGACAGATGGATTCTGAAGAATGGCATGATTATCAAGAGTTTAACCAAGTAATGACTCTAACTGCAGCTCTGTACCAATTGTGGTTTCATTGCTTGAGCAAATTAACATATCTCTTGGTACCTGGAATGCAATTATTGGTCTGGCAAATGTTTTTCTGTTTGTTTGTTTTTTCCTCCATACCTGTCTGTAAGGTCCACCAGAAGCAGTTTTCTCTCATCTGGCATGGCCAGCAATACCCCTTTACTGTCCTCCCCTAGAGGTATATTAACTCTCCAGCCCTATTATAATTTAATTAACAGGGATTTTGATCATTTTTTCCCTTCCACAGGATTTCACACCAGTTCATTAAGTTGATGCCCTTAGGCTGATTGAACCTAATGAGCAAAATATAGCAATCACTATGGACTTACTAGTAATACATTTGCATGTCAGAGGGTGGGAAAAAAATCTGACTAAAATTCAGGGGCTATCAATTTCACTGAAATTTCTAGGGGTTCAGTGGTGAAATTTTTAGGGGCATGTCAAGATATACCTTCTAAGGTGAAGGTTAAATTGTTACATTTGGCCCCTTCTACAACCAAGAGGCACCTGCCTAGTGGGCCTATTTGGATTTTGGAGGCAACACATTTCTCACTTGTGTGTGTTGCTCTGGCTCATTTATTGACTGAGCAGAAGAACTGCTAGTTTTGTCTAGAGTC
The DNA here is from genome assembly GCF_037993035.2 of Macaca fascicularis. Lineage (NCBI taxonomy): Eukaryota > Metazoa > Chordata > Mammalia > Primates > Cercopithecidae > Macaca > Macaca fascicularis. Next base: position 76,877,838 of record NC_088376.1, read on the forward strand.
CAGAACAGAAGAGGGCTCTGCAACAGGTCCAGGTTGCTGTGCAACCTGCTGTGCCATTTGGGCCATCTAATCCAGCAGATTCAGTGATATTTTAAGTATCACTGGCAGATAAGGATGCTGTTTGGACTCTTTATCAAGTCTCAATAGATAAATTGCAGGACAGGCCTCTAGGATTTTGGAGCAAGGCCTTCTTTATTTGCCAATAACTACTCTCCTTTTGAAAGGCAGCTCTTGGGCCTGTTACTGGGTCTTAGTAGAAACTAAACACTTAACCACGGATCACCAGGTTACCAGGCAACCTGAGTTTCTTGTTATAAATTGAGTGTTATGTGGCTCACCAAGCCGTCAAGTTGGGTGTGCACAGTATCATTTCATCATCAAATGTAAATGGCATATCTGTGATTGGGTCTGAGCAGGTCCTGAAGATACAAGTAAGTTACATGAAGAAATGGCCCAAATGCCAATGGTTCCTACCCAAACTACACTACCTTCTCTCCCAGCCTGCACCTAGGCCTCATAGGGAGTATCCTATGATCAGTTGAGAGAGGAAGAAAAGACTAAGGCCTAGATTACATATGGTTCTTTACAATGTTCAGGCACTACCCAAAAATGGACAGCTGCAGCATTACAGCCTCTTTCTGGAATCTCTCTGAAGGACAATGGTGAAAAAGAATATTTTCAGTGGACAGGAGGACTTTGGGCAGTGTCCCTGGCTGTGTACCTTGCTTGGAAGGAAAAATGGTCAGATGTGTGATTATATACCAATTCATGGGTTGTAACCAATGGTTTGGCTAGATGATCAGGAATTTGGAACAAACATATTAGAAAATTGTTGACAAAGAAATGTGGGAAGAGCTCTCTCTCTTTACCCTACTGGTTTTGTCTTTCTGGAGAGCCTTGACCAATAAACACAAATAGAAAGAAACATTGAAAGAAATGTACAGAGCCTGAATGAATTAGAGGATAATAACAAGAAGGTTAAAGTACATGATTTTTGAAAAGGAGAGGAGAAAATGGGGGAAATATTAACACTGGCTAAAATTTTCAAGAATTTTTAAAAACATTTACTCACACATTTAAGGAGAAAGAAAACTCAATTAAATAAATAAAATAAAAATCATGTGAAGGTCACTACATAGTCAAACTACTAATAATAAGACATAAACTTGCATCGGGTTCACTATTTACCATTTTTGGGGGAGTATCACAGGAAGAGCACAGTTACACCACTTTAGACTGTATGTGTAACAGGTCACAACCTACTCTTTTGTCTTTAGATGTGTGTGGAATACCTGTGTATGTTAGTGAAAGCTGTTTACTGTAACAAAAGGGAAAACAAGATTCCTTACATCTGGGCCCTCTACGGATCACTAAAGAAGTTCCTGTCACTTGCTCTCTCTATGCATGCATCTGTCTACTTGGCTAACTTTTAACATGTATATTTTTAGGTTATGTAAATTCTTAACTGGCTTGTCTCATTGAGATTGTATGCATCATTATATGTGACATTATTGTAACTACTGTGTGATCAGTACAATTCCTATAAGAAATACTGCTTTAAAAATATAAGTAGGTAACATGCTGACCGGTGACCTATATCCCACGTTAGTGTGCGGGTGGTCACTTTATTTATAGAATCTTTAAAACAACTATGTCTTTATGTATGTGCATGTATGTGTGTGTGTGTGTGTGTGTGTGTGTGTGTAGAGAGAGAGAGAGATAGAGAGAGAGAGAGATGGAGTTTAACTCTTGTAGCCCAGGATGGAGTTCAATGGCACCATCTCGGCTCACTGCAACTTCCACATCCTGGGTTCAAGCAATTCTCCTGGTCAACCTCCCGAGTAGCTGGGATTACAGGTGCCTGCCACAATGCTTGGCTATTTTTTTTTTTTTTTTTTCTATTTTTAATAGAGACAGGATTTCACAATGTTGGCCAGGCTGGCCTCGAACTCCTGACCTCAGGTGATCCACCCGCCTTGGCCTTCCAAAGTTCTGAGATTATAGGTGTGAGACACCATGCCCAGTCAAAACAAGTATATTTTTAACAAATTAAACTGAATAAAGGCACAATAAAAAACTGCCAAAAAATAAAACAAATAAAAACTGTCAAATAGAAGAAAGCATCTTAAAGGAGCCAGTAAAAAAAAGTAAGATAATGCATGCAGTGAAAAAACAATAAACATTTCCCACGAGAAGTAATGAAAGGCAGAAACCAATGAAATGATATATTAAAATACTTTCAAAAATGGGAAACAAACCCATCTACTTTGAATATTTTAATAGTAAAAGTATCCTTCAAAATGAAGGTGACATGGAAAAACTTTAGATTAAAAAGCCCACAAGAATTTGTTACTAACTGACCAGCAGTCTAAGAGCCACTACAGGAAGTTAATCAGGTTGAAGAAAGTGAGACTGAAAACAATTCTGAGATATAAAGTTCTTGCATTGTATGTGAAGTGGTAGATATTAATTCAAGGTAGATTAAAAGTTAAGGAAGCATATTATAATTTTTAAAATAAGCATGATAAAACTAACTGAAAGAGTTAATAAAATTCCATTTAGGGCCGGGCGCGGTGGCTCACGCCTGTAATCCCAGCACTTTGGGAGGCCGAGGTGGGCGGATCACAAGGTCAGGAGATCGAGACCACGGTGAAACCCCATCTCTACTAAAAATACAAAAAATTAGCCGGGCGCGGTGGCGGGCGCCTGTAGTCCCAGCTACTCAGGAGTCTGAGGCAGGAGAATGGCGTAAACCCAGGAGGCGGAGCTTGCAGTGAGCCGAGATCGCGCCACTGCACTCCAGCCTGGGCGACAGAGCGAGACTCCGTCTCAAAAAAAAAAAAAAAAAAAAAATTCCATTTAGGAGGTAAAATGGAATGATAACAATAGTCTATTATTTTAAAATAAAGCAAATAAAAGGAGGAAAAATGAGACAAAGTACAGAGATAAAAAAATAGAAGACAAATAACAAGAGAGTCTAATTAAACCCAAACATATCAACAATTATGTTATTATAAGTAGACTTACTGATACAATTAGGAGTCAGAGATTCTCAAATTGAATAAATAAGGCAAACTCATTTAAAGGCAGTTTACAAGAGATGCATTTTAACTATGCAAACACAGGAAAGTTGAAAGTAAAAACATGAGAAAAGACATACTATGTAAATACAGAGCATAATAAAGCTGATATTACTGTGCTAATAGCAGACAAAGTAGGTTTCAAGACATGGGTTAATATCAGATATTAGGACCATCTTAATGATATCAGTCCGTTTAACACAAGGGTCTAAAAATACTAAATTTTGTATGTGCTGAATAACAGAGCTTCAGCAAAACATGAAGCAATAGCAGGCAGAACTAAAACGAAAAACTAAATAAATCTACAATTATTGTTTGAGGAACACACTGTACAGTTTTATTTACATAACTTTCTAGAACATCAAATATTTATTTAATCTGAGAGAAATCCCTATAGTGGTTGCTCCTAATAGGGGTTTGACTCTAAAGGGACAAATAATATTTTCTCAGGGTAATGCAAATTTTGTTTGGTTTTGATCAGGATGGTGGTTTTGTGGGTCTACAAATTTGTCCAACTCCTCAGGCTATAGATTTATCTGTGAGTTTTATAGCATGAAAATTCTATCTCAATGTAACCTCAAAGCACTGCTCAGTGTTCTATATAATACCATTTTGTCAGTCACCACATCAATATTGGATTACCTATATATTTGTACGTATAAGTTCTTCTGTTGAAATTTTAGAATCCTGCCAGAGTTACTTATTTACTTTTACAATTCTGCAGTGCCTGGCTTGATTTAGATAATAAGTATCAATTAAGCAAATAAAAATAAACTATAAATATTAAATTAAACATTTGCAATATCATCAACTTTATTTTGTGTTTTAGAGTGAGGTTGGCAAACAATGGTCTGGGGCTAAACTCAGCCCACTGACTGTTTTTGGATGACCCACAGCTGAGTGTGGTTTTTTACATTTTTAATTATTGTGAAAAAAATCAAAAGAGGAAAATATTGTATGATGTGAAAAATTATATGAAATTCCTACTTAACGTCTATAAACAGTATTTTATTAGAATACAGGATAGTTGAAAATAAATGGATGAGAGAAGTTATACTATGCCAACACTGAGCATGATAAGGACGATATGGTTATACCAGTATCACATAAATATGGGGAAGTTACAAAGGTAAAATTTGAAAGTTCTGCTGACAGTGGTGGGATAGAGCCCAGGAATCTGGATGTTAGCAAGCCCTCAGGTCCTCTGTAACTAAAGAAGAAAAAAACTGCTGTAGAGTAATTGGAATAACAAAATAATTCCTAATTATGACCCATAAATATAATTAGCTATTTCATAAAATACAATGATCGATGGGGGGGAGTCACACATGGGATTAGCAGGAGGAATATAAGTGATCATTCAGGCTACAAGAGTCGATAGAATTTGGAAGGCTCTGAGATAAAGTGGTAACTGATTTCTGCCTACAAGGTTTCAGCAGCTCTGCAAAGATGAGATTTATAAATACTTTATAAATTAAAGAAATTAACTGCAGCATTGCTAAACTGAAAGTGCCACCTACACTACTTGCACAGTTTTCTATTAATAGTGCTTGAAGTATGAGCTGCCAAGGCCTTGGGATAAATTATTATGGGATTAGAGCTCACAGAGATAAGTTATTGCCTCTTCTACGCACATTACTTGTAGCAAGAAAATGCCATATTTGGAGTCAATCTTTTGTAGAGTACAAAAGCTACGTACAGTTACAATGACATAAGAGCTTAGATATACAGTCTTATTAATGTTTTATAGAAACAGGGTGGAGAAGATAAAATGGATAATAATTTAAATAAAGAAGAGATGGTTCTTCTGTACTTCTTGCTTCTTTTTTGAGCTCACATCTATTTCTAAAAGTAGAAGCAGGTATTCCTTGCTTTAAAAGAAAGCGATTATTCAATGGCATTATTTATTAAGAAGGGAATACATTTAGCATTAATTACATGAAACATTATTGTTGAAATACGTTGAGGTCCACATTTAATAAATTCAGATATATTTCTGCAATGTAGGGTAAAGGGAAGTTTAAGATCAGGATTATCTAGCAATAATTAATATAATGATTATAACTCAAACTGGCAAATAACAAACCCACTGGAAATTGCCTAATCAAAAGGCTTTTTTTTTTTTTTTTCTTTTTTTTTTTGAGACGGAGCATCACTCTATTACCCAGGCTGGAGTGCAGTGACCCCATCTTGGCTTTCTGCAACCTCCATCTCTCAGGTTGAAATGTTTCTCCTGCCTCTGCCTCCTGAATAGTTTGGATTAAAGGTGTATGCCATTATGTCTGGCAAATTTTTTGTATTTTTTTTTTAGTAGAGATGGGGTTTCACCATATTGGCCATGTTGGTCTTGAACTCCTGGCCTCAAGTGATCTGCCCGCCTCAGTCTCTGAAAGTGCTGGGATTACAGATGTGAGCCACCACTCCTGGCCTAAAAGGACAGTTTATGACTAGAGTGGAATATAAGGGTACTTCATAGTTCATGAGGGCCTCCTGTGGCCAGGACTCAGAAAAATAAGTGGAACCGCTGATATGATTGTCATCAGTTTTTTCTCTACAATTATTACCTGGGGCTGTTCAGTCTTACTGATGACCAATTTCCTCTGGTAGCTGAAAAAAACTGCCTTCAGCTTTCAAGTTTAGAATCCTTTATAGTAGAGGGGTGTCATAACAGAGATTAAATGTCTAGAATCCTTGCTAAGGAACTATTTGGCCTACACCATCCCTAATCTAACCTCAACAGGTTTCACATCCCTTCTACTGTGTCCAGATGGAGAGGTCTTACTGTTCTCATTTGACAGGAACTCACTAGTTAAACTAGAACAAATTCACAAAGCATTAGCTCTCTAAATAAGGTTCCTTCATCCATAAATTAAGAATATTTGATGACCCTGTGTGAAATAATAATATATCTACATAGATATTGGTCTCTGCCCCCAGTCCTTGGCACAGAGCTCCTAAAATTCGTAATTTCCTGAATGATAGAAGTGCTAAGCAGGGTCTTTTTCTCTAATGTTTGGTCTTTAATCCCCCCAATTCCTACACAGAGCTTCTGAGTCCCTTGGAATTTCCTGGATAATAAGAGCATATCTCATTCAAATGGAGCAAATCTTGGTGAGCTCTTGGATATGGGTTTGTTACCAGAAAGACCAAGCCATGATGTGAAGCTTGGAGGTCCCCATTCTCTGGAGAGGGGAGAGTGGCTAGAAAATTAGTTAATAATCAATCATGCCTAAGTGATGAAGCCTCAAAAAATCTTTGAAACATGGTATTCAGAGAGTTTCCAGGTTGACAAATACATCTGCATGACAGAAGAGTGACTCACCCCAACCACATGGAAGCAGAAGCTCCTGTGTTTGGGACCCTTTCATACTGTGCCGTATGTATTTCTTCATCTGGCTATTCATCTGTATCCTTTATTAATTCCTTCTTTATTAAACTAGTAAACATTTCACAGAGTTCTGGGAGCCATCATACCAAATTAGTGAAACCCAGGAAGACAGTTTTGAGAATTCCAATTTATAGCTGATAGGTCAGAAGTATAGGTGACAAATATCTCCATGTCAGAACTGAATTATAGGACACATAGCTGGTGTCTGCTGGAGACTCTGCTGTCAAAAGTATTGTGTTGAGTGGTCTGTGAGAATAAGAAAAGTACTTTGCTCTTTTCCCTATCTCTATAACCCCTAGATGCATTTGTCAGGATTCATTGAAAGCAGCACTAAAGATTTATGCATTTAACTTGATGTGCAATTTACCTCAAAAACAACAATGACAAAGTCACTGAAAACAAATATTGAACTCTGGTTAATATATACATGTTGAAGTACGTGTAAATGATATGGACAGGAGGCAGGGAAATATTTGGTAGAAGAGGGTAGACCCCAGTGAGGGCTACACCTTCAAGCCTGGGACCATGACCCAAAGTGAGAACACGAATTCCTGTTTTCCCACTTGAATGCTGTTTTTGGCCTGCCCTGCCTGCATCCTGTAGGCATAAAAACTCCGGGCCCCACTGGCAGAGTGGTAGAGTGGCAGAGAAGGAGAGAAGAGAAAAAGCAACCAGATGTAAGAGAGAAGCAGCTTGACTTCAGGGGGACAGCTTGAAGGTAGGAATTTGGGGGAGAGTTTGGTGGGGGATGGCCAAACTGCAGGGTAGACCACTTTCCCGCTCCATTCCCTTTCCAGATCTCCATCCCACTGAGAGCCACTTTTATGAGCAATAAAATCCCCTGCATTTATCATCTTCAATTCGTTTGTGCAACCTGATTCTTCCTGGACGCTGAACAAGAGCCCAGGATACAGAGAGCTGTCACACTGAGCTGTTAAATACTCAGCCGTCCGCGGACAGCAAAACTAAGAGAGTGCACTATAACACTCCCTCCAAGGCATCAGGGGTCATGGGTACCCCCCTAGATGTTGCCGCGGGGCCAGCACGGGGTTCCTTCCTGCTGCGGGTACCCAAAGGCACTCACCCCAGCTCTTTTACCTGTTCACCTGCATGCTTCCCCTCCTGTGAGGGGCTGAAAACTGTGGGCTGAGTAAATGAACCACCCTGTTCACAAGTCCCATGAAGTGGTTAGGGGAACTCTCTCATTTCAAAAATACGTAGACTGATATCTGTAGATTTCTTTGAAATGCATCAAAAATAAAATAAATAAATTGTTCCTTAGAGGCATGTTTAGATACATCAAGATGAAGAGATATCTGATAAAAGTAAATATATTAAATGTTAATTGCAGAGTTGACAGTGTATATATGAATATTTAGTGTGAAATTATTTCAACATTTCTATATTAAAAATATTCTAACGAAATGTTAGAAAACATGAACACCTTTTGAATCAGCACAATCTAACATGAAGAATGCATTTTCTCAGTGAATATTTCTATGCACTTGAGAATTTGGAAGAATCTATTCTTACTAGTTTTATGAAAGTATTTTACATTGCTTTAAATTAATTTAACTTCAGATCTCTAGTTCGATGTATACCTTGATAATTGTTTATAGTGGGCAATCTTAAATGTGCCTTTCAGGTTTTTTTTTTTTTTTTTTTTCACTGTGAATAGGTAGGAATTTTAAAATACAGAGGAGCAAAATTCTGAAATATAAATTATCTGTGTACTCACTACTCTGAGATATTTAGGATAAATTTTTATGAATTTGTTTTAGAAATGCCCTTTTAAAAGTTGAAGAGACTAAAGCAAATATATGGAAAGCATTTATTATCTTTGTCATTTAATTGATTTGGTCAGAAATTTTGCTTCTTAAAATACAAATTTATCATTTTTCACCTGAACTTTATTGTGACAAATATTTGTTTTTATCCTTCATATTTCTCATTGGCCTATTCATGGGTATTTTGTGTTCTATTGATTTTCTCAGCTAGTATAATATTGTACATGTAGTTTATAATATAATAATATTGGATTGTACTATCTCCATAGCTTAGAGACTGAAATGTTTATTAAGTACTATTTGTTAGGTACCACTATGAATAGAGCCAGAAAAAAAAAAAAAAGATAAAGAGAAATAAAACTTACTTTAAAACATATTAAATAGGTCATTTTGTTGAATGGTTGAGATAGGTAACTTCTCTGAGCCCCAGCCCGTTTTCTAACTTTAACAGCTTTAAGAGGCTTAAAATAAAATACTTGTAACACCTCAACTAACATGTGCTCAGTAAATCTAAGTGGTAGTTGCTGTTGTATATTATATGTAATTTATACATTGTTAGGATATTGGCAGACAAAAATGTACAATAAAAGCCTTTAAAATAAGTTTTAACATTTTCCCATAAATATTTTTACAGTTATATTTTTTTAAGTCTCTTTTCACTGATAATGCAATATTGATATTTTCAGCTCAGACAAGTTCTGACTCAAAAACAATTTTTGTTGAGTCTCGGTTAATGAAAACTTTGTTACTTAAGAATCTAAAATAATAAAACTCACCTAATGTTTTGGATTGTTTGGTAAGACATCATTCTTTTACCCCTTTACTGGACTAGGTAATCCAATTGTGTGTAACAAGTCATTAATGAAAGCAAAGGCTAAGTTCCTCAAATTACAGAATTTTTTTAGTTTCTTTTTAAACTAAAAGTTTTCCTTTTGTCACATAATAGCCATTACTAATCTATTCTGTTATTTGTAAAATCCTCACTTTCTTTATTTTTTTCAATCACAAAGAACAAATGATACATTAATTTTACTGTCCTTCTTATCTAATGGAATTTCCCTTCCAATTCACTTTATGTGAGTCATCTGACATGTGGCAAGTACCAGTCTCACAGATGGATCAGTAGTAGCAATCAAACAATTGCTGAGTTTTGCAACACAGGTGCTTGGATTGACTTTGCTTGCCTGCCAGCAATATACAGATTTTTGGCAGACTCCTACAGCTGTAAAAAGAATCAGAGGGAGAGCACATACTCATTTAGTTGGCACTCATCCTTCTCACAGTTGAGCCAAACCCACTGCTAACATTGCCTCTTAGTTTTTGAATTACTATTAGATTCTTGACCCATATCTGCAAGTTCGGAAAAAACATTGTGGTTTAATTACAAATATGTAAATTTAGAATGGAAATAGTTGTTCTTTCATACAATATCTACTAGTAGCAAAGTAGTGGGAACTGACAAAAGTTGAAGATAGCACTTTAACTTCTTCAACCAAAATTAAATGTTTTTCAACAAAAATAAAAAGATACTTATAAAAGATTTGCTTTGAGAAAAGTCGTACTTTTACTCATAGTTTTCAAATCATACCTTTGGTTTTTCAACTATACCTTTGACTTTCCTGCTTGAAGATGTATCTAGGAAGAGTGATTACTATTTTTATATGTGGTGGAACTGAAAATGCTGCTTGTGAGCTATTTTTCAGCATTAGTTCATAGAAAAGATGGCTTTTTGTAAGACTTTATATGCTGAGCTAGTTTCCAGAAATTTTTATATGAATTAAATATTGACTCACTCTTCATACCTTCTATTAGAATGTATAGATAAAGTGAAAGATTGCTGCTAGAGAGAAGCAATTGTGCCTGGTAAGTGTCATGGAAAGCTGAAGAAATAAACTGACATATGCTTACTATACAGGACATGTAATATTCCATTGGGAAAGTATGCAGATGTAAGTAATTCAAAGGAAAACAAAATAACAGTTGATTTTAGAAGATATGGTTTAAGTATCTTTATTGGGATTAACTAGGGAGGTGGTTGGAGAGAGATTCTGGATCAAAACTGAAGATCTAATAATTTATCCTAAGAAGTATGAGGTTTATTTTAATATAAGCAATGCAAATTATAAGCATGTCCAGAACAGAACACTTGAATTACACACTCAGCTAACAGATTTGTTCCACTTCCTGAACTTCCCCATCTCAGCTTCTCTATCTCATCTCACCACAATATCCACCACAATATGCAGTTAATCAAACCAAAAATCTTAGTCATTCTCAAGTACTCATTTCCTTCACACTCCATATTTAATACTTTAAAAATCTTTGATGATTTCACCTTCAAAGCATATTTTATTTCTCTTATCTGAAACTTAACTACTATTCTCTTTCAAGCCACAATTATTTCAGCCCAAGTCATTTCCTATATAGACTATTTCAATAGCCTCTTTATTGGTCTCCCTGTTTCTGCCAGGGCTACCTTTCCCAAGAATCTATTTGTCACATAGAGTCACAGTGATCTTTTTGAATCTATGTCAGATCATGTTATTACCATGCTCATTATCCTTCCAATATCTCCACTGAACTTAAAATAAAATAACAAAGCCTAATGCTCTTATACGACCCTACATTATTCAACTTCATCTCCTATGGCTTTTCTGTTTTTTTCCAAATTCCAATTTTTTCTTAAAACACAATAAGTTTATTTTTGTCTTTGTGTTTTTGCACTAGCCTAGAAAGGCTCTTCCTCAGATCTTTGCATGACGGTCTCATTATTGCCATCTTCATCTCAGATTTCAGTGTTACTGACTCCTGACCACCCAACCTAAGGATGTCCTCTAGGTATATGCTATCGCAGTGCCTTTCTAAGTAAGCTCTTTCTGAGCACTGCAGCTGGAAATGGAAATAAGAAATGGGAGCCACAATGTAAAACAAGACACCACTTTCTTTATTGAGAAAGACTTGCTGTATTAGAAAAAAGGCAAATATAATATCTTTTGTGTAACAGTCATGCTTCCTTTATTCATAAACTACAGAAGCCACTATGGTGAAAATTCTACAGAGAGTCAGATCTATCTTGATCAGAAAACAGATCTGAGAATCTGATAAAGAACCTGACTGGGCATGTTATTCTGTTTTTTTGCTCTTTGTTATTATTGCCCCTTATTATCTTAATGGAAAAAAGAAGGGAGTCTATGTAAGTAGTATGAAGTTTAAAGGAATTCTGTCTGGATATGGTTATGACACCAAAATTTTGGTGCCTCTTATGAAGTGGGGAAATGACATGGGCTTTAGGCAGGTCCTCACGTCCATTTTGTCTATATTCCAGCAACCTAGGGTATACATAGGTTCAGATATTGATGGGAGAAAACTGTACTTAACATGTTAACATTCCATTATGTAAATTGAAGAATATAAATTGTATTTGTAGTTAAGGGTCCTATTGATTATTTCTCTTTCTTGTGAAAGACCCAGTGCTTTAGTTGAGATCCCAGAGTTCTATACCATAGAGCATGGAAGAGACATATTTCCCTGGAAATGTTGCCAATTATTGGGGAACTTTAGCAAAACCCTTGCCAAATGTGTGATTTTAGGTACCACTGTCTTCATGGGTCCTTCAGGATTAGTTAGCAATGAAGTGCTATTCCTAGTATTTGAAGGCATTAACATGTTGGAAGGAATTATTTAACATTATCTTTTAAAATGCTGAAAAATACCTCCTAAAAGGAACAGTATGGATATTCAGTTGTTGTTGTAATTTTTCCCCTGAGAAAAATTAAACAGGTTTGGCAGCCGTTTTAAAGTTAAATTTCATTATTTGTTTTGAATAGGTAATATATACACATGCTATAAACTCTAAAAAGTACTCAAATAGAGAACATGAGAAATCATTCTCAGTCTCATATGTGTATCACGGCCATCCCTTTCGCTACCCACAGGTATTTGTTGTTATGTTACGCTTTTTAAATGTGTGCCTCTAGAGATAATATATGCATTTTTGAGCATATAAATCATGTATATTTTTTAAAATAGAAAGCAAAATACATAAATAATACATAAATATGTACATTGATTTGTTCTAATTTAAGAAAAATCATTGAGATTTTTTCATATTAGCACATAAAGAGTTACCTCATCTAACTGCTGCATGATACATCATTTTATGAGTAAATCAAATTAACTTGAATTCTTTTTCTATTGGTAGACGCTTAGGTTGTTTTCTAATCTTTCTAATAAAGTAGAGTTTAAAGCTTAGTAGAGTTTCTAAAATTTATGTGCTACTATAACACTTTTTTTCCCTTGAGAAATAATGCTCTTTTTAAACTTACAAATAAAAGTTTCCTTTAATACACTTTTTTCTTTAATTACATCTTTATTTTATTTTATTTTTTTTGTCCTGCAATTTCAGTTTTCAGATTTTAGTGTGCTGATTTTATTGGATTTTCTTTAAAAATCTTTTATACATATTCTATCTGTTTTTTTAAAACTTTTTTCCTTTTATTTTATTTACTTTACTTTTCAGTCCTGTTATATTTTCATTCTATTTTTATTCATGATTGTTCTAATTTATGTTGCCCCTAATGTTGACTTCATAACTGAGAGTTTTTTTTTTTTTTTTTTTTCTTCGATGTCTTTCCTGGGTTCTGCTAACTCATGCACTGTCACTGGAATCTAATGCCTCTTTCCTAAATTCTTATTCCTGGGCTTTGAATTGCTGATTTATGTCACTTCTTGTTGCATTATTATTTTCTTATTGAATAACAACATATTTGGTCACAATTTATATCTGCTCCTTTAAATCATTTTTCATTTCTCTTTTTCTACTGTGTGCTTTTTTGTGTTCATCACTTATTTTCCTGTTTCCTTTCTCACCCCAGTATTTTCCTGTACATCTTCTGCCAGTTTCCAAATTTATGTTGAGTTCTAGGACCAACATTTTACAGAAACATTGTGTGAGACAGAATTTTTTTTAGGGTATTATTAAATTAAGACATAATTTCCTAACTTTACTATTGAAATAAATTATTATATTCACAATACACTTTTATATTTAGGTATATGTCTTAAAATCTCTTAGCTTAGTGATCCCACTTGTTCAACTTGACCTTTATCAACCAATGCTATCCTTAAGATAATAAAAAGAAGAGGCATTTGAATATATTAGAGAAAAAAGAACTGATTTGTTGCAATGCAGGGTTAGAACTACACCTCTTAACTCAATTAAAAAATACTTCAATGAATAATAAAGGCAGTCTTTAAATGCTACTGAACATATAAACATGTTATAAGAAAATATGTCAGAGTTATTCTGTCTGTTACAAAGAAATAAAATCCTTGGATCCTTGGTAGAAGTACTAGTTGAACTGAAAACTGGGGTAATGTGATTCAGTAAAAATAGTTTTAGAATTCTAACTATTATGTGATTGCGCTAACGTGTATTTTTGGATGCCCCTTTTATTTTTTATTTATTTATTTTTTTGAGACGGAGTCTCGCTCTGTCGCCCAGGCTGGAGTGCAGTGGCGCGATCTCGGCTCACTGCAAGCTCCCCCTCCCGGGTTCACGCCATTCTCCTGCCTCAGCCTCCCGAGTAGCTGGGACTACAGGCGCCAGCCACCGCGCCCGGCTAATTTTTTGTATTTTTAGTAGAGAGGGGGTTTCACCGTGATCTCGATCTCCTGACCTCGTGATCCACCCGCCTCGGCCTCCCAAAGTGCTGGAATTACAGACGTGAGCCACCGCGCCCGGCCTGGATGCCTCTTTTAATAGAACAATTAATACCAATATTATGATTACCTGTTTATATCAATGTAGCCGTATTACTTACTTTTTTTGTGGGGGATATTGCCCTTTGAGATTCTGAAGTAAGACCTCTGACACATTGATTCACCCAAACTTTTTGAGGATATACAGGTTGTATTACTTTTTCCAAGACAGGAATTTCTGCACCAAGTCACACATAATCCCAACATATGTTGCTTCACATTTTTAAGATGTAAAAAAATCTATACCACTGCAGTCAGAAGCTTTTGGACTCTACCATTTAAACTAATAATTTTCCTGTTACTGAAAAGGGAGTTAGGCAAAGAGCAAACAGACCTTGATGGTGATCCCAATGACCATGTTCATTTGAGGCTAAAATAACATGAAATAAAATAAATAATAAAAAAATAAAAACCAAAATGAAATGCAGCATTGCTAATGCAATTTTCTGTCTCTCTCACCTGTTTTGGGAAAGAACTCTCTAGAATCCATATAAATGTCTCCTCTGTGGGAGGGCACTCCACTGGGATTTCCTTTAAACACTGCAAGATACTGGATTTCCACACTGATAAATCAGTCATATTAAATATAATCTTTCTCTTCTTCCTTTGCTTGTGCCTGGAGATTTTGACCAAGAAGCCCCAACAATTTTTGCCAAAACTCATCTCAACCTCTATAATAGTGTTAGCATAGGCCTATGAAAAAATCCTTTATTTAAAAGGAATGAATAAAACCTGCCATTTCTCACAGCTATGACCTAAGTTAGGCCACACCATCTTCTCTTGTCTAGAATAGTTAAATAGCTTCCTCCAATCTCACACTTACCCTGCTAGTCTCCAAGGAGCCAGAGTGACCCTTCTGAAGTAACATATAATTCTGATCCTGTTGCTCATCTGATCAAAGCCCTGTAATGGTTTCCTATCTGCCCCTCTCCCCACTTCCTATCCTCATCTCCTACCAGCCTCCCTTGTTTTCTCCAGCAGTATGCCTCCTCGCAATTTTCTTTTATCTTTTTTTTTTTTTTTTTTTTTCTTTTTTGTATTTTTAGTAGAGACGGGGTTTCACCGTGTTAGCCAGGATGGTCTGGATCTCCTGACCTCGTGATCCGCCCGCCTCGACCTCCCAAAGTGCTGGGATTACAGGCGTGAGACACCGCCCCCAGCCGCTTGCCTTCTTGAAAGTTTCTAAACACCATGTATGAGAAGAGGCCTCCTAGAGCCTTCTCATTTATTTCTTCTGTTGGAACTGATATTCCCCAATATATTTACATGGTTTGCTGCCTCATTTCCTTCAGGTTTGGCTGACATATCTGTTATCAAACAGGCTTTGCCCGATTGTACATCTTTATTTTCTTACTCCGCTATATTTTATTCTTGGCCCTCACATTATGCACTTTTACTGCTTCTTGTTTATTGTTTCATTGTGTATCCTATACCAGTAGAATGTCAGTTCCACGAGAGAAGATTTTTCTATTTTGAACACTGCCATATCACAAGTGCCTAAAACTATACTTGGACAATAATAATAATAGCTGCTAAATTGTAAATAAAAACATGTATATATGTCCCAGTATATCCTGAGAAATATTTTGATATGTATATATAATATATATGTATGCAGCTTTACAAAATATACAAATTCATTAATACATGCACGTGGGAATATATCATAAAAATAGAGATTATCTCTAATCAGTATAATTCCATTTTTTCATCTTTCTAAGATTTTTTTAATGCACACATTTTTAAAATAAGGACATATCTTAGTAACATTTTCTAGAGATAAATGAAAAAGAAAAATATAGGATAATTAATTGGAACATGAATATACAACCATCAAATTGTTTTGAAGATAGAGGACCTAGGATACCTGACCTCTTATACTTTATCAAGGAGTCCTTCTCTAAGGCTGCTTTTAAAATCTGTTCAGTAGGAACACCTTAGATGGAAAAATGAAATTGACACCCTATGCATTGCAGTGGTAATAGTGATATGATCCATCAAATACTTTTCATTAGGAGTTTAGCATATAATAGTTTGAGTTTTTCTCCTTTCAAGGGGTAGTGGCAGTTAAAAAAGAGATTGAATAAATAGAAGAAGTACTAGAAAAAGTTAGAAAAGTTAGAATGTTTTTCAGGCAATGAAGAATGCATGCAGAATGGTAGAATTTTATATACCCGTGCAAACTGATAATCAAGAACCTTAGATTATTCGGAATTTGAAGCTTTCCTTGGTCACCTTCAATCCACTATAAGTAAATGACTACCTCTCTAACTGGCTGTTATACTATGAACTAGGAGGAAGGGCATGGTACTAACTTCCTGTCTTTGAGAGCTTACAAAATCTGAACAGAGAGAAGGAATAGTGTTCTGTTAGAATTGTCATTTAATATTTTGCACATGACTTCGAAGAGACAACTCCAAGGGAGATTATTAAAATTTTATCTTTCATGGTTATGAGAAAATGTTAATTCACTTACCAAAGAGAATATTATGCACACATTTAGTTTAATATTGAAATGCCACAGCAGATGTTAGCATTTGAGATTTTCATTCACTTATTACCTTGCACGAAGATAGTAACTTCAAAATTATCGTATTACGATGATGTAAAACAAAGATAGCACATTTCAAAAAAAGAAAACCAGGGAGATGGCTTTAAAAGCAATGGGAGAGGAAGCACCCTCTAGGACTAGAAGTGTTGTTTTGTATCTGAGACTATAAACTAAAGACAAATTCCTATTGATGTGTTGAAAAACAAGAGCTAAACCAAGTTTTATGCATCCTGAAACTCAGACTCTTTAAGGAACCCTCTTTAAGAAAAATAATATAAATTTACAAATATATAATTATAGACAGTGCCTTTGAAAGGGGTATTTGCAAGTCATTATCTCTAAAACGTAAGTTATTTTAGCTTCCTGATAACTCTTTTTCTGGCAGAATGTTATTTTCCAGGGCCTGTTCCCAAAGGCCTAAGATATAATGGAAATTTGTATTACAGATGTAAGTGTAATCCTTTAAATCACCAGTGACTTTTAGACCATGACTCAAGCTCTCTAGCTATTCCTTTGCATTAATGGAAAAAGAAAGAAAAGAAACCCTTTATATAAAATAAAGTAATTAATTTGTTTAGAGTCATTCTGTCAGGAAAACAGTATAACCATGAAAACTTAGATTTGATATAGAAGGGAAGAAGAAGGAAAAAAAAAACTCTGACAACATTAATAAATACTAAAAATGCAAATGCCAACAACTTGAGATTAACACAGGTATGCAAATTACTATCTGCCTAGGGTCTAAAAGATATTAGCAAAAGATTACACAAAAAGTAGGTATTCAAGACTGCTTATAAATTCAGGCTCTGCTACTCACTTCATTAGATTGTCAAGGTAATCCCTATTTCTAAAGGAATTCTGCTGTAGGCATATACTTTTATTCTCCTGATATGGTAATAGAAAATCGGTAAAATTTAGAGTGTGCCCTAGGCACTTTAAGAAGTGTTGGATTTTGGTTACTGTCAAAGTAAAAAATGCACCAGATAAAGTTAAACAGGCAAGGAAACTTTATTTAAAACTATTTCAATAGGGGAGAAAGACTGAACTCAACTTTACTGAAACAAAAAACATGGTTTTTAAGTGCTGAGGTAAGCTAGTGGAAAAGTACTAGAAGGCATTAGAAGAGGGTTGATCAATGGAATGTGCAGAGAACATTGAGTAATTCCTGAGTTTGCGAATGTTTTTCACTGTGATTGGGCCATCTGTGTTTGGAAATTGGTGCCCATTGAAGTTAGGTTTTTACCTTCATACTTACATTGGGAGAATGGAAACACTATCTCTTTTGACGTTAAATTTCCCCAGTCCTTGAGAAAAACCATAATATCCTGGATTATAAAACTGGTAAGAGGCTGGAAGAAGATTTCTTTTTGTTTCAAAGGGACAGATACAAAAGTTACAATTGCAAGTTCTCTACAGCAACTTCTCTTTAAGAAAAGAGAAGTCAAAGCCTATGGCCAGGGGGGAAAGAAAAAAAAACCTGTCTAATCTTTGGTCATGTTGAAGAAAGTTAAGGCTATCTTGGTCAAGGCTAATAATTTTGAATTTTTATTTCATGTATAAATTGGTTTAGATATGTTAGTAACATTCTTTTGTGCTTTTTAAAAATCTTTTGCTGAAATTGGATCACTGCAACCTCTGCCTCCCAGGTACAAGTAGTTCTCCTGCCTCACCACCCTAGTAGCAGAAATTACGGGCATGCACCACCACGCACATTTTTTGGTAGAGACGAGGCTTTGCCATGTTGGCCAGGCTGGTCTCAAACTCCTGGTCTCAGGTGATCCGCCTGCCTCATCCTCCAAAAAGTGCTGGGATTACAGGTGTGAATCACTGGGCCCATCTAAAAATATAACTTTTTAGTGAATAAGTCATGGAAAAAAAAGTCTATACTATACATTTATTATAAATAATCAGTAAACTGTGTACATTTCTTTGTTCAGAGAGAAACAATTAGTTCACTAACAAGTTCATTTCTTTCTAGCATAAAATTTCAGGTTTTATAGCTGTGTGCTTGTGAGTACTCTAGCAATATGAATATTCCCCCAGTTCTTTAAATTAACTATCTAGAATGGGTCATTGGTTCCCCAACTTCATTGCATATTGGGACCAACTAGTGAGCATTAAAAAATACTGATGCCTGACTCCTACTCTCACATTGTGATTTAATTAGGATGAGTTGTGGCACGAATATTGGAATTTTTAATAACTTCCCAGCTGATTCTAATATGTAACACATTTTGGAAACTACTGATCTAGGACCTATACTTGCCTCTCTGGAGAAAGCATTGCCATTAAACGTGTCATAAGAAATAGTGCTGTCATAGAAAAATAAAACAGAGTCATCTGGGAAACTTTAAAAAACAAATACCAATATCTAGGCTCTGTTCCCAGATATTCTCATTTACTTCGCTTAGTGTGCAGCAGGCCACAATTATCTCCAGGGATTCTAAAGTATGGTTAAGGTAGAAAATTAGGAATCACTGCGTTAAATGCCCCATAAATCTACATAAAATTACTCATTGTATATATCTCCATTTCCTTATCTATTATTTCTTCCATGCTGAAACTCTCAAATGCCTAGACAGCTCATTTGGAGAAACTCAGTTCCAAGTGGCTGCAGTGATATCTCTTCTCCTCTTCCACTACCCGCTACTACTCATTCTCCTCCATCTTCTCCTGCTCCTCCTGCTCCATCTTTTCCTTTCTTTCCTCCTCTTCCTTGGTTCCTCATATATCCTCTTGGCTTCCCAAAGGTTCACAATGAAATTTTCTTCCCACATAGCAGAATGAAACTCTTTCATATATTATTCCATTCATCCACTTAATAAGCACCAAACACACTTATGGAAGCATTGGGCAAGCATTTAGTATCAACTAGATATCCAGAGATGAATCTCTTGCTATCAAGGCAGTGAAAGCTAACTGCTTTTAAAAGTTGTTTTTTGGTTTTTTTTGGTTTGTTTTTTTTTTGCCTTTAGAGTAACAATAAAGTATTAAACTAAGAAATTGGTTAATATATGAAAGAGAAATAAGCCTTCTTTTGGTGAGATATATGGGTTTCTGTTGTGCTCTATATATAGGGACATGAGGCAGAGAAATTCTGGCCAGAAGAGTATTGACCCCAAGTAAGGGCACCATCGTCAAGCTGAAAAGCCTGACACCTTGACCCAAAGTGAGAACTTACATCCCTATTGTCCTGCTCAAATGTTGCCTTTTCTAAAACCATTCAGGGCCCGTTCCCATCCCCATCTGGTGCACATAAAAACTCTAGACTCAGACGGCAGAGACAGGAGAAGCAGCTGGACATTGGAGACTATGGTTGGATGTTAGAAATAAGTGGCTTGACTTCAGAGGGTCAGCTTGATGATGTAGCTTCAGAGAGGAACAGACTTCAGGGGAATGTCACCTTACTGTCCTGTCCCCTTTTTAGCTCCCATTTCAACTGAGAGCTACGTTCCTTGGCAATAAAATCCCTTGCATTTACCATCTTCAACTCATTTGTGCAATATCATTTCTCCTGCACTCTGAACAAGAACTCAGGCGCCATAAGTGTGGGTGCAAAAGGCTGTCACACTGACCCTCCACTGAGCTCTTAAGCCGTCTGCAGATGGCAAAGCTAAAAGAGCACTGTAACATTTCCTTTGGGGCTTCAGGGGTCACGGGCACCCTCTCCTAGATGCTTTTGTGGGGCCAGTACAGATTTTGCTATTACTGACTCCCAAAAGCTCTAGCCTTGGCTCCTGTGCCTGCTCACCTGCGCTCCCCATCCTGTAAAGGGTGGAGCAGCAAGTGAGTGGTGTTCACCCTTGCTGATGCCCATGCACCCCAGTTCCTGCCCATGAAGGGGTCAGGGAAATATCATGTTTCATATCTGTATCTATTTGTATTAGGATTCACCTCTAAAACATTAGGCCACTTTTGTTGACTTATTATCTCACTTATTGGTAATTCTATTTTATTTTTTAATTTAAATATTTATTTTGAATTTTTGTGGATACATAGTAGATATATATTTATAGGATACCTTAGATGTTTTGATATCAGCATGCAATACATAATAATCATATTGTGGAGAATAAGGTGTTCATTCCCTCAAGCACTTATCCTTTGAGTTACAAATAATCCAATTATAGTCTTTTAGGTATTTTAAACATATAATTAAATTATTATTAACTACTGTCAACCTGTTGTGCTATCAAATAGTAGGTATTATTCATTCTGACAACTTTTTGGTTCTCATTAATCATCCACACATCCCCCCACACACAAGCCCTACTACCTTCCCAGCCTCTGGTAACCATGCTGCTTCTCTCACTCTCCACAAGTTCAATTGTATTAAGTTTTAAGATTCTACAAATAAGTGAGAACACGTAATGTTTTTATCTCCAATTCCATCCATGTTCTTATAAATGTCAGGATCTCATTCTTTTTATGGCTAAATAGTATATTGTTATGTATATGTACCATGTTTTCTTCATCTATTCATCTATTGCTTACAGTTAGATTGCTTCCAAATCCTGACTACTGTGAACAGTGCTGCAACAAATATAGAAATGCAGATATGTTTTTGATATACTAATTTCTTTTCTTTTGGGTATATGCTCATCAGTGAGATTGCTGGATCATGTGGTAATTCTTTTTTTTTTTTTTTTTTTTTTTTTGAGGAACCTCCAAACTGTTCTCCATAGTGGTTGTACTAATTTCCATTCCCACTAACAGTGTATGAGGGTTCCCATTTCTCCACATCCTTGCCAGTTGTATTTTGTGTTTTCCTGTGTACTCACTATTACCAGTAAATTTTGTACCTCCAGGTGATTACTTATTGTTCATTAATGTCTTTTTCTTTCTGGTTGAAGTACTCCCTTTAGCATTTCTTACAGGACAGATCTGCTGTTGATGAAATCCCTTGGCAATTTGTTGTTGTTGTTGTTTGAGGAAGTCTATTTCTCCTTCACGCTTGACGGATATTTTTGTTGGATATACTATTCTAGGATAAAACTTCTTTTTTTTTCCTTCAGCACTTTATGTCATGCCACTCTCTCCTGGCCTGTAAGGTATCTACTGCAAAGTCTGCTGCCGGATATATTGGAGCTCCAAAAGATGTTTTTTTGTTTTTTGTTTTTTGTTTTGTTTTGTTTTTGTGTATGTGGCTTTTTGTATCCTTTCTTTATCATTGGCCTTGGTAAGTTTGATTATTAAATGCCTTGAAGTAGTCTTCTTTGGGTTAAATCTGCTTGGTGTTCTATAATCTTCTTGTGCTTGGATTTTGCTATTTTTTTCTAGGTTTGAGAAGTTCTTTGTTACTATCCTTTTGAATAAACTTTTTGCTCCTATCTCTTTCTTTAGTTTCTCTTTAAGGACAATAAGTCTTATATTTGCCCCTTTGAGGCTATTTTCTAGGTTCTCTAGCCATGTTTTATTGCTTTCTTCTTTTTCCTTTTGTTTCTTCTGACTGTATTTCTAAATAATCTGTCTTTAAGCTCACTAATTTATTTTTCTGCTTGCTCAGTTCTGCTATTAAAAGACTTGGATGCATTTTCTTTCTTTTTTTCTTTTTTGGACGCAGTCTCACTCTGTAGCCCAGGCTGGAGTGCAGTGACACTATCTCGGCTCACTGCAACCTCTGCCACCCAGGTTCAAACGATTCTCCTGCCTCAGCCTCCTCAGTAGCTGGGATTAGATGTGCCTGCCACTGCGCTCAGCTGATTTTTGTATTTTTAGTAGAGACGAGGTTTCACTATCTTGGCCAGGCTGGTCTTGAACTCCTGAACTCATGATCCACCCTCCTTGGCCTCCCAAAGTGTTGGGATTACAGGCGTGAGCCACCATGACCAGCCAACTCTGATGCATTTTCAATAGCCACCTGCATTTTTTAGCTTCAGAATTTCTCCTTGGTTCTTTTTAATCATTTCAGTCTCCTTGTTAAATGTATCTGATAGAATTCTGAGTTCCTTCTCTGTATTATCTTGAATTTCTTTGAGTTTCTTCAGCAAAGCTATTTTGAATTCTCTGTCTGAAACGTCACATATCTCTGTTTCTTTGGGATTAGTTCCTGCTGCCTCATTTAATTCATTTGGTGATATCATGTTGTCCTGGATTATTTTGATACTTGAAATGTTCTATTGTGTCTCTGGATTGAAGACTTGCATATTTATTATAATCTTTGCAGTCTGGGCTTATTTGTACCTGTTTGTCATGAGAAGTCTTTCCAGATATTTCAAATGACTTAGGTGTTGTGATCTAAGCTGTATCTGCTTTAGGGTGCACCCCAAGCTCAGTAACATTGTGGTTCTTATAGACTCACAGCATACCACATTAATAGTCTTGGACAAGATCCTGGAGGATTATCTGGATTACCAGGAAAAGCCTCATGGTCTCTTTCCTTACTTTCTCCCAGATAGTTTTTCCTCTCTGTTCTAGGGGTGGAGTGACACACCCCTGTGGCTACCACCACTGTGACTGCACTGGATCAAACCTGAATCCAGCACAGTACTGGATCTTAGCCAAGGCCTGTTGTAATCACTCCCTGGCAACTCCCTATGTTCATTCAAGGTCCTGGACCTCCACAAGAACTATTCAGGCCTGTGTTTTTCCTTTTAGAGTGGCAGGCTTTCCCAGGCCCTGGGCGAGTCCAGAGGTGTTGTCCAGGAGACAAGAACTAGAGTCAAAAACCTTAGAATTTGACCACTTTTTCTATTGTATTGTGAATCAGTTTGCACTCAAACCATAAGATAGAGTTTATTTTCACTTCTTCCTTCAGTTTACGAGGCAGGAGAGCCTGAACCTGTGGCCACTGCCACCACAGGACTATGGAGAGTATTGCCAGACTATTGCTGATGTTCCTTTAAGGCCCAAGGGTTCTTCAGTCAGCTTGTGCCTCATCTAGCACTCACTTTTTAGGGCAGTAGGCTCCCCTCTAGCTGAGGCCAGGTCCAGCATCACCATCTGAGAGGCAAGGCTTAAAATCAAGTACTCCAAGAGCTTTCTTGGTGCTTTATTCCCCTTGGCTGAACTGGTACCTAATGAGCAAGACAAAAATCCCCTTTACTTTTTCCTGTGCTTATCTCAAATCTAAGTAGGCTCTCTCCATAGCCACCACAACTGGGAATGTGCTGAGTCTCATTTGAAGCCAGTAAGTCTCAGAGTCTCATCCAAGGCCCTCGACATAGTACCTGAGTATTGCTGCTGGTTATTCAGTACTCGAGGACTTTTCAGTTATCAGGAGATGTATACTGCCAGGACTTGGTCCTTCCCTTCAAGGCAGCAGGTTCCCTTCTGGCCCAGGGTGTGTCTGGAACTGTTGTTTAGACGATTGGCCATAGAAAGGCGGCCTCAAGACTCTGACCTATGCCCTATCCTGCTGTGACTGAGCTGGTATTCAAATTGCAAGCCAAAGCCCTCCCTATTCTTGCTTCTCCTCTCCTTAACAGAAGGAAGGGGTATCTTTTGGAGTTATAAACTGTGCAACCTGAGGTTAGGGGAGAGGTAAGGCTAGCTCTCCTTTAGCTGCCTCTCCCCAGCCCCGCATCCCACCCCCGGCAACCAAGTTCACTGTCTCTTGACCCAGTACAGTACTAGGACTTTCCTAGGAGTTGCAGTTCTTGTGGCTTAAACTGCCTTTCAGGTTTATTTGAAGCATGAGAGCTCTTTAGCCTGTGATGGTGAGGCTTGCAGGAACTCAAGTTCCAACTACTGGAATTAGCAAGTCCCCTCTGGCTAGGGCTTGTTTGCTCTCTGTAGACAGGCATCAGATGTGCTTTAACTGCTTTTCCTTTCTGCTATAACAGAACAGCACTGAGTTCAATGCCTCACAATTGCTACACCCTCCCTCCCCCAGTGCACAGAAATGTTCCCCACACCATGTCACCGCTGCTGAGGAGTGTGGGAGGGGTGGTGTCTCTATTCAAGACTGTTTTTTTCTACCTCTTCAGAGTCATGTTTAGTTATACAAAACTAAAGCCAGGTACTGTGAGAACTCACCTGATTTTTGACTCTCATGGAAATGCTTTTGTTGTGTAGATGGTTGTTAAATTGGTGTCTTTGTGGGGGCAGGGGACGATCCTGTAGTAACTCCTGTTCTGCCATCTTGCTCTGCCTCCTCTTTCTATTGCAAACTCTAATGGATTGATTTTAACTAGGTGAAAAACAGGTCAAGGTAAGTTAACCTCATTGAATCTGGGGGTTAATGGCTAACTGTAGAGGAAGATTTCTCGCTCATTCTCTCACTTTTCAAAAAATTCTGAATTATAGATATTGTTTACTTTGGATATACTATTAAATTTCAGTGTGGCTATATATTTTTATTATTTTTTCCTCCAGTAAAACAGTAATGCCTTCCTATTTTTGTTGATAATATTTTTTACTCAATTACTGACAATGTAATATAATTTTTCATTCAATTAATTTGTAAATAGAAATGTTTTCCAGTTACAGCTGCAGTTGAAAATGACAAATAAAAAATGATAACTGCCCCTAACATGTTATATTATATACATTATGTATTTTAATTTTAAAATTATATATGTATATAAAATAATTTATATCATTTTACATTATTCCTTAATGTTTAATTAGATGACCTTCACATGATCACCACAGACTGTCCTTTTCTAGCATTCAAAATGTCCTTCTTTTTTCCTTCTTTTGGAGACATTTATTGAATGGCTCCTTAAAAATAAAATGCAATTTTCATCACTGTAATCGTGTGTTGGACATTAACAGTCTCCTGTATGTATAAATTATGTAAGTATACATGTACATATGCATGTATACATTTATAAAACTGGTGTCCCAGTTTTATTCTTTTTCGATCTGAAGGTATCACCAAGATGGTGTTGATAAATAGTGCTTCTGATTTACATTTACATTAAGTATATTTAGTCCAAAAAAATCTAATTTTTTTCTTGATCATCTCATTTTAACATAAACTGTTTACAGAGTATATTGAATTTAGTAAGACTACAGCTACAACAAGAAATTGTACTGAGTTTTTCGCCCCTCTTCAGCAATGTCAGGAAAGTTCTATTTATTGGAATATTATTCATAAATGCCATAACTAAAATCATGTTAAAATTTATCTATGAAATTTAGTTTTGGATGGGCAAGAAATTAATTACCTTAACTTTAAAATTTATTCTCTTCAATATTGATTGGATCCAATATTGAAATGTGAAATCTCACGTGATATTGTAATCCTCAGTATTGGAAGTGAGGCCTGGTGGGAGGTAACTGGATCATGGGAGTGGAGTTCCTGTAACTGATTTAGTAACATCCCCCTTGGTACTATATAGTGAGTGAGTTCACACAAAATCTCGTTATTTAAAAATGTGTAAAACTTGCCCCTTGTTCTCTCTTCCTCCTGCTCTATCCATGTAAGATGTGCCTGCTTCCCCTTCACTTTCAACCATGATTGAAAACTTTCTGAATCCCTTCCAGAAGCCATCATACTTCCTGTACAACTTGTGGAACTGTGAGCCAATTAAACCTCTTTTCTTTATAAATTACCCATTCTCACATATTTCTTTAGAGTAGTGCAAGAATGGACTAGTATACTCTTCATGCCAATAATATTCAGCAGCCAATTTCTGGAAAAACACAACCAACTGTAATTTTTTTTTAAGGAATGTGACTTATGTTAATTTTATAATACTACCTAAATAGCAAATGATAAAGGACAATTACTTTCCAGTACTTAAAATACTGATTGGGCTAAATGCCCTGATACTGGTTGGATTTACTACACTTGTTCTTTTCTAAACTTAGAGCTAATTTTCTCTCACATTTCGAAGAAATATACCTAAAAAGTTTGTCAAAATTAGGTAATAGCCCCTGTGGCTTTGTATCGAATACAAATGCCCGTGGCTTTGTGTATTTATGCTAAGACAGCATCTCACCACAGTCCGTTCTGTAGGTAGGGTTTTATTCCCTTTGGTGTTTTAATACTTATACACTGTTAATGTCTAAATTCACCAAACTTTTTGTCATCTATGCGCCCACTGAAGTACAAATTTCCAAGGGGAAGCCACCAATACTGACTTTCAAGTTTCTACCATCACTTGGGAGTCCCTGAGTTAGAATCCTCCCTCTAAACTGACCTTTAAGTGGTCATCTCAGTAAGGAAACTCACATAGACTCTGATATGCAACTTTTTTTGTGGGTTTCTTGCTGTTCTTATAACCTTAACCTAGATTTCTGCAACAGTGCTGGGAAAAGTAGCCTCACGTTAGCTTTTTATAGAACAAACATGGAGAGGTTTACGTGTGGGCTGACACTTCTTGTTGCATTTGACCAAATGCTTTATAAGAAGTCAAGGAATTTCTAGATGTAATTCAAGAGCACACCAATTGTTTATCCAAAATGGGACAAAATAGTTCATGAGATCTTTTCATATGACTAGGACTTGTCATATTGTGTCCGGAATTGGTGTGTTCTTGGTCTTGCTGACTTCAAGAATGAAGCTGCTGACCCTCGTGGTAAAAGTTACAGTTCTTAAAGATGGTGTGTCTCGGAGTTTGTTTCTTCAGACGTTCAGATGTGTCTGAAACTTCTTCCTTCTGGTGGGTTCATGGTCTCCCTGACAGCAGTGAAGCTGCAGACCTTGGCATTGAGAGTCACAGCTCTTAGAGGCAGCACGGACCCAAAAACTGCGCAGTAACAAGATTTCTTGCAAAGAGCAAAAAAACATACTTTCCAACCCCACTACAAAAACATCTGACGGCTTCCCGCTGGCTATCTCAGGCAGTCTGCTTTTATTCCCTTATCTGACCCCTCCCACATCCTGCTGATTGGTCCATTTTACAGAGAGCTGATTGGTCTATTTTACAGAGAGCGGATTGGTCCATTTTGACAGAGTGCTGATTGGTGTGTTTATAATCCTTGAGCTAGACGCAGAGTGCTAGACAGGAAGTTCTCCAAGTCCCCACTATGTTAGCTAGATACAGAGTACTGATTGGTGTATTTACAAACCCTGAGAGAGACACAGAGTGCTGATTGGTGCATTTAGAATCCTTGAACTAGACATAGAGTGCTAGAAGGACAAGTTCTCCAAGTCTGCACTAGGGTAGCTAGATACAGAGTACTGATTGGTGTATTTACAAACCCTGAGCTAGCCACAGAGTGATGATTGGTGTGTTTAGGATCCCTTAGCTAGACATAAAAGTTCTCCAAGTCCCCACTAGACTCAGGAGCCCAGCTGGCTTCACCTAGTGGATTCTGCACCAGAGCTGTAGGCGGAGCACCGGCCACCCCCAGCCACGCCTGCACTCCTCAGCCCTTGGACCCTTGATGGGACTGGGCGCCATGGAGCAGGAGGCGGCACCCCTCGGGGAGGCAGGGGCTGCTCGGGAGCCAACCACCGGGGCAGGCTCAGACATCATGGGCTGCAGGTCCGGAGCCCTGCCCCGCAGAGAGGCAGCTGAGGCCTGGTGAGAACTCGAACACAGTGCCAGCCCGCTGGCACCCTCTGCAGCTGCTGACCCTGGTGCTAAGCCCCTCTGCCCTGGGCCAGCTGTGCCAGCCAGCCGCTCTGTGTGCGGGGCGCTGAGCCCATGCCTGTGCCCACCAAAACTCACGCTGGCCCACGAGCATGGCACGCAGTCCTTGTTCCCGGGGGCCTCTCCCTCTACACCTCCCTGCAAGCAGAGGGAGGAGGCTCCCACCTCGGCCAGCCCAGATAGGGGCTCCCACAGTGCTGGAGCAGGCTGAAGGGCTCCTTAAGCACTGCCAGAGTGGATGCCGAGGCCGAGGAGGTGCCAAGAGCCAGGGTTGCTAGCACGTTGTCACCTTTCAATATCTAGCAGTTGTACATATGTTCTATGAACATCTGTTGTTTTCCTAATGATTAATCTTAAGTATATTTTTAAAGGGTCTTTAATGGTGTTGAGCAGGTGTCTTCCTGTTGTTTTATATATCAGAGTATTCTACATCAAAAGGAGACTCAAGTGATTGAGAGAAACAGTGGAATCTGGAAAGAATGACACCTGAAACAAAGATGGTGGTGGAGAATTGAGAATCTAATAACCCATCTATCCTGCATGTGGTGGTTTTTTTCTCAGAATGAGGGAGAAGTTATAAAGCAAATATCTTTGTTTACAGTAACCTCATAAGTAATATAAAAACTGGCTTGACTCTTATTATAACTGTATCTAGGGTACCATGAACTTTGAGTGACTGAGTGCTGATGACAGACACATACTATATCTAACTATAGACACTTTTTGACCAATAAACAATGGGGCATGCGGCAAGGCACAGTGGCTCACTCCTGTAATCCCAGCACTTTGGGAGGCCAAGGCAGGCAGATAACTTGAGGTCAGGAAGTCGAGACCAGCATGGCCAACATGGTGAAACCCTGTATCTACTAAAAATACAAAAATTAGCTGTGTGTGGTGGCGCACACCTGTAATCCCAGGTATTCAGAAGGCTGAGGCAGGATCAGGAGGATTGCTTGAGTCTGGGAGGCGGAAGTTGCAGTGAGTTGAGATTGTGCCATTGCACTCCAGCCTGGGTGACAGAGGGAGACTCTGTCTCATAAAAAAAAGAAAAAAAAAAAAAGAAAAAGAAATGATAGGGCATGCTTTAACCGTCAGTATACAGACCTATAAATTCAATTTGTCCTATCCTGAGTGCAAATTTTCAATGCTTAATTAGCATAAATAATATACACTCCTTTGTTCTACAATTTAAAATATCTTGACTTCTTTCCTTTAGTAAACTACTCAGTGAATTTTTTCAATGGCATATATTCCCTTGCCAAGCATGCTAATAAATGCAGCTCTGTAATTTTTTTAATTGCAAAAATAAGATAGTTTGTCTACAGAAAGTACAACCATTTCTCTTCTGGAATTGAATAATTTTCCTACTAATATGTTAATATTTCTGGGTCCAGGCAAGGGTTGCCCTGTCCCCAGTGGTACACAACCTAACTTTAGACTTCTATGCATTCAGGTTTTTAAAATTTTTGAATTACAGGAAAGGTAATTCACATATGTACATGTTTGTGGATAGTTGAGAAAAGAGGTGGTGAGGGAGAGCAAGAGTCGAATGAAGAATATAATTTGAAGACATTACATAAATAATTACATTATTTTACATTTTGTTTCTTGGTAGCAGCATTCTGTTTCTATTATAAAGTGTTTTAAAGTGACTGAGCCTCTCATTTTAAGATTCTTTCTTGCCTTTATATAAAAAACAAAGAGACCAATGATTTTCTGTGCTTATTTTAATATCTCATATTGACATTAAATTCATATTTTAATTAGGAAACATAATATTGTAAACTACGGTGTACAGTGTTTCAAAATTTAATTCATTTAAAAAAGATACCTTTTTACAAGTGGTAATGAAAATACATGTGACTAAAAGCAGACCACTGATAATTTTGGGTGGAAAAAACTTAAATTTATTAAGGAAAGAAATAAATTGAAGCAGGACATTGTTTTAATATGCATATAATTAATTGTACAACTGTATATTGTGAAATTTAATTAAACACGTTCTAGCCATTTGGATTTTGAAATGCTAGGTAAAATACTAAGTTAAAGATGTGAGGAATCGATATTATCCTTCCGGCATTTTTGTTTCAGCTACATAATAGCTTTCTTAGTAGGTGTGTAAGAAAGCTCCTGATATTTTTGCCTTGATCTAAAGGAAAATAAATGTTCTATAAAGGGTAAATCTATTAATTAGAGACCCACACAACTTTCTTTCTTGCTAGTGTAATCGTTAAATTGATTTTTCCAGTCCATCATGTAATTGCTCCAGCGATGGAATCCTGCTTTCCACTCCCATTCTGCTTCATCAATATTTCCTGTAAAACATAGAATAAGTTGTATTAATCTAAATTTTAATCTGTTTCATTAATTGAAAAACAATTTAGAATACGAAAGCCATTTTCTCTAACTACACTGTACAGCATTATTTTCTTTTTTCACTTATTCTTTATTATTTATTATTAGCTCTTTCTGCCTGAAAAGAGATTTTAATAAAATCTTTACAGATTATGTGAAAATGCAAACAAGATATATAATTTATGTAAAGTGTAACATATAAAATGGAAAATGAGTTTATATATTGTATTATGCATAAATACATTACATATATTTTCTTTAGTTTTCAAGAAGATATGTAGATATTACGCTCTTCTCTTGACCCATTTTAAAATAACATAAATTTAATTTAATGGTCTAATTTACATATATAGTTATAAAACATAATTATTTCTGATGAAAATTATGTATGAATACAGTCATCCTTAGTATTTGTGGGGAGTTGGTTCTAGGACCTCTCAGGGATACCAAAATCCTCAGATACTCAAGTCCCTTATGTAAAATGGCATAACATTTTCATATAAGCTATGCACATCCCTAGATAATTTATACCTAATATAATGAAAGTGCTATGTAAATGTTTATTATATTATATTGTTTAGGGAATAATCATAAGAAAAAAACATCTGTATATGTTTAGTATAGATGCATTTATTTATCAAATGTTTTTGACTCATGGTTAGGTAAATCCATAGATGTGTAATCCATAAATACAAAGGGCATACTGTATTTATTAATGCATAAGGATAACTTTGTAATTGTCATTCCACATAGATTTTACCCTTATTATAATACATTATTTTATTATTATTTTTTGAGACAGAGTTTCACTCTTGCCACCCAGACTGGAGTGCAATGGCGCCATCTCAGCTCACTGCAACCTTTGCCTCCTGGGTTCAAGAGATTCTCCCTCCTCAGACTCCTGAGTAGCTGCATTACAGATGCGTCTCCACCATGCTTGGCTAATTTTTGTATTTTTGGTAGAGATGGGGTTTCACCATGTTGGTTGGCCAGGCTGGTCTCGACCTCCTGACCCCAGGTGATCCGCCTGCCTAAGCCTCCCAAAGTGCTGGGAATACGGTCATGAGTCACCATCCCCGGTCAATACATTTTAATAGGAAACAATGTTTAGTCATTGTTTCAGCCACTTACTGTGAAAGCAGTTTATTAATTGCGTTGTAAAATAGAAAGATGAGTAAGATAATTTCTGTTTTCAAGTAGTTTGCAAAGTATATGCATGTGTTAGGAGAAAGGAGTTTGTAGGCAGGAATAGTGTGAGGTGGTGAACCACAAATGGTCTACATACTTCAAGAACTTTGAAATTCTGATTTATTTGGAAGTGTATTGTTAAAAAATACAGATTATGAACAGTAAAAACTATTAAATTACCATGTTTTAAGACACATATTTCTGTTCCTGATATAAAGGCATAATAAGCATTATATATAACTGTGGTTTTCTTACTTTTTAAACTTTTAGAATGCTAAGCTACCAAAAAATTTTAAGTAATTTCATGTATACTGAAAGTAGGGACTGGCAACTCTTCTAATACATACTTTTCAGTTAGAAATCTTTGAAATTAATTAAACTTTGTAAGATATTACTTTGGAGGAGAAAATGTAGTGACTCATTTTAAGCTAGTACAAAAATAAAAATACTTAAATATTTGTACAGACATTACAATATCCCTTGTAATTTAGGATATATTTAGGTTTGAAATGTTCATAATGCTTGGATATTGGAAAAATATTTGAAAGTTTACATAAAATGTTTCACTTTCATGTAAAATGGCTTTTAAAAAAGTCAATCACTATAATCACTTTTTTTTGTGTGTGAATAATAGAACTTCTATAAAGGGTCAAAAAAGATTACATGTGGAAGAAAGATGTTATGTATCACATCAAATCATCCACTTTTATGGTCTTTTAAAAAATAAATAAATGCTGTTTTCAATGTTACTTATAGAAAATAAAAACTCTAAAGTCCAAAAAAATCTTTTCTTGATAAATAAATTTTTGGTAATTTAAAATTTAGACCATGAATTTTAATCCTTATAGAAAGTGTCCTAGATCTGATTTTCTTTTCTTGTTCATGGAATAATACCAAATGCACTGATTTATATAAATTTACATTTATTTCCTATGTGCCATAATCAAATGTCTATACAATTTAAATGCTTTTAAGTGCACAAATGCTCTATAAATCTAAATACTATTCTGCTTTAGAAATAGGGGGCATTGATTAAGACAATAAATTATGAAACATTTAATTATTTTCTAACAAAATCCAGAGAAAGAGAATATGCCATAAAAGTAAATACAATATTGAGTTTGAAATAAATCAAATTCAAAATTAAAAGTTTTCCTCTTTCATCTTCTTCTTTTTTAAGTCCTCCTCTCTTTCTTTTTTCTTCTTATTTCATATTGGCTTGTTTATTACTAAGACGACAAAATCTAGTCACAACTCAATTTTCATATTATTATCAACATCAGCAATATTCATGATTAAACACCATCTAACTTAAATGGTTGGAACATCATAATAAAAAAGTGAGGGCTGGCACATTATAAACAGAGATTAAACTTGATTAGCAAATTTTAACTTACTTAAAATTTGAGGGAATAAAGACATTTATGGTCGACAATGTATTTGCTTTACAATTGATTAATTAAAACATAATTATATTGTAGAACGGTCATAATGCTCAAACAATGTAAGTTTCTTAGAATTGTAACCTCAACCAAAATGCAGGCTTCTAACTCAATGTACTTATTGTAAAGGAATCAATATATGTTTTGTATGAATTCAGAGATATAAAGGAAGAATAACGCTGCCACCGATGTTTCTTTTCATGCCTCATGGTGTCTGAAAGTCCATAAATGTAATGATAATAGCAACGTTGATTGTCATTCTCTAAGTATAAATATTTTTTATAAGAAAGGCAAAAATAATCAAATTCTGAATGAGAGAAGAAAAAGAAATGTGTAGAGAGGAAAAGAAAGTGGAGGCTTGATACTAAATTCACAGGTCAAATATTGATGTGATGTTTTCTTTAAAGAAGATAAAAATTAATTTTAGAAATAAAGAACCCTAACTTGTAGAAAGAGTTTTTTTTTATTATTATTTTCTCTTCTTTATAGTGGTAACATTTTGTGTTTTGGATACTGTGAACAAAATGGAAAGATTACCATAATATATTACGGTTTTAATTATATTTTATCAAGAAAAATGATGAATCAATTGATTGACCTTTCCAGATTCTTATGTAGAGAGTAAATATAAAGTCCTCTTTATGCATACTACAATGATCATACTATATAATAATATGTATAAAAAGTGTCTTAATTCATAATATCAACAATAGGTCACATAGTATTTATCCATTGACCTCAGCTGATGGCATTTAAATAATACATGTAAAATACAGTAATATAGAGGAGTGAAAATAAAAGAACAAGGGCAAATATATAGCAGAAATGTAAATAAAATAAACAAATCAGAGTTGGCAACATGTATAGCAGGTATGGTAACAATCAAGGCCAAAAAATAAATGCGTAAATAAGTATATATTAATAGGATTTTAAATCTTCAATATTAATAAAGCTTACAACTCTCATAATTATTTTTCAGAGAAATATCTTCATGATTGTAGAATTTCATGCATCTTTATTATTTCTTAAATAAAAATAGAGCAGAAATAATTAAGGACATTGAGGACCTTATTCATATAACTATGTAGTAAGAATATAGTTGATTTAAAGCATATGTAACCTTAGAGATAGTTTACTTTTGTCAAAGAAAAACAATGTGTTAAAAATAATGTGTTGTTACATTAATTATCACCCCCAATAGAACTTACTAAATTTGCATTTAATACATAAATATGTAAAATAGGAAACTGTATAATTTATTTTTTATAAAATAAATTTCATGTCAAGATGTCAAAAGATCAAATAGACATATCAGTTAAAAAGATTATCTAATACTTAAGACAGTTTGTGAATATTTATAACTTACACATATGTATAGAGATATTAAAAAACAAGTTTCTCCAAAGCAAATCTCTGTGTGCAAGGGCAAAGCAAATTTGCAAGTACAAATGTTTAAAAGAAAAAGTAAAAAATATACACACAGTTGACCTTGAACAACAGGAGTCTGAACTGCACAAATCCACTTATATGTGGATTTTCTTCCACCTCTGTCACTCCAGAGACAGCAAGACCAACACCTCCTTTCCCCTCCTCCTCCTCCTTCTCAGCCTACTCAATGTGAAGATGACAAGTATGAAAACTTTTATGATGATCAACTTCCACTCAATTTCTCTATCTTATGATTTTCATTTTCTTTATAACAGCTTACTTTATTATAATAATATAGCATATAATACAAATATTATTCATAATATATGGTAATCAAATGTTTATGTTATTGGTAAGGTCCAGTCAAGTAGGCTTAATTAGTCAACTTAATCAGTAGTTAAATTTTTGGGGATTCGAGAGTTACAGGCATATTTTCAACTGTGCAAGGGTTGGTGCCCCTAATCCCCAAGTTGTTTTCCAGAGTCAACTGTTTATGCAAACATAGATGATATTTCCAAATTTGCATTCAGAGGCAAATTTACTAGTAAGTCCTTTTCACTAAAACAAGAAAAAGCAATTTTAGATTAATTTTTAAAGCATAAATAAAATAAATATAAGAGAAGTGAATATATTCCTGATGCGAATGAACCAGCAAACAAAAGAAGCTATTTGGAAGAACGACCCGACCTCAGAAATGAAATTATCATGTTGATGCCATAATAGTCTTACATACTCTGAGAAGACAAAGGTAAAAAATAAAACTTGTGAATATAGTAAAAGCTTATACATTTATGAATCAATAACCAGAACATGTCAGTTTCCCATTTAAAATTACTAAATGGCTTTACTTAGGATATAATTTAAATTCCTAAGCATGATACACAAGACACTTCATCTCTGGTTCCTGCTTATCCACTTTGCCTTCACATTGAGATTCAGTGCAGGTATCTTCTCTTCTTAAAAGCTTTTCATGGTCCTGGGCCCTGACTCCACTTCACTGTGAGTAAGCAGACCCTGTCATTTTCATCTGTGTAGCTCTAGCTGCTAGTGCAGTTCCTGGCTCACAGCAACAGTGTATAGGCTCTGTAAATGTTACCAAATTAGTTGACAAAAAAGATTTTTTAAAAGATAAATTATATTTCTATTAGGTATCTTGTTATACATCTGATAAGATGTCCTGAAAAACATTCAGAAACTAGTTAACTGTCAACTACCTAGGAAAGATGACCCATTTAAAACCACCACAAATGTCTACTTAGAATTTTTTTTTCTCTTTCCATTTTTTATATTTTCATGGATAATTGCTATTAGGAACACTTCACATTAGTTTTCATTAATAAATATTTTGCAAACCAGTCGCCCTCCGAACCTGCAAAATACTTGTGTTGGCTTTAAGAAAAATGTTAAGTGCTATTTTGGAGAGGGGATTATACCAGCATTACTCATACTCATTGTAATTTTGACAACATATTAATCTCGTACTATGGATGCGAGTACATTTTCCACTCTCTAGGAAAAGAAACTTCGAAAATTCTGCAAGGGAAATGGCCTTCGATAAAATTCAACATCCCCTCATGTTAAAAAGTCTCAACAAACTAGGTATTGATGGAACGTATCTCAAACTAATAAGATCTATTTATGACAAACTCATAGCCAATATCATATTAAATGGGCAAAAGCTGGAAACATTCCCTTTGAAAACCGGCACAAGACAAGAATGCCCTCTCTCACCACTCCTATTCACACAATATTGGAAGTTCTGGCCAGGGCAACCAGACAAGAGAAAGAAAGGGTATTCAAATAAAAAGAAAGGAAGTCAAGTTGTCTCTGTTTGTAGACAACATGATTCTATGTTTAGAAAACCCCATCATCTCAGCCTAAAACCTCCTGAAGCTGGTAAGCAAATTCAGCAAAGTCTTAGGATACAAAATCAATGTGCATAAATCACAAGCATTCTTACATGCCAATAATAGACAAGCAGAGAGCCAAATCATGAATGAACTCCCATTCACAATTGCTACAAAGAGAATGAAATATGTAGGAACACAGCTAACAAAGGATGTGAAAGACCTCTTCAAGGAGAACTACAAACTACTACTCAAAGAACTAAAAGTACACAAATAAATGGAAAAACATTTCATCCTCATGGATAGGAAGAATCAATATCATGAAAATGGTCTTACTGCCCAAATTAATTTATAGATTCAATGCTACTCCTATTAAACTACCATTGAATTTCTTCACAGAATTAGAAAAATCTACTTTAAATTTAATATGGTACCAAAAAAGAGCCTGCATAGCCAAAACAATCTTAAATGAAAAGAACAAAGCTGTAGGTATCACGCTACCTGACTTCAAACTATACAAGGCTACAGTAACCAAAACAGCATGGTATTAGTACCAAAAGAGGCATATAGACCAATGACACAGAACAGAAACCTCAGAAATAACACCACATATCTACAACCATTTGTTCTTTGACAAACCTGAAAAAACAAGCAATAGGGAAAGGATTCCCTATCTAATAAATGGTGCTGAGAAAAC
This sequence comes from Macaca fascicularis, assembly GCF_037993035.2. Taxonomy (NCBI): domain Eukaryota; kingdom Metazoa; phylum Chordata; class Mammalia; order Primates; family Cercopithecidae; genus Macaca; species Macaca fascicularis. The sequence goes on from NC_088376.1 coordinate 76,914,850, forward strand.
TGGTTAGCCATATGCAGAAAACTGAAACTGAACCCCTTCCTTACACTTTATACAAAGATTAACTCAAGATGGATTAAAAACTTGATGGTAAAACCTCAAATAATAACAATTCTAGAAGAAAACCTAAGCAGTACCATTCAGGACAAAGGCATGGGCAAAGACTTCATGACAAAAATGCCAAAAGCAATTGCAGCCAAAGCCAAAATTGACAAATGTTGGTATAGTTAAACTGAAGAGCTTCTGCACAGCAAAATAAACTATCATCAGAGTGAATAGACAACCTACAGAATGAGAGAAAATTTTTGCAATCTATCCATCTGACAAAGGTCTAATATCCAGAATCTACAAGGAATTTAAACAAATTTATAAGAGAAAAGCAAAGAACTCCATCAAAATTGGGCAAATGATACGAACAGACACTTCTCAAAAGAAGGCATTTATGCTGCCAAAAAACATACGAAAAAAGGCTTAACATCACTGATCATTAGAGAAATAAAAATCAAAACCACAATGAGATACCATCTCACACCAGTCAGAAAGGCAATTATTATAAAGTCAAGAAACAGTAGATACTGGTGAGGCTGTGGAGAAATAGGAATGCTTTTACACTATTGGTGGGAATGTAAATTAGTTCAACCATTGTGTAAGACAGTGTGGCAATTCCTCAAGGATCTAGAACCAGAAATACCATTTGACCCAGCAATCCCATTACTGGGTGTATACCCAAAGGAATATAAATTATCCAACTATAAACCATGCATGGCCAGGTGCAGTGGCTCACACCTGTAAGCCCTTCACTTTGGGAGGCCAAGGTAGGCAGATCACCTGAGGTCGGGAGTTCGAGATCAGCCTGACCAACATAGAGAAACCCTGTCTCTACTAAAAATACAAAATTAGCTGGGTGTGGTGGCATATGCCTGCAATCCCAGTTACTCCAGAGGCTGAGGCAGGAAAATCGCTTGAACCCAGGAGATGGAGGTTGCAGTGAGCCGAGATCGCATCATTGTACTCCAGCCTAGGCAACAAGAGTGAAATTTTGTCTCAAATAAATAAATAAAGCCCATGCACATGTATGTTTATTGCAGTACTATTTACAATAGTAAAGATATGAAACCAACCCAAAAACCTATCAATGACAGACTGGATAAAGAAAATGTGGTACATATATACCATGGAATACAATGCAGTCATAAAAAGGTATGAGATAATGTACTTTGCAGGGACATGGATGAAGCTGGAAGCCACCATCATCAGCAAACTAACACAACTAACACAGGAACAGAAAACCAAACACCGCCTGTTCTCACTCATAAGTGGGAGCTGAACAATGAGAACACATGGACACAGGGAGGGGAACAATACACACTGGGGCCAGTCGGGGATGAAGAGTGAGGAGAGGGAGGGCATTAGGACATACAGCTAATGGATGCGAGGCTTAAAACCTAGACGACGGGTTGATGGGCTCAACAAGCCGCCATGGCACACGTATACCTATGTAACAAAACTGCACGTTCTACACATGTATCCCAGAACTTAAAGTATATAAAAAAATAAAGAAAATTCTGCAAAAGACCAAATGGCTCAGTATGCATAAAACAGTTAAAAGCTGGCAGATTATAAATTTTTATGTGGTATGAAAAATAATAAAGTTTTTATTTTCTAAAAATAATTGCCTAAAGGATGAGTGGTAAACACACACAGAAAATGTGAATTTGTATGATACAATGTGCATAACTAAATGTAGCTACTCATATTGTTGACCTGAGAATTCCTTGGAAAAAGGATAGTACTTTATACCTAGGCTAGTAGTTTTAGTATAAATTTTCAAAGCATATTAATAGGACATAAATCTAATAAGAAGTTAGAGGCTCTACATATAAGTATGAATACATTACATATATATATATTCACCTTGATACATATGACCTATTAATCTGTTATATTTTTATTCTTCAGTTTTCTATGCCCAATTTTAAATCAACAATAATATCCTTTTTAACCAACTCAGTAATATGAATGATTTCACTGCTTTAAAATTATTTCAAATGTCACCAAGTCTTGTGATTGTAAAACAGAGACAACTTGCTTTGTGTGTGTGGGTTTTGGGGCGATAGAAAAGATGGGAATCAGTTTTTTGTTTAATGTCTCACAGGGTAAAGAGAAGGGAAGAGTCATGGAAGGCAATTTGTGAAATAGTAAATTTGTAAACATATTGGCATAATTTTTTTAGTTCACTTCTTTGTGATCTTTGTTTTGCATGTATTGTCTTATTTGAAAAAAATAATTGTTTTCTCTCCTGTGAAAACAATAATGATAAGTTTTTTTGTGTGTGTGGTTGTTGTGTTTTGTCTAGCCAAAAAGGACACTGAGTAAATTTTCACTAGAGCCAAGTCTATTTAATAAAGTCTAAGGAATTAGAAAATATTTTAGTCCATTCACACTGCCATAATAAAACATCATACACTGGGTAGCTTATGTACAACAGAAATTTATTTTTCACAGTTGAGGAGGCTTTCTAGCAGATTAGACTTCCATCTAAGATCAAGCAACAGTAGACTGGTGTCTGATGATGACCTGTTTTCTGGTTCATAGGTGGCAGTCTCATTGCTATGTTCTCACATGGAGGAATGGGGGAGTTCTCTCAGGATTTTTTTTTTTTTTTTTTTTTTTTAGAGCATTAATCCCTTTTGAATGGGCTTTGTCTCCATGAACTCATGACCTCTCTAAGGATTTGCCTTCTAATACCAGCACCTTAGTGATTAGGATGTCAACATATGAATTTTAGGGGGACACAAACATTCAGACCCTAGCAGAAGAGAATGCAGAGGCGAATTAACCCATAATTGCTAGTGGACGTGAAGATAGAAGAGATTATATTGATATTTAATTATGTTTGCCATCATAATTAAGACACAACAACAACATTCTTCATGTATTTGAGTGTTCACTGAAAATCTCTTCTGTCTCCATCACATAATTATTTTTCTGTTTTTGATCAGTTATTAAACTTGTCACGGAATGCATACTTCTTTATGCAATAAATCTCAATCATTAATTGTTCTGTTGTAATTTTGAGTATGGGGTAAGATCATACAGTGAACCAGTATAAACTCAGGCTAGGCTTTGTGAAGACTTCATGTAATTTAAAGTGAAACAGTTAATTTAACTTGATTACTAAGTTATTTAAAGCCACTTGTTTATTTGTTTTGTTTTGCTTTTAATGAGGAATTTATAATTCAGGCATATTAAGACAATAAGCTAGTATCATTATTTTCTCTAAATCACCTTTGCACTCCCTCATCTTTGATTGACAGTCTTGCTGATTAGCAAATAGCAGTAAATGACTCTCAAAGTAACCAGTCCAAAGGGTATTTTGGCCCTTAAATTTACACGTGGTTTTTAGTGTTGGCAAGCACGATTTATTCAAAGGTCAAAGGAGGAATTACTCGATCTGTTTTTTCTTCATTGGGATAAAATGAAGGACTTTTGTTCTTTAAATAAATTTACCCTTCCACTTTTAGTGAAAAAAATATTATTATCCTTGACAATGGGTCATTTTTCTACTTCCTTTTCTTTTTTCAAATAGGTATGAGATTGTAATATTGAATAGTTATATTCTTGTGTAAATCTGAATTTGTAACATTTGAAATAAATATTGTGAATTTTATTTCTTGCAGGTGTATGCAATAACAGCATAGCCGTGTGCTGAAGTATGGTCTGAAAGTAAATGTTAGAATTTGTGTATTTAAGCACGTCTGAAGGATCATTTTATTTGAGAACATTTATTGCTCAAATGTAAACTACTGCTGAGGTGGTGCTTACAAAGCTTATTGGGCTTCCATCTTGAGTAACGTAAACATTTTTCCTTTTAAGAAAGCCAGCTAGTAGTTATTCTTTGAAATTTTTCTTTACGTATAAAGTTGCTTTAAAAAAAAATTCCAAAAACTTTAGCCCAGGTCATCTGAATAACCCATTCTCAAAACATTAAAGATTAAAATATTTGAAGTTTTGTGACTTGAAAAATGTAAGGTATGGCAAGAACATGGGCCCTTAATCTTTTTAATCTGTCCAAACTATTTATTTATAAAACATAAATCCTTCTAACTTCAAACTGACTTTGTTCAAATGTAACATTTTTATTACTAATGAATACATGTTACAATAATCCTATCATGCATTTACTTTAAAATTATAAAATATATCTAATATGAAAACCTTATTATGGGAGAATTAATTAGAAAAAATGGTATAATACAAAATTATATTTTCAAGACACACTGAACCCAACCTTATGCATGGTCCTAGACCACAGCTAGATAAATATTTCCATAGAGCTCAGTGTTACACAAGCTAGTAATTTGTTCAACATTGTATGGGAAATAGCGGCAGCTGGCCAAAAACTTTGGAGTTTGTTTATTTAATCTGCTTTCTGACAGGTAAGTACTTGGAAACAGAAATTTGTGAAGGATAGTTTTTAAAAATGCTGACATTACAATTTTATTGTATCATCACATAAATTGCAATAGATCATATATGATTCAACCAGAATGGCTCAGCTTGGCTTATAATAAATAAGTCACTTAAAATAACCCACTAATTTTATCTCAAATTATAACCCTCTCATATAAAAATATTTTAAATAAAGATTAAGAATATGTAGTATGTGATACGATAAATCATAGTATCTCTTTGGGTCTCTTGGCAGATTAATGAGTTACCTCATCGTTATTTATACCCGGAGGACACAAGGATGGCACTGTTGCTCTGCCAAGAGAAGCAGAATCCCATCTCTAGTTATATATTATGTCACAGAACATTTGGTAATACGCAGAGCACTGGTGTATCAGAAACATTTCCTAAGCAGATGGAGTACATTATTATAATTTTGGTGAGTAATGTCTGATGATCCAAAGGCATATGAAACAATCAAATACAGCTCTGAGATGCCCATGTTTGCTGAAACTAGCCCCTAACTTATCTAAACAAGAAATGGAAAACATCTACTGTATTGTGATACCTAACGTATAGCCTGAAAATTACAGAGCATCATGATGAAAAGAATAGCAAACTCTGAAGGACCTGACCAGCAATATGTCTGATGGCTGAAAATTACTTTTAGAAAGTACACTTAAGGAACCACATGGATTATAAACAACAGAAATTTTAAAAATTAGACAGTGAGTTGGATATATGTCATATTTGTCAGAGAAGATCAAACTAAGGTGACACATGTTTGATCACTCAAGTGGATTGAATATTTTCTTAATAATGAATATTGAGATAATAAATGAACAAATTTTGATAGTATTTCCTTACATATTTCTCATCAATCACTTCCTGAAGACTAGTTAACTAAATTACTATTTGTTTATAATATGTAATATTATATAATATTATATTTTGTAATGTGTGTGTGTGCTCTTAGATAAATATTTCCAAGTTCAGAATATTTAGAAATTTTTTATTGTGTTTTTAAATATGTAAACTTTGGAGTTTTTTTCTCCCTTTAAATCAAGGTTATATTATTTATTAAAACATTTGTTTTACCAATTTTTGCATACTTTTTTTAGTTCTATACATTATGATTGATATATTTATTTCTTTGCTCATTAATTAATTCCATAAAGATTTTCTGAATAACAAGTAGGGTTCTATTTTAGTTTCCTTTTTCTACTTTATATTTCCACGGGGTGAAATTTATATTTTAGTTTTCTTTATTTAACTACTAAAGTACTGCTTATATAGTAAGAGTTCAAAACATATCTAAACTTGATAGAAGAAAGTCTTAAAAATAATGTATTCATTAAATCAAGTTATTTTAAAGTCAGAGATACATACAGTAACTCCATCATCATGCCTTGGAGAGTATACTTCATCCCTTTTTTACATAAACCATCATCTTTTAAATAACCAAACACTAAAACACACACACCTGTCATTTCCAAGACTTTTGGAAAAAATGATGTCCAGAATCGGCATTGCTGAGCACGTAGTTTAGTCAATATTCTTGATGACTCTGTATTCAAGGTTAGATATTTTTGTTCAGTGCTTTTGAAGACAGGCCATTTTGTGCTATTATTATGAGTCCCATTTGGATTCCTAAATAATAAAATAGAGACATTATAGTAAAATTGAAATCATTGTTAGATTAAAAAGAATATTGTTTTCTAACAGTGTTCACAAGAGCTTTAAAGAGTTTAAGACAGAAAAAATGTGGATATATATTGATGATATGAAACGTAAGTGAACTGGGCTTAGTGGTTTTAGAACTGAGAACCGCTATGTTATTTAAAATTGTAAGAATTAAAATTTAAAGTTGAATTTTTTATATGCATTTCTACTTAACATATTGGAAGAAAAAATTTTTTATTTCAATAAAATATATCTTCATTCACACTTAAACGTGCTCAAAGGGTGGTGCTACTTTTGTTTCATTCTCTTACCTTATCTTAGACCCAATCATTTCACAATAAGGAATCATATCACTTACACATCTTTTTTATCTATTTCATTCTATATACTCTTATTAATACTGCCTGAGTTTAATACCAAGTTTAATTACAAATCTTATTATGTAATAATCTCATTACTCCAGGAAACTTCTTTCAGTCCCACATTTAAATTTGTCTAACATCTCCTAGATCTGTTTACCAATTAAAAATCTTTCAATAATTCTTCACTGGTTTCATATTAAGGTTAATGAACATGGTACCACCCATATTTCCAAGTTTATTTTCAGATATTCTTTTTATAAACCCAACCAATAGGAATTAGGTAGAGTTCCCCAGTAAATCCCTCTTTTTTTTCATTTCTTCTCTGCTCCAGCTGTTACTTCTGCTTGGAATTCTTTTATTTTCCAATTTTATGTGTCTAAACTCATTCAAAACTTTTATATTATCTTTTCATGATATTTTCCATATTTATAGTTGTGATTTGAAAATGGATAATTGTCGACTTTTCTTTTCAATATCTATAGTGTTGAGCTCATTGATACCTTTATAGCACTCAATAATATATTAATGCCAAGGTCACACAAGTAGGAACTCAGAGTTTTTTTTTAAGTGGCTCTACACAGTCACTACATCTGTAGATTTCCTTATAACATATCTTTGTTATTAGTATGAGTTAGACACAGATCTAGGCCCTAGAAATATAAATATGAAACACAAAGTTTTCCTCAGGGAATTTATAAGCATGAAAACTCAGGGTAACAAAGAACTACAACATAAGACAACATAAGCCAAGCCTAAAAAAGAGGCCACAAATTGTTCAGAAGAGGGAGCAGTAATTACATACTTGAAAGGAAATTACCTTATGGAATGGGAATCTGACTGAAAGAGAGAAAATAAGGAACTGAACTAGAAAGGAAAGCTGTGAAAGCTAGAAAGAGGGATAGAATTAACATAGACATTAATGATTAATCTACTTCTTAGTTCAAATAATAATGAAAAAACTAGTTTTGTTGAATTCTAGGATAAAAGGAGATACCGTTGAATTTATGTACTTAACATATTAGTGTTATCACATTAGGTCTAACAGCCCTGGAAAATTGTTTAGAATCGAATTTGTAGGCATTTACGACTCTTGAGGAACTTTTCACTAAATGGCTAGTGTGAGCATAATATTTTAGAAATATTGATCTCAAGGTGAGTATTTAGAATAATCAAGAAACTATAAAGTTTTCCAGCCTTCTCTAACATAAACTAAAGATTAAAGTGACAAAGATAAGTAATTCATTCCTTGCTCTTATTCAATCTTATGCAAAAATCATATAAGAAAAACTTTAGTTGAACTTTTCTAAAAGTTCAACACAAAAAATCCTTCATCATTCAGATATCTTCTGTATATTATTAATAGATAGAAATTTTGGAGTAGTATGAGCAGATCTAAGTTTGTTTTGCTTTGTTTTGTTTAGCCAAAGTCTCTAACTCCAGTAGAATTTGGAAGGAGAAATAAAAGTATGGTTATCAAGAGGCAGATTTTTGCCATCAAGAACTTATATTGAATACGCACTATATATTCATAATTTATCACAGATGCAGACATGTTCAACCATGAATTCAGGAGCTTTAGAGACAAATAGTTTCTTGATGTACTAGTTTATTTTATGGAGGAATGGGATATTTTAATAAGAATTATTAATAATCAGAGCTAGTCAAGCTAAACCAATATCATAGCAGGGTTGAAACCTCCTGCTTTAGGGTAGTATTTGAGAGAGATCAAGAAGAAAATTTCTCCAGATCACAGATGGCACAATTGTCTAGGTAAATTATGTAGTCTTTTTTCTTTCTTTTAAAGCTGTAGAAACTAACAAGTACAGCTGCTGGAGGTTGGATATTAAACCAGGAGAACCGATGGTCTGATTCAGTACAGCAATTCTTATGTTCCTAAATTGCCCACTTTTCTTCTAATTCTGCTCCAATTTACTTATATCACCATTTTAACTGCACATTCATTTCTGTCCTCTGTGAATGGCGACTTAAACAGAGCTGACTTGTACTTGAGTTCAAGAGCAAAGCACTGCCGGTGTTCATTTAACAAACTTTATCCTATGAAATAACTCATGACATACCAAATTGTAATTTAGAGATAATAAAATTCCTTTGCCTGTAGATGTGGATACAGTTTTCAAAAGACTGAAATAGCTATTGAAGTGATGAAGTATTTTATTCTATAATTTGAAGAAATCTCCATGACTTACAAAGTAACAAGAGAGACAATTCTTTCTGTCTGTATCAATTAAACACTTTGTGAAATACAACATATTTCCACTATACACAATTCCAAAGCATTATATTTTTAAATCTCAAAGTCATAAGATCAATTTAAACATCTTGACTTTGCTGTTTCTCAAAGAAGTTTTTGTTCTCTTCACAAAATAAAGACTTCAAAATAGTAATAATTAAAATTTTCCATGAAGTTGTATATGCTCTATTTTTATCAGTATCAGGTTCTTTTTCTACTTTGTAGTATACCAAAATGCTCTATAGATCACCCCTTAGAATTTTCTTCATATGTAGTTTTGAAAGGTTTTAAGACACAGCTAATTTAACAACAAAAAAAGCAGAGAGTATCTTTCTTTAACATCTGTGTTACAGAAAATTACTTGCTTGCCATTGATATTTGAGCACACAGTTGATAACTCATTTTATGAACAGATTAAAGGAAAATACACCGATTGATTCAGGATGCCCTGATATGAAGAAAAATTTTGCATCTAGCTTCAAAAATAAAGTTTTCTTGGAATTATAGAATCCTAGGATTGCCTACCCAAGCCTAAAATGAGAATTAAAATTATCCTTAGGAATTCAGAGACAGTTATTTCTAAGTAAGCTATAGTAGTTTTTGAGAGAATGTATTTTAATTAGCTTTAAAATCTAGTAAAGTGAAGCTATAGTTAATGGTTATATATTAAAAGTCTAGATGAAATCTTTCACTGCCATAAGAGGTTTGAAGAAAATATATTGAAAAAGTTTTAAAACGTTAAAATATTTATAAATTCCATTCCATGTCACTTAAATGAAATTCTATTTTAATATAAGGAATAGAAGGGCTATAAGAAGACCTAAATTTAGAAAACAGATTCATTCATTCGTTCAACCAATATTTATAAAGTGTGTACTAGGTCAGGTATTATTTGAGTGATAAGAGATTCAACAAATACAAAATGGAAATTCGTTTATCTTGCCATTTTTATTTGATGAGAAAGACAAGAAATAAGATCAATAAAGAAATGATGTAATATGTCAGATGATACCAAGTGCTAGTGATAATAAAATGAGGAATGGGGATAAATAGAAATGGCAGGTGAGTAAGTATCAGTGTGTGTGTGGCAGGGGGATGGTGAGGGAGTCCGTAATAAAACATCTGATTGTCATTTATCTCTTGTTCTTGCAATGTAATCTCTAAACACTTGGAATATTGTGTTATACATGATAGCTTATGCTAACATGATGTCTTATGGTGAGTATATAATAACTGAGGCTCATGAAATGACTCAGGGTGGGGATGGCCACACTGATCATCTTAGGGTAGGAACTAGCCCTGCCAGAAATACCGTCCATGTTATTAGAGGGATGAGACTTTTAGCTATGTGATATCATCCCGACCTCCACAGAGGGGAAGGAGCTGAAGAGTGATTTTAACCATGCGAGCAATGATTCAATCCATCTTGCCTATACATAATAATAAAATCCCAATAAAAACTAGAGATGCAAAGCTCAGGTGAGCTTCTTAGATTGGCAATACTCCATAGATACATAAGCACAATAGATGTCGTGAAGATAATAGATCTCTGAGAACAGAGAAGTTCTGCATTTGGAACATTCTAAGTCCAAGATGCTCTACGTGTCTCATCCTCAGCTAGTTCTAATTTATATATTTTTGTTATAAGAAAACTGTAATTGTAATTACAGGGCTTTCCTGAGTTCTATGAATAGCTCTTGTGAGTTATAAAATCTGATGGAGTCCAAAGGGACTCCATATTTGTAAACAGCTAGTCTGAAGTGAAGGTAGCCATGCGGACCCTAAACTTCTGACTGGTGAGAGAAATCTTGGACCAATTTCGCAGACTGGAAGATTAAACTTGACTTTCTGTAGCTCTGGGTAAGGAAGCTTTGTAATATTTGATAGAAAATGAAGTGAAGAGGAGAAAAGGGATGAGTCAAACAGTTGTTTGGGGAAATAGTATTTCAGCAGAAGGGATGGAAAACAATGATCATGAGAAAAATGTTTGCTTAGAGTTTTCCAAGGAAAGCAGGGGGGACAGTGTGACTAGAATAGAGGCAGGAAGGGAATGAGTGTAGGAGGTGAAGTTGGAGAGGGGACAGTAAGGTCACATTACTTAGTGCCATGTGTGTCTTCAAAAGTATTTTGTGTCTACTCAGAGTAAGAGAGGGAGGAATTGGAGGGTTTGCACAAAGAAAGAACAAGATTGACCAGGCATGGTGGCTCACGCCTGTAATCTTAGCACTTTGGAAGGCCGAGGTGGGTAGGTCACGAGGTCAGGAGTTCAACACCACCCTGACCAACATAGTGAAACCACGTTTTTAATGAAAATACAAAAATTAGCCAGGAACGGTGGTGGGCCCCTATAATCCCAGCTACTCAGGAGGCTGAGGCAGGAGAATGGCTTGAACCCATGAGGTGGAGGTTGCAGTGAGCCAAGATCACGCCATGGCACTGCAGACTGGGTGACAGAGCAAGACTCCATCTTGGGGGGTGGGGAAAAAAGGAAACTATAAGATCTCATTTACATTGTTTAAAAAATCATCTGTCTGTAGTGTTGGGAATAAACTACAGATGGTTCAAGAAAACCAATTAGGAGGCTACTAAAATAGTTTATGTGAGAGTTGATGGTTACTTGAATTAGAGTAGTAGTGGCAGAAATTGAAAGAATTAGATCTTACATATATTTTGTAGGTAGAGTTGTTACTAGGCCGATAGATTAAAGAGGAAAGGAGCAGGCAAGGTTGACTTCAAAGATTCTGGCCTGAGAAACTGGAAGAATGAATGTAGTTGACATTGCTGAGATAGGAAAGACTGCAAGAAGAGCATGTTTGGAATGCAATATCAAGAGTTCATGGCTGGGCATGGTGGCTCATGCCTGTAATCCCAGCACTTTGGGAGGCCAAGGCAGGCAGATCACTTGAGGTCAGGAGTTCAAGACCAGCGTGGCCCACATGGTGAAACCCTGTCTCTACTAAAAATACGAAAATTAGCCGAGCATGGTGGCACATGCCTGTGATCCCAGCTATTTGGGAGGCTGAGGCAGGAGAATGGCTTGAACCTGGGAGACGGAGGTTGCAGTGAGCTGAGATCTCACCACTGCACTCCAGCCTGGGTGACAGAGCAAGACACTGTCTCAAAAAATAAATAAAGTAAAATAAAATAAAATAAAATAAAAAGTTCACATGTTAAGTTCACGTGTTAAATTTTACATCCAAATGGAGATGGTAAGTAGGCAGTTGGAAATTTGCTGTTACTCCTGATTTTATTGATAGAATCTCTGCATTTCAATTAGATCCACAAGTTTTTATTTAACTTGTATTTTTTATTGGAATGACCTTGTCTAGAATGTGACACACATTCCATGATTAAAAATGAAAAAATAACAGAAGTTAGAATAGCTTTGTACTGAATAGGAGATTAGACAATATTATTTCAAGGTAACTTCAAATTCATTTAAAGGGCATAATATTACTTTTGACCAAAAAAAAAAAAAAAAAAAAAAAAAAACTTAAGTCACAGAAATTTTCTTTTAGGAAAAATTACCCAGAAAACAGTTAACTGAAACAATTTAAGAATAAAAAAATCTTTGATCATAAAATGCTTCTGATCATATGCTAATGAAATAAAATGCTTCCATGAGAAATATTTGAGGACTGAAATGAGACATCATAAAGCTTCCAAATAATAGAAAACATGAATGTGATATTTTTACTTAGTAATGATTAGTAAAATAATTGGGAGAAAAAAATTATTGAAAAACAACATCCATTATATGAGGAAGGTAGCAAGCATATCTTTATTGTTACCTCTCTAATATTAATATAGATTTGAAATTATTTTGGTCAAAGGTTTTCACCAATTAAGATTCTGAAATGGATTACTAATATAAAATAGATTATTTTGTATGTATCACCATTTTAATGGTTACAAATTCAGTGTTCTTAGATGCTCACTTTGAAAAATTCATTACACATGATATAGGCTCAATTCTGTATGTATGTGTATTGCAATAAAAACTGATTTAAAATGTTTGTTGTGCTGACATCTTCCTCCAAAAAGTAGTATCATTGCTGTCTGAGCACCTTAAAGTGGCATATTTGGTTGTTTTATCTTACTTTTCCTATAAACAATGTCTTTTATTGATTTTCAAATACTTATTCACATTCTGGAGGTTGTGTCTTTTCTCTGTTGATTGTTTCCTTTGCGGTGAAGACTTTTTTAGTTTAATACCGTCCCATTTGTCTAAATTTGATTTTGTTACTTGTGCTTTTACAGTCTTAGCCATAACATCTTTGCCTACATCAGTGTCCTATAGTGTTTTCCTTATGTTTTCTTCTGGTAATTTTATGGCTTTAGGTCTTAAGTTCTTAAATGTAATGTTCTCCCAGTTACATTAACAATGTTACTCAATTTACAAATTTCAATACAGCTATAATATTTAAAAACACACATAATGCAATATAACAATTCATAGGATATACAATGCCTATATTTCCCCAAAGCATAGCTCCTTGTCCTATTCTCGTCCTACCATCTCTTCAGACAGACCTTCCTCGGGAACCAAATTGAAGTAGTCAGTGTTTATCACCTCATATTGTTCTATGTACTTTAGCTGTCCTTTTTCCTTTTTCTCATGAGAGGCTAAGAAGTCTCATTCAAACTATCATTTGATTGTTTTGTTGACAACCTGAAATTGTGCCTGACTCATAGTGTGCAGATGGGTACAATAAGTAAGAAACATCACAACTGATGTGTGGTTACCTCTTCGTCCTTCACAGTAAATGTTCATGTTTAAAAACTACTACCACATGGGAAATAGTTCACAGATGACAATTTCTATACTTTCAAGAAAAACAGTACTCCAAACCAAATAATGTGAAATTCTGCTTCCAATAACTATTTGTTGTGGCAATCAGACACCCTGGGATAACTTTTCATTTTCTCACATGCAAACTATTTTTTACCATGTGCACTCCTGTAATCCCAGCACTTTGGGAGGCCAAGGCGGGTGGATCGCCTGAGGTAAGGAGTTTGAGACTAGCCTTACCAATATGGTGAGACCCCATCTCTACTAAAATTACAAAAAATTAGCCAGGCATGGCGGTGTGCACCTGTAGCCCCAGCTACTCTGGAGGCTTAGGCAGGAGAATTGCTTGAACCTGGGAGGCGGAAGTTGCAGTGAGCCGAGATTGTGCCGTTGCACTCCAGCCTGGGCGACAGAGTGACACACCATCTCAAAAAAAAACAAAAACAAAAACAAAAAAAAACCCACAGATTTATTAAATTAAATTAATTATAATATTTATTAACTATATACCCAAATAAAATGAGTTTAATATCCATTGAATTTTATTAGAGCAAGTTAGTATTAACTCACGAATGCATTACGAGTAATTTAATCATGCTGGTTCCATTTTAATCCACAAAGCAATGTCCTGGGTAATTTGTTAGTTTTATAAAACCTTGTATTTCATGGTTTTCTACAAGCTTCTAAGATAAATCTTTAAAGATAAAAGAAAAATGTATTTTTTCTTTGGATACTTACACATATACGCAAGCTATCATAGTCTGCTTGGGATGATATAACAGAATACCATAAATTGGATAGCTTACAGACAACAGAAATTGATGTCTCATATTCTGGAAGCTGGGAAGTTCAAAATCAAGGCACTGGGAAATTTGGTGTCTGATGAGAGAGCTTACTTCTTGGTTCATAGACAGCAGTCTTTTTGCTGTGTCCTCACATAGAAGGGAGAAGGCAGCTATTTTAGATCTGTGATATAAGAGCACTAATCTCACTCATGAGGACTCTGCCCTCACCACCTAATCACCTTCCCAAGGCCTCACCTCCTAATGACAGGTGACAACGTGCTAGCAGCCCTCGCTCTCGGCTCCTCCTCGGCCTCGGCGACCCCTCTGGCAGCGCTTGAGGAGCTCTTCAGCCCTCGACGGCACCGTGGAAGCCCCTCTCTGGGCTGGCTGAGTCCAGAGCCACCTCCCTCTGCTTGTGGGGAGGTGTGGCGAGAGAGGCGCAGGTGGGAACCGGGGCTGCCGGCTGCACTCGCGGGCCAGTGCGAGTTCCCACGGGCAGGCGCGGGCTCGGGGGCACAGCACACGGAGCGGCCAGCCCAGGGCAGTGAGGGGCTCAGTACCCGGGCCAGCAACTGCAGAGGTTGCACCGGGTCCCCCAGCAGTGCCGGCCTGCCAGCGCCGCACTCAAATTCTCGCCCGGCCTTAGCTGCTTTCTGGCGGGACAGGGCTCGGGACCTGCAGCCCGCCATGTCTGAGCTCCTTCTCTGCGGTGCCCCGTGGCAGCTGGTCCCATCCACAGCCCAAGGGCTGAGGAGTGCAGGGGCGGCTCGGGACTGGCGGGCAGCTCTGCCGGCAGCCCCTGTGCAGGATCCACTGGGTGAAGTCAGCTGGGTTCCTGAACTGGATGGGGACTTGGAGAATGTTTACATCTAGGTGGAGGATCGTATGTGCACCCATCAGCACTCTGTATCTAGCTAACCTAGTGGAGACTTGGAGGACTAGCACTCTGTGACTCTGTCTAGCTCAAGGATTGTAAATGCACTAATCAGCACTCTGTGTCTAGCTCAGGGTTTGTGAATGCACCAGTCAGCACTGTGTCTGGCTCAGGGTTTGTGAGTACACTGGTTGGTGCTCTGTATCTAGCTAACTAGCACTCTGTGACTCTGTGTCTAGCTCAAGGATTGTAAACACACCAATCAGCATGCTGTCAAAATGGACCAATCAGCTCTTTGTAAAATAGACCAATCAGCAGGATGTGGGTGGGGCCAGATAAGCAAATAAAAGCAGGCTGCCCCAGTCAGTCAGTGGCAATCTACTCCGGTCCCCTTTTGCAGCGTAGAAGCTTTATTCTTTGGCTCTTTGCAATAAACTTTGCTGCTGCTGTTTCTTTGGGTCCACGCTGCCTTTATGAGCTGTAACACTCACTGCCAAGGTCTGCAGCTACACTCCTGAAGCCAGCGAGACCGCAAACCCACCGGGAGGAACTAACAACTCCAGACGATGCTGCCTTTAAGAGCTCTAACACTTACTATGAAGGTCTACAGCAGCTTCACTTCTGATAGTGAGACCACGAACCCAGCAGAAGGAAGAAGCTCCAGATACATCTGAACGTCTGAAGGAACAAACTCCGGACACACTGTTTTTAAGAACTGTAACATCGCGAGGGTCCGCGGCTTCATTCTTGAAGTCAGTGAGACCAAGAACCTACCAGTTCCGCACACAGTATTACCTAATACCATCACATTGGGAGTTAGGATTTCAACATATGAGTTTTGGAGGCACACAGGTTTTCAGCCTATAGAGCAGACAAACGGGTGTGTGCCTCTGTGTGTTTGTCTATGTATTCTGTAACTCGAATATTAGAAATACCCAAAATAACTGAACAAATATCATTTATATAAATTTTTATTTTATAAGATACAAATGAAACACTGCTAACAATGCCAAATTATATAAACTAAAAACTTACATTTTGAGCTTCAGAAGAAATCAATCTTATCTATTTATTCATGCCCAGTGCCTACAATAAACCTAGGAAAGTATACATTGAAAAAATGCTTTTTGCAATGAGAAGTGAGTAGCTTTCAGAACTTTGGATGTATGTTGGATCAATTCACTATCAGTTCTAAAACAAAAACTTCACTTTATTAAAAAAGAGAAATTCACCTTTTCTCATGTGTTAAAGTAAAATGTCTTGTAAATATTAATTTTCTAAAACTCACATTGACTAAAAACTCACACTGATTCTTCAGGTGCCATGAGATAGCAAAACGTTTGACTTCAACTTCCTTCATCTGCTAATGAGGCGTCATTTTATAGATGAATTTCTCTTGAGCCTGTTCACAAACTAAAATCTAACTCAAGAGTTTTCAAGGCCCACTTACATTCTCCATCTTGACTTACTATGGTTTGTTAAGAAGGTCTTTATAACTGTATTCTTTTTGTTTTCTGGAAGATGTAATAAAGGCAGAAAAAAAATAGTTACTAAAGCAATGTGAACTGTATTATAATGCAGCTATGGATAGAGACTATAAGAGGATTATTTACAATTTAGATTATATTTAATGCAAATATCTAAATCTTCACTTTTATTAGTTGCTTCCTCCCATCTCCAGATATTTCTATTGCTAACAGTAGAAATGAGAAAAGTGATTACTGAAAAACAATTCCCTAGATTCATTATAGTTTGTTCAGTTTTTTTTTTCTTTGTTAAATAATAAGGTTTGTTATTTTTAGGCAGGAATCAAGGTACCCAGAGGGACAGGATTATAATAACATACCTTAGAAATTTGCAAAAATTCAGAAATTAACTAAGGAAGATTTCTCGTATTTAAATATACTGTGCTATAAGAGTCCATGGCCAAGCGGCTTATTAAACTTTTACTGTTTCATCATTCCTAACTTGTGGATTGGAATACATTCTCAGCTTCACGGAGAATTTGGATATAGGTTTTTATGAGAAAAAAAGAAGGGAAGAGAAAGGGAGAGGAGAGGAGGAGAGAATAACCCTACAGGAAATATATAATCTGTATGATCCTGTACACAAATTTGATCAAAGGCAAAACATTTCAATGTGCTAAACTTTCTAGGAAATAAAAAAGAAGACATTTTTATTCAGCTCTAATAAAGAGGAACAAATTACACTTCAGTTAAATACTAGGAAGATGACATATCAGCTGCACATAATTTTCAAACTTTAAGAAAAATTAACAGCTGTAGTTCACGCAAAAATATGGGATGAGGCTTCATCACTAGAAATAAGCAAAGACCAATTATGATATAATATAGCTTGGCATGTGTTATCAAAGTGGATGCCTCGTAAGAAAGAAAGAAACATTTTGTTTTAAGGGGAAATAAAAACATATACACAAAAATGCAAAACTGAACCCTGCATATAAGGTGAGACTTCTTGAGTGATTTCTGGTATCAGGAGTTCTGCCTTACTCTAATCATTTGTTTTATTACTAGGTCCTAATAAAGAGTCTTGTTCATGTTGTCAATCAGTGTTGTTAAGCTCTGTTCTGCTCAGGAAATAAAAAGGAGTAAAAAAAAGCCTTAAGCACACAGAAATATGTTTCTCTTTTTAATCCAAATCAAAATCTTCATGTAGATTTGATTTTAATCCAAATCAAAATTTTCACCGTTGCTGAGATGTACTGTGTTTTTTTAATCCTAAATTTCTAACTGGGAATCAAGTGCCCACTTAAAGCACATTTTTATATATTATGAGAACATTTTAAAATTAATAAGTATTTAAAAGAGGCTTGTGTACTTAACCCACTCTCCTAAATACTTCACTAAAGTAGTTGGATAGAGTCATGAAAATAAATTGATTCTCAGTGCACAGTTCTCTTCTAGTAATTTCTTTGTATTGCACATCTTCAGTTATTCATCAGCTGAAAGGTCAAAGAGTCGCCAGACAAAAGATCTCTAAGATCTTTAGTACACTGTTGGTATGATGGATGAACAAACCTTTCATGGTCTGGAGGATCATTCTGTCTTCTTTCCTCTGCATTGTTTGGATATAAAGGTTTGCATAATTAGCTGGTGAGTTAAAGAGGGATACTAAGCAATGTTTAGCCGCCTCCAACTCCAGAAAATGAATTGGGCTGAATACTAAATCGTATTACAGAAAATTAGACACTTTTTCTTTTCCTTCCTTCCTTCCTCCCTCCCTTTCCTTCCTTCCTTCCTTCCTTCCTTCCTTCCTTCCTTCCTTCCTTCCTTCCTTCCTTCCTTCCTTCCTTCCTTCCTTCCTTCCTTCCTTCCTTCCTCCCTCCCTCCCTCCCTCCCTCCCTCCGTTCCTCTCTCCCTCCCTCCCTCCCTCCCTCCAGTCTCTCCTTTCTTCCTTCACTCCTTCCTTTATTCTTCCATTTTTCCCTTTATTCATTAGCTGAGCAAGTGCATCCAGATGTCTTCCCTAATTTCGAAATGTGAAGATGCATTATGTTTGTACCCATTTTCATTTTCTAGTGATAGCAAAGCAACTGTTATCATTTGGATGTGATCATATGAATCCCAGAGGAGTGACAGCCTAATGAGCTGTAGAGAGCTCAAATGTACTTTCAAATAATGGCACTAGAACACTTATTTTAATAAGGGGGCAGACTTTGCATTAATTATAGATAAGAAAATAATCTCAAACTTGAAACAAATTGGCTTCTTTTTTGAGTCTTCCAAATTCTATCAGTTTTTCTCTTATTCACGTCTGTTTGCGTTAGTCTGTGCCACAAAATTGATGGCAGCAAGCCCACAGTTTCAGGAATGAGCCTAGGAATTGCCAAAAAAATGTCCTGGAAACTTAGTTTTATAGTAGCACATACAAATCTTAAAATAGCTTGATTTTTAAATGAATACTTAAATATTAGAAAAGACCTGGGAAATAATACTCCAGGAAAATTATATGAAAACTTAATTGTGATGTTTTTCCTTAATGGGTAGTTTCAGCATATCAAATAAATATTCTTGAATTCAAAGTTATTGACTTTATATCACTATTCACTGGAGGTCCCTATATTTGGCTAATCACCTCCATTAGACTTTAAGGCTCCATAATAGCAGACAAAATGTCTGTTTTGTTGACTCTTGTCGCCTTGCATAGAGTCAGTGTTTGATAAAAGGCTGTTTGGTAAAGGTTTTACCTAAATAAGTAAGCCATTAGACTAATTGTATCAGAATGAACTTTTAAAGTGATTAGAATTATACGGCATACACTTGAAACTACAGTGTATCCTTTCAAACGAAAAAACAAACTCTGTGTGTGTGTGTGTGTGTGTGTGTATTTTCTCTTCTACACAACTGGTGTGGATGTTGGCTATGATATTTTGAGGTTGTTTGAGATCTGTTTCAGAGGTATA
The DNA here is from genome assembly GCF_037993035.2 of Macaca fascicularis. Classification (NCBI taxonomy): domain Eukaryota; kingdom Metazoa; phylum Chordata; class Mammalia; order Primates; family Cercopithecidae; genus Macaca; species Macaca fascicularis. The sequence continues at coordinate 76,934,469 of NC_088376.1, forward strand.
TGAGTAAATTTAAGAAGAATATACTTTAAAAACATTTATTAGAAATTTTGTATCTATTAGACACTGAACTAAGCACTTTTTATGCAAAAACTCAGTTAACATTAACTATGATTATTTGAAAGAGGCAATTTTATTATTCAGATTATATAGATAAGGAAGCTGAGATTGTCCAATGTCACACAACTTGAATGGCTGAGGTAGGTGAATTTTCAAATCTCAAAGCCTACAATGTCAAAAACATATATCTGGTGTTTTCATGGTTTCAACTACGTACCTCAACATTAATATTAAAAAAAATTACTGTTTCCCAATAAAAAGCAATTTTTGCTGAGTGTTGTTGTGTATGCTTGTAATCCTAGCTAATTGGGAGGCTGGACTGAGTTAGAAGGATTGCTTGAGTCCTAGGCTTCTAGATCTGCCTGGGCAACATAATGAGCTCCCCATTCCAACAAAAAAGAAGAAAGCAGTCTTCTCATGCAGATTTTATAAAACAAAACAAACAAACAAAAAACTAGAGTATATAGTTGCATACAGAGATACAAACGGAACATAAAAAAATTTCATTTTCAATGATAGAATTACAAATAATACAGTTTTTAGGATAATATCTGTGCCTGTGGGTGACTATCTCGTCTCGTTATTTCTTTACTACTTATTCAAAACACATACTTATATCATCTTACAGATAACTTGGTAAACTTTGATAAATAAAACATTTTTCAACTTTTAAGTTGAAATATTTTTTTTTCTATTTTATTTGAAATCTTTACGAAAATCCTATCCAATTTTCAAAATATTTTCTCTGTATTTAGCATTGTGTTTCCTTCCAAATGGCACAGATCTCATCTTGGAATAATGAGAATATAATTGCCTTACATATTCTTCCTGCTTTAGAAAAACTGTATGTTATTTTAGTTGAAGTTCCTTTTATGAACCTACACTCCTGCCTAGTAGTGAATTTAGGTTAAAAGTTTTAAGGTATTGAACCTACTGTCATTTTGTGTATAATACAAAATGTGTCTAATGTGCGAAGAGGGGATTTTAGGTAATATAATGAATTTAGTGAAGCTAAAATTTTAAATATATCTATGTGTATTTAATTTTATTTGTAGATCTACATAAAAGATGTTGTATATAGGGAAAGTAAGATGTAACAACCAAATGTGCCACATTAAGGTCCACAGACAGCAATGACACTATTTATGGAGGAAGCTGTCAGCACAACAAATAAACATTGGAAGTCAGTTTTATTACCATAAACATACATACAGACTCGAGCCTAAATCATGCTTAATGAATTTTTCAAAGTGAGCATTGAACATTGAATTTGTAATAATTAAAATAGTGATACACAAAATAATCTTATTTCATTTTAATAAAACATTTTAGATACTCAGCTAATTGGTGAAAACCTTTAACCAAAATAATTTCAAATCTATATTAATATTAGAAAGGTAACAATAAAGATATGTTTGCTACCTACCATATAAAATGCCATGTTATTTTTCCATAATTCTTTTTTCCCAATTATTTTACTAATCATTAGTAAGTTAAAAATATCCCATCCATATTTTCTACTATTTGAAAGTGTTACAATGTCCTATTTAGCCTTCAATTATTTCTCATGGAAGTACTTTATTTTATTAGCATGCAATCAGAAATATTTTATAATCAAAGATTTCTATTCTTAAATTATTTCAGGTAGCACTCTTCTGGGTATTCTTTTCTCCAAACTTTTTTTCTGTTACTTGAATACTTTTTTTAATCAAAAATAATATTAGGCCCTTTCAAAGAATTTAAAGTTATCTTGAAGTAATATTGTCTAATCTTCCATTCAGTGTTTTATTCTCTCTAGAATATCTGCACAAAGCTATTCTAACTTCTGTTTTTTCACTTTTAATAATGGAATATGTGTCACAATCTGAACAAAGTCATTCCAATCCTTGATAACTTTATTCATTACTATATCTAGTTGGAAAAACAGACCTGCACTCAGGCCCTACTAGAATTCCAGGCCCTGGGGCTATTTTTATTTTTTTTCTCAAAGAGAACTGTGTCTTTATTAATAACAAATATAATACTAAGCTAAACAATATCTCCATAAATTTTACCCAGGATTCTCTGTTTTTCCTGTAGAATAAATCTAAATTCTCCCTATGACATAATTTTAGTTGTACTTGACACCAGATGTATTCACTATTGCTACTCTCTCTCCATGTATATAGACCTCAAGACTTAAGATAACTTCTTTATTGTGAAAAAAATTAGATTACTCTTTTCTGGAGAAATAACCTATGAGGGCCAGTATTCTGTTGATTTTTTAAAAATCCACAATAAAAAAACTGAACTGACTTTTTTTCAGGAAGCTGTTTGTTATTCAATAATTGAATTTTGTTGCCTGACATGTGCCAGGAATGTGGGCAATGGATATAACAGTAAACAGAACCTATAAGTCACTGATTGCTGAGATCCATCAGTTTAATGACTGGAGATAAATAATAAATTGATTAATAGATATGAATTAAGGTAGTAATATTATCTATGAAGAAAATACAAGCATGATAACCAAATTTTTTTTTAAATGTGGTAATTTGGAACTGACTATTCAGTCATAGAAAGGAGTTCTCAGCTGAACTGAAGAAGGGTATTGAAAAACAACCTTCCTTCCTGCCCTTTTTGGCTACAGCTTTCTAGCTTTTCCAAACAAATAGAAACGTGAAAAAGATGAACAGACTGGACTTTGCAGCTCTCATGCGTGCTAAATATAGCACAAGCAATTCCTTCTAGACTCTTCTGAAATGACAGTGATGAATGTGATTTCTGAATGACTTGCTAATTGCAACTAAGTCAGTCACAGGATTTCGTTTCTTATGTCCAAGGCAGATGTGCCATAATGAAAATGGCAAGGGTAATTATTTTATACTGAAAACTATTATTTAATAACTTATGATTTAAGGGCAGTGTACCTTGGAAACAATCTCATGACTTTCATTCAAAAATGTATCTGAGGGAATGCTGAAGAATTGGAAGCATCTTGTTTTATTAAATTTTATACCGCTTTATAATTACAGCTACAGAAATATTGTAATGATAAGATTTGTTTTTTGCATTTTGTATAAATACATAATTATGAAATATGGAACAAAACATGTAATATATGTTATAAAAATAAATAAATAGAAAGATTTTGAAATTAGAAATTAGAAAATGTCTTTTCGGATAATGTTTACTTACTACACCGAGCATGGTAACTTTATAAGAAAGATGAGAAGTATCCCTGCCAACAGTATATTCATCTTATGTTTAACTCTTGTTTTTCTGATTTTAGGATTCCTAAGGTATTATTTTAGGTACCACAATTTAAAATAATATTTTACAATCAAGACACACAGGTGGAAAAAGTAACCCACAAAAATTAAAATACTTAAAAAAATGTTAGTTGTGTGACCTAAATTTCCAATCATCAGTTGCTTTATTTGTAAAATAGGGATATTAATGCATTTTACACAGAGTGGTTATAAAAACTACATGCAAAATCTATCTGGAATACTTAGAACCCTGCTTGGATCTTAATGAAACATTTAATAAATGGAAACTATCAAAGGAAGAAGAAGATAATGAAGCAGAGGAAGGGACTTTAATGAAGACAGCTACAATACCATCCTATTACCAATCTAGCTGTTGCTTACAGACTCATCCGTAGGTATACTCAGATCTATTTGCACATACAACAAAATACATATATACATATTACTCACTGGGCAAGTTTACACAATAACCATGTGAGGTAGGTTTTATTAGAGAAACAGAGACATAGAGGGAACAATTAGCTTGGCAACTATGTGGCAAGCACACCTTCAAAATCAAGCTGTTTTCCTCTAATGCCATGCTCTTTTTGATGCATCATATTATGTTGGAAATTCAATTTAAGTCAAGGTGTTTTCTTTGAAAGTGAAAAAGCCCAAGAAATTCATACTTAAAGGTGTGTTTCGGTTTTTTAACATCTAACCTGAATTGTTTTAATATTTTTTTGAAACTAATAAAACATATTTTTAGAAATTTAATTAAAAGTGATTAAAGTAAATAGTATTACATTTTAAAAAATGTTTATAATTTTAAGAATCATCATTCCAATTCTTTTTTAGGAAGTGCATTCTTTCAGACATGCATTTACCAGTAAGTCACACTATTTTTTATATTGTTTATATAATGATAAGAGTTTTAGCCACAAAATAGTTTTTAGTTAAAGTACTTATTTATTTTTAGGCTGTACCTGTTTTGCTACTACCATTTTAGCCAGTCATAAGCTGTTGGGAATAGGTCTCTGAACCTTCTTCTGTTTTTGAGTGCTGACCAATTCATGAATCATTATTTGCTCAAGTAACCTCTGTTAAATTTAGTTTTCCTAAAGCATTTTCTTTTAACACTATAAATCAATGATTCTCAATGGGAAGAAAAATTAGAATGAGGAGAAATTTTGGTAATTAGTAGACACATCCATGTAGCAGATGGTACCAGACTGATTTTCAGGACTTTTAAATTTACCAACCAGAGATTGTATTAAAGATATATATGTCCCCTTTTCACCTTTAAACTTACTGTTATTTTGGCCTGGTGTGGTGACTCACACCTGCAATCCCACCATTTTGGGAGGCCGAGGGGGGCAGATCACCTGAGGTCAGGAGTTCAAGGCCAGCCTGGCCAACATGGAGAAACCCTGTCTCTACCAAAAATACAAAAATTAGTCAGGTGTGGGAGTGGGTGCCTATAATCCCAAGTACTTGAGAGGCTGAAGTGGGAGAATTGCTTGAACCCGGGAGGCGGGGTTGCAGCGAGCTGAGGTAGCACCATTGCACTCCATCCCCTGGGCGACAAAGCAAGACTGGGTCTGAAGAAAAAAAAAAAGAAAGAAAGAAAGAAAGAAATTGCTGTTATGTTGACCTAGTATTCCAGAAACAAGTAAGACCTTAATACTTAAATGTTGTAAAAAGTAAAAAATCAAACTACGATTCAGATTCTGAGTTCCCAAGACATAACCTCGCCCCAAATTTCTTTTCTCTATACACTATTTTGACAAATATATCCGTTTTTGTTTCTAATTATACTTACACGTGGTGATTCACATCTGTGTCTCCACATTCTTTCATCCACAATATCTTCCTGAGGTCTAGTCATAATATTACACACACTGCATATACACCTATGTTTAGCTATTACCCACTTCAATGTTGCAGAACCACGCTATATTAACCTTCACTGTCCCCAGCCCATACATTTTATGTTCTGTAATTTCATTAATGTCCCCAACTTGTTTCCAGTAGCACATTACACTCTGAGGTGAGAACTGTATGCTGCATGGTTTGGAATCACCAGCTTTGCAACTGGAGTCTGCTACTAAAAGCTGGTTGAATTTGCATGAAGCTATTCAAATTATCAGAGCATATTTATCCATTAATTTGCAATAAGTGATATGAAGGAGACCAAGTTGGTTGGAGTATAGTGAGCAGAGAGATTATCTTATCAGAGATTGTCAAAGAATTTGTCATATGGGCCCATTTAGATAATGATAAGAAATTTAGATTTTATTCAAGATAAAATACAAAAATCACTGAAGAATTATTAATCAGGCAGTGCTAAGATCTGGCTTATATTTTGAAAGGATCGCTCCAACATAGGGAGGAGAATAAACTATGAAGAGAAAAGGGTGGGACCAAGGAGACTGGCTATTGTAGTAAACCAGAAAAGATCCCTTGGTGGCTCAGATTAGGCTTTTAGTTCTGAAGATAACGAGACCTAAGTTACTTTCAGATCCATTTTGAAGGTCAAGATGACAGGAATTTGCTGATGTGGAATGGGGAAAAATTTTAAAAATAGCAATATTGTTTTTTTTTTTGTAACTTGTTAATGAAAGAGACATTTACAGAGATATAAATTCATGAGCATTTACATGATGTTTAATATCATAGAAACAAATGATTTAGAAACAAATGATTTTGTTTGTTTGTCTGTTTTTGTTTTGTTTTGTTTTTTGAGACGGAGTCTCGCTCTGTCGGCCAGGCTGGAGTGCAGTGGCAGGATCTCGGCTCACTGCAAGCTCCGCCTCCCAGGTTCACGCCATTCTCCTGCCTCAGCCTCCTGAGTAGCTGGGACTACAGGCGCCCGCCACCACGCCTGGCTACTTTTTTTGTATTTTTAGTAGAGACGGAATTTCACCGTGTTAGCCAGGATGGTGTGGATCTCCTGACCTCATGATCCACCCGCCTCAGCCTCCCAAAGTGCTGGGATGACAGGCGTGAGCCACCACGCCCAGCCAATAGATAATATATATATATATTTTATATATAATATAAAATATATATTTTTATATATAATATAAATATATATATTTATAATATAAATATATATATAGTTTTAAGGAAGAGTTCAGGAAAAGAGAAGAAAAGAGATCTAAGAACTTAGCTCTGGGAAGATTTAGAGATTGGGAAGGTGGGAATAATCCATCTAATAAATAATTACTCATATATTAAAAAAGTATTCATTGACTACCTATTGTGTGCCTAATAATGTCGTAGGTACTGGGAATATAGTTGCAAACAAAATAAATGAAAAGTCCCATCTTTTTAGAGCTTACATTTTGGTGAAAGAGAGAGAGATGAGCAAGATCAATCAGTTAAGTAAATACATGCTAAGGAAAAATCTAAGTGTGTAGGAAGTTGCAATGAGTTTCTAACTCATTCTATTCACTTGTTTAATTCTGTAGTACAGATACTATGATATTGTACAGCTAAGAAATTTAGTATGCACGTCTAAAAAAAAGGTCATATTCTTACTGAGCCAAAACAACACTCTCACACTTAATCAATTTATTTAACAATAATCTCTTAATATCATCCAATACCCAGACTATATTTCTGACTATTCTAAATTACTAAATATGTAATGGGCATAATAATTATAAACAATGTAAACTCTTAAAGAGAATTCTGACTTGGTTATTTTTCTAAAGGTCAAGTTGACAGAATTTACTAATTAACTGGCTATGGAGAATGATGATCAATATTGATCTTGAATTTTTTGGCATAAGCAAGAGAAAGAATGAAATTGTTTTTTTAACTGAAGTGGGGAAGTATATGAGGAGAATATTAAAAGTAAATTAAGAATATATAAAGTTTGAAATGCATATTAAATACTTAGGTAGATAGGTACATAAGGCACAGGGGTTTAGGAAGAGACCTGGGCTGCAGATATAACTAGAAGTCATCAGTATGTAGAAGTTAGCTAAAGCAGTAAAACTGACTGACATCACCCATGGAATAAACATGCACAGGAAAGAGTTGTCCAAGGACTGAGCTGCAGTACACTACAGTATTTTGACATGAGAAGAAATCTCAAAGGAGACTAAAATGGTAAGACTAGAAAGGTTAGAAAAAAAAAAACTCTGATGATTCCTGGGTTTCCATGACTCCACTGAAACAGATGCTTCAAGGAGAAGAGAGATTACAAGCACATCAAATACTGATGATAGGTTAAGATGATTCAGAAATAATTAAGTGACTTGGCAACATGGAAATACAGACCAATATGAGAATAGTTGGAATCAGGTAACTGGGATAGTGAAATCGTTTAAATAAAGAATGAGAGGATAAAAGTGGGCAATTGGTAGAGGTAAATTATTAGTGAGTTTTGCTGTCAAGAAGAATATGAAAATGGGAAAGTAGTTATTAAACAGTATGAGGTCTTTTTCAGATTACGCATTTTTTTTTTCCCAGCAGTAAAACTACATGAATAATTAAATGGAGGGCAAAAATGATTTTTAAAAAAAGAAGAAAAATACTTTTAGAACTAAATTCTTGCATAGTCATGCGTGAATGGGCTCTAGAGAATCCCACCGGCAAGTCTAGATGGGAGACAAGGGCATAATTGACATTGCAACTGGAGGGAGTTAGAGAGGACTTGGCCGTGGTTTTTGATAGGTTAATCGATTTTGTGATCTGATTAATTTTGGATTTTGTTTTCTTGTGTGTGACTGCATAAAAAGCAAGTTTGTAGCTGTGCGAGTAGAGAAGAAATTTTTGAGTTTTGGGAAGACAGAACAGGTATAAATATCCTTTAGGAGCGCTGAGGGAATAAATTGGCTAGAGACATTAATGCCAGGCAACATTAAAGAATCTCTTGAGTTTAAGGTCTTGAATTTATTAACATAGTGTGCATACACGTTTATATCCAGACACATTAATTAAGCTGTTTGATAGCAATCACATATTTAAACATAAACAAGTTTGTGATTCTTGCAGGTGAGAAAGATTAGATAAAAAGGTCAAAGCATTGCATAGTTTATTTGTATAAACACTGAAATAATTAAAAATGTTTACAAGATTTTTAGCAGATAGAAGGAAAGTGAGCTAGATGCTAAAACATCTCCAATGGATGAGTAAGATTCAGCAGGCTTTAAGCAGATGAATGCAGCAAGAATAAAATGTAAATCGTATACTCTGATATAATCTAGTAGAATCTATTTCAAGAGAGTTTATTCTGTGGAGGAAGGAGGAATAATGTTTTGAAAACAATGACGAGCTCTTAGTAGGCATATATACGTATATATGGCTGTATGTACATGAGTAGTGGAATAAAAAAGCCATCACTTGAGAGGGGTGAAGATGAAATAGAAACTTCACGATCAGTCACGCATCAGTTAAAGCCAAAAGGTAAAATAAGTGTTCATAAATTGAAACTGCAGTTAGTTTTGCTGCCAGATTGCAAATCCCAAAAGAAGAGTTGAGGGCTTTAGAAGCTTAGAAAATGTATTAGTTTGACTAATGTAGATTTCAGTATAGGTTACTAAAGGTTACTAACAGGTTACAAAAACCTATTTCCAAAGGACTTTCAAACATGTTTCTTAGTGGCTTACAAGGTTTTGTTACATATTTTAATTATTTAACATGGTATTTGCACACTCATATGCACATAGGCAGATGGAAAGACATGTCTCTTCATATGATTTGGTAAGATCTGAGATACAGCACAAATGGATGACAGCAATAACCTAAATCATTAAGCATAACGATCATATTTTTAATCTTTACCAATCTTTCACTTTTATTTTGGTTAAACTTACTTTCTTTGCATTTAAAAATGCCACAATTCTTTTTCTAATTTTTAAAACACTTCGTCTTACTTTAATTTTCAGTCCTACACACGTTCTTAACTCATGAAATAGCCCTGGGTATTGCTAAGTAAGAAAACTGAATCACATTCATTGATTTTCCTTTCTTCTCACACACTCTTCATATCTACCTGATTACCAGAGCTCATAGGTAATATTCCCTGAACATCTGAAATCCATCCTCTGGTTTGTCTTTTCATTCCCAAAGTTACTCCCCAGTCTACACAATTTGTATTGCTGCCCCGGAATGTGACAATGTGTCTCTTCTCGTTCTCCCTGTCAGCTTTCTAACTCTCTTCTATGCCATTCTCTCTTCTGCACACAGAATGATTTTTCTAAAATTCAAATCTGATAGCATTCTCCCCTCACATTAAAGAAGAATTTTCGCATGGTGCTCTTGGCATGTGATCTGAAACAAGCTTGGTTTACAAATGTACAATCTGGTTTCTTCATAACTCCCCAGATCATGTCTCCTCACACCTGACCTTTTACTTTCTCTTTCTCTATCACCTCTCGGTCTTTGCCTGTACTGTTTCACCTTCCCCCAAAACTTTTTATTTTTTTGTGAAAGGTTTCTGTAAGCTTCTAGGACTGGACTGGGGTTCCCCTATGTTTATTTCCTAAACCTGTAGTTAACCATAGTATAGTTCTCATTACGTGGTTTGGTAAATTGCTTATTTGCTGTGATCTGCCAGCAGTAAGTGGTAACCTCTGTGATGGTAGGCCTGCATTTTATTCTACGATATACTCATACTGACTCCATAGCACTTAGCCCAGTGCCTGGCTCACAATTGGTGCTCAATAAGTATTTGTGAAATAATTATAGTAAATCATACAGATGTGAGGTAAAATTTAATATAAAATATCACATATTTTATGATCATCATTTACATTCATAATGTTGGATAAAACCAAAAGGTATTAGAACCAGATACACAAATAATGGTGTAAACACATCTTTATAATAATCATTATATAGTTTTTAAAATCTGCCTAAATAATAGCCAAATCATAAATGAAGTATTATTCTAATTGTTTAATGGCTATATTTGGTTCTCTTTACGACAGTGTTGATTGACTATGCAAAACTCAGTTGTTAAAGGAAGAAAACAGCATGACCAGAACACTATAATCTTACAGAAATAATTATAAATCATGACGCCATGTCTTTAGGAGGATATGTTAAATAAATACAATCAAAATCTCTAACTTTAAAACAACTATGATCTATCATATTTTCCTTAAGAAATTATTACCTTTTTGGGCGTTGGTGGAGTGGAAAAGGAAATGTAAATTGTATCTAATTTTCATTTCCTTTTTAATTTTAAAGCTAAAAGATTTCAAAACTGAAGAAAATGTTTCACTGAGTTCTTCACGTTAATTCATTTAAATTTTTCATACTGGTATTTTTTATAAGTTCAGTACAAAAACCTTGCAGATTGAGGTAAATTATAATTGAATTATAATGTTTGTCTACCTTTCTGACATAATATGATTTTTATTTTTTCTGTGATCTCTCATGATAAGGGCCATTTTAAAAATCAAGTCATATTTCCTGGAACCTTATTTGTCTAGTAAATTTCCTTAGGAACTATAGTTAAAGTTCTCCCTGTTTGGAATACAATAATACTATAATATACCTAAAACATAGTTGTTTTCAACAACCAGTTACTATCAGCAGCATAGTACACTCAGATATTTACTTAATAATGACTGAGATAAAGATAAAGAAATATTATGAGATTTATTTATTTATTTATTTATTATTTTTTATTTTTGAGACAGAGTCTCATTCTGTCACCCAGGCTGGAGTGCAGTGGCATGATCTTGGCGCATCACTGCAACCTCTGCCTCCCAGGTTCAAGTGATTATCTTGCCTCAGCCTCCCGGGAACCTGGGACTACAGGCACATGCCACCACGCCTGGCTATTTTTTTGTACAATATTTTTAGTAGAGACGGGGTCTCACGATGATGGCCAAGCTGGTGTTGAACTCCTGACCTCAAGCGATCCGCCAAACTGATCCTCCCATAATGTTGATATTACAGGCGCGAGCCACTACACCTGGTTGAGATTTTTTAATGCAAAAATTATTTACTCATAGTGAAGGTTTGATGCTTAACATTTGTTCAGTTGAATTTCCTTTAATAGAAACTGACAACCTGGTATATTGTTGCTTGTTTTAAATAATGTTAAGTGTTCCAACTCCAGCTATTGAAAAATAGTGACAGGTTCTGGTCATTAATTTATATATGCTGATGGAAAACATATTTCAAGATTTATTTTAACATGTCAAATACATACCTAATTTTTGCATACCAGATACCTATACCATATGAAAATAATGAGAAAATCATATATTCCTTTTAGTAGCTGTTGATATGTTTAATTTGTAATACTTTAGTGACTTTTATGAACAAATGCTACACAGTCTATGATGTTGTAAGATTATCTTTAAAATGTGTTTTACTTAAATACCAATTTAGTCTTCTTTTATAAACATGACAAATAAATATTTAATTTTAAAGGCTGTGACTATAGACCGGGTGAGGTGGCTCATGCCTGTTATCCCAGCACTTTGAGAGGATTGTTTGAGCCCTGGTTGGTTGAGGCTGCAGTGAGAGCCGTGATTGCACCACTGCACCCCAGCCTGGGAGACAGAGCAAGATCCTGTCTTTTCAAAGAACAAACAAAAAAAAGGCTATGACTATACTATGGTTACTTTATTTCTGCTACAACTCAAAAAGACTAATTTTGAATCACATCTATATTGCTATAAATGTACTTCTAAAGAGCCATACATATCTACAAAACACGGGCATATACTGCAGAAAAATGTTAAATATAATTTTCTCTCTGGATAAGTTAAGAAAGTAAAACATAAGAAAAAAGAAAACTATCAATTATGGAGTAATATACTCACAGTTTTTATCCCTTTTGACTTTATATATTATATTAAGTTTAAAAAGGAAGAAAGCCAATGACTATGCTTACTTTATTTAAAAAGTAAATGATCCATATGTATTTATCAAAATATTATTAAAAGATTTTTAATGGATGTCATAATGTTATTTGGTATTTAGATTATGGAAGAAAAAGTTGTTATGGCCCTCATGTTTCTATATTGCAAAAATGTTAATTTGTATTTTATGTGGTCTTTTTGAGGGATTGGATGGACAACATTAAGCCAATATAAGCAAAAATATTTAAATCCAGGTATAAAACCATAGCTAAACCCAAATTCCATATGGTTTAAATTTTAATCATGTATGAGTGTTTTCAGCTGTTGTGAACACATCACTATTGCCAAATTTGAATGTTCATGTATTTTTTTTTTTTGGTATGGTATTCTGAATAAAACTTACTGTATACTTTTAATGCATTTATTTTTATGCAATAAACATTTAGGATGAATGAGTAGATTTTAAATCTTTTTATATCCAATATGCTTTAAAATGTTATTTTTCACTATGTATATGTCTATATAATCCTACATGTATAACTTTTTAGATACATTGCACAAATTTATCAGAGGTATATTAAAGCAAATGTTCGTTAGGTATATTTTAGTCTAATAATTCACCCAAATTTCCATGCATTTTCATAACACAAGGGTAGCATACTTTCATGATATAGTATTTCCCAAAGAAAAAATACATACTATGATAATGTACACAAATCAACTAAGAGAAGTGTCATTGCTTTTATAATGATTAAACTTACAGTAACAGCAGCAGCTCACTTTAAGGGTGTCTAGTAGAGCATTGTCTTAAATTTCTTTAACTGTCAAACTTTTTAAAAAGTATTATCATGCTAAGAATTATGTTATCATAGTTTATGAGAAAATGCTCCTATTTCCAGTCTTTCATTAGTATTTTACAGTGGTCAGAATTTTCTACACTCCTAGGAAACTTTTATATATTTATGATTATTGGTAGTATAAGTTATTATTAAAATTACTATTCTTAGTCATGCTTACTAAATGATAGACATCATATTACATGATTCACATAATTCTTTAACATCAGTTACAGAGTTGAGATTTATTTTGTAGACAAAGTAGTATGTTTCAGATAGGCTATCTTTTGCTTACTGAGTTTTTAAACATAAATATCTGATAACAAGAATTAGTTGTGTTATCTTTAGTTAGATTCAGTGTGAGGTAAGGATATTCGTCTGTTCAAGTTCTGATATTCTAGCAGCAGATTCTAGTTCACAGAAAGTGTCTATGAAAGTTATCCCTATTATCCCTCCTAGGAAGATTATGCCCACTCAAAATATCTCAATAGACATTACATACGGTGTTCCAGAAGAATGCAGATTCCCAGCACATACATTTCCTTCCTGTGTGTGTGGATAGGCATATTTTAAGAGATTCACTGAGTACTTTGCATGGATTCATCACTTAACATTGGTTCTTATTTTATCTTTGGATATGCTGTTTTATTGCCAGATTTCTACACTGAGGCTAGGCTAGGATATTGTGCCAGCCAAATCATCTACTAAAGGCATGACAAACATGATAGGAAATATGCAAACAAACACCACTAGTCAAAGTGCTGCTGGGAGTGGGGATGCATTGTGCTCATTAGTTCTGTTTTGTGGCTACCTGGAGAATTAAGTTCCTCCATTTGAAATGAATGGTAAGTTTTTCTACACTGGCTTCCTTAGCAGTATTTGAGGTAAGCTTGCTGTTACTCTTTCTGTCTCTTTCAAAATGTTTTGGTCTTTAGTATACTGTTAAATGAAGAACTGGTGTGGTGCTTTCACATCAAAGGACACACCATGACATATCCAGCTGATAAAACTGATGGAGAACTTTTAGAAGAACGGAGGATTTGGCTCAAGATTAATATATTACAACTCTAAAATATGTAGTAGAGTGAAGTATCCTTTTCCTTCTGCATTTTATTGGAGTTATAAGTTAAAGTGACTGAAATTTATTGCACAGTGATGATAAAAGTAGAGTTGTGTTACCTAATTGATATTTAAGATGCAAGAAATCTTTATTTTAAAAAATCGGTCATGAAAATAACAGTAATGTTATATTTTAATTAGTAGAATATAAAAACCCAACAATTGAAACTCTCTTGCTCAGAAGTGAAAAAGTAAAACTGTAGGTGAATTTAAAATTGAGGATTAGACCTCTCCATTTTGTAGGCAGTTAGATTCTTGACAGAAGGGTTAAATTTAGAAATGATCTCTAAAGATGCAGGTGCAGGTTTAAGGCTTCTTCTATCTGAATTTCCATTTGATACCTAAGGAAACCAGTCTGACAAAAAAAGTGAAAACATGGTTGCCCACATATTAATGAATGGATAACAAGTTGTATGTAGATGTGCCTAATAGAGCAGTGTAAGTGTGTGTGTGTGGAATGCAAGAATGTGTGATAAATGAAAACATAATACAATTATTTTAAACATAAGGGAGGTTTTGCATGAACAGACAATGGTAATGCTCTAGGAATAACTGAATTCTCTTTGTCTACCAAAAAAAATCTAAGCTGACAAAAAATTAATGTTATTTGCTCTTAGAAAATTCTACTTTTGGAATTCTGTTCTCAGTATTATTATTTTTAATTTATTAATTTCAAAGAAAACAATATAATAATTTAGATATAATATTTCATCAGCAAGATGATAGTGTACACAGATAACCACAGTTTTACCTTCCTAATGCATAGAGTTAGAGCCTAACAACAGAAATATTATTAATAATAAGTACTGATCCTAGTAAGGATTAAGAAATAATCAAAAACAGTAAATTTAGAGTGACAATGTGGCTAGGTGATCTAGTGAAAAGAAATGGGCCCTGGTGTCAGAAAATCTTGGATACAGAAGCCCATTTCAAACCATATCTGGCCTTTTGACTATTTTTCCTCCTTTTTTTCCTTTCTGTTCTTCTCATCTTTCAATCTCCAGAGATTCCTTTTAGTGTATGTTAGTTCAAGCTCAAAATATCTGAAGGCTGGATATGAAAGACTGTGAATACTGACCTTCAAGAACAGAGGACCATCTGAATTACATCAGGAACAAACAAGTTTATATACATAAATATTTTTGATCTTTATTCATTCTCAGTATTTTAGTACCAACTCTAAGATACACAATTTTATCAATAGCTGAACAGTTTGGAAGTATTAAAAATACTATAATATCCTTATCCAACTATTTCTTAGACATGAATCTATCAATGAAAAAAATGGATCTCATGAGTCTTTTGATTTTTTTTGTGGTCCCACTACAAGAGTTTCTCATGTATTTTATCAAATCTTTATCACATACTTTATCAAGTATTTATCCATACTTATACTCTATATATAATTTTAGACATTATCTGTTATTATTGGCATGATAATCTAACCATTTATTTTGCATGTTACACAATAAAATGATTTTAGTGTACTTTCAAACAAATGGAATGTTCCATGCTTAAACTGGATTTAGCATGGGCATTTCCAATTTTCTGTATGATAACATCTTTATTTCATTTGAAAATTTTTCTCTTGCTTGTATTTAGAACTTAACTATTGTAGAACAACAGAAAAACAAAAAGAGAATTAAATATTTTACACAAAAATGTCCATTTTGTTTTTCAGTTGCCAGTGGCATAATTGTTATTTATTTGGGCTGTATTTTAATGTGGTAGTTTCTCATAATGAAAAAGGTTTAATCAATATTCTCTCAAAGGAAGCATAATACAGTGAATATGCATATACTCTAATCATGTCTGAGTATTGGAGAGGTGCTTCCTAAATGCCCCCTCAGAAATGAAAGTATAGTCTAGTCATTAAAGGACTGTGGTCCATAGCACTTTACACTAGCATTAGTTCTTCCAGAATTTTTTTCTATACCTCTTTCTCTGTGTCCTCATTGAAAGCTACTAGAAATGTTCAATATCCTTCATAATGTAATAGGACTTTTTACATTTTTCTAATTACTCTATCATCATTACTTTTGGTCTGAAGCATTCCATGAGGGTCCTTTTTTTTTTTTTCTGTCAGGATAATTGTTTAAAACTTTTTTTAACAGAAAAATATATCATAAAACGAGAGACTACTGTGGATTTAGCAGCAGAAGTTGCAAAATTATAATAAACAGTTCTCTGCATCATACTGCTAAATAAGACTACTTACTAATAAAATTTACAAGATAATTTAATATGTAGTTGAAATCTTTCTATTGCTGAACTAATTTTTATATTATGTATAGGTGTTAAATAATCAAGTCATTATGTTTAATGTTTTACAATAATCATCTATTTTGTTCTCTTTTATATTTTTCTTCTTTGTTACATGAATAGTTTCTAGTTCTAAAATTACTAAAGATTGCATGTTCATCGTCTTATTCTTTTCCATTTGTAGATATTTGATTATGTGTTTATACCTGAAGTAGGTTCACACTTCTGGTTTATCAACATTTTGTAAAGTCAATACTATTGAAATCTCATTGAAATGTTGATTACAAGCAGATTGTGTTACAACTGTGATTGAACTTATGATTTAGATTCTTTTACTTCAAAATATTTTCTAGTCCAAAAAAGAAGGAAAAAATATTGAAACACAATAAAAATAAATGTATGATTAAAAGCGTATTTTCTGTAGAAATTTCAAGAATAACAAAGGACAATTTTAAAGATAAGGTTTAATTTTATATTTAGTAGATAATTATCTGACTCTAATATTATTTTTTCTTTATATATAAATGGTCTGCATTGTACTAAAGGAAGATAAATAATGTAATTAAATTAAGAAAGATTAAAAAACAACCAGTTCCGCTATCACCTATAATTTAAGGTAGAAATTAAAAAAAAAAAAAACTGCCTTAATTTACACATACTCTACTGTAAGTATGAGTAACTAACAGAATATCTGACCCCAAATTTGATGGAGAAAACAAGATTAGGATTTGTATGTACTAGAAATTTAGTAATTTTTCATAAGTGTTAGGTTTCTTTGACTTCCACAATGATTTCATTTTAATAAATACAAGTAGTATCCCTCATATTATATCTGAGTTAATCGTATACTAAGTATATAAGATTATTGTAAGTAGTAAATTTAGTAATAAATAATTTGCACATGAAATCTGAGATTGCAGTGTAGTGCTGTAAATAGAATTAGTTTAAGGTTTTACAAATAACGTTTTCTGGTTTATTTTATTCTCCTCTCATTCTCCATTTCAGGGTTCATTAATATGATTCAAAATTTTTATGACTGTCTTCTTTGAAATATTTATTCCCTAGATGTTACCATTTTTTAAGAAGATAAAATGAAAGAAAAATCCAAAAACAATAAAATAAATGCAAATACATAGTTATAACTTTAGAGATTCAGGTTAAAGGAGAAGGCAAACTTAGTTTAGTTATAATATCAATAGTTTAGTTTTTGCTCTTTTTTATGATGTCAATCCTTACTTTCCTCAGCTCACTAATCCTTACTGGAAACCTGAAACGTGCATGCTGAGCCCTGCCTAGCCAAGAGCCTATCTTCAGGAATTCAGCTAAATTTTAGAAATGCAGCTTGTCCCTTGAGTCCCCATTCTCCAGTTCTTGCTGGCCTGATTTCTGTTCTGCCTACCAACCCCTGGGCCCTTTGCTGAACTTCTCTAAACTTCTCTCTGACATATTTTTCAGCTTTTGTCAAAATTTTTTTCCTTCGGGCTACTTCCTGTTCTCTGTAGTCCATAAGCTTGCAGTTAGGTTTACCTCATTTAGTGAAAACAAAGCAAAACACCCAGTTCAATGTGAATTCCAACCAAAATACAAATAATGTTTAGTGTAATTATGCCCCATCAGATTTATGGGGCATATTTATACTAATATATATTATAATTAGTATTATATTTATACTAATTTTTAATTTATACTAATGTTTAATTATAAATATTATATTTATAATATAAGTATATTTATAATACATATTAGTATTAGTATTATATTCATACCAATATATGCTAGTATTGGTATCATACTTACATATTTAAAATAATATATATTACATATGTATTCCTGGTTTAGCTTATTTTCATATTTAACTGAATGTTCTGTATTTTATCTGGCAATATTAATTGGAGTATGTATCTGGAATAATGTCAGGCATATTACATATAGTTTCTCAAATTTCCGTAACAGCCAAGGAGATAGGTATTAACACTTTGATTTTAGAAATTTAAAAAAAAAAAACAACTAAGGTCAAAGGAGATGGAATTTTTACTCTTTTCCTTTCCTAGTGGTATACAAAAATTCTAATAAAGAGGGAGCAAAGTTTAGGGAAGATGGATCTGGGTTCATCCATCACACCACAAAGTTCAATGTGGAGTTCTGTTTTTCACTAATAGCTGTGGAATTCTGAGCAGCTTCAGCTCTGTAAGCCTCAATATCCTTATTAACACCTGTTGAGGATGATGATACTTCTTTAGAGAATTGCTATAATCATGAAAGTGAAGTCCTGAGCAAATGTTAGCAACTAATAAATTTAATTGATGTAATTGTTAATATTATAGATTTAAAATTATGACTCCAAAGGCTAACTGGTTGGTACTTTCTTAACACTATCGTACCTACACAATAGGCTGAATTATTGTTATTCTTTACATATTACATGAGAAGTATATTCTTTAAGGAC
Source organism: Macaca fascicularis (assembly GCF_037993035.2). Lineage (NCBI taxonomy): Eukaryota > Metazoa > Chordata > Mammalia > Primates > Cercopithecidae > Macaca > Macaca fascicularis. Next base: position 76,953,256 of record NC_088376.1, read on the forward strand.
TCAATTATTTTTATCATAACATTCATTATATTTTAACAGATTAGTTTTCTATTAGACATTACATAATACTTCTATGAATGTTCAAGGACACACAGAGAGCAGCACATACATGTTTTGTGGCCTCAGGGTCAATATTTTGTCACTACTTATACCAGCTTTCTTATGAGAAGTTATTTTCCCCCTGTTTCTTGTCATGCAATTAGACTGTGACCTCTCAGTTCTGTTGTAAGGTTACTTGCCTTCTGCCTATGCCTTCTTAGAAATTTTTTGTTTCTGATTTGTCTTTCATCAAAAAAAAAAAAATCAATGAGTAATTCTCTTAAAATTCAGGGCACACTACAAGTTAATAGGTTTCAATATGACCTTTTCTATGGAATACATATCAAATAAATATTTGTCATACTTTTTTTGATGTTCAGAATATCTAGGATGTTGCCTATTTTTCTCTTTGCTACCTGTCTCTTGATTCCTTTTATTTGAGCTCCACATAGTCTTAATTACTGATGACCTAAGTTCTAACCATGTGGCTTGCATTATATTAATGAGGATAGTTTTCTATAAATAAAGCAAATAAAATTAAGTAGACAGACACGACGCTTACACAAAACCAGATTAATCACTATAATCACTATACCATTCCCATCAGTTCACAATCATGTTGCAATATTCCCCATGAAAAAGCAAAGTCAATCAAAAACACCTCTACCTTCTCTTGTCCAGACATCCCCTGAGTTGACTTCCTGATCCACTTTTGAGTGATGCTCTTTGAAAGAGTTGCCTCAAATTGCAATTACTGATTCCTCTCCTCTCATTCTCATTTGCATCTCTATTAAGGTTTTAGTTCCCACCATCCCATCAAAAAACCATATCTTTGCTACCAATATGTCCACATTTCCAAACCCACAATCATACACGATTTCACATAATTTTCTTTGCATTAATTCTATATTTTATACGGATATTCCTTGGCTGAAATAGTTTCTTTACTTAGTCTTGAGTGGATACCATGTTCTCCTAGTTGCCCTCCAACTCATTTGGCTACTCCATTCTCTCTCTACAGTTTCCTCTTCCTCCTCCCACCCTCTAACCTTGGGGTACTTAGACATGTGTTTTATCTAAAACTTCTGTAAGTGAAATAAACCTGTCTCATGGCTTTAAATACAATCTTCATACTTTTAGATACCAAATTTATAACTTTAGCCCCCTTTTCTCCCTTGAATTTCGGATGTCTTGGCACAATAAAAATTTAAATCTAAATTAAAGAATTTAATTTAAATATTTCTGGATAAACAGGTCCCTTAAACTTGAAACGTCTAAAATAGCACTTTTGATTTCACTGTCCCAACCACATCCTCCAATAGTTGTCAATAGATCAGGAAATGGTACCTCTACTCTTCTGGTGGCTTAAGTCAAAAATTTTGCAGTATAGTATCCTTGTCTCAATTTATTCTCTTATATTCCACATCCAATATCTCAGCAAATATTGTCAGACCTTCCTTCAACGTATAACCTGATTCTGATCATTCTTTCCCACTTTTACCCAATTTAAGATATATCATTTTTTTATTGGATTGCTGTAATAACTTCCTAGTTCTTCTGTACACTTCATTCTTGTGTACCTACCAGTCAGAGATTTCTTTATAATGTTTGAGCCAAAATATACTACTCGAATTCCTGAATATTTCATAACTAAATGTCTCACTCAGGAAAGATTTCAGAAACTCATCTAAGCTTAAAATCATATATCTTGGCTCTTTGTACTTCTCTGACTTTACCTCTTATCACTTCCCCTTCACATACCTACTCCAGCCGCACTATCTTTCTTGCTTTTCCTGCAACATCCCAAATACTTTAGTCTTAGAGGACTCTTAGAGGTTGTTCTCTCTTCTGGGAAAATTTTTCCCCAGATACTCACATGATTTACTCTGTCCCTCTATTTTAGTACAACTTTGTCAGAAGCTTTTCATGACCGCCTTACAAATGATAACACATTCTATCTGCATCTTGTTCTATGCTTCTATGTTTTGCATTTCTTTTCAGAACTCTCACCATGATAAGACACAGTATGTATTTGTTTCTTGTCTTTTTCCTTCTTCAGATTGTAAGGCCCTTGAGGGTAAAAATTTTCTCTCTGTTCTCCATGCCTCACTGTTTTTTATTTGCTTTGTCATCTTTGCCTATTTATGTTGTGTTTACCGCTGCATCCCTATTACCTCAATAATGCTTGATGCATGTGGGCTTTCAAATATATTTGTTGACTAAATAAATGAAAGAATGAACAAACAAGTCTCCATAATATATGACCTAATCATACAAAAAATTTTAACATACAATTACAAAGTCTTCCATCAAAATTGTAGACTTTTATTTCAAGCAGCTTGAGAAAGCATATATGTATGTATATATGTGTGCGTGTATGTGTGTGTTTGTGTGTGTGTGTGTGTGCGTGTGTGTATGTGTGTGTGTGTGTGTGTATACATATATATATATATATTTTTTTTTTTTTTTCTTTTCTTTTGAGGCGTAGTTTTGCTCTGTCACCAGGCTGGAGTACAGAGGCATGATTTCGGCTCACTGCAAACTCCGCCTCCTGAGTTCAAGCGATTCTCCTGCTTCAGCATCCCAAGTAGCTGGGATTACAAGCGAATGCCACCACACACGGCTAATTTTTTGTAATTTTAGTAGAGATGGTGTTTCACCATGTTGGCCAAGTTAGTCTCCAACTCCTGAATTCAGGTGATCCACCCACCTGGGCTTCCCAAAGTGCTGGGATTATAGATGTGATCCACCACACACATCCAGAGAAGGTATAATTATAAGGCTTCCAGAAACCTTATCGAATCACCCAAAGCAAGACTAGTATTATGGCTCCTAAGCATAACCTAAAATTTAACACTCATTACATCATTGGGTTATGATGTTTCTTTTTTATGATATATTAAAATATTTTTCCAATTAATATTTTGACTTGTCATAAAACAAATATTATTTTGATATCAATTCCTAGATGTTGATATGCCAAAAACTGTTCAATTTAATTTTTTGTAAGGTAAAAATTCACTTGTTTTTAAATAACAGAGATTTGTGGATTGGTTAATATTAACATTTCATGTACAATAAGTGTGTGGATCATCTCATCAAGTTAATAGTACCTATTATGGTAAGATAAAAGAATACTAAAAAATATTAACATATAGAAAATAAAGGTGGTGGGGTTCTGCTTTTTAGCACTCTGATCTTGAGTGTTATAGACAGAGAAAGAAAATTGCAGCAGGTATAATTTCTTAAAACTCATCAATCTGACCATAATTATTTTATACTGAAAAGTATTATTTAATAACGTGTGATTTTAAAAGCACTGCACCTTGGAAACAATCTCATGACTTTCATTCAAAAATGTCTATCTGAGGGAATGCTGAAGAATCGGAAGCATCTTGTTTTATTAAATTTTATACCGGTTTATAATTACAGCTACAGAAATATTGTTATGATCAAATGTATTCTTCACATTTTAAATAAATACATAATTATGAAATATGAAACAATGCATATAATATAAACTATAAAAAATAAATAAATAGATTTTGAAATTAGAAATTATACAATGTCTTTTTGGATAAAGTTTACCTACTACACTGAGAATGGTAACTTCATAAGTAGGATGAGACATATTTCTGCCAACAATATATTCTTCTTATGTTTAACTACTGTTTTTTTCTGATTTTAGGACTACTAAAGTATTATTTTAGGTACCATAATTTAAAATAACTTTTTAAAATCAAGACATGCAGCTGGAAAAATTAACCCACAAAAATGAAAAATTAAAAAATTAAAAGCAAATGTTAGTTGTGTGACCTAAACTTTCCAATCATCAATTGCTTTATTTGTAAAATAGGGATATTGATGCATTTTACAAAGAGTGGTTGTAAAGAATACATGCAAAGTCTATCTGGAATATTTAGAACCTTGCTTGGATCTTAATGAAACATTTAGTAAGTGGAAACTATCAAAACGAAGAAAATCATGAAGCAGAGGAAGGGACATTAGTGAAGACAGCAACAATACCATCCTATTACCAATCTAGTTGTTGCTTACAGACTTATCCATAGGTATACCCAGATCTATTTGCATCTACAATAAAATACATATACACGCATTACTCACTGGGCAAGTTTTCACAATAACCATGTGAGGTAAGTTTTATTAGAGAAACAGAGACATAGACGGAACAATTAACTTGGCAACTACGTGGCAAACATGGCTTCAAAATCAAGCTATTTTCCTCTAATGCCATGCACTTTTGATGCATCATGTTATGTTGGAAATTCAGTTAAAAGTCAAGGCCTTTTCTTTGGAGGTGAAATAATAATAATAATAATAAATACTTAAGTAGTGTGTGTTTAGGTTTTTAACTTTTTTTTTTTCCTTTTTTGAGATGGAGTTTTGCTCTTGTTGCCCAGGCTGGAGTGCAGTGGCACAATCTTGGCTCACTGCAACCTTGGCCTCCTGGGTTCAAGCGATTCTCCTGCCTTAGCTTCCCGAGTTGCTGGGATTACAGGCATGCACCACCACGCCCAGCTAATTTTTGTGTTTTTAGTAGAGATGGGGTTTCATCATATTAGCCAGGTGGATCTCGAACTCCTGACCTCGGATGATCCTCCCGTTTCGGCTTCCCAAAGTGCTGGAATTACAGGCATGAGCCACCACGCCCGGCCTAGGTTTTTAACTTCTAACTGGGACTATTTCAACATTTTTAGAATTAAAAGTAATTAAAATAAAGAGTATTACATGTCTTAAAAATGTTTAAAAAATATCATTCCAATTATTTTCTAGGAAGTACATTCCTTCATAAATGCATTTACCAGTAAGTCACTCTACTTTTTATAGTGTTCATACAATAAGAAGAGTTTCAACCACAAAAAATAGTTTTTAATGAACACACTTATTTATTTTTAGGCTCTATCTGTTTTGCTGCTATCATTATTTTCTTTTACGCTGTTAACCTTGTCTTCCGTGTTTGTAGTTTTAAAAATATTTTAGGTGTGTTTCTGTCCTTATGTTTTTGCTAAATTCAATAAACAGAGAATCATTAGCCTGAGTCATATCTGATTGTGGAACAGAAAACCCCATACAGAAAAATATTTAAATTCACATTTTATTTACTATATTTTGTTACTTTGTAATATTTAAGCTATTATTTCTGACAGGTCTTTTGAAGCATTATATCAATGTGTACATTCCTGAAATTATTACTTTGATTTCTAAAAAAATGATTTATTAATATCAGACTGAACTTAATATGTACAAGTGGACTGAATGTTATACTTTTTCCAACTAAAAAACATGTGCGGAAACACAGAAAACAAATCAGATTATTTCCAAGTAAATCGATCCTATAAATGAGATTTTCCATGTTTTAATGAGCCATTTTATACTAAGAGTGCATTAGGTGTTTTTTTGCGCTGCACTGTGAGAGAGTATTCTGAAATATTTGATCAAACATATCTCAGCTTTATAGCTCTCTTTATAGATTTGCCCCTTTGGGGGACATCTGATTTCTCTATCTCATTCCACTGTCATTCATTGTAAAATATTGCTGCACTCTGAAATGGTTCTGAAAGTGGTCTTATGTACAGTTTAAATTGTCTCATAACACAATTCTTTCTTTTCAAATACATGACACTAATGGGTATCAGGTTTTTTTTTAACCTAGATTAATACTCTATCTGTTAAAATAAGGTAAGTTACAGGAATACTGCAGTTGGCATTTTTGCCTTATTCATTTCTGAGTAACTCCTAAATTAATTTCTAAGGAGAAAAAAAAGGATTTAAAGTGATAGAACATTGATGCTATTATGATAGCAATAACATAAATTCAAGGGTATTAAGCGCTGATTCTTTTTCAAAGTCATGAAAATGTTCCATGGGTTAATTATGATAATATACCACAAATAATTAGAGAATCAGAGGGTAAAAATTTTTTTCTTCACTCTGGAAACCACATGAACTATTATCTGTCAGAAAATCTAATTATAAGTCTGATAATAATTGGACTAGATGGCCAGATGACAGTCTCACAAACTTAAAGTTGCCTCTGAGTCTCATGATGTCTAATTTTAGTCTGTTCTCTGCCCTTACCTCTATAACATTAACCAAGCAGGTATAAGCACACTAACATTTAAAATTACAAGTTTGCAACCAAATGCATTTTGTAAGCATACTTAATGACTGCTTTAAAGAATCCATGGTGAAGGCAGCCTGGCGAATGTATAATACAAGGAAATGAAAGTTAATAGCCTTGAGTCACAGTTAATCTTTGTTCTGTCACCTATTAGTTGCAATTCACTTTTCTTCTGTGGAACACACTTTTCTCACTTAAAAAATGTTAGATAGTCTCATCATTTCAGCATTTTTAAATTCTAATAATAGAATGCACATACCTCACACCTTATTGTTGTGATAGTACACTGTTCATGTTAAGAATATCTTTAACAGATATTATTTTGATATATTGAAGACACCTCTAAGAATTGTACTGTGGTGAAGTTCTATAATATTTATTATTTGAAAAACATAACAAAATGTAAATTCAATTATACTTTGCAAGTTAATTTCTTGGTGAAGGGATTTGCACAAATACTATATAATAAGTATAAATATATGCTAAATTCCTATGCAGACATTTAGAATGAAGTAGCATGATTTCTCCACCCATAATTTCTTTGACCTTTACCCTGTTTTTCTGTTGTCCTTTAAAAACATGGAATGGTTCCAATAAAAAAAAAAAGAGAGAGAGAGCGCGCATCAAGAAAATATACCCATTTGGGAAATAAGTGATGTTAAAATACTATTATTTCAATCCATTTTTTATTGTGTCATATAAAAATATACAAATTAAACGTTAAATATTATTAAATTAAAACTACATTAAAAGCTTTAGAGAATAAATTATTGAGTGTATTTCAGGTATTTTAATGACATTATGGACATCTATATGGCCACCCTTCCTTCAGTGTGGGTGTGTGTATCTCAAATCAGAAACAAAATTGATTCCTTTAGGAATCTGTCAAATCTGCAATTTCTGATTATTACAATTAAAATTTAGTAAAAAGGTGAATATCTATTTTCAAACTGTCCCGATCATTTTAAAATATCTTGTGTATTAACAACATTTGGCTTAGCATGTAATTTAGTCTTACCCACTTCCCATTACAAACATCAAGAACTGTTCTCATTTACTTTTTTCCAGATCAGTTAACTTCAGTAGTGAAAAATTTATTAATACATTTTTGTTCAAGTTTAATAAATTGCTCATTCTGTGATAAATTTCCTTAAAGTGTAAGGGAATACATAATAAATAAAATATTTTGATATGAGAATAGCAGCTGGTGTCCTATGATGTTACTTTCAAATTACTTTGTTAAGTAGCTTGTGATTTTATGATATCAAAACAGGACAAAATAAAAGTGACATGTCAGAACATTTATTCCTGGCAAAAAGCATTAGAAAATATTAATCATTTCAGAGAGGTTCTGAATAAATAAATGATAAATAAATAAGAGGCTCTGAATGAATGAATGAATGAATAAGTATAGAAGCAAGTAAATTGCCTCAATATTGTTTTTTTTTTTTTTTTTTTTTTTTTGAGACGGAGTCTCGCTCTGTCGCCTAGGCTGGAGTGCAGTGGCGCGATCTCGGCTCACTGCAAGCTCCGCCTCCTGGGTTTACCATTCTCCTGCCTCAGCCTCCTGAGTAGCTGGGACTACAGGCGCCCGCCACCGCGCCCGGCTAATTTTTTGTATTTTTAGTAGAGACGGGGTTTCACCGTGGTCTCGATCTCCTGACCTTGTGATCCGCCCGCCTCGGCCTCCCAAAGTGCTGGGATTACAGGCGTGAGCCACCGCGCCCGGCCAATTGCCTCAATATTGAAGTTTACCTGTATTTATTTGAAAGCTTAATTGATTAATTAAGTAGTTTTGAGTCAGGAAATTAAACAATTGTACTTTTTTTGGCACAGAATCTAAGTTTAATCTTAGATGAGATTAGAGCATGAGAAATAAATAACTGATTTTTTTTAAATAGACAAGAGGAATACAATTTTCTGTCAACAACAAGTTTTGATGGAAATGAGATAGTTATATTTATATTCCCATTTTACAGATTAGAAAAAAATTCCACGGAATTTTAAGTAGTTTGCCTACGTTTACATATACAAAGGATCTGTAGAAAGATTGACACTGGGCACATTACATTGGCTATCACACATGATCTGGAAGGCCGTGTAACTGCACTGTGAATGGTTTTCTCTGAGATTTTACACTGAAGAAGCTCTGAATGAAGATAGTACCAAGGGAGGATATTGTAAAGAAAAGATTATCTGCAGGAGTAGAAAGAAGCTGGAGGGGTTTTGAAATAATGATAACCTCCATTTTATACTATCTTACTAATTACATTTGGCATATTTTCCTTCTTTAGTGCTCTAGTCTTTCTCATAACCCAAGTTTAATTTCACCAATTTTCTGTACCATTGGGATAGTATTGACAATATTTCATTAAGTTCTGATAACTTAATTTTTTTCACTATCAAGTTATTTCTTGGATGGGTGATTGGTAGACGTATTATGTTGTACTGATATTTTTGCATATATTATAATGTAATAGACATAATGCACATATAGACCTGTGTGCTATTTAGGTAAAATTTTAAGTTCATTTCTACAGGTAGCATTAGAGGAAGAACAAAAGCAAATAAAATATATATAGGTAGCAATTCCAGTTAGCAAAGGCCTAAATTATATTGTGACTTCTATTTTGTAAGAAATCTTAAAACACCGAAACTGAAGACACCAAATCTGAATATCCTTTAGTGTTAGCTCAAAATAACCTTTAATTTTATTAAGAAATCGAATTTGAAAACCTTCCATCTCTTTCATAATTTATAAAGTAACTGAAAAATGAGTTTTATATAATTGAATGAGATCTATAAAGGTTAAGATGCCCTTAAAATACCAATGGAGAGGAAAGTGTTGGACTTTCACCTTCATCTATGATAAGGTGAGATTAGCCTTCTCATCATAAACAATTATAATACTGGACAAAACAAACAGGCAATGAATTTCAGAAACTGGATAATGGGCAATGCAAACCTATGACAGTTAAGAGAAGAGGAATGCCAATTGATAATGGAATAACTGGAAAAATAATCCTTGAAAACTATAAACTATCAGTACTGAATCAAGAAGGAATAGATGTCTAGATAGCTCTATATCCTGTGAAGTAGTATATTTATAATAAGATATTTTCCCATCAGGAAAACTCCAGATCTAAGTGGTTTCATTGATGAAATATGTTAAATATTGAAAGACTTAAATAATCCCAATGGTATGCAAACTAAAAAATCTTGAGGCAGAAGGAAGATTACTACATTTTTTTTTTCTCAGAGATGAGATCTGTTCTGTCATCCAGGCTTCAGTGCAGGGCCATGATCATAGCCCACTACAGCCATGAATTCCTGGGCCCAAGTGATCCTCTTGCCTCAGCCTCCCAACATTTTTTTTTTTTTAAATGTAGAGATGAACTCTCTCACTTTGTTGCTCAGGCTAGTCTCAAACTTCAGACTTCAAGCAATCCTCCTGCCTTGGCTTCCCAAAGTGGCAGGATTATAGGCATGAGTCACCATGTTCAGCCTAAGATTATTCTTACATGAAAGCTTTACAAATAAATTAAAATAAATAAAATTATATACTGATATTCCTCATGAATAAGAGGAAAACATCAATAAATTGTATTATTATTAGAAAGCGATATAAAAATGACACTGTATTATGACAAAGTTGTTTTTATTCCAGGAATTCAAGATTGTTTTAATATAATTCACCACACTAACAAAATTAATGAGAAAACAAAGCAACAAAAACACGATGGTCCTTTCGATAGAAGCAGAAAGAGCATTTGTCACAATTTAATATCTATTTATAATAAGGACTCTCAAGAAATAGGAACAGAGGAGAATTTCCTAAATTTAATATAGGGCAAAACTATAGTTAATACAGACAATACTAAAAAGATGAACTCATTCCCTCTAAGATTTGAAACTATATGCTTTCACATCTATTATTTAATATTGTGCTAACAATCCTAGAGAATGCAATGACAAAATCATCAACAAGAAAACAACAGATATAAATATTGAAAAGGAAGAAGCCGACTGTCCACAACCATTCACAGAAAATAGCTTATGTAACCCCCAAATTAAAAATATTAATAAATCTACTAAACTTTATACATGAAATTAGCAAGGTAGCATGACATAGAAAATCAAGTGTATAGTTAGATACTAGCAAAATCTAAATTTAGAATACATAAAACTCTTAGGGATAAATTTAGTTAAATATATTCAAGGACTGTACATATAAAACTTTTAAATATTTATAAAAACTAAAAACATAACAAAATAAAAGGAAAGGTAAACCATATTCATGGATTTAAAAAGCAGTAATGTTAATATAAACATTCTCTTTATATTAATCAATAATTTCAACACCTCATCAGCTTTTGTGAAAACTGAGAAACTGATTCTAATCTTTATTTGGAAATGCAAAACTAAAATAGACATAAGTGTTTTGTTTTTTTTTTTCAAATCAAAAGTTTTGTTTGTGAAAACAAAATGTACTCCTTTAAACTCTCCAATTAAAAAAATACTGTGTAGACATACTATATAAGACACTCCAGTACTGGCATAAAAATAGACATAAGACCATTTAGTGTGACAGAATAAAATGTACTCATTCATATCCACACATACATGGTCAGTTGATTTTCAAGAAAGTAGCCTAGGTAATTTAGTAAGTAAAGAAGTGTCTTTTCTAATGAAGAGTGATGTAATATCTGAATATTTATATGGGAAATAATGAACCTCAACCCCTACATTAAAAGTTCACAGGTATGAATTTAAATATATTATGAATCAAAAGTAAAAATCTAAAACCATAAAGCAAAAAAAAAAAAAAAAAAAAAAAAAAACAGAAAAAAAAACAGTCTTTACAAATGTTGGTGTAGGGAAATACTTATTTGATAAGATGGAAATAAATTAATAAGCTGAGATTCACTGAAATTCAACATGTCAAAAATCAAAGTAAGATAAAAATTGGGGAAAAATACTGAAAGTACATAGGATATGTATCTTAAATATATAAGAATTCTTACAAGTCAATGAGAGATAAACCCAGTAAAAAATTGCAAAAGATTTAAACATTTCAAAATAGAAAAAATACCAGTGACCAGTTAGCATAAGAAAAGATGTTCCACATCTATATCCATCAGAGAGAAACAAAGTAAAAGCACAAAGAGATGTCATTACAAAGCCAGAAGAACAGCTAAAATTGAAGATTGATTAGTTGCGAGTGATGCTGAAGATGTGAAACAAGTGGGGCTCTGGTACGTCATTGCTTTTGGGAGTATAAAGTTCTCAACTAAGGAAAATGGTTGAACAATTTCTTTAAAAAAATAAGCATGTGCTTATATATGTTCCTGCAATTCCTCTCACTTTTACTCAAAATAAGAGAAAAACAAAATCTTCTACAGATTTTGTACAAGACAAAAGTCTTCCAGAAAAATATTCATAGAACGCTAGTCATAATACCCCCAAAAAGAAACAACGCATGGGTGAATGGATAAACAAGCAGTTGTACAATCATCCACAGGAAATAGTACTTAGCAGTGAATAACAAATAAACTCCTTACACATACAACACAGATGAATTGCGGCTCTGTTATGCTGAGCAAAAGAAGCCAGACACAAGATTATATAAGCTATGATATCATGAATATAAAATTCCAGAAAAGGTAAAACTAATCTATAATAAAAATAGAATCAGTGATTGACTGGACATGGGGCGTAAGAGGACTGTTTGCAAAGAGGTGGGGGGACTTTATTCTGAGGCAATGGAATTATGCTTTATCTTTATGGAGTAGTACATATTGGCAAAACTTACTGATCTGTATGTTTATTATGTATATTTTTTATAGTATGTACATTATATTTCAATGAAGATTATAAATAATGCACATAGATTTACTAATTAAGAAGAATTATCAAAACATTTCATGAATCATGAACTTGAAAACTCATTTTCCTAAATGATAATCATAGCTCCAATTCTACTTTTACTTTCTTAATAAGACATTTTGAAGTTCTGAGGAAGTAGAGACTAGCAGAGTTTCTCAATCTTGGCATTATTTACATTTTGGAAAGAATAATTATATCACTGTGGAGTGCTGCCCTGTGCATTACAGGGTGTTTAGCAGCATGCTGGGCCTTCATCTGTTCCCCCAATAGTGACACTCAAAAAGGGCTCCAGACATTGTTAAATGTTCCTGGGGGGTAGAAAGAAAGGGTCCTAGGAGGAAAGTCTTTGACCTTGGAAATTACAGATTTGGGACATCAAGTCTGTAGTCAGAAAGATGTGGATAGATTTCCAGACTTAACAGTTGTCAACTTTGTTTTCACTGCAGTTCACTTAATTATTCAAAGCTTCTATATTAATTCACATGTATACTTTGAAAATAGATAATGAACATCAGGATATTAACATTATGCTTGACATCAAATCAACCCTTAACACGAATATATAGTGTTATTATCTCTGTTCAACTGTGCAAATATCGTCTGTGAATAAAATTACTAAAATAACATCTTGTTATTGCTACACTACTTTACAGTTTAACTTTTTATAGCTTATGAGCTCCATTACATATATTTATTATTATTAAAATGTTAATTTTTATTTATTTCCCATTATAAGGCTAATATTAAATAAACTTATTAAATAATTAATAAATAATTAAATAAATAATTATTAAATAATTAATCCTATTGTCAAAGATTTTCTTTTTTGGTCTGTTATATGGGTGCCAAAAACAAGGCATTTAACACATCTGATTCTTTGTGTTCTCCATTGTGAAACAAGAAAATGTAAATTCTTTAATTATTGCAACATGCGAAAGAAATGAAGTCTTTTGAAAAATTTAGGTTTCAATAATTAAAAAAATTATCCTTAAATCCTTAAATTATTTACAGTCCCTAGAATTTAAAGAAAGAAATAAAAACATATATAAATGATGCAATATGGATAAAGCCTCGAGGGAGAGAGCAGAATGAGATATAAGTAATTCTAATATAGCTCTAAAAATAAGCTGATGCTTCATTCCTTGAGCAGAAATTTATGCTGATGTTGACAAAGAATTAAATATTTTACAGCCACAGGTAATATAATAACCCACATATCTTGAAAAGGCAATATAATATTTTTTACTCATACTACCTTTTACCAGCTCTCATTCAATCATTAGCCAAATATTTGTTAAGTATGATAGATACCCATCATAGTAATTCAATGAACATCAAATCAAAACCACAGATTCTGTTTCAAGAGGGTAGTTTAGTATAGTTGAGGAGGAACAGCTTACAATGAAAGAGGAAATAGACCAGTTACAGTCAACTTCTGTGAGAATGAACAATAGGTCTGAAGCAACTGCACCTCTAGTAATTAAAGAAATGCTGCATGAGATGTGTAGTAGATTAAGACTTCAAAAATGTAGCACTTTGTCATTAAAGAGGAAAGAGGTGTTTTAAACAGGGCATATTGCTAGAAGAAAGTTCTAAGGTGCAGTTAAGCTGAGAATCTTTAGTATTAGTGAGATAACTGGCTCACCCAGAACCTGGTGTTACTGAGTAATGTGAGTTGCAGCAAGATTATAGAGGCCTTTCAATGTTGGGTGGAAGAATTATAACTTTTTCCACAGTGAATAAGTATTAAACAATTTGAAAAGAATTGTACAATTGATATTGTAGAAATATACATACAGTGACATGAAGTACAAAGAATTCCAAATGGAGGGTGGAAAAGAACACCAGAGAGCAGTAATGTAACTATCAGCGTTTTGTTTAGTTATAAAAGATAGTGTGAAAGACTGAATTACTGCATCAATCAATTTATGATTTATGTAAACACTTCTTGTATAAATAAATTTCTAAATTTCTGTTTTTTAAAAATTATTCACATTGGTACAATTTACTCCCATGTATAAAATGTGGTTTTGGTTTACAAATGTAGTGGAAGGAAAAAAAAATATTTTCTATAGATACATGCATGCATTTAAAAAATATATTGTAAATGGTTATTTTCTTCTGACTCTTGAGGACATAATATTACAGTATTTATAATATGTGGGGGAAATATGTTATTTGTAATGTCTCTGACTATCTAATATCAGCCATAAGACTGCTCGGGTGGAGAACAGCTTAGCTAAACCCTCATGGCCCCAGTGAAACACAGGCTGCCTCAAATCTGAACAGGTCTATTAGGAAAAAAATTAAAACCAAATAATACAATGGCAAATGTTGTGTATTTTGGGTAATCTGAGGGCCAATTGCATCACCACCATGTTCCTTCAATTTCCTAAGCAGAGATGTATTACTTCATGTATCAGGTATCATGGTACCAAGCTGAAGAACTTGGAAAGAAATAGTCCTACTCTGACCTCAATCTGTGAACTTTGTAAAATTGCAGGTTAAAAAGTATTCTCACATTAATTTTAGTTCTCCAACTAAGCATCTTTTTCTATACAAACTTCGGCTAACATTGTTGAAATGCTTTGAAATATTCTGGAGATAAAATCGGAAGACTTTTTAAATAAAATTTCTATGATGATGATTTCTTTTAAACACTCTGACACAGGGAGTTGAAATGCACTTCATAAGAAAAAATAAAACCAGCTTTGGTACAAATAGAATAAATAATTAAAACATTTCTGTGTCTTTATAATAAAGTTTTCCCCAGAGACCAAGCAAAACTAAGCAAAACAGATCAAACCAAGTCAGAGAACAACGACAAACATCAGCACTTACCCATATTTTGCAAAATTTGCCCACCGTTTCACTATGGATCTACTCAAAATTTCCTCAGCTTTTGTGTAATTAACTCTTCTTTCCAGAGGTAAACCAAAGACAAATTCAATTTCATAGCCATGCATCACTCCCATCCATTCTGGCCACGGAAGTTTGGAGGATCGGTGTTCAAAATAGTAGAAAAAGGCATTATTTCCCCATTCTGAGAACTTCTTGGTAAACTCCAAGGCAGGGCATATGATATTATAATCCCCAACAACATCATCCAACGCCTCACGGTAGTTTTCAGGTCTCTGATCATCTACCCAGTCTGTGTAATGAAAAAGGATGGATTCCTTTCCAAACTCACTCACGCCTGGAAAAAATATTTTTAAACCTTCCTGAAATTCGTTTCTAGTTATGATACTATCGTTATCTTTGCTGAAGCCAGGAGCACCATAGACTAAAAAAGCTGTCCCTTCATCTTTATTAACACCCACCAATATCTGGGTTTTTTTAAATTGTCCAAGTTCAAGTAATATGTCTGGCATTTCAGTGAGAAAATCACCATCCATGGTTGGACCGAAGTTTACTGACAAGAGAGTCCCATAGGGGACAACAAATGCTTCATTCAGAAGAATTTCGTGGGGATCTTTATTTCTAAGGCACTTGACTATTTCAGTCTCATTATCTCTAGAGCAACCAGTCAATTTAGCCAAGGTCAATGTTCTGTTCCTAGCTTCATAAAGAGATGTTACTGCCCAAGGAGCATTAGAGGATCCACTTTGTAGAATGGCTCTGGTGAACAATGGATGGCTTCCAGGAGAAAGCAAATGCAGGCTAACTGAAGCTGCTCCTGCACTTTCTCCAAAGAGAGTTACACTTTTAGGATTTCCACCAAAGGCTGCTATATTGTTTTGAACCCACTGAAGAGCCAACTGTTGATCAAATAAACCCATGTTCCCTGGAGCCTCAGGATTTCCTGGCAAAGCTAAGAATCCAAGGGCACCCACCCTATAGTTCATTGACACTACAATAACTCTTTCAACTCGAGCCAGAAACTTGCCATCATAAACATGTAAAGATGATGTTCCAGTCTGAAAACCACCACCATAAATCCATATCATTACAGTAGCATTTTTTGGTTTAGGTGCCGGAATCCATACATTTAGATATAAACAGTCTTCACTGAGGTCAGTGTTTGGGTTCCACATCTCTGATCCATGGAAGCCTGGAAAACTTTGATCTATGTTCTGATAGCAAGAATTTGCATATTTTGTGGCATTCCAAATATCAGACCACTTGGTCAGAGACTGTGGCTTTTTGAATCGAAGTCTACCAAGAGGTGGCTGTGCATAGGGAATTCCAAGAAAGGCTGTTACCGTGCCACCAAGAACTGTTAAGTTCATCCCTCTGACTTTTCCATTCTTTGTTGCAATTACGATGTCATCTTCAGTATGTGACTTTCCAATAAGCATGCAGAGCAAAAGAAACCAAAAGAGTAATCTGATGCATATGATTGTGACTTTGCTATGCATATTGATTTCTGAAAGAGAGGTAAGTATAATGTTTTATAAGCCTTCTGCATACAGCATATTATACTTTACTGATGATAATTATCTAAAATATAGTAGTTAGTAATTCTACAAATTATGAAAACAAGAGATATTTTAGTTTTCAATTTAGAAAAAAAAAATAGTGGAATGGAAAATAAAAAATATTCATTTTGGGGATATTTATTGCTAAAGCTTTGTAAGGAAGAGCTAGTAGAATGTTTGTCCTAGTCAAATTTAATATTACTTCTGACTATATGTACAGTTCCACCAAAAAAGCAGTAAACAGTAGTCTACCTACATCAGATATAATTTCTACCTTGGTAAGAGGAGAAAATACAAGTTCATATATTCTCTGAAATATCATGACTGGCTGGTTCTTGGCAACACTGTTAAGTAGGTTAAGAATTTTTAAGGATCAATAGATTGTCATTATTGTCCTTTTCTGTTTTCTTTGTCTTTTCGGTGGTCCCTTTTGCCAAGTGATATCTTCCTCTGTACGATATCTTCCTCTAGTATATAAACTGAAGATAATTTAGACAAATTATTCATAGAATATTAAGTAACGAATATATGGTAGTCACCATTATTCTACAAACTGTGAAAGCTAACAAACATGCCACCACTGGTAAGGGCTATGGAAAAATAAAAAGTGAAGGCTGAGGATATATTCCAGGTAATTTCTCTAAAATTTAATAAACATGAGGGACTCTGTATAACATTTATAATGTCAATAGAGAGAAGCAGGGGCTAGTATTGTAATGTCTGGGAGAAGACTGTGGCTTAAGAGGAATTTTATACTCAGTATTACTCAACTATGTATTAAGATTTGTTATAGCAATTTGTTAACAGATTAAAGTATATGCAACTAGTGAAGCTAAATGTGTTAGCACAGTCAGAATTACTTGCATTTTTATAGTGGAAAAAAATGACTGAAATTACAGGATCGAAGCTTAGAAACTATTGGGCCACATGGCAGAAGCAAAAATAATCTTTGTGACCTACAAAATCATAAGTATTTGACATTTATGAAATATTAAACAATATTTAATGGATGACATAGACTATTGGGGAGATCAACGTTTTATCAGAAATTCATAATGCAGACATGAGTTTCTTTTCAATAAGAAAGAAATTAAAAATCAGATTTGGGAACTGTGACAAAAAGGGACAGCAAAATGTAATGCAAATATCATTTAAAAGAACTAATGCCTCTTTTTTTTTTTTTTTTTTTTTTTTTTTTTTTGAGATGGAGTCTCACTCTGTCGCCAAGCTAGAATGCAGTGATACGATCTCAGCTCACTGCAACTTCCACCTCCTGGGCTCAAGTGATTCTTCTGCTTCAGTCTCCCAAGTAGCTGGGATTACAGATGTGTGCCACCACTCCCAGCTAATTTTTGTATTTTAGTAGAGATGGGGTTTCACCATGTTGGCCAGGCTGGTCTCGAACTCCTGACCTCAAGTGATCTGCCTGCCTCAGCCTCCCAAAGAGCTGGGATTACAGGATGAGCCACCACACCTGGCCATAAAAGAACTAAAGTGTTTATGTAACTGAAAGAAACCCGACTAAAATAGTCAATTGCAAATACTGATTCTCATTCACATAATAATAACAAAGATCCATTAATGTACAAAGTCTTCCCTTTATTTTTTCTCAAGTTGCAATCCAACCTACACAACCAATGAACGAATCCTACAAACACTAAGCATTTGTATTACTTTTTTTCTTTATTTAATTTAGATTTCTCAAAACAAAGAGAATAAATAACCATTCTAATGTCTATGTCCCAGACCTAGGATATCATATTTCAAATCAGCCTAATTCACCAATGGTCATAGGACATCTGGTGACCTACAAGTATTTTTTATCCCAATAAATATCTGAATTGATTAATTCATGGTCTGGAGCATTTGGTTCAGGGCTTGATACTTAATGGATATATCTATATCTATATCTAATTTTAACAATATCCATATGTATATGCATATATATTTACATATAAAAGGACTGCTATAATAATAAGGTTTAAAAAAAATCAAGCTACAAGATTATTATTTTTTCAGTTCTGTTTGGTAGAATTAGATGTGTGCTAAGATCAATAAAACATAATTAAAATATATTTTTAACAGCATTTCTACATTCATGATATTTAGGTACTATTATATAATAATAAATGCAATTTGTTGTACAGTCAAATGCCACTTAATGAGAGGGATACATTCTCAGAAATGCATTGTTAGGCGATTTTATCATTGTGTACATATTATAAGTGTACTCACGTAAACTTAGATGCTATAGCCTACCACACTTTTAGGCTATATGGTATAGGCTGTTGCATCTAGGCTACAAATCTGTACAACATGTTCCTATACTGAATACTGTAGGCAATTGTTAGAAAATGGTAACTGTATGTGTATGTATGCACAGAAAAGGTACAGTGAAAATACTATATTATAATTGCATAAGACCACCATTATTGATTGAAACATCATTGTGTATTGTATGACTGTATCATAAATCATAGTAAATAAATAAAATATAACAATGAGTTAAAGTTTCCTATTACCTGACACTAATAACATTTCAGACATAATCAAAGTTTTAGAGGCACTACTGCTTCAGTTCTTTTTTCTTTCTGATAACCACTAATCCCTTTCTCATAAATAAACGCAGGAGAGCACCCGGAGAAAAACAAAGTGCTAGTATGATTTTTTATTTTCTTTTTTGAAAACATCCTCTAGGAAGAAAAAGTGAATAAGGTGCAAAGCTGATTGGACTGTTCATTCTAAGCTGCAATTTAATAAATTAATTGCAGCATCCCTGGTTGTATCCATTCTCCCTCTTGCCTAGTTCAGTCAATGTTCTTCTAAGTCTAATGCAAAAATCATCTTTTTTTTTCTTGATTTTAGTTGAATATTAGTTTGTCTTTAGAAAGCAAACTCCGAATTGTAATAAATTTTGGTCTCTGATAGTTTTCAAACTTGTTCTATAAACAGTTTAATAATCTTATTGCAAAGCAAGTACTATAGTTATTACAAAACTGTATTTGTGTTTTGTGTAATTATGAAATGTGGTTTCATTGTTTATGTTAAATAGTTGCTATAACATCTAAATGGTTGTAATATCTTCCCAAGTCACTTAATTTGATTTAATACAAAATTTGTTGTATGTTTATATTTATATTTTGTGCTGAGTAAATCTTATTATATAACAATATATGAGTTAAAATCTTTAATTTTTTGGTAATGATATCTGAGTAATCAACTTGCAAATAAAGTAATTAGTAACAATCCAAACAATCCTTGTAAGCATATATTCACTGCAAGAATGACAGTGTAATGCCAACTCATATGTATTGTTGCAGAGTGTTATATGACATTTAGTGTGTACTTTAATGTAAAAATATGCAGATGTTTATATACTTACTGTTAGTGTATTGTAGGCTAATATTTTTATATTTAATTGCAGTACTTTATTTTTTAAATAAGCATCACTTTGCCCTTTTTATAATCTGGTATTCTCTATTCTAACATGCTGCTCTGTAGTTTTGACATTAAAAGATTTTACACATTTTAATATGTTTATCATGTAATTGAGCAATCAAAAGAGAAATAAATGAAAATAGAACAAAAATATTGAGTCTATATCTCAACATTTTTATTAATGATTAATATATTCAATAAAACCTTATTTTTCTTTCAATAAATTCTGGTGCAATTGGATACTGTCTCATTAAATGATTCTAAGAGAACATAATATGTTTATCATAAAGAATGAGGCACATTTTCACAATTACAGCTGTATATCTGACCTTAGAACAATTTGCTTATCAAAATAGTATTTAATATTGGAAATAAAGACAGGAGTTTTTGTTTGGAATTGAGAAAATCACAGTTTTTGAAGAATTGAGTTTTTGAGGTAACTGAGTTTTGGAGGAACTGAGTTTTAGTTTGGAATTGAGAAAATTTACCGGCAATTTTTGAAAATGCTAAACTGTTAAAACAATAAATTTCAAATAAAAAAGGTGACAAATCTTTTTTTTTTTTTTTTTGCATTTTTAGTTCAATTTTGAAGGTACTATCACAATTGCCTAGCTGACATTAAGAAAAAATACGAAATGTTATACTATAAGATATGAGTACGATAAAATAATTTGTATAAAGAACTTTTATTTGGGATACTTGACTATCAAACAGATTTTCAAAATAATGGGCCAGCCAAGAATTTTTAAAGGATGGTCAAGCAAATATTCATAATATTTTCCCTGTGTATATAGTAATTTCCCTATCTTTTAAAAAGTTACAATTAAATAAATATTTATTTCTACTTGGAAATAAACCCTCTTAAAATGTTAGAGAAAGAGCCATCTAGGTAATATTAATATGATCTAGAACAAGCACTATTAAATGTATTTGATGAAATTAGAACAACAATATCTTATATCAAACTTAAAAGCTTGTTTTGTTGCAGACTAAGTGAAGTGGGGAATTGAGGAAGTCTGTTTATAAATAGACTACATCACTGTCTTTCAGGGATTCTTCAGCTATGCCTTAGGCATGTATACATACAGAAGACACTACATTAGATATAAGAAACTTAAGATGTGTATCTGTCCTCAGTTAGGAAGAACATTCACAAACTTCATCGTGTGAATAATTTGAACATTTGTTAGAGATTTCTTGAGTCTTCTTTGAAAATTAAATCTTCTCTTAGGTTGCTATCCAATTACAATTCTCTTAACATCTGGGACCGTCTAATTTCGGTAAGAGTAAACAGATGCTGGCAAGAAACCATCGAAATGAAGATAATATAAAATATAAATATGCATTACACTTATCAAGAAATGAATCAAAGAAGGAACCAAATTTATAGATAACATGTGACTTATTTAGCTACTATTAGCTTATATTTTATAAAAATGAAATATGGAGTACATCCCAAACATATTTTTACAATTAAAAAAGTGGGACATTTCAAACAAATGATAACCAAAAAAATTAGGAGAATATAACAGAACTTTGATAATCCAATTAGAAATTTTATTTGGCATCCAAAAGGCTACTTTATTTCATATCCAGAGAAAATTCTGAAGATTTTTATTCAAATGTTAAAGCCACACCTTAAAAGCTCAGACTTATCCTTAAACAAAGTAACTATTTATGTAAGTAAACTGTCATTGTATTTATTGTAACTATGAGTTTATATTAAGAAAGGTATTACACAGACTAGTGACAGGAACTCCTAATCGAGTTTATTATCATGAAATATATTCATAAAAACATAGAAGACATACTCATAAAAGTATATAAAAATAGAAGTCATAAACAATGAAATCACATTTCAGTTTACTTTTAAACATTCATACATTTTATATCCTTAATATTTGATTCCCTTGTTAAAGTGGAACTGATGTTATCAAAATAATAGTTTTACAAGATTATAGGATGAGCAGAAGGTATATTTGCTTACTATTTCTATAATAGCAAAATAATAGCAAATGTAAAACATTTTGCCGCAATTTAAACAAACATATAAAAAGTGAACAAAAAGGGCAAAGGGGACATGTTCATAATCATCGTAAATCAAATTAGAAAAGAGGTTTTCTTTTTTACATAAAATAAACTTCAATGTTTCATTTGTCAATTGTTATTGTTACAGTTTTAGGTGACAAAATGTTGACTGAGAAAAGTTCAGCAAAAAATAAGTTAACTATTAACTGTATCCCACTTAAAAAGAAAAAAAAAAAAACAAAACAAAGTAAGACTAGTCGAAGATTACTTTTACAGAGAGATTCAATAAACAATGCATTTAAGGGTAAACCAGTATGGAATGTTTTTTCTTAGGAAACTCACTTAGAATATATATCACTGTGATTCCACACGCGCTATGGTCCTTTATACAGAGTTGAATAAATTCATTATTTTCTCAGCAGTTAAATAAACAAAGTCTGCGTTCCCTGAATAATAGGAAGATTTCATGCATGTGCCTGCTGGCTCGCTTCCTCTGTCCCATTTGCAAGCTTCAGTAACTGTTCCCCACAGAGCACCAAAGGGACACAACAAACACGTGAAGAGATCACTCTTATCCCACAGAATGAGCTTTACAGTAACTTGGATCTCTATATGACGGTGTAAATTCAGAGCAACTTACCCGATTCTCTGCAACAAAGGTGGTAAACTTTTCAAGGAGTGAAAAATCATGCAATACTTCAGAGAAATGCAGGATGCAGCTGCTGCTCCAGCCTGTAAATTGGACTGCACTGACATTCAGTGTTACTGAATGTAGCAATCAACTGTTACTGACAAAGCTCGCGAGAGTTGGCAGCAGCAACTTGATCTAGAGGCAGCCAGTCTTTACTTTCTGACATCTGTTCAGAGGCTAATGGTATGAATGCAATAGTGATTCATTTACAGTAGTATTACAGGATTCATGCTTTACAATTGCAGGTACTCTTCTAAGAATGAAGAAAAAAACCATAGAAGCTTCTTTAAAATAATCTGAAATGTAACAGAAAATGCATGTTTCTTTTAACACTATCTAAACTTTAAAAAAATTATTTTTTAGAATATACATATTTCCTATGCTTGTCTTAATATTTAAAGATGTATATATCATTCTAAAGAAGTGCTATTATCGAAATCCATTATAGCTTCAATCTGTGCTAATTGTGCAGCTAGAGAAGATAGTAAAAGAGAAAATAGGAAACAGAATTCTCCATATATAAGCTATGCAAATCAAAAACTTAGTCCTACTAACTGAATGAATGTCTCTGATATGTATCTCCTTTCAACCCCCACACTCCAACACTTATTTAAGTCATACAAATTTCAGCACTGGTAATTTCCTATTCAGAAGACCCTGCAGGCAGTCATATATGATGAGAAGCCACAATTTTCTGGTCAAGACAGGAAAAAGAAAATGAATAACCTTCACCAAACTCTATAAAAGAGACACATTTGTCAACTGGCAGTGCACATGCTCTGGGGAATATATTTATGTCTTTGGCGCTCATCTTTCTTGAAATGATGTCCAGGAAAATAATTAAAAAAAAAAAAAAACTTTAATAAACTCTTTAATCCCTATCTTCTCAATGCAGTATATTCTGAATCTTCTGTAAGTGATAGCTTTCACTTTTAAATCTCTTACTTTTGGGCTCACTATGGAGTAAACAGAAAGCATATTTGCAGGTGAGCACTTTTTTTGCCTTTTGACAGAGTGTTAAATTTTCAAACAAACAAATATAATTGGCATTTGTTGTAATTCTAATTTATGCCATTCATTATAATTGACAATTTACATTAAATCTTTTATATTATTCCAACAAATATGAGAGTTATTATTATTAACCGCCTCATCAGATGAGAAAGCCAAGGTTTATACAAGTCAGACGCTTGCTATATTTCTTACCACTAGTACCCGCTGGGAAACAGAATTTTAATCTGTATTAGTCTATTATTTCATATCAAATGCTTCCAAGAGAATAGCCATTTTGGTCTTTTAAACTTATCTTTTCTGTGAAAATTGTTACTTAGGCAGTATTGACTCAATAATAAATATCACGATCACAATTTATCATGATCATAATTTATAATGTATTTAGAATATAGTTTATGTAATAACAACTTAGTTACACAAAAGGTACAGAATACATAATCTATCTAAAAAGGAGGAAAAGGAGGTGGAGCACAGTGGTTCACGAATGTAATCCCAGCATTTTGGGAGGCCTAAGTGGATGGATTGCTTCAGTCTGGCAGTTCTAGACAAGTCTGGGCAACATAGCAAAACTCCATTTCTACAAGAAAATGGGTCAGGCATGGTGGTGCACGCCTGCATTCCCAGTTACTTGGGAGGCGGGTGAGGTAAGAGGATCACCTGAGCCTAGGAGGTGGAGGCTACAAGCCATGATTGTGCCACTGCACTTCATCCTCGGTAACAGAGTGAGATCCTGTCTCAAGAAAATAAATTAATTAATAAATCAATTAAAGCAGGAAAAGGCTTTTAAAATGGAAGTATACTGACAAATTTGCAATGATCTATATAGTGATGGCATTTCTGTTTAAAATATAGTAAATCTGATGTTCTACATGAGAGTTCATGGGTTCAATATACATGATTTTTAAAAATCCAAATGTCAAAATTCTTCTCTCCAACACAAGTCTACTGCATTGTTTCCTGTGTTAACATACAGTCAGCCTATCAAACCTGGCAATTATTAAGGAATGTTTTGTGATGTTAGTGAATTCAGCAGAGCATTTTACACTCTTTCTGTATCTACTCACTGCTAGGTAAAAATATGTCACATATATACACGTATTTCATTTTCATCTTTAAACAGGAAGCCAAACAATAAAATAATTGGTTTCAAGCAGATCTTTATCTTTAATGCATGTTTAAACTGGCTAACTAGCAACATCAACTGATTACACAAGTTGGCAATTTTTCTTCTGCTCAATGTCTTTACTTCAAAGAACCATCTTCTGTTACTGCCGCTGTAGTTCTTTTCCTCACATGATTTCACAGCTATGCCACATTAGTTCATTATTTCAGTGCACCTCTAAAGCATTTCTTCCTCCTGTCTTGGGAGTTTCTTCCTTGTGGCTCAACTTACAGCAGCTGCTTTGCTTCTGTGAGGTCATCCTTTTCTCACACACATCCAGCGGAAGGATGTAGGTCACACATAGTGAGCTTGTTTTAGGGTTAGTAGGCAAGCACTATTCCATTACCTCACAACCTGGATGGTTAATGATCCTGCTGTTAAATGTTGAGTATGCCTTGTAAGCGACACTGATGAAATACCACAAGACACTTGACACGGCACTAATACTGCTCAGATTTTGCAACCATATATGCTGAAGTCTGGGCAGGACAATCATTATGGTCTTGGCTCTGTGATCACTTTCAGTTAGCCAGTCACAGTGGTTTTTTGCTTTTATGGTCCCATTGTAACTCAGTTAACACTGTTTTCTAGATAGCAGCATTCTGTAAGATTTGAGATGGTGTGAAAAACATTAATCCTGTATTACACATTAGTTTCCCTTAGGCACACTGATGCCAAAAAAGTGCTCTAAACTTATATTAATTTTATTCATTTTTTACAGTAGCACTGTGTTCTCTGAAATAAATATGGATGTAAAGAAAAGTGTATTCATATATGTGTGTGTGTGTGTGTGTGTGTGTGTATATATATATATATATATATATATATATATATTTTTTTTTTTTTTTTCCCTGAGATGGAGTCTCACTCTGTCCCCCAGGCTGGAGTGCAGTGGCACAATCTCGGCTCACTGCAGCCTCTGCCTCCTGGGTTCAAGCAATTCTCCTTCCTCAGCCTCCTGAGTAGCTGAGATTACAGGCACCCACCATCACATCTCGCTAGTTTTTGTATTTTTAGTAGACACAGGATTTCACTATGTTGGACAGGCTGGTGTCGAATTCCTGACCTCAGGTGCTCCACCCGCCTCAGCCTCCCAAAGCGCTGGGATTACAGATGTGAGCCACTGCATCCAGACCAGAAAAGTATATTTCTACATTTTACATATCATAGAGAATGAAAAGATCATTTTGTGTATTCTAGTCAATTTTTTAAAATATGTGTATGTGGTTATAGTTACACAGACAAATATAGTAGTAGTCAAATGGCTTATTATCATTCTTCTTGCTTTTTATCTTATAATATTAATTTCCTATTCAAATATTTTGATTACTGTATGATATATTATCATATGGGCATATTATGGTTCATTGTATCTCTTGTTATTTATATGATGATAATAATAATGTTAGGTAATAAATATTATTTGAAAGCACTATTCTATCCACTTTGAATACATGAATTCATTTAAAACTCATGACTACCTTTAAAATAAGCACTACTATTATCCCTATTTTACAGTTGAGAAAATATAGCTACAAAGGGTTTAAGTAACTTGCTCCAAATCATACAGATAGTGAGGTTAGTTTCTGACTTTTTTAATGTAAGTGTTATTACAATAGGCATTTTGTATATTGATATTTGAGTGCATCTTTTAATTATTTTCTTAATTTATTTTCCCAGAATTGGAATAACCAAATATGATGGGGACAAAGTACATATACATATATGTGTATATATGTGTGTGTGTGTGTATATATATTTATATATATATGTATATATATATAAAGTCTTCTGGAATCCTACACAGACTGTTGAATAGAAATAATTTTCCAACAATTCTGGCACAAAAGGGAAATGTTTTTATAATCAGACTGAACATGTCTCTGGAGCCCAGGGACCAGACCCTCACAGCTGGATGTGGCAGGTGTTTGAAGGTGGATATCTCCAGAGATATTAGAAGTAGGTCCAGCGTCATAGGTAATAAAATTCTTTAGTGATGTTGTGGCGACTAATATGGAAGGCCTTGCAGGAAGTGATATCTGCAAGGGATAACACATAGATATTTTGGGGTTAAGGGAGAGTGAGTGATGGGAGGTCTGTGGTGCTTTTTACATGAAGATACAGATAGTTTGGGTAAAGGAATTATGTAAAGAGATCTACAGGAAACAACAATTTGGTTAGACACTAGAATATTAGATTCTAAGAACAGAAATAAAATCAAGAAAAAGCAACAGCTTCTAAGGAAATGTGGTGCCAAGTGGATTTTCATGAATTGGCAAAGCCAGGAGAATCAAAGTAAGAAAAAAAATTCTGAACTAAATTGTTCAGGGCTTGAGCAAATAAAAGGAGAAACTCATTATTTTAAAACATAAACCAAGAGAGAAAAACAGCAAGCTTCTTTGTTTATCACCTAATTTACTGAATTGGCTTAAATTTACTCTTCCCAAACCCTTGACTATTCTTGGAGTCTCACTCTCAGAAAAATTGCAAAGTAGCATGTTATCAAATTAATCAAAGTGCTATTTAAACATCCAGATTTCTAGGCCACATCCCTGGACTTTGGTTTCAGTAGACTTGAGGACAGCGTTATCCTACTGTCCTCTGTGAAGCTGATAGAGGAAATTCACAAACTACACACTAAGAGGCAAAGTCCTGGAGCCTGGATACTAAGGACATTTTTGTGCTACCATATATATATGCTTTTTCTTTTTTTTATTCCTTATTCTCATGCACAACTGTACCTTTTGCTTCAAGCTAATTTGAAAATACATCACACATAGTCTTTGGTAGCCTACTTTCATATAACCTATCTTAAATTTTTCCAAAATAATGCTACCAAATATTTTTTAACTTCATTTATATGCCTATATATTAATTATGTGTATAGGTACAATATAATTTATCTAACTTGCTTTTATTGTATATGAAGACTATTTTAAATTTTTCCTGGAAATAGTAACATAAACATGGACTTAATAATTACAAATATTTTTAAATGTTTCTTATTTTCTGTGGAAGAATTACTTAAATCAGAATTCTTCTAAAGGTATCTATGCTTTTATGACTAAGATATATCAACCAACTACCTTCACAACACATCAGCAATTTATACTCTTACCAGCTGTCTAGGAAACTGTATGTTGTTCTCATGCCCCAAAACACAATTTAGTGTTACATATTCTCTCTTTTGCCATTTCATTTGATAAAAATGTACTATTTTTAATTCATTTGCTTATAACTGTGACCACCCATATTTCAGGTGTTTATTCATTTCCTAAAAAGTAACTTTTTATTTCTGTACAATTTTAAATTTATGGAAATTTTCGAATCAGTGCAAACAACTTGTATATACTATTTACTCAGATTCACCGTGTGTTAATATTTTAAGCCATTTTCAATTATGTCTTCCTTTACACATAAGATAAAATATGTGCGTTTACAAATTAATTTTTCTGAATTATGTCAGTTATTTGCAGTACCGATGTCCTTTATCCCTCAACACTCTGGTAAGATCTATGAACATTTCCTTCTCTCTAGCTGTAAATATAGTAAGTGAATTCAATCAACAATCTGGTAATAGAATATAAGACTATTTGAGAGGAAAAGCCCTGTTATTATGGAACAGCTCTAATTTAAAGAAGAAAGATAATTAATATATGTAGAAGGAATAACACGGCAGAAAAAAATTTTCAAAACTTGATGAATATACTCATTTTGTTAAGAATTAACAATTGTGTTAAGACCACTAGATGTATGATTGAAGGAAAACTGGATAGATGATGTTCTTGAGAAACCACACATATTACAATCCAAATTTTATAACTAAAGCAAACGGTAAATCTTAATGTCACAAATAGCAGAATCAGTAAAATGTTAGGTAAACAATATCACCTAGTCTATCTAAAAACTTTGAGTCTTTTATTATCACATTTAGATATGAATTCCACTTTATATGAAATAAAGAAAACAAAAGAAAGAAACAAATTGTATCTCAATGGAGCACCCAGAAAATTCCTGAAAGTGGAACATTCTGGCTTGGTCATTTCAACAAAACAATGAAAGTAAAGTTCTATGAAAGCCTGGGCAAAATGCAAGAGACGTAATCACATGCAGTATGTGGTTCATGACCGGAAATGGGTTTCTTGGGGGATAAATTTTGGAAATTTAAATAATTTGGGGGTACTAGCTTAGAAACAAATAACAGGTGAAAATTCTTGAAGAAGTGGCTTGCAGAACATTATGAAAAATATAATCCCATTGTGGTGTGCACATATACAGACACACACACACATACACACACACACAGAAAGATTTGGAAGAATAGAAATTAAGACTTTATGCTCAGATGATTTGGCAGAGATATTTATACAAAATTATGGAACCAATTTATTTTTATTTTGCATATATTTAAGAAAATAGGAAGAGATGGATCTGCCAAATTTTCATTATTGAAATGATATAAACTTCAAGTCAAAGCAAGTTAATAATAATAAAATGCCAGCACTTTGGGAGGCCAAGGCGGGCAGATTAGGAGATCAGGAGATCGAGATCATCCCGGCTAATATAGTGAAACTCCGGTCTCTATTAAAAATACAAAAAATTAGCCGGGCGCGGTGGCGGGCACCTGTAGTGCCAGCTACTCACGAGGCTGAGGCAGGAGAATGGCGTGAACCCGGGAGGCGGAGCTTTCAGTGATCCAAGATCGCGCCACTCCACTCCAGTCTGGGCGACAGAGTGAGACACCCCCTCAAAAAAAAAAAAAAAAAAAAAAAAAAAAAAAAAAGAAGAAGAAGAAGAAGAAGAAAAGAGAAGTTGGAGTTTGAAGAAACTGAGGCAACAAGATTTTAAGGGGAAATGGAGTAAACAAATTGAGAGGAAGACTAAAGATAACAAATTAAAGAAAAAGGAGCAATTTGGGAAACCACCCTAAAGAATAGAAGTTTTGGGAAGGTAGATGCATAATAAAGACTTCTAGAAAGATATTTGTGGTGAAGTGTAATTCTCTCCTGAGAATCTTCAAACTTGTTAGGAGAAACCAACACTGTTTTTTAAAAGTTCTGGAGCAGATGTGCATGTGGGTTTTTGTGTTTCTATGTATCTGTGTGTGTGTATTTGTGTACATGTGCTACAGAGACAGTGGATACAAAAGTATCCAGAGTTGGGCTTCCAGGGAAAAAATGGTACAGTCTCATTTAATACAATGAAGCAGCTGAATATTAAATATATTAATTAATTAAAAATTGTTATGCTATTATGTTTCTGAGGTAGAAAATTGTACCATTTTATATAATTTCTTCATTTCTGTAATTTGAAAAGTTTCTAAGTAAAAATAAGCTTCTTATAAAATACATTTGATTATCATAAGATCACATTTTGGAGCCAGGCAGTCATTTCAGACGTGAGAGTTAAAGGAGAGCAAACCAGTGGTCCCCTCCACAGCAGGGACTCACCTTCAAAACCAGGGTCATCTGGTGCTGTCTTCTCAGATTTTTTTCTCTGTCTCAATGTTTGTCTTCAGTCTTCTTTCCCTTTATCATCTTTGCAACATTCCCAGATATCTGTCTTTCTGTTATTTTTTATTTTTTTGTGAAACTGTATTTTATTATTTCAGAATAGCTTTGTAAATGCCAAAATTTAAATCTTATTTCTTGCGGGGAGTCAAAAGCTACAATACCGAAATTGTGAAGTGCTGAGATTCACCTTTGTTTTGGAACTGAATCACCAATGTAATGCCAAATAATCTGACATTTAGCTAAACACTGTATTGCTAGTATATGACTGCAATTACTAAATATAATTAGGCAAATAATAATTAATCTTGATATGTCTTAGTACAATCTGTATCTTAACAATGTTTTTCAGTCTGCTCATATTTGGTGATTATATTCACAGCATGATTTTATCATAAAAAAGAGATTTACTCAGGGTGTATTTCTAAATACATAGAAGCTTATTTTGCTGGCCATGAAAAAACATCAGTATAATTTACTGCCTCCAAGTAACTGTTTTATTCCTGACGTCCTCTTTAAACCCAATTATGGTACTTTAGCTGTTTTCTGTATCATCATTGTTCTGAAGTCAGATTTTTGGCTCTGTTTAAATGATCAACATGACATAAAACATATAGATTAGTGTTACAAATCCCCAGAAACATGACTGGAAAGGACAACTTATTTGCAGGCCTCACAAAGTATTCTTCTGCAGATAGACAACCATATCTAACTGATTTGTATGGACAAATTGTTAAAACTATGTCTACATGAACTTTGTAAATTTAAATCAGTAGTCACAGAAAAGGCATGTAAAGCTGTGTGATGATTATGTCGACTTAACTGAGTAAATGAATGCCCTAATAGCTGGGAAAACTTTTTTTTCTTGGTCTGTCCAGAAGAGATCAGCATTTGAATCAGTAGACTGAGTAGCTCTCACCAATATGGGCAGGTATCATCTAATCCCTTGAAGCCTCACCTAGAGAACAAGAAGACAGAGAAAGAGCAAATTTTCTCTCTCTTCTTGAGCTGAGACATTAATCTTCCCATCCTCTGCTCATCTTCTGCTCCTGGTTCTTGATTCTTGGACATATATCATCCCCACTCAATTGTCGAGCCTTTGACCTTGGACTGGAAATTACACCATTGATCAGTTCTTCTGGATCTCTGGCCTTCATATTTAGACTGAATTACACCAACAGCTTTCCTGGCTCTCTAGCATGCAGATAGCATATTGTGGGAATTAGCCTCCATAACCATGAAAACCAGTTTCCATAACAAATTACATCTTCTCCATCTCTACATATCTTGTTGGTTTTCTTTCTCTGGAGAACCTTGACTAATATGAGATCTCAAGAGAGAATATGCATTTCTGTCTTACCTATTTCATTAAGTTTTGGGGAAAAAATCACATGGAGTAATACACAGATGTCTTGTTATGATATTGCCAAAAGTTTCGTTTATCACCTACCCCATCTCTTATCCTATAGATATTTTATGATTTTCACATCTTTCTAAAACACAGAAGTATACATATTGAAAACCACTTATAAACTATTTCTGGATTTAAAAAGAAGAATCAAATTGATATTACAAAATAATGTATAACAAAAATACTGCATATAATCCACTGTAACTTGCACCTGAATAGATATTATTATTAAAAGTAAATTGATAGATGTAAATGCTTGTTGGAAAAGAAACAAAATTGTAAACGGTGAAGAATCCCATGCAAGATCTAAAGAAAAGAATGATGAAGAAAACCAAGAGAAAATATCACATTAGAAATTGTAGTAATGAGAAGAGAAATTAGTAAAACAGAAGATGGAGGAATGACAATGGGAGCACCAAAAGCAGAACTGAGTTCTTTGAAATATTCCTATCAAATATCTGGGAATAAATATAACAAAATATACACTTTGTATGATAAATATTTTACAGTTTTATTAAATTCATCAACAGATGACCTCTTCTCCCCCAAATAGGAAACTATATCTTGTTCACACATGAGAAATCTCAGGCCTGCAAGATGTTCAGTCTCTATTTGTTACACAATTCCAAATAAAATTTCCTCCAAAATTTTTAACAAACCTAAAAATTCACTTAAAACATTATGAAAAGTAATGAGCCCAAAATAGCCAATATATTTTTAGAGAAGAAAAATAAAGAGAAATTAATTTGTCTCATTTGATATATTTAATAATGCACTTCAATGATTAAAATTATATAGCATTTGGATATATTGCATTTGGATAGTGATAAATAACTTTGTAGAAGAGAATAGAGATTCTGTATCCTCAGTTGTATATAAGGATATATTATATGGCATATTAGAGGGATATTAGAACATGACCTATGTAATAAGTGAAATGAAACAATTGTTCATCATATAGAAAGCATTTTGATTAAATTTCTACTTTATAAACCATACACAAACATATTTCTGCATGAATATGAGACCTATGTGTGAAAAACATAAGGACCAGATTATGACTAGGCAAATTTTCATGGTCCAAAGTAGAATAGCATGTAATAATCAAGAATGAAGATAAACATCAATACCAAAGAGTTTAAAGAAAACATCGACATGTGGAATGGCATGATGTGTTTTTAATACATTTTAAGTACATACTAATTTTTGTTTTGTTTACCGCTGCATATGCATTTGGTTGGATGAATATAATGTTTGGATAGTTGCTATATGTGGAGAGAGAATATATTTGTAATATATCTATACTATTTATTGAACTTGTTGACGCTTGACTCCTCACCACAGCCCATAGAAAATTTTGAATTTTAAATGTATTTGTATGTTCATTAACAGTTTTGTCTTTTTCTCCATAGTTATGGGTTTTAAAATGAGAAGAAGGACCATGTCCAGTTCATCACCCACTAGTGCTCAGCCCTAACAGTGCAACTCTGGTGTTCATTAAATAATTATTGAATGAATAAATCCCTATATTGTATACTCCCAATCACATTTGATATTATCTTTTTCTAATAATTGTATACTTATTATTTAAAAATTATCTTTGAACATTCATTTATAAGATTTATATATTCTGAAAAATTATTCCACTCCGTTTCAATCTTAATATATTTTTCTTCTACTATAGTTTTTTATTTAAAATAGTAGCATGTGATTATTTCCCTCTCTAGTGTGAAATAGAGAATTAATAATTATAAATTACTAAAGTTACTAAAAGGTATAAATACCTTTATATGCTTAATTTAATCATTATTCTCCCTTCTTTATATAGTATGTTCATGCTATAAAATAGGAATTTGTCGATTCCATTTTGTGTTCTATTACTGTATATTTTCTTCTTTATATATCACACTATATTTGGATTTGCATGTTTTATGTTGAGGGTTTTTTTTTTTGTAACCATATAACATGAACTTTTTTTTTCAGCCTTTATTTTAATTTCTGGGGTACATGTGCAGTGTGTCCAGGTTTGTTACATAGGTAAACGTGTGCCATAGTGGCTTGTGGCACAGATCAACTCATCACCTAGTTATTAAGCCCAGCACCCATTAGCTATTCTTCTGGATGCTCCCCCTTCCCCTGCTCCCCCAAAAGGCCCCACTGTGTGTTGTTCCCCCACAATGTGTTCATGTTCCATGTATTCTCATTGCTCAGCTCCCACTTACAAGTGAGACCATGCAGTTTGATTTTCTGTTCCTGCATTAGATTCCTGAGAATAATGGTATCCATTTCCATTTATGTCCCTGCAAAGGACGTGATATCATTTCTTTTTATGGCTGCATGCTGATCCATGGTATATATATACCACATTTTCTTAATCCAATCTATCGTTAATGGGCATTTGGGTTGATTCTATGTCTTTGCTACTGTGAATAGTGCTGCAATGAACATACATATGCATGTATCTTTGTAATAGAATAATTTATATTCCTTTGGGTATAAACCCAGTAATGGGATTGGTGGGTCAAATGGTATTTCTGCTTCTAGATCTTTGAGGAACCACCACACTGTCTTCCACAATGGTTGAACTAATTTAAACTCCCACAAACAATGTAAGTGTTCCTTTTTCTCTGCAATTTCACCAACATCTGTTGTTTCTTGACTTTGGACCTTTATATTTTTCTAGATGAACTGTCATTTAAAAAATAATAATAATAATAGTATATCCATCCATTAGAATTTGGCTTATAAAAAAACAACAGAAAGCCAACTCATATTAGCTTAAGACAGCATGGGTTTTATTTTTCTTACATAAGGAATCTGGAGGTACATGACCATGAAAGGAAACTAAAAAGTGAAGGTGTTTTTAGTCTGCCATATTGCAACACTGAATATAATTTGTATTTTGTTAGTAAGGAAAAAGCCAAATTTGCATAGTATAGAAAACTATTAATATTTACCATTGTGTAGTATTTTTAAAAGTTCCATCAGTTAATTTCATTAATTAAGGAAAAGTGTCTTCTTATAAGTAAAATGGGTATCTCTCAATTTCTTTATCCATGTGCCTAAAAGTTAATGTAAAACAATTATGATATATTTTAAAATATGGTTTATATCCTATGTATTTTGGTATGTCTTTAGTTAACTTTTCACTAATTGGCAATAATTTGCAAATATATGACCAGAAAAATATTTTTATTATTTTTTTTGGAGATGGAGTCTCACTCTGTTGCCCAGGCAGGAGTGCAGTGGCACGATCTCAGCTCACTGCAACCTCCACCTCCTGGGTTCAAGTGATTCTCCTGCCTCAGCCTCTCGAGTAGCTGGGATTACAGGTGCATACCTCCACACCCAGCTAATTTTGTATTTTTAGCAGAGCTGGGATTTCACCATGTTAGCCAGACTTGTCTCGAACTCCTGACCTCAGGTGATCTGCCTGCCTTGGCCTCCCAAAGTGCTGAGATTACAGGTGTGAGCCACTGCACCCTGCCAATATTTTTATTTTTATTGCTAAGCATATTCTGTTTCCCAAAGCACAAATTGTAGTGCCAATAGTGATTAGTCTTATTTCTATTTTCCTCCTTTTCATCTGCCTAAAAAAATAGGCATATTTTTAAGCTTAGTTATACTCAGTGCTTAAGTCAATTAAACATCTGAAAAGGCTGGGGTAGGTAGTCACAGAAAACAAAATGGATGCACTTAGAGTAAATACCTTATGGTTGCTTACATGTTAATTTTCTTATATCACAATCCTATATTTGAATTTATAAAAGGTACCTAATTTTGTTTGATTTTGTGAATTTACAAAGATAAAATTCACCTTGCTAATTTCCTGGCACATAATATCTACTATATAAAAAATTTGGTACTTGTTTGACTATATTAACAAAGTATACAATATATCTATTCTTTTTCTTAAAACTTCTTTCAATGTACAGTGTGCCTCTTTCTCTAAGAATTTCATTGTTAAAAAGAGAAAGCACACTTAAAAAATGCTCCTTATCACTGGGGATATTTTTTAAAGCC
This sequence comes from Macaca fascicularis, assembly GCF_037993035.2. Classification (NCBI taxonomy): domain Eukaryota; kingdom Metazoa; phylum Chordata; class Mammalia; order Primates; family Cercopithecidae; genus Macaca; species Macaca fascicularis. The sequence goes on from NC_088376.1 coordinate 76,989,018, forward strand.
ATTCATCTATTACAGGTGGTTATCTACTACAGGGATTTGTCAGTACCTTTCCCCAGGGTATTTTCTCAGCCAGCTTTATTTCAACTGGATGCACTCATTGAAGCAATTTATCTGCAGGTTGAGCATATCTCTTTTATCTAAGGAAGGCAAAAGAAAATCTGGAACATCAAATTCAGAAAGACATTCCTGAATTAGTTAGACACGTACCGAAGGTGATTATGCCAATGGTTGTAGTCATGAAATACAATGGCAAAGGGAGACGTCATGGAATGTATACGTGCACGTAGGCATTGGTAATCATGGCTCCAATCAAAACCTTACTGTTTTTGCTTAGAGGAAGATTTGTATAAAATTTTAATACACCACACACAATCTTAGTAACAGCTGATTATTTATGACATTTTAGAGGCAGATCATTAGCAGTGTTTTGAGAGCTACTTTAATCAGAATTTAAGCTTTTACTTAAATTTTACAATATTTAATGGGGCTCAATTTCTGTAATCGAAGACTTGAAGTACATTTATCTGGGAGACTTCCGGTATATGCCTGTTTTCTCTGTATAATTATTAATAATGCAAGCTTTCACTCTAAGATATTTAATGACCAATTACATAAGCCCCTACTGATGGTAAAAGGAAGTCAATGATAAATACTATAACATATTTCTATGTGAAAACAAATATGAACTCATAGTAATATATTTTTGTGTAATGATATGGCTATTAACGATTTATATATATTCAAGAGAAAAAAAAAACCAGTATCCTTTTTTTGGGAGATCACTCTGTAAACAAAGAAAGATCTTCAAAATCTCACTGGCATGATTACTTTTCATCATATTTTCTTAAATTACCAAGGCATTTCATCACCTGTTAAGATAAAGCAGTTCATAGTATCAGCCTGGTACAGAAAGGATTTATTGACTGTGTAGTTTGGAATGTTACATAGTGATGAACATAAACCCTGCTTCTTGCCACTCACACTTCACCTTACAGTGTTGCAGCTGTGCTTAGCAACAGAATGCCAGATGGCACGGAGACATCAATTGATTACTACTCAAGAACAATGTCACTTATCAGAACAGATGACAGATAAATTGACAAAGACAATGCTATGTTTGCAAGCCTGAATAAAGAAGCACTTTAAGTAGATTTATGGCTGCATTTTAAAACATATACTCTTTGGAAACTTTTGTCTAAGGATAAAGCAACAAACAATTATATGCATATTCATGCTTTGCTAGAATCTTTTTTTAATGCTTAGATTTCTGTACTGGTCTACACATGTAGAAGATAATATAACATATCAAAGCTCTTTGTTGTATGCTATTGCAAACACCAAATTATCTAAACTCTGTTTTAAAAATGCATTCTTAACTATCTTTTTGTGCTGATCAGTTAACATTACAAACTTGGGCTGGAGAGAAAAGCAGTAGAAAAACTGCCTAAAGAATTCTGGAATTCACAAGCTGTCAGCATGAGTTATCTGTTCACAAAGAATGGCTTTTATGAGTAAGCCTTGTTTTTGTAGAAGACATTTATTATCACATTTGGCATCACTTTATGTAGCATATCTTGGATTGTTTGCACTCAAATCTTGGCTGTGCAATATATCTGATGGCCTGGAATGGATGTCAATGCTGAAAAACACACATGCCAGGTTTCTCAACTTAGCTGTGGTAAATAAGTCCTATTGATTTTCAAAAATAATATTCCTTAGAAGCTTCTTGATTATTGTAGCTTCTCAAATTTATTTGAAGAGATGCTAGTATGATAGCAGAAATTCCATTTCAACAAATACAGTTTATTGCTGCTTTTATGCAGTGCATGAATTGCTGATAACTATTGTTCCTGATAAAGAATGTGCATTTACTTAAGTTCAAATATAATATTGCTTTGGACAGAAAATTGATCTACTCCTCTGAAATGTTACCAAAGTGCCTCACTTCCAAGTAAAAGAAGAGTTACTTGGAAGACCTAAGAAGACTATTGGAAAAGACAGCTCCGTGGATCATGGCGCCTTCTGTGTTGAGTTATAATTTTAACTCAGCAAATGTAAATTTATTGTCCATAACCGACCTCATTGTCTCTCAGAACACACTTTCTTGCTGATGGTGGTGGCAGAGGAGTGGATCTTACGCTTGCTTCTTAAAACATAATTTGATCTCTTCTGATTTAAAACAGTTATTTTATTTTCACTTAAATATTCTGTCGATATAAAGTTGAAACACATTATCAGAACTATTTTCTGCTTCAAAGGGTCTCTTTCTGCCATGACTTTCTGAAGTTCAGTGCCTTGCTTCAGTGTGAAGCATTTTAGTCTTTATCAAAGGTATTATCCATACACATCATCTTGTCCTCACTGACCTTTGCACTGGCCATCAGTCCTGAACTGATGGCTGCAGGTGTGCCCGTAGTTCTGACTGGTTCTAGATTATCAGGCTGGCATTCACTGAGGATGACTGTGTAGCCCCCCACCCCCTCCCCCCGCCAGTCCCAGATCACAGGTTTATCTGATTATGTGCTTCTCTGATTCTAATTTAGGGTGTCTTACAGGTCACAGGTCTTCCTGGTATTGCCACATATCCAAGAGAAAATGAAGAATTTCTGCAGCTCTTGCATGCCTCAAGCAAGCTGAGAGATCCTTGTGACACCGTTTTTGCCATTCCTTCTGCAGGTGCATGTCAGGCGCTATTTCTAGTCTTCTTGGTTATCACATACCTCAGGGATAAGGTCTCTTTCAGCTCACCCCTTTCCCAACCTTGGATTTATTTTATCTTTTCTCAATTGAAGGCTTGGGGCCTGGGTCCTTATCAGAGATCTCAAGACCTTAAGTATCTGGATATTTATATTCCTAGCACTGTTCAAACATTTATTTCCTTTCTAAGTCACAGTGAAGCTGCCATGATATCATTTATCTATTATGTCCTCTATATACTTTGGCTTTGGAAAGAGCCATGCTCAGATTTTTAAGTTCCATCTAGATTTGAAATGAAATTTCTAAAATGTAGGGGGAAAATTAACAACACCTATTATCTTTCTGAAAATGAAAAAAGACATCTAACTTAAAAGTAAAAGTTGAACAATAAATACTTTATTTAGGCTGTATTTGACCTTGCTTTAATACAAAGCATGCCATTATTTCAATAGGTATGGAAGCCGGGGTACAACCCAGTTTATTAGGAATAGAATTCTATTGCTTTAATCTACAAAATATAATCTCGATTTCATCCTACCTCAGTAAGACTTTCCCTACTGGAAAAGACAAGTACTCTTACATAAGTGTGCCATTTAATCCTAGAAGTTGAAAGCTGAATATTATCAAACTTGATTGTTCTACCCACTTGCCATTTCTCAAAATTTGGCTATATAAAATCTGGAACCTAACTTGTATTATCCCATATGAACACTAGAGGGAAGTATGCCTTTCCCTAAAACAGTAGTACTTAAAACAGTACTACCCTAAAACAGTAATTGTGCCTCAGAATCACCTAATGGGCAAATTAAAGCATATTGCTGACCTCCATCCTCAGAGTCTCTGATTCTATAGGGCTGAGATGGGCCCATGAATTTACATTTTCTTCATTAGTAGCTTTGCCACCAGCACAGGCAGCGCTTTCTTTGAGCAACTGTGCATCATTATCCTGTTGTAACTCACAATGGCATCTGGCTCAAGAGTGATGGAGATGTCCTCATATCTTAAACAGTAACAAAACTCAGTGTGATATTCTTCTCTGACTTCCCACTTCGCAAAAGTGGCATCGTGTCCACATTTCCAGCTGAAAATTTTCTTTCTGGCCTTCATATTGGCTCTGGTCTTTTCCAATAAATCCCACCCCTTTCAAATATTCTCTAGGCCACAACACTTAGAGCTTAAGATGTTGCTCTGGGTATGTTCATTCTGTATCTGAAAAGAGGCTCAATATGTTGACAGTTCAGAGTCCTAGAAAGAAGATTTACAGGTTATTTTATAATTCCCTCTTTTTCTTCTTACTTTCCCTGAATAACCTGTTTCTTCCTTGGTATGCATGTATATATGTTTGTTTTCCTAAAAGATAATGACCTTGAGCTCAAATAACTAGGCTTCTGGTTTTTATTCTAGGGATTGGTAATGATTCTGTGGTGTGGATATAAGTCCTTATGAATAACAGATCTGGGACTGGACTCCATAGTGCAATCACTAAGGTCTTTCCTGTGTGTATCACTGTAAGTTCGTGAATTCTCTTGTGATGTTCAAAGGGCCTACAATTGTGCAAGAAGTAAATATTGAAGTGTCCACATTGGCAATTTTGAATAAAGCTCAGAAAAATCTCACAGCATGTGTGAGAATCACTTCCATGGGATGATTCACAGGCAACCTGCTGGAAATTGTTGATGAAGACCTTGCCGAACAACAATAAAAAGCATAAGCTACATGACTTCTCAAACCAACTTACGTAAGGCATGTGCTCATGTGAGAACTGGTACACTTCAAGCCTTGGCTTGCCTTCCGTGGTGCTCAGTGAGAGTGGTAGGGCTCATGCTGGCCAGGCTTATGATGCTGTATTTGCTTCTTGACACATGGTCACTGTAAGTTTCAGCACTCACTATTGCAGGTTTCATTGTCTTCTTCTAAACTCTATTTCAGGCCAGATGAGGTATATCTTCTAGGGGCTAAGCTTCACATCTTTACCTCATTTCTCCAATTATTGATGTGAGATAAACATATGTCCTGCCATTTAAAAGGACTTCTCTTTTGCTTTTCGAGAATATTTTTGATATGGTTTGTCTGTGTCCCCACCCAAATCTCACCTTGAATTCCTACATGTTGTGGAAGGGACCTGGTGGGAGGTAACTGAATCATGGCAGCAGGTCTTTCCCATGCTGTTCTTGTAGCAGTAAGTCTCACGAGATCTGATGGTCATTATAAGAGTGAGTTTTCCTGCACAAGCCTCCTTCTTCTCTTGTCTGCTGCCACGTGAGACATGCCTTTCATTTTTCCACCATGGTTGTGAGGCTTCCCCAGCCATGTGGAACTGTCAGTTCTCCATTAGACCTCTTTCCCTTGTATGCTGCCCAGTCTCAGGTATGTCTTTATCAGCAGTGTGAAAGCAAATTAATACAATTTTATTCTCTTACAAAAGCTAAATTTTATAAATCAAAACTTGACTTTAAAACAGACCCTTGAAAAGCCTATATTGTAAGGGCTTTTCTTCTTCTTTTTATATTCCTGCTATGTTAAATTTCCTTGAGGCAGCATATATAGCCCAGATGCACCCTGGAACTTGCGCAATTCGAGCACTGGGATCTTAGGTGTAGGAAGGCAATAACTTTGACTTAGTGCTATCATTTCTGCTAAAGAATAGCTAAGGCAAAATAATTAACGTAAAAAATACTGAAAGCACTATTCAGTAAACAATGTTTTGTGTCAGAAACATGCTACAGTACCACAAGCGGGTAACGCCCCTTTATTGATTAGCGTATAATAGCTCCAGGACACTATTTTTTTCTGATATAGACATGGGGTTTTACAGACCCTTTTAGCCTCAATGCTTAGTACAATAATTTGATTATTAAAATTCTTAATATATTTTCACTGAGTAGGATAAGACAAAAAAAACAGGAGATCCTAGTCATTTTAAGTTTTCATATTCATAGAGAAAATGGCAGTAATCTCTGGAATTGTAGATTAATCTAGCACGGAAGTTTTCAAAGTTTTGAGATTTTGGACACCTTTACATATTTAAAAAATATTGAGGATTTTAAATATTTTTAAAATATAAATTATACCTATTATTAAAGCATATTGCTTTGATAGACCTTTTTAAAAAAAAAAGCATGTGTGAGAATCACTTCCATGGGATGATTCACAGGCAACCTGCAGGAAATTGTTGATGAAAACTTTGCCAAACAACAATAAAAAGCATAAGCTACATGACTTTAAAAATTAGACCTTTGAAAATTTTTTCAAAAACTTAAGAATTAATTTATTTAATTCAGTAGTACACTTATGTGTTAACATAAATACATTTTTATATAAAATAACTCTTTTTCAGATCAGCAAACAGTATAATCGTAAGAGTATCATTGTTTCATATTTTTGAAAATTCTTTTAACTATCTACCTTAATAAAAGACAGCTGGACTCTCATATCCACTTGTAAGTTCAATCTGTTATGATACCACATGTACAGCCTCTGGAAAACTTCACTATACATTATTCAGATAATAAATGTGAAAAGGCAAACAAGGTCTCAGTATTAGGAAAAGAGTTTGACTTTATGAAAACCCTGAAAGGGTCCTTGGGAAATAGAGGCATCTCTGATCACATTTTAAAAACTGTTGGCCTCATTGTTCATGGATGGTTCTGTAGTTTTCTTATAGACACTAAATACAATTCTCAACAATTAAAAAAATGTAAAAGTAAATAGATAAGCAAAAGAAAAAAAAGGAAATATAGGGAAAAACTATTCATTCTCTCTACGTCTATTTAAGTCATACCCTTATAAATTTACCTATATGTTTAAAAAATTTTCCTAAACCAGAGTATATTTAATGTGAAGTACAAATTGAAGGAAGAAAAACACAGTTTCCACATTTTTGTATCGATTTGTTTTGCATGGTACATTTACAAAGGTATGGTTAAAAAAATGTGTATTATATTTTTCTTAATGAGAAAAATATGACAACTTAGGACCACATAAGAATAATCAAAATATCATACAATTATTAAATTTTAGTTTTGAATGCTGTCATTTATTTCAATAAAAGTTCCAGATATATTGAAATTTTAATAAAATGGAGACATCAAAACACTTGAAGCAACTCTCAAATGTGCCTAGGTAAAAAGTGTTTGTAATTCAGTTTTGAAATGTAAAACTGAAAGATAGGTGGCACATAAATTGGCATATAATTCATCAGCTGTGGTTTGTAGTCTTAAAGTTCAATAATGACTGCCAGTATAATACATATGTAGCTAGGTGAGAATAGTTATTTGTAATATCGAAATACAAAGCATACAATGAAATTAAAACATTCAGAAATATTTGTGTATGTTCGACATGGTCTCGTATCTTCTTCCACTGAGTTTTTGGAAAGTGTGTTTTTGTAAGCAGAGTGGTAAATGAGAGACATACACAAAACAGAGAGTAATATAAATAAGCTAGGACCTAAAATATGCTAGAACCTTTGTGTCTTTCTCCATACATAAATCAGAGAAACAACATTGATGTCAGAATTGAGACTCAGACATTCAAATATTAGAGATTTAATATCTCAGTATTAAAGAACTGAGAAATATGCCATTATGATCTGTGTTTCTGCCAGTTATTTGTATTTACATTATATGTGATTTATTTGACTTCCTTGGGAATTATCACTCAAGATTCCAAGTCACTAGCTCTCTATTTATATTATCTAAAGTCTTTGACAACTCCAGTTTGATTAGTCTTGTTCCTTTGAATAACAGCTTTTATTTTTTCCTCAATGGTTCATTTTACCTGTTCTGTAACCTGTAGTTAGAGAAGAATTAGTATAGCACCTCAATTCATATATCTTAATATAACCATTTATTTTTCACTTGAAATAATATTTTTCTTCATGTAAGGAAATGAAGTTATTCTCAAATGATAGACTGGAGAGCTCTGTGGTTAAACAGTAAAATTGTATGGAGATCTAGAAAATACCCTGGGCTTAAAGGTATTTACCAAACAAAAGGTGTTTGTAAAACAAAAGGTGTTTTGTAAACACCTTTAAGCCCAGGGTATTTTCAGCTTCTTTTAAAATAAAATGAATAAACTTTAAATTGATACATTCCATCAAAATCTTCTCTTGAACATATTTTACCTCAAAGATTGAAACCACCAAACATAATAAATATATTCACTGGGGAATACATCATCCAAAGCAGTGCCACTAAACATTTCTAAAAAAACTCACCACATAAGCTTCCTTCATAACAGAAGGATCTGTTATTCTCTGAATGTACAAGTAGTATGTGATCATGAACATCTCATTATAAGCATCTGTGCAAAGTTTCCAGATTCATGCCATGATTCCTACATATTGGATAATTTATCATAGTGCCATCTGCTTAAAAAACATAGTTGCCAACATGGATGGATTATCAGAAAAAATAAATTATTTTGTGTCTTTATGTAAATGCTTTTGATGATATATGCATGAACATTCTGCATAGATCATTAGCTTTTCAAAGCAAAATAACGTTGTAAACATGGAAAAACCTTTGAAAATAAATTTAATTCCAATCAAAGTAATAACTCTTAACCAAAATGATAACCAAGTATCAGTTGTTCTGGTCAGTTCATGAAAAAATGCATAGAAATAAGCAAAGTGATATTTTGAGAAAAATGTTCCATCTCTAAACATTTGTGTTAGTCTCATATAGTTACAAACTTGTTTTCATAGAAACATAGTAAATACATATGGTTACTTAATTTGTATGTAAAATTTCCTATTGCAATTTATTTGTAATTACAATTATTGTCCTTTAGAACTAAAGAACATATTTTAAGTGATTAACACTGGAAATAAAACGCAGTGCATCCGAACTTTGCTATATCACAATTTGTTGAGAAAATGACCTAAAATTGTAGTTCACAGACAATCTGGATGCAAGGAAATTTGAAGTCAGCTAGTCAAACTCCTTTATTTTAGAGATGGGAAATTATTATTCACAGTGATTAAATGTTCACTGTTACAAAACCAGTTGTATTAGTCAGAGGGATAGAATACCACACACACACACACACACACACTCATGTAGACAGAGAGATAAAAAATTATTCTAAGGAATTAACTCATGTACCTTTGGAAGTGAATGTCCAAAATTTGCAGGGTTGGCCACCAAACTGGAGTCTCAGGGAAGAGATGCAGTCTGTATTCAATGATAGTGTGCTGGCAGAATTCCTTCTTGCTCTGGAGAGGTCAGTCTTTGTTCCATTCAGGCCTTCAAGTGATTGAATGAGACCCACCCATATTAGTAAGGTCGTCCGCCTTATTTGGTGTCCAGTGATTTAAATGTTAATCTCATCCCATAAACTTTTTCACAGAAATATCCAGAACAGTGTTTGATCAAACATCTGGGCACCATGGCCCAGCCAAGTTGATACAAAAAATTAGCCATTCACACTACAGTTTACATTGCACTTTCAATGTTCTATTTCCATTGCTCAAGGAACTCTTTGGGTATTTATACATTTCCTTTCATGGTATTTCTTACACATCACTCTCCCTTCACAGAATTTAATATATACGAAATTGCCATTACAAAGTATATTCTAAAAATATACTGAGTATATGACTTCCCTATTAAATGGGCTGAGATGTCTGTTTGGGTTCAATAACAAGTTTCAGATGTTATATAGATCCTAGATAATAAGGATCTATAATTTCTAGAATTTTTCATGCTGGTTATACTTTAAGTAGGATCATAACCCTAAAACTATTTAGAAAGGAGAAGGGACCTTAAAACTAAGTAAAAGTAATAAACTAAGAGGTTTGTGCCACAAATATTCAAAGGGGTCTTCTTGAGTATACCTAACACGAAGAATTTCAATAAAGGTACACATCAGCCCTTAATATAAAATTATTTTGCACTTCTGTGTCCTTATTTCTGCTATTTCTTTTCTGATTTTCAGTTCATTCTCATTCTCCAAAACAAAACTGAACCATCACCCACTCCTCTATTTTTTGGTGGCTCCTTCCTCTGCTCGCAGAGCGACTTGTTGGTATTTTCATATTTCAATCCAGACAACTTCCTGTAACATAGTTTACTCATTTAAGTGAATCAATATTATTTTCTATAACAAAATTCCAACACATTTAGCATTTAGTTCCCTGTAAGAAGCATTTATATATTCAAAGTTTCTTTCTTTTTTTTTTTTGACGGAGTCTCGCTGTGTCGCCCAGGCTGGAGTGCAGTGGCGCCATTTGGGATCACTGCAAGCTCCGCCTCCCGGTTTCACGCTATTCTCCTGCCTCAGCCTCCCAAGTAGCTGGGACTACAGGCGCCCGCCAACACGCCCGGCTAATTATTAAATCAAAAGTTTCTGGAACTATGAAAGGAAATCTTTTCATCATTTAGGATTGGTCTTTAGCAATTTTATTATCCGAAACAATTCAACTTCCTGATGATTTTCACGATGACAACAACTATGCAGATATTTGTTAACATTTATTTTCTTTATTAAAAAAAGAATATAGTCGTCTTTCAGTATCTTCAAGGGATTCATTCGAGGACTTCTTGCAGATACCAAAACCCCGCAAGTTTCTTACAGTTGATTCTGTATATCCATGGCTTCTGCATATATTGACATGGAGGGACCACTGTAATGTCTTCTGTAATGTTACAGTTTTAGATGTAATATCAAAGTTTCTTTCTGGATTTTCTCATTTACTAATTGCTGAAATATTTGCCTTTAATTGGATCATTAATTTTAATCATGGTTGAATCATAAATATTTAAAATATATAATATTTTCATAGGTGTGAAATATTTGACAAAAGGTACTGTGCCTATTCACCCCTTTTTTACTTTTTTAACCTTTTTTTTAATGTTGTGGGTATATAGTGGGTGTATATATTTATAGGGTACATGAGATGTTTTGATGCAGTCTTGCAATGTGAAATAAGCACAGAATGGGGTATCCATCCCATCAAGCATTTATCCTTTGAGTTACAAACAATCCATTTACACTCTTTAAGTTATTTCAGAATATTCACCACTTTAGCAATGGCACCTGCCATCTTCCATAATAGGTACTACTAAATAATTATTATTTTAAAACAATAAATACATCAGATACACTATGTGACAGCTATTAAGGTAAACTGATTTTGGATTTCCATCAAGACAAACCATAATAAAATTACAAATTTCTTTTTATGCTATTCTTAACCTTTTATTATGAAAAGGCTCAAACATATATAAAAGTTGAAATAGTTATATACTGAACACCCTAATATCTACCACCTAGATTCTACGATTACTATTTTGCTATATTTGTTTTATCCCATATCTATCCATCCATCTACTTATCAATCCATCTTAGCTTTTTGATACATTTCAAAGTCAGTTGCAGACCTCAGTACACTTTATCCCTAAACACTTTGGCATGCATATCATTGACCTGAGTTCAATATTTATTTGTGGACTTTTTTGAAGTAAACTTTACCACATATCACTTTTTTTTTTGTTTTGTTTTGGTTTGTTTTGTTAAAAGTACTATGCCTTTCCTATCAAGCTCTTTAATGTAGAGAACTGCTTCTTACTCACCTCTATCCCCACCCACCAAATATCTAATAATGACACTGGTAATGAGTGATAAACAAAATGAAAATAATCATGTCTAACATATATCAAGTACTTTCTTTGTTCCAGGCACTGCTCCAAACATTTCAAATGATTTAACAAATTTATTTTTCTTTACATTCTACACCATTCTGCTATTAGCACACTTTTGCACTTTACTAAATTCAGGAGCCCTATACTGTCTTCTCTTCCATCAGAAAAAACGTTAAGATTTAAAAAGCTCTTACTTGAGAATGTTTAATAATATAAATGGACACATCACCAAAGGTTTTTCTTTTTTTAAATCCATCTAACATGGAAACATCAACACAAACCGGAAGAGATAATTATAAATCCATGCTGGCTACACTTGACATTTAGGTACATTTTATTTTGAAAGTCATAATTAAAATGAAATATTAATATGTTATGTGTGGGTAGAGCAACACTTTATAGTAAACACATCCACACGCACTTTCAAATTTTATGCTCTTTTTAAAAACCTGTGAGACACGTAGGACATTTTTAAGTTCCAACTGCATAAAGAAAATCTCATTGGTCTGGTTCAATTTTCAAGTGTGATCACTAAGGCCAAAACATCTCTTAGTTTAGGAACTGGCAGTTGCTAAATCCTAGTATAATCAAATTTTGTTGGAATAGTAGGAAAAATGATCTCATCTGATAAAATTCAGGGCTCCTATGGGGTCTATTGATATGACAGTATCCTTTAATGTCTTTAAAATGTCTTTTTCTTTTTTTTTTTTTTTGTCATTGGGAAGCCACTAGGTCTTAGTTCTCTCGTGCTGGGTAACAAATTATCACAAACAAAAAAATAGAAGGCTTAAAACAACCAGGATTCATCATTTCACAGTTTCTGTGGGTCAGGAGCCTGAGCTCAGCTGAGCTTTCTTGTGTGCCTAGCATTTCATAAGGTTGCAGCATAGGTCTGCCAGGGCTGCATTCTTATCTGGATGCTTGACTGAGAAAGGATCTATTTTCAAGCTCACTCAAAGTTTTGGCAAGATTCATTTTTCTTCACAATTGTATGACTAAGTGCCCCAGCTTCAGACTGGGTAGTGGATAGAGCTCACCCACAGCTGCTGTAGGTTGCCCCCAATTACTGCAGGTGGCACCTTCCTTGTCATGTTGAGTTTCCTAACATGTCTGTTTACTTCATCAAGCCACTAAGGAGTGTCCCTAGAGCCAGTCTGAAAGCAAGATGGAGTCTTACATAATATGATATATCCATAGGAGTGACATCTCTTCACCTTCCTTTGCCAAACTCTATGTATTAGAAGCAGGCTACACCTCCTGTCCACAATCAAAGGGAGACTATTACACAAAGGTGTGAACCTCGGGAAGACCCAAGCTTGTTGGGTGTATGTATTCCATAAAAACAGGTTTTATCAGTCCTAGATGAAAACAGCAGAAATAAAACTTTCTCTGAAGTTTTAACATCACTAGCAAATGATGACTCTAGTATTTAAAAATAAATCACTCTTGTTCCCAGAATTAAAACCTGTATATGATGAAAACTTTATATCTGGCTCTTTTTCTTGGCTCTTTGACTTCAGTTACACAGCTTAGCAGCATGAGTCAGTTCAGCCCTGGCTTCAAGCCCCTTCCCAGCTTCATCCCTGGCCTTCACTCAGTATTCACCACTGTACCTAGCTGGCAGATGATGTGTTTCAGATGCCTGCACTCCACACCTGCTTCTGAAATTTAAAATACAGAAAGCATGGCATGGGAAATAGGCCCACAGGAGACTGGGAAGAGAGACCCCAAGGCAAGCAGAAAGTAACTCAACAGAAAGCAGAGGAAAATCAACTGAGGAACAGAGAAAATAAGATGATAAAATGAAGGCGATGGCAGGGGTGGAGGGAGACTCTTCTCTTTATGTTCTACATGTTTTATCTGGAATATTTTTAAAAATGCAGACGTGGCTATAAGTACAAAATTGTAGGTGGCAAATTGATACCCTGAAGGCTGCATATTTTAAAGATGTAAATGTATGTGAAGCAGGCTGCAGGCTGCTCCTCCTCCATTAGGAAGGATGGTGGAGGTGATTCTGGTGAATGGTGAGCAAGGATGCAATATGGAGACTTAGATGGAAGGGCAAGCAGTTCAATGGTAGGCCAAAGCAATCCTCAACATGAAGGGACCAGGAACTGAGGTTTGGTCCTGAGGCATATAGATAAGCATCAAAGAGACAGCTAAGCAGTAAGGTCTTTGGAGTATTATTCTGGGAAAATCTCTAAGAAGGATGTTGTTCTTGAAGATAATGCTTGCCACGTGGTGAGCTGGCTGCACATGTCAGGAGTATAACAGACCGTGGCAGACAGAAGATGTTTCCTACAGCATCAAGAAATCCTGAATGCCCTCTGCTTTAGTCATCCAATGTGAGGCTACTCGTTCATTCATCAAATATAGCAGTCAATAAAAGAGATGAAAACACTTTCTTTTGTGGAATCTAGCATTTTAGTCAAGGGAATCAGACTCTCATATAATAAATATGTACATTAAATAATGACAGTTGATAAGTCCCATGGAAAACAACTAACAGGGCAAGGGGTTTCAGAAGCATTGAGTTAATTATAAGATAGGCATCACTGAGAGAGTGACATTTAAACAAATTATTGAAGAAAGTAAAGGTATAAGCTATACAGATGTGTCCTCAGGTGGAGTCACATCTGCTGTATCTGAGGAATAAAAAAGAAGTAAGTTTTCTAGATGAGACTTAACAAGGGGTAGGTAGTTATAGATGAGAACAGACAAGTAACAAAAGACCTTATCATGTAGGACCTTCTAGGACATTAACAAAACTTTGGCTTTTACCCTGAGTGAAATAAGAAACTATTGGAGTGTTTAGACAGGTAACAGGAGGCCTGGAAATTTTGCTGGTAAGATGCTGCACCTACAAGCAGGCTTCAGTGTCCTACCCTGTGACTGATTTCTTTCCTACTCTTTCTGACCTCCAAGCTGTAATAATCCTATCAAACATACAGAAATCTCCTGACCTTGTAGTTGCCCCTAATTCCAGCAGGTGATACTGCTGGAATATGATCTGGGAAATAATTTTCAGGGATTGACAAATACCTTTGCCTTTTAACCAAGCAGTACCTGATGAATGTGATTGAAAATTTAATTTTTTATGTTGATGTTTTTGTAGTATATGAACATAAAACAAAATCTAAGTCGGCAAAGGACAATTTTGATGTATTTGCAGGTCACTAAAATGTGATGATAGTGATCTGTATAACATCAAGTCAAGGACAGAGGCCGGTGATGCCTAAAATCATATTCTAATTTCACATATTTTCAGTATATGACTTTTAATTATTTTTAAATGGGAAATGACCCACCTCCAGCCTTCAGATTTTAATGTTCCCTAAACTCTTTTCCCTTTCTCCACTTCTTATTTTTATCTACACAGATGTAAGCAATTACCTGGTTGTTGGACAAAATCTATTGGTATGCATTTTTCTATTTGACAGAGCTAATCTACCAAAAAAATATAAACACTGGGGATTTTATTTATTCTTCCATCTCCATCTCAAACCAGTGTGAAACAGAAAACAAAACAGGAGCACTTGCTCTTCAGACTTAAGCTCTTCCCCAACTGAGTTCTGCCAGGCCTGGATGGAAGCTCAGGAGATACGAAGCCCACATGGTCTCACTTAACTCTATCAATTAAGGTAGCCTTATAAAACTGACATTTTGTACCTTTTTACCTTTTTTCTCAATTTGTTAGAAACATTCAGGTGATGTAAAATGTTTATTAGGCCTCTTTAAACTCTAGACGCTCTTTGGAAATTAAAGCAGACATTGGTCCCAAGATAATACAAGAAATCCGAACCCCTAGTAATTAAGATGGCTATATCATTGTGAAACCATGTTTTTTCACTGTTTTCAGCTTTGTGCTGAAATTTCTTGTCAATCTCATTCTTGTAATAGTAAAATGCTGCTCCTAGGTGAAAATGATGCCACATATTCCAGACTTCAAGCTTAATTCATTTTGATTTAGCTAGAAGAAGTGAGCACATGTTTATGTCTCTGTTAATAAAATAGATGACATATCTTAAAATGCAAATAAACAATACCAGCACAACCCATTTTTTTTTCAATTGAAGAAGATTTATGTATGGGGCATTTATGCATGATCTTAACTGTATAGTTCAATGAGTTTTGATCAATGTATATAGCATAAAACCAACAGGCAATCAAACTGTTCCATGACCTCAGGATGCCTCTAGTGTCTTTTACAGAATATGGTTTTTGAGGGCATAGGATTAAAATGTAAGTAGTGGAAAACCCAATTTAGAAGAATATCAGGATTTCCAGGCTCGGGTGTAGTTCAAAAACCATCTCTTCACACAAATCACATGGGAAAGTGGGAGTGTAGGTCTTACTTCTGCCTTAAGAGTACTAACTTATGGGAATGTGTTGTGAAAATAAATGCTCTAAAAGTGAAAAAAAATGGGTGGAACGCCTAGAACATTTAATCAAACCCCTAGAAGCAATACAACACCTACTTTTAATATCCCTGGATGAAACATCAATCTTTAACATCCATTTGCCCATTGTTGATTTGAAGGCAAAAGATTTCCCCTGAGATCTATGTTTAAGTTAGGTGTTTCAGATAGCTTTTTCCTTATTGTTGGATGAAATTGCTGGACATAGACAGTTAAGTTAGCAGAGTACCTCTTTAAATTTTCAACGGCCTCATGTGTGGCATAACAGGATAGTAAAGAGCTATATATGTGGGTCCTCTTTGTAGAAGAACTTCTACCAGTCTTGGAGTGTTCACTTTTATCATAAGAAAGGAAATATAAATTTACTTAAGAAGATAAGTTGCTCACTCGTCTTAGATATTTCAGCTGGATTTTTCCAGATAGTTATAATTAATATTTATTAATTATATGTCATTAATATGTCATTTTTTCCTCTCCTAAAATAGCTTAGCAATCTGCAACATTTATAAAAATGTGATGCAGGATTTTTCTCAGCCCCTTTACTGAACTTAGTGGAGGGGCGCCCTCCTACTCAGCCCATGGGCTCAACCCCTCATAGGAGAAAGCACATGAGTGAGCAGGTGTGGGATCCAGGCACCAATACAGGAACAAGCTCTGTGTGGGTCCCCCAGCCAGACCAGGCCTGTAGCCTCTGGGGGAATGCAGTGGCACCCAAGGGAGGGTGCCCATGACACCAAAGCCCCGGACGTTGTGTTGCAGTGCTCCCTTAGTTCTGCCATCCATGGACAGCAATGTGTTAGCAGCTCAGTTAACCCCTTGCCTCATCACATGAGGTGGCTACCCTCCACAGGCAAGGGAAAAGGGCCGATGTGACAGCCTTTCTGTGTACCCAGACTTAATGGGTCCCAAGCTACTGTCAGTGTCCAAGAAGAAGGTAACGTGGATGGTTGAAGGGTGGTGAAGGTGGAGAATTTTCTGAGCAGTGAAAATGGCCCTCAGCAGAGAGGGGAGCTGGAGAGGGGATAGGAAGGGCAGATTGTCTTCACCGAATTGTCTCTTATCCAAAGTCAGGTCATCTTCTCTCTACTGGTAGAATCTGGGCTCTTATAGGTACAGGATAGGGAGTGCATGCTGATTGGTTTGCGAATATGCAAAAAGACTAAAGTGAAAACGCCACTCAGAGGTGATCATGACAGTGTAGAAAACCAATTAGGAGAAGACAGGTATATTTAAAATAGATGAAGGGTGGAAATGAATCAGAGGAAAGCACACCAAACAGGAGGACAAATTCTCAGTCAGGTCTGAGGATTTAACTTTTAGCTTGGCTTTCAGGCTTCAAGCTGTATTTGGCTTGGACTAGGGTTACACCAGGTACTCCTCTCTCTGCCTAGGCATTTGCCTGCCTTCTGTCACTATCAAATGCAAATTGACTTAGTACTATAGCTTTAAAGATTTCATGTCTTAGGGAAACAAAATCTTTAAAGATTTCATGTCTCAGGGAAATAAAATAATCTACCCCAAACAAAACTCAAATAAAGCAAGTGTAATTGTAAATAATATGAAAATTTAAAAAATTTTAAATAGTATATTATCAAATACATAGTAAACATTAGGAGAAATTTCTTATCTTAAAAATTTTTTTTTCCATAAGTTGTTGGGGTATAGGTGGTATTTGGTTACATGAGTAAGTTCTTTAGTGGAGATTTGTGGAACCTGGTGAACCCATCACCAAGGAGTATGTACTGCACCATATTTGTTGTTTTATCCCTTGCCCCTTCCCACTCTTCACCACAAGTCCCCAAAGTCCATTGTATCATTCTTATGCCTTTGTGTCCTCGTTACTTAGCTCCCACATTTCAGTGAGAATATACAATGTTTAGTTTTCAATTCCTGAGTTGCTTCACTTAGAATAATAGTCTGTAATCTCATCCAGATCATTGCAAATGTTGTTAGTTCATTCCTGTTATGGCTGAGTAGTATTCTATCATATATCCATAACAGAGTTTCTTTATCCACTCGTTGATTGATGGGCATTTGGGTTGGTTCCACAATTTTGCTATTTTGAATCGTGCTGCTATAAACATGCCTATGCAAGTATCTTTTTTGAATATTGACTTCTTTTTCTCGGGGTAGATACTCAGTAGTGGGATTGCTGGATCAAGTGGTAGTTCTACTTTTAGTTCTTTAAGGAATCTCCACACTGTTTTCCACAATGGCTGTACTAGTTTACATTTACACCAGCAGTGTAGAACCGTCCACACCAACATCTACTGTTTTTTGATTTTTTTGATTATGGCCATTCTTACAGGTGTAAGGTGGTATTGCATTGTGGTTTTGATTTGCATTTCCTTGATCAGTAGTGATGTTGAGCATTTTTTTCATATGTTTGTTGGCCATTTGTGTATCTTCTTTTGAGAAATGTCTATTCGTGTCCTTAGCCCATTTTTCAATGGGATTGATTTTTTTTTTCTTACTGATTTGTTTGAGTTTGCTGTAGATTCTGGATATTAGTCCTTTGTCAGATTTATAGATTGTGAAGATTTTCTTCCACTCTGTGGGTTGTCTGTTTACTCTGCTGACTCTTCCTTCTGCTTTGCAAAAGCTCTTTAGTTTAATTAAGTCCCAGCTATTTATCTTGTTTTTATTGCAATTGCTTTTGGGTTTTTTTTGGTCATGAAATCTTTGCCTAAGCCATTGTCTAGAAGGGTTTTTCCAATGTTACCTTCCAGAATTTTTATAGTTTCAGGTGTTAGGTTTAAGTCCTTAATCTATCTTGAGTTGATTTTTTGTACAAGGTGAGAGATGAGGATCCAGTTTCATTCTCCCACATGTGGCTAGCCAATTATCCCAGCACCATTTGTTAAAAAGGGTGTCCTTTCTTCATATTTTTGTTTCCTTCATCAAAGATCAGTTGGCTGTAAGTATTTGTTTTTTTTTTTTTTCTGGGTTCTCCATTCTGTTCCATTGGACTATGTGCCTATTTTTATGTCAGTGCCACACTGTTTTGGTGACCATCCACCTTATAGTATAGTTTGAAATCAGGTAGTGTGATGCCTCCAGATTTGTTCTTTTTGTGTAGTCCTACTTTGGCTATGTGGGCTCTTTTTTGGTTCTAGATGAATTTTAGAATTGTTTTTTCTAACTCTGTGAAGAATTATGGTGGTATTTTGATGGTGATTCCATTTAATTTGTAGATTGCTTTTGGCAGTAAGGTCATTTTCACAATATTGATTCTACCCATTCATGAGCATGGGACATGTTTCCATTTTTCTGTGTCGTCTATGATTTCTTTTAGTAGTGTTTTGTAGTCTCCCTTGTAGAGGTCTTTTGACTCCTTTGTTTTGTATATTCATAAGTATTTTTTTTTCAGCTATTATAAAAGTGATTTAGTTCTTGATTTGATTCACTGCTTGGTCATTGTTGGCATATAGAAGAGCTACTGATTTATGAACATTAATCTCATATCTGGAAACTTTGCTGAATTCTTTTATCCATTCTAGGAGCTTTCTGGAGGAGTCCTTAGGGTTTTCAATGTAAATGAACATATCATCAGCAAACAGGGACAGTTTGACTTCCTCTTTACTGATTTGGATGCCGTTTGTTTCTTTCTCTTGTCTGATTGCTCTGACTAAGGGTTGCAGTACTACGTTGAAGAGAAGGGTGAGAGAGGACATCCTTGCTTTGTTCCCATTCCCGGGGGGCGGGGAATGCTTTTAACTTTTCCCCATTCTGTACTTTTTTGGCTGTGGGTTTGTAATAGATGGCTTTTATTACATTAAGGTATAACCCTTGTATGCCCATTTTGCTGAGGGTTTTGATCATAAAGTGATGCTGGATTTTATTGAATGCTTTTTCTGCATCTATTGAGATGATTGTGTGATTTTTGTTTTTAATTCTGTTGATGTGGTGAATCACATTTATTTATTTGTGTGTGTTAAACCATCCCTGTATCCCTATCATGAAACCCATTGACCATGGTGGATTGTCTTTTTGATATGTTGTTAGATTCAGTTAGCTATTATTTTGTTAGTGATTTTAGTGTCTATGTTCATCAAGGATATTAGTCTATATTTTTCTTTTTTGGTTGTGTTCTTTCCTGGTTTTGGTATTAAGGTGATTGTGGCTTCACAGAATTAATTAGGGAGGGTTCCTTCTTCTCTCTCTTGGGGAATATTGTCAAAAAAATTGGTATCAATTCTTTGAATTTCTGGTAGAATTCTGCTGTGAATCCATCTGGTCCTGGATTTTTTTTGTTGTTGGTAATTTTTTAATTACAATTTCAATCTCGCTGGTTGGTATTGGTCTGTTCAGGGTATCTAATTGTTTCTGATTTAAGCTAGGAGGGTTGTATTTTTCCAGGAATTTATCAATCTCTTCTAGGTTTTCTAGTTTATATGTGTAAAGGTGTTCATAGTAGCCTTGAATGATCTTTTGTATTTCAGTGGTGTCGGTTGTAATATCTCGTTTCGTATCTCAGTGAGGTTATTTGGAATTTCTCTATTTTTTTCTTTGCCTAATATAATAAGAAAGGACACCCTTTTCAACAAACATCTTTTTGTTTCATTTATCTTTTGCACTTTTTGTTTGTTTCAATTTTGTTTCTCTCTGCTCTGATTTTGGTTATTGCCTTTGTTCTGCTGGGTTTGGGTTTGGTTTGTTCTTGTTTCTCTAGTTCCTTGAGGTGCGACCTTAGATTGTCTGTTTGTGCTCTTTCAGACTTTTCGATGTAGGCATTTAAGGCTATGAACTTTCCTTTTAGCACTGCCTTAGCTGAATCCCAGGGGTGTTGACAGGTTGTGTCATTATTGTCATTCAGCTCAAATAATTTTTTAATTTCCATCTTGATTTCATTTTTGCCTTTTACCATTATGTAACGTCCCTCTTTATCTCGTTTAACCACTGTTGTTCTAAAGTTTGTTTTGCCTGATATAAGAATAGCTACCCCTTCTTCACTTTCAGTATCTTGCTAATGGTCTATTAATCTTATTTATTTTTTCAAAGAACCAGCTTTTTGTTTCATTTATCTTTTGTACTTTTTGTTTGTTTCTTTGTTTGTTTGTTTCAATTTTGTTTCTCTCTGCTCTGATCTTGGTTATTGCCTTTGTTCTGCTGGGTTTGGGTTTGGTTTGTTCTTGTTTCTCTAGTTCCTTGAGACGTGACCTTAGATTGTCTGTTTGTGCTCTTTCAGACTTTTTGATGTAGACATTTAAGGCTATGAATTTTCCTTTTAGCACTGTCTTAGCTATGTCCCAGGGGTGTTGACAGGTTGTGTCATTATTGTCATTCAGCTCAAATAATTTTTTAATTTCTATCTTGATTTCATTTTTGACCCAATGCTTATGCAAGAGCAGGTTATTTAATTTCCATGTATTTACATGGTTTTGAGGGTTCCTTTTGGATTTGATTTCCAGTTTTATTCCACCGTAGTGTGAAAGAGTGCTTGATATAATTCCAAATTTCTTAAATTTATTGAGGCTCATTTTATGGCCTGTCATATGGTCTATCTTGGAGAAAGTTCCATGGGCTGTTGAATAGAATGGGCATTCTGCAGGTATTGGATGAAGCATTCTGTCTATATCTGTTAAGCCCATTTGTTCCAAGATATAGTTTAAATCCATTGTTTGTTGTTGTTGTTGTTGTTGACTTTCTGTCTTGATGACCTCTCTAATACTGTCGGTGGAGTATTGAAGTCTCCTACTATTTTTGTGTTGCTGTCTATATCATTCCTTAGGTCTGTTAGTAACTGTTTTATAAATTTGGGAGCTCCAGTGTTAGGTGCACATATGTTTAGGATTGTGATATTTTGCTATTGGACAAGGCCTTTTACCATGATGTAATGTCCCTCTTTGTCTCTTTTAACCACTGTTGTTCTAAAGTTTGTTTTGCCTGATATAAGAATAGCTACCCCTTCTTCACTTTCAGTATCCAATTGCATGAAATGCCTTTTTCTACCCCCTTACTTTAAGTTTATATGAGTCCTTATATGTTAGGTGAGCCTCCTAAATGCAGCAACTAGTTGGTTAGTGAGTTCTTAACCATTCTACAGTTCTGTATCTTTGAAGTGGAGCATTTAGGTCATTTATATATATATATATATATTTTTTTTTGTTGTTGTTGTTTGTTTGTTTGTTTGTTTTTTTTTTTTTTTTTTTTTTTTTTTTGAGACAGAGTCTTGCTCTGCCGCCCAGGCTGGAGTGCGGTGGCCGGATCTCAGCTCACTGCAAGCTCCGCCTCCCGGGTTCCCGCCATTCTCCTGCCTCAGCCTCCCGAGTAGCTGAGACTACAGGCAGCCTCCCGAGTAGCTGAGACTACAGGCGCCGCCACCACGCCCGGCTAGTTTTTTATATTTTTTAGTAGAGACGGGGTTTCACCGTGTTAGCCAGGATGGTCTCGATCTCCTGACCTCGTGATCCGCCCGTCTCAGCCTCCCAAAGTGCTGGGATTACAGGCTTGAGCCACCGCGCCCGGCCAAGTCATTTATATTAAATGTTAGTATTGAAATGTGGGGTACCGTTGCATTCATCATGCTTTTTGTTGCCTTCATTGTTTGCTTTTTTGTTTTTTTTTACTTTTGCCTTTTAACTTGTATTTTTTTATATATATAGGTCCTGTGTGCTTTATGCTTTAAGGAGATTCTGTTTTGAGGTGTTTCCAGGATTTGTTTGAAGATTTAGCGCTCTTTTTTAGCAGTTCTGTTAGTGGGGTGGCTTGGAAATGGAGAATTCTCTCAGTTTTCATTTGTCTGAAAATGACTGTGTCTTTCCTTCATATATGATACCTAGTTTTGCTGGATACCAAATTATTGGCTGAAGATTGTTTTGTTTGAGGAGATTGAAGATAGGGCCCCAGTCCCTTCTAACTTGTAGAGTTTCTGCTGAGAAGTCTGCTGTTAATCTGATAGGTTTTCCTTTATAGGTTACCTGGTGCTTCTGTCTTACAGCTCTTAAGATTCTTTCCTTCTTCTTAACTTTGGATAACCTGATGGCAATGTGTCTAAGTGAAGATCTTTTTGTGATGAATTTCCCAGGCGTTCTTTGTGCTTCTTGTATTTGGCTATCTAGGTCTCTCATAAGACCTGGGAAGTTTTCCTTGATTATTCCCCCAAATATGCTTTCCAAGCTTTTAGAATTCTCTTCTTCCTCAGGTACACCGATTATTCTTAAGTATGGTCATTTAACATAAACCCAAATTTCTTGGAGACTTTGTTCATGTTTTCTTATTCATTTTTCTTTGTCTTCCTTAGATTAGGTTAGTTCAAAGACCTTGTCTTTGAGCTCTGAATTTCTTTCTTCTACTTGTTCAATTATATTGCTGAGACTTTCCAAGGCAATTTGCATTTCTAAAATTGTGTCCAAAGTTACCTGAATTGTTGAATTTTTTTCTCTAAGCTATCTATTTCATTCACTATTTCTCTCTTCACTTCTTGTATCATTTTTTGGATTTCCTTGTACCGGCCTTCACCTTTCTCTGGTGCCTCCCTGATTAGCTTAATCACTAACCTCCTGAATTGTTTTTTCAGGTATGTCAGGGATTTCTTCCTGCTTTGTATTCATTTCTGGTGAACTAGAGTGATTTCTGGGGTGTGCTGACGATCCTTATTTTATCATATTACCACGATTGGTTTTCTGGTGTCTTCCCATTTGGGTAGGCTCTGTCAGAGGGAAGGTCTAGGGCTGAAGGCTGTTGTTCAGATTTTTTTTGTCTCACGGGTGTCCCCTTGTTGTACTCTCCCCCTTTTCCTATGGATGCGGCTTCCCGTGAGTCAAACTGCAGTGATGGTGTTCTCTCTTCTGAGTCTAGCTACCCAGCAAGCCTACCCAGCTCCTGGCTGATGCTGAGGATTTCTGCACAGAGTCCTGTGATGTGAACTGTCTATGGGTTTCTCAGTTGTGGATACCAGCACCTGTACTGGTGGTGGTGGCAGAGGGTGCTGGCTCCTTGAGGGTTCTTAGCTTTGGTGGTTTAATGCTCTATTTTTGTGCTGGTTGACCTCTTGCCAGGAGGTGGTGCATTCCAGAAAGCATGAGCTGTAGTAATGTGGAGAGGGACCAGCAGTGGGCAGGGCCCTAGAACTCCTAAGATTATATGTCCTTTGTCTTCCATTACAGGGTACTGGAAGGACCATCAGGTTGGGACAGGGCTAGGTTGTGTCTGAGTTCAGACTCTCCTTGGGCGGGTCTTGCTGTGGCTGCTGTGGGGATGGAGTGAGATTCCCAGGTCACCAGAGTTGTGTTCCTAGGAGGATTACCACTGCTCCTGCTGAGTCATGCAGGTTGTCGGGGAAGAGGAAAAAGCCCGCAGTCACAGGCCTCACCCAGCTCCCACGCAAACCAAAGGGATGGTCTCATTCCCACGGTGCCACCCACAGCCTGTTTACAGGCGGAGGGTGGGCTTAAAAACTTGTCCGAGGCTTTCTGCCTCCCAGCTGCAAAAGAAAAGGGCTTCAGTTCTTCCCCCACCTGTGAAGTCTGCAAGCCGGATTCACACCCTCCCCTACGCTCTGGCC
The DNA here is from genome assembly GCF_037993035.2 of Macaca fascicularis. Taxonomy (NCBI): domain Eukaryota; kingdom Metazoa; phylum Chordata; class Mammalia; order Primates; family Cercopithecidae; genus Macaca; species Macaca fascicularis. The sequence continues at coordinate 77,013,284 of NC_088376.1, forward strand.
AGGAGGCTTCTCTCCCTGCTCAAATTGTTACAAAGTTCAGGTGGGGAGGTCCTTCTCCCGGTGGGGTTTTACCCCCTGCTCCTCTGGCCACCCTCTTGATGGATTCCTGTGGTGCCAGGCAGGAATGGGCTGCGGGGATTCAGTGAGCTTTCAGGGCCTCCCTGCTGCCTCCTCCATCCCTGTATTTCAATCAGCTCCGCTCTCTAACTTGACTCAACTCCAGGTAAAGTCGGGAACGTCTCCAACAAACAGACCTTCAGCTTCTCCGGTGGGTGGGTGTGTGTGAAAGGAGGGTCTCTCTTTCCCACTTCTGCAGTTGGGGCACTCACAGTATTTGGGGTGTTTCCCTGGTCTTGTAGGAACAGTCTGCTTCCTTCAGAGTGTCTGTGGGTCCTCTCAGGATTGCTGGTTCGTTCTTGCAGTCAATATGGAGCTAAAATTCACATTGCAAGCCTCTGCATACTGCTCTGTCCGGAGTCACAGTCTAGTCCTGCCTCCTGTCCGCCGTGATCCACTGTATCTCTCATATCTAAAATATTTTTAATATGGAGTTTTACCATGTTTATCCTTTGATGATGGTGATATTGATGACAAGAGAACTTAATCAATCTCTCTCCTAGTACCAGTCTCTGGGCCAATGTTTTGCATGCATAACCTCAATGCATCCTCACTGCAACTCTGTGAAATAGAAAGCATATTATTCCTGGCTTCTGGTTGAATTAACTGAGACTTAGCAACACTAAGTAATGCCTGAATTGGCTTATCTGAAAAAGTGGCAGACTCAGGGTCCAAAACCAAACAGTATTAATCCAAAGACGTATGCAGTTTCCATGACAGTATTTCTCCAAATATGGGCCATGAAAACTTTACATCATTGTCAATGGAAAATGAAGATTTTGTTCTCACACTGTGCCTTCTATGTGTTTGTCCAATGTTAATTCAATAATAACATTTTGACCATACTCAATTCTTTATTATTATTATTATTATTATTTATTATTATTATTATTATACTTTAAGTTCTAGGGTACATGTGCATAACGTGCAGGTTTGTTACATATGTATACTTGTGCCATGTTGCTGTGCTGCACCCATCAACTCGTCAGCACCCAACTACTCGTCATTTACATCAGGTATAACTCCCAGTGCAATCCCTCCCCCCTCCTCCCTCCCCATAATAGGCCCCGATGTGTAATGTCCCCCTTCCCGAGTCCAAGTGATCTCGTTGTTCAGTTCCCACCTATGAGTGAGAACATGCGGTGTTTGGTTTTCTGTTCTTGTGATAGTTTGCTAAGAATGATGGTTTCCAGGTGCATCCATGTCCCTACAAAGGACACAAACTCATCCTTTTTTATGGCTGCATAGTATTCCATGGTGTATATGTGCCACATTTTCTTAATCCAGTCTGTCACTGATGGACATTTGGGTTGATTCCAAGTCTTTGCTATGGTGAATAGTGCCGCAATGAACATACGTGTGCATGTGTCTTTATAGCAGCATGATTTATAATCCTTTGGGTATATCCCCAGTAATGGGATGGCTGGGTCATATGGTACATCTAGTTCTAGATCCTTGAGGAATCGCCATACTGTTTTCCATAATGGTTGAACTAGTTTACAATCCCACCAACAGTGTAAAAGTGTTCCTATTTCTCCACATCCTCTCCAGCACCTGTTGTTTCCTGACTTTTTAATGATCGCCATTCTAACTGGTGTGAGATGGTATCTCATTGTGGTTTTGATTTGCATTTCTCTGATGGCCAGTGATGATGAGCATTTTTTCATGTGTCTGTTGGCTGTATGAATGTCTTCTTTTGAGAAATGTCTGTTCATATCCTTTGCCCACTTTTTGATGGGGTTGTTTGTTTTTTTCTTGTAAATTTGTTTGAGTTCTTTGTAGGTTCTGGATATTAGCCCTTTGTCAGATGAGTAGATTGCAAAAATTTTCTCCCATTCTGTAGGTTGCCTGTTCACTCTGATGGTAGTTTCTTTTGCTGTGCAGAAGCTTTTTAGTTTAATTAGATCCCATTTGTCAATTTTGGCTTTTGCTGCCGTTGCTTTTGGTGTTTTAGACATGAAGTCTTTACCCATGTCAATGTCCTGAATGGTACTACCTAGGTTTTCCTCTAGGGTTTTTATGGTTATTAGGTCTAACATTTAAGTCTCTAATCCATCTTGAATTAATTTTCGTATAAGGAGTAAGGAAAGGATCCAGTTTCAGCTTTCTACTTATGGCTAGCCAATTTTCCCAGCACCATTTATTAAATAGGGAATCCTTTCCCCACTTCTTGTTTCTCTCAGGTTTGTCAAAGATCAGATGGCTGTAGATGTGTGGTATTATTTCTGAGGACTCTGTTCTGTTCCATTGGTCTATATCTCTGTTTTGGTACCAGTACCATGCTGTTTTGGTTACTGTAGCCTTGTAGTATAGTTTGAAGTCAGGTAGCGTGATGCCTCCAGCTTTGTTCTTTTGACTTAGGATTGTCTTGGCAATGCAGGGTCTTTTTTGGTTCCATATGAACTTTAAAGCAGTTTTTTCCAATTCTGTGAAGAAACTCATTGGTAGCTTGATGGGGATGGCATTGAGTCTATAAATTACCTTGGGCAGTATGGCCATTTTCACGATATTGATTCTTCCTATCCATGAGCATGGTATGTTCTTCCACTTGTTTGTGTCCTCTTTAATTTCACTGAGCAGTGGTTTGTAGTTCTCCTTGAAGAGGTCCTTTACATCCCTTGTAAGTTGGATTCCTAGGTATTTTATTCTCTTTGAAGCGATTGTAAATGGAAGTTCATTCATGATTTGGCTCTCTGTTTGTCTGTTACTGGTGTATAAGAATGCTTGTGATTTTTGCACATTAATTTTGTATCCTGAAACTTTGCTGAAGTTGCTTATCAGCTTAAGGAGATTTTGGGCTGAGACGATGGAGTTTTCTAAATATACAATCATGTCATCTGCAAACAGGGACAATTTGACTTCTTCTTTTCCTAACTGAATACCCTTGATTTCTTTCTCTTGCCTGATTGCCCTAGCCAGAACTTCCAACACTATGTTGAATAGGAGTGGTGAGAGAGGGCATCCCTGTCTTATGCCAGTTTTCAAAGGGAATTTTTCCAGTTTTTGCCCATTCAGTATGATATTGGCTGTGGGTTTGTCATAAATAGCTCTTATTATTTTGAGGTATGTTCCATCAATACCGAATTTATTGAGCGTTTTTAGCATGAAGGGCTGTTGAATTTTGTCAAAAGCCTTTTCTGTATCTATTGAGATACTCATGTGGTTCTTGTCTTTGGTTCTGTTTATATGCTGGATTATGTTTATTGATTTGCAAATGTTGAACCGGCCTTGCATCCCAGGGATGAAGCCCACTTGATCATGGTGGATAAGCTTTTTGATGTGCTGCTGAATCCAGTTTGCCAGTATTTTATTGAGGATTTTTGCATCGATGTTCATCAGGGATATTGGTCTAAAATTCTCCTTTTTTGTTGTGTCTCTGCCAGGCTTTGAATCAGGATGATGTTGGCCTCATAAAATGAGTTAGGGAGGATTCCCTCTTTTTCTATCGATTGGAATAGTTTCAGAAGGAATGGTACCAGCTCCTCCTTATACCTCTGGTAGAATTCAGCTGTGAATCCATCTGGTCCTAGACTTTTTTTGGTTGGTAGGCTATTATTTATTGCCTCAACTTCAGAGCCTGCTATTGGTCTATTCAGGGATTCAACTTCTTCCTGGTTTAGTCTTGGAAGAGTGCAAGTGTCCAGGAAATTATCCATTTCTTCTAGATTTTCTAGTTTATTTGCGTAGAGGTGTTTATAGTATTCTCTGATGATAGTTTGTATTTCTGTGGGGTCAGTGGTGATATCCCCTTTATCATTTTTTATTGCGTCTATTTGATTCTTCTCTCTTTTCTTCTTTATTAGTCTTGCTAACGGTCTGTCAATTTTGTTGATCTTTTCAAAAAAACAACTCCTGGATTCATTGATTTTTTGGAGGGTTTTTTGTGTCTCTATCTCCTTCAGTTCTGCTCTGATCTTAGTTATTTCTTGCCTTCTGCTAGCTTTAGAGTGTGTTTGCTCTTGCTTCTCTAGTTCTTTTAATTGTGATGTTAGAGTGTCAATTTTAGATCTTTCCAGCTTTCTCTGGTGGGCATTTAGTGCTATAAATTTCCCCCTACACACTGCTTTAAATGTGTCCCAGAGATTCTGGTATGTTGTATCTTTTTTCTCATTGGTTTCAAAGAACATCTTTATTTCTGCCTTCATTTCGTGATGTACCCAGTAGTCATTCAGGAGCAGGTTGTTCAGTTTCCATGTAGTTGAGCGGTTTTGATTGAGTTTCTTAGTCCTGAGTTCTAGTTTGATTGCACTGTGGTCTGAGAGACAGTTTGTTATAATTTCTGTTCTTGTACATTTGCTGAGGAGTGCTTTACTTCCAATTACGTGGTCAATTTTGGAATAAGTGCGATGTGGTGCTGAGAAGAATGTATATTCTGTTGATTTGGGGTGGAGAGTTCTATAGATGTCTATTAGGTCTCCTTGCTGCAGAGATGAGTTCAATTCCTGGATATCCTTGTTAACTTTCTGTCTCGTTGATCTGTCTAATGTTGACAGTGGAGTGTTGAAGTCTCCCATTATTATTGTATGGGAGTCTAAGTCTCTTTGTAAGTCTCTAAGGACTTGCTTTATGAATCTGGGTGCTCCTGTATTGGGTGCATATATATTTAGGATAGTTAGTTCTTCCTGTTGAATTGATCCCTTTACCATTATGTAATGGCCTTCTTTGACTCTTTTGATCTTTGATGGTTTAAAGTCTATTTTATCAGAGACTAGTATTGCAACCCCCGCTTTCTTTTGTTCTCCATTTGCTTGGTAAATCTTCCTCCATCCCTTTATTTTGAGCCTATGTATGTCTCTCCGTGTGAGATGGGTCTCCTGAACACAGCAGACTGATGGCTCTTGACACTTTATCCAGTTTGCCAGTCTATGTCTTTTAATTGGAGCATTTAGTCCATTTACATTTAAGGTTAAGATTGTTATGTGTGAACTTGATCCTGCCATTATGATATTAACTGGTTATTTTGCTCGTTAGTTGGTGCAGTTTCTTCCTAGCCTCGATGGGTCTTTACATTTTGGCATGTTTTTGCAATGGCTGGTACCGGTTGTTCCTTTCCATGTTGAGTGCTTCCTTCAGGGTCTCTTGTAAGGCAGGCCTAGTGGTGACAAAGTCTCTAAGCATTTGCTTATCTGTAAAGGATTTTATTTCTCCTTCACTTATGAAACTTAGTTTGGCTGGATATGAAATTCTGGGTTGAAAATTCTTTTCTTTAAGAATGTTGAATATTGGCCCCCACTCTCTTCTGGCTTGGAGAGTTTCTGCCGAGAGATCTGCTGTTAGTCTGATGGGCTTCCCTTTGTGGGTAACCCGACCTTTCTCTCTGGCTGCCCTTAAGATTTTTTCCTTCATTTCAACTTTGGTGAATCTGGCAATTATGTGTCTTGGAGTTGCTCTTCTCGAGGAGTATCTTTGTGGCATTCTCTGTATTTCCTGGATTTGAATGTTGGCCTGCCCTACTAGGTTGGGGAAGTTCTCCTGGATGATATCCTGAAGAGTGTTTTCCAACTTGGTTCCATTTTCTCCCTCACTTTCAGGCACCCCAATCAGACGTAGATTTGGTCTTTTCACATAATCCCATACTTTTTGCAGGCTTTGTTCATTTCTTTTTCTTCTTTTTTCTTTTGGTTTCTCTTCTCGCTTCATTTCATTCATTTGATCCTCAATCGCTGATACTCTTTCTTCCAGTTGATCGAGTCGGTTACTGAAGCTTGTGCATTTGTCACGTATTTCTCGTGTCATGGTTTTCATCTCTTTCATTTTGTTTAGGACCTTCTCTACATTAATTACTCTAGCCATCAATTCTTCCACTTTTTTTTTCAAGATTTTTAGTTTCTTTGCGCTGGGTACGTAATTCCTCCTTTAGCTCTGAGAAGTTTGATGGACTGAAGCCTTCTTCTCTCATCTTGTCAAAGTCATTCTCCGTCAAGCTTTGATCTGTTGCTGGCGATGAGCTGCGCTCCTTTGCCGGGGGAGATGCGCTCTTATTTTTTGAATTTCCAGCTTTTCTGCCCTGCTATTTCCCCCATCTTTGTGGTTTTATCTGCCTCTGGTCTTTGATGATGGTGATGTACTGATGGGGTTTTGTTGTAGGTGTCCTTCCTGTTTGATAGTGTTCCTTCTAACAGTCAGGACTCTCAGCTGTAGGTCTGTTGGAGATTGCTTGAGGTCCACTCCAGACCCTTTTTGCCTGGGTGTCAGCAGCAGAGGCTGCAGAAGATAGAATATTTCTGAACAGCGAGTGTACCTGTCTGATTCTTGCTTTGGAGGCTTCCTCTCAGGGGTGTACTCCATCCACCCTGTGAGGTGTGGGGTGTCAGACTGCCCCTAGTGGGGGATGTCTCCCAGTTAGGCTACTCAGGGGTCAGGGACCCACTTGAGCAGGGAGTCTGTTCCTTCTCAGATCTCAACCTCCGTGTTGGGAGATCCACTGCTCTCTTCAAAGCTGTCAGACAGAGTCGTTTGCATCTGCAGAGCTTTCTGCTCCTTTGTAGTTATCTGTGCCCTGTCCCCAGAGGTGGAGTCTACAGAGACAGGCAGGTTTCCTTGAGCTGCTGTGAGCTCCACTCAGTTCGAGCTTCCCAGCAGCTTTGTTTACCTACTTAAGCCTCAGCTATGGCGGGCGCCCCTCCCCCAGCCTGGCTGCTGCCTTGCCGCGGGATGGCAGACTGCTGTGCTAGCAATGAGGGAGGCTCCGTGGGCATGGGACCCTCCCGGCCAGGTGTGGGATATTATCTCCAGGTGTGCCTGTTTGCTTAAAGCACAGTATTGGGGTGGGAGTTACCCGATTTTCCAGGTGTTGTGTGTCTCAGTTCCCCTGGTTAGGAAAAGGGATTCCCTTTCCCCTTGCGCTTCCCAGGTGAGGCGATGCCTCGCCCTGCTTCAGCTCTCGCTGGTCGGGCTGCAGCAGCTTACCAGCACCACACCCTAGTGAGATGAACCCAGTACCTCAGTTGAAAATGCAGAAATCACCGGTCTTCTGTGTCGCTGGTGCTGGGAGTTGGAGACTGGAGCTGTTCCTATTCGGCCATCTTGCTCCGCCCTCCCATACTCAATTCTTAATACACAATTCCAACATCTACGTTTTCCTAAGAGCTTAGGGTAACCTTGAAGGCTAGGAATGAATAAAAAGAATTATTTTGTCCATGTGACCAGCTTTTGTAATGGGAAAAGATAATTTGTGTAGACTTTTCTTGTCTATGAAAATTGTGTAAATATTATGGCATCAAAAGAGAGTGACTTATTTTTACTAAATATGAAATTCTGTTTAATGTATAATAATGCAATGATTCTCAATCATTTGCCTATCCCTCTACATGAAACATCTGAGGAATAAAATGCATTCCTGTCAGTAAAAGTGACTGACTAAAGCAGTGATCTAAAAATGGGAAGAAAAGGAGACGTGTAGTTAATTAAAAGACTCTTAACCTCTGATTTATTTGCGAATCCCTGATGGCATTTTTGTAAACCATTAGTATTGTTAACTTCAATAATGTGCTGGTTTGAAAGTTGGTGAAAAAAATCATAGAAATATTATTGACAATATTCATAAGATATTTATTTTTGGATCAAACATCGTACATGTAGTAATGGAAGTACAGGATGTTTGGGAATTAGCCAAGAGGAAGGTCCGTTTTATCTTGTTTCACTAAAGAAGGATTAAAAATTGCTTGCAATTTAACAAGAGGAAAAGTATATTCTTGCAACACAAAATTGTGGGTAATACATTTTATTGTGTAGTAAATATGTATAAGAAAAAGAGGTTTATTATATACTGTCCATGCTGACATAGCATATTTTTTTGACATGAATACATAATTTATAGAAAATGATTAAATTATTTCAGAGATTATTTTACATTCGATCACTATAAGCTACATTTTGTTGCTAAAAATTCAATGATCAGTTCTAGCTTAGAGTGACAGATGTCCCCAAATTAAGATATCAGATATTTGAGTTATTCATTCTGAATAAAACCACAATGCCAAATGCTGCCACAGAATGTAAAGAAAATTGTAATATCAATTAAGAGGAAGTCAGTAACGATCCGTAAGTTAAAAAGTCATAATTGTGAGGGCTGAGTATTTAGTTAGGAATTTGAGTTTTATATGTTTAAGAATACATCATTGACATATTAACTATTTCTCTGTTTCATTATCCATATAATGTAGCAGTACTTAAAATAACATTTTGTCAGCAAATTTCAAGAATTTCTTGGAGTTAAAAAACTCCAAAACTTTCTGCAAATTGATACCCGGTACACATCTCTACATTATCTCGGCTGTATGTCTTCACACGCCTGGAAAGCTGATCACAATGGAGTGTTTGAAACCATCATTTTCTTTGTAACTTTTATACAGCACATAGCCTATTGAAATCTTGTCTGTATTGCAGCTCTCTGTGTGCATCTTTTATCATCTCTACTGAACTCTAAGCTCTTTGAAGGTAGAGTCCTGGTGTTCATCTTTGTTTCTGTGCTTACAGATTAGAGATTTAACAGTGGTAGGTTTTGAGTTTAAAAAAAAATGTACTTTCCCAATTTTGTTCTTCCCATAAATGACCTGAGCAGAGAGGTTATGAAAACAGGTATTGCATTTCTATGATATAATTCATGGGAGAGCCAAGACCTTTGGTTTCTGCAAGCTGTTATCACAAACATAGGCCATTTATAGTTGCCATAAACATTTGTTGCAACAAGAGAAATATATAAAAAGCATTTTCTCATGTGGATATGACTGCATTATGAGTTTTCAAGTCTCTTTTCTCCAGTGTATTGTGAGAATTAAAAATACTTATCATCTACAACGTGATGCAGTGGGTTGTGTGGAATGAGGAGGAAGAGGAAGCTGAAGTACTAAATCTACTGATATCTCTCTTGACCATGTTTCTATGTGTCTGGAATCAGTGACCAGGCCAGAGTCAAGAAATCTCAAGAAGTTTCGTATCTCTAAATGCAGTTCAGAGACCAGGGATATGGAAGTACAAAGATGGACTCAGTAAATTGCCTAAATTATGTGAATATGCTCAAATATCATTAGTTTCAATTTATTACTTTTTATCAAACCCAAAGTACACTCAATGTTTTACGTTGGTTACCTTAAATTATACTTCCTTTCTATGGAAATAACTGTTAATACACAATCAGTATCTTCTTATACTGATTAAAAATTGTTAAATTATAAGATCTTACATTTCTATTAACATTAATATTTGAATAATTAAACCTGAACAGCTACACACTTTAATTAATAAAATTTTCTTTCACCGACAAAGAGACAGCTGTCAGGCAGTATAATAAAAGTACCTCATTTTAAATACCAAAATACGGAATAATTTTACATTCAACCCATTTATTAGGAATAATACAGAATATGTTGCATGACAAGCATTCACAAATGTGAATATAAGATATTGACATAACCTAAATTAGAATATGCAAATATATTTTATCACAATATTTTCCCTATAAAGATGAAAAATGTCATTTCGTACAATTTAGAAGTATGTTCAATGTGTCTTGAAACAACAAAAAACTCTATTCAAACGTAAGTATTTCCAGAGGAAAAAAAAAGAGTTTTTGTTTGTTTGTTTGTTTTTTAATAATATGTAGCCACAAGAAAGAATGAGTTCATGTCCTTTACAGGGATATGATTGAAGCTGGAAACCACCAGTATCAGCAGACTAACACAGGGACAGAAAACCAAACACCACATGTTCTCACTCATGAGTGGGAGTTGAACAACGAGAACCCATGGACACAGAGAGGGGAACATCACATACCCAGGCCTGTCGGGGGATGGGGACAAGGAAAGGGAGAGCATTAGGACAAATACTTCATGCATATGAGGCTTAAAACCTAGATGACAGGTTGATGGGTGCAGCAAACCACCATGGCACATATATACCTATGTAACAAACCTGCCCGTTCTGCACATGTATCCCAGAACTTAAAGTGGAAAAAAAAAAAAGAAATGAGAGAGTTTTCTTGTACTGGCCATAGGGCAACAGCTCACTTCATTTGTACTGAGTTTTCTATATTAGTTATCGTATAACTAATATAGAATATTAAGAAATATGTCAAGAAAAGAGTGACATATAGAATTTCTAAATATAATCATCACTGTTAAAGATTCCTATAATTTAACTTTTTAAAGTTTCCTCATTAAATGTTGTTGCTGTTGTTGTTCCTATGCCCCATTCAACTCATTTAACACTTTAATGCTTCATGCCTTTTCTTGATACAAAGTTCCCTCACAGTCCCCCTTTCCCTTCAATATTGTTAGCAACTAGAAGTCAGAATTGAGAGTCCATCTTACTCCCCCTTGTATTTCCCACAGAACTTATTGTGGTTTCATAGGGACCTCATAATTATTAACACCAGTGGAAAGAATTCTCAATAGCTGACAAATATGTGGACAAGGGTAAGAGGTAAAAATAATAATGCTCTCAAGAATTGCATGTTATCATTATCTGAAATGATACTGAAGTTTTCAGTAATAAAGTATAAAATGATAAAAATTAAAAATATAAATTGAATATATTCTCCTCATCTAGAGGCATAGCTTTAGAATTAACTATACAGTCTCTTAATTATTTTCATCTTTGATTAATGACTAGGGTTACATTGGATAAAAAGTCAGTATTTTCTACCGGCAAATTAGGCAATTCTATCAATGAAAGTTTAGGCATGATTTGGACTGTTCTAAATAATTTGCATTGTGAAAATACTCATTTACCGTAATGTGTCACCACTATACACTCCATATGGTAAGGTGAAGGGTATGCATTGAAGTTTTTAGTCACGTCAAAGAATATAGATTTAAAATTCAAATGATGATGGAATCAGCCTGCATTAAAAAGCTGCTTTTCCAATTATTAGAATGGATGTTTGCATAAATCTGGATAGTGAAAACAAAATTATCTTCTACAGTAAAATGGTAGATCTAAATATACAAAATCAAAGCAGAATTATGCTGTGTCCTCTTAAAAGGAAAGGAAGTGTCAAAATTTGGTTAACAATATTAAGATCCCTGAATAAATAATAAAGTATAAGATGATTACTAAAGGAAAAACAGAAAAATCAACAAAGCAAATTTATTAGTTTATTTACATTTTCTGTGTTCAAAGGGCTGTTATCATTTCTTAAAATATAGCAGTAAGTTGTATCCTTGTGTTCGTCAGATTAAATCAGCAAATTTAAATGATTAAAAACACATAATAAAGTGTATTAAATAAGCATATACATAAAAGCATAACTATAATGAATGTATATAATATATGTATATACAAATAAATTCATGCATGTGTGTATATATATATATACTAGAAGGCAGAGTGTGTGAAGGTAAAAGGTGACAGAGTGCTCTACTTTAGAATGGTCAGTGAAGCAATGTGAAACATAGCTCTCAGAGTTTATGTTTCTATCTGAAGGGTGACCAAAGGGTAGTGTAAAGAAGTGGTGGGGAGGGGCACAATTCAGTCAAATAAAACAGCAAGTGAGAAAGCCCTAAAGTGAGGTTTACCTGTTGGAAAACTGGAAAGCAGATCAGTGTGGCTACAACCTAGCAAGTAAAGGTGATACCAATAAAAGGTAGTTTTGTGATAAAATTGTGAAAGTCAATGGGAATTCTTCACTGTCTACCTCATGTTTCTGCTACTCTCTGTGTTGGCTTCATTTTCAGGCAGTTTTCTTCCCATGGTGACAAACATCAGCAGGTCCATTCTTTAGGGCTCAGAACCCATGGACATGACCTAACTTCACAAACCTGCTCCTTTGAAGTCTCTCCCATCCAAGTTAAAGGGAATTCCATCTTTCCTATTATTTGGGGACAAAAAAAGTTAGGATTACCTTTGTATCTTCTTTTTCCTACGTTCCAAATATAAGCAATAATTCTGGTAGGAGGCACCTTCAGAATATTTCCAATTTCTGTCCATTTTTACCACACATGCCCCAGCTATCATCTTCTTTTACTTGGATTATTACAATAACGTTTTCAGTGATCTCTCTATTTTATACTTATACTTCAGTCTATTTTCAATGCAGCAGCCACATCACGACCTCATCTCTACCTCATCTGCCATCCTTTCTCTTTACTCACACAGCTACAGTCACACTAATAAGCCACACTGTTTATATAAATTTTCTGAGCTTTACTTCACAGGATCTATATCATGAAATTATTTAAATAATTATAAGTAAACATGCATTTGAATGTTTCTTGTTATGTTTCCTAAAAACTTACAATTAAATACTAGCAGGTATATTAATATTATTGCTGATTAAATTATGAGAAAAACATCATACCATTCAAAGAGACTTTTATAGTTTTGTTTCTAGTTGTTACTTAAGTTAATATAATACTATTATAATTTGCACACTGCATCTTATTTTGTAATACACCAAGTTAAAAATAAATTATTAATTTTGTATTAACAATGCTGTAAATTTGAGCCAAGTAGAAAAATAATATTCTTGATTCAAGATTTAGATTTTAGGTGACTGTAAATGCACAAAAACAATATCCTTCAAAGAAAGATGGATTATAGGTCAAATTAGCACAGGGGCTTGACATAGTCTGTGATTCTTGTGTGAATGAGAAAGAGTGGCAGGAGGTTCTTAACATACAAACACTGAAGCTAATGAGTGTAATAAAGAGGACGTTACAAAAAAAGTGTGGTCTTTTTTTATTACTTATTTGCAATTTTTCACTTTGAGTTCCTTATTCTTGGATCTAAAAGGCAATTAAAAAAGGGACTTGGAGAAAATACTTTAGCCAAGAATAACTATCTGTATCTTACTGTGAACCCCGAATATCTGGGACAGTTCTCAGGTAATTTAGAAAGTTTACCTTGCCAGGGTTGAGCACACGCACCCATGACACAGCCTCAGGAGGTCCTGAAACTTGTGCCCAAGGTGGTCAGAGCACAGTTTGGTTTTATACATTTTAGGGAGACATGAGACATCAATCAACTTATGTAAAGAAACATTGACTTGGTGTGGAGAGGTGGGACAACTGGAAGCAAAGTCTGGAAGACTTGAAGCAAGGATGGGGCTTCCAGGTCATAGATAGAGAAGAGACAATTGGTTGCATTCTTTAGAGCTTCTGATTGGTTTTTCCAAAGGAAGCAAACAGACATGAATTTATCTTAGTGAGAAAAGGGGTGACTTTGAGTAGAATGAGAGGCAGGTTGGTCCTAAGGCGTTCCCAGCTTGACTTTTCCCTTTAGCTTAATGATTTGAGAACTCCGAGACTTGCTTTCTCTTCACATTACTTTCAGACTTTTATTGATCTCTAATTTTCTTGTTTATGGTATTTTTCTTCTTACTACTTAAACAATGGTTAGATGGTAGTTCATGATAAGGGAACAAACATTTAAAAAAATAATGCCCTGTATCCAATAGTAAAAACACTATCTGTTTCGCTTTCTGCACTGCTTACTTGAAAAAAGCATGGTGGGCATTATTGGCTCATCCAGTTAACTTTAAAGATTGTGAAATATCTTCAGTCTCTATGCCCTTAAAAATAGGACATCGCATGTACTTTATATTCTAATTAATCAATTAATTATGAAATGATAGCATAATGACCAATCAAAGACAATATGCACAACAATGTACCTAAACCCCTTTCAGGAGGAATCTCTTGCCAAGAAATAATGGAACGGTATGCATAATATAAAATATGCATTTCTGTACAGGTCTTTAATCTCTGCAAGAGGAGAGGTACTCTCTTGATAAGTAATAATAGAAATGCATTACCATTTAAAACGCTAAATAAGAAGGCATTCCTAATCTCCAGTACTTTATGTGAATTACTGTTCTTTTTCTAGCAAAATGGAATTTGGTAGACAAAACCTAAGTTTTGATATACATAAGTATAAAATATGTCCTTTGTAAGGCAGACTATTCCATTGTGTTTCACAAAAATTTGTCACGACAAAAGAATAAATCTTAGTTTTTTTGTTTAGTCTGTTTTTATTTCCTTAATAAAACATAGTTTATAAGATAAACTAGAGTTGAATGGCATATTTGTTTGTCATTAATAAGTGAAACCATCCTTTATCCATTAGTGAAATTGAAAGTATTATGTAATAGGGCCTTAGAGCATGGGAAGAGCATAGAAAAATACAGTAAAAATAATCAACATCAATATTTATCAATGTTAGCATGCTATACAGTTACCTATAGTGTTTCAACATGCTGTCATTAATTTAAAAGAAATATGATGATAGAAAAATGCATAAAGTTAATTAGGACTTAAGTTTTGTAATCTACAAGAAAGTGTATACCCTTTAATAAAAGGGATACTTTTAAGTTAATAGATTCATAATGAAGCATTAATTGACTAAATATTTTAACTGGGAAGTTAGTGAAAATATAAATATTGGCTCAACTTGAAACACTATATGTAAGTTATAGATAATGCTCCAAATATAAATATATATATACACACACCCAAACACACTCCTGAAAATTGATAAAGATATTGAATAATTAAGTTTGTGGTATCCATATTTACCTGACATTGAACATGTTGCAAATTTGGCAGAAATATATTTTGTCATTTTCCTGTCTGTTGACAGTGTTGATGGTAATACTTCATTGTTCAATTAGCAAAGTAATTAATTAAAAACTAGCTAATCTGGGCTCTATGCTATGAAATGGTATTAAATACAGCACAATATTTGGTGTCCTAAACACCAAAGTTCTCATAATCAGGTTGTTGAAGCAAAGTATAAATACAATGAACCCAAATCGAAATGGAAAATCATCAGGTAGTATCTGGACCATTATGATGCTGTTTCCCCAAAAGTTGAACTGGAGATGTGGAGATAGGGACAGGTGTTTGGAAGCGGAACTGAAATATTGTAAAGAAATGTCAGTGCACAACATGTGCATCAGTGAAAACCACAAAGTATTGGTGAAAGTCATGCAGAAACAGAAGCTAAGATGAGACAAAGTTATGGAGTGGAGATAGGAAACACAGAGTAGAGGGAGAAAAGTTAATTGTAGCCACACATGGAGTGTAGTCAAAGAAAAAAAAATTGTTTAATTTTAATGAAGAAGTATGACATTTTCCCACTGTTGTAGATATGCTTGAAATACATTCAAGATCAATGAGGCAATTTATTCAACCACTGGTAGCTGGTTGTGTTCTTGCTATGGGATATCATGACATAAGACAACACTTTGTGACTGACTCTCCATTTCTTTCTATTTCCATCTACATCTTTAAAATAAAGCATCTGTTTCACTGTTATATAAGGTTACCACATGTATTAATTTTCTATTACTGCTGTAACAAATGACTACAAATTGAGTGTCTTAAAGCAACACAAATTTATATATTATAGTTCTAGAGGATGGAAGTCCTAAAATGGGTCTTACAAGGCTAAAATTAATCTGTTGGTCAGGCTGCAATCCTGAAAGGAAGACTGTAGGGAATAATTCATTTCCTTTATTTTTCTAGCTTCTAGTTTTCCAATCTCTGTCTCTGACTTGGGCCCTTCTGACTCCATGTTATAAAAACCTTTGGGATTATATTAGATCCACCTGGATCAGCCAGTATAATCTCTCTGTCGAAAGACACTTAATCACATATGGAAAGTCCCTTTTGCCATGTAAGGTAACATATTCAGAAGTTTTGAGGATTAGGAGGTGGACATCTTCACCCTCTTACACTTCACATAATAAAACTTCAGTGAACAAGTTGACAAATGGTTTTAGGATGTGATGGAAGTTTATTAGCAGGAGAAAATCCTTGGAATTTGGCCTGCCAAAACAGAAATTTAGTTAATGCAGCAGAGATATTTGAGAAGATTGACTACAATTTTGAAAGAAGTTCTACTGTGGATAAAATGCTATCAAACAGCATCGCATGCTATAGAAAAATATTTTGTGAAAGAGTCAATCTATGTAGTAAACTTCTTTGCTGTTCTAATTTAAGAAATTAACACAACGTCCCCAACCTTCAGCAAGCAGCACCCTGAGCAGTCAGCAGCTACCAATATCGAGGCAAGACCCTCTACGATCAAATGATCATGACTTGTTGAAGGCTCAGATTATCATTAGCCTTTTTTAGCAATAAAGTGTTTTTTAATTCAGGTATTTACATTGCTTCTTAGACATAATGCTATTGCACACTTACTAGACGACAGTATATTGTAAACATAACTTTTATATGCACTGGAAAGCCAAAAACTGTGTGTGACTAATGTTATTGTGATATTTGCTTTGTTGCAATGGCCTGCAACTGAACCCACAATATCTCCAAAGTACACCTGTATTTGAAAATTAAAAAAAGAAGAGAAGCAAGTTGAATTGAATTTTGAAGATTAGATGCATTTTCTTATTGTCAAAATAAAAGAATAATTTAATGCCATGGTCCAGGTAGAGAAAAAAAAAAAAAAACAGCATAAACAAAGATATGAAGATGAAATAGGCTCAAAAGAGAGACACTTGGATCAACTAGTGACAGCAGAATATTCACAGAAGCAAGTAGAAAGAGAATAATTTGAGAATTTAGATTTGGAGAAAGTATGGAAAAGTTTGAAAATGTAACAAAAAAGCCTTCATCTTACCCTATAAGCATTGACTTTCCAATATAATAATAGTAAAGAAAAACAAAAGTTGTGGTAAAGAAAAGGCTGGAGGGAGAATTCCAGGTTACTATTACAGTATGAAATCAAGAAATTCTAAGTACTTACTTCTATGATGATGTTAACAATAAATAAATAAATAAATAAATAAATAAATAAATAAATAAATGCTAAATCTTACTTTGAATTTGAAGAGAATTTTTTATTTGGTGAATATAGGTATGGAAAATATTGTAAATTTTGAGTGCAGATATATGTGATTAAAACCTTCTATTTTTACTCTTATTTATCAACATTTATTGTCAGTTAATATAAGGAAGTAATGGTAGTTTCTTCCTACAACAACAAATAAAAAGTAATGTTTACATCTAATTAGAACATACCTAGGCATAAATATGATTTTAAATTTTTCATGCTTATATGTGAATTTGAGTAAAAATATCTGAAATTCAAAGTGAAAACTGATGTTTTTACTGTGTTGCTTTTACATTTTTACAGTATTTAGAAGGCTTTATTGTTCTTCTTGGCTTGTTATTGATAGTTTCATCTTCATATACAGCCGAAATCAGAGCTTGCTCTATTGCTATGAGAGTGATGTGTCATATCATCACAAAGGTGAGAAAGAAAAAAAATACATAATTATTTTTGGTTTAGGAAGCCCCTTTTCAGAAAAATTATTCTACTACTAATGTAGTAGAATTGATAAGTTCATGTCAATCAAAGATAGTTAATCCCAACTCTAACTAAACAACAGTGACTATTTGAAAACAAGATTTACCTTGAATACTATTGTCTTTGATATTAGACAATAGATGATAAAATACCTTAAGAAATAATGGATAGTGGCTCAAAAAATACTATATGCCAGGTACTTTATAAGATATATTTCTCACAAAAAATACTACATTCTCTCAATATAAGGATACTACAATCCATAGCAGTTAAATGTTTGTTGTCACCAAGCTAGAAACTGGTAACTGAAGTGTGGAGAATCAAACACTTTATTTCTACTTTTGCCACCTGGTTGCCAAAACCCTTTATATTAAACAGTATTGCCTCTCTGAAAACCAGAAGTTTGAATTATATGCTCTCCAAGGTCCACTGAGTATCAACATTCTATAAATATTAGTGTAGCTAGGATAAGAACATGAGTCCTAATTATCTCCCTTATAATAGAATTGTAATAAAATAAAGAATCATTTTATGACATTAAAAAATGAATGACCTAATTCAAGGACAGGCAAGCACAAGCCATGAAGTAAGGCACAATTTCAGAAACTAAATTGTTTGAAGAACTGGGTTGATACATGCCTTTCAGAGTTTTTGATCTAATCAGATACAGAGTGTATTTTAAATATGAACACTTGAAAATTTCTTATGGCATCAGAATGTGCTGAGAATCTAGCAAGAAACAATGATTATCTGCACTCTAGTCACCTAACAGACAACAATAACCACAAACAAACAAAAAGGCAATATGTCAGTAAATTGTTCTTGTATGTCAGTCATTCTCAAACCTCTTTGTGCATTTGAATCATCTAAGGTGCTTTTTAAAAGATGAATATCTGGACCCCTCTACCATGAAATGCTGACTTAGTTGATCTGTCATGAGGATTAATTATCTGTATTTTTAAGTCTCACTTTGCATTTATATCTATTATAGATGTTGCTATAAGAACCTCATTAAAAACAGTGAGGAAATATATTTCTCGAAGCTTGGCAGTGCCACAATATTTATTGCTGTTACAGTAAATTATTAGGATAAGAATGAATTCTTCAATGAGCAATAAATATGCTAGATGTTTCAGAACATGAGAAATTCTTATTGTATGCCAAAAATAAGCTCTGGGACCATATGGAACGTTTTTTATGAAGGCCATCGAAACCCTGGCCATTAAAATAATGTGCCTTCTCATTTCATGAATATAAATTTTTAAGTTTTTATTTTTTTTCAGTAGTATCAATGGATGAAAATATTTCCAGATTATGAATTTTCAAATAGACAACACTGAAAATATTGTATCTGGTTGGCCATTTGTTAAAAGGTGAGATGACTGAGGGAGGGAACCATATAATAAAGTTTCGTTTTGTTCTTATAATTTAGAGTTATAGAAGGATTATGTCTGGGGTATGTTTTCTAAGATGGAGTTAAGTTTTTATACGCTCCTTGCAGGCTTTTCAGAATGTTATTACTCATACATTTAAAAATTTGTCAAATAGATAAAAGGAAAGCTCCAAAATATATAACTGTTCTTGGACTGGCTCCTGAAGAAGAATGTTCACTTGGGTTTCTGGCTTATGGCTTAAATAATATCATTACAATTGCTAACAAATTTTTGTAAAGACAACTAGAGAGAAATACTTACGTCACTGCAGCATATGCATGGTTTTCTCCACAGGCCAGCATTTCCAACTTTTTGGTTTGTATTAAGGAATTTACTAGCTCTTAGGTTTAACACATTTAAATGGGTGATGTGTGATCAAGAAAATCGTTGTTCCAAGTTCGGATGAACCACCATTTCCTCATAAAATAAAGCAGAATAATAATTGCTTAAAAAGAAAGAATTGGAGCTGGAAAACAAATGTTTTTTACTGGTCGTTCTGGGTAAAAAGGAGTGCATCTTGTGAGGTATGCATGATGCTAATAGGGATCTATCTTAGTTAGTTTGTGTTGCTATAAAGAAATAGCTGAGGCTGGGCATGGTGGCTCAAGACTGTAATGCCAGCACTTTGGGAGGCCAAGGAGGGCAGATCATCTGAGGTCAGAATTTTTAGACCAGCCAGGCCAACATGACGAAACCCCATCTCTACTAAAAATATAAAAATTAGCCAAGCATAACAGCAGGTGCCTATAATCCCAGCTACTTGGGAGGCTGAGGCAGGAGAATCATTCGAACCCAGGAGGTGGAGGGTGCAGTGAGCTGAGATCATGCCACTGAACTCCAGTCTGGGTGACTGTTTTCAGAGTGAAACAGTCTCAAAAACAAAAAATAAAAAATAAATAAAATAAAATAAAAATAAATAGCTGAGGCTGCATAATTAGTTTTAAAAAATGATGTTTATTGGCTTATGATTCTGCTGGCTAAAAGATCTTACTTCTAGTAAAGACCTCAGGCTGTTTCCATTTATGGCAGAAGGTGAATGGGAGCAGTTGTATGCAGAGATCACATGTTGAGAGAAGAAGCAAGAGAGAGGGGAGGCACACGGCTCTTTTTAAACAATCTGCTTTCCCAGTATCAGAGCAAGAACTCATTCATTACTGCGAGGATGGTACCAAGCCATTCATGAGGAATCCACCCACATGATAAAAACAACTTTCATTAGGCCCCACTTTCAACCCTGAGGATACAATTTCAACACGAGGTTTAAAGGGGACTAATATCCAAACCATAGCATGATCCATCCATCTGTACTTGTTTGTTTTTTACCTCTGTCACATAAAATAGGAATTAGAAAGCCAGTATTTTAAAGAGAGAATTTGCTCTTTTGCATGATGGAAACAACGTTTAAAAGCATTCTTGGGATGAAACATCTCAAGAATGTCATATTCTTTGGGGAGAGACTCTTTGCGGGGGGTGGGAAGCACAGTCAAATCAGCAGGTGAGTTCCCTTGCCTCTTTGCCCTTCCATTACACCATCATCTAATACATATAAATCTTCAGATTGAATTCAATCAAACTTCTGGTCAAAAACTATGCCATCGTCACTAAGCGTATTTCATTGGCAGGCACACTGACACTCACTGCATTCCCAAATTCCCTTTGGCAATTGTACATTGATATTGCATTGCAAACTCACATGACCCAACCCTTTCAAAATTATTTCAGTTTTCCCCATTATTTCTAAACTGGCAGTAACTTCACCTTATCCATCCTTTTCAACAGTTGACCTTGCTATGAAATCCCTTTTTCTATGCATATCCACCATCATTGTTTTATCCTGTTTTCCTTCTATTATAGCGTAAAGGTTTAGTTCACCCTAAGATATATCCTTACATGTGCGTTCTGATGCTCATCTTCTCTATCACCACCTAAAAGAATGTCTATGCATACATTAGTTGGTCTAAAAGAATCTGTGATACAGAAACATGTGGTTCTTTGTATTTACTACAAAGAGTCAATTTACATTAGGGATTAATGAGAAGGAATGATTTTACCAGAGATTTTTATAGGAATGGAAGAATAACTATTGTAAAACGCTGAATAGAATTTCACTCAAAACTCAATTAAAAGTGTCTAGTGGCTATTCCTCAAGCTCTTTAGATTGTTACTAGAATGATGTCCTTTTGCTTTTCTTCCCACATAAAGAGCCCAGCAGTCCCGATCCTACATTTTACATACCTATGTGTTCCCCATTAAGTCTTAATTTCCCTTTTATCCAGGTA
This sequence comes from Macaca fascicularis, assembly GCF_037993035.2. Classification (NCBI taxonomy): domain Eukaryota; kingdom Metazoa; phylum Chordata; class Mammalia; order Primates; family Cercopithecidae; genus Macaca; species Macaca fascicularis. Next base: position 77,034,378 of record NC_088376.1, read on the forward strand.
AAATAAGCTAACTTACATTTATCCTAAATCCATTCTTGCCTCATTGCTTAAAACTTTACTCAGCTATGTGGAAAATCAGTAGATTGACAGTAATAATTTCTACCCAACAGATTAAAGACCCTCCGCTTACCAGAAACCACCTTCTTTAGAATAGATAATTACAAATATCCCAAGAAACTACTCAGCTACACAATTATTCCTTTTCAGTCCGATGCCTTCAATTTTTCCTTCACCAGTTCTTCCCTAACCCATGTTTAAATATATTTGAAATGTTTTATTAGGTTGGTGTAAAAGTAATTGTGGTTTTTGCCATTGAAAATAATGGCAAAATTCACAGTGGATTGTATTATGTGTTGTTCATGAGGGACAACATAAGAAATATATTATGTAGTGTCATTGGTCATATCGTAGATTATAATTTAATAGTGATTAATTATTATTTATATTCACTTATGTTTTCAGACTATGGCTATCCCATTACTTTCAGTGACAAAAAGTGCAATTACTTTTGCACCAACATAATAAGGGAAAAGACAGACAAACGACAACTAAACCTATACCCACATACAAACGTCCAAACGAAACGCCTAATTACCATCTGTAAACAGATAATTCCCCAATGCCAACCTCTATATGCTTAACAACAACTCTTATACCTAAAACTCAGTATATCCGAAATCGGATTTGTCATTTTTTTCTCACAAATTCGTCCCTTCTTCAAGTTTTTCTGTGTTATTAAATAACCTCCAACTATTTAATCTGAAAAATACCTTTGATTTTGTATTTCTTCTCCCTCTACATTTAACAATGACCACATTCGGTTGATTGATTGAGCTTTTAATGTCTCTTAAGTCATATGCCATTTTCCAAACATACTGCCCCTAGTGTGGGTCACCACATCTCTGTTCTGACTGTTGCAGTAATCTCCGGTTGGTTTCCCTGCATCCACTTGCTCTACTCCAACACATTATTTTCACATAAAAAGCTAGTTAGTTGTGCCAGTTCTACTTAAAAAATGTAAATGAATTCCCATTGCTCTTGTGATACAATACTAAACATTTAATACAGCTCGTAAGATTCTCCAAATGAAGCCTTAACTTTCTTCCTACTCTGCGCCCATACATTTTTCTTACAGTGCCTTGGGATGTCACATTCTCACTCTGGTCCAGTGCTTTGCATATGCTTTATCCTTTGGTTAGACTGAGGGGACTCATTCAATACTGCAGCTTCCCTTCAATAAAATCCACTTTTCCTTATAATCTGAGCTTAATGCCATTTTATTATAAAGCCTTCTCTAACTTCATAGACTAGGTTAAAATCCTCTGAAATATTTCTTGTATCACCATATTTACTTCTACATGTCACATACAAAAGTATTTAGACAGTCTATTTCATGACAACAGCTATTTTGTCTTATTATTGTCAATATTCCAGTAATCAAAACAGGTTTTCATCAATAAATGATTTATAGAATTAATTATATATATGGTCACAAAGTCTGAACACATAGATATTGTGTAGTTTGTTTGTTTTGTTTTTAATTGCAGAGCAAATCTCTTCAGTGGTATACTGAAGGCCCATGCTTATTTAGGGAAAATGAGAGACATGAAGCATCTAAGAAGACAGGAAATAAAAGAAATGAAATGACAATGCACTGAGTTTATTGCAATTTTGCACAGAGTGTTGTATTATGCATTGTTAATGAAGGACAACATATGAAATACGTAGTGTCATTGGTCACATCATATATTATAATGTAATAGTGATTAATCATTTATTATTTGTATTCACTTACATTTTCAGACTATGGTTATGCTGAAGAATGGACATGTATAACTGAAAACTTTAGTCTTCACCTGAACAAAATTGGTTCAATGTTTTTGGTTTCTTTTTTTCACAATAATAAACTTTCAGCACTAAGTGCTGGAAAGAGTAGCCTCTTTGAATGAATAGACCAGTGAGGCATAGAGATAGAAAGGTGAGGATTTAACAAGTTGCCTCTGGAATAAAAGAAGAATACAAGAAAGAATTTCAGTTTCCAGATATCATCTAAGGAAATGTATTAAGAATTGTATGAAGAGGAATGCCTGTCTAGAGATCACATTTATAGTCTTTCTTTTTTTATTCTTGTGACATAATAATGAGGGGCTTTCCTTTGGGCCAAGAGTTCATTTGAAACATTTATGAAATGTGATTTTTTGCAATTTATACCACATCATGAAGTTTGTAACAAAGGAAGAAGAGGAAGGAGTAGTCACTTTAGAGACTGAAGGAGCTGCAATAATGTCTCTTCTCAAGTTACTGACAGTCACCGTAGGATAAAAAAATGCATACACACACACACACACACACACATATATACACATGATTACAATTTAAAGCTTAGTGTAAGCAGATTGGAGGGAAGCATGGCACTGGTCTGTAACCTCTTGAGAGTTTTTTTGTTTTGGCACATGGTTCCTGTATAAACAATGTTTGTATCCTTTAATGTCAATGCTTGCAACTGTCATCTGACACAAAAGCATGTATCTATGATATGAGAAAGACAGAACCATAAGTATCTGAGCACAAGAGGGCGCTCCAGAGGTATGTCAGAAATGTCAGAAGGGTCCCAGGCGGGCATTGGTCCTGGGTTCCACCAGGGTAGGAACCTACCAAATTTGTTTCAGAAGTCCTAGTTCCCTGGCATATGGGAGGCCAAAATGTTAGAAGGGACTTTACATAGAAGCACTAGAGAATCTAGCGATGATGAACAGTGGGTTGCAGATAGTCACATGTTCAAATTATTTCATGAAATGCATTTCTCATCGTAGATATTGATTGGATCATTTCTACTGAAGATCAAATATTGAAGTTTATTCTTAGCTCAGGTACATGGTGGCTCTGAGAAGCAGCAGCTCCTGCTGTTATGTTGAGACAAAGGGCTAATAACGCAGAGAATGGTAGAAATGGTTAGGACTTGTTCCAAGTTTTAAGAAGTACTGCCCCAGTACTCCAGGCAGCAAATTGACATTTTATCACTATAGGTCAGTTCCATTCACGTTCTCGGGACAGAAGCCTATCAGAAAGTCAAACAAAGAAAAATAATACTATCTCTGCTTTCTCTTAGATTTGTACCACTTGAAAGTCCCCAGAGTCCCCACTCAAAAACAGTATAATTTCCAGAACACCTGAGAGAAAGAAGCCACAGAAGGCTTTGCCATATCTGGGATTGCGCTGAGAGCAAGAAACACAAAATAAAGCTGCAAGGTGTTTGACCCTTTAGGAAAATATTGTGCTAGTTTAAATCTAGTTTGTGGGAACACAGAAGGCATGCTGATATATTACATGTTCCCTGAGTTCCACAGTCCCTGTGCATCCTCATCTTTTAAGTGCATAAAAAAATCAAGAATTATAAGGTTGTGGGTAGAACATGGTACTCTGAATAGACTTATTATGAAATTGTAACAATATATCCTGAATTCAGAATGTCCTAGGGTGTTTAGAAAAAGGTGCTGGTTTTCATCACAAGATTTCAAGAAAAGATGTAATTAAATAGTTATGGTTAATGAGAATAAGGCAAAATGGCTTTGTTGTCTTCCAACGTTTTATTATTTTGACAGGATGCTTGAAGACAGTGCTTCCCATTCTTCTTCATGGAAGGGTATGCATAGAAAATGATACCATTGGCATGAGACACAAAAGTTAGCTGAGAAGGCTGCTGAAGGCAAAAGGTTTTCAGGCCAGGTGACTCTGTAGCCAAATGCCCACCATTTAACAGTGATGAAAACAAGTACGGCAGCACATCCAAATCCCTTGCTGCCTGGAGGACTGCAGTGTCACACTGATTAGGCAGCTAAGCCCGCAGGTATTTTAGGAGTACTGCTACTCGACAGAAAATGTTCACTGGGGACATGATTTAGTTGGAGAAGGTTAGTTCATGTTTGTTTTTAAATTTATTATTCTATAATTGTTTCTAATATTCCTTTTCGTGTTTTTTCTTTCTTTCTTTCTTTCTTTTTTTTTTTTTAATCAGCGGTCTCCCTCACTGCCCTCCCTCCCCAGGCTTTTACATCAATATTTTATTTGTGCTTTTCTCCATTTTTCTTGATTGATCTTGCCAGAATGTTAATAGAATTAATCTTTTCAAATATCCAGCTTTTTGTTTTTTTAATATTCTGTAGCATGTGTCATGTTCACTGTTTCATTGATTTCACAATTACTTTTATTGTTTCATTTATTGTCTCTTTGGATTTATTCTGTGCTCTTTAAAACAGTTTTTGACTTGAAAGCATTGCTAATTTTAAAAAGTCATTAAGGTATAACATACATATAGTAAACTGCTTTTCTTATTGTCCATTTCTTCAAGTTTTGATAAATGCATATAGTTGTGCAACTACCACCACAATCATGACATAGAATAGTTCCATCACCCCCCAATTCTAACGTGTTTCTTTGTAGTTGACACTTTTCCCACTTCCAGTCTCTGGCAACAACTGGTATGCATTCTCTCTCTCTCTTTCCCTCTTTTTTTTTTTAATTTTCCAGATTATCTATAAAAATAATCATGTTGTAAGCTTTTGGATATGGCTTTTTTTCACTTGGCAAAATTTATTTTTTTCTTTCCTCCTCCTCCTCTTTCTCCTCCTCCTCCTCCTCCTCCTCCCCCCCCCTCCTCCTCCTTCTTCTTCTTCTTCTTCTTCTTCTTCTTTTTCTTCCTCTTTATTTTATTTTATTATTATTTTTTTGAGATGGAGTCTTGTTCTGTTGCCCAGGCTGGAGGGCGATGGCACAATCTCAGCTCACTGCAGCTTCTGCCTCCCAGTTCAAGCAATTCTCCTGCCTCAACCTCCCGAGTAGGTGAGACTACAGGTGTGAGCCACCAAGCCGAGCTAATTTTTGTATTTTTAGTAGAGATGGGGTTTCACCATGTTGGCCAGGCTGATCTCGAACTCCTGACCTCAGGTGATCTGCCCACATCGGCCTCCCAAAGTGCTGGGATTACAGGTGTGAGCCATTGTGCCTGACAGTCATAATTAAATTATAATATAAACATGTTGCTTCATATATATATATATATATATATATATATATATATATATATATTCATATGGTATTTCTCTTTATTGTTGAATATTCTAGTGTATAGGTATGCCACCATTTGCTTATCCATTCTTTATGTGAGATACTTTGTATTATTGACAGTTTTTTGCTGATTATGTAATACGCCATTAAAATCATATATATGCAGGTGTTTTGTCTTAATATGAGGGTATGAAAAACCCAAATAGATGCTAACGTCCTGTACAAAGGTGAAGTCTACCTGGATTATAAACCTAAATTTGAAAGGTAAAGAAATATACTTAACAGAGAAAAATAGAATTTCTTTAGTAATTTATAGGCAATAAAAAACTTTCTAATTATTTTCAAATGCACAAAACAGGAAACATAATATTGTTTTCTGATCACATTATTTCTCTTCAGTGGAAGAGAAATAGAGAAAATATGCAGCTGAAAGAGAGAAGTTATTTATGATGCTCAAAACCAAAAGGGGATATTTAGCACATACAAGGAACTCCTGTAAATTAACAACATGCAAGATCCCAAGTTTAAAATTAGAATATAAACAAACACTTTTCAAAGAAAGAGAAACCCAAGCCTATGAAGCGAGTCTATGAAGGGAGGTTTAAAATTATTAATATTTGAAAAAATACCAATTGATGCAAAAATAAAAGATCTCTTTAGGCTGATTTTACTGGAAAAAAATGAAGAGGTTGGATGATGCCAAATGTTGACAAAGTGAGGACATATAGAAGCTGCTGAAGAAGCTGTAGGCTGGTAAAGCCATATGGGAAAGCAAACTGGTATCACTCACTCAAATTTAACGTATTTATATATTGAAAGTCAGCAAATCTTCCCCTGGGCATTTAGCCTATTAGGGAATATGAACTAGATTGTTCATTTTAGTGGTTTGTGTGTGTGTGTGTGTGTGGTATCAGGAAGTTAGCAAAAACCTGGGAATCCAAACTCAGGAGAATAGATAGGTGAAATAGGAAAGATCCACTCAATGGTATGAGTATTATGAATAGACAGTAAGATGAATCCTAACAAAAAGTTTAATGAAAATATTGATATCAGAATAAGATATAGGAAACAATACAAATTTTATAATAAACACATGCATACAAAACAATTCTCATTTTTTATAATAATACATACAACACCATTTAAATGTTAAATATATTTGAATGATAACTTATGGAGTTGAGAAAGAAAATAGAAGTAGAGTATAGGAGTAAACGATAAACCAGCAAATGGAAATCAATGTGGCATTGTATGGAAAAATACAAGAATGCATATGTTTACATTCCCTTTCTGTGAGGTTTTTTTTTTTAAGTGCTAATTTGTTACATGACAAAATTGTTTTTTACTTGGCCTTAGAAAAATATGAAATATTTGCATACTGCACTGCTTGAAGGAAATAGAATTAAAATTTGATTTTGGTAAGTTTCTGCTGGACTTAGGTAAAATGGGACTGACATAAAGTAACTTCAGTGTAACATAAAAGTCGAGATAGTCCTAAGAGAAATGAAACAAGGTTCTATGTGATTCTAAAATGATTTTGACATCAAGGAGCTAACTGTGATAAAGTGTTTGAGGCTTTAGTAGTTAATTTAGAGTAATGTTTTGACTTTGCATTCTCCAACCCTTTGCAAGTCTTTGTCATTATACACAAGGATACCTAATTGGAGGGTCTTGAGTTACCATGAAGAGACCTATTACCTTCACCAACAGAGATCTACCTGTAGTGAAAATTGTGACTTAGTTGTTGTTTTTTCTAAAAAGAATTTAACTTAAAATTCTCAACATAAAATGCTGAACATCTTTTTATATTCTTATTTGCTGTCTATATAACTTCTTTGCTGAGGTGTCTGTTCAGATCCTTTTGCCCACTGGTAATTAGATATTTCATTTTCTTATTGTTGAGTTTAAGATTAAAGCATAGTTTTGATTCATAATTGATAGGATCTTAATAACCAAATTGCTATGGGAAAATATCAATACATGTGGTGACTTTTTAAGTATGTGCTTACTTGAAAAACCATGGGGTGAGGAAGTAGAGGGAGGCACCTCTAACAATACACAATTTTAAAATTTATTAGAGATTTTATCTTTATTCAAAAGGCATTGATCCTACTTCAGGAATAAAGTCAGGTCATTCCAAAAATCAAAATATAAGGTGTATTTGTCAAGGCAACATGACCATATTTGTTGGGTTACCTAAAGGGATTGAGAAGATTGTGCCCATACAGGTCCTTTGAGAAGCAAATGGCAAGATGTTATGTTTCCCAGAGGGTTATTGGGAAAAAATTTATAAAAGATATAAAGGAGAGGAAACAAAAGTAGGTAGGAAAGGATTTCCATCTCTGATGCAAATATGGCATCTATGAAAGGAGATGGGGAGAAAAGACAAATTGGATAGGAAAAATCTCAGTCTCTGGTACAACTTTAAGAAAGTCTTGGTAGGACATAAGATAAATAGAAAGCTCTGGGACAAAGAAGGCCCAGCAGTGAGTTCCAAGTTGAAAATAAATAGCCATAATAATTTTGCCATATTCAGCTATTGACTGATGTTTATGGAAATATCATAACTTCAACTCAAATGTGGTGGTGGATTCCTAGGGGACTGCAGCTAAAGATCACTAGCTAATTTCACACCTCGTGGCAGGTTCTTTAGAGAAGGGAGGTCTGCATAGCATATTTCCATTGCTGCCACAACCTTCCACTTGTTCCAAGAAGCTTTGTTTCTCCATCATTAGGAAAGCAGCTCTTCCGTGGTTCTAAAGTATTCTTTCTCTTTAAGGGAAACTTAGAAGAGAGACTGGTGATACCCAAAATGGCCCCATTGCTCTCAGGACTATGATTTGTACTCACCCTTTCCACCTTCCACTATCCATTCTTAAACCCTCTTTATTCTCTCTTTATGTCTTGGCGATTCATTCCTCATTCCTAAGGAATCTGTTATGAACAAACCTTTATTTATGATGTGATATTATTGCTCATTTCTGAGGAATCTGAATCCCTTGCACACATACCCTTCTCAAGCCAGGGTTGTAGCATTTATCCACTGACAGTGTCAACTGGGATGGGAATACCAATAGTCACCCATGTGAGTCACTTAAGCTCCCCACATGCTTTTCCTGTTCCAGTTGTGTAACAGCAGCTCTATCTCATTTTGCCAGTCAGAGGCCAGTTTCTGTGGCCTCTGTCTTGAAAGGAACTCCTCGGTTAAGCAAGATATCTACCAGATCTTGCCTTTGGATTAGCCCACGCTTTCTTAGAACTACAACACAACCAGGAGTTTTTCTACCCAACCTTCCCTCTTTCTTCATCTCCTTTCACAGGTATCAAATCTGCATCGTGGTCTGGATGTTTTCCCTCTACTACTAATCCCCTCCCCTTGTATCTTTCACATACGTTATTCCCCAGTAAATTTCTGGCACTATTAACTGTCTTGGCATCTCTTTCCCAGAGGACAGAAACTGAAACGATAAGCGAGTGTGGAGAAGGGAAAGACAGTAATTCAGTCTGAAGATTTCAGAGACCCATCTGTTAGTATAAAATAAGTGTAAACATTCTAACGTTATTTTGATGATTTTTCTTCACTGCTTTATAGTCAAGTGATTGGCAGTTTAAGTTGTTAGATCAAAATGTGCCTAATGACTCTTCTTAGGAAGCATCAAAGGAGGTCCTGACAACATTCTGTCATGATTTGCCCTCTCAAGAAAAGCAAGTTTAAGTCATAGAACACAGCACAAAGTAAAAAGAAGGGGCCTTGGAGCCTGTCGTTCCTTAAATGTACTGTTGAGTATTATACTCACATACATTTTCATTGCTTCATTGTTTTCTCTGTTAAATCCTTTCCTTCTCTCTGGTATATAGCTTTTATCTGTTATCTTTACCTGACCTTTTCCTTAAAGAAAAAATATGACTAAAATCATACATTTTAAGTTTATTTTTATTCATTCAGACTAATGCAATATTTCAGAATCCCTTTTTTTAAAATTCTAAACGGCAAATCTTATTCCTGATTATATAAGTATATATTCTAAGTTTATATTTAATATCTTTCTTTTTTATTTCCATTACTCAAAAGAGGTATCTGTTATGCTCTCTGTTATGAACCAGATATTGAATTTAATTTGTTTATATTTAATTATATAAGATATAAAATAGCTTCAAAGTCATATCTACAAAATAAGATATATTCCAAGAATGCTATTTTTTATTCTTATCCCTTGTTCTCTTTACACTGCCTCCTTCCTTCTTCATATATTTTTTTGAGTTTTCAACTAGCATTGCATATTTTATGAAAGCAAATGCATATCTACTTCTTTGTTTTTTCCATTTGTGTATAATAAATATCATGTAATATTGCTTTTTCTTAGCCTTCTCTTTATATTTAAATATCTGTTCTGAAGATTTCTAAAATAAACTCTACATTGCTATAGGAAAATCATTCAGATAGTTTTTATTAAATAAATATGTTCCTATTTGAAATATGTTTGTATTGCAGGGTCTTTTTGAACTCTTCAGATTATTTCTTTGACATTATACTTGGGACCCTCTGTGAGCAGATGGCAAAAGCACATAACTATAATAACCACAAGCAGATCCATAATAACACCAAGGACTAAATGATGAAATCAGTCAAAGAATGAAATAAATATAAAACACACTGTGTTAATTGATTGTAAAACAACATAGTAAAGATGCCAATTTTCTCCAAATTGATTCAGTTTCCATCAAAATCTTGCAAGATGTATTGAAGACATAACCAAGATTATGCAAAAATTTATATGTAAAACCAAGGGACCAGCAATAGTTAAAAGATTTTGAAGTAGTATAAAGTGAATCGAATTAACCTGATATAAAGGCTTATTATATAACTATAATATTCAAGATAGGTTTGTATTGGCAAAGGAATAGATACTTATCAGTGGAGAAGATTCAGAACCCCAAAATAGCCCACACAAGTGTGCTTAATAGATTTTTGGCACAGTACAGAGAAATTCAATAAATAAAGGACAGTTTTTTCAACAAATGGAGGTAGAACAATTAGACAAGCACAGAAGAAAAAAAAAAAAAAAACCTGACCTAAACCTCGCACTTTATATAAAAATTAAGTCAAAAGAAAATAGAAGCTTAAATGTAAAAGATAAAACCATCAAAACTAAGAATAATACTGGCATAAATTATAACATTTTATCCAAAATCTCCTTAAATAAACCATCTTTAATTTGAATTAAGAACCACTGAAGTGATTACAGAATTAATGTTTGGTTAGGATGGTTTAGAAAATATGAACAGCCACAGCCTAGTTAGGACAAAATAAAAATAAAGTACATCTTACATGCATTTATAAAGTAAGATCAATGTAATTTACCAAAGCTAGCATTATTTACTTTGAAAACTTGGATATAGCTCACCTTAGTAAAATTCAAATTATGTAGAAAATTACTAAAGGCCTATAGATTTGAGCAATCAAAAATTATTGAGTACCATTTTGAACTAGTGTAGTCAGAAAGGGAAAGACCTGTTTTAAAAAAATTCTGTGAATGTTCTGAAATGCATCAATATCTCATTTTTAGTTTATTTTTATAATATTCTGTTTGTCTTTACTGCTATTCTTCTACAAGGTCAATATCAAAGAAATATAAGTGTTTAGGTAAGGAATCTATCTCATTTTATTTACCTCTATAGTAAGTCATTATTACTATAAAAGAAATTGAGAAATCAATGGAAGTTCTACCAAATTATTTGAATATTTTACCTGGCTATTTTCCGATTGTTACCAGCAAGATTATAGCAATGCAAAATTAGTATTTTTGAAGCATGACAAACTTAGAAGAAACTTTTTCTTTCATAAAAAATATGCTCATAAAACTTACGTTAATTTTTTCTGCTTAAAGAAAATATTTAAACATCTTTTGGAATATTTAACTAAAAACCATTTTTGTGTATCAGTTTGGATTTTATTTGCATATATAAAATTGCCATTATCAATCGCTTATGCTGTATATTTTTCTGTTTCATATATTATGTATCTTTATATATATTTTGATATGTATCATGTGTGTATTTAATGTATATTGTATATTAAAATATATTACATATTTTTCAAAATATATATTTTTAATATACTTTTTATTTTAAAATTATATATTTAAAGTTGTTTTTTTGCTTTTTTTTTTTTTTTTTTTTACAAAACTACTAGTCCCACACAAATCATGAATTACAATCAGAAAAATGGAAGAGTATGGACCTCTGAAAATGAGGCAATAATTAATAGCCTACCAACCAAAATAAGTCCAGGACCAGATGGATTCACAGCTGAATTCTACCAGAGGTCCAAGGAGGAGCTGGTACCATTCCTTCTGAATCTCTTCCAATCAATAGAAAAAGAGGGAATCCTCCCTAACTCATTTTTTGAGGCCAACATCATCCTGATACCAAAGCCTGGCAGAGACACAACAAAAAAAGAGAATTTGAGAGCAATATCCCTGATGAACATCGATGCAAAAATCCTCAATAAAATACTGGCAAACCGAATCCAGCAGCACATCAAAAAGCTTATCCACCATGATCAAGTGGGCTTCATCCCTGGGATGCAAGGCCGGTTCAACATTCGCAAATCAATAAACATAATCCAGCATATAAACAGAACCAAAGACAAGAACCACATGATTATCTCAACAGAGGCAGAAAAGGCTTTTGACAAAATTCAACAGCCCTTCATGCTAAAAATGCTCAATAAATTCGGTATTGATGGAATGTACCACAAAATAATAAGAGCTATTTATGACAAACCCACAGCCAATATCATACTGCATGGGCAAAAACTGGAAAAATTCCCTTTGAAAACTGGCATAAGACAGGGATGCCCTCTCTCACCACTCCTATTCAACCTAGTGTTGGAAGTTCTGGCTAGGGCAATCAGGCAAGAGAAAGAAATCAAGGGTATTCAGTTAGGAAAAGAAGAAGTCAAATTGTCCCTCTTTGCAGATGACATGATTGTATATTTAGAAAATCCCATTGTCTCAGCCCAAAATCTCCTTAAGCTGATAAGCAACTTCAGCAAAGTCTCAGGATACAAAATTAATGTGTAAAAATCACAAGCATTCTTATACACCAGTAACAGACAAACAGAGAGCCAAATCATGAATGAACTTCCATTCACAATCGCTTCAAAGAGAATAAAATATCTAGGAATCCAACTTACAAGGGATGTAAAGGACCTCTTCAAGGAGAACTACAAACCACAGCTCAGTGAAATAAAAGAGGACACAAACAAATGGAAGAACATACCATGCTCATGGATAGGAAGAATCAATATCATGAAAATGGCCATACTGCTCGAGGTTATTTATAGATTCAATGCCATCCCCATCAAGCTACCAATGAGTTTCTTCACAGAATTGGAAAAAACTGCTTTAAAGTTCATATGGAAGCAAAAAGAGCCCGCATCTCCAAGATGATCCTAAGTCAAAAGAACAAAGCTGGAGGCATCACGCTACCTGATTTCAAACTATACTACAAGGCTACAGTAACCAAAACAGCATGGTACTGGTACCAAAACAGAGATATAGACCAATGGAACAGAACAGAGTCCTCAGAAATAATACCACACATCTACAGCCATCTGATCTTTGACAAACCTGAGAGAAACAAGAAATGGGGAAAGGATTCCCTATTTAATAAATGGTGCTGGGAAAATTGGCTAGCCATAAGTAGAAAGCTGAAACTGGATCCTTTCCTTGCTTATATGAAAATTAACTCAAGATGGATTAGAGACTTAAATGTTAGACCTAATACCAAAAAAATCCTAGAAGAAAACCTAGGTAGCACCATTCAGGACATAGGCATGGGCAAAGACTTCATGTCTAAAACACCAAAAGCAACGGCAGCAAAAGCCAAAATTGACAAATGGTATCTAATTAAACTAAAGAGCTTCTGCACAGCAAAAGAAACTACCATCAGAGTGAACAGGCAACCTACAGAATGGGAGAAAATTTTTGCAATCTACTCATCTGACAAAGGGCTAATATCCAGAACCTACAAAGAACTCAAACAAATTTACAAGAAAAAAACAAACAACCCCATCAAAAAGTGGGCAAAGGATATGAACAGACATTTCTCAAAAGAAGACATTCATACAGCCAACAGACACATGAAAAAATGCGCATCATCACTGGCCATCAGAGAAATGCAAATCAAAACTACAATGAGATACCATCTCACACCAGTTAGAATGGCGATCATTAAAAAGTCAGGAAACAACAGGTGCTGGAGAGGATGTGGAGAAATAGGAACACTTTTACACTGTTGGTGGGATTGTAAACTAGTTCAACCATTATGGAAAACAGTATGGTGATTCCTCAAAGATCTAGAACTAGATGTACCATATGACCCAGCCATCCCATTACTGAGTATATACCCAAAGGATTATAAATCATGCTGCTATAAAGACACATGCACACATGTGTTTATTGCGGCACTATTCACAATAGCAAAGACTTGGAATCAACCCAAATGTCCATCGGTGACAGACTGGATTAAGAAAATGTGGCTGCATGGAATACTATGCAGCCATAAAAAAGGATGAGTTTGTGTCCTTTGTAGGGACATGGATGCAGCTGGAAACCATCATTCTTAGCAAACTATCACAAGAACAGAAAACCAAACACCGCATGTTCTCACTCATAGGTGGGAACTGAACAATGAGATCACTCGGACTCAGGAAGGGGAACATCACACACCGGGGCCTATCATAGGGAGAGGGGAGGGATTGCATTGGGAGTTATACCTGATGTAAATGACGAGTTGATGGGTGCTGACGGGTTGATGGGTGCAGCACAGCAACATGGCACAAGTATACATATGTAACAAACCTGCACGTTATGCACATGTACCCTAGAACTTAAAGTATAATAATAATAAAAAAAAAATGACCAAACTTGATGATCGGTCAATTGGAATTACCTGGTCTAAAAACAGAAAGAAAAAAGAATGAGGAAAAAATAAGCACTACCTCAGAGACCATCAGCATACACAGAATAGAAGTCCCCCAAAAAAAAGGACAAAGAGAAAGAGGAAAAAAAGTACTTGGAGAAATAATGCCAAAAACCTCGTAAGTTTGATGAAAAATTACTCTAAGTACAACAATTACAATGAACTTCAAGTAGGATAAATTCAAAGTGATCTACACCTAGATGCATTATAATCAAACTGTTAAAAGGCAAAGACAAGTAGAGTATCTTGAAAGCAGCAAGAGAAAAGTGAGTAATTCCATACAAGTGATAAAAAAAAAAATAGCTATTTCTTCCAAAGGTAACAGAATGACAAAGTGCTAAAAAAATTAAACTCAAAAAATTATATCTATCTGGCAAACAAAACCTTTAGAAAGTGAAAAAAGAAATTAAGATACTATGCTCTCAGGGAAACAAAAATTGAGAAATGTTATTGCTAGCAGACTTGCCCTATGTGAAATAGTAAAGAGAATCCTTCAGGCTAAAATGAAAGGACACTAGAAAGTAATTCAATTCCACGTGAAGAATGAAAGAGGATTTGTTAAACTCACTGCATAGGTAAATTTAAAAGGCAGTATAAATATATTTTCTATGTTTGCAACTCCTTTTTTTTAATCTAATCTGATTTAAAAGACAATCCCATAAAGCAATATTTATAAATATATGTTGTTACCTAATATATAATGATGTAATTTGTGAAAATAATAGCATAAAGGGGGGCAGAACTGTATAGAAACAAAGATTCTGTACTCCATCTATTGAAGTTAAGCTGGTATTAGGTTGGTGCAGAAGTAATTGTGGTTTTTGTCACTACTTTCAATATTAATATTAAGTAATTGTAATGTTCTTATGTACAAAAAATGCCTTAAGGAATCCACCTAGAAAATATTAGAGCAATAAATGAGTTCAGAAAGTTTCCAGGATACAGAATTGATATTAATAAACTAATTGTGTGTCTACACATTAGCAATGAGCAATCCAAAAATGGCATTGACAATAGCATACATTAATAATGGCTTTCAAAAGAATAAAATATTGATAAATTCATCGAAAGTAGTACAAGACACTAAAAACTACAAAATACTGTTGAAAGAAATTGTAACAAACTTTAATAAATGCAAATTCATCCCATGCAAATGGATTGACATATTTATTATGGTTAAAATGGCAATAATTCACAAAATGACCTTCAGATTAAATGCAATCTACAGAAATAGGCAAACTGAAAATACATATGAAAATGGAAGCATCCCAGAATATTCAAGACAATTTTGAAAAAAAAAAAAAAGTTGGAGGATTTATGCTTTCTTATTTCAAAACTTTTGGGAAAGTCACAGTAATCAGGACAGTGTAATACTGACAAGAGGATATGCTTATAGGTCAATGCACTAGAATAGAGAATCGAGAAGTAAACCTGAACATGTATGGCAAATTCATTTTCAACATGAATGTAAGACAATTCAATGAGGAAAAGATAATTTTTTTTCAAAAAATGTTAATGTGACAAGAGGATATTCACAAACAAAAGAAAGAATTTGAACTATTGAACTACTACTTTACACTATATACAAAATTATGTCAAAATAGGTAAAATAATCTAAATGTAGCAACTAAAACTATAAAGTTCTTTAAATCAGGGCTAAGTCTTCTTTACCTTATAGTAAGCAATGATTTCTTTGATATGACACCAAAAACACAAGCAATAGAAATTTTTTAAAAATAGATTTTTTTTTGCTAATAAAATAAATTAACTGGACTTTATTAAAATTAAAAAAAGCTTTTTGCATTAAAGGACATTATAAAGGCTGAAAAGACAATTCACAGAAAGGGAGAGAATATTTACATATTATATATTTCTGTATTATAAGACTTTTGTATCCACAAAATATATTCTTAGAGCTCAGCAATAAATATGCAATTGACATCATTACAAATAGGCAAAGGACCTAAATAGATATTTCTCTAAATTAGACATGCAAGTGGCCAATAAACACATAAAAAGATGTTCAACTTTATTTGTCATTAAGAAAATTGCAAATTAATACCAAAATGAAACACTATTTCACACACAATAGCATGGCTATAATAATTATTTTAAGGAAAATAACAGGTATTAGTACAGTTGTGGAGAAACTAGAATTCTCACACATTACAGATGGGACTGTAAAATTCCATAGCTATTGCATAAAAACAATTTGGCATTTTTTTAAGGGCTAACCATGTGGTTATTGTATGATCCATCAATTACTAGATACATCCTAGTAATTTAGGTATATCCTAAATATGTATATTTAGATATATCCTAGTAATTGATAGTGATGAATCATACAATAACCCCATGTAAAACATAAGAATTAAAAATAATATGTGCAAAAAGCATATTACGTGAATGTGCTGATACTGGCATCATTCATAACAATCCAAAAGTAGAAACAATCCAAATATCCGTTTGAGTTAGAATAGATAAAATGTGGTGTACCATACAAGGGAATATTGCTGAGTCATAGAAATGCATGAAGTGCTGATACATGCTACAGCATCAATTAATGAAAATAAGCTAAGTATAAAAAACCAGTAACAAAATAATAATACTGTAACATCCTATTTGTGGGAAATATCCAGAATAGGCAAACACCAGCCACAAAGTAGATTTGTGATGTCAAGGGCTTGGGAGAAAGAAAAAAGGTTAATGAATAGAGGGTTTTTGTTTGGGGTGATGAAAACATTTTGGAATTAGATACTTGTAAGGACGGCATAATTTTGTAAATGTATTAAAATCCACTAAATTATACACATTTAAATGGAGAATTATATGGCATATGAATTACAGTTTTTGAAGAAGAAATTGAACATTTGAACTGAAATAGAATTCTAACATCATCTGGCATTAGGTATAATGGTATATCTAAATCTGTTAGTGAAGAAATAAAATTATGGCTCTATTTTGTTCTACTTTCCCTTACTCAGCATGATCTCCCAAACTGGCTCATCACTGAAATTACTAGAGGAGGTATCCGAACTGGCTCATCATTGAAATTACATGAGGAAGTTTCTGTAAAATGTACATTTTCTAGACATTTTCATTTCATAGGTCTAATGTAATACACAAAAAAATATTTTAAAAAGATTCTGAGATTATAATTAATATTTACATTTGAGAAACCTTGAATGGAAAATAAAGATTGAGGAAATAGACATGCCTCAAGATCAAAGATCTGCTAGTAGATAGAACCAGAAGCCAAGACTTTTGGTTTCTTTTGCTTTATCTTTTTGTAATGTTATACTGTCTCACAGTAGTACCTTCAAACCAGTTAAATTTATACACAGACTTCATATGTCTTGTACATTGCATAATAACAGAAAAATCCATTAAACTGGGTTTTCATCTTATTTACTCTAGGCCAGCAACCCGTTTCTTCTCTTCTTGGCTCTTTCTCTTTAAAATCCCCTCCTATACCTTTGTGCTGGGTCAAGACAACACTCAAGACTGTCAAGAGAGCAGTAGAGTTTACACTGCATATTTGGGAGATCATGCTGAGGAAGGGAAAGTAGAACAACATTGATCCACGATTTTATTTCTTCATAATAGATTTCAGCATATTATTACTGTTGTATTGTTCCTGCCTTTTTTCCACTTTTTTCTACCTGTTCTTTCAGATTTCTCTCTTATTTTCTTCCATTTGAAATGACATATTTTACTTCTGAGAAGAAAGCTAAACAAAGTAGAGTTGATTTGCATGGTCTTACTTTCTTCAGTATTTGTTAGTAAAGTCTCTGTGAGTACTTGAAAACTCAAACAGCTATTTGGTTATATGCCTACAGAGAGGGAGAAAAAAAGAACAAACTCTGATGATATTATTAATGTGACTTTCACTTGGACCTTTCTGATTACAGGAGCTTCATCCTAGTTGGCCTGAAGAACACATTTGTGGAAGAATATTCTAGTAATTTTTACAGAATGAATGAAAGGAGCATGACGTTATGATTTAATATGGTGCTTAATTTAATAACATGGCTTAATTAAAAAGTGTTTAGAACTATGTCTGACACATAATATTTTATAAGTGTTAGTTATTACATTGTTAGTATAATTCCTAGAACCACAGCATAGATTTCTTCCTGTAGTGTGATAGCAAAAATACTTCTGCCTCACTTCTTGAGACCATAAGGTTTCCTTCCTTGTGGACGATGCATATTGATGGTATGGAACAGTAAAGGGATCCTGACATGGAAAAGAAGAGATGAAAGCAGGCATATAAACTGTTAAGAGATCAGAGCATTAAATAAATTACCAAGGACTGCCAATTATCTTTTGCCTGCATAAGCTTGCATACAACTTCCCACAGACACCATCATGGAATAAAAGCAGAAAAATAGCAAAGCTATTTGGGAGACAGTATTTTTTTTTTCTAAAGAGACTGCACATTAACTGAATGAGAGGACTATTTATATGAAAAAAGTTAGTAAAGGCATTAAAGGGACTTCCTTCAGTGTTTCCTTTACTACTCTGTTGTATTTGTTGTTTTCTTCTTAGCACACATTATTCATTCTTTCTGCAGTTGCCCCATTTAGCAAGCCATCTTTTCACACTCTCAATCTGTATGGATGGTCTAATCAAGTAATGGAGTCTACATTACAGCCCTAACAAATCCGTGCATCTCTTTCCCCTAGGAATAAAGATTGGCTCTAGGCACATGATATATCTAACCCAGTCCAATAGGACAGCCCTATTAATCCAATAATGGGATAATAATATTTTTACCGGAAAAGAAATTGCAATTGTAATTTGTATTTATGGAATGTGAATGTATTAGTCAGGGTTCTCCAGAGGAACAGGACTAAAAGGATAGATGTATATATAAAGAGGAGTTCATTAAAGAGTATTGACTCCCACGATCACAAGGTGAAGTCCCACAATAGGCCATCTGCAAGCTAATGAGTAAGAAAGCCAGTCCCAGTCCCAAAGCTGAAGAACCTGGAGTCCAATGTTCAAGTGCAGGAAGCATCCAGCATGGGAGAAAGATGTAGCCGAGACTAAACCAGTCTAGCCTATTTACAATCTTCTGCCTGCTTTTATTCTGGCCACACTGGCAGCTGATTAGATGTTGCCCACCCAGATTGTGGGTGGGTCTGCCTTTCCCAGCCCACTGTCTCAAATATTAATCTCCTTTGGCAACACCCTCACAGACACACCTAAGAATAATACTTTGCATCCTTCAATCAAATCGATAATCAATATTAATCATCACAGTGAGTGTCTGGGTTTCGTTTCTGTGGTCTCACCTTTTAATTGTATATGAGTGTTTCAAATAGACCTGCAATCCTGTTTTGTATGTAACAATGTTAGCGGATGACATTTTTCTCATATGGAATCCACTGCAAAATACTTAATAGTTTAATGTGATAGTTATTCTTTCTAATTAATACAACAGTGCCAAAGATAAGTCTGAAATAGTTTATTTGTACTCATAAAGTACTTCTCTCATGTGAAATGTACATATTTTATGTTTGTTTAGTAGTTATAAAACAGTTCCTTTATAAGCATTGCTAGTCTAGACATTGTAAATTTGCCATAGTAATCCCCAGGCAAATTCCAATCACTAATGAAGATAAGAATCTCTGGCATTTCCAGGAATTTCTAATTTCTTTCCTCAATGCTAAGTCAGCAATATTAAGCTATCTTGATATTCATGCTTTTTTCAGTGAGACACAGTTTTTATTTTGAGATGGGTGGGCAGTGGTATAAAAGTTACAAGTCTTGGCAATGTTGACAGACAAAGCTGAGAAAAAGCATATTTTATTAAGAATATCAAATGGTTACCACATTTGATTTATAACTGAGTATGTTTGTTAGGTACTTTTTTTCAATTCTCACAATGGGTATCAAACTAAACAAATTTAAGATTAGAACTTTGTATCTCTGCATCACAAAATGTTAAACCAAACACAGCAGTTCACACTGATTTCACTAAAAACTAAGTTTCTCTGAGAAAAAATATAGTTTTTGTGCTATTAATAAACATTTCAATATTTAATATTTTTTCTTCCTTGGAAAGTTTTCATTTTTGTATTGTTTAAAATAGACATAGTTTAATCCAGTAGTACATGCATATAATTCTCACATAAATGCGCATACATTTATTAGTATACATATTCAAATCTCTAAATGATAACACAGTGTCAAAAAAGTTTGGAAACACATATATCAATCATTTTACCCTATGCTTGTCTCAGGGGCATGGATCTCTAAAGCAACAAGAACAGACAGCTTGTCCTTTTCTCACTTTTTATTTATTTAATTTTTTCTTATAAATTTATTAAGTTCCTTATAGATTCCGGATATTACAGCTTTGATAGATACCTGGTTTACAAATATTTTCTCCCATTCTGTAGGTTGTCTGTGTGCTCTACTGATAGTTTTGTTGTTGTTGTTGTTATGCAGAAGCTCTTTAGTTTAATTAGGTAACATTTGTCAATTTTTGTTTTTGTTGCAATTGCTTTTAGTATCTTCATCATGAAATCTTTGCCTGTTCCAATGTCCAGAATGGTATTGCCTAGTTTGTCTTCCAGGGTTTTCATAATTTTGGGTTTCACATTGCAGTCTTTATTCCATCTTGAGTTGATTATTGTGTATGGTGTAAGGAAAGAGTCCAGTTTCAATCTTCTGCATATGGCTACCCAATTATCTTAGCACCATTTATTGAATAGGGAGTTCTGTCTTCATTCCTCATTTTTGTCAGTTTTGTTGAAGATCAGATTGTTGTAGGTGTGCAGCCTTATTTCTGGGCTTTCTATTCGGTTCCATTCATCTATGTGTCTGTTTTTATACCAGTACCATGCTGTTCTCGTTACTGTAGCCTTGTAGTATAGTTTGAAGTTGAGTAAAATTATGCCTCCATCTTGTTCTTCTTGCTTAGGATTGTTTTGGCTATCCAGGCTTTTTTGTTTGTTTGTTTCATATAAATTTTCGCATAGTTTTTTTTTTTTTTTTTTTCCAGTTCTGTGAAGAACATCATTAGTAGTTTATATCAATATTGAATCTTTAAATTTCTTTAAACAGTATGGCCATTTTAACAATATTTATTCATCCTATCTATGAACATAGAATGTCTTTTCATTTTTTGGTGTCATCTCTGATTTCTTTGAGCAATCAAAGAATGAAATTATATTCGTGATTTTTCTCTTAGTTTTGCTATTGGTGATTATCTCAGTAGATGCAGCAAAGGCTTTCAATAAATTTCAACATTCCATCATGTTAAAAACTCTCAATAAACTAGGTATTGAATGAATATATGTCAAAATAATAAGAGCCATCTATTAAAAACCCACAGCCAACATAATAATGAATGGGAAAAAGCTAGAAGCATTCCCCTTGAAATACAGCATAAGACAATGATGCCATCTCTCACTACTCCTATTCAACATGATTTTGGAATTTCTGACCAGAGAAATCAGGCCAGAGAAAGAAGTAAAGGGCATCGAAAAAGGAAGAGAGGAAGTCAAACTATCCCTGTTTGCATGGACATTATTCCATATCTAGAAAATTCCATAGTCTCAGCCGAAAGTCTTCTTAAGCTGGCAAACACCTTTGGCAAAGTCTCAGATACAAAATCAATGTACAAAAATCACAAGCACTTCTATACACCAATAGTCAAGCCAAGAGCCAAATTAGGAATGCAGTGCCATTCACAATTGCCACAAAAATAATAAAATACCTAGGAATACAGCTAACCAGGGAAGTGAAAGATCTCTACAAGGAGAACTACAAAACACTGCTCAGAGAAATTGAGATGAAATAAACAAATAAAAAAAAAAAAAAACATTTTTGCTCATGGATAGGAAAAATCCATGTCATTAAAATGACCATAGTATAAAGCAATTTATAGATTCAATGCTATTTCTGTGAACTACTAATGACATTCTTCATATAACTAGAAGAAACTATTTAAAACTTTGTATTGAATCAAAAAGCGCCCAGATAATCAAAGCAATACTAAGCAGGAAGAACAAAGCTGGAGGCATCATGTTACCCCACTTCAAACTGCCCTACAGGGCTACAGTAACCCAAACGGCATGGTACTGGTACAAAAACAGACATGGCCCAATGAAATGGAATAGAGAGCCCAGAAATAACACCACACACTACAACCATCTGATCTTCAACAATTTCCTGATAATTGGTAGAAAGATTAATATATAAAGAAGAAAACAAACAAAAAGCAAAACTATCACCTCAGACTCAAAATGAATAAAATTTACTGTGTTCTTATTCAAATAACATATTGCTATGTTTTTAAAATGTGCAAGTTGCCTAGAAAAATATATAGTACTTCTTGTCAATTTTAAGAGATGTACAAAGCTAAAAATCTTTAAATGTTAATCTTCAATGTAAATAAAGGCTGAGAAGATTTCTTTTCTATATAGTGATTGGAAGGATGTCTACATTTTATCTATAAAGTAATCAAGCCCACACATAGTAGACAGAATAGTTAATAAGACCACATATGTCTAGTAAGTATGCTGACATTGCTGAAAATATTTCTGGGTCTTTTGTTTTCAAGGATATAGCACATTCTCTTACATACAGTCTGTCATGGAGAATATTTATCATTTGAAGGTGGACTCAATTTTTGGAAAGTAAACAACCAATTTGAGTTAAGTTTGCTGAATAAGGGAGTGATAAAGTTGGAAGATACTGTTTAAATCAAATAAGAACAATGTAACTAAACAAGTAAGACTAAACTTCACATTCAGCTCTTAAAACTGACCTTGTACTAATTCCAAAGACATTACAAAGATTTTCCGAATTTAGCAATAATATTGTAATAAATTTATTCTCTTTTCAATGTGACTTATACAAAAGGCATTATTATTACCCTTCAGGTCTTCTGGGGCTCCTTATGAATTTTCAAATGATTGTCCCTATTTACATTTAAAAAAGCCTGCCCTTGTGACTTTGATGGAAGTAACACTGAATCTGTGGATCACGTTGGGTAGTGAAAGCAATTAATAATATTAAGTCTTTTAAAACACAAATACAGGATGTCTTCCAATTCATTTGTCTTCTTTAATTTCTTTCATCAATGATTTGTAGTTTTCAATGCAGAAGTATTTTGCCTTCTTGTTTTTTTTGAGATGGAGTCTCACTCTCTCGTACAGGCTGGAGTACAAGGGCCTGATCTTGGCTCACTGCAACCTCTGCCTCCCAGGTTCAAGTGATTCTCTTGCCTCAGCCTCCCAAGTAGCTGGAATTAGAGACGTGCGCCACTGCACTCAACTAATTTTTGTATTTTTAGTAGAGACGGGGTTTCACCACGTTGGCCAGGCTGGTCTCGAACTCCTGACCTCAGGCAATCTGACCCTCTCGGCCTCCTTAAGTGCTGGGATTAGAGGTGTGAGGCACTGCCCATGGCCTTATTTTGCCTCCTTAGTTTAGTCCTAAATATGTTGTTCTTTTTGATGCTATTATAAACAGGATTTTTATAAACTTCTTTTCTAAAAGTGTGTTGTTAGCGTACACAAACCCAACTGACTTTTTACGTTGATTTTGCATCCTGCAAACTTATAATTTTTCTGTTAATTCTAGCAGCTTTTACGTAGGCTCTTTAAGGTTTTCTGTCAGATCATGTCATCTGCAAGCATTGTTAATTTAAATTCTTCTTTTTGTCATTGGATATCTTTGTCTTCTTTTTCTAATTGTTTTGGCCAGGACTTTTAGTAGAATATTTCAATACAATAGCAATAGGGGACTTAATACCCTATTTTCAACAATTGATAGAATATCTAGACAGAGGATAAATAAGGAAACAGTGGACTTGAACAACACCGTAGAACAATGGCCCTAATAGAGACATATACAGAACATTTCAACCAACAGCAGCAGAATGCACAATTTTTTCAAGCACAGATGGAACACTTTCACAAGGAGGTATTTGTAGGTCATCAAACAAGTCTCACTAAGTTTAAGAAGATTAAAACTATACCAACTCTTGTGTTTTATTCATATTTGACACTGAATAACTGTACACCCTTATGGGGTACAATGTGATATTATACATGTGTACATGTCTACATTGTACAATGATCAAATCTGAGTAATTAGCATATACATCACCTCAAATATTTATCATCTCTTGGTCGTCATAACATTCATAATATTCAAATTATCTTTTCTATTTATCTTGAAATATAAAATAGATTTAATTAGCTATAGTCATGCTACTGTGTAATAAAACATGAAAACTTATTCTTCTGATCTAACTATAACTTTGTACCTGTTAATCTACCTGTCCCTATCCCCTCTTACCCCTGCTCTCCACAGCCTCTGGTAACCACTATTCTACTCTCTACTTTTGTTAATCAATCTTTGCTATATTCCATGTATGAGAGAGATCATTTGGTGTTTGTTTTTATGTGACCGGCTTATTTCACTTAACAGAATGTACTCCAGGTTCATTGATGCTGCTGCAAATGACAGGATTTCATTCCGTTTAGAGCTGACCAGTATTCCATTGTGTATACATACTTCATTTTCTTTATTTATTCATATGTTGATAGATTTTTGGTTGATTCCATCTATTCACTATTTTTGAATATTGATGCAATAAACACAAGCATACGGTTATCTCTTTGACATACTGATTCCATTTCTTTTGGATATACACCCGGTAGTAGGATAGAGGGATCATATAGTAGTTTTATTTTTAATTATTTTAGGAACTTCCATACTGTTTTTTATAGTGACACTAGTAATTTACATTCCCCCCAACAGTGTACATGGGTTCTTCTCCACATCCTTAGCAGCATTTATTTTTTATGTTTTTGATAACAGTCATTCTAACTGAGATGAGGTGGTATTGTGATTTCGATTTGCATTTCTCTGATGATTAGCAATGTTGATTTTTTTCTATATACCTCTTGGTCATTGTTATGTCTTTTATTTGTGTCCTTTTCAGCATATTTTATCAATTTTTTATTCTAATTTTAATTGTAGAGATCTTTCATCTCTTTTGTTAAATTTATTCCTAGGTATTTATTTATTTAGTTAGTTAGTTGATTGGTTGCTTAGTTTTTGTAGCTATAGTAAATGGGAATGCTTTCTTTTTTAGATAGTTTGCTACTGGTATATACGAATGTTACCTTTTTATGTTGATTTTGTATCCTGCAATTTTGCTAATTTGATTTCTTAGTTCTGACAGTTTTTTGGTGGAGTCTTTAGATATTCCCATATTTATGATTAAATCCTCTGAAAACAGGGGCAATCTGACTTTCTCCTTTCTAATCTGGATGTCCTTTATTGTATCTCTTGCTTAATTGCTCTAGCTAGGACTTCTGGTAATATGTTTGAATAAAAGTGGTAATAGTGGGCATCCTTGTCTTGTTCCAGATTTTAGAGGAAAAGCTTTCAATATTTTCCCATTTATTTTAATCTTTGCAGCAGATTTGTTATAGATGGCCTTGTTGTGTTGAGGTATGTCTCTTTTGTAAGTAATTTATTCAGAATTTTTATCATAAAAGAGATGTAGATTGTTATGAAATATTTTTTATTCATCTATTGGAATTATCATATGATTTTTGTCCTTGATTCTGCTATGATGTTTTATGTTTATTGATTGGCATATGTTTAATCATCCTTACATCCCTCAGGTAAACTCCACTTCATCATCATGAATGTTTTTTTTACAAATGTCTTGTTAAATTCAGTTTGTTAGTATTTTGCTGAGAATTTTTGCATCTACATTCATCAGGGATGAATGAAGATATTGGCCTGTATTTTTCTTTTTCTTTTCTTTTTTTTTTTTTTTTTTTTTGAAACTTGGTATTGCTTTGTTACCCAGACTGTAGTGCAGTGGCATGAACAACAGCTCACTGCAGCCTTGACCTCCTGAGCTCAAGAGATTCTCCTGCCTAAGCTCCCCAAACAGCTGGGACTATAGACGCAGCAACCATGCTTGGCTAATTTTTGTATTTTCTGTGGAGATGCGATTTTGACATGTTGCTCAGGTTGGTCTCAAACTCCTGAGTACAAGTGATCCTCCAGTCATGGCCTGCTAAAGTGCTAGGAGGATTACAAAAGTCAGCCAACCACGACTGACCGATTTTTTTTTTTTTTTTTTATGTGAACATACCTGGTTCCAGTATCAGGGGGTAATCTGCAAAATGAGTTTAGAAGTCTTTCTGCCTCTTTAATTTTTTTGAAATTGTTTGAGAAGAATTCTTATTAGTTCCTCTTGAAATAGTTTTGTAGAATTCAGCAGTGAAGCCATTAGACTCTGGGCTTTTCTTTGCTGGAAGACTGTTGTTATTGATTCAATTGCATTATTCATTATTGATGTGTTCAGGTTTTCTATTTCTTTGTGATTGAATCTTGGTAAGTTTTATGTACCTAGACATTTATCAGTTTCTTCTAGGTTTTCCAATTTGTTTGCATACAGTTGTTCATAATACTCTCTTATGATCTGTTGTATTTCTGTGGTATCAGTTGTAATGTCTATTTTTTCAGCACTAACTTTACTTATTTGAATCTCCTCTCTGTTCTTAGATTAGCTAAATGATTGTCAATTTTATCTTTTCAAAAAAGCAGCTCTTTGATTTGTTATTTTATAATATTTTTTAAATTTCTATTTTGCTTATTTCTGTTACAATCTTTATTGTTTCTTGTATTTTACTAATTTTGGCTTTAGTATGTTCTTATTTTTCTAGTTCCTTGAAGTGTAATACTACATTGTTTATTTGAGATTTCTAATTTCTTTGGCATTTATTGCTATAATCTTTCTTCTTGGAACTACTTTTTCTCTATTGCTTAGGTTTTAGTATGTTTTGTTTCTATTTTCACTTATCCCAAGAATTTTTTACATTTTCTTTAAAATTTCTTCATTGACCTATTGGTTGTCTAGGAGCATGCTGTTTAATTTTCATGTATTTGTACAATTTCCAAATTTCCCTCTGTTATTGATTTCTAGTTTTAATCAATTGGTTTCAGAAAAGATACTTGATATGATTGTTTTCATATTTGTTAAGACTTGTTTTATGGCCCCATGTGTGGTCTATTCTGGAGAACATCCCATATGCTGTTGAAAAGAATATGTATCCTGTAGGTGTCTGGTGAAATGTCCTGCACAGGTTTGTATTAGTCCACTTTCATACTGCTATAAAGAACTGTCCAAGACTGGTTAATTTGTAAAGGAAAGAGTTTTAGTTGACTCATAGTTCAGCATGACTGGAGAGGCCTCAGGAAATTTACAATCATGGTGGAAGGCAAAGGGGAAACAAGGCACCTTCTTCATAAGGTGGCAGGAAGAAGTGCTGAAGAAGTGCTTGTGAAACCACCAGATCCCCTAAAACTTTCTATCACAACAACAGCATGAGGGACAGGACACCGATGATTCAATTACCTCCACCTGTTTTTTGTTTACATGTGGGGATTATGGGAATTATAATTCAAAATGAGATTTGTCAGGGGACACAAAGCCTAAACATATCAGGTCGCTTAGGACAATTTGTTCTAGAGTGCAATTGTTTCTTTGTTGATTTTCTGTCTGGATGAACTGTCCAATGCTAAAACTGGAATTTTAATATCCTCTGATGTTATTACTACAATTGTAGTCTATTTTTCTCTCTAATTGTATTCATATATGCTTTATATATTTAGATGCTCTGACATTAAATGCATATATACTTATAATTTTATATCCTCTTGTTGTATTGATTCCTTTACCATTGTATAATGATGTTATTTGCCTTTTTTTCTGTTTTTGACTTAAATTCTATTTTATCTGATATAATATGTATAGCTATTCTTTTTTGTTGTTGTTGTTTTTATTTGCTTGGAGTATCTTTTCCCGTTCTCTTATTTTCAGTTTATGTATGTCTTTATAAAAGACCTTATTGAGTTCCTTGTAGGCAGCATATAGTTGGGTCATGTTGCTTTTTAATCTATTCACCCACTCTGTTTTTTAATTGAATAACTGCATTCATCTACATAGAAGATTATTATTGATAAGGACTCATTATTGTCATGTTGTTACTTTGTTATTGTTTTTGTAGATCCTTTTTTGCTTTATTCCTCTCTTAATGTATTCCTTTATGGTTAGGGTATTTTCTGTGGTATTATAGTTTGATTCCTTGCTCTTTCGTTTTTGGTATATCTACTATAACCTTTTGATTTGTGGTTGCCATGAGGCTTACAAAGTCGTCTTATAATTATAGGAGGTTTTTTAAACTGATAATAACTTAACTTTGATGACAAAGAATTACAAAAAGCAACAGAAATTACATGACACTGTAATTGTTACCCTTCCCCATGATACACATTTTGGCTTTTGGAATCTTTCGTTTGCATCTTTTTATATTACTTACATATATATATATATGTGTGTGTGTGTGTATATATATATATATATTTTTTTTTTTTTTTTGAGACGGAGTCTCGCTCTGTCGCCCGGGCTGGAGTGCGGTGGCCGGATCTCAGCTCACTGCAAGCTCCACCTCCCGGGTTTATGCCATTCTCCTGCCTCAGCCTCCCGAGTAGCTGGGACTACAGGCACCTGCCACCTCGCCCGGCTAGTTTTTTGTATTTTTTAGTAGAGATGGGTATATTACTTATATATTTTTAAGTTTTGTAACTATTATCTTTAATAATTCTATGTTTTAGACTTCATGCTAAATATGTAAATAGATTGCAAGACACAATTACAATGTGAGAGTATTCTGATTTTTCCCATACACTATTTTTACCAGCAAGACTTTCTTTTTTATATACATAATAACTGTACATATATGTAGGGTACATGTGATATTTTGATATATGCATATAGTGTGTAATGTTATTAGTGAGATACATAGTTTCAGATGTTTTCTTGTTACACAAGAATGTGTTTTTCTTTTTGGTTAAAAAACTCACTTTAGCATTTTCTCCCTCTGATACTGCTTTCGTTGTTGTTCTCAGTTACAAATGTCTTTATCTCTCTTTCATTCCTGAATAATAGATATGCTGGATACAGTATTTTAATGGGTGAAGGATATGAACAAACACTTCTCAAAAGAAGACATTTATGTGGCCAAAAAACATATGAAGAAAAGCTCATCATCACTGGTCATTAGAGAAATGCAAATCAAAACCACAATGAGATACCATCTCATGCCAGTTAGAATGGCAATCATTAAAAAGTCAGGAAACGACAGATGCTGGAGAGGATGTGGAGAAATAGGAATGCTTTTACACTGTTGGTGGGAGTGTAAACTAGTTCAACCATTGTGGAAGACAGTGTGACCCAGCGATCCCATTACTGTATGTATACCCAAAGGATTCTAAATCATTCTACTATAAAGACACATGCACATGTATGTTTATTTAAGCACTGTTCACAATAGCAAAGACTTGGAACCAACTCAAATGCCCATCAGTGATAGACTGGATAAAGAAAATGTGGCACATATACACCATGGAATACTATGCAGACATGAAAACGGGTGAGTTCATGTACTTTACAGGGACATGGATGAAGCTGGAAACCATCATTCTCAGCAAACTAACACAAGAACGGAACACCAAACACCACATGTTCTCACTCATAAGTGGGAGTTGAACAATGACAACACATGGACAAAGGGAGGGGAACATCACACCCTGGGGCCTGTCAGGGTTTTGGGGATAGGGGAGGGATAGCATTGGGAGAAACACCTAATGTGGATGATGGGTTGATGGGGGCAGGAAAAGACCATGGCACATAAGTTTGTTACCTGCATGTTCTGCACATGCATCCCAAAAGTTAAAGTGTATGTGTATATATATATATGTGTGTGTGTGTGTGTATATATATGTGTGTGTGTATATATATATGTGTGTGTGTGTATACACACATACATATATGTAGTTTTTTTAATACTCTATTTTTAAAAAAAAAAAATTTCAGACACATATCTTTCTGCTCTTTTTTTCCACAAGTCTTTGTTTCTTAGTATATCTATCAACAACTAGATAGAACCGAGAACACAATTAATTTAATAAATACTGTTTACAGGTCTTGTAAAGGGTTTAGTAGAGACTAATGTCTTCTCCCTTTATCTCTCATGGGATTTGAAGATAGCAGACCTATTTAATTATTAAGTAGAAATGCTTTATTCAGAGTTAAAAGTATACAGAGTGAAGCAGGAGAGGTTCTAAAAACTCCATTGCATTAAGTATTTCTTTTTGCAGAAAAAAAATTTTGAAAGGAAAATCATAGTCATTATACATTGGTATAACATATACTTTAAACTATGTAAAAGAAAACTTTAAATTTTCTGTACGCTGATCCATCCGTTCACTGAGCAACAAATATGGAATTTAATTGCTCTTAAAGGATTCAAAACTTTCAGAGTATCTGTAATATTTTAACAGCAGCTAAGTTTTTAATGGGGTTGTATTCCAGATACAGATGGTCTTTGATTAAAATCAAGCCAGTCTGGTTACAGCTGCAAACTCTTCAGTTCAATGAAATCTTCTCCTTATATTTTCCTCATTTAAAACATACAGCACACAAACACATGCAGATATTTTATCACATAAAAGAGAACAATGGACACTTTAGTTTTCTTTGCTACAAAGATTATAGTTAATTACATTACTAACCAAGATGACCACAATGTTTCCCTCAACATGACTGAAATGCAGACAGTTTCCTTCATGACTACAGTCGTTTAACCATCCCTTTTCCTAGACTAAAACATGCAGTTTGGAAAACTCCTAATTGCTAATTCTTTATCAGCTTCTTTTGTTGAAATGTGCATAAATCTCCTTAAAAGTCTCTTGCTAGTTTTATGACCTAGAAGCATCTTTCCGAAGGACCTTGGAGCCTTCCTTTTGAAATACAATCATCAAGGCAGATAGCACTCTTGTCTCCCTGTCTCTGTGGGACAGTGAGAGCCTAACGTTGTTAGTTACCTTGCTCTAAATTGCAAAAATACATCCTGTCATAAAAATATGAAGGGAGTTTATTTTTCCTCAGGGGAAGGTCAATCAGCACACACAGGAGGCCAGAGATTCTTCCCAACACAGCTCTTTAGGTCTTTGTTTCAGTGGAGTTGAGAGATTTCTTTTTCCTCTGTTGAAATAGTCTTGAATAAAATCTTTATCTGTTAAACTTTTCACAATACAATTTTTCTTTGACATTACCCAAAATACATTACTATAAATATGTGTGGTTTTACATCTGTCTAAGAGGGATTTTATACTTAAGGTATGAAATACATAAATATTTATAATTGATACAAAGTTAAATTTTGTGACTTTGCCTTAACTTGTCACAGAACAAAAAGACTTTGAGGATTTTTAAGCCTCTCATACTTTGCTGTTTGTATTTGTATTATCTTTCTGCCTTTTAGTCCACAAATACTGCCACCACTACCAACACACCAATTGATGGCAGTTTAAAGATAACACAGACTCATCAAAATTTCAATTCTATAATTCAGCTGTTGAATGGCTAGCCTAAAAACTAATATATTAAGTGTCTTCTGGCTAGTTCAATGTAAACATGTCTTTACATTTAAATGCTATCAATAAACCAAATTATACTAGTGCTATGTTATTTACACAAATAAAATTATAGCAAGTAAAGAGACCATTGCTTAGAAAATTAAGAGTGCAGGAATGAGTGACATTCACGGTATCTTTTCAGAGTTATTAGAATGCTTGCTATCAATTCCACTTAAATTTTACTCTTATTGTTGTTATTAACAACCTTCCACACTAAAATGTTACTCAGTAGAGGTCTGCTAGAATGTAACTTTTGTGTTTTAAGAATTTACAGAGTTTGAGGTTCAGAAAGGGATTTTCAGACTAGTTTAAACACATACTGAAGCAGATCTCTATTTGGTAAGATCTGTTGAAAACAGTAGAAAAACAAATAATAATATCTCCTGTTCAAAGAAAACGTAGCTATCTTCCTATAAAAATGTAATCAAGGCTGGATGCGGTGGCTCATGTCTGTAATCCCAGCACTTTGGGAGGCCGAGCTGGGCAGATTATGAGGTCAAGAGACAGAGGCCATCCTAGTCAACATGGTGAAATCCCATCTCTACTAAAAATACAAAGATTGCCTGGGCGTGGTGGCATATGCCTGTAGTTCCAGCTACTTGGGAGGCTGAGGCAGGATAATTGCTTGAACTGAGGAGGCAGAGGTTGCAGTGAGCTGAGATCGCGCCATTCCACTCCAGCCGGGGTGAAAGGGTGAGACTCTGTCTCAAAAAAAAAAAAAAAAGTAATCAAAATATACTTTTCTTCATTCTTCAGACAATGGTGTAAGTGCCCCTAATAAATCTCTGTTGTTTTGTAAGATGGAGAATATAAGCCATTTACCCCTTATTTTCCATCCCTTACTTGCTTTCCCTTACTCTTTCCCATCTTTTTCCTTTTGCTTGTTTGAAGAACAGTGGAAATACATTAGCTGTATGTGTGGTTTCAGTATTTATTGAGATTGAGGATACATGTCAAATAAATCATCCAAACACATTTGCCACCATTACTAGACATTTTCTTGCCCATGTTTCATGTCCGGTTGTTTTGCAAATGACAAAGTTAAAAGCAAGATATAGAGTCATACTTCCCTAGTTTAAACCCTGAATCTTTCCCTCTGGCATAAAAAGGGGAAATCATAGTACTTAACCCTTATTAGGTTGAAAAGAATAAATGATGTAATCTGCGTAAAAGATTTAGCTTGGTGCCTGGGGCCATTAAATTTTAGTTAGCGTTTTTTTAATCAGTTGTTGTGTAACAAAACTGTCATAAAACTCTCCCTCACAAAACTTAGCAGCTTAAAACAACCATTTATATTGTTCCTGATTTTGTAGGGTAGGAATTTGGGAAGGACTCAGCTGGGTGGGATCACAACATTCTACATGTCATCAGCTGTGGCAACTGGGGCCAGAGGATCTCCTAATTGCCTTCCTCTGTCATATGTCATAAACCTTGGTGGTCTTCTACCTCCCTTCTCCTTTCCATTTACCATTTCACTCTTTGGGCATTTCTCAGTAAATATTTCTCATAGACTGGCAATATCAGGGCATTCTCACTTCTAATATGGTATTAGCTTCCAAGAGGCAGAAAATAGAAACTTTCAAGCTCATCTAAGGGATAACACTTGACCTAGAATGGCGATCACAGAGTTGAGCAAGAATTAGTGATCTGAGAAAAAGACCCTAGCTTTTGATGTGGGAGTGGCAAGGTCACATTGTACACAAATATGGTAGAAGGGACTTTTTGTTACTACCACGTTTGGGAATAAAATTTCCCACATGGGCCGAGCATGGTGATTCACACCTGTAATCCCAGCACTTTGGGAGGCCGAAGCTGGCGAATCACAAGGTCAGGAGATCGAGACCATTCTGTCCAACATGGTAAAACCGTGTCTCTACTAAAAATACAAAAATTAGCTAAGCATGGTGGTGCAAGCCTGTAATCCCAGCTACTCGGGAGGCTGAGGCAGGAGAATCTCTTGAACTTGGGAGTCGGAGGTTGCAGTGAGCAGAGATCATGCCACTGCACTTCAGCCTGGGTAACAGAGAGAGACTCACTCATATATATATTTATATACATATATATATTTATATACGTATATATTTATATATATATTCCACATGTATTATATGGAGTACTATTAATACTTCAATGAATTTTCCACATAAATTACCTTAAATGAGATCTTTTTTTTCCCTAAATTCTATCATTTTTGGTTCACTTTGTAATTCACCTTTTAAATAAGGATTGTCTAAAAACTTTTTATGTGTGGGGCATTGCCAAAGGAGCTATGACTATAGAAGTAAACATGGTGGATGAGTTCCCTGTTCTTATGTTATTATTTTTTAAAAACTACCCCACAGTATAATAGAAAATGACTGGCATCACAGGTTGGGAAAAGGCAGAGCTGATATTTATTGGAGATAATGGCACTCATTTTTTGAAACGTGATATTTAAGCTAATAACTAATTGTCAAGAAGCCCTGTGAAAATCTTAGTGAGGAGCATTCCAGTCAGAAGGAATGGAAAGTACCAATGCCCTAAGGCAGGCATAAGCCACAGAGAGAAAGCCATGGCTATGGAAGTCAAGTGAGCAAGAAAGCAATCAACAGTAGATGAGACTGAAGATGTAGTGAGTAGAAATTATGGAGGACACGTTGGGAGAAAAGCTGAGTGTTGGGAAAGAAGCTGAGGCAGGGCTTAGAACATGTCTGGGGTTGAGGGTCTACCAACGCTTGCAGCCTCTGGGATGTGTCTAGACTTTCTGACTCCTTGTTTCTAGCACTCCCATTATCTCAAGTAGTCATATGTTTCAAAGAAAATGCTAAACCCTCACAGCTGTAGCTCATTTGCTTGATACACTGCTTCATTTCAACCCCCACATCCTCATCACCTGTTTCTTTGATCACCAATAAATAGCATGGGCTCCCAGAGTTTGGGACCTTGACAGCCTCTATACTAGCGCTGGCCCCCTGGTCCCACTTTCTCCCTTGTCTTTTCTCATTCCTTTGACTCGGCCGGACTTCATAGCCCCCACAGCCTGGTGTTGGGTCTGATCTTCCCAACAAGGGCAGAGCTTCTTCATCATGGTGAACATTAGAATTACCTGGAGTGTGCTGATGCCTGTAATCCCAGCACTTTGGGAGACTGAGCTGGGCAGATTACCTGAAGTTAGGAATTCAAGGCCAGCCTGGCCAACATGGCAAAACCCCGTTTCCACTAAAAATACAAAGATTAGCTGGGCATCGTGGTGGGCACCTGTAATCTCAGCTACTCAGGAGAATCACTTGAACCCAGGAGGCGGAGGTTGCAGTGAGCCGAGATCATGCCACTTGCACTCTAGCCTGGGCAACAGAGTGAGACTCTGTCTTAAAAAAAAAAAAAAAAAAAATTTCCTGGAGTGCTATTTTTTTAAATGTTAATACCTGAGTCTGATTTCAAATAAATTAAGTACAAATATTTGAACATGGGGCCTGAGTATCATTGTTTTTTAAATACTCTAGAGAATTCGATTGTATAAGCAATATCAAGAAACATTGACAAAGAATATTTGGGGCCATGATAAAGAGTATAAAACTTTTCAGATTATTTTCAGTTTGGGTTTACAGAAGGTGCACTGACAGTTTGGATTTTAATTAGAGGAGCTGAGATTCAGTTCATTGGAAGTCAGATTGAAGAACCGTAACAATGTTCTTCGTAGTCTTGCTGTGTTCTAGAATTTTTGTGTGACCTTGAGCAACTTATGAAGCCTTCCTTCACTCCAATTCTTTAAGTTGAAAGTAGTAATAACAATAATATTTTGCTGAGAGAAGTCACAAGTATGCTGTGACAATAAAAAAAATAAGAAAACATGCTCTAAAATATTTTTAAAAGAATACAAAACTCTTCTACATTTAATGGGAAACCATAAGAACAATGTTAAACTGAGACAGGGTTGGGAGACAGATATAAAACTATTTAGGTTTTAAAAATATTACTGTGGCTGCTGTATAGAACATATTATGGGGTGTTACAGTACAACCAGATAGCAGTGAGGAAATAATTTATACTGTTTTGGACTAACTAGATAGCAGAAATGGAAAACAAAATGGGTACAAATGGGACATATTTCAAGGAATGCTTTTACCTCAGTTTATATCTCTTCCTGTAATGCTATGTTGTTAAATATTACAGCAGCTAAATTATCTGATTTCCCCAACCTCAGTCATGCTATGGACAAGGTTGCAAGTCCTTTGTCATTCATCAGTTTCTTCCCTTTCTCTGAAATTTTAGCCTGTTTGCTCCTTATGAGCCAAGTAAGCTGTATTAAATATTTAGTGATGACTCCTGAGACCCAAGTTCCATTTAAAGTCATTGAAAGTTTATTCAGAAGGGTAAGAAAATAAAGTAAAAATAAGGGCCCAAATAACACCTGTTTACATATATTGGTTTAATTGAATTCCAGGTAAATGCCTTTGTGTTAAATCACTTATTTAAAAATACTGGTCCCTATGCAATACATATTTCCCATGTAAATATGCTAACTTTAATTTTAGTAAATGAGTAACACAATGAGCCATGAGAAAGAATATGACTTTTAAGTGACATGAATTATTCTTATTTTAATAATTCTTATAGAAAAAATTACATATGCATAGATATAGAAAAATAATTAAAATCACTTTTGCTTCTACCACATAGAAAATGATGGTTAACATTGTCTAAAATGTCTTATTTTGATGAACACATAAAAAATTGTGTTCATGATGAAAATCTATATTATATCATCCTTTTAGAAATTATATTAGATAATTAATATTTTCTGTTTTATTTTATCTATGAGCATTCTATGATAATTAATTGGCTAAAAGATCATTATTTTAAAAATATGAAAATAATAGCTATATTGTCAGTCATAAATATTGTAATGATCGACATACTGATCAAGAATGAGAGTGACAAATATAAAAACCAAACTATTAAATATATACATTTATGTATTTATAGTTTTCCATTTTAATGCATAAATGCAATCTCATTTTTATTTGTATTGTAAATTACATATTATATATGTTTAGAATGCACATTCATTTTTTGGATATTTCTAATTCTTTTGGACACTTTACAGAAAACATTTTCTGATGTCTGATCTAAGACAATGTAAGTCTAACAAGACATTTCACTTGGCTAAATCAGAATCGTTTTAATTACTATGGTAGGCAGCATAATACCCCACATTCCAGCTTACCTCAAGACGTCTACATTCTAGGGCAAAAGGGGAAAACGGACTTGGCAGAGATGTGATTAAAGATTTTGAGATGAAGAGTTTATTCTGGGTGGGTCTCATGTAATCACAAAAGTCCTACAAGTGAAGGGGGAGACAGAAAAGTTAGTGACAGAGACAGAATTGAAGATGCTATACTGCTGACTTTGAAGATAGGGAAAGGGATCACAAGGCATAGAATGAATGTAGGTGCCTGTAGAAACTGGAAAAGGTGAATAAATAGATTTTCCTTTAGAACCTCCACAAAGGAGCACACCTTTGCCAATACCTTGATTTTAACCTGCAAGACCCATTCAGACTTCTGAAATCCAGATCTACGAGGTAATACTTTCTAAAAAATTAACCCATATGATTATGGTAATGTGTTACAGCAGCAATTAGAAACTAATATAACTCCCTAAGTCCCTTTTGGCTGGGCTGCCACTTTGAGGTTGTACCAATCAAGCTGGCCTAGAGATGTTGTTAGGCAGAAGAAAGAAACATGCCCAGTAAGAGCCAGGGAATAATTCCAAATTTTCGTATATATAATTTTCAGCCCTTTCATCCTGACCATTACCTAGAAAGCATAAAAGAGGAGATAATCTCCTTGTAGGACTGGGTGAATTTGGTCGTTATGCTTCCTCACTGAGTGTGTGGATCCAAGTAGCTGACAGAGGTTGTGCCAGAAACTTCATTGAATTGATTATTAAGCAGGATGTTCCAATACTCAACAATACCAGATAGCTGTGGATACTAGAATTGTGGATGGTTTATCAGCTCCCTGGACAATCTGTTCATTTTTCAGTGTCTTTTGCAATAAAAGGTGCAAAATATTAGGAGTTAAAATGGTAATTATTTGCTTAATTACAGGAATATTTTCTGAGAAACACATCCTTAGACAATTTCCTCATCTACTACACACTCAAGTTACATACTGTAGCCTGTTGCTTCTAGTACACAAATTTGGACACCATATTACTGTACTAAATACTGAGGCAACTGTGACACAATGGTGTTTGGTTATCTAAACCTAGAAAAGGTACAGTTAAAACATGGCATAAATGAGAAAAAGGGCTACACCTGTGTAGAGTACTTATCATGAAAAAAGCTTGCGGGCCTAGAAGTTGCTCTGGGTGAGTCAGTGAGTGAGTGCTGAGTGAATGTGATGGCCTAGGACATTACTATACACTTTTACACAACTTGCAGAACAGTAGGGTTATTTTCAATAGAGTCACTACAAAAATGTGAATAATGAATTGTGCTGTGACATTATGCCAGCTACAGCATCACTAGCAAATAAAAATTTTTAGCTCCATTATAATCTTATGGGACCATCATCATATATGTGGTCTGTTGTTGACCAAAATATCATTATAAGAGCATGACTGTACAATAATATATTTAATAAATATATAATATACAAATATAAATATACTACAGAATACTATAATTATATTGTACTAAATTATATTTATATTATATAATAGTATATTATTATAAACATATTTATGTACATAGCCAATGTATAGCTAGCTAAATATAATTCTCTGTTAATAACTGCTAGAATGAATAAAAATTCATCATATATATTATATCTGAACAAAAAACAACATAATTGATTTAATATTGTAAATATAATGTAAGGATGAAGCTAGAAGACAAGTAGTAAATACTGTATGCATTCATACAGCTTATAATAGATGGAAATATGAAAAAAGTTATCTATAAGTAGATATTGACAGAGAGCACCAGGGAGCTTATAGGAGAAAGATAAAGTTCAGTTTAGGAATCTGGATTTAGACTCATGAATGTGCTTAGTTTGTGAAAATTTATCTACATTTACGAAACATACAGTATTCTGTATATATGTACATTTCAGTAAAAATCCAAGCAAAACAAAATTTTAAAATTCAGTCATCACATACATACAAAACACACATATGTACATTTGTCTTTCTGAGTTCCGGCCAATGAAAATGTCTGGAAATTATGAATAATCAGTAAGAGTTTCCTTGGTATCCAGAATGTACTCTTTGAATGACACTTCTCATTGAATGTAATCAGATCTTCATAGAGAAGTGGCTGATTACAATGTGGAAAGCATAAGAGTAATTGATGACTACTAGCATCACAATCAGAGTGCTAAAAGCTCATTTATAGAGTTTCTCATTGGCCAGATGTGGGGCATCTTGAGCAATCCAAAGGAATTCTAAGAGCAAAAAATTGCAGTACATAAGATATATAAAAAACATGAATTTGAAATATATTTAAAAAGAAAATCTATTTTCCCCACCCCTGCTTTGGAGAAAACAAAGAAAATCAACTAATCATCCTGGCCACTGGTAAATATAGGGAAATAAACATGCATTCTATTTTTCTTTCATGAATTGTGCATTGGGGTTACTAAATAATTGATGAAGAAAATTTTGTGTTTATAGAAGCATTCCAGTAATAAATAGAGACCAATTCATAAAATTAAGAGTGTAAAGTTATCTTGAAATTAAAAATATAACATTGAGAGCCACTGAAACAGACAATGTAGAACAAGAATGTGAATTCTTATGAGGGATGACTTAAACAGGAATAAAGGGCATAAGAAAGTTAGCCCTGTAGTATTCAAAACAATTAGTGGCAGAGAGGTTAAGAATGGTAGGTGTCCCAGGCACCTTTGAATTATGAAATGATAAAGCCTGAGAGATGTGTGATTTATTTATACAACACAGGTTCTCTCTTGGCTCATTGTGAAAAGCTAAATCTTATTTTGAGTGTGGATACTCTGACCTCACTTTTATAATAGACTTGAGAACTCAGTGAAAGCCAGAGGTTACTCTAAACATGACCCTCCTTGTAATCCAGTGAAGTATTATCCTGTTGCACTGGATAATTCTTCATATCTGTTGAGAGTTGTGAGCTGTCGAGTGTGTGTTCTCCATTGTGATCCCAGTTGATAGACTTGAGAACTTCTGTTGTATTATTAAATCTTCCAGAAAAAAATCAGAAGTAATTTCTGATGGAATACATTTTCAAACTAAAGTCAATACAAAGTGCGATTAATGTTGATATAGATCATATTTTAAAGTACCTCAGGTGATATGAAATATAAATTTTTCATATACTCTGGATATTTTTGTTGACAACTTATAAAAATTGGTTTATTTGCTAATTAGAATCAAATGCATAGAATATTAACTTTCTTATTGTGAAACCATTTGAATAGTATTTTAATAATATTTAAACAATTTATAAAATAGATACTATTATAGTCTTTATCTACTTTTTATTGTCATTTCCAATAATTATAATTTTTGTAACTCAGACCACTTACAAAACTTTATGCTTATTTATAGTATACTTTATTACAAATATTAGAATTTAAAATAGGAAAAACATTCTTATTAGGAAAAATAACAATAAGTATGTTTTAGTTTTTTGGTGTTTGAACTACTTTGCATTCTGAATGGGGAAATATGTAATTAGAATTTTGTTTCAGTATATTACTTAACATGGATTTGCCCCATATAAAATAATCTGATTATGTCAAATAAAAATAATTATTTTAAACGAGAGACCCAAGTATGTTGTAACAGCATGGTCATTGAGATTAATAGTTTTGAAATAAATTTTCAAATCCTATTTTCTGCATAAAACATGTAAAATAAATTTCTTATATTTGTTTTATAAAGGATGATTTTGTCCATTATAGCGTTTTGGAAAAAAAAGTGTTATTCTAACTTCGATAATTTTTCAAAATAGATTATTTTCAATTATATGAAAGTCTGTAAAGAGATGCCTGAGTAATGACTGTAACAGTAGAAATTAAATAAACTTGATAACT
Organism: Macaca fascicularis; assembly: GCF_037993035.2. Classification (NCBI taxonomy): domain Eukaryota; kingdom Metazoa; phylum Chordata; class Mammalia; order Primates; family Cercopithecidae; genus Macaca; species Macaca fascicularis. Next base: position 77,075,021 of record NC_088376.1, read on the forward strand.
TACATTTGTTTTATTGCTAACATATTTTATGACTCAAGAGCATTGCAGTTTTTTCCCTAATTTTTGCGACAAAAAGGAAGTAAAACAACAGTTTATTGTGGCAATACTTCATATTGGCCTACTTCTATAAATGGCCTTTAAGCTCTAGGGTAAAAAGGAGAACATTCCTGCTTTTAAATTGGATACAAAAGCAGTTTCCATCCTGTAGCTGTTGCAGCACATATTGTCAGATAGAGACTACTAGATATATCTAAAAGTATTGCTACTCAGCAAATTATATACACTTTTTTGACATGTTTTACCTGGGGTGACCTTATTTAGAGTTTTGCTGACTATTTTAGAGATGCAAATTATTAAATGTTTTCAGTTTCCAATAACATGTGATGCAAGCTCAATGCTGTTTCTTCAACCTATCAAGTCTTTTTAGAATAAAACAGGGTCATTCTGCATCTGAAAAAAAAAGAAAATGAAAATAAGAAAGAAAAAATAATTAAGAATTAAGCAATCATGAACAGTTATATTGAGGATAATGGAAATATAGGAGACATTTAAAACATTAAAATAGTGCTATTAACTCTCATAACTTAATACCTGAAAGATGCCATTATGTGGTGTGTACAAAAGCAGCCTAAAGGTTGTTTTGTTCTTCCACTGTTTCCACATTATAGACAGAAATTCCTGTTGTCTTTGTTACAATTCATCTTTTGTTTTTTGATTTTGTTGTTGTTATGTTTTTTAGAGACAAAGTCTTGCTATGTTGCCCAGACTGGTCTCAAATTCCTGGTCTCAAACAATCTTGCACAGCCTACTGCAGTGCTAGGATTCGAGGTGTGAGTCACCCATGCCCAGGAACAATCAATTTTTTGAATAAATATTTACTGAAACAGAGCAAATACTTATAGTTTTCCTCTCTATGTTACAAGGTATCATTTATACATTTTCTCATTTTTGTATATATATTTTTTTTAAATTATACATGTTCACTGTATTATTCCTACTCTGAGGACTGAGAGAAAGGGAAATTTTTTTTTTTAATAAAAAATCCATGTCTCTCTATTTTTACGCTAAAATTACAATAACTAAAAATGATGACCATTTTATTAGATTGGTTAATTCATATTAAAAAGAATAATCAAGGGTTCTTCACACTATTTTCTATATAATAATTAGTATTGCATTTTCCTGCCTAAGTTCTGATCCATGTTTCTGTATAGTTACACTTAAACAATGTCAGTTGCATTCCACTTTATATAAATTAATTGCTCAACTTCTAATCATAATTGCAAAACTAGCCCTACTAATTTTGTCATTGCTTATATTGCTTTATCTAGTTCAAATAATTAACATCACTTCTGATTTTATTTTATTTTCTAAGCTATGAGACATTCCATTGTTGGCAAACTTAATAATAGTACCAGTGGCTTCATCATCTAATTTGAAGACAACTAACCTTTCAACTCTGAGGCGAATCCACCAGTAATCACTGTAATCTCTATGGAAATACTTCCTTATTGAACTTTTTCCTGAGTGATATACTCTCAGTTCCCATAGGTTTTTCTTTTATTTTCTTTTTCTTCTGGGAACTTCAACCACACATCTCTTGAAAGTCAGTGGGGGTGTACTCTCACAGGATGCCAGCCACCAGCAGTAGGTGAACTTCTCTAAGAGTTCATTTATTATAGTATTAGCACACATATTTCCACATTATTTTATGTTGGCTAGCTTCACATTCCAATGTAGATTTTTTTTGTTCTGATCACAATTCAACATGAAGGATGCAGAAAAAGAGAATGCATCTCTCTCCATCATGAAACAATTATAACTTAGTTCTAAATATAATTCCTCAAAAGTATGAAGACTTTTTCAAAAGGAAATCTCAAATATTGCATTACACATACACGAATTTCTCCTTAAAATATGACTGTCAAAGAGAGCCTTGAGAAAGTGTAGCTTATCTAAGCTCAACTAGGTTTTTTCGTCGTTGGTGGTGGTGGTTTTTTTTTTTTTTTTTCAATTAAATATTCTAAATCCTAGATGGCTGTTTTAAACACATTGCACTGATGGTCACTTCCAAGATGGCTGAATAGGAACAGTTCTGGTCTGCAGCTCCCAGCGAGATCTACACAGAAGACAGGTGATTTCTGCATTTCCAACTGAAGTAGCTGGTTCATCTCATTAGGACTGGTTGGACAGCAGATGCAGCCTACAGAGAGTGAGTCAAAGCAGGGGGGGGGGCATCACTTCACCTGGGAAGCACAAGGGGTCAGGGGATTTCCCTTTCCTAGCCAAGGGAAGCCATGACAGACTATACTTGGAAAATGGGGACACTGCCACCCAAATACTATGCTTTTCGACAGACTTAGCAACCAGCAGACCAGAAGATTCCCTCTCATGCCTGGCTCAGCAGGTCCCATGGCCACAGAGCATTGCTCACTGCTAGCTCAGCAGTCTGAGATCCATCTGTGAGGCTGCAGCCTGGCGGGGGAAGGGGCATCAGCCATTGCTGAGGTTTGAGTAGGTAAACAAAGTGTCCGGGAAGCTTGAACTGGGTGGAGCCCACTGCAGCTCAGTAAGGCCTAATGCCTCTATAGACTCCACCTCTGTGGGCAGAGCATAGCTGAACAAAAGGCAGCAAACAACTTCTGCAGACTTAAACATCCCTGTCTGACAACTCTGAAGAGAGTCGTGCTTCTCCCAACACAGCATTCAAGCTATGAGAACAGACAGACGGCCTCCTCAAGTGGGTTCCTGACCCCTGTGTAGCCTGACTGGGAGAAACCTCCCAGTAGGGGTTGACAGACACCTCATACAGGCAGGTGCCCCTCTAGGACAAAACTTCCAAAGGAAGGATCAGGCAGCAATATTTGCTGTTCTGCAATATTTACTGTTCTGCAGGCACTGCTGGTGATACCCAGGCAAACAGGGTCTGGAGTAGACCTCTGGCAAACTCTAACAGACCTGCAGTGGAGGGGCCTGACTGTTAGAAAGAAAACTAGCAAACAGAAAGGAATCACATCAACAACAACAAAAAGGATATCCACACCAAAACCCCATCTCTAGGTCACCAACATCAAAGACCAAATGTAGACAAAACCACAAAGATGGGGAGAAACCAGAGCAGAAAAGCTGAAAATTAAAAAAAACCCAAAAAACAGAGTACCTCTTATCCTCCAAAGGATTACAGCTCCTTGCCAGCAATGGAACAAAACTGGACAAAGATGACTTTGATGAGTTGACAGAAGTAGACTTCAGAAGGTCAGTAATAACAAACATCTCTGAGCTAAAGGAGCATATTCTAACCCATCACAAGGAAGTTAAAACCCTTGAGAAAAGATTAGATGAATAGCTATCTAGAATAAACAGTGTAAAGAAGACCATAAATGACCTGATGGAACTGAAAAACCACAGCATGAGAACTTTGTGATGCATGCACAAGCTTCCAAGCTTCAATAGCCGATTCAATCAAATGGAAAAAAGGATATCAGTGATTGAAGATCAAATTAATGTAATAAAGCAAGAAGACAAGATTAGAGAAAACAGAGGAAAAAGAAATGAACAAAGTCTCCAAGAAATATAGGACTATGTGAAAAGACCAAATCTACGTTTGATTGGTGCACCTGAAAGTGATGGGGAGAATGGAACCAAGTTAGAAAACAATCTTCAGGATATTATCCAGGAGAACTTCCACAACCTAGCATGGCAAGCCAACAGTCAAATTCAGGAAATACAGAGAACACCACAAAGATACTCCTCGAGAAGGGCAACCCCAAAACACATAATTGTCAGATTCACCAAGGTTGAAATGAAGGCAAAAATGTTAAGGGCAACCATAGAGAAAGGTCAGGTTACCCATACAAAGGATAACCCATCAGACTAACACCGGATCTCTCAGCAGAAACCCTACAAGCCAGAAGAGAGTGGAGGCCAATATTCAATTTTCTTAAAGAAAAGAATTTTCAACCCAGAATTTCATATCCAGTAAAACCAAACTTCATAAGAGAAAGAGAAATAAAATCCTTTACAAACAAGCAAATACTGAGAGATTTTGTCACCACCAGGTCCGCCTTACAAGAGCTCCTGAAGGAAACACTAAACATGGAAAGGAACAGCTGGCACCAGTCACTGGAAGGAATGCCAAATTGTAAAAACCATGATATTATGAAGAAACTACATCAATTAATGGGCAAAATAACCAGTTAACATCATAATGACAGGATCAAATTCACACATAACAACATTAAACTTAATTGTAAATGGCTAAATGCCCCAATTAAAAGACACAGACTGGCAAGGTGTATAAAGAGTCAAGACTCATCAGTGTGCTGTATTCAGGAGACCCATCTCATGTGCAGAGACACACTAAGCTCAAAATAAAGGGATGGAGGAAGATCTACCAAGCAAATGGAAAACAAAACAAAAGAAAAGCAAGGGTTGCAATCCTAGTCTCTGATACAACAGACTTTAAGCCAACAAAGATCAAAAGAGACAAAGAAGGCCATTACATAATGGTAAAGGGATAAATTCAACAAGAAGAGATAACTATCCTAAATATATATGCACCCAATACAGGGGCACCCAGATTCATAAAGCAAGTCTTTAGAGACCTACAAAGAGCCTTAAACTCCCACACAGTAAAAATGGGAGACTTTAACACCCCACTGTCAATACTAGGCAGATCAATGAGACAGAAAGTTAACAAGGATATCCAGGAATTGAACTAATCGCTGCAACAAGCAGACCTAATAGACATCTATAGAACTCTCCACCCCACATCAACAGAATATACATTCTTCTCAGCACCACATCGCACTTATTCTAAAATTAACCACATAATTGGAAGTAAAACACTCTGCAGTAAATGTAAAAGAACAGAAATCACAACAAACTGTCTCTCAGACCACAGTGCAATCAAATTAGAATGCAGGATTAAAAAACTCACTCAAAACTGCACAACTACATGGAAACTGGACCACCTACTCCTGATTGACTACTGGGTAAATAACGAAATGAAGCCAGAAATAAAGATGTTCTTTGAAACCAATGAGAAAAAAGACACAAGGTACCAGAATCTCTGGAACACATTTAAAGCAGTGTGTAGAGGGAAATTTATAGCACTAAATGACTATAAGAGAAAGCAAGAAAGATTTAAAATTGACACCCTAACATCATAATTAAAAGAACTGGAGAAGCAAGAGCCAACAAATTCAAAAGCTAGCAGAAGGCAAGAAACAACTAAGATCAGAGCAGAACTGAAGGAGAGAGAGAGACACAAAAAACCCTTCAAAAATATCAGTGAAACCAGGAACTTTTTTTTTTAAAAGATCAACAAAATATGTAGACTGCTAGCAAGAGTAATAAAGAAGAAAAGAGAGAAGAATCAAATAAACACAACAAAAAATGATAAAGGGGATATCACCACTGATCCCGCAGAAATACAAACTACCATCAAAGAATACTATAAACACCTCTATGCAAATACACTAGAAAATCTAGAAGAAATGGATAAATTCCTGGACACATACACCATCCCAAGATTAACTAGGAAGAAGCTGAATCTCTGAAGAGACCAATAACAGGTTATGAAATTGAGGCAATAATTAATAGCCCACCAACCAAAAAAAGTCCAGAACCAGGTGGATTCACAGCCAAATTCTACCAGAGGTACAAGGAGAAGCTGGTACCATTCCTTCTGAAACTATTCCAATCAATAGAAAAATTATGAATTCTCCCTAACTCATGTTATGGGGTCAGCATCATCCTGATACTAATGCCTGGCAGAGACACAACAAAAAAAGAGAATTTTAGATCAATATCCCTGATGATCATCAATGCTAAAGTCCTCAATAATATACTGGCAAACCGAATTCAGCAGCACATCAAAAACCTTCCACCATGATCAAATCGGCTTCATCCTTGGGAGGCAAAATGGATTCAACATATGCAAATCAATAAACGTAATCCATCACATAAACACAACCAATGACAAAAATCACACGATTATCTCAATAGATGCAGAAAAGGCCTTTGACAAAATTCAACAGTGCTTCATGCTAAAAACTCTCAATCAATTAAGTATTGATGGAACACATCTCAAAATAATAAGAGCTATTTATGACAAACCCACAGCCAATATCACACTGAATGGGCAAAAACTGGTAGCATTCCATTTGAAAACCAGCACAAGCCAAGGATGCCCTCTCTCTCCACTCCTATTCAAGATAGTATTGGAAGTTCTGGCGAGAGCAATCAGGCAAAAGAAAGAAATAAAGTATATTCAATTAGGAAAAGAGGAAGTCAAATTGTCCCTGTTTGCAGTTGACATGATTGTATATTTAGAAAACCTAATTGTTTCAGTCCCAAATCTCCTTAAGCTGATAAGCAACTTAAGCAAAGTCTTAGGATACAAAGTCAATGTGCAAAAATCACAAGCTTTCTTGTACACCAATAACAGACAAACAGAGAGCCAAATCATGAGTGAACTCCCATTCACAATTGCTACAAAGAGAATAAAATACCAAGGGATTCAACTTACAAGGGATGTAAAGGACCTCTTCAAGGAGAACTATAAACCACTCCTCAGCGAAATAAAAGAGGACACAAACAAATGGAAGAACTTTCCATACTCATAGATAGGAAGAATCAATATCATGAAAATGGCCATACTGCCCAAGGTAATTTATAGATTCAATGCCATCCCATCAAGCTACCAATGACTTTCTTCACATAATTGGACAAAACTACTGTAAAGTTCATATGGAACCAAAAAAGAGCCCACATAGCTAAGACAATCCTAAGCAAAAAGAACAAAGCTGGAGGCAGCATGCTACCTGACTTCAAACTATACTACAAGGCTACAGTAACCAAAACAGCATGGGACTGGTACCTGGGAAGTCAGGGACCCCGAATGGAGGGACAGGCTGAAGCCACGGCAGAAGAACATAAATTGTGAAGATTTCATGGACATTTACTAGTTCCCCAAATTAATACTTTTGTAATTTCCTATGCCTGTATTTACTGCAATCTCTGAACAAAAATTGTGAAGATTTCATGGACACTTATCACTTCCCCAATCAATACCTTTGTGATTTCCTATGCCTGTCTTTATTTTAATCTCTTAATCCTGTCATCTTCGTAAGCTGAGGAGGATGAATGTCGCCTCAGGACCCTGTGATGATTGTGTCAACTGAACAAATTGTTGGTAGAGCATGTGTGCTTGAACAATATGAAATCTGGGTATCTTGAAAAAAAGAACAGGATGACAGCAATGTTCAGGGAATGCCAGAGATAAGACTTCTGGCCATGGATGAGCCAGACGGAACAGAACCATATTTCTCCTCTTTCAAAAGCAAATAGGAGAAATATAGTGGAATTTTTTTTCTCAGCAAGGAACATCCCTGAGAAAGAGAATGCGCCTTGAGGGTAGGCCTATGAATGGCCCCCTCAAGGCGTGCTGTCTTTTACAGTCGAAGCGGAAGGGATGAAATAAGCCCTGGTCTCCTGTAGCACTCCCAGGCTTATTAGGACGAGGAAATTCCTGCCTAATAAATTTTGGTCAGACAGGTTGTCTGCTCTCAAACCCTGTTTCCTGATAAGATGTTATCAACAACAATGTGTACCTGAAACTTCATTCGCAATTTTAATTTCTCCTCATCCGGTGGTCCTATGATCTTGCCCTGCCACCATTTGCCTTGTGATATTTTATTACCTTGTGAAGTATGTGATCTCTGTGAACCACACCCTATTCGTGCACTCCCTCCCGTTTTGACAATTGCTAATAAAAACTTGCTGGTTTTACGTCTCAGGGAGCATCACAGATCCTGCTGACATGATGTCTCCCCTGGATACCCAGCTTTAAATTTCTCTCTCTTGTGTTCTTTCCCTTTATTTCTCAAACCAGCCGAGACACCTAGGAAACAGAAAAGAACCCACGTTGAATATCAGGTGTGGGGTTCCCCCGATAGGTACCAAAACAGATATATAGACCAATAGATCAGAACAGAGGCCTCAGAAATAATACCACACGTGTACAACCATCTGATCTTTGACAAAACTGACAAAAACAAGAAATGGGGAAAGGATTCCCTATTTAATAAATGGTGTTGGGAAAACTGGCTAGCCATATGTAGAAAACTGAAACTGGATACCTTCCTTAGACCTTGTACAAAAAATAACTCAAGATGGATTAAAGAGTTAAATGTAAGACCTAAAAGCATAAAAACTCTAGAAGAAAACCTAGGCAATATCATTCAGGACATTGGCATGGGCAAAGACTTCATGACCACAACACCAAAAGCAATGGCAACAAAAGCCAAAATTGACAAATGGGATCTAATTAACCAAAGAGCTTCTGCACTGCAAAGGAAACTATCATCAGAGTGAACAGTCAACCTACAGAATGAAAGAAAATGTTTGCAATCTACCCATCGGACAAAGGGCTAACATCCAGAATCTACAAAGAACTTAAACAAATTTACAAGAAAGAACCAACAACCTCATAAATAAGTTGGCAAAGGATATGAACAGACACTTCTCAAAATTAGACATTTATTCAGCCAACAGACACATGAATAAATGCTCATCATCACTGGTCATCAGAGAAATGCAAATCAAAACCACTGTGAGCTACCATCTCACGCCAGTTAGAATGGCAATCATTAAAAAGTCAGGAAACAACAGATGCTGGAGAGGATGTGGAGAAATAGGAATGCTTTACACTGTTGGTGGGAGTGTAAATTAGTTCAACAATTGTGGAAGACAGTGTGGTAATTCCTTAAGGATCTAGAACTAGAAATACCATTTGACCCAGTGATCCCATTATTGGGTATATACCCAAAGGATTATAAATCATGCTACTATAAAAGCACATGCACACATATGTTTATCGCAGCACTATTCACAATAGCAGAGACTTGGAACCAACCCAAATGTCCATCAATGATAGACTGGATTAAGAAAATGTGGCACATATACATCATGGAAGACTATGCAGCCTTAAAAAAGGATGAGTTCATGTCCTTTGCAGGGACATGGATGCAGCTGGAAACCATCATTCTCAACAAACTATCACAAGGACAGAAAACCAAACACCGCAGGTACTCACTCATAGGTGGGAGTTGAACAATGAGATCACTTGGACACAGGGCTGGGAACATCACACACCTGGGCCTGTAGGAGGGTGGGGGCCTGGGGGAGGAATAGCATTAGGAGAAATACCTAATGTAAATGGCGAGTTGATGGGTGCAGCAAACCAACATGGCACATGTATACCTATGTAACAAACCTGCATGTTGTGCAAAGGTACCCTAGAACTAAAAATATAATAAAAAATTAAATTAAAAATTTTAAATGTCACTTTGCACTGTGTCTGATGGCTCTATAAGGTTGGTGCCAAAGTAAATGTGGTTTTTGCCATTACGTTTCAGGCCAGAAAAAGCAACTACTTTTGCACCAACCTAATAGATTGTCTCTACCTAATGGTTTTCATACTAATGGTCTAAATTTCATTTTTCATTATTACAATATAAAATAAAATTAAAATTGTAATTGTAAGGCTTTTACATTTGTGGAAACATATATTTTTATTCTATCAGTTATTTTATTTGTGTTTACATTAAAATATCTAATGGGTAAAGCTAACTCTTTTTATTTTCCTTAGGTAAGAATTTTGCCTTATGAGAATCTGAATCAATTGTTCTAATTACCCCTTCCTCATATTTTGACAGAGTTAGCCAAATACCTACCATTTATATGAAGCTTGCTGTGAATAATCAACATCCTCTGAATAATCCCATTAGTCTCTCTTCTCTATTCATTTTAGAATAGTTTGCTTCCAGTAATCAATATTTTTATTGCTATTTCATTGACACCCAACAAACACAAAGACAAAATAAACAGAAGGTCTGTAAACACTTTTTCCCACCCTTGGAAAATACATGCAGTATTTTTCATGTAGAGGTTGTAAATTCAAATTAGAGTTTGCACTGGAAGGTAAGAAGAAGTTGAAGCATTTTCAAAAATAAAGTTTGTTATTGAGCCCTGTGTCTAAAGATACTTAAATGGAGAATATCATCATTAGTGGTAGTACTATTATTTTAATATGCACTAGCAACAACAACAATACATTTCCATAAGCTTAAATCTGCTCTTAATGTATTAGTCAGCAGGGGCTGTCATAGCAAAATACCATAGACTAGGTGGCTTAAATAACACAAATCTATATGTATTCAGTTTTAGAGCCTGGAAGTCCAAGATTAAGGTGCTAACAGGGTTGGTTTCTAGTAAGGCCTTTCTATTTGGTTTGTAAGCTTCCTTCTTGCTACATCCTCATATGGCCTTTTCTCTCTATGCATGGAAAGAGAGATCTGGTATCTTCTCCTCCTTAGAACGACACCACTTCTATAGGATCAGGGTCCACCGTATGACCTAATTTAAAATTAATTATTAACATCTCCTTAAAGGCCCTATCTCTAAACACAGTAACATTGGGGGTATGCCAACTTTTAATTAGCGAATACGTTGCTGTGAAATTTATTTTAAATCAATGTTGTACTGTTAAACAAGATCAAAATAGACAACAAAGTTTAATTTATCAAATGTATCTTGTTAAGTCACCTAATTTAGTAGAGTCAATAAAAGTCTGTAATTTCTGACACTGTATTAGGGAAATGAGACTTCAGTTTGTTCTAAGGACAGCAATCAGTTGAGTGGAGCCCCTTAAACAATCGGAACCTTGTTCAAAAGTGGCTCTGCAGTATACATCCATCCTAAGTGGACATCCTTAGAACTACCTCTGGTTCCCTGGCTTTGAGAAGGATATTAGTATGGGATCCTAGGCAGCTGATCAGCTGCCCCGTAATATTTGGCCCTGTGATAAGATATACCCTCCTATGGGGAGGAGTTGAGGTAGATAGAGTAGTTAGTACAATTTCTTTTTTTTCTTGTTTGTAGTACTTAAAAGTCATATTTTCCCAATTTTAACTGCCTCTTATTAAAGGATGCTTAATTTAATATCACGGTATGGATGTACTAGGAGGAATAGAACTAAGAACTCTGTAACCCACTTTACAATAGCCCATATGTCTATATGTCTGCTACTACCATAAACCAAAGACATGGACAGAGATACATAGGAGTAGATTTTGTAGATAGAACTGTGAGGCTTGGTTCTACTGCTCACTACTTGTGTTAACTCAATTTTATATCTGCAAAAACAGAATATCATTGTATCCACCTGATTAAATTGAGGGTTAGAAATAATATCCAAAGTACAGTAGCTTGACAAAGTCAATAATGGTTGTTATTATCCTTTATGTGGTATTATTGTGAATCAGAGTATCATTTTAGAATTGTACTCTAGACTAGAATTTTCTTGAGCGTAAGTCATGTGCTTAAATATTTTTCATTCTGCATTAGTCTTGCTAGAATCTTATTCAATGTGATAGATATAGTAATCATGCAAAAACAAACTAAAAAATTCCTAACACATTGGTTTTCTTTCTGCATGCTTTATCAATTGTATTTTAGGAGACATTACTGCTTGCATTTTTTTTTTTTTAGATGGAGTCTCACTCTGTTTTGCCCAGGCTGGAGTGCAGTGGTGCTATCTCAACTCGCTGCAACCTCCGCCTCCCGGGTTCAAGCTATTCTCATGCCTCAGCCTCCTGAGAATCTGGGATTCCAGGCACCTGCCACCATGCCTGACTAATTTTTGTATGCTTCCATTTTGTATAGGTGATTCTAGGCCCTGGCAAAAGGAATAGGACCCTATGGTAGTTGAAGAAAGTATTCTGAGAGAGATAATAAAAGATAGCCCTATTGTAATATTTGGTTTAAAAGGAATCAAGAAGTAATCACATGACATAAAATATGAGTCACTATTGAACCTAATATGTGAATAAAAATGCTCTTTATGTCAGGATCAAGCATCAGGTTTCAACTGTCATTAGAGTTAGTGTGGCAAGCGGATGAGAACCAGAATTAAAATGTTTATATGTTATTTTGTTCCTAATACTAAAGAATACATATCCTAATCTGCAAATTAATCTTTCTTAAGTGTTTGTGGTTTACTTGATTCTTTTCCCCTAAATCACTTTTTATCTTTTAATGGAAGATGATGAAATAGCAGTAATTGGCTAATGAGTTTAAGTGCTGTGTTACCAGTGAAAAGTTTTGGCAGCCTTAAGGGCTCCTCCTGTGCAGATTACTACATACCCATAGTGATATTCAATCTGGTTAGCAATTTCAAGTGCTTTGCTGAATCTGAAAATTGTTATATAATCCATTACATGCCTTTGCGTATTTTTTCTTCCACTTCAGTAAGCCTAAAGCAATTTTTATGAATAGCCAGCTCTAGTGAAATTGTAAAATTGAGTTGAATTTTCTTGGTACTTACCAATCATTACTTTCTTCTCTTTTTACCTAGTTATACAATTCCTCAATTACCCAATATTTTATCTCCTGAAATCTCTCTCCTGAGGTCAGTGTTTGAAGGCTGACCAGGTCCTAATCTTCAGGACGTCACTCTTTTCTCTGTATATCAACCCAGTGATGAAAAATATGAGCTTTGGATCGAGACAAAACTGGATTTACATAGTATTTACACTTACCAGTTATGTGCCCTTGGGCAAGCCTCCATTTTCTTTTCTGTGAAATAAGTATATTACTGGTTCAGTCACAAGGGTTTAATGTACTAATATCTGTAAAGGGCTCAAGATAGCTGAGAAAGTTTAAATATATTTTTTAAAAACTTGGTCCTGTAGAAGCACTTATGGATGGTGGCTGAGCAAACAAGGAGCTCAGCAAAACCTTCTTCCATAGAAACAACCCTAAGTGACGAATATCATAAAATAAAGCATTCATTTAAAATCTCTGTAAGTTGTCCTAAGCGCATAAGTAATACAGAAACATTTATTCAAGAAAATGTACTAAATCATGGTAAGAACAATGAGGATGTGTGGCAACCTCTTTTCCCCTCTCCCATCTGCTAAGCTCAGTATGACAGAAGGTCTACCACAGGCTGTTGCAGCACAGAACACTGAATTATCTTCCTCCAGCTCCCAGTTCAGGGCTATAGCATCTCTCCAGAAGATGCAGGCTACCAGCATTCCTTATCTTCACCAGTTCCACATTGCAGAAATTTCACACCAGGCAAGAAATGCTAAGAGATACGTAGCTCTCATCATCCATCCAGTTCCTGCTCACAGGGAAGAAGTTCTACTCAAGTAAGGCTGGCTGAGAATACAGGGTCACCAAAATCCCTAACCCAGCTCACTCATACAGCAGAGACTTGAAACTGAAGAAGAAAAACTGAGAAGACTACAGACTACTGCTCCTACCTTGAGTCCTGCTTTTGAGGCAGGGTGTTACTCTGAGAAATGGAAGCCACTGTCCATGGACACCACTGCATCTCAGTGGCTCAGTGACTCTACCCATGAGAGAGGCAGGCTGTGAGAAAAGAGTTTCATCTCTAAGGGACCTGACTTTATTTGAAACAGAGTGCTAGGAAGTTCAAGCTTAGGAGTGTATATGGATAAAAACAAAAACAAAAACAGAAAAAGAAAGCAATGGAGATTATAGTGGTAAACAATTAAGAAGAGACTGGCAGCTACATGATAGCAACATGCAAAACCATCATCAGATAAAAGTTTAACAGCACAAACTAGGGGAAAAGACAGCTAAGAAAAGCCCCACTGGTGATACAGCAAGTCGCAAGGTCCAGCCTCAATGACTATCATTGCCAAGAAGTCCCAAGTTGCTCGGATCATATGTAGAGTATGTTATTACCCAGGGACTTGTCAAAACGATACTGAGATCAAGTCATAATTAATGGATACTGGATGTCACATCAAGGGGAAGTTTTGCCAGAGGTTACTGAGAAAAGTAGAGTAAAAAGCACTAGAAAAAATGTAGTTAAAACCATTGTCTTTTCTAGGGGTAGGGAATTATGGTGACTGAATGCATGTCCATGTTCGTGCCCTCTGAAAACTGACTAGTGTAGTGAACTAGACTTTGGTGAAATAATGTAGCCAAACAAACACATACATAAACATAACAATTTTTAAAAATGTATATTGAAGCAAATAACAATAACTAGCTCTGGAGTGGGAGTAGGACCACTTACATAGAATTGTAACAATTTGAATCTAAAATTGTCATTTTTCAGCACAAAAATAAGAAACTAGATAGATAGATAGATAGATAGATAGATAGATAGATAGATATGATACAGACACAGGAAGAAAAAGCAGATAACCAAATAGCCAAAACAATATTGAAAAAGAACAAATTTGGAGGACTCACTCTTCCAAATTTAATGCTACAAAGATACAGTAACCAATACCTTGTGGTGCTGGTGTAAGCACAGACATACAATTCAGTGGAACAGAATTAAAAGTACACAAATAAATCTTTATACTTATGATCAACTCCTTTTCAACAAGAGTGGCAAGAGAATTCACTGAAGAAAGCACAGTTTTTACAACAAAGGATGCTGAAATAATTGGTACTGGAATGCCCACATGCAAAATAATAAGCTTGGACCACTTCGTTATACCATCTGCACAAAGTAACTCAAAATGCATCAAAATTTTTTGTAAGAGTTAAACCTATACAGTTTTTAGGGAAAAAATCTAGGAGTAAATCTATATGAACCCGTGTTAGGCAAATCCTACTTACATATGACACCACACATACAAACAAGAAAAGAGAATAGATAAATCAGACTTCATCAAATTTAACATCTTTTGTGCTGCCACCAATGTCAAGAAAATAAAAAGACAAGTATTTACAAGTTATGTACCTGAAAATAAACTTGTATTTAGAAAACATTTTTAAAACTCATATAACTGAATAACAAAAAGATGAATATGCCAATTAAAAATTGGGCAAATATTCTAAATGGATATTTTTCCTAAGAAGACATTCAAGTGTCTAAACTGCATATGAAGCTATGTTCAACATCATTAGCCACAAGGGAAATGCAAATCAAAACCCCATTCGACATATTAGGATGTCTATAATGAAAAACACCAAAAAGTATTGTGAATTGTGGAGAAATTTGAACCCTTAATGCGGCTCCTTTAGAAAATGGTTTGGCAATTCCTGACAATGTTTAGTGTAGCGTTAGAACATAATCTAGTAATTTCACCCAAAAGAAATGAAAACATATGTCTGCATGAAAATTTGTACATAAATGTTCATAGCAGTATTATTCGTAATAGCAAAAAAAGTGAAACAAACCAAATGTCCATAAGCTGGTTAATGGTTAAGCGAAATGTGGTATATCCATGAGATGGAATTTTGTTCAGGCCTAGAAAGAATGAAGTACTGATACATGCTCTAACATGGATGAACGTTACAAATATTATGCTCATAAAGAGCTAGTCACAAAGGAACACATATGATAATATTTCATTTATATAGACTATTCAGAATAAGAAAATACATAGAGACAGAAGGTGGAGGCCAAGCATTGTTGGAAGGGGATAGAAAGTGACATTTTTTTCCCTTTTGTTGATGATGACAATGTTCTTAGATTGTAATGATGGTTGCATAACACTGTAAATATACTAGGAAAAAATTTAAATGCATACATTCTACGGTATATAAATTATATCTTCAAAAAGTCCTAAAGGACTGGTGAAACTGGTGATGCTCTTCTCTAAAAATAAACTCGACTTTCATCTATTTTTTCAAAGTCTTTGACAATAAATTACTTCAATCAAGTCTTATTTTTTATTTTTTTTTATTTTATTTTATTTTATTTTATTTATTTTTTTTTTTGTAAAGGACAAGGTCTTGGTCTGTCATCCAGGCTGGAGTGCAGTGGTGATCACTGTAACCTCAAACTCCTGGGTTCAACCTCTCACCTCAGCCTTCTGAGTAGCTAGGACTACAGGCTTGCAACACCACACCTCGCTAATTTTTAAATTTTCTGTAGATATGGGGTCTCACCATGTTGCCCACGCTAGTCTCCACCTCCTGGCCTCATTGATTCTCCTGAGTAAGCCTCTCAAAGCACTGGGATTACAGGCATGTGCCATTGTTCCCTGCTTCAATCAAGTCTTAATATTTTAAAGTAACTCTTCTTTTCACAATAACGCATATACAAAATACAAAAGGCATCATTTTTTTCAGTGTACTCTGCATGCAAATGATAAAAAATCTCTGTAAGATAAAAATGTAATAAAGTACACAATAATTTTGTTACCAAAGGTACTTACTGATGTGTTAAAAAATTCAGCACCAAAGTTGATGTGAAAATAGTTTGGGCAGTACATAGGCTTACACATACAGAAGCATAAAAAAACTGAAGCAATATACATCAAAATATTAAGTATTGTTATTTTGTTGGTAGAATTGTTTAATTTTTATTAATTTCTCTATTCATATATCTACAACTACACATATTCTTTTTTGTAATTAGAAGCAATATTATTATTGTCAAAGGAGTAAAAAGAAAAATGTAACTTTTTCAAAAAGGTAACATAAGTAATTATTAAATGTTTTTATAACTTATCTATATGTAAGAAATGATACTAGTTGATATAAAAAATTTAAATATATACAACTCTGGTTAGTCTTCCAGGAAATTACTATTTAGTAAAGCTGAGTTCTGTACATAAAGCCACAAAGTTTAAACCTAATATATGATCGATTTTACATATGTATTATATGTGTATTATATATGCATATTAGTAGCCACATTGCTGGGGTAACTTTTTGTGGAGGATCCTTTTCTGATAAGGAGACTCCATGGAAAAGGTGATTTGCATTGTGTCTTTCAACTTGGTTATGCTGTTAAGTTATGTAAGGACAGATGTTATTCTTGGCTACGGGCATAATGTGAATAAACATCCTGAAATTTAAAAATATAATAATGATTGGCTGGGCACAGTGGTTCACATCTGTAATCTCAGAACTTTGGGAGGTGGAGTTGGGCAGATCACGAGGTCAGGAAATCGAGATCATCCTGGCCAACATGGTGAAACCCCCTCTCTACCAAAATATAAAAAAATTTAGCTGGGCTTGGTGGCATGCGCCTGTAGTCCTAGCTATTCAGGGGGCTGAGGCAGGGGAATTGCTTGAACCCAGGAGGTGGAGGTTGCAGTGAGCTGGTATGATGCCAATGCACTTCAGCTTGGCGACAGAGCAAGACTCCGTCTCAAAAAACAAACAAACAAACAAACAAAAACGATAATAATGATCAAGGTCATAGAATAGAAAGTATAAAGGAGAAGTGACAAAATAAAAGACCAGAAAATGATGTGGAGGATGAAAAGTGGAGGTCAAACGTGATGTTCTGAATTTATCGTGGATTAGTTTTGATGAGTAGAGATTAAATCAGCAGGGAGTATGTAGGAGAACACTTCTGAGAGAAAGATTAAAGAAGAGAAAAGGATTTTCTGAATGTATATAAAGAGAGTGACTAGGGCTGGAGCTTACATAGAATGTTAGAAGAATGCAGTAGGACTTTGGTTATCTCAGGAAGGATTTCAGAGTTTAATTAATAGGTAGTGAAGCTCAATCAAAGTTTTCAAAGAAAGAGAGTAATGATATAAGCAACCATAATGCACTTTAAACATTTTATGTAGAACTAAGCATGTCTTATTTTAATGTGCTATTCATTTATGTGTTCCACCCTTTTTCTGTAAACTTTTGGGATGCAAAGACTATAACTAAGTGGCATTCAATTAACATTTGCTTAATAAACGAATAGACGAAAGAAGGAATCTGTAACACAAGATATCATTTTAAACAAATGTATGACTATAAAATTAATGTTAAAGAACAAATAGTGCCAGCCGGGGCAATATTATACTGAGACCTCATCTGCACAAAAACATTAAAAAATAAAACAATAGCCAAACTTGGTGGTGTGTGCCTATAGTTCCAGCTAGTCAGGAGGTAGGAGGATTGCTATAACCTGGGAAACGGAGGCTGCAGTGAGCTGAGATCATGAAACTGCACTCCAAGCTGTGGAGCAGAATGAGACCCGTCTCAAGGGGAAAAAAAAAAAAAAAAAGATGAAATAGTGAATGACAATAATCAGAACTTAAGATACTGTAATTAATTCAAGTTGCTTCTCTTGGTGTTCAAATATTAGGCCAGTAATTTTGCTTTAGTGTACATTGGAATCACCTTATCGAAACACAGATCACTGCTTCACCACCAAATTTTCTTATTCAACAGATTTTAGTGCCAAAGACATTTTTTACCAAAAAAATCCCAGATAATGCCCATAATGTTGACCTGAGGATATGCTTTGAGAAACTCTGAATTAGAATATTTTCTCCACCATTTTAATGTGGTTATTCTTACTAGGAATTTTTAATGACCACAAACATACAATTCTCTATATACCAGATTAAAAAAAAAAAACAACATGCCAGTAATGAGTAAATATTTTCACGTGCTGGGAGGTAGTGTAATACAGTGAAAAGAGCATAGATTTTAGTTCTAGTATAACTAACGTTGGATTTTGGCTTCATATCTTGCTTGTTGTTGGCTTTGAGCAAGTCACTGACCTCTGAGTAGATGGCACATAGTTGTACTCAATTGTAGCACTATAAGAGAGTAGTTAATGGCAAAAGTTTAAAGGTCAAACAGAATTCTTATTATTTTCTCACTTCTTGTTACATATTCTAGCATGTGACATTGAAAAAATTAAATGTATCTGAACCTCACCTTACAGATACATAAAAATGTTTATCTTATAGTGTTACTGTAAGGATTATAAAAGATAATATACAAAGAACTTGAAACCTTACTTAACATAAAAGTACTCAATATAGACTAGAATTATTTTTATTCATTATTTAAAGTACTTCCTCTTTGAAAGTAAAAGAAATTTTTACATCAACATTATTCTTGCTTACTAAGCTTTAAGTAAAATTTGTTCATTTGTTTATTTCCTTTCTCCTGCACTATATTAATTGGGAACTGGCTAGATCTGTTCTTACACAATATTATTTCTCTTAAATGGTCCAATACAATAACAAGGTTTTGTTGTTGTTGTTCAACAGGATGTATAATATTATATACATTTGGATATATTATGCGAAAATAAGCAAAGATCAATCAAATGAGAACAAGCAGAGGGTATTCATTCAGAGCTTGCTCTAGTAAGGGCACCAGCCATCATCACTTGCATTTTGACAGAGATACAAAGGCAAACAGAGAGGTGGGAAAATTATAGAGTGAAAGAAAGGGAAGATTTTAAGTATGCCCTGATTGGAGGTTTGGTGTAGGGAAGCTGCACGTGGGCTAATTAGAAGTGAGGCATTCTACATGCTTGGCTAGGGGTGCATATTTGACTTTCTCTGGTTGATCCTAAGTTTGAAGCTAAGACAAAAATTAAGGAAGCTGTCTGTTATCAATCAGGTTTTGGCCTTTTTGTGCCAATTGTTACTAAGGGTACTGTTTGGCTTCTTGGATTTACTGCTAGAAGTCGCAATATGAATTTCTACAAGTCTGGCTTATTGATAGCAGGCTAGCTTCTGGGCTGGATGCAACAGATAATGGCTTGGTTTCCTGGGCTGATTCCTGTAGGTTGTTGTATAGAGTTCTATTTGTATATGTAATCTAGCCATCATTCATTTGTACATTCTATTTCTCAATAAATGGATTATTTAATAATAATAATAGCACCTTTATATTTATTTATTTATTTTTTTTTTTTTTGAGACGGAGTCTCGCTCTGTCGCCCAGGCTGGAGTGCAGTGGCGCGATCTCGGCTCACTGCAAGCTCCGCCTCCTGGGTTTACGCCATTCTCCTGCCTCAGCCTCCTGAGTAGCTGGGACTACAGGCGCCCACAACCGCGCCCGGCTAATTTTTTTGTATTTTTAGTAGAGACGGGGTTTCACCGTGGTCTCGATCTCCTGACCTTGTGATCCGCCCGCCTCGGCCTCCCAAAGTGCTGGGATTACAGGCGTGAGCCACCGCGCCCGGCCCACCTTTATATTTTATGAAATGCCTAGGTTGACTTTCTCATCTTTGTAAATATAGTTATTTAAAAGTAAAAAGATAGTGGATAATCAAAAATACCCATCGAAAAACTAAAACTTATGGTGTGCTGGGTGCAGTGGCTCACGCCTGTAGTCCCAGCACTTTGGGAGTCCGAGGTGGGCAGATCATGAGGTCAAGAGATCAAGATCATC
Organism: Macaca fascicularis; assembly: GCF_037993035.2. Classification (NCBI taxonomy): domain Eukaryota; kingdom Metazoa; phylum Chordata; class Mammalia; order Primates; family Cercopithecidae; genus Macaca; species Macaca fascicularis. The sequence goes on from NC_088376.1 coordinate 77,095,178, forward strand.
CTGGCCAACATGGTAAAATCCCGTCTCTTCTAAAAATACAAAAATTAGCTGGGCATGGGGGCGCGTGCCTGTAGTCCCAGCTACTCGGAAGGCTGAGGCAGGAAAATCACTTGAAGGCAGGAGGCAGAGATTGCAGTGAGTCGAGATTGCGCCACTGCACTCCAGCTTGGCGACAGAGCGACACTTCATCTCAAAAAATTAAAAAGCAGCAACAACAACAACAACAACAAAATTTATGGAGAAGGCAATAAGGCAGTTGGGTATACCTTAAAAAAAAAAAAAGGTGAGTTGGTGTTTTGTTGTAACTTCTCTTTTTTTTTTTTTAATGATGTATGTATGGATACATTTTACACGGGGTTAGTGTAATACGGTGTCAAAAAAAAGCACTTCCTTTGTTTTGTTGCTCTTTTTCATAACAATGTCAAAAAATCACATAAATTTACTAAGACATTTTAAAAAGTGAGATAAAATCTAGCATATATAAGAAAATATGTAATTTTATTATTATTATAATAATGGTGTTTTCTCCAAACATGTTATACAAATTTGTAGTCATACAATAGCAACTTTTTTTCTAGTAGCCTTTTTTTTCTCATTTTCAAAAGACCAAAATAAATAAAACTGATTAACCATTTTAAAGAAAATGTGCAAGTGTGCAGATCAGAAGTTCTTTAAAATTCACACATTTAGAATATTATTTTTTAAATTTGTGGCTAGTTCATTTTCATCCATTTCATTGTGACATTAAATTATTTTATTGGAGATTATTGGCAATGTCAAGTTTGGTTTAATTTTTGTTTTGCAATCTGTAGAAACATCAGTAATTGACTTAGTTTTCAGAATTAAAATAATTTATTGAAGGTATATCTATAACTAAATTTAGCTTGTAAAATTATTTTCAAGTATTAATACCCAGTTTTCTAAATGTGTCTGTTTTCTTGCTAATTAAAGTTATATATGTTTATTTCTGATTTATCCTTCACTTTGTGACCTATTAAGAAAAAATCAGAGATAAACTGAGTCACTACTATTTTATCATTTTAAGGTCAGACTGTCTAGGTTAGAATTTTGTCTCCAGTCTTCACCAACTGTTGAACTTAAAAAAGTCACTTAACATACCTATACTATAATTTTCTTGTCTAAAAAGAAGCCTAATAATAGTACCTATCTCATGCTATTTTTGAAGAGTAAGTTAGTTAATGTAAGGCAAGCAATGAGAACAGTGCCTAGTACAAAGTACTGAATAAATGGTAGCTATTTTCCTGACATTATATATTTTACTAAGAAAGAGTAATTCAATGAATAATTATAGTAATTGTCCTGAGCTCCACTTTAAGCACTATACTATTTCCTAGTATTTCAAGTATAAGTAACACCAGGACTAGAAACAAATCTCAAGTAATATTTTCAGCATAAGTATATTTTTAGCAAATTTGTGAGTTCTAATGTGTTATTTTTGTAGTTGTATCAACTTCTCTTCCTGATCTTAATTATTCATTTGAACAAAGGTAAGACTTGGAGGTACTCAGTGTTGTCATGAATGTAGGGACCTCCACTAGATATTCATGAGGGTTCAGAGAAAAGTCTAGATCAGCTCAGGACTGAGAATATCCAACACTGAAAATATAGAGAAATTCAGCATACAGCACAAAAAAGCACTGTCTTTGGAATTACAATAACCAGTTTCAGATCTTTTCTCAGACAGATAAATGTATAACATTGACTTAATTTTTATCTTCAGATGTCTTATAAATTGAGGTAACAGCACATATTTCATAAGTATCTTGAATACATAATGAGTTAGTTCTTGAAGAATCAATATCTGAAAGTTTTGTGGTTGTTTTTATAGAAAAGTAGTTTTTACATATTTTGTTACTTAGAAGCAAGAACTATACTTTGGGATGATTTTTTTTTTCAAGTTCGACCTTGCGAAGGAAGGACTTGGATCCTTCCCTGAAATGAAAACTAAAAACATATGAAGACTAAACTTATTGCTCCCTAACAATAGAAAATGACACAGTTCCAAAATCAGGTGTTGTAATGCATCTCAACAAAATAGAATAAAATTTGGATAAAACCAAAAATTGATTATAAGATGTGTGTGTGCGTGCACGTGTGTGTGTGTGTGTTAACTGATGTTGATTTCCCAGTGAGAAAATGAAAGAAAATGGAAGTACTGTGGTTCTTATACCTAATTCCTGAAATTTAAAAAGTGGTAACAAAAGAGCAAAAGCAAAAGGAAAATAAAAATATTTCTTAATGGTAAAATCTCTCAATGGAAAACCAAAAAAATGAAATACATAAATTTCCATGTTTTCAAGAAATTGATGTGAAAATGAACTTTCTAAAAACAATCATGCAGTTCGGATTACCTCATTCTTCTATACAAATTTTGCATGAATTTTATCTGTATCCTTGTGTATTTTATATTTTTTATGACTAATTTTCAACATTCTGTATTGTTTACTTATTTATTACATTTTTGCCCTCACCTCCCAGGCCCCACTAAAATGTAATTTACACTGGGCAGCGATCTTAGTTCGTTTTGTTTATTGATATTCCAGTCACTCAGTTAAATAGCAAGTGGTCAATAGATCTCACAAATGAATAGATGGTAAATGAATGAAGTAATAATTTGAAGAAAAAGTATACAAACTAAGGTACTTTTATTTTAGAAAAACAGGAGCCAAGAATATTGAAAATTAGTCATAAAAATTAGTAATAATAAGAATTAATGCATTCTTCTATACAAATTCTAATCCAAAATAATTGGAATGATTTATTTGTTCTCGGATATCATCTTCCATTTTTACCCTTGGTCACATAGTTCGAGCCACACTTGCCTTCTGGTGTTCCATGACACAGCGTATCCTCCCATCAGGGCTTCACACTGGCTGCTCCTTCTGCCATTTCTGAGGTGGGTGCATGACCAACTCTTTCACTTCCTCCCAGTGTTTGCTCAAATATAACTCTCTCGTAGACCAATCTTGAACCTTTGTGGGATTTGCTTCCCAACTTCTGTGGCATCAACTGTGAACATGGCCTCTATCATACTTGCTATTTTTTTTATCATTCACTGATTGAATTAATGTTATTAACAGTGGAGAGGAGGATAATTGACATAGCCTTTGGGAAAGCATATGTGTGCTGTTATCCTTTCCACATAGATGCAATTGCTTTTGATTTTTCTTAGAGAGAGGATGAGAGGAATGTAGTTGCTTAATCAATAGCTGCTGCATACCATATATATGAGGCTGTATTAACCTTCTCTGTGAATATGCTACATCAGACACAACGTTAGAGTTAAAATTCTTACTTGGTTGAGATGAACTGTCTACTGTTGTTCATTAGGTTTCATTTGAGGAGACAGCAGGGGAATATTGGGAACCACCACTCTTCCATTCTCGGTTTTTATGCAGGCATTAATCTCTACTGTCTGCCCTATATGCAGTATTTTTTATTTAATATCTTAGCTAAAATAAGGAGGCAGTTTCTTTTCTTTTTTTTTTTTTTTTGAGACGGAGTCTTGCTCTGTAGCCCGGGCTGGAGTGCAGTGGCCAGATCTCAGCTCACTGCAAGCTCCGCCTCCCGGGTTTACGCCATTCTCCTGCCTCAGCCTCCGGAGTAGCTGGGACTACAGGCGCCCGCCACCTCGCCCGGCTAGTTTTTTGTGTTTTTAGTAGAGACGGGGTTTCACGGTGTTAGCCAGGATGGTCTCGATCTCCTGACCTCGTGATCCGCCCGTCTCGGCCTCCCAAAGTGCTGGGATTACAGGCTTGAGCCACCGCGCCCGGCCCGGAGGCAGTTTCATAGACCTTTGCTTGGCCTGCTTTGCTATTACATCTTTTATTTAATTTATAAGTCAATAAGCCAAAGTATGAGTTCTGCCGACTACCAATATGCTAACTCTGTTTGTATTAATATATTCAAGGGCCAGAAATATAACCACCTCCATCTGTGGAAGCAGCAGACCCACTGTGAGCCAGATTCCATTTATTATATGATTCCTAAACACCTCTAATTTGTTTTTCTTTATTTTTGAGGGAAGGTGTTGCTCTGTCACCCAGGTTGGAGTGCAGCAGTGAGATCATGGCTCACTGCAGCCTCAACCTCCTGGGCTCAAGTGATCTTTCTGCTTAGGCCTGCCGAGTAGCTGAAACTACGGATGCACACTACCACGCCTGGCTAATTTTTTGATTTTTTCTTGAGATGAGTTCTTGCTATGTTGCCCAGTCTAGTCTTGAACTCCTGGCCTCAAGTGATCCTCCCACCTCCACCTCCCAAATTGCTGAGATTACAGGTGTGAGCCACCGCACCCAGCCAACACCCCCAATTTGAACAGCCAGTCATGATGGAACTTTGAGTTCCTGGGTATCAATGTGAAATTTGACCCTCTGTTCCACTGTCCTAAAAGTGTTTGTGTGTTCCCCATTTTTGTGTATTGAGTCCCCTTTATAAATGGTCACACGTCACATTGGGAAATAACTAGGTAAATCATTGCGGTATTACTTTATCATAGTATTCTGAGGGTCTCTTTCTCACTGCAACACTAGGACCCATTTTCTATTTTTCACTTAATGAGTTCAGCTGTGAGAACTCTTTCAATCAGAAACTGGACAATGAATCTTTACATTGCAACTCTTTCAATCAGAAACTGGACAATGAATCTTTACACTGCAGTCACCTAAAAATCTGTTCTTGATTTCTTTGGTTCTACAGATTGAGGAATACCCTTGTTATCAGTCCATCAATCTTATTCTTAGAAGTATCTATACCTATCATCATAGCTCTCTGTTAGCCAGGCCCCCTAACAATCACTTAAACCTTTAGCTCATTACATTTCAAAATTAAGCACTGCCACCTGGTCTGCATTATTTTTAGTTGTTGTATCTTCCTTGCTTTCAGGAAGTCCAATTCTGTACTAGTACTTCCTACCCGGGGCTACCATCAACTCTAGTCTACAAAGAATTCCCATCACTGAAATTCTCAACAATTCTGATGCTCATCTCAGTAGTGCATTTCTTATCACTTTGCTAAATACAATGTCCCACAGGCCTTCCTTTAGGACAGGGTTTTCTGTCTTATGTAATATATCAAGCTGAACATATTCCATATAGGCTTTTGATCCCTTCATCCACCATTTGTTATGTCAGTTCCAACATTTTCTCTTCACAGTCTGGGGTTGTGACTTCCTATAAGTTTCCAAATGCCCAACTAGCCACTGATTAGAATCCTGTACTTGGGACCTTCCTATGTCACAGGGTAATGCTCCTATATTAATAAATACTTGCTAATCAAATTTCTTATAAACATCTTGCTTGACCTTAAACATTCCAATTATAATTTCATATATTCTGTACCAACTGATGCTGGGACATGTTGGCTATACATTACTATCAGTGTATGAGCTACTCTGAGTCAATGGATTTGTTTTTCAGTCACACACTTCCCGGGCTACATTTCCTTCCACTTTTACCCCCATTCCAAAGAACTACCAGTGAAATTTTAGCAATTGTATGACCTCAACCAATGAGTGGCTATAAGTACTTTACTTGACCCTAGAGAAGTAGTTGACATTTTAATCCAGCTGACAGATCCCCAGTTCCAAAATCTCGTTTTCAAATTAGTTTCCTATAAGGGATTTTGATAACTGCTTTAGGTCAATTTTCCTAGACAGTAACCCTGTGATGGCTATTTCCACATAGGAATACTGTTTCAGTAGGTGGTCAAGCTGTGCCACAAGATAGAATATAACACAAGTGATGCCAAGATCAAAAGACAGATAGTATACTATCCAGGAAATAAACTAGTTCATGATTCAAGCTTGCTGAGAGCAAACAACACTTACACCAGGCTCAACATTTACATACAACAAGAGCAGAGAGTGAATGCACAAGACCCAGTCCTTTATAGTGTGCGGGTCCCCCATGGCTGGTGTATTCATAGAGCAGCTATCATGGAATAGTGTGGCTACACCCATCCAACTTAGTGCTCTAGTAGGGGCTCTGACACATGCATAGCTAAACAGTTTCAAGAGAAGTTTACGTGTGTCGGATACAGAGGGAACAGGGACATACTGGTAGTGCTCTTAGCTCTTTGCGTACAATGAGATTTGTGAGCTTGTCAGAATGTCTTGTACTGAGCACATGGTTCTTCTTGGGAACATAAAGGACACATTAGGCTGCACTTGAATCTTTCCCTCACAGTTTACCCCTGACTCTCATGTGTCCTGCAAAAGTAGACCTTATACATCCCTTACATAGACTTGTCAACCATGAGATGATTAGCCATAGCTGTGTTCCTTTGCCCCAGTACTACTCGTATTATCTGTGATACCTATAAGAACTCATGGAGATCCTGTCAATTGAAGCAGCACTGATAAGGTCCAGGAGGCAGCCCACTCTAGAATGATAATCAAGACTGTTTGGAGAAGAGTCTACAACCTTCATCCTTACGTGCCCAGATTCAGCTAGTTGACAGGGTCAAGTATTAACTCTAATGGTAAGTACGGTGAAACTAACAAGAGCCAATGTTCTTGTTAATTCAATTTCTACACGCTAGTCTCCGTATGCTGACTGTTACTGATGACAGAGCAGAATGTGTTAATTACAACACCACTTCTTATTCACCCAGAAGGTAGTCAAGGGCAATGCAGTTGTCCAGGACCAATTTCATCTGGGAATTTAGTGAATCCTGTTGCTGTATTGAACTGGCTGTGGCTTTAGTTGTAGTTATGTTATGGTTAGCGACAAGTTTGACATAATGGTCTCTAAGGTATAGACACTATCCCTGGTATGAGGATGTATATAAAAAATGGCACCAGCTTTCTGATAGGCCCCCACGGAAGATGGACATTTGGGACATCTGATGGGTAAGTGGGATGGTCACATCCATCCAGAGATGTCATTATACAGGAACGCCTGGCATCTCAAAACTCCTGAAAGGCCTCTTCTAGAGGCAAACATTCTGTGGCCCATGACACTCTGCAAAGGAACACATGGGGTGGAAAATATATGTCACCTCAACAAAGGACCACTTGTCTAAATAGCACCACTCCAGTGGTAGAGGGCTTAACTCATCCATGGGTCCACCGACATTGAAAAGTTACAGGGAGTATTGGTATTCCTAAAAGTCGGTGATGTTTAAAGTCTCCTTTCTCATTGATGTGTCTTTGATGGCATCAAAGAAATGTTAGTGCATAAAATATCATATGGTCATTGAATTTGGATGTGCCGCAGGGGTGTGGCATGTTGTGCAGAGCCATTGTTTGTGAGGGAGATCTGGACAATGTAAGGCATGATGGACTCACACTGGATCCAAGAACAGTGGTCCAGGGTGATAATAGAAAGTGTAGGTAAGAAATTTCCTAAAGATCATACAATTAACAAATGACAGATTTTAATCTATCTTGATTTGACTTTTGTATAAGGTGAGAGACCTGAAACTATAAAAATTCTGGAAGATAACATCGGAAAAACCCTTCTAGAAATTGGCTTAGGCAAGGATTTTTTTGGCCAAGAACCCAAAAGCAAATTCAATAGAAACAAAGATAAATAGCTGGGGCCTAATTACACTAAAGAAGTTTTTCATAGCAAAAGTAACAGTCAGTGAACAGACAACCGACAGAGTGGGAGAAACTCTTCACAATCTATACATCTAACAAAGGACCAATATCCAGAATCTACAACGAACTCAAACAAATCAGTAAGAAAAAAAAAAAAAAAACAATTCCATCAAAAAGTGGGCTAAGGACATGAGTAGACAGTTCTCAAAAGAAGATATTCAAATGGCCAAGAAACATATGAAAAAAAATGCTCAGCATCACTAATGATCAGGGAAATGCAAATCAAAAGCACAATGCAAGACCACCTCACCATGAAGGAATACCCATAATCAAAAATTCAAAAAACAGTAGATGCTGGCAAGGAAGCGGTGAACAGGGAACAGGGAACACTTCCACACTGCTGGTGGAAATGTAAACTAGTACAACCACTATGGAAAACAGGGTGGAGGTTCCTTAAAGATCTAAAAGTAGAACTATGATTTGATCCAGCAATCCCACTACTGGGTATCTACCCAGAGGAAAAATGTTATTATTCGAAAAAGATACTTGCACACACATGTTTAGAGAAGCACAGTTCACAATTACAAAATCGTGGAACCAACCTAAATGCCCATCAATCAAGGAGTAGATAAAGAAACTGTTGTATATCCATGCAATGGAATACTACGCAGCCATAAAAAGGAATGAATTAACAGCATTTGCAGTGACCCGGATGAGACTGGACACTATTATTCTAAATGAAGTAACTCAGGAATGGAAATTGAAATATCATATGTTCTCACTGATATGTGCGAGCTAAGCTATGAGGACACAAAGGCATAAGAATGATGCAGTGGTCTTTGGGGACTTGGGAGGAAGAGTGGGAGAGGGCCAAAGGAGAGAAGAATACAGATAGGTGCAGTGTATACTGCTCAGGTGATTGGTGCACCAAAATCTCACAAATCACCACTAAAGAACTTATGTAACCAAATACCACCTGTACCCCAATAACTTATGGAAAAATAAAAAAGAATAAAAACAAATGTCAGATCTCAATCTTTAATCTTAAAATTCAGGTTTCAAATCCCATCTATGCATTAGCAATGTCAGCATGCTCTAGCCAATGCAGAGCTTCTTTTCTGCAGTAATTATTGTGGATATCTTCTTTCTAAATTTTTGACTAGCCTAACTACCAGTGAGTTCTGTTAATTTAGAACTGGATCTGCTTCACACTAATTTCTAACCTATAATCTAAGTTTGACTCCCCAGAGACACACAGAATAACACGATCTGCTTATACTGAATTATATTTCAGGAACTGTGATATTCCTTATATGTCATGTTTTCCAGATGTTTCCCAATTCTGGAGAAATCACTGTTTGAATAAACATCTGAGAAGGATTTCAGGGCAAAATATTATCGATCCTACTATAAGATATGCTGCCGGTGACTGTGGTGAGATCAGTCAATACTCTCCCTGAGCAGGTTTTCATTGTGAACACGTTTATCAGTTGTGCTTTGCTGTTTCAGATGTGTATATTACTGTTACAAAAGTGTAGGTGGGAAGCTTACTATTATAAAAATAGCCACTATTAATTTTAAATTCGAAGGTAACTCTGAAAATGCTATGCCTTTTAGCAGTTAGAATAATCAGGTCCAAAAATGTGTTTAAAAAACAAACAAACAAACAAACAAACAAAAATTGAAAAGAGCACATATTTTTGTTTCCAGAATTCCCTGCAAAAGAGCTAGGAATGACTTTGAGTTCTTCTGTTTTCTTTTTCTTTCTTTTTTTTTTTTTGTTCCTAGCTTATGAACTTCTGACTTATATCATGCATCAAGACACTTAAAACCTGTTACAAAGCCTGCTAGTGATGAAATGCAGATGATATTGATTACATAAAATTCACCTACTAGACAAGGTCTTCAACACGGGAAAGTTCATTGTCAGTGTAGCTCATCTAATTTTATAAATTGTATGTTTGTGTAATTTTTTTATTGAAAATAAAATGCACCTGAGAATAGTGATGGCACACAGCATCACAGTTTGACTCAGCAAACCTCATCAATATTAATACCATTATTCTCGTTATTGCAATCAATTGATGTGCTTACTGAAATAACTTATTTCTTCTTAGTGGTTATATAATTTTGATAGTTTTAGGTCTGCAAATTTTGTCATTTGTGATTATTAATTAGAAAACTTCATTGGTATGTTTGTACCTATGTGTTTTCACACATAAAACTTCCACAATTGTAATAATCAATGGATCCTCATTTAGGATCTAGGCTCTAGGCTTCATAAGACAGATTATTTGTTGCTAAGCCAAACACCTTATACAGAAAGCAGAAGTAGGAAAATATTAATTTTTAAAATATTACCAAGGATAGCACTAAGAGTCATTATGATGTATGGGTATCATATGTAACAGCTTATTGGAGTCTTACAAGTGAAATTTCTAATTAAGAATACATAGGAGCTTATGGAACAAACTTCTCTCACCGAGAGGATAAGGAACATTTCTGTAAAGTGTTTGCTCCAGGTATAAGAAAGGCCAACAGAAAGTAGCAGTTTCCTAAAACAGAATGTGTTGTCATGGGGTCGTAATTAAATAGAACAGCTAAATAGGCACGAAACTTTATTCTAATTTCCACAAATTGAAAAAGCCCAGTGGCCCATCTAAAGTTCTACTCTCATTTACCAGTTTGGTCTTCAACCCAGCAATGATACTCCAGGATCACTTCAATTGCTATACATACTCAATTTTTCAAATTCTCTTTAAATTCATTCTATTATATTACTAACACTTTGACCAATGAGATTTTTCAAAAGAAATCTTAGGTGTATACTCACAAAAAAACAGTTATATTCTGGTCTCTCCAAGCCCTTGGAAATGTTATGGTCAAAGGACAAGAACACCTTAAAATATTTGATTTCCTACAAAGCAAAATATAAAATTTATCATGTAGTCAAATTTGTCATAATTCAAGAGCAACATGAATGTCAATGAGGGGTTCTCCAAAACACTGAAGTAATACACAGAATTAAGTAATGAACATCTTTATTTCCTTTAACACATTTTCTCCCTCCAAAAAGTAAAACAGTGCAATACCAAAGCTCTATAAATTGTTGTCTTTTCAAATGTCTCCTAAAATTTAATTTTAAAAAATTCCCTGAATTCCCATTATTTTTTTCTTTTATATAAAATATGTTTATTTTTAGTTGAAAGGATTGTGACCTCTAGGCATTTTACACAGTATAAGTTATCTCTGTAGGCTTCTGGCATTTCTTCCACTTCTAGAGATTAATGCAAAATCATTATTAATCCAAAATATTTGTATTTGCCAACTTGGCTATTTCTTTGTCTCTCCTTTATATTCCTTCCCTTAACCCATAATATTCAAGTTTATTACATAAATGTTAGATTTATCAATACTACAGAGACAAAAATTACAACTATTAAGTTGGAATGCATCTCTCAGTAATTGATAAAACAACTAGAGAAAGAAAAAGTGGTTGTCAGATGATCTGAATAATGCTATCAACCATTTTGGTCTAATAGGCATTTTAGAGCACTTCAACCCACAGTTGCAGAATACATATTATTTTCAAATTCACATGATGTATTCACGATGAAATACAAAATGCTTATCATAAAACAAAAATAAGATGATATATTTAAAGTGATTTCACTTATACAGAGTATGATCTCAGATCAGAAGGGCATTGAATTTGAACTGTAAAATCATTTCTACCTATTGGAAACCAAACCAATTATACACACACACACACACACACACACACACACACACATTTATGTATTTACGTGTGTGTGTATATATATTTATGTGTGTGTATATATATATACATGTGTAAGTAAAAATATTTAGAAACATTTCAATTATCTAAAAATTAAATAGCATACTTTTTAATAACCTATGGGTTAAAATTAATCTCAAGGAAAAATAGAGAATATTTCAATCCAAAATGTTAATAAAAATGTAATACAAAATTTGTGAGGTGTATCTAAGGCTTATAGTGGGTTACAATAAAGATCAAAAGTGATGCATATAATATTAACTCTCGATATTCTGCGATCTTGGCCCCTCAAGATACGGCTGGCTTGGGAGACAGGTAATATCCTTAAAGAAATTGATTCTTTGAAATATTATCTAGCTCTTCTGTTCTAATTGTTCTCCAAAGCCATTTGTTTACTAACAGGTACTCCATCATATCCATAAGTGGAAATCTGACTAATTCACCCTTAATATCTGAAATTAGAAAACTACTTTGAAGTATCAACATTTGCAGTAAAAAGATTAGCTGAACTAAGGCATGTCTTACTCATATCTCACATTTTAGCACAATTCAGAAATATTGTAAACATTTAGATGTGCTAGATCTCAACTCCCTTCATCATAATGACTCTGCTTTTGGACTGGTGTTTTAATCCAATGAGACATAGATTATTTCTTCCAAGTAATACTATCACTGGATTTTACCTCAGCTTTTCAGATATAAGTTATGGTTTCTGTAGCATATATTACCTTCTAACACAACCCTGAACTACAGATTACTGAATTTAAAAGTTGATACATTATTTTGTAATGATATCAGAGTCAGTGTGGTGTCTCTCACATGTTATTAAATTTGTTAGGCAGATGTCTCAATTTGATCTAATATGAATGTATCATTTTATAACATTGCTGCTATAATTAACTATAAAAACAAATTAACACAATAATTAGCAAATAAAATTCAATTTCCGGATGAACCAATATGGAAAGCAGCAAACACAAATATCATTAAAAATGCCAGTTCAATATTAACTATATCTTTAAATAAAATGAATATTTGTTAAAATATTAATCTGGATTTCATAATAAAGTATTCCTTTTAAGCAGCTATAATTGTACATTCAAACATTTTCTTGGAAAATATGTATCTGTTTTTTGTTATAATTAAATATTGTAAAAATATACTTTGAGTTCTGATATTAGTTTAATTACAGTTCTAATAAGCAAAAAGCTTCAGGGGCTAAATTGTAAAGTTATAATTGAAAACTCAATGACTATCCTAATTCACCAGTAAGTGTTCCATAATAAATATCTTTCTCTTAAAAATGTGTTTTTGCCCATCATCTCATGAGTTTGATGACTTTTGTTGATAAACTTTTAAATGTAATTTTAAGCTTGAAATTGTAAAAAGACATTTTTTGAATTTTTATTCTTGATTGTTTTCTCTGTTTAATTTCTTGAGGATTACACTAGCATTTGAAGACACATTCTTCAACCAAAACAGTTCAGAATTCCTTTAAATGTTATATTTCTTTTTTGTTGTCACATAACTCATTTTTCTTTTCGTCTTAGTTTTCTCATTAAAGTCCTAGAATAGCCTATACTTTTCTTTATTAGCACTTGAATAATTGGAAATCTCTATATAAATATAAGAAAATAATTATTTTTACAATTCTGGAGAGAGGATAATTGGCAACAAAAAATGGTTGGAGTCAAGATTTTCTTTTTTCACTCTGTACATGGAAACAATGAAGCTAATGGGTGCTGAGTAAAACACTAGAGGAAGAATTGATAGTGAAGTATTTTCCTATGCTTTTCTGTAAGAAAAATTATTTTATTGTTGACAAAAATAGATCTCTGGAAGATTTTTCTGGAAAAACAAATAACTTTTGCAATTGTTGGCTAAACAGTAAATGAATACCTTCTTTGTTGGTTCAAGTATTAACAGTTTTATCATACTATTTAAAAATCAGATAATTTTGTTATAAAAGAAAAATGACTGAATTTATTCTTCAGCCTTGGTGGATATGGGTCTTCTTTTATTATTTACTTTTTCCCTGCCTTTGAAGAAGTAATCTTTAACTTTGATAAACACCTAACTTTGGTGAACACCTACTATATCCTAGGCATTGTTCTAAGTGTTGCAAAAATGGCAGTGAACTCTGTGTCCTCACAGAGCTTACATTATAAATGTAGTGACTGGCAATTGTCTGAAATAATTTCAGATATTAATAAATGTTATGAAGTACATAAAACCAGCTAATAGAATGCAAAGCAGCTGTAGGAGGGATGGTATTGGTCAATGTTCGAGGGAAGGTTTCTCTCAAGAGGTGACACTGGAACTGAGAGCTAAATAATAGGAAGTGAACCTATGGAGATCTGAGGAAGAGCATTGTTGGTGAGCCTGAGTAATCGAACTGGAAAGAACCGGGACATATTTGAGACATTGAAATAGGCCCAAATGTTAATAGATTTAGTTAATACAGTTTTGGAAATCTCAATCTGCCATCACAAAAATAATTTTGATAACCTGTTTACATTCCCCCTCAATAGTAGATTTTGCTGTAGATAAAATATTTTTCCGTATATTCCATTCAATATGACAAATCTAGAAGCAGATGTTATGCCCATTTTAGTAATCCTTTTTTAATATAGCAGGTGACAACGTAACAATGTATCTTTTTGGAAAATCACATCAAAGTACCCAAGCACCCAAGTACACCCCTTTATTGCAGTGACTGTCCAAAATAATTATATATAAAAGGCTTCACTGAGGTCAATCATTCATTTAAGAACCCACTGGGAGGGGTACTTATTCTGGCATTTGCTAGAAGCTGTGAGGATTGTCAAAAGGGTATCCAAATTTGTTTTCACTTACCATAACACATTTGGAGAGACCTGGAAAATCATTAAAGAAAATTTACATAATTTTAGATTGCATGGGCTTCTGATACTTCCATGATATATATCTTCTTTTTAACTCAATATTTATAAGCAAATAGCCAATTCAATTCATTTTTCCCAGGGCATATTACCACTGCAATCTGAGAAGTACTTGAAAGATTTTCTTGTTTTCAAGTTTCTTCTCTTGGCTTCTGATTGTTATTCTTAGTTTCCTCCCTCAGTAACTGTTTTGGTTTTGTCCCCTAAACTTGAGCATTCAACAAGACTTCATTTACAGATTTCTTTTTTCCCTCTGTATGAACGTGTGGTGTTTCAGAAACTTTATCTTCTATAAAGGCTTAAAATTGCATCTCTAAGTAAGATTCTTGACAGTCTAAATAATCAAAACCTGTACTCACATTTCAGCTTCATATTTACACCCTATTTTTATGACTTTTTTTTTTTTTTTTTTTTTGAGACGGAGTCTCGCTCTGTCACCCAGGCTGGAGTGCAGTGGCGCGATCTTGGCTCACTGCAAGCTCTGCCTCCCGGGCCCACGCCATTCTCCTGCCTCAGCCTCCCGAGTAGCTGGGACCACAGGTGCCCGCCACCACACCCGGCTAATTTTTTGTATTTTTAGTAGAGACGGGGTTTCACCGTGTTAGCCAGGAAGGTCTCGATCTCCTGACCTTGTGATCCGCCCGCCTCAGCCTCCCAAAGTGCTGGGATTACAGGCGTAAGCCACCACGGCCGGCTATTTTTATGACTTTATGTTACACATCCCATCATCACCTAAATTCAAAATGTCTAAAATTGAATTTTTTATCTTTTACCCAATGTGAATTTAAGTATTACCTTTACTTCTGCATTCTTTATATAGGCAAATATTACTACAGTTCTTCTGAAAACCCATACGAAAGACTCTTATTGACTTCCATTTTTTGTTTATCCTAGGCCTCATTTCAATATTTACCATTATTTTAACTGACCCTTACGCTTGATCTTCTGTGTTCACTGGAAAAATATTCTTTCATAGTTCTATTCCTCATTACTGGCAGCCTTGTTTTGTTATGCTTTGCTTAGCTCTATGTTGCAGATACTGTGCTTTTTATAAATCCAATATTAGTGGCAATCCTGTGTTGAGCAAATATATGGGCACCATTTTATCAACAGCATGTGCTCATTTCATGTCCCTTTTTCACATCTTGGTAATTATCACCATATGTCAAGGTTTATTGTTATTATTATGTCTGTTATGTGACCTTTGATCAGTGGTCTTTGATATTAATATTGTAATTGTTTGGGAACACCTCAAACCATGCTCACATAAGACAGCAAATTTAATTTATAAATGTGTGTGTTCTGACTACTCCACTGACCAGCAATTCTCCCATCTCTCTACCTCTCCTCAGGCTTCCCTTTTCCCTAAGACATAACAGTTTTGAAATTAGGCCAATTAACTATCCTACAATGGCTTCTAAATGTTCAAGTGAAAGAAAGCATCACAAGTATCTCATTTTAAATCAGAAGCTAGAAATGATTGAGCTTAGTGGGGAGACGTGTCAAAAGCCAAGATACATTAAAATATAGGTCGGTTCCACCAGTTAGCCAAGTTGTGAATGTGAAGGAAAAGTTTCTGAAGGAAATTAAAAGTGCTACTCCAATGAATACACACATGATAAGGCAAGAAAAAAGAATTATTGTTAGTATGGAGAAAGTTTGAGTGGTCTAGATAGAAGATCAAACCAGACAAAACTTAATCACGCAAAACAGATATGCAAAATAGAAATCTGGACTGAATCTTGGTAATATTTAAGTTTAAGGGACAAAGCCCAAATTGTCATTTGGACAGAAAAGTAAGAATAATAGCAATCAGAAGGTAAACTACGAAATTTGAAAGCAAGAAAATCTTTCTAGTACTTCTGAGATTTCACTGGTAATGAATCAAAGCCTAATCCAAAGCAAGGCTCTATCTTTCTCTAATTCTAAGATGGGTGAGAGGGGAAGAAACTGCAGAAGAAAAGTTTGAAGCTAGCAGAGTTTGGTTCATGAGATTGAAGAACAGAAGGCATCCCCATGACATAAAAGTGCAAGGTGAAGCAGCAAGGACTGATGCAGAAGTGGAAGGGAGTCATTCGGAAGATCTAGCTAAGATGATTTATGAAGGTGACTACACTACACAACAGGGTTTCAATGTAGAAAATTAGCTTCATATTGGAAGAAGATGCCATCTAGGATTTTTAGAGTTATACCAGAGAAATCAATGCTTATCTTCAAAGCTTCAAAGGACAGGTTGACTTTCTAGCTAAAGGATAATGCAACTGGTGAATTTAAGTTGAAGCCAATGCTCATTTACCATTTTGAAAATCTTGCAGTTCTTAATAATTATGCTATGTCTACTCTACTTATGTTCTATAAAATAACAAAACCTGAATGATAACTCATTTCTTTACAGGATGATTTACTGAATGGTTTAAGCCCCCTGTTGAGAACATATTCTCAAAAAATAAAGATTTATTTCAAAATGTTACTCCTTATTGAAAATGCACCTGTTTGTGATTCATCAAAGGAGATCAAAATATCATTACGAACAGGATTTTGGAAGAAGTTGATCCCAACTCTCATAGATAACTTTAAGGAATTCAATACTTCAGTGGAGACAGTGATTGCAGATAAGGTAGAAATAACTAGGGAATTAGATTTAAAAGTGGAGTCTGAAGATGTGACTGAATCATTGAAATTTCATGTTAAAAGTTGAACATAGGAAGAGTTGCTTCTTATTAATGAGCAAAGTGTTTTCATTTGTTTGTTTTGTTCATTTATTTGTTTAGATAGAAACTTTTCTGGTGAAGATGCTGTAAACATTGTTGACAACAAAACTTTACAGTATTACATAAACTCAGTTGATACAACAGTGTCAAGGTTTCAGATAACTGACTCTAATTTGGAAAGAAGTTCTACGGTGGGTAAAATACTATCAAACAACTTCACATGCAACAGAAAATCTTTTGTGAGTGAATTGATGCTGCAAACATCATCGTTACCTTACTTTAAGAAATTGCCCTACCAAGGTACCCCAACGTTTAGCAACCAGCCCTCTGATCAGTCAGCCAGCCATCAACATTGAGGCAAAACCCTACACCCACAAAAGGATTTTAACTCGCTGAAGGCTCATATTATTACTAAGTTTTAAAAATAACATTTTTTTAAAAGCATGTATACATTTTTTAGACATAATCCTACTGAATACTTATTAAATAGACTACAATATACTGTAAATATAACTTTTATATTTACCAGGAGGCCAAGAAAATTATGTGAATTATTGTTTTGTGATATTTGCTTCATTGTGGTGGTCTGGAATTGAACCCATATTATCCCTGAGGTATGTCTACTCTAGAAAATACATAAGTGATTTCCGGACTTCCAGAGTCCTTCAGTAACACATGTAATAATTCTTTCCAAATTACAACATTAATATTTTTCTTGCCTTTTGGTGGTGGGGCTTTTTTGGGGTACATTTAATTTCCTAAACCATACATTGAAGACAAATGATCACCAATTGCTTCTTGACTGTTATGGGTAACACAATTCTCTTCTTTTCATTTTAGAGACCAAAAAAAAAAAAAAAAAAAGAGGGCCAAAATATGTAAAACACCTTGCAAACTAATTCAGTATACTTTTTGCTGTGCTTTTGTGTATTTTTATCTCATCATGTAACATCCATACAAAAAAAATTTGAGGAAGTATATTATTATCACATAAAATTATGGTGAATTATAAGTAAGAATGTGAAGCTTCAGAACCAAGAAAAATGTGAATTAGGGAAATGTTGAATAAAGAAAATACAGATTTATCTGTAGTCCATATGGACTTACATATTTATGATATTTTGATTTCACATATTATTCTGATCTCATAATTTTTCATAATTTTCTGTACAATTTGAAATGATGTTGACCTGAATTTTTATTCTCTTGCTAAAGTTATAATGAAAGGCTACAGTAATCTTCATATTCAGTTAATTAATACATGTGTACACATTACATTATATATAGATTTTGCAAAAATAATAAATACCTATACACACATATGAATACAATGCTTAATGAAATGATGTTTATAAAATTGTTAATGTCATCTCTAGTGCTTTTTTTGTTCTGATTTCTTATATGTTCTTTTCTTGTTTTGGGTGAGGAAGTTGCATAATTTTATAATAAACATGAACTCTAATGTACATACCTTTTCACATATATAATGTTACATAGGCATATCAGCTCACTGTACATAAAATATCTTTATTATTAAAGGCTTGTTTCATTGATCTACGTAATTGTTTTTGTGTCAGAACCACGCTGTATTGGTTGCTGTAGTCATGTACTATAGTTTGAAGTTCAGTAGCTTAATGACTCTAGCTTTGTTCTTTTCACATAGAATTACCTTGGCTATTCAGGCTCTTTTTTGATTCCATATGAATTTTAAAATAGTTTTATTTTTATAACTCTGTGAAGAATGTCAATGATGGTTTCATGGGAATAGCATCAAGTCTATAAATTACTTTGGGCATTGAGGCCATTTTAATGTCATTATTCTTCCTATCCATGGAACGTTTATTTCACTTGTTTTTGTCATCTTTGATTTCTTTTAGCAGTGTTTTGCAGTTCTGCTTGTAGAGATCTTTAATTTTCCCTGTTAGCTATATTCGTAGGTATTT
Source organism: Macaca fascicularis (assembly GCF_037993035.2). Lineage (NCBI taxonomy): Eukaryota > Metazoa > Chordata > Mammalia > Primates > Cercopithecidae > Macaca > Macaca fascicularis. Next base: position 77,114,116 of record NC_088376.1, read on the forward strand.
TTAAAATTCTTTTTGTGGCAATTGTGAATGGAATTGCATCCCTGATTTGGATCTTGGCTTGACTGTTGTTAGTGTCTATGAATATTAGTGATGTTTGCTCATTGATTTTGTAGCCTGAGACATTGCTGAAGTTGTTTATCAGCTTAAGGAACTTTTGGGCTGGGACCGTGGGTTTTTTTTAGATACAGGATAATGACAACTGAAAACAGAGATAGGTTGACTTTCTCTCTTTCTATTTGGATGCCCTTTATTTCCTTCTCTTGCCTCATTTCAATGCCCAGGACTTTCAGTACAAAGTTGAATAGATGTGGTGAGAGAGGGCATCTTTGTCTTGTGCCTGTTCTCAGTAGGAATTTTTCCAGCTTTTGCCCATGTATTATGATGTTTGCTGTAGAGTTTGTCATAGTTCCTCTTATTATTTGGGGGTATGTTCCTTTAATACCTATTTTCTGAGAGTTTTTAACATGAAGGATGTTGAATTTTACCAAAAGCCTTTCTACATCTATTGAGATTATCATGTGGTTTTTGTCTTTAGTTCTGCTTATGTGATGAATCACATTTATTGATTTGTTTATGTTGAACCAAACTTGCACTCCAGGGATAAAGCCTACTTGATTGTCTTGGATAAGCTTTTGGATGTGCTGTTGAATTTTGTTTGTCAGTATTTTGTTTAGGATTTTTGCATCAATGTTCATCAAGGATACTTGCTTGAAATTTCCTTTCTCTGTTGTGTCTCTGCCAGGTTTTGGTATCAGGATGATTCTGGCCTCACAGAATAAGTTAGGGAGGAGTCACTACTCTTCAGTTTTTGGGAATAGTTTCAGTAGGAATGTTACTCACTCTTCTTTATACATTTGATAGAATTCAGCTGTGAATCCATCTAGTCCTGGGGTTTTGTTGGTTGATAGGCTACTTATTACTGCCTCATTTCAGAGCTAGTTATTTGTCTGTTCAGGGATCCAACTTCTTCCTGGTTCAGTTTTAGGAGGGTGTATGTGCTCAGAAGTTTATACATTTCTTCTAGATTTTCTAGTTTATATGCATAGTTGTATTCAAAATATTCTTTGATGGTTGTTTTTATTTATGTGGTGATATGATTTGGCCATGTCCCCACCCAAATCTCATCTTGAATTGTAGTTCCCATCATCCCCAGATGTCCTGGGAGGAATCTGGTGGGAAGTAATTCAATCATAGGAGTGGTTTCCAGTATGCTATTCTTGGGATAGTGAGTAAGTTCTCATGAGATCTGATGGCTTTATAAGGAGCATCTCACTTTTCTCTACCCTTATTCTTCTCTCTACTGCTGTCATGTGAAGAAAGACATGTTTACTTTCCGTTCCACAATGATTGTACATTTCCCGAGGCCACCCTATCCATGCTGAACTGTGAGTCAGTTTAATCTCTTTCTTTTCTATGTTACCCAGTCTCTGGTTCATCTTTATTAGCAGTATGAGAACTGACTGGTACAGTACATTGGTAACACAGAGAGTGGGTTACTGCTATAACAATATCTGTAAATGTGGAAGAAATTTGGAACTGGTTAACAGGTAGAGGTTGGAACAGTTTAGAGGACTCAGTAGAAGACAGGCCAATGTGGAAAAGTTTGGAACTTCATACAAAGTTGTTGTTGGGCTATCTGGTCAAGCAGCGAGGCATTCAAGAGGAAGCACAGCACAAAAGTTTGAAAATTTTGCAGCCTGATAATGTGCTGGAAATAAAAACAAAAACAAAAACAAAAACAAACAAAAAAAAACATGTTCTCAGGATAAATTCAAGCTGGCTGCAGAAATTTGCATAAGTAACAAGGAGCTGAAAGTTAATCACCAAGACAATGAGAAAAATATCTCCAGGGCATGTCAGAGACCTTCACAGCAACTTTTCCCATCATAATCCAAGAGGCCTAAAAGGGAAAAATAGTTCCATGGACCAAATCCAGGGCCCCCCCTGCTATTTGTCATCTCAGGACTTGGTGCCCTACATCCCACATGCTCCAGCTGTGGCAAAACAAAACAAAACAAAACAAAACAGAAAAACACCTCAGGCCATTGTTTCAGAAGGTGCAAGTCCAAGCCTTGGCAGCTTCCATGTAGTGTTGGGCCTGTGGGTGCACAGAAGTCAATAATTAAGGTTTGGTTACCTCTGACTAGATTTCAGAGGATGTATGGAAATGCTTGGATGTCCAGGCAGAAGTTTTCTACAGGGGTGGACCCCTTAGGGAGAACCTCTGCTAGGTCAGTGAAAAAGGGAATTGTGCAATGGGAACCCCACAACAGAGTTCCCACTGGCTCACTGCCTAGTGGAGCTGTGAGAAGAGGGCCACCAATCTCCACACCCAGAATAATAGATCCACTGACAGTTTCCACCATGCACCTGGAAAAGCTGCAGACATTTTATTGCAGCCCATGAATCAGGAAGGAGGCATGCTGTACACTGCAAAACCACAGGGGCTGAGCTGCCCAAGATGCTGGGAGCACACCTCTTGCATCTGAATGCTCTGGATGTGAAAAATAGAGTCAAAATAGACCATTTCAAAGCTTTAAGATTTGACTGCCCCACTGGATTTCAAACTTGCATGGGGACTGTACCTTGTTCATTTTGGCAAATTTCTCCCATTTGGAATCGTTGTATTTACCCAATGTCTGCACCACACTGTATCTAGGAAATAACTAACTTGCTTTTGATTTTACAGACTCATAGGCAGAAGAGGCTTGCCTTGTATCAGATGAGATGTTGGACTTGGACTTTTGAGTTAATGCTGGCATAACTTAGGATTTTGGGGGACTATTGGAAGGGCATGATTGTGTTTTTAAATGTGAAGACATTGGATTTGGGTAGTGCCAGGGGTGGAATAATATGATTTGACTGTGTCCTTACCTAAATCTCATCTTCAATTTTTATTCCCATAATCTCCATATGTCATGGGAGGGACCTGGTAGGAGGTAATTGAATAATGGGGTGGTTTCCCCCATAGTATTCTTATGATAGTGAATACATTCTCACAAGATCTGATAGTTTTATAAGGGGATTCCCCCTTTGCTCAACTCTCATTCTCTTTTCTGCCACCATGTAAAGAAGAACATATCTGCTTCCCTTTCCACCATGATTGTAAGTTTCATGAGGCCTCCCAAGACATGCTGATCTGTGAGTTAATTAAACCTCTTTCCTTTATAAATTGTCCAGTCTCAGGTATGTCTTTATTAGCAGCATAAGAACGAACTAATACATGTGTTGCCAGTGGTAATATCCCTCTTGTCATTTTTGGCTGAGAACCCAGAAATTAAGCCACAAATCTATGACTATCTGATTTTTGACAAAACTGACAAAAACAAGCAATGGGAAAAGAATTCCCTATTTAATAATTGGTACTGGAATAACTGGCTAGCCAAATGTAGAATATTGAAATTGGATCTCTTCTTTACATCATATACAAAAGTTTATTGAAGATGAATGAAAGACTTAAATATAAAGCCCAAAAGTATGAAAACTTTGGAAGACAACCTAGGCAATACAATTCCGGGCATTGGAATGGGCAAAGATTTCATAGGAATAGACAAAGACACCAAAAGCGATTGGAACAAAATCAAAAAATGACAAAAGTAATCTAATTAAACTAAAGAGATTCTGTACAGAGAAGGAAACTATCAACAGAATGAATGGACAATCTACAATTTGAGAGAAAATTTTTGTAAATATTGCATCTGACCAAGGTCTAATATCCAGCATCTATAAGGAACCTAAGCAAATTAACAAGAAAATAAACCAAATGACTTCATTAAAAAGTGGGCAAGGGACATGAACAGACACTTTTCAAAAGAAGATATACATGCAGCCAACAATTATATGAAAAAAAGCTCAACATTACTGATCATTAGATAAATGCAAATCAAAACCGCAATGAGCTGTAATCTCCCACCAGTCAGAGTAGCTATTACTAAAAAGCCAATAAATAACAGATGTTGGGGAGACTGCAGAGAAAAAGAAATGCTTATACACTATTAGTGGTAGTATAAATTAACTCAACTATCATCAAAAGCAGTGTGGTTATTCCTCAAAAAGCAAAAAACATAACTGCTGTTTGAACCAGCAATCCCATTACTGGGTATACACCTGCAAAATATAAATGTTTCTAGTATGAAAGACACATTAATGCATGTTTATTGAAGTATTATTCACAATATCAAAGAAATCGAATCAACCTAAATTCACATCAGTGATAGACTGGATGAAGAAAATGTGGAATATAAACACCATGGAAAAATATGTAGCCATAAAAAAAGAATGAGATCATGCCCTTTTCAGGAACAAGGGTGGAGCCGGAGGCCATTATTCTTAATAAACCTACAAAATGAGAGAAAATTTTTGTAAACATTGCATCTGACCAAGGTCTAATATCCAGCATCTATAAGGAACCTAAGGAAATTAACAAGAAAATACAGCAAACAATTTCATTAAAAAGTGGGCAAGGGACATGAACAGACACTTTTCAAAAGAAGACATACATGCAGCCAACAAGTTAGGAATAGAAAAACAAATATTGCGTATTCTCACTTCTAAGTGGGAGCTAAATGATGAGAATACATGGATACATAGAGGGAAATAAGAGACAATGGGGCTTAACTGAGGGTGGAGGGTGTGATGTGGGAGAGGATCAGGAAAAATAACTAATGGGCACCAGGCTTAATACCTGGATGATGAAATAATCTGTGCAACAAACCTCCATGACACATTTACCTATGAAACAAAGCTGCACATGTACCCCTGAACTCAAAATAAAAGTTAAATTAAAAAAATGGAAAGCTGATTTTTCAAGAAAAGAATCTTTTGTCTTAATTTGAGTTCTTGCTATTTACCTCACAATAGTGGGCATTTAGTTTTAATTTCTTCAATTTTTAGACTTGTAGTTTCCTTCAGTTCACCTACCATGAATATATAAGCATTTTGTTATATCTAATCACAGATTATTTTACATTATTTTCATTGTTGTTTTACAACTATTTCACTAATGACCGTTACACATCCCTTTTCCAATAACTCCATAGCCTCATTTTCATATATCTCCATCTCTGATTTTACCATTTTTCTTGTGTACTCCTCTATTACCTTATTTAAATAGCCTCTTTACCTTGCCAGAAATTACATATCATTGCCTAATAACCTTTTCACTGGCTATACTATACTTAATGTCCTCACATCTTTCCATGTACAGTTTATGTTCTGTGATCAAACATTGTAATCACTCCTTTGCAGGCACTCTTAGCTATCTCAAAATATTTCTTTTGGCTTACTCACTGCTTTGGATTCTATCTCTACCATATTTGAAACCTATAGCTCATCCTGACTGAAAAAATGACTCAACAATTCTGACATGCTACTAATCAAATTGATGATCACTAATTGGAATTGAGTCCCCTTTAACGTCACGTGTGACTTACACTGTATTTTTTTCTAGTTCAGTAATACACTCATTCTCCCTAGATTGTATCCTTTCAATCATCTAAAGTCATCACTCTATTAATTATTAGGTACTGAATTGTTATTCCCATTTATTTGTCTAATTCTCACCAGAACACAAATGTGCTTTTATTTATCTCATCGTAAAACAAGCAAACAAACAAGAAAGCATCTTCTTGACTCTTTTTGTCTTTCCAACAGCCATATAATTTTCCTCCTTCCTTTTATGGTAACACCTTGAAATACTTTCTTCCAATTTATTTTTAAACTCGCTTAGTGAATTCACTGATCTAATTCTCTCACCCAACACTCCATCAATATGCTCTTATTATTATTTCATCAATGTCCTACACACTGTTAAATCCAAAGATCAATGTTCAATTCTAATTTACTTGATCTATCAGCCACATATGACACTGATAATCATAGTATTGTTGGACTTTCTCCTTAGTTCAGCTAAAAACTGAGTTCTTGTCACACAAACATGAAAGATTAGGCTTGCAGACACTTTGAAGAATGAGGAGGACAGGGTTTATTGGGTGAAAAGCGGGGGAAAAAAGAGGGAAACAAGAACTTTCAGCAAAGCGAGAGTTCTGGTAGTATGCTTCCTGCCTCACAGATTGATTCCCAGTTACCCCTCTGGAACAGGAGTCATCGGGCTCCCCGCCACTGCAAATAGTACAAACTTCCTGAGGCTCCACCCCAGCACACACTCCTACCAGTGCACAGGCTGGTTGGAGGTTCTTTGGTGATCCCTTTATGCTTGGTTGTCTCAGTATCTTCCTTGAAACTTTTCCCACTTTTGGCTTCCAGGACACCACACTTTCCTTGTCCTCTTCCTAATTCTCTGACTACTCTTTCTAAGTAAATTGTAAAAGATGTTTCTCATCTCAATGACCTAAACATTTTGAGGGATCCCCAGTACTCAGTAATTGTACTTCTTACCTATCTACATTAGTTCACATAATGATGAGGTTTTAAATACAAATACAAATCTTCTAAAATCCAGATACGATACTCAACAAAAACCACTCAGTGACCACGTTAAAAACAAGCAAGAACATCTGTATCTTGAGATCAAACCTCTTAACCAGGTTTACATTTTAATAAAGGTATAGGCATCATCCTTAAAATGGTTAGTATCTATGTCATCCAATTTTAAGCATGTTTAGCTCTTTCTTCTCAGTTGAACATTGCAGCACATCCTGTGCCAAGGCTCACAGTTGATCATTTTTTTTCTTTCTAGAATGCTCTTCCTTTCAGTCCCATAACAAACTTGCACATTTGTTTTAGATACTGCCTTTTGTGTAAGCTCACTAGCAGCCACTATTCCTGAAATCAAAATTCCTACTCCCACCAACAGTTTCTTTTTCCCAATATTTTCTTTTTCTTTAGTCTCAAAATTAAATAAAACATATTTAATTTTCTTCTTAATCATTTTTTAAATTATTAACCACACTCTCTGTTTTTAATGTAAGATCCCAAAAGTCATAGCTTTTTGTTTTTAGCATCTCCAGTATGGAGAGAATGGTTGGCAGGTAATGGTTATTATTGAAGGAAAGAATGAATACATGAGTGGTATTTTCCCCTCAGGATGACTCTCTCATGGTTATAAGTTAGCTACGGCAGTTCTATGCATACACAGACACAAAAATATCTGGAAGAAAAGGATAAATTTGTGCATATACTTTGCACAAAATATATTTGTTTATCTCTTTCGGAATTGAGAATTATCTTTCTTGAGTTTTCTCAACAGACTCATGGCTTTCTGGCCAACATTCATTTGCATGAGTGTATCTAAGTTAATTTTTAAAATTTTTAAGTTGTTGAGATGATACCACTAAACATCCCTTCTGATAATTACAAAAACTTCAGATCATAAAAAATGACAGAGAATGGTTAAGAAGTAGAAATATTTTAAATGGAAAAAAGCAAAACCTTTGGAAATAACTTGTAAAACAGTAAAATTCTTGAGAGACATACAAACATTTGGAGAATTCCTCCATGATGCATAAATATTACAATTATATTTTAATATAAAGTTTTTTGGGGGCATCAAAAATTGTGTTTATTTATCATGTAGGTATTTTATATGGGTTATGAAACATTCTAAATGCAAATGTCTTTATTTTTAAGATGAAGCATATTCAAGATGAGTTGGGTGGCAGTGGAAAGTTTTATTCTGCAGGGAGAAATATTTTCTCCTTGATATGATGTAGAATTGCAAATATGTAGTGACAATAATATATAAACCATATTTTAGTTGGTTTTACTATTCCTCCTGTGTTCTAAGCTGGCAAGGCACTTCTTTCTTGTCTGTGCTTCTACTACTACTGTCCCACCATTATTATCTGAGTTATTGTGAAGGCCAGGAGCCAATACATGAACAGTTGGCACATAGTAAGTGGGTCTTCAATAACTATTACGTATTGTTATAAGGATAATTATGTTTAGGTAACATTTATGTCAACCAAATTGATCTTGGCCTAATATTGTGTGTGTGTGTGTGTGCGTGTGTGCGTGTGTAAGTCTGTGTGTGAGACTATATGTTATTTCTCTAGGGCCTATGATGTGGACTTGGTAGAAATAAAATTGATAAATAAATTAAAATTAAAGAAATTATTAAGCCACTATTCTGGAACAATTATTTTCTGAGCCTTTTTTTTTTTCCCCCCCAGGTAATCATTTAGGAGTTAATTTCCCATGTGGAATATCTGATAACTGAGCTGGAGCTTCCTCAGATTTGTGAAGAGTCACATGTCATTTCTTCCTCTTGCCTCTCTCTTCACTTAGAATACTAATTGGTAATGATGATGAAACAGAAGGAAAACAAATTAAGAGAATATTTTAATTTCATATAGAGTGCTGCTGAGTTCACTAGGATAGTGCCTGTGTAGAAATTTAGTTTGTAAAAACACATTCTCAACATGAGAGCTAGTGTAATATAAAAGATAGGTGACAGATTTGTCCCTGGGGTAAGATGGATGGAGTTTTATGTCACAGTTCAAGATTTGATTCAAATATCATGTGACCTTGAAACATTTACATAATTTTTCTGAGCTTATATCTTCAATCAAAAAATGAACAAACAAAATAAATAACGTATGAAAATACCTTGACAGAATATATAGCACATAGTCAGTTTTCAACATATATTAGTTTTCCTTAAAGTTTTTCACATTTTATGAAATTGCTCCTCTATGATTTTTTTTTTCTCAAACCGAATTTGGGTTTCACTCCACTCAGCGAACATGAAAAAATTAGATGTTTATGTATATGAGATATCTTCATGGAATCAGGGTTAAGATCTGCTTTTCAGTATATTTTGCTAAAAATACGACTGCAGTTAAAGACAATTTCAAGCAGACAAAATTGTGTATCAAATGTGTCACCTTCTGACTGTACAGTTTGATTCAAGGCTAGATAAATAGACAGATAACCTATTTATACTTAAAACACTTTTCCAGTAAATACTTCTTCAGAATGTGAAGAGAAGAAAATTTGAGTATTTACTGATTAGTACCCAATATGCTGCTGTTCTGAATTCTTCACTGAGTATCAATTCAACTATTTATAAAATTATCCCTGTATCTGTCCTGCATTTCATTTCAAAAGGTGGAATACACTATAACATTATAGTTTTCTTCAATGACATTCACAAAAAAGAAAAGTAACTACACGTACTTTGGAGAGACTGAAGAATCAGGGGTTCATAACCCAACCTAGGTGCTGCCAGATATGCCCAACCCAATTTTTAAGCTATCACTGCCACAGTAAGCATATCAATACTTCTTACAGAATGAGAGAAAAATAAAAAATACAGTCTTTTCAGTTCAGTAAGGTATAGTGATTTCTTGATATATAACTGCTTTTCTCTGTTCACCTGGGGTCAAGAACATGAAATAACATTTAGTAGCCAGGATCCACCCTGTGGAAAGAGTGTCAGGAGAAATTTTAGTAAAGTATTAATCACAGGTTTCTACATAAGAGCAGAAAGAATGCATACATAAAGAAACATGAATTATATTTCAGAAATACTGTACAACTATGAATTTTGGCCTGAAGATTTAGATGATCTTTATCTCCTGCGAATATGTAGAGTGCTTTTTATTGATGAGACAGAATTGAAAGTGCTCATTAACTTGTGCAACACTAAAAATGGTGCATGAATGGGGGAAGTGAGCACAATGTATCACTCTGGTTAGTAATGAAGGTTAATATATGGTTTTGTGACACTGACTTACCAAGAATATCAAGTATTATTTCATTACAAATTTCAACTCATCCTGCATTTCTCAATGGATCATATTCAATGACAAATGATAAATTCAGGTTACTCTGGAGATTCCAGATTATAGATTACATGAAAATCTGAAACTATCCACCCTCTATAACCGAACTCTAAGTGGTTACTTGTAAATAAAGTTGCATAATAAGGTATCTGATTTTCTTAGCACTTGCATTTTGGATATTTAAACTCGTGTAGCAATAAATAGAGGAGCAAAGAGATGATAGATACTTTTTTTTTTTTTTTGAATGGGAGTCTTTCTCTGTAGCCCAGGCTGAATTGCAGTGGTGCAATCTCAGCTCACTGCCACCTTCGCCTTCCGGGTTCAAGCAATTCTCCTGTCTCCGCCTCCTGAGTACATGGGAATAGAGACACATGCGACCACACTGCACTAATTTTTTTCTTTTTTTTTTTTTTTTTTTCCTTTTTGGGACAGAGTTTCACTCTTGTTGCCCAGGCTTTAGTGCAACAGCAGGATCTCGGCACACTGCAACATCTGCCTCCCCAGGTTCAAGTGATTCTCTTGCTTCAGCCTCCAGAGTAGGTGGGAATAAAGGTGCTTGCCACCATGCCCAGGTAACTTTTTGTATTTTTAGTAGAGATGGGTTTTCGTTATGTTGGCCAGGCTAGTCTTGAACTCCTGACCTCAGGTGATCCACCCACCTCAGCCTCCCAAAGTACTGGGATTACAGGCATAAGCCACTGTGCCTAGCTGCCCTAGATGCATTTTTAAAATAATTTAAGTTATTTTGTTATAACTAAAATATTGAACATGTAGATTTTATAGAAATTGATAGCAATTACTTTACAACAAAAGCTCATTGTGAAAAAAAACATCTATTTTCAGAGAATCCTGGCTTTCAGGACAATTGAGGTCAAATAAAATCTAAGGTTGATGAAATACAGCTTTGGTGAAGATTTAATGAACTTACAGAGAAGTGTTTGTGAGAAGAAGAAAAAGAGGTTTATAAAGTCTTAAAATGAATTTGTGGAAGCACCGATTCAATCTTATCAAAGAAAGCTTTCCTTATATAATCTAAAGTAAAGAAAATTCATCTTCTCTCTAGAATTACTAAGGGATAATTAATGATCCACGTAAAGGAATATCTAATAGTTGGCCAAGTTTATGCATACTAACATATATTGCAAATAAGGTAATCAATTTATCACATTTCATTGCTTTTATCTATTATTTAAAAGAATGCTACAATATATACTTTTTAAAAAAATGGTTAAGAGCATAGATTTCAGGCCTTATTTATTATTTGATAATGATTTTGGTCTTTTGAGGAAGAAGAATTTCTAGAATAGCAAGGTTAGCTGTTGAAGATAGTTAGATGTTGGCCAGGTGCGGTGGTTCATGCCTGTAATTTCAGCACTTTGGGAGGCTGACATGGGCGGATCACCTGAGGTCTGGAGTTTGAGACCAACCTGGTCAACATGGTAAAACCCCGTCTCTATTAAAAATACTAAAATTAGCCAGGCATGGTGGCATGCACCTGTAGTTCTGGCTACTAGGAGACTGAGGCAGGAGAATTGCTTGAACCCTGAAGGCAGAGTTTACTGTGAGCCAAGATGGCGCCATTACACGCCAGCCCAGGCGACAAGAGTGAAACTCCATCTCGAAAAACAAAGGTTAGTAATAATTGTATTAATGAAGAGTCTCTTAATTGAATCAATTCAAAACATAAGTATTATAATTGAAATAAATTATGTCTGTTATATGGATTCAGAGAAGTACCACTGGATTCTCTCATTAACCTGGATGCCAAACTGGTTGAAAAGTGAGTTAATAATAAGTTTTTCCACTTTATTTCTCTAATAATTCATTTTGAAAAGAGGATTCACAAATACATAATTCAAGTCATTTCTGCCACACATCTTTATGTTTATTAAAAATCTGATATTTGTAAATATATGCATATATAAGCATATATATTCTAATTATTTTGTGCTATTACATTTAGATAAGATCACCTTTTAAGCCATATGTGTTCATTTGTTTAACTTTTCTGTTAATGTGTTTTCTCAGTCATAATTATATATGTGTACACATTTAAATTTATAGCTCAAAAAGTGGCATAGATTAAATTGACATAAATAGTCATTGCTTTCAGCTCGTGGAAATATAACAAGAATTCTATCTAGGCTGACAGTCTGTTCCATAGCCAAATTGGGTATCATGTCAAATGTTTATCTTCTCATTTTAAATTGAGAGCTAGTGTTCTCTCTTTTCTAAAACAGAATACATGCTAAAATCCATCTCAGCCTACTCACATCAATGATCATTTTCTCTTTGCATGACAACCTTATAATGGGAGGAGATGTCCCAAAGGAAAGATTGAAAGATGGGAGATGATGCCCCAAGAAAATTTGATTTAGAATATATATAGTGAAAATAAAAGAGTGTAGAAAGTAGTTTGGAACTGAGAAATAGAGAAGAGCTTTAATTATTCTAGAAAATAAAAGGGAAATGTATTTATAGAAGATGGAGGATTTAAGCAAATTATGTACAGATAAAATTCACTTTCAAATTTTATTAGGGAATCAGAGGATGAGGTGCTAGAACAACAATAACAAATACATAGATATCCATTTTAGTCATTTTACTGAAATAAGTAGAAAATAGGTCTGCCCTACTGAAAAGAGCTAGATGTGAAAATCATTCATTTGGATTCTCATCCTTGTTTTATGATTCCTAGATATACATTTGAAGTTTATTTTGGCAGTGCTGGTAGTGGTACTCATTGAACACTCAATACTTTCTAGGACAGAAATACACGCTTTATATAAACTCAAAAGTTCTTTCAGCTCTCAAATTCTAAAAGTGGTAAATGGACACTTGCAACATAAAGGGAGAAGAAAAGTGACTATGGTTTTTATAAGTATTTGTTGAAGACTATTGAGAGAATGAAAATCTTCAAATAAATACATAAAGATTAGTAGAATTTAATGATGAGATGCCAACATCTAAATAAACAAGTCAAGTACATAAATGAAATTGCATCTCTGGTGAATTTGAATGGACTAAAACGCATTCTAAATAAAATTTATGTATCATTTTTAAACTCTGAGTTCTAAATTATCTGGATTGAAAATTTATTTCCCATATTGAGTAATCAATTGCTGAGCTTTTGCTTTTCACCCAATGTGCTTATTAAACTAAATACTCATGCAACGACTTGACTAAATATAATGCATATCCTGGGGATTTGAATTTTAAAAGAGCCACATTTTTATACTGAATCAGGTATCAATAAATTGTGGAGTAGTACTAAAAAACTCAATGCCTTTTTAAGGTAAAACTTGTAATATAAAAAACAAGTATTGTCTTATGTTTTCAAGCTCCCTGCAGTTTCAGTTTGAGAGACAGGATATTGATTTCAATGTTTGGAATGTGTCTGTTTAGGAAGGAAGAGCTTTTCATTGCATAGTTGTATTCTTTTTACTGTTTCCTATATAATAGTCAATAAATATTTATAGAATACTCAAAACATCGAGTTATTCTTGCCTTTCTGGGCTAGTAGGAGAACACAATTTAAAGCTTTCTTACAATCATTCGGGATCATGTGGCTAGTTCTGATCAATCAAATATAAAAGTGAAAAATGCCACTTTATGCTGAAGCTATGAAAATATCCTTCACAATTATCCAGGAGTCTACTATTTACTTCAGGAAGGGAGGAGCTCAAGAGTTTCTGTTGCTGAGGCTAAAAGTCATCATGCAGAGCAGGGTCCCACATTGCTATGCACAGGACTGATGGAATAAATGAAAAATAAACTTTCATTGTCTTGAACCACTAAGATTTGGGGGAGTTCAGATAAGGCACTGTACCCTAACAGACGCAAATGCTATTATATATGTGGCATAGTTCCAGGTCTTTGGAACTCATTGGATGACAAAAGGAAGTAAAGAGCACTACCCTGCTGAAATTTACTGTATACTGGATCACAACACTTGTAGTAAATATATTGGAAATAAGTAAGTGGTTAGCGACGGGGAGTGAAGAGGAGAATAAGTAAATAATATTTATGTTAGGTAGAATAATGACCATACAAAGATATCATGTGGTTATCACTGAAAACTATAAATATTTTACTTTACATATCTAAAGGGACATTACAGATGTGATTAAATTAGGGACTTGAGATGGAGAGATTATCGTGGATTATCCAGGTGGGCTAAATGTAATAATGCTGGTCCTTATAAGAGGGATGGTAGGAGATGTGATAAAGGAGATGTGATAGAGGTTGGAGTAATGCAAGCACAGAAGCCAAAGAAATTGGTGGCCTCCGGAAGCCAGAAGAGGTGAGAAAATTGATTCATTCCCAAAGCATTGAGAGGAATGCAGCCTTGCCAACCTCTTTTAGGCTTCTTACTTCCAGAAATTTCAGATAATACATTTGTGTTGTCTGAAGCCACTACATGTTGGTAATTTGTAGTAGCAATAGAAAAGTAATGCAATGGTATATCTGAAAATAAATGTTACAAAACCAGGTAACCTCACCTTCCTGACAAACTTTGCAGTTTTCAAGAATGGATAATGTCATTGACTGACCTTGCAGTTAATGTGATAAAAGCCTTGGATGTGTTGTAAGAAATACCAGTAGTTCTTTCTACTATTCAGCTACTTTACCCTTAACATACGCAGAAATGTTTCTTACAGCAAGGCGGTCAAGCTCAGTCTAGTTGTCCTCTTAGTATTTGCTACCTTTCATTTATACCTCAAAAGTTTTCTCTTTCCTCCAACACCAAAGTGAATGTGTAGAAGATGGTTTTTCTGCAACTGTTTAGTTCCATTTCAACTTTTAGACAGAAAAGGACCAATTCATGGGTTTTCACTTTCAGGATGAGCAAATGAAAAACTAAAGAGGTTACAAATTGTTCAAATTTCTTATAGCCTGAGTTACAGGTCTATTTTTAAGGGCTCTCATTGGCATGGTAGCTAAAAGATAAATTAAGCTTTTGTCCTTATAAATGAACCATTTCATTCAAAATTGATTGTCTTCTTAAGAAATTAAATTAGATTTTGTCTAATCTGAAATTAGATTTTGGTATGTACCTGGATTACAAAAAAGATCCTTAATATGTCTGACATTTATGTTTTTTTTTATTCCTGCATATATTTTTGATAATTCTATTTGTGTTTGGACGTACATATGTACCAGGATTGGCAGCAATCACAATTTGCCATGGAACTCTTTACAACTTGTTTTTGAAGATGCCATGGGGTTTTTGCGTATGTTTTTAAATTCATCTATTTTACAAGGTATGAAATGTTTAGGCCCCAAAGACTGACTATATGAATAATAAAAACGTGGATTCTTGTGACTTGTAACATCCTGAGAAACATTCAGCTTATAAATATGTAAAGAAGATTCAACAACCGCAGCAATCTTAGAGCCTTACCAGATGTCCTTTCAAAGGACTGTTTGGAGGCTTTCTTTTATGCTTCCCCTTTTTATTTTCTACTGCCTGAAATATCAGGGAAAGGGCAAGTGATTACTTCACATAGTTTTCTTCTATATATGAAATATGCATGAGATCTGTTCTTACTGAAAGTTTACATTTGCTCAGCTGGTTTGACATCTTTTTGGGGTCTTAGCCTTAGTGGCTTCATTAGATCTCCTGGAAAGAGATTTACTTAGGAAATAGAAACTCAATTTAAAAAATACATATGTCTTATAAAAGACCTTTATAGAAAAACTGCTCTTAACTAACATTCAAATAAAAGTAAATTTTAACACTTTGACTGAAAATTGGCCTCCTCTCACAGAAAAGTCCTTTTATTGTAAACAAATGTTAGAATTGTTTTCTCTTAATTCTATACAGTTAAATTACATGATTCTTTATCTCACTCATGCATTTATAGAAATCTTAAAAATTGCCTTTTTATTCCACTTTTTGTTTAGTCTCAAAACATTAACAAAAATTTATGTTTAAATGTTATGAGTTTTATATTTATGTGTAGTATAATGCAATAAGATAAAAAATCAATATTCTAACATGTTTAAATGCAATATCCTTAGTAAATGACCCATCCTCTATGTTTTGTGTAAGATACTACTTATTGCATGATAATGTTCAAAATGGATAGACTTATAAAAATCTTACTTTTTATGTAAAATACGTTATTTTAATTTTAATTACAAATATTTTCATAGTAAACTCTCTGCCTTGCAAACTAAAATTGTATACATGTATATAAACATTTGAAAGAGGAGTTGGTTAACTTTTACTCTAAAGAACCAAACAGTAAATAATGTTGGCATGCAGGTCATAAGGTCTCTGTTGCAACTACTCTGGTCTCTAGTAGCACAAAAGCAGCCATAGAAAATATGTAAATGATTGGGTGTGGCTGTGCTTCATTAAAAATGTATGCACAGGAGAGAATATGGTTCTTGGACATAGTTTGCTAACTTCTAATTTAAAATCATGTCAAATGTATACTTAGTATGTTCTAAAAATATTAATAAAATTCAAATAAACGTATTCATGTTTAAGAGTAGATTGGCAAAATGTGGTATGATGCCTCATAAAATATACAGGCTTCTGATAATTTAAACAGCATGCTTCCACATAGCCTAATATTCAAAAATAAAATCTTGATCATGTATGTCATTATGATTTAACCATTTGTTCTAAAAAACTTTTCTCTAGGACTACTATGCTATAGGCCAATAAATTCACTCTTTGCATCAGAAAATTGCTCTATACCTATATATAGATAAATATTCTCATATAAGAACAAAATATTACTAACATAAACAGCAAACTAAACAAGTTTACTTATTAATATTCCATTTAAGAGCTTCGCTCTGTTGTATTCCCCAATCTTAAATTATTATGTCACGAAATTTACCCAGTCTTAATCAGTGTACTGCCTAGTAAAACCTGCATTAGGCCACCTGAGTTCAGAATCTAAAACTTTCTATATATCATTCCCTGATTTCTTTTCATACTGTGATGCTTCAAGATTGTTTTTAATGCTCTCTCTTACTATGATAGGTCTAATAAATTTAGCTCTCCTTTACCAACATTTTTTTGGTGGTCTTTTGGGACTCATTAGTCAATACCACCTACATATGAAAAAATAAAACTCTTTCATTTAAACTCCACACCAAATTACTAAACTTGAGTTTAACTTTCTACTAAGAGCCTCTAATGTTTAAAAGGTAATAAATAGGAGCTTTCCAATACCTTTTCTCTTTCTTCTTGGTAGAAGAAAATTCTTTGGGAGACAAAGATGGGCAGATCATGAAGTCAAGAGATCAAGACCATCCTGGCCAATATGATGAAACTCCGTCTCTACTAAAAATACAAAAATTAACTGGGCAAGGTGGCACATATCTCTAGTCCCAGCTACTTGGAGGGCTGAGTCAGAAGAATCACTTGAACCTGGGAGGCAGAGGTTGCAGTGAACTGAGATCATGCCATTGCACCCCAGCCTGGTGACACAGTGGGTGAGACTCCAAAAACAAAAAAAAAAAAAAAAAAAAGAAAGAAAGAAAAAGAAAAAGATAAGGCAATGTATCAGAGGGTATGGTGTCCTGGGATCTAAGATAATTTTTGCTTTATTTTATTTTTAGTAGAAGGGAGTGAAAAATAGGCAGATACCAATGATAGCTCCACAGTGACTGGGAACTGAATAATGGAATTAGCAACATGCGTAATTTGATTACCTTTAGAAGACTGATTTTAAATAATTGGTGGGATAAAGTCTTGACTGGAATGAGTTTGAGAGAAAATGGTATGAAAGTATTTGGAGAAAGACTGGTAATGCACTGTTAGGGCAAGTGGAATTTCCTTTTAGTGGCAGAAATGACATCATATTTGTATGCTGATGGTAAGGTAAATTAAAAAAAAAGTTGGTGGGATTGTAAACTGGTTCAACCATTGTGGAAAACAGTATGGCAATTCCTCAAGGATCTAGAACTAGAAATACCATATGACCCAGCCATCCCATTACTGGGTATATACCCAGAGGATTGTAAATCATGCTGCTATAAAGACACATGCACATGTATGTTTATTGCGGCACTATTCACAAGAGCAAAGACTTGGAATCAACCAAAATGTCCATCAGTGACAGACTGGATTAAGAAAATGTGGCACATATACACCATGGAATACTCTGCAGCCATAAAAAAGGATGAGTTCGTGTCCTTTGTAGGGACATGGATGCAGCTAGAAATCATCATTCTCAGCAAACTATTGCAAGAACAGAAAACCAAACACTGCATGTTCTCACTCATAGGTGGGAATTGAACAATGAGATCACTTGGACTCGGGAAGGGGAACATCACACACCAGGGCCTATTATGGGGTGAGGGTTGTGGGGAGGGATGGCATTGGGAGTTATACCTGATGTAAATGACTAGTTGATGGGTGCTAACGAGTTGATGGGTGCAGCACAGCAACATGGCACAAGTATACATATGTAACAAACCTGCACGTTATGCACATGTACCCTAGAACTTGAAGTATAATAATAATAATAATAATAAAGGTTATGATATAGGACTGAGGGAGATATCCAGAGTAAGAACTTCAATAAGATGAGGGACAATGAGATTCAATGCAGAAATGAAGATATGCGCCTGAGGTAGGAGTCCTATGAGTCCACTTGTAGCAATAGGAGGAAAGATAGGTATCTTTATGGGTTTAAATATGTGCCATGGAGGAAATGTGAAGCGTTTTTTTTAGTTGCTTTTATTTTTTCAATGAAATGGGAAATGCATATATAAGCCAAGAATGAAGAAGAAGGAAGGAAATGGGAATTTGATGACAGTGGAGACAATGTAAGCAGTCTAAAACTGTGGAGAAATGAGTAGATCAAGAAAATATACTGTAATTGCAGGGCAGGTGTGTGGACATGAGTTTAATGTGACATTAGTTATCATATTACCCGAAGTCTAATGAGGCGCTTGGCACATAGGAAGTCATCATTAAAAATCTGACTAATAAATGAAAAAAAGTTTGACTAGATATCAAACTGGTATCATAGAGATGAACTTTATATGTTATATTTCCTACTTATTCTTGTCATTCTAAGGCCCATTTTTGCTGCTAATCATGGAAAGAAAAATAACGATTTTATTATAGTTGTCCGGGAAGCAGACTCAGAGATCTCAGTAAAAGACTCTTAATTGGGAAGTGTTTCTGAGTAAGAATTGAGTGTAGGGCAATTGAATTGGGATGTATTTCCAATGAAGGGTTCAATTGATTCTAAAAGGAGCTGAAGTGCACCTTCAAAGTTGTGGCAACTAGGACAAGGTCAGTGGAAGTTAACACCCATTTATTAACCAGTCATTGGATATAGAATGTCCAGGAATGTGTGTAATCTTGTTCAAGGCTAAACTCTTTGGCCTAGGGTAATTTATGAAGAAGGACTTAGATACCAGATAAAGATACATGTTAGGAAACTTATCTTAGATAAATTTTGCTTATTACAGTCTCCACTGTCTTTTATTCCCAACGCTTTGTAATGTAATTTCCTCTTATTCTACATTGGTGACACTTAATACCAAACTTTAAACATATATTCAATCTAGGGTCTAAAGTATAAGAAAAAATAACAGTAGACATCCAGTTAGATAAGGATAAGATGCTTACTCTATCTGTCCAACAGTTGAAAGCAAATAGTCCAAATATCTGATTCTAGCTTTTCTTTTTTTTTTTTTTTTTTAAATTTATTTATTATTATTATACTTTAAGTTGTAGGGTACATGTGCATAACGTACAGGTTTGTTACATATGTATACTTGTGCCATGTTGCTGTGCTGCACCCATCAACTCGTCATTTACATCAGGTATAACTCCCAATGCAATCCCTCCCCCCTCCCCCCTCCCCATGATAGGCCCCGGTGTGTGATGTTCCCCTTCCTGAGTCCAAGTGATCTCATTGTTCAGTTCCCACCTATGAGTGAGAACATGCGGTGTTTAGTTTTCTGTTCTTGTGATAGTTTGCTAAGAATGATGGATTCCAGCTGCATCCAAGTCCCTACAAAGGACTCAAACTCATCCTTTTTTATGGCTGCATAGTATTCCATGGTGTATATGTGCCACATTTTCTTAATCCAATCTGTCACTGATGGACATTTGGGTTGATTCCAAGTCTTTGCTATTGTGAATAGTGCTGCAATAAACATACGTGTGCATGTGTCTTTATAGCAGCATAATTTATAATCCTTTGGGTATATACCCAGTAATGGGATGGCTGGGTCATACGGTACATCTAGTTCTAGATCCTTGAGGAATCGCCATACTGTTTTCCATAATGGTTGAACTAGTTTACAATCCCACCAACAGTGTAAAAGTGTTCCTATTTCTCCACATCCTCTCCAGCACCTGTTGTTACATGACTTTTTAATGATTGCCATTCTAACTGGTGTGAGATGGTATCTCATTGTGGTTTTGATTTGCATTTCTCTGATGGCCAGTGATGATGAGCATTTTTTCATGTGTCTGTTGGCTGTATGAATGTCTTCTTTTGAGAAATGTCTGTTCATGTCCTTTGCCCACTTTTTGATGGGGTTGTTTGTTTTTTTCTTGTAAATTTGTTTGAGTTCTTTGTAGGTTCTGGATATTAGCCCTTTGTCAGATGAGTAGATTGCAAAAATTTTCTCCCATTCTGTAGGTTGCCTGTTCACTCTGATGGTAGTGTCTTTTGCTGTGCAGAAGCTCTTTAGTTTAATGAGATCCCATTTGTCAATTTTGGCTTTTGCTGCCGTTGCTTTTGGTGTTTTAGACATGAAATCTTTGCCCATGCCTATGTCCTGAATGGTACTACCTAGGTTTTCCTCTAGGATTTTTATGGTACTAGGTCTAACATTTAAGTCTCTAATCCATCTTGAATTAATTTTCGTATAAGGAGTAAGGAAAGGATCCAGTTTCAGCTTTCTACTTATGGCTAGCCAATTCTCCCAGCACCATTTATTAAATAGGGAATCCTTTCCCCATTTCTTGTTTCTCTCAGGTTTGTCAAAGATCAAATGGCTGTAGATGTGTGGTATTATTTCTGAGGACTCTGTTCTGTTCCATTGGTCTATATCTCTGTTTTGGTACCAGTACC
Organism: Macaca fascicularis; assembly: GCF_037993035.2. NCBI lineage: Eukaryota > Metazoa > Chordata > Mammalia > Primates > Cercopithecidae > Macaca > Macaca fascicularis. Next base: position 77,134,928 of record NC_088376.1, read on the forward strand.
ATGCTGTTTTGGTTACTGTAGCCTTGTAGTATAGTTTGAAGTCAGGTAGCGTGATGCCTCCAGCTTTGTTCTTTTGACTTAGGATTGTCTTGGAGATGCGGGCTCTTTTTTGGTTCCATATGAACTTTAAAGCAGTTTTTTCCAATTCTGTGAAGAAACTCATTGGTAGCTTGATGGGGATGGCATTGAATCTATAAATTACCTTGGGCAGTATGGCCATTTTCACAATATTGATTCTTCCTATCCATGAGCATGGTATGTTCTTCCATTTGTTTGTGTCCTCTTTGATTTCACTGAGCAGTGGTTTGTAGTTCTCCTTGAAGAGGTCCTTTACATCCCTTGTAAGTTGGATTCCTAGGTATTTTATTCTCTTTGAAGCAATTGTGAATGGAAGTTCATTCCTGATTTGGCTCTCTGTTTGTCTGTTACTGGTGTATAAGAATGCTTGTGATTTTTGCACATTAATTTTGTATCCTGAGACTTTGCTGAAGTTGCTTATCAGCTTAAGGAGATTTTGGGCTGAGACAATGGGGTTTTCTAAATATACAATCATGTCATCTGCAAACAGGGACAATTTGACTTCTTCTTTTCCTAACTGAATACCCTTGATTTCTTTCTCTTGCCTGATTGCCCTAGCCAGAACTTCCAACACTATGTTGAATAGGAGTGGTGAGAGAGGGCATCCCTGTCTTGTGCCAGTTTTCAAAGGGAATTTTTCCAGTTTTTGCCCATTCAGTATGATATTGGCTGTGGGTTTGTCATATATAGCTCTTATTATTTTGAGGTACGTTCCATCAATACCGAATTTATTGAGCGTTTTTAGCATGAAGGGCTGTTGAATTTTGTCAAAAGCCTTTTCTGCATCAATTGAGATAATCATGTGGTTCTTGTCTTTGGTTCTGTTTATATGCTGGATTATGTTTATTGATTTGCGAATGTTGAACCAGCCTTGCATCCCAGGGATGAAGCCCACTTGATCATGGTGGATAAGCTTTTTGATGTGTTGCTGAATCCGGTTTGCCAGTATTTTATTGAGGATTTTTGCATCGATGTTCATCAGGGATATTGGTCTAAAATTCTCTTTTTTTGTTGTGTCTCTGCCAGGCTTTGGTATCAGGATGATGTTGGCCTCATAAAATGAGTTAGGGAGGATTCCCTCTTTTTCTATTGATTGGAATAGTTTCAGAAGGAATGGTACCAACTCCTCTTTGTACCTCTGGTAGAATTCAGCTGTGAATCCATCTGGTCCTGGACTTTTTTTGGTTGGTAGGCTATTAATTGTTGCCTCAATTTCAGAGCCTGCTATTGGTCTATTCAGGGATTCAACTTCTTCCTGGTTTAGTCTTGGAAGAGTGTAAGTGTCCAGGAAATTATCCATTTCTTCTAGATTTTCCAGTTTATTTGCGTAGAGGTGTTTATAGTATTCTCTGATGGTAGTTTGTATTTCTGTGGGGTCGGTGGTGATATCCCCTTGATCATTTTTAATTGCGTCGATTTGATTCTTCTCTCTTTTCTTCTTTATTAGTCTGGCTAGTGGTCTGTCAATTTTGTTGATCTTTTCAAAAAACCAACTCCTGGATTCATTGATTTTTTGGAGGGTTTTTTGTGTCTCTATCTCCTTCAGTTCTGCTCTGATCTTAGTTATTTCTTGCCTTCTGCTAGCTTTCGAATGTGTTTGCTCTTGCTTCTCTAGTTCTTTTAATTGCGATGTTAGAGTGTCAATTTTACATCTTTCCTGCTTTCTCTTGTGGGCATTTAGTGCTATAAATTTCCCTCTACACACTGCTTTAAATGTGTCCCAGAGATTCTGGTATGTTGTATCTTTGTTCTCATTGGTTTCAAAGAACATCTTTATTTCTGCCTTCATTTCGTTATGTACCCAGTAGTCATTCAGGAGCAGGTTGTTCAGTTTCCATGTAGTTGAGCGGTTTTGAGTGAGTTTCTTAGTCCTGAGTTCTAGTTTGATTGCACTGTGGTCTGAGAGACAGTTTGTTATAATTTCTGTTCTTGTACATTTGCTGAGGAGTGCTTTACTTCCAATTACGTGGTCAATTTTGGAGTAAGTATGATGTGGTGCTGAGAAGAATGTATATTCTGTTGATTTGGGGTGGAGAGTTCTATAGATGTCTATTAGGTCTGCTTGTTGCAGAGATGAGTTCAATTCCTGGACATCCTTGTTAACTTTCTGTCTCGTTGATCTGTCTAATGTTGACAGTGGAGTGTTGAAGTCTCCCATTATTATTGTATGGGAGTCTAAGTCTCTTTGTAAGTCTCTAAGGACTTGCTTTATGAATCTGGGTGCTCCTGTATTGGGTGCATATATATTTAGGATAGTTAGCTCTTCCTGTTGAATTGATCCCTTTACCATTATGTAATGGCCTTCTTTGTCTCTTTTGATCTTTGATGGTTTAAAGTCTGTTTTATCAGAGACTAGTATTGCAACCCCTGCTTTTTTTTGTTCTCCGTTTGCTTGGTAAATCTTCCTCCATCCCTTTATTTTGAGCCTATGTATGTCTCTGCGTGTGAGATGGGTCTCCTGAATACAGCAGACTGATGGGTCTTGACTCTTTATCCAGTTTGCCAGTCTGTGTCTTTTAATTGGAGCATTTAGTCCATTTACATTTAAGGTTAATATTGTTATGTGTGAACTTGATCCTGCCATTATGATATTAACTGGTTATTTTGCTCATTAGTTGATGCAGTTTCTTCCTAGCCTCAATGGTCTTTACATTTTGGCATGTTTTTGCAATGGCTGGTACCGGTTGTTCCTTTCCATGTTTAGTGCTTCCTTCAGGATCTCTTGTAAGGCAGGCCTAGTGGTGACAAAATCTCTAAGCATTTGCTTATCTGTAAAGGATTTTATTTCTCCTTCACTTATGAAACTTAGTTTGGCTGGATATGAAATTCTGGGTTTAAAATTCTTTTCTTTAAGAATGTTGAATATTGGCCCCCACTCTCTTCTGGCTTGTAGAGTTTCTGCGGAGAGATCTGCTGTTAGTCTGATGGGCTTCCCTTTGTGGGTAACCCGACCTTTCTCTCTGGCTGCCCTTAAGATTTTTTCCTTCATTTCAACTTTGGTGAATCTGGCAATTATGTGTCTTGGAGTTGCTCTTCTCGAGGAGTATCTTTGTGGCGTTCTCTGTATTTCCTGGATTTGAATGTTGGCCTGCCCTACTAGGTTGGGGAAGTTCTCCTGGATGATATCCTGAAGAGTGTTTTCCAACTTGGTTCCATTTTCCCCCTCACTTTCAGGCACCCCAATCAGACGTAGATTTGGTCTTTTTACATAATCCCATACTTCTTGCAGGCTTTGTTCGTTTCTTTTTCTTCTTTTTTCTTTTGGTTTCTCTTCTCGCTTCATTTCATTCATTTGATCCTCAATCGCTGATACTCTTTCTTCCAGTTGATCGAGTCGGTTACTGAAGCTTGTGCATTTGTCACGTATCTCTCGTGTCATGGTTTTCATCTCTTTCATTTCGTTTAGGACCTTCTCTGCATTAATTACTCTAGCCATCAATTCTTCCACTTTTTTTTCAAGATTTTTAGTTTCTTTGCGCTGGGTACGTAATTCCTCCTTTAGCTCTGAGAAATTTGATGGACTGAAGCCTTCTTCTCTCATCTCGTCAAAGTCATTCTCCGTCCAGCTTTGATCCGTTGCTGGCGACGAGCTGCGCTCCTTTGCCGGGGGAGATGCGCTCTTATTTTTTGAATTTCCAGCTTTTCTGCCCTGCTTTTTCCCCATCTTTGTGGTTTTATCTGCCTCTGGTCTTTGATGATGGTGATGTACTGATGGGGTTTTGGTGTAGGTGTCCTTCCTGTTTGATAGTTTTCCTTCTAACAGTCAGGACCCTCAGCTGTAGGTCTGTTGGAGATTGCTTGTGGTCCACTCCAGACCCTGTTTGCCTGGGTATCAGCAGCAGAGGCTGCAGAAGATAGAATATTTCTGAACAGCGAGTGTACCTGTCTGATTCTTGCTTTGGAAGCTTCCTCTCAGGGGTATACTCCTCCCTGTGAGGTGTGGGGTGTCAGACTGCCCCTAGTGGGGGATGTCTCCCAGTTAGGCTACTCAGGGGTCAGGGACCCGCTTGAGCAGGGAGTCTGTCCCTTCTCAGATCTCAGCCTCCGTGTTGGGAGATCCACTGCTCTCTTCAAAGCTGTCAGACAGAGTCGTTTGCGTCTGTGCAGAGGTGTCTGTGTGTCTTAGTTTACTGTGCCCTGTCCCCAGAGGTGGAGTTTACAGAGACAGGCAGGTTTCCTTGAGCTGCTGTGAGCTCCACCCAGTTCGAGCTTCCCAGCAGCTTTGTTTACCTACTTAAGCCTCAGCAATGGCGGGCGCCCCTCCCCCAGCCTCGCTGCTGCCTTGCCGATAGATCACAGACTGCTGCGCTAGCAACGAGGGAGGCTCCGTGGGTGTGGGACCCTCCCGGCCAGGTGTGGGATATGATCTCCTGGTGTGCCTGTTTCCTAAAGCGCAGTATTGGGGTGGGAGTTACCCGATTTTCCAGGTGTTGTGTGTCTCAGTTCCCCTGGCTAGGAAAAGGGACTCCCTTCCCCCTTGCGCTTCCCAGGTGAGGCAATGTCTCGCCCTGCTTCAGCTCTCGCTGGTCGGGCTGCAGCAGCTGACCAGCTCCGATCGTCCGGCACTCCCCAGTGAGATGAACCCAGTACCTCAGTTGAAAATGCAGAAATCACCGGTCTTCTGTGTCGCTCGCGCTGGGAGTTGGAGACTGGAGCTGCTCCTATTGGGCCATCTTGCTCCGCCCAACGTTTGATTCTAGCTTTTCTAATTCTATTTCTTAAAATTATTATTAATAATAATATCTAGTTGTGGTCTGCTAACTTGATTTCACAACCCCCTAATGGATTTCATTTGCCATTGGAAAAATAATGACTACAAATGACAGAAAGAATACACTGACTCTATTCATTTACTAAGAATTTGAGAAAGTTTCTGCACACAGATTTTGTCCATAAGTATGGTGATCATAAAAAGTATCCACCAATTTCAGATCTTTTTACAGTAAACAAGCACAAACCAGGACTGTTCCACAATCTGTAATGAAATCCTTCCTTCACTAAGCAAAGTCGAGTCAAAGCAGAGGAAGTCGCCAGCAGGGTCACAGCAGTTCTTTACGCTTCTCCCTTACTTTTATGTTTTGTGTCTTGTGTTCAAAATAATAGGATAATAGAGAGTTTAAGGATACTTGACATTTAGTAGATGCCACTAACCTGTGCCTTCTACTAGCTCAGATAAAAAGAGGGAAAAACATTGATTTTACCATAAATAGTTAAAATCAAGCCTAAAACAAAAAGTGTCAACCAAATCTAAACTGGAGAAAGCCATACTTTTCCCTAAAATGATGTGCAAAGAAGCACTATGTCACATATATACACACATATGTGTCACATATATACACAATACACATACATACACATATGCACACATACATAGTTTCAGTGAACTATCATATATACATATGCATAGATATACATGATATATGATTCCAGCTTTTCTGTTTTTTTAATTACATGTATGTATGATATCCCATTGAAACACAAGAATTTGCAAGTCACATAGAAACTATCTTCACGAATAATTATGGAACAAAAAAGTGACCAAGCAATTTAATTGTATCTTATTTCTCAAGCTTCTGGTTTGATTGTTACTCATTTTCCTAATTCCTCATATAAATCTTCCATACTTATTTATTATTTTGTTAATATAAAGTAGGTTTAAATTTTTACAAATTTTAAGCCACTTTATTTGGTTATTAAACATTTCACAGGAAGTAGTTTGAACACAGTAGGGTACATCATCATCCTCTCACCCACAAGACCATATAGCTGTGTATTTCTACCTAAATATTTTCAAAGAGTACTAAAATCTTTAATATTGGACTTTTCTAATTTGAATGTAATTTAAATGGAGCTTAAAGGAAAATAAAAGAAATATATTTAGTAGAAAATAATTAAAGCCAAAACCAAACATATATTTTAGGAAACTCATCAAATAGGCAATTTAGACCTTTAAATTCAGTACTATCTTTTAGTCAAAATAAGGAAGAGAGATGCAGAATGAGTTCCAGAAGAATGTTCCAGAAAAAACAGAATTTTATAAACTAACACCTCATATGTAACATGAAGTAGTAAATAAAATGAGCATTCAGTCACACCACTGCTTTTCTTTACTGTGAAAGCAAGGTTTTTCAGGTTTCTTTCATATTTGATGATGCCAGATTAAGCTATGAATTTATTACATGTACCTCATGGTTATGACTATTTAAGCGTTTTCTTTAAACAACAGTAAAGAAAACTGGAGAACTATATCACTTCCATAATGGGATAAAGTTCTACCATATATGTGTATATTTACACTACACATTAACATATAAACACTTCCAAAAAATATTCCCACTTACAGCTTTTTTGCATAAGAAACAAAGATGATTTAGTAATTCATTGTGCGTACCTTAAACATTTTAAAACTTAGTATGCTGAAGTTCACATTTAAACATTTGTGGTTCATTTCTATTCTCAAAGTGTAAATTTTTATCATCCTGAGAGATATAATATCTGTCACTTTACTCTGCACAGTGGCTACTCTTTTAATAATCAAAAAGTATTGAATTATGTAATTTTTTTGTAGAACAAGATTAATCTATTGGAGGAAAATAATAAATATCTGAATGGTAAGGATTATAGAAAAGTACGTACCTTATTTTGCAGTACCTATTATAAAATAGAGGAGAATTGAATAAGTTTATCTCTCATAATTTTTCAGATACAATGGATCCTAGAAATATGGACTTAGCCTCATTTTGTATAAAATGGTGCAATAACTTTACATTACAAATCTTTATAATAAATAATTTTTAAAAATCAGTATGCCTTTCAGAATTTATTTCTAATTTCCTCTTAAATTAATATTAGTGCTTAAGGAAATTTAAAAGCAAATTATTAAATATAAAAACACCCAAATTAAAGCAGTTGTCCTAAATTTTGGAGAAAAAACTATAAGTAAATGAGGACATAAAACTAATATTAAACCTTTAGCCATCAGTGTAATGACTTTAAAGAATTTAGGAGTCTTTCCATGTTTATACAAAGTTCCTTTTTAAAAAATAAAAATACAGAGCAAAATTTTAGTTGCTGCTTTTGTAGTAGAATAATTGTTTTTAAATGCTGGCCAAACACTAATTTGGAGAGGAAAAAAAAAGTAATACTGAGTCACAGGTAATTTAACTTATAAAGTGTTTCTTTCTACTATAGTTCAATAATGATACATTTTCACTTTAAAAACGTGCCATAAAACTTTATAACAGGAAAAATTCAGTAACTCCTCTTTCTAATAAAACAGATTTTTAAAGTATCATGAGCCTAATAAAGAGCTATACTCTAACAATTCTTTAGGAAAAAAGAGTATTTATATCAACATTTATTCAGCTTAAATACAAAAGCCTAGGTATCCATCAGTACCATATACTAAAACCAATATTTTATTACATATTATGAAAATATATTTTTATTACATATCATGGAAATTAGTTAAAACACAATATTATAATTTAAAATATACACTGACACCTATTCCAAAGCTTATGAAATTGACATCATAGGTGAACAAGGGTACTGGAACATTTTTATTTTTACTTTTGTATTCATATACCTAGCTTTAAAATGTGATGTCTTCTTGCCCTAATTTTTAGTCAGTTACATTAAATCAACACAGAGAAGACATTAAGATGAAAATTATAAGGTTTTTCTTAACCATTATAAAGCAATAGTTTTGTCTCTTGAGGCTTTTAAAAATTACCCCCAGAAAAATGAGCATCTTAACAATGGCAATTATTTTCTAAGATAGCACAGAAAATTCAGACACGTCCCTGTGAGATTTATAATTTGAATTGGTTTGTATATTGCTAATATCATTTATAAATCTTTGTTTACTATTTGCAAACAAATTATCAGAGCAGTTCGTTGCTAGCTTAACCTGTGATAAAAATGAGATGACTCAGAAATATTAAAGTTTCACTATCTTTATCTTAATACTGAATGATGTAAATATCATTCTCACAGATAGAAATATTTTTTATTCAATTTTTAAATATTTTTAGTAAGTATAGGGCATTTATTTTTAAAAAGTAACAGCCTGTGGGACTGAAGTTTCCATGGAAGTTGGAGAAATTTGTAGGCCAGAACAAACAATTGCAGTTGACAAACTCTTCTACCAGGAACAATTAGAAAACTTGTATCTAAATCCCAAATCACTAATTTAAACATATTAACGTCCTACTGGAAGAAGGAGAACAAATGAGTCTAACATTTTTTTAAAGCAGAGATAGAAGCTGACAATTTTAAGCTTTTTCTCACTGGGACATTTGCAGATTCTTATAATAGGCTAGAATCAGAATAGTGGCTATACTTAGGCATAAGCCCAAAAAACTATAAATGGATTATGGATCTAAATGTAAAGTTAAATAATCTTCTAGAAAAAAACTAGCTAAATAGCTTCATAATCTTGGATTAGGCAACACTTTCTCAACAAATTCCCAAACAATAATAAGACAAAAGGAAAAAAATAAATAACCAATAGTAACAATGTATAATACATTGAAATTTATATTTCATCCAAATAAATGTATTTCTATTTCACAAGATGAAATTAGAAAGAAAAGCAAACAATGGGGTGAGTAGAGTTTTTTGTATTACAAAAAATCCATTGTATAAATAAATGAGAGAAAAGAGGATATTTACTGTGAACATTGCAAAACACATGTGAAATATGCTAAACTTTATATAAACCAACCAGAATGCCTGAAGCAAAAAATAAAAAATAAACAAAGCAAAACAATACAAATGAACTAACAATACATCTTGGCAAGGATATGAAGCAGCCAGAATCCTGATGCACTGCTGATGAGAGTGTAAATTACTAAAATCTCTCTTGAAAATTGTTTGGTAGCATTTACTGCTACCAAAGCTGAACATGCACATTACCTATTATCTAGCAATTGAATTTTTATGCATATACCTATGCAAAATCCATACAAATGTGTACCAAAAATTACAAATAATTATTTCCATAATAGCATTTGCAAAACATTGGAAAGTACTCAACTGTTCATGAGCAATAGAATATACTGTGGTGTATTCACAAAATACAACATAAGAAACAATACAAAATAAAACTACCACCAACACATCACAGAGATAATGTTGAGAGAAACAGCAGCAAAACCAACAAAAACAATAAATCAATAAAGCAGCAGCCATGCAAATTACATCAATATGATTCTTTTTATTTCTACTTATTTACATATAAAAGTAGATCCAATTCATTGATATGTTATAAGTAAGGATCATGGTTATCCTTAGAGGAGATACGATGGAAAGGGTTACAGGTGATTTTCTGGGGGTGCTAGTAATGTCCTATTTCTTGATCTGGAAAATAGTTACAATGTGTGTGCATACTTTATGAAACTTTATCAAGCTGTGTACATGTGATTTTGGCATCTTTTGGTGTGTATGTTATACTTCAAAAGGGTTTACAAGAAATAACTACTTTTAGCATGTGTATATTTGCAAGAAATAAACACAGAGACACAGAAACGCACACATACTACATCTGACAATATATAGCCTGTAGATAGCATTCTTAATAATTTTAAATAGTTGCAGATGATGCACTAAGGAAATGCTGAACACTCCCTCCCAGAAAGAATGCTCATGCTTCTTTTATCACTTCAGCAAGTGAACAATTTCATTTGGTATGATAACAGGCGATGCAGATATAAAACTGAAAGGAAAGTGAGCAAAGTTTCTACTGTGTTACATGGACAAAAGTTCATTTGGAATACACATATTTATCTCACTCGGTGGTTATCTAAGTGTGTCCCCAGGCCAGTAGCTTCAGCATAAGTGTACTACTCGCAGACCTAATGAAACCTGAAAACTAAGCTCTGGGTGTGGGTCCCAAGCATTTGCGTTTTAGCAAGTAATTTTGAGGCATGCTTGCTGATTTTTAAGATCCGCCGATAGAAATAAAATGACAGGGACACTACTTGTCCTTTTCCTTTTTTTTTTTTTTTCTTTTTTCTGTTTAACACATACTCAGGCACATTGTTGTTGATCAGCGAATAGTCATTGAATGAATAATGTTTGTATTAAATGCTGCATAGTTGTTGAATTGAATTTAGTTAATTGTATCCTACATAGAGAAATGGGACTCACATAATTTGAATAATTTTCATGTTTTAAAATTTTACTTTGATAATCATGCACTAACGTGAGTAAAGGAATGAAAAGAGAAAAAATCTAATTTTTAGGGGCATTTGAGTAGCACATTCTCATAGAGATCCTGATCCTTGAGAAATCACGACACTGTCTTCCACAATGGTTGAACTAGTTTACAATCCCACCAACAGTGTAAAAGTGTTCCTATTTCTCCACATCTTCTCCAGCACCTGTTTCCTGACTTTTTAATGATTGCCATTCTAACTGGTGTGAGATGGTATCTCATTGTAGTTTTGATTTGCATTTCTCTGATGGTCAGTGATGATGAGCATTTTTTTCATGTGTCTGTTGGCTGCATAAATGTCTTCTTTTGAGAAATGTCTGTTCATATCCTTTGCCCACTTTTTGATGGGGCTCTTTGTTTTTTTCTTGTAAATTTGTTTGCGTTCTTTGTAGGTTCTGGATATTAGCCCTTTGTCAGTTGAGTAGATTGCAAAAATTTTCTCCCATTCTGTAGGTTGCCTGTTCACTCTGATGGTAGTTTCTTTTGCTGTGCAGAAGCTGTTTAGTTTAATGAGATCCCATTTGTCAATTTTGGCTTTTGCTGCCATTGCTTTTGGTGTTTTAGACATGAAGTCTTTGCCCATGCCTATGTCCTGAATGGTACTACCTAGGTTTTCCTCTAGGGTTTTTATGGTATTAGGTCTAACATTTAAGTCTCTAATCCATCTTGAATTAATTTTCGTATAAAGAGTAAGGAAAGGACCCAGTTTCAGCTTTCTACTTATGGCTAGCCAATTTTCCCAGCACCATTTATTAAATAGGGAATCCTTTCCCCATTTCTTGTTTCTCTCAGGTTTGTCAAAGATCAGATGGTTGTAGATGTGTGGTATTATTTCTGAGGGCTCTGTTCTGTTCCATTGGTCTTTATCTCTGTTTTGGTACCAGTAAGAAAACAGGAAGTCAAATTGTCCCTGTTTGCAGATGACATGATTGTATATTTAGAAAATCCCATCATCTCAGCCCCAAATCTCCTTAAGCCGATAAGCAACTTCAGCAAAGTCTTAGGATACAAAATCAATGTGCAAAAATCACAAGCATTCTTATACACCAATAATAGACAAACAGAGAAACAAATCATTAGTGGACTCCCATTCACAATTGCTTCAAATAGAATATAATACATAGGAATCCAACTTACAAGGGATGTGAAGGATGTCTTCAAGGAGAACTACCAAACCACTGCTCAATGAATAAAAGAGGACACAAACAAAGGGAAGAACATTCCATACTCATGGAGAGGAATAATCAATATTGTAAAAATGACCATACTGCCCAAGGTAATTTATAGATTCCATGACATCCCCATTAAGCTACCAATGACTTTCTTCACAGAACTGGAAAAAAACTACTTTAAAGTTCATATGGCACCAAAAAAGAGCCCGCATTGCCAAGACAATCCTAAGCCAAAAGAACAAAGCCGGAGGCATCACGCTACCTGACTTCAAACTATACTACAAGGCTACAGTAACCAAAACAGCGTAGTATTGGTACCAAAATAGCTGTCTTTTTAACTGTAGAGCGTTCTATTTTCAAAGCCAGAAAAATAATATGTCTTCCTTTTAGGTCAAGTGTTTGTTTCACTTTTAATTGCATTTAGTCAAATCTCTGGTGACAAGTCTGGTTAAGAGAGTCAAGTTTTAAGTGGCAATGTGATTTTACTCAATATTTTTATTTTATTTATTTATTTATTTATTTTTATGTTGGTCATAAATTTGGTGTCTGTTGGGATAAAAAAAAGTTGAACACCATGTTTATGTTGCTTGTGAGTCAAATTGTCACTAGTGTCTTAGGGTTTCTAAAACTGTTTAGGCTTTCTTCTTTGGCAAAAGACCTCTCCATTGTAGAATCTCTTTGTCTCATAAACATTAACGTACCTGTGTTAATTAGTTCAACAATTTTGGAAGACAATGTGGCTATTCCCCAAAGACCCAGAGGCAGAAATACCATTTGACTTAACAATCCCATTACTGCGTATATATCCAAAGGAATATAAATCATTCTATTATAAAGATACATGCATGACTATGTTTATTGCAGTACTATTCACAATAGCAAAGACATGGAATCAACCTACATGCCCATCAATGATAGACTGGATAAAGAAAATGTGGTACATATACACCATGGAATACTATGCAGCCATAAAAAAGAACAAGATCATGTCCTTTGCAGGGGCATAGATGGAGTTGGAAACCATCCTCCAGCAAACTAATGCAGGAACAGAAAACCAAACACTGCATATTCTCACTTATAAGTGGGAGCTGAATGGTGAGAATACATGGACACACGGTGGGGAAAACCAACACATACAGGACCTGTTGGAGTGGGGTTTGGGGCAGAGCATCAGGAAAAATAACTAGTGGATGCTGAGCTTATTACCTAGAAGGTGGGATGATCTGTGCCTCAAATCATCAAAACACATATTAACTTATGTAACAAAACCACACATACTGACCATTTATCCCTGAACTTAAAGGTTGAAGGAAAAGTTAAAGAAAGTACGAGATGTGTTTGAGCTAAAAAGCAAGGCTTTGTGTCTATGAAAATGCCATACATGTCATGTCTCAGCATGTAACACTATCAAAAATCAGGCAAAATGTTTCATTTTCCGGGTGTCAAACACCGAAAATTATTTTTGGCATTTTAGTTACTATTTTTATTCCATTAGGCCTTCTGTGAGTAGCGATATTTTGTCTACAATTCAAATAATCACTTATACTTTTTATGAGCAGATAGATATATTGTTTCATTAAATCTGATTACTTATAGCTAATAATAAAAATTTTACCAAACCTAAAAAAATAATGTATCTAATTTTTATATGAATTTTATTTTATTTATTGAGAGGAAACTCTAGATATGTGGATAATCAATAAATGTAGATTAATGATTTCTTGCAATTTAAAACTTTAAAAATGGTTATACTTATTACCAAGCATCAAAAATTTTATAAACCTATCCAGCAGATGGCGGCGTTACCATAATGTGGTTTATGTTTAATAGATTATTTTGGTCTTAAAAGTTTTAGAAGACAGGTGTTATTTGCATTTAAATGGAACTATTCTTCAAGTATTTAAAAAGATGATACCATCCATGTGTCAATTTAGTAGTGTGTGTGCGCTATATCAAGAAATAATGTGTAGAAGTTATCAATTAACTTAAGAAAATCATTAGAAATATATAAATTATATATAATTCATTTATAGTTATAAACTTTATAAATTATAATTTTACCTTATATTTATATGTAATTTATATATGATAAGCATAATTATTCAAAAACAGGATGAGTGTATTTGAAAAATATTTTAGTAATATTCTATTCATTGTGTGAATTTTATATACATATATGTACAAGTAACTTATTTTAAAATGTCATGGGCTTTTTTTAATAGAAGTAGTTTATAAATCTATGTATTTGATTTTTCTAAAATACTTTGTCCCAATTCTGTAGTAGCAAAATTAAATTGCAGTTATTTAACTTAATGAATTCATGTAGTAGATTTTAATTTAAACAGTTACTATGAGCAAAACAAACAAGTTAACAGTTCCTCATACCCATTCAGAACTGAGAAACTATAAGATCTTGAACAGTGTCCACAAAAACTGAGAAACTATAAGAACTTGAACAGTGTCCAGATATTGAGAAAGAAAGGCAATGTCAGCATCACAGGATAAGGGTATTAGCTAAGAAAGTATACATCTCACTAGAATTTAGAAGGAGCACAGGTATTTCCACGTACAAATATTTATTTTGTTTTTACACTATGATTTTCCTCTGTCATTGGCTATTATTTTCAATTTGTGGGAAAAAATGTACAAGACCTTACGGGTACAAGGAATTACATTTGATATTAATGTTCTTCCTAGCATAACATTCAGTAGACTTTTAATAGCTACTTAGTGAAGTTAATATGGTCAATCAATTTTTTATGGTCTAACCCAAATTTATCTTATTTACTTTGCCTCTAAGAGGGTGGAAGAAAATGACATTCTTAGGCATGGATCAATTGCACCACAAATCCCATATTTTGAATTTGAATATTTATGCCAATAACTCATGTATTTATTTTTGATAGTGAAAGGGTGATTGTAGTTACTTTGATGAAAGTTTTCAGTGGTAAATAATTAATATGCCTTATGTTATATTGCTTTAGGTTATATGCAATCATTAATACATATTTTGTATATTATTCTTACTTTAAAATAAATAAGTGTTTATTTTTAAAGAATAAAGCTTACAGAATGACAACTAAAAATACTCCTTTCAAAACTTTTGTTGTATCTGGCAGAGGTAACCACTGTCATCATTGTTGCATATAATTGCCCATATATTTTAAACACATTAGCCAATACAGATATATTTTTATCAACTTGCATCCCACTATAAATATTTCTATATAATAGTTTGTGGTATGTTTAAGACTTATTTTTATTAATTTGGATACTATAATAAAATTTCTTGGTTCAGAGCTAAATAATACAGAAACATGTTAAAAGCAAGTTTTCTTTCTTATAGCACACATCCTAGACTCAATATCAATTTTATTCCTATTAACAATTAGGTATAAATTCATCATGTGTTTCTTGTCTATTAGTGTTTCACTACATCTGAATATTTTTTCTACTTTTTGGAGTTCTTTCTATAGTAAGAAAATACATTCTTAGTCATCAATTAATAACATTTTTCAGTTTTATTTCTTCTTTAGACTTGATTTATTTTGTTTTACTTAGATTTTAGCAATAGTAGTTGAAAAGTTTATGTAGTTAAATATATCAATTTTTATCTTTGGGGATTCTGAGTATTATTATTTCAAATTAAAGCATTAATTCCGTATTATTAGAGTTGAAAAAATATTCACTTATATATTTTGTTGTCACTTTTGTGCTTATGTTTTTATTTTTTTAACATACAAATATTTTATCCATCTAATTGTTTTGTTGTACAAAGGAGTTAGGGTTTTTTTGCTTTTCCTAAATGGCTAGTTTTAACATTACAGGAATGGCTTTCAGGTGATCTTTTCCAGAGAGTACCTTTCAAATAAGAACATTTCAACAAGTCTGATTTCATATAAAAATCTATATCATGCCTTTACTTGAAAATTTGCTATAGTGGTGAAACAGTAAGTAATATTTGTTTTAAAAACAATGCTTTAATTTGTGTTCTAAGATTGAGTTTATGTTGCCTGTGAGTCTGATGTCACTGTTATTTTGGGGTTTCTAAAACAGTTTACGGTTTTTTTCTTTGGCAGAAGACCTCTATATTGTAGAATCTCTGTCTCATGAACAAAATTTAGACTAGAGCTAGGGTGATAGTGTCTTTTAAAAGTTGTTTATTTCTGCCATTCATTTGGTAGAATGATGACTTCAATAAATCCTTGGCTTGTGATTCTATTTCCTTTCATTTGTGACAATGGCAACCAATTCAGAGGTTCATTAAAGATTCGATCTCAGTTTTAGAAAACACTATTAAGAAAATATGTTGTGTTAACTTCTTACAGCTTCTCATTTTGCTCTAAATCTGTCTTATGTTAAAGGGGGATTAGTTAAATTGTTTACTATAAAATATTGTCCAAATGATTAGAAAGATTCCTTATTCTGTTCACCTCTCCATCAAGGTTTGTTTTTCTTTCCGTGGTATGTCTATCAGCTTCTTGAAATCTAGTACTCAGATATAAATTCAATATATCAGATATAAGCTGAAGGGTAGAATTTACAGTTTCCATATCTATAGCACTGCACTTCTATACATGCAGGTCAGCAAATAATCACTTAATCATTTTGTAGTTATTATTTTTCAAGTGATTAAAATATAAGGTAACTCTTCAAGCTTATAGTCAACTAAAATCTCATGAATAAAATGTCAATTTGGTTATCACCATTAAACACATTTTAAGCTTAAATATAAGTTATTCCATTATTTTTATTAAATAGAAAATTGTGGAATCGAGACAAGAATTTTAGTATAATTTATTTATTTAATAAAGTATTAATTTAGAGATTAAAATTTGCCAGTTTCCTGATTATTACAAGAGAAGCTAGATCAAACAAGATTTCTGCACTTCTCCAAACACAGGATCTGTGACACAGGTTTAACTCAAATTAACTAAATAAACGAACCATTTGGAGAAAAAAAGTTAAGGAAGCACTGACCAGAGAGAAAGAAGGAGGCTGCTTGTCCAATAATTATACTCAGCTGCCTAGAGGCTTGTTCAATAATATAGGGCCTTGTACTTCTCAAGAGGTGGTTAAGATTGCTAGGTAAAGATTCTATATTATAGAATTTATCTCTAATACTACAGCAATACATACAATACTTTCCAAATTTAAGTATAAGTGACAATGTTAAAAGATAAGCAAGTAAAAAATAGGCATGAAGCTTAAATGAACTTGACTTATTCTTTATAAACATATACAGACTGAGCATTCTCCATATCCTTCTCAATTAAACTTGAAACAGCACTAGAATATTAAAATTTGTTGTCACAGTAACAATACATATATAACTCTAAAATGTGCCACTACAGAATACAATAGAACAAACATACAAAAATGTCACATATAATTTACTCTAACTACATGAATCATTTTAATTTTCTAAGAATGTCTTGAATACAGTGGTTTTCAACATCTGGTCTTTGGATTATCACCATTGGTGTCACCTGGGAACTTACTAGAAATATATATGTTTTTGCTTTTTTTTTTTATTTCAATAGATTTTGGGGGAACAGATTATATTTGATTACACAAATAAGTCACCTTATCCATGAAACTTTTAGTCATGATTTCT
Source organism: Macaca fascicularis (assembly GCF_037993035.2). NCBI lineage: Eukaryota > Metazoa > Chordata > Mammalia > Primates > Cercopithecidae > Macaca > Macaca fascicularis. The sequence continues at coordinate 77,152,014 of NC_088376.1, forward strand.
GAGATTTTGGTGCACCCATCACCCAAGTAGTGTACACTGTACCCAATGTGTATCTTGTATCCCTCAGCTCCCTCCAACCCTTTCCTCCAAGTCCTCAAAGTCCATTGTATCATTTTTATGCCTTTGCATCTTCATGGCTTAGCTCCCACTTATAAGTGAGAACATACGATGTTTGGTTTTCCATTCCTGAGTTATTTCACTTAGAATAATGGTCTCCAATTCCATCCAGTTTGTTGCAAATGCCATTATTCTGTTCCATTTTATGGCTGAGTAGTATTCCATGGTGTTTGTGTGTGTGTGTGTATACATATATATATACACACGTGTGTATATATATACCCGCATATCTCATATATATATATATATAACATTTTGTGATATACATGTCACATTTTCTTTATCCACTCATTGCTTGTTGGGCATTTGGCCTGGTTCCATATTTTTGCAATTGTGAATTGTGCTGCTATAAACACGCATGTGCAAATGTCTTTTTTGTGTATTGACTTCTTTTCCTCTGCATAGATACTCAATAGTGGGTTTTCTTTATCAAATTATAGATCTACGTTTAGTTCTTCAAGAAATCTCCATGGTTTTCCATAGTAGTTGTACTAGTTTACATTTCCACCACCAGTGTAATAGGGTTCCCTTTTCACTATATCCATGCCAACATCCATTTTTGATTTTTTAATTATGACCATTATTGGAGAAGTAAGGTGGTTGGTATGATTTGGCTGTGTGTCCACCTAAATCTCATCTTGAATTGTAATCCCCATATGTTATATGGGAGGGGGCCCAGTGGGTGGTAATTGAATCATGGGGTGGTTTCTCCCATGCTATTCTCCTGATAGTAAGTTCCCACCAGATCTGATAGTTTTATAAGGGGCTTCCTCCTTTGCTCAGTTCTAATTCTTCTCTGTCCTGTCACCATGTGAATAAGGATGTTTTTGCTTTCTCTTCTGCCATGATTATATGTTTTCTGAGAATTCCCAGGCCCTGTGGAACTGTGAGTCAATTAATCCTCTTTCCTTTATAAATTACCCAGTCTTGGGCAGTTATTTATAGCAGCATAAGAATGGACTAATACAGTGGTATTACATTGTGGTTCTGATTTGTATTTTCCTGATAATTAGTGGTGTTGAGCATTTTTGTCATATGTTTGTTGGCCGTTTCTATATCTTTTTTTGAGACTAGTCTATTCATGTCCTCAGCTCACTTTTTGGTGGGATTGTTATTGTTGTTTTATTCTTTGCTGATTTTTTTGAGTTCCTTGCAGGTACTGGTTATTAGTTCTTTCTTAGATGAATATTGGTGAAGAGTCTCCCCGACTCTGTGCATCATCTGTTTACTGATTATTATTATTATTTTGCTGTGCAGAAGTTTTTTTTTTTTTTTTTTTTTTTTTTTTTTTTTTTTTTTTTGAGACGGAGTCTCGCTCTGCCGCCCAGGCTGGAGTGCAGTGGCCGGATCTCAGCTCACTGCAAGCTCCGCCTCCCGGGTTCACACCATTCTCCTGCCTCAGCCTCCCGAGTAGTTGGGACTACAGGCGCCCGCCACCGCGCCCGGCTAGTTTGTTTTGTATTTTTTAGTAGAGACGGGGTTTCACCGTGTTAGCCAGGATGGTCTCGATCTCCTGACCTCGTGATCCGCCCGTCTCGGCCTCCCAAAGTGCTGGGATTACAGGCTTGAGCCACCGCACCCGGCCTGTGCAGAAGTTTTTTAGTTTAATTAAGTGTCATCTATTTATCTTTCTTTCTGATGCATTAGTATTTGAGTTATTCGTCATGAAGCCATTGCCTAAGCCAATGTCTAGAAGGGTTTTTCTGATGTTGTCTTGTAAAATTTTTATTGTTTCAAATCTTAGATTTAAGTCTTTGATGACTCTTAAGTTTATTTTTGTATAAGGTAAAAGATGAGGATCAAGTTTCGTTCTTCTACATGTGGCTTGACAATTATCCCAACACCATTTGTTAAATAGGGTATCCTTTCCCCACTCTATGTTTTTGTTTGCTTTGTCAAAAATCAGTTAGCTTAAGTATTTGGCTTTATTTCCATGGTATCTATTATGTTCCATTGGCCAATGTGCCTACTTTTATGACAGTACCATGCTGTTTTGGTTACTATAATCTTATAGTTTGAAGTCAGGTAATGTGATACCTCCAGATTTTTGTTGTTGTTGTTCTTAGTCTTGCTTTGGCTCTTTTTTGGTTCCATATGAATTTTATAATTTTTTTTCTAGTTCTGTGAGGAATGATGATGGTACCAATATCCCCAATGAACATAGATGCAAAAATCTTCAACAAAATACTAGCTAACCAAATCCAACAACACATCTAAAAGATAATCCAATATGATCAAGGGGGACTCATACCAGGGATGCAGGGATGGTTTAACATACACAAGTCAATTAATGTGATACACCACATAAACAGAATTAAAAACAACAATTACATGGTCATCTCAATAGACGCAGAAAAATAATTTGACAAAATCCAGCATCTTTTTATTATTGAAACCCTCCGCAAAATAGGCAAAGAAAGGATATACCTCAAGGTAATAAAAGACATCTATGACAATCCCATAGCCAACATCACACGGAATTGGGAAAAGTTGAAAGCATTCGCCCTGAGAACTGGAGCAAGACAAGGATGTCCACTTTCACCGCTTCTATTCAACATTGTACTGGAATTCCTAGCCAGAGTAATCCGACGAGAGAAAGAAATAAAGGGTGCCCAAATTGGTAAAGAAGAAATCAAACTGTTGCTCTGCACTGATTATATAATTGTATACCTAGAAAACCCTAAGGATTCACCCAAAAAGCTCCTAGAACATATAAACGAATTTAGCCAAGTTTCAGGATACAAAATCAATGTACACAAGTCAGTAGCACTGCTATACAGCAACAGCAACCAAGCTGAGAGTAAAATCAAGAACTTAACCCCTTTTACAAGAGCTGCAAAATATAAAATAAAATAAAATAAAATAAAATAAAATAAAATAAGATGTAGGAATATACCCAACCAAGGTGGTGAAAGACCTCTATAAGGAAAACTACAAACCACTACTGAAAAAAATTATAAAAGACACTAACAGATGCAAACATATTTCATGCTCATGGATATGTATACTAAATATTATTGTGAAAATGATCATACTGCCAAAAGCAATTTAGAAATATAAATTCTTAAGCTTCATCCCCCCAGAAAGCTGTGTTTTAACTATTTCTCCAAGTGACTCTGAAGCCACTAAAATCTGATAGCCATTGCTTTTGTACAGTAGTTTCATAAACTTACAGTGGTATAGAATCACCTGGAGATTTTTTTCAAGTGGTATTGACTGATTTCCACCCATGTCGATGTAACAGGTTTCATAAATTTTTCAGCTTTTATATTTCTTGTACAATTGTACTTTGTAATGTGTTACTGATCCAATATTTTGCTCATTCCACTTGATTTTTTTCTCTCATTTTTCTTTTACTCTTCTTTTTCTTTGTCATGGACTATACTTTTGGTGTTTGTGTGTGTGTGTGTGTGTGTGTGTGCACGCGCGCACGTGTGTGGTTATTTAAGTTTTTAAACTTCTGTCCATGAATTTTGAGAATTTAACAAAAGACATGTTGAAAATGAGCCATGTGTGGCAGGCTCAGTTCTTCTCAATCTTCTTATTGAGCACACATTCTTCAAAGTCTCTAATTTTGTCTTCCTGAAGCAAGAGGCCACCAAAGCAACTCGATGCTTTTCTTCTTGAGCAGTCTTACTCTCCCTCCATGAAGCTCTGATTCAAAGGCTCTTGTCCTATATAGGAAGCTCTGATTCATAGCTTTTCGTCCTACACAGAGATTTGAAAAAGTGGCTGTAGAATATCAGCTAATTTATCTGGGAACTCTCTGGCTCTCAATTCCTGTCTCTGCTAGTCCTAGCTTCTCCAGAGTTCTCTTATTTTTTAAAAGTGGATTTAAATGTTTTAAATCTCGTTCTTGCAATTATTTTCAGTAGGAGAGTTGGATTGGTTCAAGCTACTCCATCGTAACCAGAAGCAAAAGTATAATTTTATTTTTATATTTGAACTTGTTATTTTTTACCAATTACTGTTTGTGTGTAATTTGTATTTACTGTACTTTAATATGTGTTTGTTTATGTGGAAAGTATATGTACTTTCACTTCCTTTTTCTATTTGTATTTTAAAGTTCTTATGACAAAGCATCCTTAATATATATCCCAATTACTTTGATTTAATTACTAGACATTGTTTTATAGATGTGCAACTTCTCCAAAAATTATATACGTTTCTTTAATATTGTAGCATGCATAATTGCCTTGGAAAAGTCTGAATTTTAATAAGTAGTCTTATATTACTCCTAAATAATAAAAGAAACTGCTTTAACATTGATAACCTCCTTTCTGGTTGTATGCTATTTTTTGTTTATTTTCTACGATACCTAATAGTTGTACAAACTTATGAGGTACATGTGCTATTTGGTGAAATGCACACAATGTGTAATGATCAAATTAATGTAATTGAGATATCCATTAACTTAAAAGTTTATCACTTTTTTTTCTGTTGGGATCATTCCAAATCTTCTCTTCTAGCTATTTTGAAATATATGAGAAAATATTGCTAATGATAGTCACCCTGCTGTGCTATCAAATACTAGAACTTATTTCCAACTATAGTTTTGTATCCAGTAACTACCTTCTCTTCATCTGCCTGCCACCCCAAGTGTCTTCCCAGCTTCTGGTAACCGCTATTCTACTCACAGCCCTCATGAAATCAACAAAGTAGAGAAACAACCCACAGAATGAGAGAAAATATTTGCAAACTATTGATCTGAAAGGAATTAATAACCAGAATACATAAGAAATCCAAACAGCTCAATAGCAAAAAGACACAAATAATCCAATTTTTAAATGGACAGGTGATCTGAGTAGATATTTCACAAAAGAAGACTACAAATGGCCAAGAAATGGCCAACAGGTGTATGAAAAAATGCTCAACATCAGTAATCATCAGGAAAATGCAAACTGAAAACATAAGATATCATCTCACTCATGAGTTATTTGTCAATACCTTTGATATTTTTTTAAAAGATAAATTATTTATTGAATCTTCTTTCAGTTTCCATTTGCTACTTTTAGAAATACTTTATTAGAATTGTAACGAATAACTGTGAATAATATCAATTCATGTTTGATAATACAAAATTCTTTGCATTTATCTCACTCTACATATACTAATAGATAAAATTGCTTCTGGTGGTTAAACTATTTGGGGGTTTAATAGTTAATAATGTCTCGGGATACTCAGGGTGTTTCTTTTCTAAATGGAAACCTCTGTGGTGATGGAGCCTTTGCCCAAGTTTTGCTCAGGCCTGCTAGTCTCATTCCTCTAACTTAGCCTGGCAGGCTGCACTCTTCTCATGCTACCAGCCCAGATCACACACCTGCCAAGGGTGAGCCAGAGAGGGGTGCATAAGTAACTAAGCATGGGGATCGGCTGCTTTGGCAGAGTATGCAGCTCCAGGTGCTGGCACAGGTGCTGGCTCTGTGCAAGCCTGCACCTAGATTGGATGCAGTGCAAGTGGCTTCCACTGTGGGCACCCATGTCTGGATGAGCAGAACATGATGGTGGCATAGAATCTTGGACAGGCCAGATACCACAGAGTCCTAAAGAGGGTGTCACAGCTCTGACTCAGGGAGTCCTTAGGTATGGGCTCCCCAAAGGGCTGCAACTGTTATATCCTTTTCATGACCTTTAACATGGCGAGTGGGGACCCGGACATTTCAGCTGTTTGTGTTATGTCTCTTTCAGTCCAATCATTTGGCAGGTCCCTAGTTCTTGTCCTGCATCCAGGAAGAATGAGGTACATGAACAACTGGAGGGTGGGCAAGGTGGAGAGGAGCTTCATTGAGTGAAAGAACAGCTGTTGGGAAACCCAAAGGGTCTCCTTTCCACAAGTAGGTTATTTCAGTGAGTGTCCAACTCTCAGCAGAGAGGAGATCCAGAATGGGTAGATAGTCCTGAGAAGTGCAGCCCTCAGCAAATAGAAGACCCAGAATGTGTAGCTTCTATCTGTAGGAAGGTTGCCCCAGTGAGTGTCCAGCCCTCAGCAGAGAGGAAACCAGAGTGGGTAGCTCCTTTCTGCAGGCAGGTAGTCCTGATGAGTGCAGCCCTCAGCAGAAAGGAGACCTGGTGTGGGTAGCTCCTATCCATGGGAATTATCCAGAAAGTATCCAGCTGTCATTGGATAGGAGAACTAGACTGAGTAGCTTCTTTCTTTAGGCAGGTCATCTCAATGAGTGTTCAGCTGTCAATGGACAGTATACGCAGAGTGGGTAGCTCCTTTCTGCAGTCAGGTTGTACTGACTAGTGGAGGGACACCTAAATTGGGTAGCTGCTTCCCAGAGCTAGTAGTCCTGAATCTCTGTGATTCTGGCTGGGTCTGAGGATTTTATGGGCTCAGAAGGGAGAAAGGGTGTGCTGATTGTTCCATGGGCAGCCATGGGTGGACCCAAACAAAGCACTATAAATTCTCACTCTGGGCTACAGACTCCACCCGGAACTGACAGCCCAGCTCCCAGGCTTCAGGCCATCCCTGGCTTAAAGGTGGGGCTATGGTGGGGACCAACCCTTTTCCACTCAAGAGCCTGTCTGCCTCCTGCCACCATCAATCATGTCATCCATGGTACCCAGACTGTTCCTACTAAGGGGCACCTGCAGGCATTCACCAATATGCTCTCAGCCCCCCTCCCATTTCCTACCATATTCATTGGTGCCCAAAGCAAAGTTCAGAGGAGGCCAAGTTGGCAGAGGGCTGGTGTGTCAGTGCCAGCCTGATTGCATGCACATGTGGCCAGTTTGTGACAGTGCCCAGGCTTGGCCACAACTTTCTTCCAACCCAGAGTAGGCACTGGGTATGGGGAGAGGACAGGCAGCCAGAGCAGGCACTTCTGAGCCTGAGTCTGCTTGGGGGCTTCCTGGGCCCCAAAGAGTGCAAGGATGCCTGGGTCTGCAGCTACAGCTGGGTGACTGCAGCTCTACCTGGCTCCTTCCCCACCAACTCAGAAGGAGGCAGGGCTCCTGCCTGCTCCCAGTTCCCTCCAGCTCCATGAAGTACACAGCCCAAGCTGCACCTCCCCGAACGCAGTCAGTGTCTTCACAGTGGCCACTTCAGATGGGCCACTGCCGCCATCAATAATTGTAAACTTATATTAACAGGTCTTGCTTTCACTCTGAGGTTCCCCATTGGATTAGATGGTAGAAGAGTACCATGAAGAAGGGTGTTATTTTTTCAGTCTTCTTTGTGAAGATCTCCATATATATATTCCAGATCACTTTGAATTAAAATTTCTAAGTTATGAAACATTCCACATTTTAGATGAAATGCAATTCTTGATTACCTTTGCTCCTGAGAGAAAACTTTTCCATGCAGAACACAGAGATTAATAAGTACTTTAAATTTTCTATTTCAAATGATACAGAACATTTTGCTCAGTTTAATATTTCATACTGAGTATCTCTCAAGTTTGCAATTATAAGTAGAATCTCAGTTCTCACAAAAACCTAGATGTTTAATCTACTGCCCTCACATACTTGTTAATATTTCTTAATTTATACATTCCTGGATGGTAGCCATCATCATAGAAACCTGCAACTCAAGCCTGTTTCTTACATGTATATATATACAATGACACGTAGGTGTATATGTACAGTTTTATATATACTCATATATATAAATGTATATATGCCATGTATACATAAATACGTCTTACATATAATTTGGTAATATTACATACAAATATATATTACATATGTAATATTACCCATATATATGTAGTATATATATTATACACCCATACACATATGAGTATATAGGTAAATACAGCATATGTATTGATAAATGTAGTATATATTTTTATACACACATATCTAAGTGTATAATTTTATATCAGATATATTTTTATTCATACACTCACAAGTATATTCAATCCACCAACAGAAACTTCCTTATTTATCCTCTTTTTCTTCAATTTCAAAGCATTTGATCCTACACAAACAAACATTGCAAAGTGTAAGGACTAAGAATGACAACAGATCCCTAGATTTATGTCATCTATTTTATCACCGTGTAATGGAATTCTTCTTATAGTATTTTTGACAGATGGTTATCCATTGCTTGTGTTAGGCAACTCACTATACATATTAACTGTTCATTTAATTCCCCAGTTTCTCTAGTTGCTGAAATAGTATATAAAATTCATTGATTTTTGTTATTGTTATCTCCATTTTGTCTTTTTTTTAGCAATCTTTTCAAGAAAATGCTGTGACAAGGAACTATAAATGAATATAGCTAAAAATTCACTTCTACTGATAAAAAATTCAACAGACCAATTTGGATAGAACAACTTTAGTAGGTCATTATACTTTTACCCAAGTGGAAAATAATGTCTTTATTTCTAAATTGGTAGCTAAATACATTTACTTTTCCTTCCAATCTAACATGTAGAAAAGGAGTAATGTATCCTAGCATATCACAGTATATTGATTCAGAATGTAAACTTTGGAGTCAGACCTCCTTGGGTGGATTCTGACTCTACACTTACTAGCTTTACCTGTAGATCTTGAAAAAATGTTTTACACATTTTATTTAACTGCAAAATGGGACAAAATGGTATTTTCATAATGGGGTCTTTATGGAAATAAAATAAAGTAGTTCATACAAAAGATTTAGGCCAAATGCCCAGCTGTTGTTGTATTGATGACAAGGAAACAAGGAAATTTATATTTAAAAATATTAAGGAGAAAGAAACTAGTCTACCATTTTTGTAATCACATCTTACAGAAGAAAATTTGATTGGCAGAGAGTAGATTGCTTAGGACAAAGCTTATGATAATGGAATATATGTTTTGAATTTGTTGCAACAGTCATATTTAGCTACTAAACTCCATGCTAGGTATAATACAAGCTCAGGATGCTGTAACAGAGTTCCAAATTGCTGAGTTGAATAGTAGTTCTATGTATTAGGTCTTTGATAAATCTCCAAACTGCTTCCCAAAGTGGCTAAACAAGTTTACATTTCCCCAAGAGTGTATAAGAGTTCCCATTGCTCTGCAGCTTTGTCAACATCTGTCATTTTAGTCTTTTTAGTAAAAGCCATTCTGACTGGTTTGAGAAGGTGTCTCATTGTGATTTTGATTTACATTTCTCTGATGATTACCGATTTGACCATTTTCTCTATTTTCATTGGCCACTTGTGTATCTTAAGAAATATCTGTTCATATCATTTGCCCACTTTTAATGGAGTTATTTGTTTTTTTCCTGTTGAGTTGTTAAGTTCTTTATATATTTTGGATATTAGACTTTTGTTGGAAGCATTGTTTGTAAATATTTTCTCCAATTCTGTGGTTTGTTTACTCTGTTGAGAGTTTCTTTTGCTGTGTAGAAGTTTGTTCATTTAATTAGTTCTCACTTGTCAATTTCAATTGCTTTTGAGCACTTAGTGGTACGTTAGCCAAGGTCAGTGTCCAGAAAGGTTTTTCCTAGGTTTTCTTCTAGAATTTTTATCATTTGATATCTTACATTTAAATCTTAAATCTATCTTGAGTTAATTTTTGTATACAGTAAAACATAGGAATCCAGTGTCATTCTCCTATTAATGACTAGCCAAAGTATCCCAGAGCCATTTATTAAATAGGGTATCTTTTTCCCATTGCTTATTATTTTTTTCTTTCTCCTTTCCCACTGGCCTACAACAACTTCAGTCTCAACACCAGAAGCAGAGACAACAGTCTGGCATAGACTTCTCCATCAGGTCCCACAATTGCTTAAGGCCTAATCCACGTTTTTAAAATAATCTCTTGCTCTGCTTCCTGCATGACGATTGCATTTTTCTGATTGAGCCCTGCCGTATGCAATGTATAGAGCAAGGCCACCATGATAGACTTGGAAAGATAATGTGAGTAAATGATAGCTAATCATGTAGAACCTTAATTTTAGTCATTAGTTTGTTGTCTGCTTTCTCAATGGAGGCTTTCTGGAAGATTGCTGCTGACAGGTTGATAAATTGACTACTTTTAGTGCACTAACCTTTTATTTCCTCTTCTCCCTTTCTGCATCATAGGTATTCCAAATAATTTCCACTGCCCTGAGATCAAGGTCAACCATGCAAACCCCTATACCTCAAAATATCCTTGCGTTTTTACCATTGCTTATTTTTGTTGATGTTGTTGATGATTAGATGGTTGCAGGTTTACTGCTTTAATTCTGGGCTCTCTATTCTGTTTCTTTGGTCTACACGTCTGTTTTTATACCAGACCGTGTTGTCTTGGTTATCGTGGCCTTTTAGTATAGTTTGAGGTAGGGAAATATGATGCTTCCAAGTTTGTTCTTTTTGTTTAGGATTGCTTTGGCTCTTTAGGATCTCTTTTGGTTCCATATAATTCATTTTATTTATTTATTTTTAGACAGAGCCTCTGTCACCTACTATGGAGTGAAGTGGCACAATCTCAGCTCACTGCAACCTCCACCTCCCAGGTTCAAGAGATTCTTATGCCTCAGCCTCCCAAGTAGGTGGAATTATAGGCACACGCCACCACATCAGGCTAATTTTTATATTTTTAGTAGAAACGGGGGTTTGCCATGGTTGCCAGGCTAGTCTGAAACTCCTGGCCTCAAGTGATCCACTCACCTCAGCCTCCCAAAGTGCTGGGATTACAGGTTTGAGTCACTGTGCCCAGTCCATACGAATTTTAAAGTAATTTTTCCTAGCTCTGGGAAGAATGCCATTTATAGTCTAATATGCATAGCATTTAATCTGTAACTTGCTTTGGGCAGTATGGCTGTTTCAACGATATTGACTTTTCCTATCCATGAACATGTATTGTTTTTCCATTTGTTTGTGTCATCTCTGATATTTTTGAGCAGTGTCTTGTAATTCTCATTACTGAGATCTTTCACCTCACTGGTTAGCTATATTCCTAGGATTTTACTGGCAAATGTGAATGGGACTGTATTCTTGATTTGGCTCTCAGCTTAAATGTTATTGGGGTATAAAAATGCTACTGATTTTTATACATTGATTTTGTATCCTGAAACTTTATTGAAGTCTTTTGTTCGGTCTGGGAGCATTTTGGTGGAGTTTTTAGGGTTTTCTAGGTATAGGATTATATCATCAGTGAAGAGGGATAGTTTGACATTTTATTTTTCTATTTGGATGCCTTTTATTTTCTTCCTTTGCCTTACTGTCTGGATAAGACTTCTGGTACTATGATGAATAGGAGTGGTGAGAGTGGGCATTGTTGTTGTGCTACTGTTCTTAATGAGAATGCTTCCAGCTTTTGCCCATTTCATATGATGTTGACTGTATGTTTGTAATAGTTGGCTCTTGAGGTGTCTTTTTTTCAATGTGTAGTTGCTCGAGATTTTTTATCTTGAAGGGATTTTGGATTTTATCAAAAGCTTTATTTGGGTCTATGGAGGTAATCATATGTTTTTTAGTTTTAATTCTGTTTATGTGGTGAATCACATTTACAGATTTGCGTACGTTTAACCAACCTTGCATCCCAGAAATAAAGCCTACTTGATTGTGATGAATTAATTTTTGATGTGCTGCTGGATTCAATTTGCTAGTATTTTATTAAGGATTTTTGCATCTATGTTCATTAGGAATATTGGCCTATAGTTTTATGTTTTCACTGTGTTTTTGTCAGGTTTTGGTATCAGGGTGATGCTGACTTGGTAGAATGAGCTGAGAAGTCCTTCTTCCTCAATTTTTTGGAATAGTTTCAGTATTATTAGTACCAGCTCTTCTCTGTACATTTGGTCAAATTTGGCTATGAATCCATCTGACTTTTATAGTGGGTAGGTTTTTTATGACTGATGCAATTTTATAACTCAATATTCATCTCTTTTGGGTTTCAATTTCTTCCTAATTCATTTTTTGGAGGTTGTATATTTTTACAAATTTATTTATTTCATCTAAGTTTTTTAGTTTGTATGCATAGAAGTGTTCTTATGGTCTCTGGGGATATTTTGTATTTCTGTGGAATCAGTTGTAATGTCAACTTTGTTATTTCTGATTGTGCTTATTTTGATTTTCTCTGTTTTTTTTTTCTTTGTTAATCTAGTTGTCTGTCAGTCTTCTTTATCCCTTCCAATAACTGATTTTTAGTTTCACTGATCCTTTGTATGGAATTTTGAGTCTCAATTTCATTGAGTTATGCTCTGATTTTAGTTATTTCTTTTATTCTGCTAGCTTTGGGGTTTTTTTTTTTTTTTTTTTTTTTCCAGTTTTTCTGGTTCCTGTAGGTGTAATGTTAGAATGTTAATTTGAGAACTTTCTTCTTGATATGGGCATTCAGAGCAATCTTATCACTGCTTTTGCTTCATCTGAGAGATTTTGGTATGTTGTGATGTTGTGCTTCTGTTTTCATTTATCTGAAGTATTTTTCAGATTTCTGCCTTGATTTTGTATATTACCCGAAAGTCACGTAGGAGCAGGTTTAATTTCCATATAATTTTTATACAACTGTGTGATTTTGAGAGACCTTCTTGGTATTCACTTCTATTTTTATTCCACTATGGTTTGAGTGTATGGTTGGTAAAATTTTGATTAAAAAATTATTAAGACTTGCTTTATGGCCAAGCATATGGTTGATGTTAGGGTATATTGCATGTGGAGATGAGAAGAATGTATATTCTGTGGTTGATGCGTGGAGTAGTCTGTAGATATCTATTAGGTCCAGTTGGTCAAGTGTCAAATTTAAGAACAAAATTTATTTGCTAGTTTTCTGCTTCAATGGTAAGTGTAATGATGTCAGTGGGTGTTGAAGATTATTATACTGCTGTTTAATTTTTTGTAGGTCTAGAAGTACTTGTTTTCTGAATATTGTTGCTTCAATATTGACTGTACCATCTCATTGTCTCACTTTTTTTCTCTTACTCATTCTTAAAATGAGATAACGACAATGGTATGCCCTAATGATTCACTTTATTTTACTCAAATTCAGGACTTTTGGTTTATGGGAAATGGTCTACATAAAAAAATAACGATGTGTTCTTAATACAAAATGTAACGTGGTGAATTAGCAAACAATTACCATAGTTAAAATCTTCTTTTTAAAATGGGACTACATGAAATATAAATCAATTACTAGTTCATGATAATGAACAAATTACAGTAATTATAAAAATTTTCTTTCCTAAACACTGATAAAAGGTATGCCCAAGTGACAATGCCAATTCTCGCTTCTTGCTCATTGTTCTCTGTGGCCCAAACCTCAATCTCTGGAGAATGTTTCTTGTAATTACCTTCTCTGGAGACAATCAGTTTGAACATTGGAGTTGTACAATGTTGTATCCCATTATTTTCTATAGGTGTATTTGGGGTTCAAAGTTCTTTTAAAGGTCAAACACTGGTGATAAACTACTTTTAAAAAGTAGAAGACTATCAGTTTGTTGAAATAAAATTCTAAATACTAACAAGCACAATCAAGGGTCTCACTTTGACACTTTGTTTATTTTTACCTAGTTCTTTTTTTTTCCCCCTCAATAACAATGGACTTCTGGTTTTTGTTTTCTGTGTTCCTTGCATCATCATTTCTCTTCATTGATGGAAGGAGTTTACTGAAATAGTACTGGATGTAAAGATAATAACTTTAATCTCATTTTTACCATTTGGCTGGCTCCCACTGTGCTTCTAAGATTACAGAAGAAGCTTCTTAAAAAAGGGGCAAATATAGAACTGAGGTGTTATGAAGCAATACATCAAAAGTTGTCTATATCACCCTTCATCAGCAAATGTTGGCTGAAACAATCACATGGCCACATGTGGAGGTAAAGATGAATAAGAAATATATTTTGTAGATGGGGAGCCAAGATGGTATCAAGGTTTCTGTTCTTAAAAAAGGAAGAATTGATATTGGGGAATAATTGGTCATCTTGGACACAGAAGGGAGAGCATGTGTCTTGAAGCACAGTGCTTTCTTTATTCGTTACTTGTAAATCAATTAAATTATTCAATCAAAATACAAATAATCTTTACTATGCAATTCACAAGATCTATATCTAAATTAATGAGAGTAAAATATTAAGTAACAAACCATTTGTATTAAAATTTTGATTTAGATATATTAATATGAGAAAATCAGTATTTGAGACAGAAAACAAAATAAAACAAAGACAAAAAACAAAAAAAACACAGTATCTGGGAACCAATGATGGACAACCAGGCAGATCATGCAACAGACCTTATGGAACAATGGTTATTAGTGAAAAATCCTAGAAGAGTAGCAGTGTCAAGTACATGGGTTCCCTGTTGCCCACTCGGGATTAATATAGAGCAATCTAGTGGTCTATAAATTAGATCCCAGGAAAGAAAATTTGACCATTGAGTGGTAGAGCTTTTAAGATATAGAATTAGAGATGCGGGCTCTTTTTTGGTTCCATATGAACTTTAAAGCAGTTTTTTCCAATTCTAAGACAATCCTAAGTCAAAAGAACAAAGCATCACGCTACCTGACTTCAAACTATACTACAAGGCTACAGTAACCAAAACAGCATGGTACTGGTACCAAAACAGAGATATAGACCAATGGAACAGAACAGAGCCCTCAGAAATAATACCACACATCTACAGCCATCTGATCTTTGACAAACCTGAGAGAAACAAGAAATGGGGAAAGGATTCCCTATTTAATAAATGGTGCTGGGAAAATTGGCTAGCCATAAGTAGAAAGCTGAAAGTGGATCCTTTCCTTACTCCTTATATGAAAATTAATTCACGATGGATTAGAGACTTAAATGTTAGACCTAATACCATAAAAACCCTAGAGGAAAACCTAGGTAGTACCATTCAGGACATAGGCATAGGCAAAGACTTCATGTCTAAAACACCAAAAGCAACAGCAGCAAAAGCCAAAATTGACAAATGGGATCTCATTAAACTAAAGAGCTTCTGCACAGCAAAAGAAACTACCATCAGAGTGAACAGGCAAACTACAGAATGGGAGAAAATTTTTGCAATCTACTCATCTGACAAAGGGCTAATATCCAGAACCTACAAAGAACTCAAACAAATTTACAAGAAAAAAACAAACCACCCCATCAAAAAGTGGGCAAAGGATATGAACAGACATTTCTCAAAAGAAGACATTCATACAGCCAACAGACACATGAAAAAATGCTCATCATCACTGGCCATCAGAGAAATGCAAATCAAAACCACAATGAGATACCATCTCACACCAGTTAGAATGGTGATCATTAAAAAGTCAGGAAACAACAGGTGCTGGAGAGGATGTGGAGAAATAGGAACACTTTTACACTGTTGGTGGGATTGTAAACTAGTTCAACCATTATGGAAAACAGTACGGCAATTCCTCAAGGATCTAGAACTAGATGTACCATATGACCCAGCCATCCCATTACTGGGTATATACCCAAAGGATTATAAATTATGCTGCTATAAAGACACATGCACACGTATGTTTATTGCAGCACTATTCACAATAGCAAAGACTTGGAATCAACCCAAATGTCCATCAGTGACAGATTGGATTAAGAAAATGTGGCACATATACACCATGGAATACTATGCAGCCATAAAAAAGGATGAGTTTGTCGTTTGTAGGGACATGGATGCAGCTGGAAACCATCATTCTTAGCAAACTATCACAAGAACAGAAAACCAAACACTGCATGTTCTCACTCATAGGTGGGAACTGAAGAATGAGATCACTTGGACTCAGGAAGGGGAACATCACACACCGGGGCCTATCATGGGGAGGGGGGAGGGGGGAGGGATTGCATTGGGAGTTATACCTGATGTAAATGATGAGTTGATGGGTGCAGCACACCAACATGGCACAAGTATACATATGTAACAAACCTGTACGTTATGCACATGTACCCTACAACTTAAAGTATAATAATAATAAATAAATTTAAAAAAAAAAGATATAGAATTAGAGAACCACAAACACCTCCTTATATTGTTTGGCTGTGTCCTCAACCAAATCTCCTCTTGAATTGCTGGTCCCATAATTCCCACATGTCATGGGAGGGACCCAGTGGGAGGTAGTTGAATCATGGGGGCAGGTTTTTCACATGCTGTTCTTGTGACAGTGAATAAGTCTCACAAGACCAGATGATTTTATAAAGTGTATCCCTACATGCACTCTCTTGCCTGCGGCCAGGTAAGACCTGCCTTTGCTCCTCCTCTGCCTTCTGCCATGATTGTGAGGCCTCTCTAGCCATGTGAATCTGTGAGTCCATTATACCTCTTTTTAAAAAATAAATGACCCAGTCTTGAGTATGTTTTCATTAGCAGCATGAGACCAGACTAATACACATCCCTTGTTGATATTAGGGCTGAAATAAATTGGCAATACAACATGTTGTAAATTTAGGTGCAGCTTTGTCTAGCCAGTTCATATTTGTAGCTGAGTAGCATCATTTTCTCCTAGGACTCAATCAGTAGGCTGAGTCCAAGCTGCCCAGTTGCAACTGCATGCCGTGAGAAGTTAGTAAAAGAGTGTATTAACTTTTAACGAGAAGTTCCAAACTCTACTTTAGAATGATAAGATTCCGATTTTACTTTTGTCGTTGATCTACATTGATTTTAATAAATGCTAGACAAATGTATGGAGACTTATAAAAGTCCTACTATTTTCTGAAAGTCAGTGGTCAAAAATATACATGGGCAAAGTAGAAATAATCTTGAACATTGCTAAAATTTGTAACTGAGTCTACGGTAAATAATATACCATTTATTTATTTACTTATTTATTTATTTATTTAGACAAAGTCTCACTCTGTTGCCCAGGCTGGAGTACAATGACACGATCTTGGCTCACTGAAAGCTCCTCCTCCCGGGTCCAAGCAATTCTCCTGCCGCAGCCTCCCGAGTAGCTGGGATTACAGGCACCTGCCACCATGCCCAGCTAATTTTTATATTTTTAGTAGATACAGGGTTTCACCATCTTGGTCAGGCTGGTCTCGAACTCCTCACATAAGGTGATCCAACTGCCTTGGCCTCCCAAAATACTGGGATTACAGGCATGAGTCACCGCGTCCAGCCCAATAATATATATCTTCAATTGTGATTTGTTTGAAAAATTATCAGATAGATTAACCAGCCTCAAATACATACATTAGGAAAAAAATGGCAAAAATTTAAAACCTTAACGTCTATCAAATGAAAATACATAAAAGTCATCATAATAAACTTGAAGAGAAGGAAAGAGCACAGTATGAACAGAAATTAGTATGTGAGAGAAATATCAAACAATAAAGGAGATCAACATGGTCCAAAAACTGTTGTAAATATTATTAAAATAGATAAACCTCTGAAGAGACTGATGAAAAAGAAAAATAGAGAAAGCCCGGATAACTAATTCGAGGACTGAAAACAGAAAATCGCTACAGATTCATAAATATTAAAAAGATAATATGGAGATGAAATGAATATGAAAATTTATATTCACATAAAATGTGTCTTGTCAAAATTACCAAATTATATCACATTAATAAAAATGCGTCTCAATAATAAATTACAGAAATAAGTGGCTTACCAAATGAATTCAGTCAAACATTCAAGGGAAAATACTAGCAATGTAATACAAATACTTAAATAAAATAATAATAAGAGAAGCCTTCCTAGCAGCTAAAAACATTTTGATACCAACAGTATGGTAAGCCTGAGAAAACAAAATTATAGGCCAATTTTAGTCATCAGCAAAGGTGCAAAAATTCTAAACTAATACTTACCAAATCAGTCCCAGTACTATATAAAGAAGAAGATACATTATTACCTAGTAGGGTATGTCCCAGGGTTCATGATTTGGTGAAATTAAAAAAAAAAAATCAGTTGATATAAAGCAGCACATATATTAATCAGGGGTGGAAAAAGTAAATATTTATTCAAATAGATACAAAAATATATAGTAAGTCACAACCCTTTCTTGATTAAAATGTCTCCAAGTATTAACGTGGAGAAATGTGTTTATCTAATAAAAATATCTACAAAAGCAAGTATATGTATTAGTGGGTTGGAAGCTTACCTTTTGACAAGGACAAGACACTAATGCCTACTAATACAACTGCTATGTATCACTTAGTAGTTCTAACTGCACAGGATAAGAGGAAGAGTAATAAACAATGTCAGGATCAACAGTATGAAAGAAAGCCTTTATTACCGGGTGATTTCACATATATATATATTACATATACTATATATAATATATATATTTCAAAATAAGCTACATATAAATTGTCATAATAAGGGAGTTTGACAAAGCTTCTAATTATAATTTTATTACTAATATGATTCTTTTTTATCTATATTCTAATTGCACAGGTTAAGAGGAAGAGTAATAAACAATGTCAGGATCAACAGTATGAAAGAAAGCCTTTATTACCGGGTGATTTCACATATATATATATTACATATACTATATATAATATATATATATTTCAAAATAAGCTACATATAAATTATCATAATAAGGGAGTTTGACAAAGCTGCTAATTATTATTTTATTACTAATATGATTCTTTTTTATCTATACATTCCAGGAACCAATAAGAAACAGCATAAAACTCCAAGATAAATAGTAATAAATCCAAAAAGTAATGTAAGAAACTCTATAAAAAATTGTAAAAGTTTGAGAGACATTAAATAAACTAAATAAATTGCGTTACATTTCATGTTTATATTTATATTTAAAGGTTGTAAAAATTGAACATAATACAAAGATCCAATATTTTGAATTTATCTTTCAGTGTAATTTAAATCAAAGTACCACAAAGGGGGTGTGTGTCAGGGGTGGGGGGGAAGTGAGAGAGAACGAGAGAGAGAAAGAGAGATAAGATCTGATAAGAAGTACAAGTGAAGAATTACCAAAACTCTGAAGATGATAAGAGAAAATAAAGTGAAGCTTGCTTTGCATAAATCAAGATAGAGATCAATTGACAGAATATAAAAGAGGAAGTCTCGCAAACAGAGGTTATCTTAATGTATAAGGGAGATCATTTCTTGGATCAGCGCATTAAAGGTTTTGTTTTCTGTCTGTTTTTTTAAATAAGAGTGCTGGGAAAATCAAACAGCTATGTAGAATAACATAAACAACTACTAATAAAAAATATAGGTAGGTTAAGAAATGTGAAAGAAATATTATTCAATCTTAGTAAAAATATCAATATTTTTATTTCAACGTGGGAAAGAATATATTAAACACAATATTAAACGCATAAACATTAAAAGAGAGTCACAAATTTGACATTTAAAAATAAACTTCTGTTCATCAAATGACACCATAATGAGAATAAAATGTAAGCCGCAAAATATAAGTTCTTAAAAATAAATAGGAAATAATAAAAATACCACTCCACCATTGGCAAAATAATTTAGTAGGGATATTACATCACAACGAGGAAATCCAGACTTCCTCAAAAGATCTGGAAAGTGTGTTTGTCCTAAGATAAATGTACATTAAAACCACAGTAAGATAGACACTCCCTATATATTGTCCAACAATATTTGATTCTTAAAATCCTAAGCATAGGTGTGGAGTAGGGGACAAATATGCACATTGCCTGTGAATGTAACTGTCCAAGAACTTTGAAAAAATATTTAACATTGTCCAGTAAAATTAAAGTTACATAAACCTTAGGCCGGGTGTGGCGGCTCACGCCTGTAATCCTAGCACTTTGGGAGGCCAAGGTTGTGGATCACCTGAGGTCAGGAGTTCGAGAATAGCCTGGCTAACATGACGAAACCTCATTTCTACTAAAAATACAAAAATTAGCCAGCCATTGTGGCGGGAACCTACAATCCCAGCTACTTGGGAGGCTGAGGCAGGAGACTCACTTGAACCCTGGGGACGGATGTTGCAGTGAGCCGAGATCACGCCACTGCACTGTAGCCTGGGCAGCAAAAGGGAAACTCCGTCCACTCGCCAAAGAAAAAAGATATATAAACTTGTTGGGCGAAGTGGCTCACGCCTGTAATTCCAGCACTTTGGGAGGCCGAGGCAGGTAGATCATCTGAGGTCAGGAGTTTGAAACCAGCCTGACCAATATGGCGAAACCCCATCTCTACTAAAAGTACAAAATTAGCCGAGCATGGTGGCCCATGCCTGTAATCCCAGCTACTCGGGAGGCTGAGACAGGAGAAGTGTGGAGGTTGCGTTGAGCCGAGATCGTGCCATTGCACTCCAGCCTGGGCAACAAGAACGAAACTCCTTCTCAAAAACAAAACCAAAAATAAACACACAGAAACTAACTCTAAAGATCAGTGATTTACTCTTAAGTACACACATTTGAGAAATGTTTGCATATGTGTGTCAGGAGTTATGTACAAGGTTGTTCATACACTTCTGTTGTAATTGCCAAAATGGGACTTAAACTGTCAACAAACGGTAACGTTGATAAATAGATTATGGTAGAGTATACAGAAATTAATGAATTAAATACAGCTCTAGGCAACATGTATGAAACTCAAATAACATTTAATGAAAATATATGAAATATGATTACATTTACATGAGAACTGAAAACAAGAGTATGCATACATAGCTTATGAATGTACATTTAAAATTAAAAATATGGTTACTATTGAAATCAGCAGAATATTTCCTCTGGGAAATGTAGGCCTTTATGTTTGGAAAATATCATTTGTGGAACTTCTGTAGTAATGGTAATACTTTACTCTTTGAAATGAGTGGTGGATACATTGCTGCTTGCTTTTAATTATTCTGGAAACTCTACATATATTTTATGCACATACATTAAAATTTGTGAACAAATATAAATTTTAAAAGTGTTAATTACAGATACTCCAAGCCTCATGGGCACACAGTACTCATTATTTGTGAGACAGATCATGATATGGTCTTTCATTATTTTGAGTAATAACTCTGGATGAGATCCATGGTGAAAACAAACCTATAATGACTCCTTTTTATGCTCCTTGTCTAATTAAACAATTGAAACAAAAGCAAAAATTATAGCATGGGTTCTTGAGAAATAAATTAAAATGGTTTATAAAAAGAACTATGTTTGTATGAGAAGATGAGTTTATTTTGTAGTTGTTGAAATTGACATATCATTCGCGAGCACTAGGTAGCCTCACCAAATGACTTAACTATACAGTATAATGTAGAGGATTATTGTCTATAGTAGGAAGCTACTAATATTAGAATAGTTTGGTGTGTTAAGTTTTTTTAGTACAGTACTCTAAACTATACAACCATTTAATTTTCCCATTTTGCTTTTCTCATCAAAAAGCTTAATCAATTGTCTTTATTATATTCTTGTAAATACCCTCAGGAAAGGTGGACAATCATGAAATAGAAAAAGGAGCCAGAGAAGGAGGAATAAAGAGAAAAGGAAGAGAAATATAATAAAGAGTAGGAAAAAATCAAAAATGGAAGAAAGGAAAGATAAAGGAAGATAGAGAAGGGGGGTCAGAGGGAATGAGGAAAGGAAAGAAGAAAAGAAGAAAGGAAATAAAGGAGGAAGTGCAAATGGAGGTAAAGGACGGATGGAGGAAAAGAAGGCAGTTGGGCAGGGGGGAAGAAAAGAAGGAAAGAAGGAAAAGGAAGTTGCATCAGTGTTGCCTATTAATGCTTTATATTACAATGAAGAAAATATTACCTATAGGCTACTCAAAAATGAAAGTTGTTTTAAAAAAATACAAGAGGCGTGGATAATATATATCTGAAAAGTATATTTGTAATAAATAGAAACACTCAATATGCATTAGAATGACTTAAGTAGCAAACATAGTTGAGAGAAACATATAAAGATTCACAGCAGAAAATAATGATAAAAAGAGGAAGAAAAATAGCATTGGGAATTTTATTTGCTGGATTGTTGGTTTCATGATACAAAACACTGGGAATAATGTTGTGGGACTGACAATGGGGATTCATCTTTAAAGCTCTTGTTGTAACTTTGTGTACATAAAAATGAATTTGATTATGGAACAAGGAATTTCATGATTAAATTAAGAGATAAGGCTCTTTTCTGTCAGAATATACTTGCATCATTACTTTAATCTTTTATAAGTATTTTTGACAAAATCAAAGGTAATATACCAATGGTAGAAGTTTACATCTATAAACAGTGTAAGAATTGATAAATTATTTACTTGGCTGTTGAAACTAATTTTTCAGAAGGCAAATAAACAACCAACAAATGAAACTGCTAATCTAGACAACAATGTGGCAAATAGAAAAATTTTTTTCAGTTCTTTGAGAAATCACCAAACTGTTTTTCAAAATGGATAAACTAATTTACATTGCCACCAGCAGTATATAAGTATTTCCCTTTCTCCACAATCTTTCCAACATCTGTTATTTTGGCTTTTTGATAATAGCCATTCTGACTGCTGTAAGATGGAATCTCATTGTGGTTTTGATTTGAATTGGTCTGATGATGAGTGATTTGAGCATTTTTTCATATGCTTCTTGGACATATCTTATTTTGAAAAGCATTTGTTCACATCCTTTGCCCATGTTTTAGTGGGGTTACTTATTTTTTCTTGTTAACTTCTTTAAGTTCCTTGTAGACTCTGGATATCAGACCTTTAGCAGATACACAGTTTATAACTATTTTCTCCCATTCTGTAGGAATGGTGCTGGCCTCATAGAATGAGTTAGAGAGAAATCTTTCCTTCTCATTTTTTTGGAATTGTTTCAGGAGGAATGGTACCAGCTCTTCTATATTTGTACTGTAGAATTTGGTGTGAATTTATCTTGTGCTGGGCTTTTTCTGCTTGGTAGGCTTTTTATTACTGATTATATTTTGGAATTCATCTTTGTTCTATTCAAGGATTCAGTTTCTTTCTGGTTCAATCTTCAGAGGTTGTATGTTTCCAGAAATTTATTCATTTTTCCTAGGCATACTTACTGAGTCTTACTTCTTTATCCAACTCGCTAGTGTATGCCTTTTAATTGACTCATTTAGCTCATTTACATTTAAGGTTAATATTGATACGTGTGAATTTGTTTTTGTCATCATGTTGTTAGTTGGTTACTATGCAGACTTGTTTGTGTCATTGCTTTATTATACCAATAGTGTATGTCCGTATTTATTTACTTTTTTTTTTTAGTTGCTGGTAATAGTCATTCTTTTCCATATTTAGCACTTATTTAAGGACCTCGTGTGAAGTATGTCTGTTAGTAATAAATTACCTTAGAACTTGTTTGTCTAAAAAGAATCTTATTTCTCCATCACTCAGAAATTTAGTTTGGCTGAATATGAAATCCTTGGTTGGAATTTCTTTTCTTTCAGAATGCTAGATATAGGTCTCTGTCTCTTTTTGCTTGTAGAGTTTCTGCTGAAAAATTCACTGTTAGACTGATAGGGTTCCCTTTATGAATGACCTGTTCCTTCTCTCCAGCTCCTTTAACATTTTTTCTTTCATGCAATCCTTGGAAAAATCTGAGGACTAAGTGTCTTGGCGATGGTCATCTTGTATATTATCTTGCAGAGGTTCTCTGTGTTTCCTAAATTGAATGTTGGCCTCTCTAGAATGTTTGGGGAAATTTTTATCTATAATATCTTCAAATATTTTCTTTTTATTATTATTATTATACTTTAAGTTCTAGGGTACATGTGCATAACGTGCAGGTTTCTTACATATGTATACTTGTGCCATGTTGCTGTGCTGCACCCATCAACTCGTCAGCACCCATCAACTCGTCATTTACATCAGGTATAACTCCCAATGCAATCCCTCCCCCCTCCCCCCTCCCCATGATAGGCCCCGGTGTGTGATGTTCCCCTTCCGAGTCCAAGTGATCTCATTGTTCAGTTCCCACCTATGAGTGAGAACATGCGGTGTTTGGTTTTCTGTTCTTGTGATAGTTTGCTAAGAATGATGGTTTCCAGCTGCATCCATGTCCCTACAAACGACACAAACTCATCCTTTTTTATGGCTGCGTAGTATTCCATGGTGTATATGTGCCACATTTTCTTAATCCAATCTGTCACTGATGGACATTTGGGTTGATTCCAAGTCTTTGCTACTGTGAATAGTGCCGCAATAAACATACGTGTGCATGTGTCTTTATAGCAGCAAGATTTATAATCCTTTGGGTATATACTCAGTAATGGGATGGCTGGGTCATATGGTACATCTAGTTCTAGATCCTTGAGGAATCGCCATACTGTTTTCCATAATGGTTGAACTAGTTTACAATCCCACCAACAGTGTAAAAGTGTTCCTATTTCTCCACATCCTCTCCAGCACCTGTTGTTTCCTGACTTTTTAATGATCGCCATTCTAACTGGTGTGAGATGGTATCTCATTGTGGTTTTGATTTGCATTTCTCTGATGGCCAGTGATGATGAGCATTTTTTCATGTGTCTGTTGGCTGTATGAATGTCTTCTTTTGAGAAATGTCTGTTCATATCCTTTGCCCACTTTTTGATGGGGTTGTTTGTTTTTTTCTTGTAAATTTGTTTCAGTTCTTTGTAGGTTCTGGATATTAGCCCTTTGTCAGATGAGTAGATTGCAAAAATTTTCTCCCAATCCGTAGGTTGCCTGTTCACTCTGATGGTAGTTTCTTTTGCTGTGCAGAAGCTCTTTAGTCTAATGAGATCCCATTTGTCAATTTTGGCTTTTGCTGCCGTTGCTTTTGGTGTTTTAGACATGAAGTCTTTGCCTATGCCTATGTCCTGAATGGTACTACCTAGGTTTTCCTCTAGGGTTTTTATGGTATTAGGTCTAACATTTAAGTCTCTAATCCATCGTGAATTAATTTTCGTATAAGGAGTAAGGAAAGGATCCAGTTTCAGCTTTCTACTTATGGCTAGCCAATTCTCCCAGCACCATTTATTAAATAGGGAATCCTTTCCCCATTTCTTGTTTCTCTCAGGTTTGTCAAAGATCAGATGGCTGTAGATGTGTGGTATTATTTCTGAGGGCTCTGTTCTGTTCCATTGGTCTATATCTCTGTTTTGGTACCAGTACCATGCTGTTTTGGTTACTGTAGCCTTGTAGTATAGTTTGAAGTCAGGTAGCGTGATGCCTCCAGCTTTGTTCTTTTGACTTAGGATTGTCTTGGAGATGCGGGCTCTTTTTTGGTTCCATATGAACTTTAAAGCAGTTTTTTCCAATTCTGTGAAGAAAGTCATTGGTAGCTTGATGGGGATGGCATTGAATCTATAAATAACCTTGGGCAGTATGGCCATTTTCACGATATTGATTCTTCCTATCCATGAGCATGGTATGTTCTTCCATTTGTTTGTGTCCTCTTTTATTTCACTGAGCAGTGGTTTGTAGTTCTCCTTGAAGAGGTCCTTTACATCCCTTGTCAGTTGGATTCCTAGATATTTTATTCTCTTTGAAGCAATTGTGAATGGAAGTTCATTCATGATTTGGCTCTCTGTTTGTCTGGTACTGGTGTATACGAATGCTTGTGATCTTTGCACAGTAATTTTGTATCCTGAGACTTTGCTGAAGTTGCTTATCAGCTTAAGGAGATTTTGGGCTGAGACAATGGGGTTTTCTAAATATACAATCATGTCATCTGCAAAGAGGGACAATTTGACTTCTTCTTTTCCTAACTGAATACCCTTGGTTTCTTTCTCTTGCTTGATTGCTCTAGCCAGAACTTCCAACACTATGTTGAATAGGAGTGGTGAGAGAGGGCATCCCTGTCTTGTGCCAGTTTTCAAGGGGAATTTTTCCACCATATAAACAGAACCAAAGACAAGAACCACATGATTATCTCAATAGATGCAGAAAAGGCTTTTGACAAAATTCAACAGCCATTCATGCTAAAAACGCTCAATAAATTCGGTATTGATGGAACGTACTTCAAAATAATAAGAGCTATTTATGACAAATCCACATCCAATATCATACTGAATGGGCAAAAACTGGAAAAAATCTTCAAATGTTTTCTAAGTTCCTTTCTTCCTCTCCCTTTCTTTCAGTCATGCCAATGTATCATAGAGTTGGTCTCTTTACATAATCCCATATTTCTCAATGTTTTATTTTTCTTTATTATTTTTTTCTGACTGAGTTTTTTGGTCAACCAGTCTCTGAGATTCTTTCTTTAGCTTGGTCAATTCTATGTTAATACATGTGAGTGTATTGTGAAATTCTACAGTGAGTTTTTTAGCTCTGTCACAGCAGTTTAGTTATTTCTTAAAATTGACTTTTCTTTTTCTTTCAGTTCCTGTGTTATTTTATAGTATGCCTTACATTCCTTAGATTAGATTTTTACTTTCACCTGATTATCAATGATCTTTGTTCCTGTTCATATACTGAATTATATTTTTGTTATTTCAACTCTTTCAGCCTAGTTGAGAACCATTGCTAGGGAACTAGTGAAGTCATTTGGAGGTAAGAAGGCACTATTGGCTTTTTGAGTTGCCAGAGTTCTTGCACTGATTCTTTCTCATCTGCACGATCTAATGTTCCTTCAGTCTTTGAATTTGCTGTCCCTTGAGTGTGGTTTTCTGCTTTTATCTTCTTTGTTGCCCTTGTATATTTGACTGTTGTATAAAGTGGATTCAGTCAACTGGTTTCATTTCTGGAAGATTTTAGAGGGCCAAGCCTCTGCTCAGTATTCCTGGGTTGTGTGCTTAATTATCGGGGTTTGGTACTGGGCCCTTAGCTTTGTCCTCTGCCCCCTTAAGATTAGAAACCTGCTGTGTTGAAGGGACTGAGGTATTCGTAGTCCACTAGCCACAACCCTCTGGTTGGTGGTGCCAGCAAAAACACTTCATTGAGGCAGTGGCAATGGTACTTACTCACCTGTGTGTACCAGCAGCCTGTCAATGTGTCAAATACTAACTAGCATATTTTGGTTTTATTCCCCTAGCTTTTGTTGGGTTTATTTTTTTTATTTGTTTTTTTAACGATTTATTTAAATTTGTGTCTACCTTACTCGAATTGATTTTTATTTCTTTTTTTTTTTTTTCACCTAATTGGTTGTTCTTCCAAAATTTTTCTTTCTGTAAGTGGTTATTTACTGTTTTCTGAAATGTATCAAAATATTAAACATGATTTCTAGCTAAGTTATTTTATCTTCTTTACCAAACTCCTTGATCTTACGTTCAATGAGATAAAAAGCTAAAAATAATTTTACTTCTTCATTCCTCTTAGCATAAGTTCCTAGTTTTGATTACTTGTTTATAGTTTTTAATTTTTTAATTGAATATTTTCTTCTCTCTGTTTCTTTTATCTTGAATTATTTATCAGTTATATTTTACATTCTTACTTTTAATCATTTTCCCCTCACATATGATTATATCTAGGCAAGACTCATTTCTCACCGAAATCTCCAGCACATTATTTTTCCCTGTAAGGAAGTGGGTTCTAAATTATTGTTTAGTTACAATCTTTTCTCATGCACTTTTTTCCCCAAATGTAGTACTAGGTGATATATTCTCTGAAATCTTGTATTTCCCCAAATATCTTTATTTTACCCTGGCAGAAAATGTCCTTTAGCTGAGTATGGAATTATTGGCTTGCAATTCTTTTTCTCAAATAGTCTGTGGGATGTTGCTTTAAAATTGGATGACACATTAAAATTAGAATCATCTGTAGAAATTCTTAATAGTATCATTCACTGATTTACCAGAGATTCTTATATGTTTGCTAAGAGTTTTGACTCATTGCTACTGTTTTTGGAGACCCTGGGGTTATTCTAATGTGCAAAGAGCTTTAAAACCATTGACTTAAAATAAGGTCTATATTTATTTCTTCAACTTTTAGCTTCTAGCTTTATAGACAAGTTTTATTACAATCAATTTATCCTGTCTTTTATTTCTTTTTTGCCTTTTATAATGTGATATATTCTTTCTATTTGGAAACTTTTTTCTTTATATATATATACACACTTCAGGTCTTTTTCTAGATGTGTCTTCTCTTTATCTTGTCAATAATATGGTCATGCCTTATTTATTTCTATTCATTTAAAACTTCTCCAACTCTGCATTCAGTCATAGCTAGCAATTTCCTATTCATAATGGCTTAATTGTAGTACTTGAGTAATAGTACTTACCCAATGTTACTTTAAATTACCATCATTTTGGTATCTCTTACGTTACAGTTCTAGAGGCAAAAATTTCAAAATCAGTTTCACTTTGCTGAGATCATGGTGTCAGTAGAGCCAGACTCTTTTCGGAGGTTCTGTAGAGAACTCACTTCTTGCCTCTCTGACCTTCTGGTCTTTTGGCATACCTTGATTTGTGGTTGCACCACTCTAATTATGCCTCTGTTGTCACATTGCCTTCCCCATTTCTATGTGTCAAATCTCCACTTCTTTCTATATATAAGGGGACAGATTATTGTATGTATGGCCCACCTAGACAACCCCTCCATCTCAAAACTGTAATCACATTTGGAAAGTCCTTTTTGTAACATTCACAGGTTCCAGGAGTTAGTACATGAATGTCTTTGTGGAGCCATTAATCTGTCTGCCACACCGTTCCATTACAATTATAGTCTTAATTATCATGTCAGAGTATGTAAACATATTTTAGATCTATAGATGCTACAAATAAGCATGCTTTTATGACATGATATTAATTAATGTATGTGATTAAAAAGGAAAATTATCCAATTTAGATAGCATTTTTTAAACATTTATAATTGAATCTGTAGTAGAGAACCAGTTGTCTATGGGAAGAAAATTATCCTCCCAATCTGTATACTAGAATAAGTGGCAAGAATTTACATTTACTTGAGCAAATTATTTGCTACTTGCTAATTAAGGCTTAACATATAATCTTTCTTTCGCGAAATAAATTGACAGTTTTTGTTGTAACTTTACCCCACCATCTATGAAGTTACTTCATGAGATGTTGTATGGATACGTGAAAGGTTAGTAACACATTTAAACATATTTTCTTCTAAGTGTGTGCATACCACTCATATTAGTAAAAGTGAAGTCTAACCTAACTGAGGTTTCAAAGTTTAGTGGCTTAAAGAAAATAAATTCTTATTGAGTTATTATGTACTAGGAAAAAAGAAGAAGTATTACTGTTATTGGCCTCACGTATAAAAGTATGAAAAGTAAATAAGATCATTAATACCTAAAATTATTTTACTTAAGTGAATTTACTATTATTTTTTTCAGCTGTTGAGTGTGTGTTGTACATTTGTGTATCCGTACTTTACGGAAACTACATTTTTTTCATGACTGTTCTATTTCCTGCTTTAACATGAAATCTAATCACATGGCGATTGAGCAAAATTTAAGCCAATAAACAGCATACACTGTTATTGGTTGTTAACATATTTATTTATTTTATTTTATTTTATTTTATTTTTTTGAGACGGAGTCTCCCTCTGTCGCCCAGGCTGGAGTGCAGTGGCCGGATCTCAGCTCACTGCAAGCTCCGCCTCCCAGCTTCACGCCATTCTCCTGCCTCAGCCTCCCAAGTAGCTGGGACTACAGGCACCCGCCACCTCGCCCGGCTAGTTTTTTTGTATTTTTTAGTAGAGACGGGGTTTCACCGTGTTAGCCAGGATGGTCTTGATCTCCTCACCTCGTGATCCACCCGTCTCGGCCTCCCAAAGTGCTGGGATTACAGGCTTGAGCCACCGCGCCCGGCCAACATATTTATAAAATATTTTATTTAAGTGGTAATTAAAACATAACATTAAACCATATTTCAGAGTTAGAAGAATCATCTTGAATTTCCTAAATCTCAGAAGTCTTTAAATCATTGGTAATTTCTGGGATTTTTAAGAGTTTTGATGTCTAGTCAGTATTCTTATGTAAATGATTAAGGAGTAGTCTTTTTTTTTCTGAAAGTTACATGATTTTTCACTCTCCTTCCCTCTCACCATGTGATGACACAGCAAGAAGACACTCACCAGATATTGGCACTTCAATATTGGACTTCCAAGTCTCCAGAAATATTTCAGCATCCCAATGTTTCCTGCAGCCTTAGTCCTCTGAGTCCAAGAAAAGACAATGATTTCCTGCATCCAATCCTGGAAACCACAGACCTCATACTTCCACATCCCAGGAATCCTTACTGGCATTCTCCAGTGTCCACCCAAAGTGCAACAGTAGCACAGTAAGAATGGTGTAGCACATCAAAAAGGCAGCTTGTGAGACCAAGAAATCCAAAATGTGTGCTTTCCATCGCCTGAGAGCTCCCTGTCTGGGGCTGTGAGAAACAACCCCTTCCCTATCAGTGGCACTAACTTTGTCTGTAGGCCTGTAAAAACAGAGTGACATCCTTGCCCTTCTGTGTATATCCCTGCAACAGGGATGACATGAGGCACCCAGAGCAGTGAGACTGAGAGCCGGCTATCTAAAATTAGAGGCAGTCACTCTGTGCCCACCAGCATATTGGCCTCCATGCTCAGACTCATGCATAGCGTGGACCCACCTCCCATCCCTCTACATATCATGACAGCAGCAGACACTGCAGCTGGCTGCATGTCTGGTGCCGTGGGTGCCAACCCCACATCAAAGCCACCTTCAATTCCAGTACATACTACTCAGTATCCAGAGAGTTTTCGTGCTACTACTACTGCCATTACCCATGTTTTGACAGCTGCCCAGGAACCTGAGCTTATGCATGTAGGTCACTGCTGCCACTACTGGCACCTCAGCAAACTACCTGGAGGCCCATGAATAGTCCCACTAACAGCAATTCCAGGATACATCACCCAAGCCCCCAAAACTACCACATTCAGCCCAACACTGCCACAACTCCATCCCAAAGAATGTCCGGCCCTCCACCATCCCCATCCTAAGCAAAACTTCATCATAGCCTTCACCAATAAACACAGCCTAAACTGCTAAAGAAGTCACAGGTTTTCCCTATGAAAGCAAATTTAAAAAAAAATTGAAAAGGTCACTGTTACAACAGATGTGTAGATATCAATGTGAGGACACAGGAAATATGAAAAAGCAAGGAAACATGACACCTCCATAGGAAAACAATAATTTCGCACTAACAGATTCCAACAAAAAGAAAAGCCCCCAAACCCCAGAAAAAGAATTCAAAGTTACGGACTACAGAAATTCAGTGAAATGCAAGAGAAGTCTGAAACAAAAATGCAGAAGGTAAAAACAATTCACGATATTAAGAAGAAACTTTCCAAATAGATAGATATCGTAAAAAATCAAACAGGGCCAGGCGTGGTGGCTTACGCCTGTAATCCCAGCACTTTGGGAGGCCAAGGCGGGCAAATCACGAGGTCAGGAGTTTGAGACCAGCCTGGCCAACATAGTGAAACCCCATCTGTACTAAAAATAGAAAATATTAGCCACGTGTAGTGACAGGTGCCTGTAATCACAGCTACTTGGGAGACTCAGGCAGGAGAATCACTTGAACCCGGGAAGTGGAGGTTGCAGTGAGCTGAGATCACGCCACTGTGCTCCAGCCCAGGCAAGAGAGTGAGACTCTGTCTCAAAAACAAAAACAAAAACAAAAACAAAAACAAAAACAAAAACAAAACAAAACAAAACAAAAATCAAACAGATACTCTATAATAAAGAATTCCTTGAATGAAATACAAAGTACACTTGAAAGCTTCGACAACAGACTACACAAAACAGAGGAAGAATTTCACATCCTGAGGACAGTATTTTGAAGAACCTAGTCAAATAAAAATAAAGAAAAAAGTGTAAAAAGAATTAACAAAGCTTTTGTGATAAATGGGACACCATAAAGCAATCAAATATAGGAATTATTGGTCGGCAAAGGTGAAGATAAAATGTAAGTGCTTGAAAAAATCTATTGAATGAAATAACAGATGAAAACTTTTGAAGTCTAGCAAGAAATTTAGACATCTAGATACAAGAGGTCCAGTGATCTCCAGACAGATGTAATACCAAAAGGTCTTGTACACTACAGATTGTAATCAGATTGTCTAAAGTCAATGACAAACAGATAATTCTAAAAACAACAAAAGAGAAGGATCTAGTCACCTGTAAAGGGTCTCCATCTTACTAACAGTGTACTATTCCACTGAAAATTTATAGGCAAAAGAAAGTGGGCTGATATTCTCAAAGCACTGAAAGAAAAATAAATGCCACAAAAGATACTATGCCATGGAAGGTATAGATATTTTCTATGTATCACTTGCACCTACATATTCATAGTTTCCCCTGTTATCAACATTCTCCCCCATATAGTACATTTGTTAAAATTGATTAACCTACATTGACACACCATTATCACTCAAAATCCACAGTTTGTACCCACTCTTGGTGTTGTACTTTCTATGAGTTTAGACAAATATAATATGTATTTATCTGGTATAATAGTGTCATATTAAAAATCCTTTGTGTTCTGCTTATTTATTCCTTCCTCCCTCTAACCCTTAGCAACTGTGGATCCATTTACTGTATCCATAGAATTACCTTTTTGAGAATGCCATATATTTGGAATTGGATGACATATAGCCTCTATAGGTAGACCACTTTCACCTAATAATACACATTTTGTATTCCTCCATGTCTTTTTATGGTTTGATAGCTCATTTCATTTTAGTGCTAAATAATATTCCATTGCCTAGATACACCACACCTACTGAAGGACACATTGGTTGTCTTCAAGTTTTGGTAATTATAAATAAAGCTGTTATAAACAATCACATGCAGGTTTGTGTAGACATAAGTTTTCACCTTTTTCGGGTAGGTATCAAAGAGTAAGACATCTGTGTCATATGATAAGAGTATGTTTAGTTTTGTAGAAAGTTGCCAAACTATCTTCTGAGATCACTGTAGTATTTTACATTCATACTAGCAATGAATGAGAGTTCCAGATGCTCCACATGATCACAAGCTTTTTTCCTGGTATAATCAGGGATGTGGGCTCAAAATTTGCCCTTGCAAACTTACATAACATGGTAGAAGAATAGCCTGATTTGAATCCTCAGAACTCTTCCAGGATTGAATATCTCCAACAGTTAGTAATAGCCAGTTTTCATGGAGTTTTGTAATAAGTCAACTTGCAAGGTATCAATCTAGGACAAGTTAATATTTATATAACCATACCATATAAGGCCATTGTGAAAATTAAAAACGTTATATGAAGAATGCTAAATAAAAGTCATTAAAACAGTTCCTGGTGAATATTAAGAGTATGTAAGTTCTAACTAGTTGTAGCAGTAATATTAGTACTTGTAGCAGCAGCAGCAGTAGTAATTCCTAGCACCTTAGGCTATGCAAAAGTCCTGTGTCTTTTGCAACTATAAAAAAACGATCTTGGCTGGGCACAGTGGCTCAGGCCTGTAATCCCAGCACTTTGGTAGGCCGGGGCGAGTGGATCACCTGAGGTCAGGAGTTCAAGACCAGCCTGGCCAACATGGAGAAACCCCGTCTCTACTAAACAAAATACAAAACTAGCCGGGCCTGGTGGCACATGCCTATGTAATCCCAGCCACTTGGGAGGCTGAGGCAGGAGAATCACTTGAACCTGGGAGACGAAGGTTGTGGTAAGCCGAGATCACGCCATTGCACTCCAGCCTGGACAACAAGAGGGAAACTCCATCTCAAAGAAAGAAAAATAAAAGGATCTTCTGCTTAGTGGTCCACCTCAGAGATACCTGTGCATCCCAACCTACCTGCTTGTTTCAGATGAACAGTTTTGATTAATTGTCCACGACATGTTTGGAGAACGGGAGCATTTGCTGAGGCTCACTTTCTATTTTGAAGAGTTTTGCTTTTTTTTTTTTCCCCCCTGAAGTCTTACTATCTTCATGTGGCGCTCCTGTGAAAAGTTTATTTGTCCCCTAAAAACCTGGATGTTCTAAATACTTGATTTTATCTACATGGAGAATGTTTTTCTTTCTGTTGCTGTTGAAAGCACTCCTTTCTGTTTTTCGTCCAAGACACTTACCATCAATGAAATAATCATAGGGCACTACAAACTCTACTATTCAGTCCCCGCTTTAAAAACATTCTGAAAGCATTTTTTTGCTTCATGAATTAATAAGGCACTGGCTCTCAGCAAGTAAGAAGTGTGTACGTGTGTGTGTGTGTGTGTGTATGCCTGCACATCCACACACACACAGTCTTAAAAAGGAAAGCTATTGACATTTTATTATAGAATATGTATAAATAGCATATGCTAATTTTAAATGAGCATCATAAAGAAATTTCTTAATGTTAAAATAAATTCACTAGGTGATATGTTCGTTCTCTGGGTAAAGAAAGAATACATATGATGTTAGTTAAGAGATTACAAGATTATAAAGAATAGAAAAAAACAAAGTCTAAAGCATAAAATAAGAGTGCATAAAATTTGATATACAAATAGAATTTAGAATTTTAAAGCTCTAAAAAATATCTTTGAACATAGTAATGAGACACCTTGTGTTGGTTAATGATTTGAGTCAGAAGGGACCTGGTGGATATTGCCAATGACATTATAATCAAGCAAAAGGAAAATTTCTAAGTAACAACATTTCCATATTAAATGAAATCATTCATGTTTTCTAAAAATTTTCTATTTACTAAAAGAAAGACAAATCAAAACGTAATTGGCTGATATAAGGACAAAGAATAAATGACACTGCCACTGACATAATAAATGACAGAAAAGATGGCTGTCATTCAGGGTGCATATTAAAATGAGCAAGTTGTCAGCAAGAAACAGTAATGCAAGAATTCTTCTGCCACAAAAGAACCCAAAATTAACTCCTGATTAACTCTTGCCTATAATAAAATATCATAAAATGAATTGAATAGCCTTAAAATTTATTTCTCACAAATCACTAACATATGTGTTCAGATGATGTCCCAAAGGGAAGAAGTTTAAGAGTGTGGGATATTCAATAGTTCTCCTTTGGAGATGAGTTCATTTTATAATGAAAGATGAATATCCTTCACTTTTGAAAGTTTCCATCAAAAACCCCGCATTTTAACTATAGTGTCATGTGGACTACCAATAGGGATTGGATCTAGGCATTCCTCCATGCAACAATCATTGTCTTAACCAATCCTGCTTCACAGATTTTGTACTGACTGTTTTTGCAATGAGTAGTTCCTATTGTAACTAATATAATGTCTTCATTAAAAAATATTGTGTTAATTGTGTCTGATACTTGTCCTCATGAATAATAGACATAATTTAATTACCCAGGGGTTCACAAAAAATATTTTGCATTAAAAATTATTTTGTAAATATTCAGAATCACTATCCAGTTTTTATATACCTTATCTCTCAATTTTCTGTGCATTTTATATTAATGTAGGATAAATTTATTTTACTATTACGGAATTTAAAGCAACATAAGGGAGCCACTCATAAGTGGAAGAATAACTTTCATGTCCAAATCTCCTTTGTTTATCTGAAAAAGATTTGCTACTAAAATAAATCTTATTTATTTCTCTAATCCACAGACAAATTAAATCATTAGATAGAATTTAATTGTTTAAGGGGATTTTTTAAAATTAGAATTTGTATACACATTTTGTTCTATATCAGAGATTTGTGTATTATTTCTAATTTATGACCATAGCTAACACTTTTTGCATACTCTTAATTTGCAGACACTGTACTAAATGCTACATATGCATCTGGACATGAAGACCTCTCTAAGACTGGTTCTACTCTTGTCTTCACTTCAAGGATGAGACAACTCAACCTTAGAAAGGTAGAGGTATTTGGCAGGGTGCGGTGGCTCAGGCCTGTAATCCCAGCACTTTGGGAGGTCGAGGCGGGCGGATCACGAAGTCAGGGGATCGAGACCATCCTGGCTAACACAGTGAAACCCCGTCTCTACTAAAAGGTACAAAAAATTAGCCGGGCGTTGTGGCAGGCACCTGTAGTCCCACCTAGTTTGGAGGCTGAGGCAGGAGAATAGCCTGAACCCAGGAGGCGGAGCTTGCAGTGAGCCAAGATTGCGCCACTCCACTCCAGCCTGGGCAACATAGCGAGACTCCATCGCTAAATAAATAAATAAATAAATACAGGTAGAGATAGTTGGCCTACATCACATTACTCAAAAGTTATGAGCTAAGAATCACTCTATCTGACATCAGAAACCAAGAAGAACTGTTTTGTAAATATAGTGTTACTTTCTTTATTGAATTTCCAGGGAAGATTATGACTTCCATGGGCTATCCCTACTCACAAATTGACTACTCCTTTTCTTCTATTCTTTCCTTTACCAAGAGCACACATACCAGCTTACAGACTTCTGAAGAGATGCTTAAAGTCCTTTTACATTCAATCAATGCACAAAATGTCCCTGGAAAATTATCCTCTCATAAATTGGCCATAATGTAATAAGCTTAAATCATGCAGGACGCTAAATACTATAAACCATTTTTTATCACCTAAATAAAGTATAGGTAAATATTTATTATATTTGAAAAGTGTGTGCTTTTCTATTTTGGTAAATAGGAATGGTGTGAAAATTAATTTATTCTTATTTTTAGATGCTGTGTTCTAATACCTCGTTGGGTTTAACTCCTATCAATTATCCCCATTAAATAACTTTACATCTTATTTCCATTTCATGTGAAATATTCACATATGTTCACATATACTTACTGCAATTATTTCAGAATGCTTTTTAATATTTTAGCACTCCTCATAAATTTGTCTTTGTTTTGTTTATCTGTTATTTTTATGACCTGGAAAGTTTTCTTATTTCACATTTAACCCATTTGTTTTTCCTTTTAAGAAATTTCAAATGTATATAAAACTTAAGACATAAGAGCATAATGAGCACACATTTCTCTATCATTTAGCTTCATTTTATAAACATACAACCATTTATCATGCATAATATTTATGTCTGTATCTCTAAAGGAGAAGACTTCTTTTAAAATATATTTAGAATCCTGTGATACTATTACACATAATTTTAGTAATTAATTTTATATGATTATTTCATTTTATCAATACCTTTTCATTTATTTTGAAATATTGAGTCAAAATTTTAACTTTTGCAGTCACATGTTTCCATTGCTGATATTTATGTGAAATTTTTTACCCGAATTCTAAGTTGGAGAGATGTTTTGGGACAGTTCTTCTGCCTTAATAGTTCTAGATCTTGCTCTTCTCTTACTTTCATAAGCAATATAAAAAAATATGGTCTTATTCTTGTGAGAATTTCCTCTAAGTCCCCTTCTCTTCTTTTAGCTGTCTCATCTCTTTTCCTTTCCTCTATTTTCCCTGTGGTGCCAATCTGGTCTTAGCTCTCAATAATGTTTCCTCACTGTGAGGTTTTGTCCTGGTTAGAAATTCTTGTTTCTTAAAGAATTTATAGGACCCCAGCTTTCTCAAGCCTTTTCAGTATTTGCCATGAATCTCACAAATGGGAGTACTGTAGTTCTTCTATTCTCTACATGCTGTTGACCCATTGTTTTCCCCTATACAATTTCCAAAATGTACTTGTTGTTTATTTATTGGTGTTCCTGTTTTCACATTGATCAGATGGCCTTTGCTTCCGTCCACTTTTCTCAAACAGATTCTGATACCTTGTGGATCACAAAGCAGTGTTTTCTTTCTATCCACTTATATTTGTGGGTTCTTGGATATACATTTTCACTTGGTACTATTGTAAAAGTAATTGTTTTTTTGTTGTTGTTTTATTGGCTTATATACTTTGACATCATTCACCACCAATTTCTTATTTCCCACTTTCAACTGAATGATAGTTTAGCTGAGCATAAAATTTAGACTACTAGATTTTGTGTGATTTGATTGGTCTAAGGATTCTAAAGATATCTGTTATCTGGTGTCTGTTGTTGTTAGTGAAAATATGTTAACTCTGTTTTCATAATTTTATTTTCTCAATATTTAATAAATGAGATACAAAAGGAACACAAAACTATTAACCATTTTAATAGCATGCTTAGAGTTTCATTTAAAAATTAACTATAGTATTTCTTTATTTAAAATTTTCACATAATGCAATATTTTTATTGTTTAAAGAAATCATTTATGTTTTCTTCTGGCTATACCATTTCGGAAATAAATTTTGTATATACCAGGAAGAAGTGAATGATGAGTTCCAACATGCCGAACTTAGAAATCAGGAGATAAGTTTTTGTCTTTGCTATTAATTAGGTAGATCATTTTGGAATAATCACTTAATTATTATTTGTTAGTATACTATATCTTTCACAGGGCTAGTAATGTATTATCCCTACCTTGGAGGAGGCTTAGAAAGACAGTATTACCCTTTAAATATGTAAAGAGAAAAAAATAGCTCTATCAATTTGAACATTATTTGAACATTTGAATTTTTTAAATAATATAAAAGGATGAAAATGTCATAACATTTACCTGAAAATAAATAAATATCATAGTGTAATTATGTGCATATATAGACATATAAAAATCTGAAATATAGCTTTTTCAATGTTAGATACATTTGAGGAGAAAAAAAGATACAACGTTTTGATTGCACATTATTCAACATCAGTATAACTTCAAATATTTCTTGTATATTCCTATACAAATAACATAAGAAATAATTCTGCAAGTTGAAACATATTACATAAGATAAAATATAGAAAGTATAAAATATTATTTACCATATAGTAAAGTAGAAATAAGCATAGATATAGGAGAATACTCACTCATGAATGGGAATTGAACAATGGGAACGTATGGGCACAGGGAGGGGAACATCACACACCAGGCCCTGTTGGCGGGTAGGGAGCAAGGGGAGGGATAGCATTAGGAGAAATGCCTAATGGAGATGCAGATGACGGGTTGATGGGTGCCACAAGCCACCATGGCACATGTATACCTATGTAACAAACCTGCACGTTCTGCACAAGTTTCCCAGAACTTAAAATATAATTAAATAAATGAGTAATTATAAAAAAAGAAATAGGAGAATCATTATACTTATATTTTAAAAGGTGTCATATTTTCAGAGTCATATTCTTGATGTACTCATAAAACAACTAATCATATTTCCATTAATATGTAAGATAATATATGCCATTTGAAATTGCTTCAGAAACTATCATTGAAAGTTTCACTAAAATGAGAAATGTTTTTAAGCATATTCCTTTTATTTCTTATTTATCAATTGATTAACTTATTTACAATGTTAAGGTGAGAAATGATTTGACAGGTTCTTTTTTATTCATGTCATAGTGTTATATATTATCAATCATGGATGAGAAAGACAATAATTATTTTTAATAAGCTAATGATATAAAGTGTACTTCAATAAAATAAAATGTTAATAATTTACAGTAAATCTCTTGCATGTAGGAGTATTACTTCTGACAAATAAATCAATAAACACATGGGATATATCATTATGATTGCTTATGTAACTAGAACAAAACAGAAATATTCAATCTTTTTTTATTATCAAGTTTACATGTAAGAAAAACTTAGTCAAGCTTTCAAGCTTTATCTTTCTAGATTTTCATCTTATTTTCATTTGCAATGAGTGTATATTTCTAACCAACTTCTACACACACTAAATACACGCTCTCTTATGCTGGTTGCCACAACACTTTGCATCCGGATTCAGAGTTAAATATGTTAGCTTCATTTTCGTTAATTAGAACATTATCTCTAAGTACACAGCTTTTTTGGATGGTGTGAATAAAATAGACATAGAGAACAAGCTATTGATACATCAATATGCACATGTTAAAATGACTTGTTTCTAATTAAAATATATAGCTTATTTCTTAAAAGATACTAAATATATAAGTATTATATATCAAAAAATGAACAGACTATGCTCGAAAAATCTCAATGACATGTAATCATTTACTTTTATATTTCTTTTATATGTTAGTTATAATGATTCACATCTATTAGGTTATTAACTAATGTATTTATAACCAAGAATCAAACAATTTTATTGCTTATGTATAAAATGTTTCTTCCTGTGAACTTATATTTTAAAATCAGATTTCATTTTCTATAGTTAAAAATGTCCTAAGGTAAAGGATATTACATTTAAACATTTTTTGATCTTATATTTAAAGTGCAGATGATCACACTTACATACAACACAAGCAGGATAGCAAATCTATTATGTGTTATAAAGTCTATTTTTCATTATATACAATATGGTAAAGTTGCAAATGGAACCAAAACTTCACCTCAAAACAGCTAAACACATATACATAAAAATTTGTTTATCTTTTCCTGTCTGTTCAACAAAGTATTTGTCAGAGGACAATATGATGCCTCTTGCTTAGACATTGCATTCCAGGAGTTTTGTAGAAGCTGTTTTTAAAATGAGGGTTCTAATTCTTTTGTTGCAAATAGATTCAGTGTCTGCTTTGTGCATAGACCTACCTAAGGCATGCAGGGGAGGCCAGTTCTGCCACTCCAGGTATCTTTGTGATAGAAGATATATCCTTTTTAATATTTAAATATTTTATTACAAGCCAGAAAATAAATCCAACACAGAAAAGTGAGGCAAAGTGCCGTGAGAATACAAATAACAAAAAAGGTAGGTTTAGGGTTGATAAAGGCTTGGAGTGGGAGGCATTAGAAAACTTCAATTAAGTAGTTTTATTAATTTTTCTTTATCAGTGCTAAGAAAATATAGTGGTTTTGTCAAATTTTATTTCTTATTTTCTGTCACAGAATTTTCTAGAAAATAGAACATTCTTCAGGGAATTTTTTAAGTTAAAAACAAATAATTAGGCATTTGGAGTAAGATGGTTGAGTAGAAGGCTCCAGCAATTGTCCTCCCACTCCCTCAGTGACACCAGATTGAACAACTATCCACACAAAAAATACTTTCATAAGAACCAAAATTCAAGAGAGCAATCACCTTACCTGGTTTTAACATTGTATTAAGGAAAAGGCACTGAAGAGGGTAGGGGAGACAGTCTTGAATTGCCTACATTACGAACCTACAGCAATTTGGCCAGGAGTAGCCACATGGCATGGACAGATAATATGTTAGCTTGGAAAAGGAAGAGTGCGGTGGTTGTGGAACTTTGTCTTGGAACTTAGTGTGGCGCTGTCACAGCAGAAAGCAAACTCAAGAAGAACTCAGCCAGCATCCACAGAGGGAGCATTTAGACCAACTCTAGCCAGAAGAGAATTGCCCATCTCAGTGGTCAGAACTTGAGTTCCAGAAAGCCCTTCCACTGTGGGCTAAAGTGATCTAGTGTCCTAAATAAATGAAAAAGGTTGTCTACTGCCACAAGGACTGCAATTTCTGGGTAAGCCCTGGTACTGTGCTGGTCTCAGAGCCAGTGATTTGGAGTACACGTGATATAGTAAGACACCAGCTGGTGCAGCCAGATGAGTGCTTGTGCCATTCCTCAGCCAACTCCAGGGAGCACAGCATGCAGCTCCAGGAGAGACTACTTCCTTCCACTTAAGAAGGGGAAAGGGAGGAGGAGAGAGGACTTTGTCTTGCAACTTAGATACCAGTACAGCCCACAGTAGGATAGGGCATCAGGCAGAGTCCTAAAGCCCATGTTCTAGACTCTAGCTCCTGGATATTTCGGTACACACTCTGGGCTAGAAGGGAACCTGTTGCCCTAAAGGGAAGGACTGTGTCTTGGTAGAATTTCTCACCTGCTCACTAAAGAGCCCTTGGGCTTTCAAAAATAAGCAGTGGTAGCCAGGCAGTACTTAACTATGTGTCTTGGGTGAGACTCAGAGCCATGCTGGATTTAGGTGTGACCCAACACATTCCCAGCTGCAGTGACTAAGTGGAGAGACCCCTTATACTTGAGGAAAGAAGAGGGAAGAGTGAAGGGGACTCTGTCTTGAAGCTTGGGCATGAGCTTGGCCACAGTGAGACAGAGCAGGAAGCACATTCCTGGCATCTGTGATTGTGGGCTTTGACTCCTGGATGGCATTTCTGTACATGCTCTGGGCCAGAGGGCAGCTTATTACACTGAGAAGAGAGAATCAAGATGGGAAGTGTTCATCACAAACTGACCGAAGAGCCCTTAGGCCTTGGGTGAACATCAGTAGTAGCAAGGAAGTAGTCACTGTGGGCCTGGGTCAGTAGGGGCTGCAGAGAGTGATGCGTCTGCTTGAGGAAATGGGAAGGATTAGTAGAAAGAACTTTGTCTCGTGACTGGGGAGCCAACTCAGTCACAATAGAATAGAGCACCAGGTAGATTCCTAAATATCCCAAGTCTAGGCCCTGGTTCCCAGATGGCATCCCTGGTCCTGCCTGACACCAGAGGGAACTTGCCACCTGAACGGAAGAACAAAAGCCTGGCTGTATTTGCAACCTGATTATAGAGCCCTTGGGCATTAAATGAACATAGGCGGTAGTGAGTCAGTGGTCACTATGGGCCTTTGATGAGATCCAGTATTGTGCTGGCTTTGGGTCCAACTCAGCACAGCCCCAGTGATGGTGGCCACAGGAAAGTTGGTGTAGTGTCCCTGCTTCCCCAGCTCTAGGCAGCACAGAACAAAGAAATAACTCCATTTCTTTGGGGGAAAGTAAGGGAAGAAAACAAGGGTCTCTGCCTGCTAATTAAGAAAATTATTCCAGATCTTACACAAGACCACCAGGAGAATATCTCTATAAGTCTACAAGAATTATAGCATTACTGGGCTTGGGCCCCCCTAACACAGATATGGCTGCAATGACCAAAGACTTAGATTGTATAACTCAATTCCCTTTGAATACCTGGAAAGCCTTCCCAAGAAGGATGGGTACAAACATGACCAGACTGTGAAGCCTACAATAAATACCTAACTCTTTAAAGTCCAGGCACCCATAAACATCCACAATCATTAAGATCATCCAGGAAAACATGACCTCACCAAACAAACTAAAAAAGTCACCAGAAACAAATCCTACAGAGACAGAGATATTTGACCTTTTGGACAGCGAAATCAAAGTAGCTATTTTGAGGAAACTCAACAAAATTCAAGATAACACAGATGAGAAATTCAGTCTTATCAGATAAATGTAACAAAGAGGTGAAATAATTTTAAAATATCAAGCAGACATTCTGGAGCTGAAAAACACAATTGATATACTGAAGAATGCATCAGAGTTTCTCAGTAGCAAAATCAAGCAGAATAAAGAATTAGAGAGATTGAAACAGGCTACCAAAAAATATGCAGTCAGAGGAGACAAAAGAAAATAATAAAAAAGTCTGAAGTATGCCTACAAGATCTAAAAAATGGCCTTAAAAAGTCAAATCTAAGAGTTGTTACCTTAAAGAGGAAGCAGAGAGAGAGAGAGATCAGGGTAGAAAATTTATCCAAAGAGATAATAACAAAGAGCCTCCCAAACCTAGAGAAACATCAATATTTATGTATATGAAGGTTATAAAACACCAAGCAGATTTAATTCAAATAAGACCACTTCAAGACACAAAATAATCAAACTCCCAAAGGTCAAGGACAAGGAAAGAATCCTAAAAGCAGCAAGATAAAAAGAAATAACATACAATGGAACTCCAATACATCTAAAAGCATATTTCTCAGTGCAAACCTTATAGGTCAGAAGAGAGTGATACGACATACTTATAATGATGAAGGAAATAAAAACATTTCATTCTGAAAAGTGTGTTCAATGAAAACACCCTTCAAACATGAAAGATAAAAAGAGCAGGGGCAGCTATAATTATATCAGACAAGTTGGATTTCAAGACAAAAACTATAAAATGGGACAAAAAGTTTATTTTATGCTTTAAAAAGTTGTCAGTTCAACAAGAGGATATAACAATTGCAAATATACATGCAGCCAATACTGGGACACCCATATATAAAAAGCAAATATTATTATATCTAAAGAGAGTGATAGACCCCAGTACAATAATAACCAGAGACTTCAACACTCCACTTTCAGCTTTGGACAAATGATTCAGACAGAAAATCAATGAATAAACCTCAGACTTCACCTGCACTCTAGACTAAATGGACCTAATAGATTTTTTTTTTTTTTTTGTTTGTTTTTTGTTTTTTGTTTTTGACGGAGTCTCGCTCTGTCACCCAGGCTGGAGTGCAGTGGTGCAATCTCGGCTCATTGCAAGCCCCACCTCCCAGGTTCACGCCATTCTCCTGCCTCAACCCCCCGAGTAGCTGGGACTACAGGCGCCCGCCACCACACCCGGCTAATTTTTTTTTTTTTTGTATTTTTAGTAGAGACGGGGTTTTTACCGTGTTAGGCAGGATGGTCTCAATCTCTTGACCCCGTGTTCCACCCGCCTCCGCTTCCCAAAGTGCTGGGATTACTGGCATGAGCCACCGTGCCCGGCCTAATGATCTTAATAGAGTGAGATGGGTAGTAGCTTCAGGATGGCTGAGAGGCATCAGATATTCACTGCATCAACAAAGAATAACCGATATAGCAAGCAGGCTTTATTCAAGCCACACCTTGAATAAAGCATCTACGATAGAACACTGTAATTTGATGGAGAAATGATAGAAAACTCCAGAGTCACAAAAGAAGAGGGAGGAGAAGCAGCTAGCTGGGACCAGATCGGCTGGGATCCGGGAGAGGACTCCCAGTGCAAGGAAAGGTTAAATGAGAGAGAATCCCAACAGTTAACATTCTCCCTCTGGCCCTGCAACCCTACCCATAGGAAAGCACCTAAAAACTCACAGGCCCTCATGCTAGTATAGGGAGATGCCTGGAGAACATGTGATGGTGTTGCTCCAGAGAGGGAGCTCACTCTGGGTCCCACGCATTCTCTGAGTTCATCTTCAGCACAGTTTTAAAGGAATGATTATATATAATATAGATTTCCAGGAATTGTTTGTAGTCTCACAGGAGGGTTTGATCTTCTATGCAATGTGGATAGATGACTTAAGTAATTTCATTTAAAGCAAAAAGACATTGTGTCTTCAGCTGATTTTGGATTATAAGCCAGTTTTTTTTTTTTTTCTGACCTCATCTCCTGAATTTTCTTTATTTCCGTGACATTTTTATCTGTAGAGAACTTTGATGCTTTTGTTCTCCTGGTTCTTGCAATTACTTGCCAGTTTGTCTAATTATTGTGCACTTAAGCCCTTGCTGTTT
This sequence comes from Macaca fascicularis, assembly GCF_037993035.2. NCBI lineage: Eukaryota > Metazoa > Chordata > Mammalia > Primates > Cercopithecidae > Macaca > Macaca fascicularis. Next base: position 77,196,905 of record NC_088376.1, read on the forward strand.
TCACCAGTTCATCACGGACCTGAAATCCTGCATGCAAAATCTTCTAAAGGGTTGGTTTAGTTGTATGCCTATAGAAAAAATTGTAATACGATTATATTTCTTACTTTTATGAGACTGTGACTTGTTAGTGTATGTTACACTAAGCGAATAGCTATTAATTATGTTATTGCTGTTATCATACAGACATTAGGCAATTCTGTATGGAATATGACTAAAGTGTAGAAAGAGCTCCCCTAAATGGATGGCAAGGTTTGGACTCAGGCTGATATGAGGTTCAAATCTCAGCTCTGTCATTGTTAGCATTCTTTATCTCTAACAATATTACATTATTTAATGAGCTGATAGTTTTAGAGTGCTTAGGACCTTACTTGTCATGACCAACTATTAGTAGTGCCTATTATTTACTTGTCAATTAGTTCATGTCTTCTGTTTACATTACTGTAACTGGTAGCTGAGTTCATGTAATTTTGACGATAGTAAAAATGATGCTAGTGAATATTGAAGGAATTGGAGAACTTTCTTTCCTTCCACTCTTCATGTTACATTATGAATAAGGATGAATGTATTTTCTGTAGTTGAAACTTCAAGGGAGCCTAATTTGTATAGTTACAGCTTAAAACGTATACTTTGATCTTTTGAAAGGTGTAAAGTCAAAACATCTAGGCCAGTGGTTATCAAGAGTGGTGTGTGGATACCCATAGCGGTCTCCAAGACTCTTTCAGGAGGTTTCCAAGGTCAAACTATTTTCAAAAGGCCACTTGGATGTTGTTTAATCTTTTCACTGTTTTTTTCATGAATATATAGTGGTGTTCTCCATATGCATGACATATGAGATTGCAATTGATGGAGCATAGAAGTAAATATGAGAATCCAGTTGTCATTTATGAAGTCAAATATTAAAAATATTTCTGGAAACATAAAACATTGCAACTCTTCTAATTTTTTCTAAAATAGTTATTTTCAATAATGTTATTAATGTTTACATATACTCTTAAAGTGAATTAATAAATACAGTTTAAACTTTATGTTAAGATTTCTAATATAGTAAGTATCAGTAAACAATCCATTCACAGGAACAAAGTTTTTTGTTGTTCTCATCTTTGTTAAGCTCAATCGTTTTTCAAGAATCTAAATAGGTCTAAAAATAAAATTTAAGTAGAAAATTTTTATTCAAGGGTTAACACTGGCTATTATTAAATTAAAACTTATGGCTAATCATAGTAAGAACAATTAAGGGAAAAGCAGAAAAGCAAGATAGTTCTCACAAATATGGATACCAGAGAAAGGAACAAGTGGAGATCAATGATGGAGAGACAGAATCTGATCTGCTCTACAACTCTGTTATTTTGGCAGGGTTGTAGCACCTGTAGAAATCTGGCAGCATTTAGATTTCTACCTTTTATGCTGCCACATTAATGCAAACAATTATCACTAGAAAGGCAGGAAATGCCATTGTTCAGTCTGCACAACCAATTTTCTGTTGTGAAGAAGAGTGTCTCTTTGTATTTAGTATTGGTTTACCGCACAAAATTATATTACTATATTTTAGACAGAGGACTTTGCATTATTTATCATACTTTTTCTCAATATTTTGGATACAGTTTATAGTTTAAAGCCTTCATTTTTAAAGTTATTATATATGCTTATATAATAATAAACTTGATAGCATGTTAATTTAAGCATATTTAAAAGGTAATATTCAAAGAGAAATATAATCATGACATATATTTGTTTTCTCATGTAAGCATTAGAGAGTTTTTTCTAGTTATGCACACTGAGCATAAGTGCAATTAAGTTATTTGTAAATAATAAAATTATTGTTTTATGATAAAATTGTAAGTTAAATCCAATCACTTGATGAAAGAAAATCTACCATTTTCTTTTGCAAATGATGATTCAATAATGACAAAGAGGGTTTATGTTGAATTACACTATTAACAAAGATATATTTATGTTATTATCTCATTAAATAAAATTATAAAGGCAGCAGAACAGACAAATAAATCATGATCTCAACTGTCTTTCAATGTTTCTGATCTTGGTGGCAAGATTTTTAGATACTGTTTCAAAAAATCCTATTTAGCTATTGACTTTTACTAATAAAAAAAAACAAGAGGTCAAGTTAGTTACATTATTATAAATAATATTATCTAGCTTTAATCTTACCTAATTTCAAAAATCAAATATGAAGCAAGAACTACTGCCTTTATAGATGATAGTATTTGGTTAGGTAACTATACAAGAATGTTCCAACATGTGGTATATAATGATGCAATTTTAAAATGTTTATTTCATATAATAAACATGTACTTATAAAATTTTGTATAGTACAGAAAATTCTAATTAAGCAAAATCACTTAAAACCTATCATATCAAGATGCCCAATTTCCTGAATACTGTGGTGAAGTCTATTAATTTAGGGAACATTTAACTTTAAAACTGTAAATCAGGTTTTCTCATGTCAATGTTCAACCTGAGGAGTACATGGGATTTAAGACTCACCATACAGTTATTAACTACTGTTACCTTCATTAACTTTCTTTACACAAATTCATCAAAGGCAATACCATTCTTTTCAGCATTAATTGACCTTACTTGCTTACCAAATTCTTGTTAAAAAAAATTCCCAGAAGTTCTTGCTTAACAAAACTTTTGCTTTAAAAATTCTTTGGAGTTTATTTTTCAGTAAACCACTTAAACTATTGATCTATTTCTATGAATTGGAGCTCTATTGCAATATGGTAAAAACAAGAACTGTGATTTAAGTAATGTATACATATTTGTCACGAAAATATGTTCTGGTAAAATAGAGCAAATATAGGAAATTCAAATTAGTTGGATCTTGTAATGAACAAAATACGCCAAGACATGGGGGAAGGATTGTGAGTAGAGAGTGTATGTGATTCAGCTAAGGGGACATAGCAGTCAGTTCAAACAGATGACTGCCTATGGCAATGCAAGCTCGATATTGCCATTGCCAAATACTCTCATTTATCAAGAAAAGTGGAAAATCTAGATTTTTATATGGAATCTTACATTTTATATATTTTGGCACAAACAAAAATACAAAACAACTACTTTGTGCTTCAGAGGGCATGTATCTTCCACTAAGGCACCTGGCAGTGACATCTGGTTTAATTAAGTGTTTACCATTGAGTGAATATTAATTAACATTACAATGTTTGTAGGGTGCAACTTTAGAGATAAAACATTGCAATTATATTTGAAGTGTTTATTTCCAAAATAATTTTAAGTCTTCTTTCTCTTAAAAGCAAACAACAAAATCCTACCTGCAGACTGCTTCATTAAACCTTTCCTTATTATTACACTTCTGTAAATTTACTTGTAGAAACAGGGTCCTAAACTAAGTTTTCTTAATATCTCTTATTCTTGAGTAATAGAAAAAAATACTACCTTCTTTTCAATTTAGGTCAGAAAAGAGAGGTAGTGGTCTACTATGTAGTTTCTGCCGGCATAGATTTTATAGATATAGATACAGGAAATTCTGAGATAGAAGGGAGTTATTTTTCATCCGTAGACTAATCGTATATGTGTTTATTTGATTATTTTTAATGTGTTTAGAATGTTTCATAAAGGTGAATTCTATCCAAATTTATCATTTTTAAATATATGTGCCTTGACATTTTTTCTTGAGTTTATTTACTGTTTATGTGAGTAAAGGAAGAATTATTTCTGAAAATAAAAGTTGAAGTGGCTGCAAGATGATAACTTATACACTTAGTGTCTAGTATATAGTTAGTTAACTGCTGAGCCTGTGCTCAACTGAAATAGGGTTTTCTCAAACCTTATCTCTTGTATGGTATCTGGCTACACAAAGGGTAGTTTTTACCACAGTTGCTCTTAGTCAGGTGGCAATTATTTAATTACATGACTAAGAAATATATGCACTGTTCCTTGCACTTATATTAGGAAATTGCTTATTTTATTGAGCCCTATTCTATAATATTTGAATACATGTAGAAATAAAGTCCTTCATGTTTGATTGAATGGACAAGATGTAGCTCTGAAGTCTTGTAAGGCATAGAGGTTGATTATTCTGGTTGTGGGGACAATGCATGAAGAGGCTTTGATCAAGCAAGAGTGGAGGGTAGGGGCGTATGCCAATGTAATAAATATCTTCCTGTGTATTTCCTAGATGTCTTATCCAAGCTTTTGTAAACCAGAGTGAAGAAGGTCCATGTGAATAATTAAGTATTTTAAATTAGAGTATGTAAATAATTAAGTAATTTAAATTAGAGTTTTTAAATTAAGTATTTTATAGTATTTCTAGAAACACTTTCAATATGTGAGTGAGAAATGTTAACTATTTTATTTAGATTCCAGTGTGGATTTAAGTTATAAAAATGTTTAGCAATATATTCACAGAAAATAGTATAGGGCATAAAAAAGGAGCGCTAGTCCTACCCCATATTTATATGGAACTTAATATATTTTAAATTCCATAGTCTGGAATTCTTTCTGGGAGATAAAATTTTTAAAACATAGTTATAGAAATAAAAATTAATAATAGTTAACATACACTGAAATAGAAGGAATATAACTAGTTAAAATTCATAAAAAACATAATTCATGAAATTAAAGTATGGTTTAAAAATTGAGCTTTCCTCTGACCAAGACATTACAAAAAGAAAATTGCTGTAATTTGTATGCTATGGGTTTCCAATAGAGCTTTCCTGACTCAGGTCCGATGACTAACAACTAGACTAATCTAAGTTTAATATGTCTTTGTTCATCCTTTATTAGTGGTGTGAAGAAGCACTAAAAATATCAAAAGTCAGGCAACAAGAGAGAGAAATATTATAATAATGTGCTGGTAATCTATATAAATAAAGAACTCTAAATATCTGAGACCATATAGGCTTTAATTATCTCATTCTTGAGAATTCTTCTCATGGAGTTTGAGTTTTAACCTACCTAGTAATCTAATGCTGTGTATAATTAAATAACTAACTCTGGGCAAATAACAGACCAAAAATACTATACTTAGTACACATTTGTTCAATCTTCAATTACTTGGAACTACAGAAAATTGTATTGCAATAATGTATTCAGCAGTAGTACAAACCCATTGCAGATTAATTTAATTGTCAAATTATCATAATTTTTAAGTGACTGTATTATGCTATATAGATAAGAAATGAAAATATATTTAGTAAACATATAAAATGATTAAACTAGTAAATAATTTTAATTTTCTTTTTAATAAAAGTACACTGTGAACTAACAAGTACAGTGGAAGAAACAATTTTAAATTCAGCCAAATTACAAAATAAATTATTCCTAAGACTTTTTAGCCTAAAGATGGAAACCAGTAGACTTGTTTACCCTTTTGCATGTGAAATTCTAATGAGTAATGACAACAGCTTCTAGGTAGATGATTCGAGTCTGTTAATAATGTTTGTGTCATACAGATGAAAAGGAAAGAGGGCAACTATAATTAGGAAAGCCATGCTGATCACTGGTTTGAAGATCAGCAGTACTTATCTGTTGGTCTTGGGATCAATGATTCTAAGACAACTTGACTACTGAGAGTACATGTGTTGTCAGACTAATTGGAGAAACTGGCATTGATGCAGCAAATGGGAGTGAACTAGAGCAACTTTAAAATGTCAACACTTCTATAAAACAGAGTTCTGGTTAAAAAAGAAAAAAATCCTTCATATTTGATAAATAGGAAGCATAATGATACTATGATTGATAGACTGCCCCTTACAGTTATAGGAGGAATGAGCAGGTATACAGCCTGTGGAATCATGGTGTGTCAGTTAATTTTCTTGAGATTATTGCCTCGCTGATAAAAAGGCAAACGAATATTTTCTTCTCAGGTTTGGAATGAGGATAAATTTTTGAAGAACATCAAAGTTATTCAAATTATATTTTTATAGGTTACACATTCTTCTGCCTATTCCGTGTTATGTGGGAAACATTTTAACTTGACACCAGAATATTTTCTCAGCACTTTATAGATAAGAATACCACCATGTGCATTCATGGAAATCGTAGCAAATTTTCTGGAAGGTTGATAGTTACTATTCCAGGGGTTCTGTAGACCAACATTTGGAAAATGTGGATATAAGCCCATACAAAGGTATTCCTTTATTTAAGGATTTTTCAGAGTCCCGTTCATATGCTGGTTTCTTTGAGATTCCAAGGTTCTGTGGGAAATAAAATCTGAAGGATCCCAAATATGCTTGACCACAGAACCTTTCATTCATGGAGTATTTTAAGGGATTGATATGCAAAGCTGACTCTGGAGTAGTTTTCAGAGGCCCATGTCCCAAAAAGCAGTTGTATTGTTTTGTGTAGTTTGTGATGAGGGACAAGGTTTATTAAGACAGTCTACATGGTTTTGTATCCTGTTTCCTCCACTTACCATGTGAGTCTCTCTTTAACCATAAGCTAATGATATTTTTCTTTTGTTATATTATGTCTATCTTGTTACATTATATATTATATATGTTATATTGAAATATGTAAAATTTTTCAAATAGCACTTAGTATAAAATGCATAGTACAGATTAGCAATTATTTTTAACCCATTTGAAAATAAAACCCTGGGTGAAGTATTGTGTTGCTTCTTTTTACTCACATATAGTTTTATGTAAATGCCAAGAATACCTTTTGTCATGAGAATCACTTGTCCAGTGATATTAAAACATATGTTTTACTTTTATTTTAAAAGCGCATGTTGAGCTCCCTCAATTGACAACATATTCAGAAACTCTACTCTCAAACTATCTTTTAGTCAGCTTCTAGCAAAGTTTGACTAAGAAAAGTGTATTTAGCAAAGATTGACTAACAAGCATTCTAGTTCTAGATTTTATGTTTTTCAATACTATGTTGTACTCCTTTTGTTCTAAGGGACTTCAAATTCATTGTGACATGGACAAAATGTTAATACTTATCCAGTGTTGAGCTTGCCAATTAAACAGAGTATAACATCAATGATCACAGGGAAAAAATACTAGAAAAAAAAGGAAGTAACCAAATATTTTTCATTACATAGCAGTAACTAAAAAAGCAGTAATTGAATAAAAAAAATTACAAAGTCTTTCTGAAAGATGATATCTCATGGTTATTATTTTTATTTCTCTGATAATTACTGATATTGAGTATGTTGTCTGGCACTTTTTGGCCATTTGTATTTCTACTTTCAAGAAATGTCTATTCAAAGCCCTTGCCTAGTTTTAAAATTGGGGTCTTATATTGCAATTGAGTTGTAGGAGTAATTTATATATATTTTTATTGAACCCTTAAAAGATCCACAGTGAGGCCGGCTGTGTTGACTCACACCTGTAATCCCAGCACTTTGGGCAGCCGCTAAAAAAAAAAAGAAAATACAAAAAAATAAAATTAGTGGGGCATGGTGGTGTTTGCCTGTAGTCCCAGCTACTCAGGAGGCTGAGCCAGGAGAGTGGCGTGAAGCCAGGAGGTAGAGTTTGCAGTGAGCCAAGATCGCACCATTGCATTTCAGCCCGGGTGACGGAGCGAGATGCCGTCTCAAAAAAAGATCCATAGTGTGCAAATCTTTTTTTCCTATTCTTTTTTTTTTTTTTTTTTTTTTTTTTTTTTTTTTTTTTTTGAGACAGAGTCTCGCTCTGTCGCCCAGGCTGGAGTGCAGTGGCGCGATCTCGGCTCACTGCAAGCTCCGCCTCCCGGGTTCACGCCATTCTCCTGCCTCAGCCTCCCGAGTAGCTGGGACTACAGGCGCCCACAACTGCGCCCGGCTAATTTTTTGTATTTTTAGTAGAGACGGGGTTTCACCGTGGTCTCGATCTCCTGACCTTGTGATCCGCCCGCCTCGGCCTCCCAAAGTGCTGGGATTACAGGCGTGAGCCACCACGCCCGGCCTTTTCCTATTCTTTAGGTGGCCTTTTCCCTATATTGATTGTTTGCTATGCAGAAACGCTTCAGTTTAATGCAGTCCCACTTATATATTTCTCCCTTTGTTGCTTGTGCTTTTGATGTCATATCCAAGAAATAATTGCCTAGAACAATTAAGCTTTTCCCTAGAGTGTTCCTTAAGGAGTTTTATAGTTTCAGGCATAATTATTAAATATTTAATGCATTTTGAGTTTATTTTTGTGTATGGCATAAGGATCCAATTTCATTTTTGCAAGTGGATATCCAGTTTTCCAAAAACCGTTTGTTGAAAAGACTATCATTTTCCTTTTGTGTATTCACCCTTTTAAAAGATCAGTTGACTGAATGTACATGAGTTTATTTCAAAACACACAAAAATATACTAGCAAATATGTGGAGAAATTGGAGCTTGTACACCATTGATAGGAATGTAAAATCTTGCAGCACTCGCAAAAACAGTATGGAGCTTCCTCAAAGTTAAAAACAGAATTACCATAAGATCTAAGAATCCCTACTCTGGGAATATTCCAAAATACTAAAGTCAGTTGATTTCAAAGAGATACATGCCCTGTTCATTGAATCAGTCATAGTAACCAAGATATGGAAACAACCTAAATGTCCATCAGTGGATGAATGAATAAACAAAATGTGGTATATACATAAATGGTGTATTATTAAGATTTAAAAAATAAAAACATCCTGCCATATGTAACAACATGTATGAACATGGAGGACAGTATTCTAGAATAAATAATGCATGATTACCCTCATACATTATATCTAAAATAGTCAAATTTATAGAAATAGAAGGTAGAATGATGGTAGCTAAGGACCAGGAGGAGAGGGAAATGGAGGTGTGTTAGTTTGGTTTCACATTGCTATGAAGGAATACCTGAGACTGAATAATTTATAAAGATAAGAGGTTTAATCGTGTCACTGTTCTACAGGCTATGGAGGAGGCATGGCAGCAATGTCTGCTCAGTTTCTGTTAAGGCCTCAGGGATTTTTTACTCATGGTAGAATGTAAAGCAGGAGCAGACATGTCACATAGCAAGAGAGGGAGACAGGGAGCAAGAAATGAGGAGGGAGGTCCCAGGCTCTTTGAACAACAAGCTCTCATGTGAAGCAACAGAGCAAGAACTTACTCATTAACATGAGGCAGGCACCAAGCTGTTCTTGAGCTATCTGCTCCTTGACCAAAACTCCCCACACTAGGTCCAGCTCCAACATTGGAGGTCATGTTTCAACATAAGGTGACGAACATCCAAATCACATCATTCTTTCTTGGACTCTCCAAATCTCATATGCTTCTTACATTGCAAAATCCAATTATCCCTTTCCACTAGTCCCTTAAAGTTTTCACTCCTTCCACTATCAACTCAAAAATCCAAATAAGTCTTTGTGACTCAAGACAAGTTTCTTCAACCTATAAGCCTGGAAATAAATAAATAAATAAATAAATAAATAAATAATTTACTTCCAAGATATAATGGTGGTACAGGCATTGTGTAAATATCGCCATTTAAAAAGCAAGAAATCAACTAAAAGAAAGGGACTACAGGCCCCAAACAAGTCTGAAACGCAACAGGGAAGACATTAACATTTTAAAGCTCCAAAATCATCTTCCTTGACTCCATTTCCTGCACCCAGGGCACACTAGTGAAATTAGTGGATCCCCAAAGCCTCTGGTATCCCCTCCCCATGTCTTTGCAGGGTACACCCCCATGGTGCTCTCAAGGGTTGGAATTTAGTGCCTGTGGCGTTTTCAGGTACAAGGTGTAAGTAGATTCCAGCGGATCTACTATCCTCAGATCTAGAGAGCAGCAGTCCGCTTCTCACAGCTCTACTAGGCAATGCCTTGGGAAGGGCTTTGTGTGTGGGGTCCATCCCCACATTTCCCCTCAGCACTACCCTAGTAGAATCTCTCTTTGGGGCTCTGCCCTTGCACTAAGCTGCTACCTGTGCACACAGGTTTTCTAGTGCATCCTTTGACATCTAGGGGGAAGCTGCCAGCCTTTTTCATGTTTGTATTCTGTGTGACCGCAGAGGTAGCACCATGTGGAAGCCACCAAGGCTTACAGCTTGTGTCCCCTAGCTGTATCTGGGGCCCTTCGAGCCGTGGCTGTAGCTGGAGCAGGTGGGATATGGGGAACACCTGTGAGAAGGGGGACACTGCACTCCAGACTCCAGAATGGTAGATCTTCCAAAGAGTAAAAACATTTCAAAGCAGCAAAGTATTTAAGAAGTTCTAAGGCTATTTCTAATAACCTATGCTCAGATGTAGGAGCAAATAATAAGTTGGAACTTATGTTAAAAAAAGGAAGCAGAGCATAAATGTTTGGAAAGCTTGTAGCCTGGCAATGTGAAAGAAAAGAAAAGCCCATTTTCAGAGCAGGAATTCAAGCAGGCTGCAGAAATTTGAATAACTAAAAAAAAGGTGAATACCCATAGCCAAGACAGTGGGAAAAAGGCCTATTCGGAGACCTAAGACCCAGCTCCTCCCATTACAGACACGGAGGCCTAGGAGGGCAGAATGATTTCCCAGGTCAGATGCAGGGCCCAGCTACCTTGTGCAGCCTTGGGACACTGCTCCCTGCAACCTGACTACTCCAGTTCCAGCAGTGACTCAAAGGGACTCAGGTATAGTTCAAGCCACTATTTCAGAGGGTACAAGCCCTAAGCCTTGGCAACTCCATGTGGTTTTAAACTTGCAGATATACAGTGTACAAGAGTTGAGGCTTGCGAGCCTCCACCTAGATTTTAGAGGATGTATGAAAAAGCCTGGATGTCCAGCTAGAAGCCAGTTACAGGGGCAGAGCCCTCGAGGGAAACCTCTACTAGGTTAGTGCAGAGGTGATATATGGAGTTGGAGCTCCCATACAGATTCCCTACAGGGACATTGCCTAGTGAAACTGTGAGGAGAAGGGCACCATTATCTAGATCTCAGAATGGTAGATCCAACAACAGCTTGCACCCTGAACTTGGAAAAGCCACAGGCACTCAATACAAGCATGTGAGAGAAGCCTTAGAGACTGAATGCTGCAAACTCACAGGGATGGATCTGCCCGAGGCGTTGGGAGCCCACCACTTACAGCAGTGTGCCCTGGGTGTGGAACATGGAATCACATGAGATTGTTTTGGAGCTCTAAGATTTAATAACTGCCCTGCTGGGTATTGAACTTGCATGGGGCCTGTTGCCCCTTTCTTTTGGCTCATTTCTCTCTTTTATAATGATAATATTTACCCAATGCTGGTACCCTGGTTGTATATTGGAAGTAAATAACTTGTTTTCATTGGATGGTCTCATAGGCAGAAGGAATTCATCTCCAGATGTATTCCTTTGGGATTTTGGGACTTTGAGTTAATGCCAAAATGAGTTAAGTCTTTAGAGGACTATTGAGAAGGTATAATTGCATCTTGCAATGTGAGAAGGACATGAGATTTTGGGGGACAGGGGTGGAGTGACATGGTTTGGATGTTTCACTCACATTTCATGTTAATTTGTAATATTCAGTGTTGGAAGTGGGGCCTGGTGGAAGGTTACTGGATCATAGGGTGAATTTCTCATGAGTGGTTTAACACCATCCCCTTGATGTCGTCCTCATGATAGTGAGTGAATTCTTGCAAAATCTGGTAGTTTACAAGTGTGTGACACCTCATGGGTTATGTCTCTGTTACTCCTGCTCCCACCCTGTGAGACACCTCTTCACACTTTTGCTTTCTGCCATGAAAGGAAACCTCCTTGAGGCCTCCACAGAAGCAGCAACCACTATGCTTTTTGTACATCCTGTGAACCATGAGACAATTACACTTCTTTTCCTTATAAGTTACTCAGTCTCAGGTATTTCTTCATAGAAATGAGAGAATGAACTATTACACTTCATCAGCATGAACTTCACTGTCCATACTTCTATCAGCATTTTTGTCACAACCATCTTACCAGTATCTAAGAAGTTCCAAGCTTTCCTGTTTTCTTCTGAGTCTTCCAAAGTCTTCCAACATCTTCCTGTTACCCAGTTCCAAAACCTCTTCTACATCTTCAGGTACCTTTATAGCAATGCACCCCTCCTTTGTACCAACTTTCTGTGTTAGTCCATTTTTACACTGCTATAAAGAAATACTTGAGATTAGGTAATTCATAAACAAAAGAGGTTTAATTGGATCGTGGTTCTGCAGGTTGGACAGGAGGCAAAGCGCTGGCATCTGCTTGCCTTCTGGTGAGGCCTCAGGAAGCTTTTATTAGGGGTGGAAGTTAAAGCAGGAGCAGGCATGTCACAAAGCAAAACAAGGATAAGAGGGAGGGAGTATGGGGTCTGGGGGAAGAGGTTCCAGGCTTTTTAAACAACCAATTCTCTTGTGAACCAACAGAGCAGGAACTCATTAACTACCACAGAGAGGACACTAAACCATTTATTAGGGAACTCACCCTCCCACTAGGCCTAAACACCTCCCATTAAACTCACCTTCAACACTAAAAGTCACATTTCAATATGAGATCTGGAGAGGGGACAAACATCCAAACCATATCAGAAGGAATTTATGTTCAATGGGTGTAAAGTTTTCGTTACACAATATTAATCTCTTTATTTTAGAGATGTTTTCTACAAAATTGTGCATGTAGTTAACAATACTGTATGGTACACTTAAAATTCAGTAAGAGGGTAGATCTCATGTTAAGTGTTATTACTATAGAAAAAAATTACTAAAAAATTGTTTACAGGCATGTCTGGAACAAAATTGTAGAAAAAACTAAGTTTACCTGAATTTTCTCTTCTTGATCTGTATCTTTAACAATAGCCTAGCCAGTTTGACAGCCCCAACATCATTGCCATGCCTGAATCTGCTGTATGAGATAGTGCGTTCTACTTTAGACTCCTCAGATTTAACTTCCTCCAGGCACTAATTCCTGTTAGATGATGAATTAATTAATGAATAATGAGTTTATGTACTTCTCTTTCTGGATCAAATAGGCACTTTATCATTATTGTTTAAGAAGTACTTTATTTAAAATAATTCTGGTGATAAGAATTCCAGAATTACAAGATATTTTGAAGGTGTGAAGTTTCTTTTATCGTCTCGAATTTAATAGAGCAATTTGAGCCAGTGAATGCTATGAAACAAGTATTGATAACTCAGAGTAATAATATCAATTTTAACGGTAACTGACCACTGAATGATATACAGATTAAACAAAACATAAGGAAATAGAAATCGATGGATATCAATTGATTGATGTTTACTTTCTGTTTAATCTGCATCTCAGATTTGATAAAAAGTTGGTTAAAGTAATTATATAATTAATGGGATATTTTAATGTAGAAAAAAAACTTTGACAAATTGTTTTTTTCTTAAAAATTAAAATATTACAACCTTAAGATTTGAAATGAGCACTAATGGATATTAGTGAAACTAATATCTCACTAATGGATATCCATTAGTGAGATATTAGGTGGGCACTAATGGATATTAGTGAAACTACTTCTACATAAACAAAAATCCACTTTATATTGTGTGATTGAAAGTAGTTATGTAGGTAACCTTTGGTTAAATATTACAGATAATGGGCTAAATTGTGTGATATTAATTTAATATATAAGTTAAAATTTACCTCATTGGTTCATCTAACCATTTATTCTACTTTTGCCCTCCAGCATAAAATGAGAATTATTCTTCTTCTTTTACATGACAGCCCTTAAAAACCATCTACACTTTGATGTTAGGATCAATGATTTTCAGACAACTTGAACAGAAAGACTGCATGTGTTGTCAAATAATTAAAGAAGTGGTTATTGTTGCATTGAATAGCAATGAACTTAAACAGTAGGAAAATATTAAGACTGATGATGTCCTTGTCTCACCCTCCAGGTCTTCTTTTCTGTTTGCTAAAGATATCTAATTCCAACAATCTTTATTTATATGACAGAGTTTATAATTTTTTCACCATTCTATATCACCTCTTTTATTTCAGCAGTTAGTACAATATTTTAGCAAACTCATTAAATTGTGCTACTCACACACACAGTTATGGTAAGTCTCATCCAAAGAGAATGATTCAGATTGCCTACTTTGAGGTCATGTGAATATAGTTGTCCTATGGTGAGATAATAACTAAAATAACTTTTTTCCAACATGGCTAATAAATTGTAAAATTGGTCAACTCATTTCATATTAGATGAAAGATATTATATTTCAGTTTATATTCATAATTTTATTTCTCATTTCATATTAGTTTTCTATTAAATAAAGATATTGGCTATATTAATTCTTTCATTCCATTTGTTGGCTAATTCCAACATAGCATCTTCCAATTAGATTGACCTGATTGGAATAATAAACTTTCAAAAAGTTACATAGTTAGTTCTAATTGAATCTATTTATTGTCAAATTTTTATTACCCAACTATTTTCACAAAGATAACATGCAAAATTGTGTCCAATGACCTACTGAACTCAAGATACAACAAAACCGTTATTTTTCCAGAAATCTTGAAGAAACTTTTGAGACCATAAATTTATTCTTCCCTAAAGCGGAGAGAATTACAGCAATGAAAAGATTTTAGGGTTTCAGGGGAGTGGGGAAAAGACAAAAAGATATATTATGTTAGATAAACTGATTTCTTCAAATTTTTTCTAGACCTGACTGTGATTTAATGCACACCTGTTCTACTATGGTTCTTGATACTTTGCCCAATTAACCTTACTTGATCCTTTGTTTGACTCCTCAACTCCCAAATTATCCATTTTGGTTTTTTCCTACTTTTGGCTCTTGGATCATGACCAAATATTTAGTTTCATGATTTGTCTTCCATGATATTTTTGTAGTAAAACTCTCTTTTGGACTGACTCCAGCCACAAAATTTGGTCCCCTTTCTTGATTCTCCTAACCTCTTCCTATGCTTGTTCTTGAGGAAATCTAACCGTATGTAGTTGTAACTACATATGATGCATTGGAATTCTTGTTTTGATATATTTTGAAGATAGTTTTAAAATACTAAATCAAATACATATCAACAGGTATAATATCAGAATTTTCGATATTTTGGCAGTGATTAGTAAAGGTATCTTCGTTTTTTATTTTTCCATAGGTTATTGGGGCACAGATGGTGTTGGTTACATGTGTAAATTCTTTAGTGGTAATTTGTGAGATTTTGGTGCACCCATCACCAGAGCAGTACACACTGCATTGCACCTTATTTGTAGTCTTTTATCCCTTGCCCCCTCCTATCCTTCCCCCCAAGTCCCCAAAGTCCATTGTATCATTCTTATGCCTTTGCATCCTCATAGCTTAGCTCCCACTTATCAGTGAGAACATCTGATGTTTGGTTTTCCATTCCTGAGTTACTTCACTTAGAGTAATAGTCTCCAGTCTCATCCAGGTTGCTGCGAATGCCATTAATTCATTCCTTTTTATGACTGAGAAGTATTACATCGTATGTGTATACCACAGCTTCTTTATCCACTTGTTGATTGATGGGCATTTGTGTTGGTTCCACAATTTTGCAGTTGGACATTGTACTACTATAAACATGTGTGCAAGTATCTTTTTCATCTAATGACTTATTTTTTCTACCCGGAGTATATATATCTTTTAGCTGGAGTGATTATCCAAGTTAATGTTATGCCAAACCTCTGTCATCATTGCTTACTAAATTCTAGTTTCTTTCCTAGTCACCCCTGGCACAAACACCTATTTAACTCCAGTATTATTTAAGAATTTTGAGACTGTTTGACTTAAGAAAATGCAGGGTGTTAATGTCTGTAGTCTATAAATTTTTGGGAGATGATAACTTCTATTTGATCTACTTCCAATCATTTCAACAAATGAAAGCATAATATAAAAGTTATTTAATTGCCAATGTTTTCTAAATTAAGGTATTGAAAATTATATATTACCAAGCCAATGAGGCTATCACTACAAGCATTTGTAAGAACTAATGGATAAGAAAACTGGGAAGAAATTGTTTTGGAACACTTATTTAAAGTAATATTTCTCAAATTTTATAATTACCCAGAATGCATGTTTAAAATATAATTTGGTACCTAAAATCAAAATTATTAAAAGATAATGTCAATGAATAAGCCTCATTAGTCAGATTTTAATAGTTCCCAAGTGATAACTGATTGCTGTTTATCAAAATGTGTGTTCTTGTGATTCAGTATTTTTATACATAAAAAGATCAACATGTGTAAAGAAATCAGAGTTGAATAAAGATCATTTAATTTATAAAGAACTAGAAGGAAAACAGCCTATAAAAGAAGACAAATATATTGATAGAGAGTTTTATTCTCAATATTAAAAATTAGGTAAGTATATACTCTGTGGCCCCAAGTAAATACTTTGGACACAGACTGAAATTAAGGCATTAAAAGTTGGTTACTTAGGGCGGAGCAAGATGGCCAAATAGGAACAGCTCCAGTCTCCAACTCCCAGCACGAGTGACACAGAAGACCGGTGATTTCTGCATTTTCAACTGAGGTACTGGGTTCATCTCACTGGGGAGTGCCGGACTATCGGTGCTGGTCAGCTGCTGCAGCCCAACCAGCGAGAGCTGAAGCAGGGCGAGGCATTGCCTCACCTGGGAAGCACAAGGGGGAAGGGAATCCCTTTTCCTAGCCAGGGGAACTGAGACACACAACACCTGGAAAATCGGGTAACTCCCACCCCAATACTGCGCTTTAAGCAAACAGGCACACCTGGAGATAATATCCCACACCTGGCCGGGAGGGTCCCACGCCCACGGAGCCTCCCTCATTGCTAGCAGAGCAGTCTGCGATCCCGCGGCAAGGCAGCAGCGAGGCTGGGGGAGGGGCGCTCGCCATTGCTGAGGCTTAAGTAGGTAAACAAAGCTGCTGGGAAGCTCGAACTGGGTGGAGCTCACAGCAGCTCAAGGAAACCTGCCTGTCTCTGTAGACTCCACCTCTGGGGACAGGGCAATAACAAACACAGCCGAAACCTCTGCAGACGCAAATGACTCTGTCTGACAGCTTTGAAGAGAGCAGTGGATCTCCCAACACGGAGGTTGAGATCTGAGAAGGCACAGACTCCCTGCTCAAGTGGGTCCCTGACCCCTGAGTAGCCTAACTGGGAGACATCCCCCACTAGGGGCAGTCTGACACCCCACACCTCACAGGGTGGAGTACACCCCTGAGAGGAAGCTTCCAAAGCAAGAATCAGACAGGTACACTCGCTGTTCAGAAATATTCTATCTTCTGCTGCCTCTGCTGCTGATACCCAGGCAAACAGGGTCTGGAGTGGACCTCAAGCAATCTCTAACAGACCTACAGCTGAGGGTCCTGACTGTTAGAAGGAAAACTATCAAGCAGGAAGGACACCTACACCAAAACCCCATCAGTACATCACCATCATCAAAGACCAGAGGCAAATAAAACCACAAAGATGGGGAAAAAGCAGGGCAGAAAAGCTGGAAATTCAAAAAATAAGAGCGCATCTCCCCCGGCAAAGGAGCGCAGCTCATCGCCAGCAATGGATCAAAGCTGGACGGAGAATGACTTTGACGAGATGAGAGAAGAAGGCTTCAGTCCATCAAATTTCTCAGAGCTAAAGGAGGAATTATGTACCCAGCACAAAGAAACTAAAAATCTTGAAAAAAAAGTGGAAGAATTGATGGCTAGAGTAATTAATGCAGAGAAGGTCATAAACGAAATGAAAGAGATGAAAACCATGACACGAGAAATACGTGACAAATGCACAAGCTTCAGTAACCGACTCAATCAACTGGAAGAAAGAGTATCTGCGATTGAGGATCAAATGAATGAAATGAAGTGAGAAGAGAAACCAAAAGAAAAAAGAAGAAAAAGAAATGAACAAAGCCTGCAAGAAGTATGGGATTATGTAAAAAGACCAAATCTACGTCTGATTGGGGTGCCTGAAAGTGAGGGGGAAAATGGAACCAAGTTGGAAAACACTCTTCAGGATATCATCCAGGAGAACTTCCCCAACCTAGTAGGGCAGGCCAACATTCAAATCCAGGAAATACAGAGAACGCCACAAAGATAATCCTCGAGAAGAGCAACTCCAAGACACATAATTGCCAGATTCACCAAAGTTGAAATGAAGGAAAAAATCTTAAGGGCAGCCAGAGAGAAAGGTCGGGTTACCCACAAAGGGAAGCCCATCAGACTAACAGCAGATCTCTCGGCAGAAACTCTACAAGCCAGAAGAGAGTGGGGGCCAATATTCAACATGCTTAAAGAAAAGAATTTTAAACCCAGAATTTCATATCCAGCCAAACTAAGTTTCATAAGTGAAGGAGAAATAAAATCCTTTACAGATAAGCAAATGCTTAGAGATTTTGTCACCACTAGGCCTGCCTTACAAGAGACCCTGAAGGAAGCACTCAACATGGAAAGGAACAACCGGTACCAGCCATTGCAAAAACATGCCAAAATGTAAAGACCATCAAGGCTAGGAAGAAACTGCATCAACTAACGAGCAAAATAACCAGTTAATATCATAATGGCAGGATCAAGTTCACACATAACAATCTTAACCTTAAATGTAAATGGACTAAATGCTCCAATTAAAAGACACAGACTGGCAAACTGGATAAAGAGTCAAGACCCATCAGTCTGCTGTATTCAGGAGACCCATCTCACACGCAGAGACATACATAGGCTCAAAATAAAGGGATGGAGGAAGACTTACCAAGCAAATGGAGAACAAAAAAAAGCAGGGGTTGCAATACTAGTCTCTGATAAAACAGACTTTAAACCATCAAAGATCAAAAGAGACAAAGACGGCCATTACATAATGGTAAAGGTATCAATTCAACAGGAAGAGCGAACTATCCTAAATATATATGCACCCAATACAGGAGCACCCAGATTCATAAAGCAAGTCCTTAGAGACTTACAAGGAGACTTAGACTCCCATACAATAATAATGGGAGACTTCAACACTCCACTGTCAACATTAGACAGATCAATGAGACAGAAAGTTAACAAAGATATCCAGGAATTGAACTCATCTCTGCAGCAAGCAGACCTAATAGACATCTATAGAACTCTCCACCCCAAATCAACAGAATATACATTCTTCTCAGCACCACATCGTACTTACTCTAAAATCGACCACGTAATTGGAAGTAAAGCACTCCTCAGCAAATGTACAAGAACAGAAATTATAACAAACTGTCTCTCAGACCACAGTGCAATCAAACTAGAACTCAGGACTAAGAAACTCAATCAAAACCGCTCAACTACATGGAAACTGAACAACCTGCTCCTGAATGACTACTGGGTACATAACGAAATGAAGGCAGAAATAAAGATGTTCTTTGAAACCAATGAGAACAAAGATACAACATACCAGAATCTCTGGGACACATTTAAAGCAGTGTGTAGAGGGAAATTTATAGCACTAAATGCCCACAAGAGAAAGCAGGAAAGATCTAAAATTGACACTCTAACATCACAATTAAAAGAACTAGAGAAGCAAGAGCAAACACATTCGAAAGCTAGCAGAAGGCTAGAAATAACTAAGATCAGAGCAGAACTGAAGGAGATAGAGACACAAAAAACTCTCCAAAAAATTAATGAATCCAGGAGTTGGTTTTTTGAAAACATCAACAAAATTGACAGACCACTAGCAAGACTAATAAAGAAGAAAAGAGAGAAGAATCAAATCGACGCAATTAAAAATGATAAAGGGGATATCACCACCGACCACACAGAAATACAAACTACCATCAGAGAATACTATAAACACCTCTACGCAAATAAACTGGAAAATCTAGAAGAAATGGATAATTTCCTGGACACTTACACTCTTCCAAGACTAAACCAGGAAGAAGTTGAATCCCTGAATAGACCAATAGCAGGCTCTGAAATTGAGGCAATAATTAATAGCCTACCAACCAAAAAAAGTCCAGGACCAGATGGATTCACAGCTGAATTCTACCTGAGGTACAAGGAGGAGTTGGTACCATTCCTTTTGAAACTATTCTAATCAATAGAAAAGAGGGAATCCTCCCTAACTCATTTTATGAGGCCAACATCATCCTGATACCAAAGCCTGGCAGAGACACAACAAAAAAAGAGAATTTGAGAGCAATATCCCTGGTGAACATCGATGCAAAAATCCTCAATAAAATACTGGCAAACCGGATTCAGCAACACATCAAAAAGCTTATCCACCATGATCAAGTGGGCTTCATCCCTGGGAAGCAAGGCTGGTTCAACATTCGCAAATCAATAAACATAATCCAGCATATAAACAGAACCAAAGACAAGAACCACATGATTATCTCAATAGATGCAGAAAAGGCTTTTGACAAAATTCAACAGCCCTTCATGCTAAAAACGCTCAATAAATTCGGTATTGATGGAACGTACCTCAAAATAATAACAGCTATTTATGACAAACCCACAGCCAATATCATACTGAATGGGCAAAAACTGGAAAAATTCCCTTTGAAAACTGGCACAAGACATGGATGCCCTCTCTCACCACTCCTATTCAACATAGTGTTGGAAGTTCTGGCTAGGGCAATTAGGCAAGAGAAAGAAATCAAGGGTATTCAGTTAGGAAAAGAAGAAGTCAAACTGTCCCTGTTTGCAGATGACATGATTGTATATTTAGAAAACCCCATTGTCTCAGCCCAAAATCTCCTTAAGCTGATAAGCAACTTCAGCAAAGTCTCAGGATACAAAATTAATGTGCAAACATCACAAGCATTCTTATACACCAGTAACAGACAAACAGAGAGCCAAATCAGGAATGAACTTCCATTCACAATTGCTTCAAAGAGAATAAAATACCTAGGAATCCAACTTACTAGGGATGTAAAGGACCTCTTCAAGGAGAACTACAAACCACTGCTCAGTGAAATAAAAGAGGACACAAACAAATGGAAGAACATACCATGCTCATGGATAGGAAGAATCATTATCATGAAAATGGCCATACTGCCCAAGGTAATTTACAGATTCAATGCCATCCCCATCAAGCTACCAATGAGTTTCTTCACAGAATTGGAAAAAACTGCTTTAAAGTTCATATGGAACCAAAAAAGAGCCCGCATCTCCAAGACAATCCTAAGTCAAAAGAACAAAGCTGGAGGCATCACGCTACCTGACTTCAAACTGTACTACAAGGCTACAGTAACCAAAACAGCATGGTACTGGTACCAAAACAGAGATATAGACCAATGGAACAGAACAGAGTCCTCAGAAATAATACCACACATCTACAGCCATCTGATCTTTGACAAAGCTGAGAGAAACAAGAAATGGGGAAAGGATTCCCTATTTAATAAATGGTGCTGGGAAAATTGGCTAGCCATAAGTAGAAAGCTGAAACTGGATCCTTTCCTTACTCCTTATACGAAAATTAATTCAAGATGGATTAGAGACTTAAATGTTAGACCTAATACCATAAAAATCCTAGAGGAAAACCTAGGTAGTACCATTCAGGACATAGGCATGGGCAAAGACTTCATGTCTAAAACACCAAAAGCAAAGGCAGCAAAAGCCAAAATTGACAAATGGGATCTCATTAAATTAAAGAGCTTCTGCACAGCAAAAGAAACTACCATCAGAGTGAACAGGCAAACTACAGAATGGGAGAAAATTTTTGCAATCTACTCATCTGACAAAGGGCTAATATCCAGAAACTACAAAGAACTCCAACAAATTTACAAGAAAAAAACAAACCACCCCATCAAAAAGTGGGCCAACAATATGAACAGACATTTCTCAAAAGAAGACATTCATACAGCCAACAGACACATGAAAAAATGCTCATCATCACTGGCCATCAGAGAAATGCAAATCAAAACCACAATGAGATACCATCTCACACCAGTTAGAATGGCGATCATTAAAAAGTCAGGAAACAACAGGTGCTGGAGAGGATGTGGAGAAATAGGAACACTTTTACACTGTTGGTGGGATTGTACACTAGTCCAACCATTATGGAAAACAGTATGGCGATTCCTCAAGGATCTAGAACTAGATGTACCATATGACCCAGCCATCCCATTACTGGGTATATACCCAAAGGATTATAAATTATGCTGCTATAAAGACACATGCACACGTATGTTTATTGCGGCACTATTCACAGTAGCAAAGACTTGGAATCAACCCAAATGTCCATCAGTGACAGATTGGATTAAGAAAATGTGGCACATATACACCATGGAATACTATGCAGCCATCAAAAAGGATGAGTTTTTGTCCTTTGTAGGGACATGGATGCAGCTGGAAACCATCATTCTTAGCAAACTATCACAAGAACAGAAAACCAAACACCGCATGTTCTCACTCATATGTGGGAACTGAACAATGAGATCACTTGGACTCAGGAAGGGGAACATCACACACAGGGGCCTATCATGGGGAGGGGGGAGGGGGGAGGGATTGCATTGGGAGTTATACCTGATGTAAATGATGAGTTGATGGGTGCAGCACAGCAACATGGCACAAGTATACATATGTAACAAACCTGCACGTTATGCACATGTACCCTACAACTTAAAGTACAATAATAATAAATAAATTTTAAAAAAAGTTGGTTACTTTAGTTTATTGTAGGGATAAAAAAGCTGAATGTGAAGGGATTTGTAAAAAATATATTTATATGAGATATTGTGATTATTTTGTTAAACAGATAGTGTAACTGCTAAACAATACAACATTGTCATTTTAGAGAAAGGAATAACGATGAATTGCAATGAGAAGTCTTCAGAGTTGGAATCTTGAGAATGTATCTCGTTCCACATTTTGTTTTGTGTTGAAATAGCCATTTCATTATATTGTTGAATTTTTTCAAGAATCTTCTGAATACTTTCCATAAAAAGGATATCATGATCTTTCAAAGAAAATTGGATAACGGGTAAATCTGGCTTTAGAAAGTTAATTTTACATTTATTCTATGTCCTTTTATATTTCACATTTATAATTTTTGTTACATTAGTAGTATTCTACACAATGCTTTATGAAATTCCCTTCCTATATATTACCTTTGAAGAAAGTTTTGTATAAGAAAAATTTATATATAATGCAAATCTTAGCTCTTTTCACCTCAGTTTTTTCTCATTATTATAACATTTTCCATATTGTTCATAACAATTACACCCTATGTACTCATCCTGTAAGGCATTAACAATATTCTCTTGACTTATATGGTCCAACTGGGGATTTTTCATTGTTGCATAATATTTTTAATTGTCAATATGTTTTGTACTTAGCTAACAATTCTAATTTATATGTTACTTGTCTTATTTCATTACATTGTTATTTTTATATTATCTTCACATTTATATTACTTTGTTATAATTTAATTATACTTCTAAAAGTGTATTATATTTAATTCATAACATTTTTATAATAAAAACTCTCACAAATATAGCAAACTCAAAGGAATTTTTAAGTCAACATCTATATACTCACCATCTAGATTCTATCATTAATATGCCCATCTATCAATTCATCTTATTTTTGGATGCATTTTAAGGTAAACTGCACACATCAGCAAATGTTCCTCTAAATAGTAAAGCATTCGTGTTATTAATTAGAACTCAACATTTCTTTTTCTTCTTTTCGAATAATGTAAAATCCAGAAATATTAAGTGTATGTTATCTAACTTTTAATAAATGATTTTTAACCTATATAACCAAGTCCTCTATTCACATATAAAATATTACCATTATCTTATAAAGCAAATTCATATTTCTTTCTAATCAATTCCAATTCCAACCTTCCAGTGGCAGCCACTGTTCTGATATTTTTGCCCTTTCTAAAACTTTATATACATGAAATCATATAATATGTATCCTTTTGAATAAGGCTTTTTGTCCATGTCATCGTTTATTGCATTTTAATTACACTCTCTGACTTTCACTATGATAATAAATATATAGAAATTTCATTGAAATTCATTATATTCCATTACCAAGACACTGCATATTTTAAAAAGATGTTTAAAACTGTTTGAAAACAACATATGCTAAATTATGCTAGTTACAAAAATAATTTGGGGTATAATATTTTTATTACATTAAAAAATTTTTATTACATTAAAAAATTATATCCCAAATTATTTTTGTAACTAGCATTTTTTTTACATTTTAAATAATTTTTTACATCAAAAATATTATACATAATTTTTTTCAGAATTTGAATTTAAACTCACATTTTGATGAAATTTAATTTTTGAAAGTTTTTTATTGCGCAGGATCTTATCAATGATGTATTACAAAATCAATCTTACTTTTTCTCCAAAGCTAAAAGCTTTTAATAATAATGACAGTATTAAGGTTTATGAGTATTTTGAGAGTTAATTGAATAATCATGACATAGATTTTTCCTTATCATACATGTATTTAGAAGAAATTTTAAAGTTCCATTGATTGTATTAATGACATTTTAGAGAGTTTCAACGCATTAAATACATAAAATAGTGGTAGCATAATAAATATTTTTAAAATATATTATTTGATAATAATTATGAGCATTGCAGGATATTGTAGGATAAAACTATTGTGTGAAGGGGTTATAGACAGGTAACACTAATCACACATGTTGTAAATATATAAAATAAGCTTTGTTGGGGAAAACATACATGAAGTTTATATAAAAGAATATCACATTCTCAAACAGTTATTCCTGAGCTCAAAGGCAGGTTAATATAGATGGACTGCATCTACTATGACCAATTTCTCGGTAGAGAAATTCCTACTCCATTACACATGATTTATGTAATATATAACAATTTAAATCAAAAGATAGAGGCAGTTATGCAAACATGTAAAAATAGTTCTCTGGCTTAAAAAGGTGGACTGATAGAAAGTGGCGAGTCCCATGTTCTGTGGCTGATATCATTCTGTTCTTCCATGGGGCCAACTCTGACCTGCTAGTTCACTCTTTACTAGTCTACCAAAAGAAGAGACAAAATGAGCCTCCAGGACAATCCAGAACCATCTCTCCTTAGAGTGAACCTCAGTTTTTACAGGATTATTACATGTCTCCCCTTCAATTCTGCGTCATTCAGGTCACAGAAGTATTTGAAACATTTCCTGGAATGTGAGAATCAAGATCTCATGCAGGTGGATCAGATGAGAAGGGACATAGACAACATTGCAAAAAAGTAAATTGATGAGCTTCCACCTGAGAAAACCATAGAAAGTTGATTGGAGCTTCTTGTTCCCATCTCTAAGAAAACTAGAGAACTATTGCCTACCTTTCTCTGCTTTCCTAATTTGTTTCTCAGGATTGGATGTCATGGCTTCTCATGCATGAGCAAGACTGCCCCTTTTCCTTTTCTTTAATACTGTGTTCCATGTAAATCCAATTATTATCATTTTTTCACCATGCATAACATCTAAAGGCAGAGTATGGTGGCTGTAGAATCACCTAAGGCAAAGCTTACATTTTTGTTGATGTTTATCTTAGTGTCCACTCTCTGAGCAATATTAGCTATCTATCTACTGAAGTTAAAACAGAGACACTGAAAAGTTTACTTTAGTACTTTCTATTTGCTTTCACAATATCTGTTTCCTTCCACTCTTGGGTGCATAAAAAATTAGCTAAGCATGTATGTTCATAGGTATCTTTAAATAGCTAACTAAAATGTGACCAATGGTCCTATAGAGGTGAATATGGGGAAGGTTGGTAGAGTTGGCAATTACATAAGTCGGAAAAATATTATGTTAGTCATTTCAGTCCTTTTGGTGGTTATCATGATGGGTTACAACATGGCTTTAGTAATCTATGGAGGACATGACGGGTAACATGTTTTACTGGCTAAGTCTAATATTTTTTCTCTAGCCATATTACTTCATATAGGAATTTGCAGGTATAATATGAAGAACAAATTCATGAATATATTTTTCCATGTGTATCCAAAGGAAAGAAGCCAAGTACTGTACCATATCTACTTGGGTGGACCAATAATCTTACCCAGATAAGTGATTAAACAGGTATCTCCCAACACCTCCAGAAACAAAACTTAGAAAGTAGTAAGTTTCAAGGAGGTTTGCCCTATAGCAGCAGTCCCTAACCTTATTGGAACCAGGGACAAGTTTTGTGGAAGAAAATTTTTCCATGGACAGGGTGGAGGAGGGTTTTGAGATGAACTATTAAACCTCAGATTATCACACATTAGTTAGATTCTCATAAGGACTATGCAACCTAGATCCCTGAAGTGCACAGTTTCCAATAGAGTTTGTGCTCCTATGACAATCTAGTGCTGCCACTGAATTGACAGAAGGCAGAGCTCAGGTGGTAATGCTCATTCACAGGCCACCCACCTCCTGCTGTGCAGTCCAGTTCCTAACAGGCCAAAGGCCAGTATCAGTCAGTGGCTCAGATGTTATTGGCACCTCATAAGTAGAGGCCAGGGATGGTACTAAACATTCTACAATGCCCATAATAGTCCCTGAATGAAACAATTATTTGCTCCAAAGTATCAACAGTGCCCACATCAAGAAATCTTACACTATAATTATGAATACTATAAGAAAAAATATACTTAATAGATTGAGACAGCAGCAATTTATCATCATTATGATGGATAGCTATGACATTCTATTTGCTTTATCACAGTCCAGAGGTGGGCTGTTTTGGAGTCAAGTATGCTATCAATTTAGGCGCCAAGTATTATAAGCAATGCCCCACTAAGTCCTTTTTAATCATTATTGTTACTATAGAAAAGGCTTTCCCATGTCTAACTGGAAGCAGTTATTGGTGTATGGTCTTGGGTGCATGTTTTTCTTTAATTGGGACTATTATTTCGATTTAACAGTAGAACTATCTGAATCTTGTCCATTTAGTTTTGCAAGGAGCTACTGCAGAATGAGAATGGTTGAGTCATGACTTTTCTTTCAATAATTTGATTTCTCCTCTATTATGGTGCAGTAACAGGCCAGTTGTAACTGCTCAGAAACAATCCACAGATTCAGGAATCTCACAAAACACAAAATAGATTAAATACAAAGGAAACCACACCTAGTCATACTTTGCTCAAACTTCTAAAAACTATAAATAATAGAAATCTATCATGCTTATAAAATGATCAATACATCAAAAAGGAATAAGAAGCCTAAATGTGTATGGATTTAATAACAGAGTTTCAAAATATACAAAGCACCAATGATTAAAATTAAGAGAAATAGAAACTTCAGATATTTTGGTAGAAAGATGAACACTATTAAACTATTTAACCCAACTGACATTACAGAGTCCTCCACCTGATATTCAAATTATACAATTTTTTTTTCAAATTCACCTGAAACATTTTCCAAGATACATCATATGCTGGGCCATTGAACTTTTTTATCAAATTTCAACTTATTGAAGTCATGCAGAGTATGTTTCTTTACCACAATCAATGGAATTTTGTAAACTAAAACAACGAGATATCTAGAAAATCTCCAAATAATTAAGCAACAGACTGTTAATTAATTCATGGATCATAGAAGAAAATACAAAGGAAATTATTCAGAACTAAAATTTTCTAAAACCAAAATATGCTGAATTTTGTGGGAGCCTCTAAAGTATTTACATTTGTTTCTTCGTATGCTTATATTAGGAAAAAATACCACTCTTTTCTCAAATAAAGACATTACTTTACAAGACTGCCTGACTATCCATGAGCACTTCACATTGTTCTTGAGTTTGTCCATTATTTTGATGATATATTACTGATGAGTTCAGGATAGTAGAGTTATATAATATCGCTTGTTGGATGAAGGAAAATTGGTTTCAGTTTTCATTACAGAGTAATATAAGAAATAAAGGATTACCAATACACATGGCTGCTTGCCAAAAGCCAGACATGGTAGTAATACTATTTTGTTGTCCAATTGCAAGGGAACTGTGGTGGCTACTCTCATGTTTAAACTTCGTAGTCCACAACAGGATTTTTACTGGTCAGGCAGCGCTCTGAAAACTGGAAACAGAATTGCATATAGCCATATAGAATCTTCCTATAATACACTTTATGTGTGAAGATCTATATTTGTCTGCTAGGGCTGGTGTACTGAAGTACAAGTGGTCACTTAAATTTAACAGAAATGTGTTGCCTCACAATTGTGAAGGCTGGAAGATAAACATTCAGGTACTGGCAGGGTTGGTTCCTTCTGAAGGCTGTGAGAAAGCATCTGTTTCAGCCTATTGTCTAGCTACTTGTGGTTGCTGGTAATCTTTGGCATCCCTTGGCTTATGGAGGCACCACAAATTCATCTTCACATGATGTTCTTTCTATGTTTGTATCTATTAATATGCCCAAATTTCTCCCCTTTAAAGGGACATAGATTATATTAGATTCGGGCCCACCCTGATGATCTCATTTCAACTTTACTACTTCTGTAAAAATCCCATCTCCAGATAGAGTTACATTCTGAGTCACTGGGGTTTAGGACTTCAAAATATAAATTTGGGTGAGACACAATTCAACCCATAACAATACTTATTACCTTTTTTCCTTCCGGGATGAGTCATTATTAGAATTGTGCATTTTTAAAAGAATTTATGAGTATAGATCATTTGATATCATGAATTTCAACTTTCATAGTAGCCAAAAGCAGAGATTGCAATGCCAATAGCCAAGCAACATGTCTATGCAATTGATCACTTAGAACATTTAAACAATTTTACAGCTTAGCAGTAAAAAAACAAGCATAAGCAAGATACAAAAATAAATGAAGGGAAATGTTAGCTCCAAAATCTAGCGTGTTCCAGAATGTTTAAAGCACCTCCCAGGAAAAGAGAAGTGATATGTTCCCTGACCTTGTTCTTGTTCTTGTTCTTTTCCCTGACTTGTTTATCCTGTTAATTCTTCAAAGTCCAGAAATTGACTTTTGTAATATTTGCTAGACAGAACAGACAAGACAGAACAGACAATGCATACAAGATGCATTGTATCATCTGTTTGGTTGTGCTTTTCTTCTATACCTCTGTGAGCTCTGCTGGTCCATTTGATTTTATCAGTCCCCTAACTTGAAGCACATGTATTCTTGAAGGAATTTTCTGAGCTCCAACAATCTGGCCTTCTTTCCTCTGCTGCTCGTCTTACTAACTAGAGTTTTACTTTGGTAGCAAACCTACATTTCTTTCAAAGATCTATATGTTTTGGGAACATTGATTGCTGAAAGTTTCCTCCACTCTTTCAAATTGCCTCTTGTTTTGGGGTTTTGGTGACTGAGAGACTACTGCTGCTGCCTCACCACTGTCAGAGCCTCATGCAAACCTCCCTGAGATTTTGATTAGTCCTACACTAGCGCAACATGTGGCTGAGTTTCTTTGTAGCTGGCAGCCATCACATCTGCACTGTCCTCTATAATGTTTGGAACAGATATCTCAGCAGCTCTTCTGGAAGTCTCTGAGTTGGGGTACTTTGTAGCTCTCACTTGGGAGCTAGCAGAAATTCAGGCACCAGCATTTCATATAACCTGCTACTGATCATAGAATGGATGATTTCCACTATGGTGTGATGTGTAGAAATTAGATGGATAATATTTTCAGACAGTCACTTTGTCACTTTACATGGCCTGAGGAATCAGGGTAAGAAATAAAAATAAAGTATATTGGAAATGTTAACAGAATTTAGAACATTTGGAAATGCCCATTTTCTTTGTGTAATTCATGGTCCTTCATGTTACATAAACATATTCATCAATTAACTAAGGCATGTATTATAAATGAATCTACTAGTCAGATTTTCTGGATGTCCTTTTGTATTTTTTAAAACTAATCCTTTTTATCATTTGAAGTATGTTTTGATATTATTCATTTACCTACTTAAAAAGATAAGTTAAACCATTTTATCTTTAGCCACTTAGTGGTAGCACCAGTGCTTCTTTGTTTTTGAAAAATTGTCAAATATTACAACAAATACAAAGACTTTGTATGTGAAGAAATAAAACAATTCCTGGAAAACAGCTTACAGTTAGAGTAAGGCTGCATAATATAAAAGTTCTAAATTAAACATTACATCTTGCTATTGGCTTCAGTGTCTCCTCCTGTATTTACAAATTTTATATTCTAATAACCATAAAATAAAATCTGAAGTTATGCACTAGCAATGGCCTCTCACAAATCCTTCTCCTCCATACCTAAGTAGTTATTTTTAAAAAATCTTAAGTTGTGTTTTTAACTACTTTTATCTAAAAAATATCTTGCACTGGACTTTTATTAAATTATAACTGGAGGTACATAAAGAAAGGCATTCTTCCATTCACCTTCTCCTGTTCTCATATTCATGACTATCTTCTACCTGCTCATATATTTATGTCTCAGTGTCCTTTGTAACTCTCGCAGGCTTCATGAAGCATCTGCACTAGTTCTCTTGTGGATATTGTTTTATGTAAAGTTTCTTTTGAGTAGTTAGGCCTCTCCCCAGGTGAGGCTATTTTTTTTTTCTCCTGGGAAAAGGAGAAATAATATACTTTATTTGTTTAGTGACTGATTTTTATTTTACTTCTCTATATAGCTCTAGATCTGACTCAACATTTTAGTTACTTTCTTGAATCACATCTAGAAATGTGAATAGTATAAAAAAATAATTCTTTAGAACCAATTAAATATTTCTACATGTTTGGGAGACTTTTAATGTTTTCATCTCACTGACATATAGATAACTTTTTTATATTCATGCATAATTTGACACTCCAAAAACCCCTTAGAAATAAATTATATATTGTTTTATCTTCACTTTTAAAATGTGTTTGATTTTATTGTATTTTCCAAGTTTATCTGCCACTGACCTCTTAATCATTTGCATATAATTATCCTTGGCTTGGTTATTCAAACCATCCAGGAGATTACAAAAACATTTACAGAAAATAATATAATAATACTAAATCAAAGCATTCCTGCAATTATTTTATTATAATGAATTGAATCGAACATATTTACTGTGCTTACTAAACTTCTTATGTATGTTCTACTATTTCCCATTCCTTTTGCTACTATTGTTCATGTTTTTTTATTTTACAATCATGTATTGAACACTCTGAAATGTCAATTAAAAGTACGTACATTTGTTCTTGGTTTTTATGAGTTGGGAACTATGATTCAGATGATGTTAAAAATAATGTCAAGTCTATTGCGCATAATGCAGGAGATTACATTTATTGAAAATATGGCTTGAGGCTATGTTAGTTTTTGAAAACATACAGAATCTTGATTTGGTTCTGTATGGGAGGGAGTTTTGGAAGCAAACACTGAGAACTGATCTCTCAGGTACCTAGAGGTAAACCCTACCTCATTCCCTTCTAAAGAAAGGGATTGGCTTCCAAGTCTTTTATTCAATATAAGGTAGTACTGTGGTCTTTATTTAATAAATCACACTCTGTTATAACACATCCTATGAGAAGCTAAACACCTGCTTTTGGTGCTAATTTTTTGAATACATCGCCAAATGAGATAAAAGAGAGGCCTAGCATTAGAAAGAGCTAATGCATTTAGTTGAAGTTGAAATATCTGCTCACCTGTATACTGCTGCATTAAATTTGAAGCTGCATTTAATGGATTAGTAGTTCCCATTTTTATCTACATAAAGGATGAATAATTTTGATGTCTTTTATGGTAGGTAAAATAAAAGTGTAATGAAGAATTGTACAATGGGTTATTATTTCTAAATATATTCATATGGGGCTTTTGAAGGTTTGAAGTCAGTGCTGAAGACTTTGTCAATGCTTTGATCTTCTTAGAGATACATGAAACTCAAACAATAGTAACAATTAGCTTTAGATTAAGGGACTTTGGACTAAAAGAAAAAAACGTAAACCTTGATAATTTCAAGTTATTGTGTGTTTGTGTGTGTGTTCAGTCTTCAACAAGAAAAAAAAATATTTTAAATATTTGTGTATTACATGAACCTATTCAGTGCCAATTTCATTACATGATTAATTTCTCTTTTCTTAAATCTAAGCTGTGGTATAAATTCGTTTAAAAAATACCTGATCGCTGTTTATTATGGTAGTTAAAATGTATCATGTAATCTATTCAGTAGAGATGCAAGAGGCATAATTATCATTTTGTATTGTTTACTCGCTGTCACCTATCATGAAAATCCATTAATTATGCATTTAATTATTCACTCATTAATGACAATTGACCATAGGTTTTGAATGATTCGTAAATACTTGTATCAACAGGAATATCTGTAAAGAAATGTATTCTACCGGTATTATGACCCTTAATCCATAAAAGTATACTTATAATTAATATGTGGTAAGCAAGGGCCATTAGACATTTAAAAATTACATAAAGAAGTGAATCGATCACAAATTTAATTCTGATTTACTGAATGAATGGAGATCTGCTACTTTGTGAACAAAATACAAGGCTTCATTTAAAAACTGTTCTCTTTTTGCTTC
This sequence comes from Macaca fascicularis, assembly GCF_037993035.2. NCBI lineage: Eukaryota > Metazoa > Chordata > Mammalia > Primates > Cercopithecidae > Macaca > Macaca fascicularis. The sequence continues at coordinate 77,229,133 of NC_088376.1, forward strand.
CTTTTTCCACTCTGGTCCCTGCATATTATATCAAAAAAGATTAGGTTCATGCCTTTCAGTGTACTGTAGTCATCCCCATACCTCTTTCATAGACACAAACAGATACAATACATGCTCTGAAAAAAAATGAGATGTGTTCTATCAAAGACGACTAGGAGAAAGAAGCCCAGACATATAAATGTATTATGCATGAATGTGTCCCTCTCTAATGCATGAATAAGAGAGAAATATTAAATTATGCACATTATTAGAAAACTCATTGAATTGATGTTATTTAAAGATTGTAGGGAACTAACACATTGATTAGGAAGGAAAAAAATACTGGCCTAGCTCTATCATTACAAACATAATACCTTGTATCCATGTGTAAACTTTATATGTCATGAAAATAATTAAATATATTAGTAAGTCAGGTTATTTTGGATACAAGTTTTGCTTGCTTACAGTACTCAATTAGGTATTCACAAGAAAAAGTTGCTGCTATTCACATAAATGAATGCAAATGATGGATTCTTGTTCTGACTAAATTTTGCTCTCTGTATAAGTCTGTTTTCACACTGCTAAAGAACTCCCTGAGACTAAGGTGTTAATAAAGAAATACCTCATGGTTCTTCATGGCTGGGAGGCCTCAGGAAACTTACAATCGAGGAAGCTAAAAGGGAAGCAAGACATGTCTCACATGATGGCAGGAAAGGGAGAGTGAAGGGGGAAGTGCCATACTTTTAAGCCATCAGATATCAGGAGAACTGACTCACTATCATGAGAACAGCATGGGGGGGAATCCATCCCCATGATCAAATTACCTGTCACCAGATCCCTCCTCTGACACGTGGGTATTACAATTTGACATGCATACCATATCACTCCACTCCTGGCCCCTCCCAAATCTCATGTCTGTCTCACATTGCAAAATCAATCATGCCATCCCAACAGGCACGCCCCTCAAAATCTTAACTCATTTTAGCATTAACTCAAAAGTCCAAGTCCAAAGTCTTATCTGAGACAAGGCAAGTCCCTTCAGCCTATGAGCCTGTACAAAAAAAAAAAAAAGTTAAAGGTTAGTACTTCCAAGATATAATGGGGTACAGGCATTGGGTAAATACTCCTGCTCCAAATGGGAGCAACTGAACAAACCAAAGGAGCTACAGGCCCCATGCAAGTCTGAAATCCAGCAAGGCAGTCATTACATCTTAATGTGTCAAAATAATCTCCTTTGACCCCATGTCTCACATCCACGGCACACCAATACAAGGAAGGCTCTGAGGGCCTTGGGCAGCTCCACCCCTATGGCTCTACAGGGTACAGCCCCCAGGGTGGCTTTCAATGGCTTACATTGAGTGCCTGTGCCTATTCCAGGTGCAACCTATAAGTGGATCTACCATCCTGGGGTCTGGAGTACAGTGATCCTCTTACAGCTCTACAAGGCAGTATCCCATTGGGAACTGTGTGGGGGTTCAAATCCCACATTTCCCTTCTGTGCTGCCCTAGAAGAGGTTCTCCATGAAGAGTCTGCCCCTGAAGCAGACATCTGCCTGGACATCCAGGAGTTTCCATACATCCTCTGAAATCTAGGTGGAGGTTCCCAAACCTCAATTCTTGCCTTTTGTGTACCTGCAGGCCCAACATCTCATGGAAGCCGCCAGGGTTTGGGGTTTGCACCCTCTGAAGCCACTGCCCAAGCTGTATCTTGACCCCTTTTAGCCATAGCTATAGTGTAGCAGCTGGGATGCAAGATGCCATATTCCAAAACTGCACAAACCAGCAGGGCCCTGGGCCTGGCCCATGAATTCATTTTTCAGTTCTAGGTCTCTGGACCTGTGATGGAAGGGGCTGCTGTGAGGATCTCTAAAATGCCCCAGAGACATTTTCCCCATTGTCTTGGCAATTAACATTCAATTCCTCATTAGTTATGCAAATTTCTGCAGCCAGATTGAATTTCTCCCTGGAAAATTGATTTTTTCTTTTCTACCTCATGGTCAGATTGCAAATTTTTTTTTAACTTTTATGCTCTGGTTTCTTTTTAAATATAAGTTCCAATTTAAGAACATCTCTTTCTTCATGCATATGAGCTTACACTTTTAGGAACAGCCAGATTACATCTTAACTACTTTGCTGCTTATAAATTTCTTCTGCCAGATACCTTAAATCATCTCTCCCAAGTTCAAGTATCTGCAGATATCTAGGGCAGGGGCAAAATGCTGCTAGCCTCTTTGTTAAAGCAAGAAAGAGTGACCTTTGCTCCAGATCCCAACAAGCTCTTCATCTCCATCTGAGACCACCTCAGCCTGGACTTTATTGTCCAAATCATTATCAGCATTCTGGCTAAAATCATTCAACAGGTCTCTAGATAGTTCCATACTTTCCCACATCTTCCTGTCTTCTTTGGAGCCCTCTAAACTGTTCCAACTTCTGCCTATTACCCAGTTCCAAAGTTGCTTCCACGTTTTCAGGTTCTCTTTTAGCAGTACCGCACTCTCTGCTGTGTCAATTTACTGTATTAGTTTGTTCTCACACTGCTATAAAGATACAACCTGAGACTGGGTAATTTATAAAGGAAAGAGATTTAATAGACTTACTCTGTGGAGGCACAGAACCAAATTATATCACTTTCCATATAAATGAATCTTGCATGATTTATTTTCCAACATTTTTACATAAGCATACTGCCTTTTCTTTTTGGTAATAAGCACATTAAGGAAATTAAGGTATTTTAAAAGCTGTCAGAGAAAGGGAATTCCTGTTGAGGAAAGATATGGTTTTATTTCAAGCCATCCCAGGATTTGGGTATGTAAAAGCAAACATTCTAGAAACAATCGTAAAGAAAGGAGAAGTAGTAGAAATAATGGGACATATGAGGAATCTGAGTAGAATGAAGAAATATGCCTAGAATGTATTCAGCAGAATATAAACTTCCTACAAAAAATGACTTATGCAACAGTATCAATAAATTCTCATAAAATTGTGGTGTGCAAAACAGCCACATCAGCTCTGGACACTTGTTAGAAATATGGAATCTTGGGCCTCATTTGCACACTTACAGAAATAGAAGCTCTGATGTGTGCAGGAATCTGTGTTTTAATAAGATTTCAAGAAGATTCATATATATATACACTGTTTTTAGAAGTATTGTACAAGATTCTAAATATATCAAGGTTATTCATCATTTTCTATCCAAAACCTAGAAGAATCCCTCCTAAAAGAAAGAACATAAGGTTTTATAAGTTTCATTGTATAGATCTTTCAACTCATTGGCTAAATTTATAGCTAGGTATTTTATTGATTTAATACTCTCATAAATGGAATTGTTTCCATGATTATTCAATTAGGTCAGTATTTGTGTATAAAAATGCTACTGAGTTTTGTAGATTTTGTGTTATTCAATTTTACTGTATATGAATATTAATTCACAATTTCTTAAACAGAATTTTTGGGTTTTGTTACATATAGCATCATGACATTTGCAAATAAAGATAATTATACATTTTCATTTCCAATTTGGATTTATTTTAGCTATTTATTTTTCTTGTCTGATTGCTCTTGCTAATATTTCTGGTACTATGTTCAATAGATGTGGCCAGAGTGGGCATCTTTGCCTTGTACCAAATCTTAGTGGAAAGCTTTCATTTTTTTTCTCCATTGATTATAATGCTAGCAGTGTTTTTACTATAAATGGCCTTTATTATCTTTAGTAACTTTCTATATTGAAACCCTTGGTAGTTTTTGTCAAGGAAGTTTGATAAATTGAGAAAGACAAAAATAAATGGAAAAATGTTATATTTTCATGGATTGAAGGAATTAATATTGTTAAAATATCTATGTTACCCAAACAATCTACAGATTCAATATAGCCCTTATCAAAATGTAAATAGCATTCATCACAAAAATAGAAAAAAAATACTAAAATTCATAAGGAACCATAAAGAAACCCAAATTGCCAAAACAATTCTGAGAAAAAAAATGTTGGAAACATCACATTTTGTGATTTAAAATAATATTACAAAATTATGGTAATCAAAACCATATTATACTGGTGCAAAAAGAGACATACAGACAAGTGGAAAAAAATACAGACTCCAGAAATGAATTCAAACAAGCCTAGGAATTAGTGAGTTTAAAAATAGGCTACAGAAAATACACAGTCATAGGAGACAACAGACAAAAAGAATGCAAAAGAATAAAACATGTCAATAAGATTTATAAATTATCCTCAAAGGAGAAAATCTAACAGTTATTGTCCTTAGAAAGGAGGCAGAGGGAGAGATTGGGGGCAGAAAATTTATTCAAAGTAATAATAAGAGAGAAATTCCCAAACCTAGAGACATATATCAATATGAAATACAAGTAGGGTATAAAATACCTTACAGATTTAAAAGAAAGAAGGCTACTTCAAGACATTTAATCATCAATCTTCCAGAGGTCAAGGATAAAGATAGGATCTTAAAAGCAGCAAAAGAAAAACACCACCACCACCACCAATAGCAACAACATAAAAACAACATACAACACAGCTTCAATATGTCAGGCTGCTGGCTTTTCAGTAGAAATCTTACAGGCCAGGAGAGAGTGGCATAAAATTTTTAATGTTGAGGGAAAAAAAAAATTCTTGCCCTAGAATAGTATATCTATTGAAAATATCTTCCAAACATAAAAGAGAAATACAGACTTTCCCAGACAAGCAAAAGCTGAGGGATTTCGTTAATTCCAGACCTGCCTAACAGCAAATGATAAAGGAAGCTTTTCAATCTGAAAGAAAAGGACTAAGAAATCATCTGAAGGAGCAATATCATTGGTAACAATAAGTACACCTTAAAAATAATAACACTTTAATTGTCGTGTGAACTGCTCACATCAGGAGTAGAAAGACTAAATGATGAACCAATAAAAAATAATAACTACAACAACTTTTCAAGACACAGACAGTATAATAACCTACAAACAGAAACAAGAAAAAATGCACATGTATAACTGAATTTAAAATAAAATAAAAAATAAGAAGTGAGGGAAAGAAGTTAAAGTATAGAGTTTTAATCAGATTTTTCCCTGTTTGTTAGTTTGTTTATGTAACAAGTGTTAAGTTGTCATTAGTTTAAAATAGTGGGTCATAAATATTATTTACAAGCCTTATGGTAATGTCAAATTAAAGAATGAGAGACCACTTTACAAAAAAAATGAAAAGCAAGAAATTAAAACACCACCAGAGAAAATCATCTTCACTACAAAAAAGGCAGAAAGGAAAGAAGCAAGAGAAGACAACAAAGTAATCAGAAAAGTAATAACAAAATGGCGGAAATAAGAAGGCTCCATTTATCAGTAATAACATTGAATTTAAATACACTAAATTCTCCAACCAAAAGAAACAAAGTCGATTAATACACTTTTAAAAAAAGACCTAATGATATGTTGCTTATAAGAAAAACATTTTATATATAAAAACATACATACATTGAAAATAAAGGAATGGAAAATGATATTTCATGCAAATGGAAATCCAAAAAGAGAAAGAGTGTATGTGTATATAAGACATCAACACAAATTTTATACAAGATGACAAAGATAGTCTTTATATAATGATGAAGGGTAAATTCATCAAGAGGATATAATAATTTTAAATACATATGTACTCATCACTGGAGTACCCAATATATAAAGGAATTATTATTAGAGCTAGGATAGGCCCTAATAAGGCAAAGAAATTTGACATTTTATCTGCACTTTAGATTAAATGTACCTAATAGGTATTTACAAAATGTTTCATTCAATGACTGCAGAATAGACATTTATCTCCTCAGCCTATGGATCATGCTCAAGAATAGATGATATGTGAGACAACATACCAAGTGTTAAAAATTCAAAAAAATTGAAAGTATAGCATATATCTTCTCTGACTGCAATAGAATAAAACTAGAAGTAAATAAAAGGAATTGTATATTATACACATATGTATAGTTTCCATATATGGAATTTCCATAATTTTTATGCATGGAAATTAAACAGTGGGTCATGTTTAATTTCCAAATTACCAAATTACTGGTGGGTCATGAAGAGTTTAAGAAGAAAATTCCCCAAAAAAGAAACTAATAATAATGAAAACATAACATATAAAAACTTATGAGATATAGCAAAATCAGTACTAACAGAAAAGTTTATAGTTATGATTGCCTACCTCAAGAAAAGTAGAAAAACTTCGAATAAACAACCTAATGATACATCTTAAAGGACTAGAAAAGCAAGTGCAAACAATACCCAAAATAGTAGAAGCAAAGAAATAGTAAAGATCTGAGAACAAATAAATAAAATTAAAACAAAAAAAAATAATGAAAAAGATCAACAAAACAAAAAGTTGGTGATATGGTTTGGCTCTGGGCCCACACTCAAATCTCTTCTCAAAATATAATCCCCATGTGTCAAGGAATGAACCTGGTGAGAGGTGATTGGATCATAGGGGCAGTTTTCTCCATGCTTTTCTTTTGATAGTGAGTGAGTTCTCATGAGATCAAATGGTTTTATAAAGGACTCTTCCCACTTCACTTGTTCTCTCTTTTGCTGCCTTGCAAAGAAAGTGCTTGCTTCCCCTTTGACTTCTGCCATGATTGTAAGTTTCCTGAAGTTTTCCCAGTCATGTGGAACTGTGAGTCAATTAAACTACTTTCCTTTATAAATTACCCGTTCTCATGTAGTATCTTGATAGTAGTGTGAAAATGAACTAATACAGTAAATTGATACCATGAAGAGTGGGGCACTGCTATAAAGATAACCAGAAAATGTGGAAGCAACCTTAGAATTGGGTAACAAGCAGACATCAAAACAGTTTGGAGGGCTCAGAAGAAGACAGAAAGATGTGGGAAAGTTTGGAACTTCCTGGAAACTTGTTGAATGCTTTTGACCAAAATGCAGATAGTGATATGGACAATGAAGTCCAGGCTGAGTTGGTCTCAGATAGAGATAAGAAAGTTATTGGGGACTGGAGCAAAGGTCACTCTTGCTATGCTTTACCTTTACCAAAAAGTCTGGCTGCATTTTGTCCCTGCCTTAGAGATTAATGGAACTTTGAACTTGAGAGACATAATGTGAAATTGGAACTTATGTTTAGGAGGGAAGTAAAGCATAAAAGTTTGGATAATTTGCAGCTTGACCATGCAATAGAAAAGATAAATCCATATTTTAGGGAGAAATTCAAGCTGACTGAACATATTTACATAAGTAAGGAGGAGCTGTATGTTAGTTGGCATGGCAAGAGATCTTGGAGGCAGCCCCTTCCATCACAGGCCCAGAGGCCTTTGAGGAAATAATGGTTTCATTGGCTAGATCCAGGGCCCTAGATCCAGGGCCCTGCTGTGTGCAGCCTTGGGACTTGGTGCCCTGTGTCCCAGTTGCTTCAGCTCCAGTCATGGCTAAAAGGGGCCAAGGTACAGCTCGGGCCATTGCTTCAGAAATTACAAGCCCCAAGCCTTAGTGGCTTACATGTGGTGTTGGGACTGTGTGTACAGAAATAAAAAACTGAGGTTTGGGAACCTCCACCTAGATTTCAGAGAATGTGTAGAAATGCCTGGATGTCTAGGCAGAAGTAAACTGCAGGGGTGGAGCCCTCATGGAGAATGTCTGCTAGGGCAAAGCCGAAGGGAAATGTGGGGTTGGAAATACCACACAGAGTCTCCACTGTGGCACTGCCTAGTGGAGCTGTGAGAAGAAGGTCACCATCCTCCAGACCCCAGAATGGTATATCCACCAACAACTTGTACCATGCACCTGGAAAAGCCACAGCTACTCACCAGCAGCCCATGGAGGAGCTTCCCCACACCTTGAGAGCTCATGCCTTGGATCAGCATGCCCTGGTTGTAAGATATTGGATAAAAGGAGATCATGTTGGAGCTTTAAGATTTACTGGCTGCCCTGCTGGGTTTTGGACTTGTATGGTGCCTGTAGCATCTTTGTTCAGCCAATTTTTCCTACTTGGAATGGGTGTATTTACCCAATGCTTGTACCCAAATGTTAGCATCTTGAAAAGAACTGATTTGTTTTTGATATTACAGACTCCTAGGCAGAAGGGACTTGCCTTTTTACAGATGTGATTTTGGACTTGGACTTTTGGTTAATGCTGGAATGAGTTAAGATTTTTGGGAATGCATAATTGGTTTTTAAATATACGAAGGGCATGATATTTGGGAGACACTAGGGAGAGAATGATATGGTTTGGCTCTGTGTTCCCACCCAAATCTCATCTTGAATTGTAATTCTCTTGTATCAAGGGAGGGACCTGGTGGGATGTGTTTGGGTTGTGGAACAGTTTAGTGGGCTTAGCATGTGCTTCCTCCATGTTGTTCTCCTGATAACCAGTGAGTTCTCACAAGATTTGATGGCTTTATAAGGGGTTCTTCCTCCTATGCTCACTCTTTCTCCTGCCACCTTGTGAAGAAGGTACTTGCTTCCATTCACTTTCTATTACAACTGTAAGTTTGCTGAGGCCTCCCCAGCCATGTGGAACTGTAAGTCAATTAAACCTCTTTCCTTTATAAATCACCCAGTCTCAGATAGTATCTTTATAGCAGTGTGAAAACAGAATAATACCATTGGGTTATTGAAAAGATAAACAAATTTGACAAACACTTAGCCACACTAAGAAAAGAAAAAAGAGAGAAGACTCAAATAAATAAGATCAAAGATGATAAAGTAGAGATCACAACCAATAACATACAAATGCAAAGGATCATTAGAGTATATGTGAGAAACTATTTGCCAATTCATTGGACAAAGTAGAAAAAATTGATTAATTCTTAGAAATACACAACCTACAAGATTAAACCATGAAAAAAATTCATAACCTGAAGAGACCAATGACAAGTAGCAAGATTAAACCTGTAATAAAATGTCTCACCAAAAAAAGCCCAGGAGCCAATGGTTGCACTGCTGAATTTAATCAAATATTTAAAAAAGCACTGTTACTAATTCTGTTCAAACTATTCCAAAAAATAGAGGATGGGGGAATACTTCCAAACTCATTTTATGAGGCCAGTATTACCCTGATACCAAAACCAGAAAAAGACATGTCAAAACAAGAAAATTGCAGACAAATATTTCTATAAAAATTGATGCAAAATTCTCAACAAAATAGTAGCTAATGGTATTCAACAACACATTAATAAGTATTCATCATGACCAAGTAAATTTTATCTTTATTCCAGAGAGGCAAAGGTGGTTCAACATAAGCAAATCATTCCATGTGATAAATCATATCCACAGAATGAAAGACAAAATCCATATGATCATTTCCATTGATGTTGAGATTTTGATACAATTCAACATGACTTAATAATAAAATCTCTAAAAAAAAAAAAAAAAAAACTGATATAGAAGGAACACACCTCGATGCAATAAAAGTTATATAAGACCGACTAACATTTACTATCATAATCAATAGGGAAAACTGAAAGTCTTTTATTTAAGATCTGAAACACAACAAGGATGTCTACTTTCACCACTGTTATTCAACATAGCACAGAACTCCTAGCTAGAGCAATCACCAAAGGAAAAGAAATGAAGGTTATCCAAATTGGAAAGGAAGAAGTCAAATTTTCCTGTTTGTGGATGATATGATTTTGTATTTGGAAGAAACCTGAAGACTCCACTAAAAACTATTGGAACTGATATACAAATTCAGTAAAGTTGGAAGATACAAAGTTAATATTCAAAAACTAGTTACATTTCAATATACCAACAGCTAAGATTCTGAGAAAAAAATCAATAAAATTATCCCATTTTCAATAGTTACAAATAAATTAACATACCTAGGAATTAAGATACAGAAGGTATTAAAGATCTCTGTAATAAAAACTATAAAACATTGATGAAATAGAGAAAAAAATTTTCAACTTTATATGAAACCACAAAAAAATGCAGAATAGGCAAAGCTATTCTGAGCAAAAAGAACAAAACTAGAAAAAAATCACATTGCCTGACTTAGAATTATTCCACAAAGCTATAGTAATCAAGCCATTATCCGACTGGTATAAAAACAGACACACAGCCTAATAGAAAATAGTAGAGAACCCAGAAATAAATCCATTAATCTACAGAGAACTTATTTTCCACAAAGATGCCAAGACCATACATTGAAGAAAGGACAGTTTATTCAGTAAATGGTGCTGGCAAAACTAGATATCAAATATGCAGAAGAATGAAACTACACTTCTCTCTCTTACCATATACAAAATCAAATCCAAATAGACAAACAACAAATCTAAGACCTCAAACTAGGAAACTACCAAAAGAAAAACCATTGGGGAAACTCTCCAAGAAATCTGACTGGGTCAAGATTTCTTTAGCAATTTGTTGAGCACAAGTACAGGAAACCAAAACAGAAATAGATACATGGGATCACATCAAGTTAAAACGCTTCTCCACAATAAAGAAATCTTCAACAAAATGAAGTGAAAACCCACAGGATGAGAGGAAATATTTGCAAGCTATTCATCTGACAAAGAATTAATGACCAGTATATATGAGAAGCTCAAACAACTCTTCAGAAAAAAAAATAATAATCCTACTAAAGAATGGGCATATCTAAGTGGACATTTCTCAGAAGATGTAGATATAGTAAATAGGTATATGAAAAGGTGCTCGATATCAATGATCATCAGACACAAGTAAATCAAAACTCTCATCACATATAACCTTACCCCAGTTAAGATAGCTTGTATCTAAAAGATATTAACATGCTACCGAGGGCTGAAGAAAAGGGAACCCTCATACACTGTTAGTGGGAATGTAAATCAGTGCAATCACTATAGGGAACAGTTTGGAGATTTCCTCGAGAGACTAAAATTAGAGCCACCATATGATCAGGCAGGCCTGCTGCTAGCTACACATCTAAAATAAAGAAAATCAGTACATAGAAAATACATCTGTCTGCACTCTCATATTTATCGCAGCACTATTCACAATATACACAATGAAGTGCTATTCAGCCCTAAAAAACAATGAGGTCCTGTCATTTGCAATAATATAGATGGAACTAGAGGACATTAAGTGAAATAAACCAGTCAGAGAAAGACAAACTTTGCATGTTCTCACTTACTTATGAAAGCTGACAATTAAAACAATGAGACTCATGGAGATAGGGTGTAAAACATTGATTACCAGTTCCTTGGAATGGTAGTGGGGGGGTGGTAAGGGGAGATGGTTAATGAGTACAAAAATATACTTACATAGAATGAATAAGATCTAGTAGTTGATAGCATAGCAGGACCGGTATAGGCAACAGTAATTTATAGAACATTTTAAAATAGCTAAAATATTATATTTGGATTCTTTTTAACAAAGAAAGGATAAATTCTTCAGGTGATACATACTCCATTTCACTTAACATAATTATTACACATTGTATGCTTGTATCAAAATATCTCATGTCATAAATGTATACACCTTCTATAAACCTGCAAAAAATAAGAAATAAAAAAAAGATGACAGGAGTACAAATTAGTTCGTAAATAGAAAAAAAAGTTTACTCTTTTTATGTATAAAGTGCAGATATGCCTATTTATAGATATACATGTACATATATAATATTAAAGTTTTCTATATGGTGATATGGAGGTTTATCTATATTTTCTTACTTCAGGGAGAACCCTGTACATTCTGTACTTAACTATGTATTATAGTATTAACATTTTATATAGGAGAGATTAGGGAAAATAAATGACTAAAAATACTCCACAGCGTGGTGATAATGAAAAAAGAAGGTTGAGAAACCCTGACTTGTTGGAGGAAAGTTATCATCAGGGTGATAGCAGTTGCAACTCCAGAATTTCTATATTGGGATTGTGGGTTCCAAAAGACAATATTGTTGGAAATGGAAGTGATTTGGGAAGTGGTTGCAGAGAAAAGTTAGAAATTTTTACTTGAAATTTATTGCATTTGCATAACTGTGGTAGCCAGGATTCTAAGACAGCTCCCAAGAGCCATGTATACATGGCTGGTGTACCTTCACTGTATAATGCAATATCCTTGAGTGTAGGTGGGATCTGGTAATATGATGAATATTATTTTCATGATTAGATTACGTGGCAAAGGTAAAGGCATTTTTCAGATGTAATTAAAGGCACTAATCAGTTGACATTAAGTTAATCAAATATTCTTGGTGTGCCTCCCATAACCAGGTGAAGTCTTTTAAATGAAGACTAAGCATAAGAGACATTAGACTAGTGACCTTGAGGAAAGCAAACAACCGTTTGTGAACTGCATATAGAGTGAGATGACTTCATGAGCTGAGAACCTTGGTTTTGTAACATCAGAAAATAAATTCTGCCAACATCCACAGAGTGCTTTGAGCCTCAGATGAGAACTGCAGCTCCAACTGACACCTTGACTACAGTAGGATCAGAGAAGGCAACACAGCTAAACTATGCCTCTATACTTCTGACTTATAGAAACTGTGAGATAATAAATGGATGTATTAAGCTGGCAAATTTGAAACAATGTGTTACACATATGTAACTAATTGCTACATGAGCACATTTTTATTTACATTTGTAATATTTGACACATTCAATGCCTGATCTAATCAGTAAATCCTACAGTGCTACCACTGAGAAGAAAGAAGTACTATAGGAAAATATATATGGTAAGAAGTGAAGGAATACAAATAATCATGGTTTATAATATGGCTCAGAATGAACATTCTTTTGATGGGGATTTCAAATGGATTTATTTAACTTTGAATAAATTTGATACAGTAAGTGAACTGTTAAAATATCTTTTAATATACATCAGTTGATGTATCTTTTGACCTAATGTAGTTATTATTAAATATACTTATGAGTAGAGACACTAGCATCTGTACAACAAACTTGATTAACCCAAGATGACATAGTGCTAAAGTAACGAATCAAAGCCTAGACCCTAGGTCTTTTGAGAGATTAGTCAGACATTCACCTATGGTTTCCTTCTTCTAACCCATCTTAGTAATGATTCCTTATTCACTTAGAATCTAACCTTCATTTGATTTATGATACTGCTTACCATAAAATTACACTTTAGGGGAAATGAGGAAGAAAAACCTATTTTAATGTAAAGGTAGATAAAGATGCATGACTGGAACAAATATGTACAACTATGCTTAGTACTTTTATTCCACAATAAATGTTAATACTATTAAGATGACCCAAACCATGACATATTTTATGTTTCAACTTAAAACTGACATATCTTGCAGTAGTAGTTCCTTCTAAGGTAAAAAGGTTGATTCTCTATTCAGTTTCACATCTGAAACTACATTATTAACAAGTTCTGTGTTGGAAAGATTCTTCCTCTCTAAAAGTTATAAAGAAACAAGAAAATGTTTGAACCATACTTTAATGTCGTGTTAAGCCCCATATTCTATGTACTGAGACAATTAATTTATTTGGTAGTATTTAATATTATTTACCAAAATATTACAAATACTTATTTTTCTAAAAGATTATACCTGCACACATACATGCTCAATTCCTAAATTTTGCATGATGCTTCACACAATTTATACTCACTTTTCATGTTTGATAAATGTTTCTGTTTCAGATGGGAAGTTAATCCTGAAATTTAAAAAGATCCTTACATAAGCTGAGTACATTGTGGTTTTTAAGGTATTTACAGCATACACATAGCAATACTGCCTTTACTCCCTGCAGAAATCTCTTCTGTACAAAATGTCTGCAGGATATTGAGCTACTACAGTACCTACTATGTCAATTTGAAAGATTTTGATAGTCATTCATAATTATGTGATTCTATATTAGCAACTATAATTGCCTCTGTAAAGATATTCAAAGATAAAAAGATTTTATTCTAGTGCATCTTCATAATGCGTTATAGAATGTAGGACTACAGGACCACAGAATGTGAAAAATTATGAAAATCACTTACGTTTTAGACAAAGCCTTCTTTGAGAACTGAAATTTACATTTGGAAGCTCTTCCTAAAGTTCATAGGTTAGAAACACGAGTTTAACCTCACAAACATTTGAGGCACTTGATTTTCCTTCTTAAATTTACTCCATTTGCTCTCTTCAAATATATATAAAGAAAAATATTGTATTTGTTTTCAATTGCTTGCATGAAAAATTACTACAAATTTAGTGGTTTACAACACACAAACTTACTCTCTTACTGTTCTGTAGATCAATTGTCCAGTGTGTATCTCACGGAGTTAGAATTAAGATTTTATCATGAAGAGTTCCTTGCTTCTTACAGATTCTTGAGGCTACCAGCAATCCTTGGCTTCTGGTTATATGACTCAAATCTGTTTATTATCACAGTATCTTTTCTTCTTTCTGATATTCAACCTATTTCTTATAAGGACCATGATGATTACCTCAGGCCCACTCAGGCAATATCTCCATTTCAAAATCATTAATTTCATCTTATCTGCAAAGTCCCCTTTACCATATAAGGTACCAGTCAAATGTTCTAAGGATTAGGAAATGGATATTTTTGGGAGGTATTTCTTCAGTCTATGACAAGTGCTGATGTTCAACTTCATAAGTTTGTGAGTCAATATTTGAAGACTGAAGAGTCCCAAACAAGGAAAAATTATTGGAGGGATAATGCTTGGAAACTCAGCAAGTAACTAGCTGCTTAGGTAAGTTGAAAGGGAAAATATAATGCTGTGCAATTTTAGGGACAATTGTCATGGCCATGAGTGGAGAGCTGTGGATCTTATTCAAAAGTTGTGTTTATTGTTAAATATTGGAATTTACAATTATTAGAAAGCTGCCATTACCCAAGACTCAATGTATTAGTTTGTTTATTCAAGTAGAACATTGGTAGCCATATGATGTCTGGTCAGGCAATTTGGAAAACTGTTGACATGGTTAGAATGTTATCACGGACCTTAGGAGAGCTCAAGTGCTCAGCTACCTCTATTTGATAATATCAAAGATTCTTTCCTCTGCAATATTGGAGGGCTTCAATTACTGTAGAATTATAAAATTCATGAGAAGTTCCTAGATTTTGGCTGCACAATTAAGTTCATAGTAATTTGGTTTCTTTTTTTATTATATAATGAATATGCTGAGATTAACTAAATGGAAAGCAACTATTAAAGCATATGCTTAATACCTATTGCTCAACAAATGTTAGGTATGAAAATATTTTGTACTGAACTTAAGTCAATATACCCTCTTATAACATTATTAAATAATGGCAATTATAAGTAACTTTTACCTTTGCTGATTTTTTAGAATCTGCCAAATGTTTGCATTTATTAACTTATATAATCCTCAATATAATCCTACATGGTAGCTGCTATTTTAAAATGCATATTCATATACTTAGGAAAAAAACAGAAAGGCATTTGAATCCAGACACTGTAGCTTCAAAACTGATGTTTTTAAGTTAACTACTAACACTATACTGTCCATCTGAAATTTTACCAAACTTCAACAAAGTTAATTTCTAAAATTCCAGTAAGAGTTCTATTAACAAGTCAATGACGCTTCAGTGAAAAGAACTTAGTACAAAATGAATGAAGCAATGGAAGCTAGCACAATTTGTTAAAAAACATCTAAGATGTGGAAATAAAATGAGTTACTATCACATAAAGCAAAAAGCTCCTTGGAGAATTTTCATATGCTTTCCATACTAAGGTATTGATAACCACATGGACTTGTGTGTCCCGCAACTAGGTCTTTATTTTCTAGTTCTGCAAATGCTCTCTCACAATAGTTCTCCATACATTTTATCATTCTATGCAGATCCATTTCTCAACATTCATTTTACAAATACTTATTGAACCTTCTATGTAACAGCAACAGTGTTATTACAGAGTCAGTGAGTCTATATGTATTTTTAACATACACCAAAGCAATTTTTTTTTTTTTTTTTTTTTGAGATGGAGTCTCGCTCTGTCGTCCAGGCTGGAGTGCAGTGGCGTGATCTTGGCTCACTGCAAATTCTGCCTCCTGGGTTCAAGCTATTCTCCTGCCTCAGCCTCCTGAGTAGCTGGGACTACAGGCAGCCACCACCACGCCCAGCTAATTTTTTTGTATTTTTAGTAGAGATGGGGTTTCACCATGTTTGCCAGGATGGTCTCAATCTCCTGACCTCGTGATCCGTCTGCCTCAGCCTCCCAAAGTGCTGGGATTACAGGCGTGAGCCACTGTGCCCAGCCTAAAACAATATATTTTTAAATTTACAACTGTAGTAAGAGCAACCCACACCACAGTGTATTCTAAATGACGAAACAGTTGCAGAAATTATTTAGCTGGCAAGTGTAGTCATAAATACTTATAATTTGTATATGTATTATACATACTTTATTAATTGCATTTATATTGCTCTAGGTATATCTTGAGATACGCTTGAATTGTAACAAATATAATTCGTCTCAAATATAAAGTCACTCTAGAAAGTTACCTCTGCTTTCCGATGCCTTCAGAAATTCACCAAAGATATGAAGAGCTTGTCATGAGTTTAAGAAAATATTAGCTGGTTAAGAATCTAACATGGCATTCCAAAAGGGGGTTGGGTCATTATTACCATAGCCCTTCTTTTTTTCTCACTCACTATTTACTACCAGCCCTACCATTTCTCTCCTGGTCCCACTTCTCACCAGTTACTTCTGTAAACATTCAGACCCCATACATACTCTTTCATACTTTGATGGAAATAACAGAAGTGATTTGGTTATTGGGCATTTTTGTCTCTGGTATTAAAATGTCAACATATAAACTGTTCATTATAACTGGAATTCCAGGCTATCTGATTTATTTTAAATGCTTCTGGTTCTCATCTAAGTTCTATATCAACTTATCATTTCTGCTTTTGCTACTTACTGTTAATGACCTAGCTGTGTACTCAGAATTTATTTCTGCCTCTATCATTTAGCAGAGAAAATTCCAGTAAAACATGCTAAGTGATAAGTTCTAAATGACAGGTGCAGTATGATTTCATAGGCCTCTTGCAATTTATATGGGCAGTATGAACATTTTCTGCCTGAATGTTGTCCAGCTGATTATTTTTTTTGAGCAAGAGTATTTTCTTCTATAGTTAACTTCGTTACTCAATTGTTACTCAATTATTTACTCTATTGAGCAAGAGCATTTTCTTCTATTGTTGACTTTTGTTACTCAGTTATCCTCTAGCTGCAGTATCAGGGCATAAAAGTATAAATATCCCTGCCAGATGATGCCTGCTTACTCTTGTGGTAGTTTTACAATTTGAGAGTTTATACTTTTGCTTATTAAAAATATGAGTTGTAGTTTTAACACATGTTATTATTACCAGGCTACTGAAGTTGTTAGGCAATATTCTTATTTCTTTTTATTCTTTACTATTTTTGTAACAGTTCCCTCTGTCCCATAAAGTGCTAAAAGTGGGTTTTGCCATATTTGTCATTATTACAGAAAATGAGAATACCATAGTAACTGTAAAAACATAAAAGCCAGTCTATGGTGGCTAGCATTATGGGTTCTTGTTATAAAAACCAAAATCAATTCAGCTGCATGAAAAAGCTGGAATTTAAGCAAACTGTCTGTGTGTGCTGTCTTCCATTTGAAACAGCTCAGTGCATCTCAGAAAGAATGTAATAAAGGATTAAGAAAAACATTAAGTGTTTTAAGATACCTTTTGTAAAAATGAAATTAATTTTCCTTTTTTTTACCTAAAGGCCTACCTTATCTCAGATATATCAAACAGCAGACCAAAGTGATTATTTTTATTTCTTTTGACAACTATTCATTGTAATTATTTTGAAACAAAGAACTGAACTTCATTTTCTTTTTTCTGCCTAGGAAGTAAGACACTGTCATTTAAAAATATATATATATATAGACTAAGAATTTACATTAGATTGACCATGTAAATTATCATAAGTTCATAGTGCCAAGCATTGCTTTTTTTCTACAGAATGATTTCTCAGATGCTGTGGAATTACTGAATTTTTTGAAGGCTATTTTATACAAGAAAACAGATTTCTAAAACTGTGACTTATTCTTTTTATATAAAAACATGATATAATGCATCTGCAAAATAAAACACTTTATGGAATTCTAAATTAAAGAGACACTTTTATGTTAGACAGAATTCTGGCATCTCCTGAGTGTATTTGTATTTGTGAATATATGTGTTATATGAATGAATGAATTTTGGAAAGGGACTATGTTTTCTATCTAATTTTTTCTAATAACTTAGTTATTTAAGTCATTGCGGATTTTTGTAATGAAGATTACTTTTGCACCAATCTATTATATTGCTCTTTGTTGGATCTGGGATTTAGTTTGATCCTACTTACAACTTAATATGTTAACCTGCAGTTGTTACATATGCTGGCAGAACACAAGAGACTCTTGAGTTAGAGTCAAGGGATTTTATTGATTACAGAACACAAAGCATCTATAGTCATCATGAACATATTTCCGTCAGCTCTCTTTGTTCCCAAGTCTCACAAAGGCCACGTGAAGCGGTCTGGGTGGATATTGCATTTGCAATGGGTTTCCTTCACAGCTGAGGAAAAACACTCACCTAGAGGATCTACTCCTTTCATATCAAGCAGTAAGCAAATGTACTCTTTGTCCGGTAATACGTCATCCCTCAAGGTTGCTGCCCACACACCCTACAAAATGGCAGAGGTGAAAAGTGGTCACAGCCTTGTATTCTTAGCATACTCAGCAAGAAATATAGAAAAACAAGAAGTCTAAAGCAGATTTTTAGTACTCACACACTGTCCCTCCTCACAAAAAATAAAAGATACAATTGATGTCTAACTTGTTAATATAGCTGTAGCATACTTCGGAAGAAGTTTTATTATACTGATGATATATAAATAAATATTTTTAAATGAAGTTGTTCTATTTTAGTAAAGATGGACTGCTTGAAAAACTTAAAACAGTCAAAATTTCTATTTTATCCATATTCTGGAAATATAAAATTCTATTAGTTTTAGCTATGTAACTATTAAAATGATATAATATGGATTCTTGCAATTCAAAGTTTTACAAATAATTGAAAATATTATCAATATAAAAATAGAGCTAATACATCATTATTTCTCTCTTAATTTCTTAAAAATAAAACTGTTCCCTGGATGAATTTAAGGAGAAAATAGGTAACAAATTCTCATAGTAAAGACATTTGCTTATTTGAATACAAGGGTTTCGATGAAATTATATGATGTTGTATTTGATATATTATTTTACAAATAAAAATGCATTTGTTTTGTACATTTGAAAGAAGTTTTAAAATTTTACTGTGAGAGGGTGTGTTCTGAAAATAAACTATGACTTTGTAAATTACATTATTTTCAGTGTCAGATAAAATATGAGAAAGTAGTTTATAACTATTTTAAAGAAGCTAAAGTTCAAATTATTTAAACCGTCTGCCTATTATTTAGAGCAGGACAGTAGTTTGCAGAGACAACAACTTTAAAATTGAATCTTTGGAGTGGTTCAAAGGATATTAATGTACACTATTTCTTCTTGATCATTTGAAATTGAAAAGTATATAAAATCAGAATAATTGACAATTTATTGCTGGCCCAATACTTACTATATAAAATGACATACTAAAGCCTACAGATTTCTTCCGCATTAATGAATAATTGTGTCAATGATAACTATTACTGTGTTTACTTCTTAAATTTATTAGCTCTTGTGAGTAAAAAACTTTGAATTCCAATTATTACCTGAAATATTACTTTGTGTTTTCTCTCCATATTTTTCCCTCTTTCATTAGTTCACTTGCAAGAGATTACAATTCTTTGCCTTGTGGATTTTGGCCAATCTTAAAACAAGCATCCTACAGTTGAACCTCTATATATCCTTTCTAAAAGCCTGAAAGTATGGAAGAAATTCTGTTCAGCACAGATTCAGGAGATATTGACGAGTGTTTGAAACCTGAAAGGAGTTCGATTCTGTGGAAATCTGTGAAGGCTAAAGAAGATTTTGGTCCCTTTCCTATTTCGTAATGAGGTCTTTCCTGACCATTTCATTTAAATTACTTAAATTATTTTCCTCCTCATCCTGATCTCTATTTTCCCATATCACTTATTAATTTCTAACATACTGTATAATCTACTTGTTTGCTCCCTTTATAATGTACAGTTTATCTTTCTTCATTAAAAAGTAAGTCCTATAAACGCAAGACTTTTTCTTTTTTTCTTTTCTTTTCTTTTTTCTAAGCTGCTCCCATTTTGTTTAACTTCAAAAGTAAAAGCGGTGTCTCCTGCCTGTAATATGGCACTTTGGGAGGCTGAGGCGGGTGGATCACCTGAGATCAGGAGCTCCAGACCAGCCTGGCCAACATGGTGAAATCCCTACTAAAAATAGAAGAAAAAATACAAAAATTTGCTGGACGTGGTGGTGGGAGCCTGTAATCCCAGTTACTCGGGAGGCTGAGGCAGGAGAATCACTTGAACCCAGGTGGCGGAAGTGGCAGTGAGCCGGGATGGTGCTATTGCACTCTAGCCTGGGCAACAAGAGCAAAACTCTGTCTCAAAAAAAAAAAAAAGTAAAAATTGATTGCAGTTTTTACAATGATGACTAGTAAGGTAAAATAAAGGGAATAGAAACATCAAAAAATTTGAAATATTCTGATTTGAAGGTGAAAAAGTGAAGGGAAGATAAATATAGCTCATATACAAAATTTTAATTCAGTAAATTTTATAGAAGTATATGAACTGTATCCCCTTATTTTATGAATCAATAAATAACTTCAAGTATTTAATTAATTGGACTAATGGATGACATAGATTCAGTGTATGAATATTTTAACAGTTGACATTTACACTGATTAATAAGATAATTAAATAATGTCAGTCGTCACAGTCCATGAAATGATTAGCGACACAGTACTTCACCTTTTTTACATGAAAGGGAGGAGGGTAGCAAAGCTCATTTATTCAAAAGATCACAAGAAAAAGAAATCTATTATTCTCAGATATGTTTTTTTAAATCCCTTTTGTAAGTAGTTTCTTCTTTTTCTATGACTATGTATGAAGGAAAGAAGAATTGAATTTCTTAAAAATTCAATTGGTGCTAGACAAAGGTCTCCAAAGCCTCCAAATGGCCAATCAAAATTATTTTGTAGCCACAAGAAATTAACACATAAAAATGTAAGTGATTCCCTATTTGTTGAAGTCATTTTTCAGTAAGTTTGCTTTATAAAGTACATCATGAAGCTAAAAAAGAGTGATGATAACCTGCTTTTTACTGTTATACTTCAAATGGGTGAAAAGAGAATGAAAAAAACCCTCAACCTGTCAGTATCTAAAAGTGTATCCTTATATCATCATTTTTCTTGTAGCCCAGTGACAGAGAGCAATATTCTAAATCTCATCTGTTTTTCTTTCTATTCTACATTTTTATTTTGCTTATCTCAGACATTTTAGGCTTGTGGAAAAGTACAAGATGCTTGAAGCAGGTATGAATTTTGGTTTACTCATTCACTCCATGTAGTAACTAGGGCAAATTGCCAAACATTTCTGAGGACCAGTTCATTTCATTTATACAAAGTATGACTATGGAATTAATTTAGTTTTTTTTTTTTTAACGTTAAAGAAATACATTAAAAGTTGCACTTATGTATCCTACATAGTTAATAAAAGTTCATTCATGTTTCACTCCAATCCTCACTCCCAGTAACTGACAATACTCTTTTATCACTATTGGTTTTGTGGGGACCAAAGAAAAGCGTCCCCTCTGCCCTCTCAATGTTTATCAAAAAACAAACTGATGATAGATAAAGAGAGGAAAAGTCATTTAGATTGATTTAATGTGCAAAAGAATGGAATAATTGCATAAGGATGATTACCCAATAATCCAGTGAGGTACAGAGTCTAACATGGAAAAAATGGAAAGAATATTGGACTTAGGTAACAATAACTAGACCTATATTTTAGAATTACATCAATGTATCATCGTAAACTTCAGAACCCTCATTTACTAAATGACAAGGTGGAAACAGATAACTTTTAGTTTATTTCAACCACAAGAAGGTATGTACCAGTTATTTATGCCAGATACCAACAAAACCAGTTAGAAGAATTCAGCTAAAATTTCTAGCCAATCGCTGAAGACAGTGTTTATTTGGATTAGTATGAGAGTGGGACATTTTACTAGCTGCATACCAAAGGGGTGTTCATACACCTACTCAGGTTTTTCTCTAAAAATATGTCTAGGAACATGCCAGAAAGGTGAGGCTCAATGTCAGAGATGAGCAAAATCTTCCTTTGTGGTTCAAGCCTCAGGGAGAACAACAGTAACTGCTGTGGAGTTAGCATGAAGCCTCACACAGGCCCCTTTTCCTCTGCCTCCCGTATGAAAAAACAGGCCTTACGCCACAGTGGGAAGGGTGTCAAACCTCTTCACCTACAGAACACAGGTATAGACTTATTGCAGTCAGGAGAAAGTCTTAGATAATTAAGAACCACCTACTGACGGGAAGAGGGGCAAGAAGATGAATGAGCAAGTCTTACCCACAAGACAAAACAGGCTGAACAATAACAACAGAACAGCATGCCCAGGAAAAGATTAGTATGATTTAAGATAAATGAAACAAAGAAAAAATGCAATTGACTGCTGGAGGAGGGGAGAGGAGCAAGCAGAGAGACAATTTTGTAATCATAGGTGTAAAGAGAATACTAAACTGAGCGTGGAGAAAACATTGAGGAAAACCCAAAAGAAAATCTGCTCTAATCTAACCACCAGGTAACAGTAGAGAAATTTAAAGCCAGTTGTTCACTAAGAGTAACTGCAGCAACAAAAAAATCCCCAACCTAGATCAGGTTTCCTTGAATAAAAATCCCACACTAGAAAAAAAAAAATGAACATCTATTTTCAGAAATAGATAATATATACTATAATTTCTGCCATCAAAAAAAAAAAAAAGAAATCTGACAGTCATCCAATAATAATTAAACTGTAGAGAATCAAGAATGAAACCACACTCTATCAAGAAACAGAGTAATCAAAAGAATCAGATTCAGAAATGAGCCAGGTGTTGGCATTATTAAACTGGGGATTCAATATAGATATAATTTTTCTGTTAAATGTTACAGTGGAGAAGATGAACAATATGCATAAAGAAATGACTACTATCAGCTGAGACTTGAGGATAAGAAGGACATGAATATGACATAAATGTAAACACAGTGAAAAGGATGAACAGTGCTTTTGAATTGACTCTCAAATCAACACTATTGAGGAAATAGGGACACTGATGGATAGACCAAAGGAAAATACACAACTGAAATGAAATTAAAAGTGAGAAAAAGAAACAGAGCTGTGGAAAATGCATTTTAAATGGTGTAACTAAATTTGAAACTTGAGAAGATAAAAAGAATAAATATGAAGATATAATGTTTGGGAATTATACAAATTAATAAAAGCCACCCAAACAAAGATCCAACAAGCTCAGATAACATTAAAATGGATATGCTCCTGGATAGGAAGAATCAATATTGTTAAAATGGCCATGCTGCCCAAAGTAATTTATAGATTCAATGCCATCCCCATCAAGCTACCAATGACTTTCTTCACAGAATTGGAAAAAAACTGCTTTAAAGTCCATATGGAACCAAAAAAGACCCTGCATTGCCAAGACAAACCTAAGCCAAAAAAACAAAGCTGGAGGCATCATGCTACCTGTCTTCAAACTATACTACAAGGCCACAGTAACCAAAACAGCATGGTACTGGTACCAAAACAGAGATATAGAACAATGGAACAGAACAGAGCCCTCAGAAATAATACCACACATCTACAGCCATCTGATCTTTGACAAACCTGACAAAAACAAGAAACGGGGAAAGGATTCCCTATTTAATAAATGGTGCTGGGAAAATTGGCTAGCCATAAGTAGAAAGCTGAAACTGGATCCTTTCCTTACTCCTTATAGGAACATTAATTCAAGATGGATTAGAGACTTAAATGTTAGACCCAAAACCATAAAAACCATAGAAGAAAACCTGGGTAATACCATTCAGGACATAGGCATGGGCAAAGACTTCATGTCTAAAACACCAAAAGCAACGGCAACAAAAGCCAAAATTGACAAATGGGATCTAATTAAACTAAAGAGCTTCTGCACAACAAAAGAAACTACCATTAGAGTGAACAGGCAACCTACAGAATGGAGAAATTTTTTGCAATCTACTCAGCTGACAAAGGGTTAATATCCAGAACCCAGAAAGAACCCAATCAAATTTACAAGAAAAAAACAAACAACCCCATCAAAAAGTGGGCAAAGGATATGAACAGACACTTCTCAAAAGAAGACAGCCAACAAAAACATGAAAAAGTGCTCATCATCACTCGCCATCAGAGAAATGCAAATCAAAACCACAATGCGCTATCTGCATCTCACACCAGTTAGAATGACAATTATTAAAAAAATCAGGAAACAGGTGCTGGAGAGGATGTGGAGAAATAGGAACACTTTACACTGTTGGTGGGACTGTAAACTAGTTCAACCATTGTGGAAAACAGTGTGGCGATTCCTCAAGGATCTAGAACTAGAAGTACCATATGACCCAGCCATCCCATTACTGGGTATATACCCAAAGGATTATAAGTCATGCTGCTATAAAAACACATGCACACGTATGTTTATTGCGGCACTATTCACAATAGCAAAGACTTGGAATCAACCCAAATGTCCATCCGTGACAGACTGGATTAAGAAAATGTGGCACACATACACCATGGAATACTATGCTGTCACAAAAAAGGATGAGTTTCTGTCCTTTGTAGGGACATGGATGCAGCTAGAAATCATCATTCTCAGCAGACTATTGCCAGAACAGAAAACGAAATACCGCATGTTCTCACTCATAGGTGGGAATTGAACAATGAGATCACTAGGATACAGTAAGGGGAACATCACACACCGGAGCCTATTGTGGGGAGGGGGGAAAGGGGAGGGATAGCATTAGGAGATATACCTAATGTATATGACGAGTTAATGGGTGCAGTACACCAACATGGCACATGTATACATATGTAACAAACCTGCACGTGGTGCACATGTCCCCTAGAACTTAAAGTATAATAAAAAAAAAGAAAAAGAAAAAGAAAAAAAAGAGAGAGAAGCCAAAAAAAAAAAAAGGGTAAAACAAACCAAGAAACAAACACTCTTAGCTCATAGTATTCAAAGAGCTAACAATTAATGAGAAGTTGAAAATCTTGAAGAATCAAGAAAAACAAATTCATTACATACAGAGGAGGATCAAAATGAGAAATACTGATTTATCATCAGAAACTGTATGATCCACAAGGCAAAACTGATATTCCTGAATACATTCAATAGAAAAAAAAAAATGATTAACGAAGAATCCTGTACTCATTAACTACATTTTCAAAAATGAAGGATAGGTAATGATTTTCTCAGAGATACAAAAGCTGTGAGAAGACAGCTGACTACTTACAAGATATATTAAAGCAACTACTTCAGGCAAAAGGAATATGATACAAAAAACAAAACAAAACAAAAAAACCTTGCATCTATACGGAGAAACTAAGAGCACTAAAAGTGTCATCAATTAAGGTAAATATGAAGTGTTTCTTTTTTAAAGTTTTATTTATTTACTTATTTATCTATTTACTTTAGAGACAGGGTCTTGCTATGTTTATTGCACAGCCTACAGTGCAGTGGCTATATACAGGTGGGATCATGGCATGCTACAGCGCTGAATTCGTAGTCCCAGGCTATTCTCCCACCTCAGTCTCCCCAGTAACTGAAACTATGGGTGTGTGCCACCAAGCCTGACTTTATTTTAAATTAAAAAAAAAAAATGATTAAAGGAGAAATAATAGCAATTAATTTTGTTTTTATGACTTTGTAAAAGTAAAATCATAACAAAAATTGCACAGAAGATAGTGGGGCAATTGAGAATATACAATTTTCAGATCCTTAAACTAAATACAAAATGAGACACTATTTTAAATAAGATTGCCATTAGTTAAAAATATATACTATGTATTTAATATTTTAAGAAGTATAAAAATTAACCAACAATACATATAATATGGACTGAGAAAAAAAATCTGTTACTCCCAAAATGACTGAAAAAAGAAACAAAAAACAAACGGGATAAATAAAGAAATAACTACATAGATAGTGGGTTGTAGTACAATGTGCCTCTAGTTATATATAAACAGCCTAAGTACACCAAATAAAGAACAGAGGGTATAAGAATATATCGACAAGCAAAATCAAACAATTATATATTTTTAAAAATGAACTTTAAATAGAACAGCATAGATAAGTTAAAAGTAAAAGGCTGCAGATGAATAAAACATGCAACCATGAATCAAGAGAAACTTGGAGTGGTTGTGTTAGTATTCGATGAAGGATATTTAGAAGTAATAATGCCAGAGATAAAGTAAGATATTACATATAAATAAAGGATACAATTCACAAAAAATAACAAATTTAAATGTATGTACACCTAACAAATGAGTTTTAAAATTAAGCATAAATTATATTAAGCATACATTATAATATTAAGCATAAATTATACAATTAAAATGACAAATACACAAAAACACAATTACAGTTGTATGCTGCAATAACCCACTGGTTAAACAGGTAATCATAGAAAAATTAGAGGATATTTGGATGGAGTGAAAATAAGAACACAATTTGTAAGAAACAGCTAAAGAGGTGCTCACATTGCAATTTATAGCAATGCAAGAAGCAAGAAGAAAGTCTCAAGTCAGTTATCTAACTTTATACATTAGCATGGTAAAAAACGAAGCATAAATTAAACAGAAAGCAGGAGAATCAAACGAAAGATAAGAGCAGCAAGCAATAAAATGAAGAATGGAAAAATAACCATGAAAAAATGGAACCAAAAGTTGGTTCTTTGAAAAGATCAATAAATGTGATAAAGTACTAGCCAGACGGACCAAGGTTTGTTGAGGGGAGAGGCACTGGGAAGAGAGAAGATACAATATACAAGTATCAGAAATCAAATTTGGTACGGAGATTTTAAAAGTTACTAAAAGATCGCTACTCTACAAACAGTTGTATAGCAATACACTATATACTTGACCACCTAGATAAAATGGTGGCATTGTTGAAAGACAAAAACTTCCAAAATACATCAAGAAGAAACAGAAAACATAAATACTTCATACAAGTTTCAGAAATTAAATACAATTTGTAGTTAAAATATTTAAATAAGGAAAATTGGAAACTACAAACACTACCAAACATTTAATGAAAAAATTATACTGATCGTACACTAACTCTTCCATAGTATAGAAGTGACAAAACTTCCAAACTCATTCTATGGAACAAGCAATTAATCTGATTTGACAACAAAGTAAAGACAATTCAAGAAACTATAATTACAAACCAATGTACCCCGTGAGCATAAATTCTCAAACATACAACATATACTAGATTTTGAGTATAATCATGTGTCCAAAATATAATGCAAATGGAAATTATTCATACAAAATATAATGCAAATGGAAATTATCCTAGGAATATCATTATCTTAGGAATGGTTCAGCATTCAAATTCAGTCAATGCAATTCACAACAGCAACAAATTAACGATGAAGACTCATTATCATCTCAACAGAAGCAGCAAAACATTTTATAAAATTCAACTTATTTATAATAACTACATTCAAAATACTAGGACGATAGGGGAAATTCCTTTACCAAATAAAGGTGTATACAAAATCCTGTATTTAGCCAGGCTGAAAGTCTAAATATTTATCCTCTACTATCAGAAACAAGGAAGGATAGCCTTTCTCACCACTCTTATTCTGCATTATGCCAAAAGTCGAGCTAGTACAAAATGAGAAAAAAAAAAAGAAGTAAGCTGTAACTATTTGCAGGCAACGTGATTGCTACACAGAGAGTTCTAAATAACCAAGGATATCAGAACTAATAAATGATTTAGCAAGGTGAAAACATACAAAGTCAATATTTGAAAGTTCATCACGTTTCTAAATATCATCTGTGACCAATTGGAAATAAAATTTACCAAAAAGGAACATTTATTGTTGCATCAAAATTAATAATAGGAGGAGGGTGAGGATCTAAAATCTACCCATCGGGTACTACGGTTATTACGTGGGTAGAAAATAATCTGTACACCAAACCCCATAACATAATTTACCTATATAACAAACATCCACATATATCCCTGGATTTAAAAGAAAGTTTTTTTAAAAAAAGTCTTTATATGTCCATTAAAAAAAAAAAATCACAGGAAAAGAAATGAAGCAGTTGCATTTTTCTAGCTTCCAATATAGCTGCACTGTTTATACCTGTGTTAGTCTGCTTTGCGTTACTATAAAGGAATTCCTGAGACTGAATATTTTATAAAGAAAAGAGGTTTATATGGCCATATCCTGCAGGTTTTTCAAGCGTGGCATTTATACCTGCTTGACTTCTGATGAAGTCTCAGGAAGCTTTGACGCATGGAAGAAGGCAAAGGGACAGCAGGAATATCACATATTGAGAGACGCAAGCAAGCTGCCAGGGTCTTTTATTTATGTTTTTAATTTTTAAGTTTTAAATTTGATTATTTATTTATTTATTTTGAGATAGGGTCTCACTCTGTCACCCAGACTGCTGTGCAGTGGCTTGATCTCGGCTCACTGAAACCTGTGCTACCGGAGCTCAAGGGACCCTCCCATCTCAGCCTCCCTAGTAGCTGGTACCACAGGTGTGTGCCATCATGCACAGCTACTTTTTGCCTTTTTAGTTAGAGATGGAGTTTCCCTGTGTTCCCCACTTTTCTTCAACTCCTGAGCTCAAGCAGTCCACTCACCTCGGCCTCCCAAAGTGTTGGGATTACAGGCATGAGCCACAACACTTGGTTGTAAATAACAACAACAATAATAATAAAATAAATGCAGATTGTGTAAACTAAAATTTTTAAAAACTGATGAAAAAGTCCAAGATCTAAATAAATGAAGGGTGATCCCAAGTTCATGGTTTGAGACACTCAAAATGTTAACTGTCTTCGAAAGACTAACAGATTCATTGCAATTTCAATCAAAATTCTAGTAGTTATTTTATAGAAATTGATAAGCTGACACTAAAATTTATCTTGATAGACAAATAAAACATAGTAACAAAAGGTGGTTAGAAAAGAGCAAAGTTATTTGACTCAGATGACACAATGCAAAGATTTGTTCTAAAACTATAGTGATGAAACTATGGCATTAAAGAAACAGAATTAAGAGTAGAGCATTAAACTTACAAGTGTATGATTTTTCAACAAGTTGAAATTGATTTTCGACAAATATTCAAATGTAATTCAGTGAAGAAGACAGTCTTTTCCACAAATTGTAATAAATCAGTTTAATATACATATACAAAAGTAACCTCATTTTGCATGTCATCATTTACAAAAATTAACTGAACATATATTACTGACCTAAATGTAAAATATGATACTATAAAACTTTTAGAAAGCAAATAAATAAATAAATAAGAAAACTGATCTTTCTCCATAGGCAAGACAAAAATTCCTCAGGTATAACCAAAAGAACATTCCATCAAATTAGAAAATGACAAATTGGAATTAATCGGATTTAAGGGCTTCTGTTAATTAAATGTACTATTAATACAAGTGAGAAAATGAGAAAAATGATTACAAAATTAAAATCTCAACCAGAACTTTTATCCTGAACATAAAATAATATGACTGAAAATTAACAGTAATCCCATTAAAAGATGGCAGAATTATATGAAGAGACACTATAGCATACAAGACTTATGGATTCAAATTAAAACCAGTAGGAGTTACCACTAAAGACCTCATTAAAATAGTAATACAAAAAACAGAATAGAAGTACTGACAATACCAAGTACTGCTTATTATAAAGAGTAATTATTTATCATAAAGGTAGAGCAACATTTTAAAACAGTTTGGAAGTTTCTTATAAAGATAAACATTCATATACCATTTACCAATTTTATTTTTAGGAATGTATGCAAGTGATATGAAAACATAAAAAAAACTTTATGCAAGTGTTTTTAATGGCTTTATTTAAAATTTACAAAACTATAAACTACTCAAAAGTCCTTTAGTTGATAAATGGATAAGCAAATAATTGCATTCATATAATGGAATGAAAACAAGCTACTAATGCATGCAATAATGTCAGTTACTATCAAATGCCTTATGTTAAATGAAAGCAGCTATATTTGAAAGGCTACGTATAGTGTGATTTCATTTCTATAACATTCTAGAAAGGGCAATAAAATAAGGTCATAAAACAGATCTGTAGCTACCAGGAGATAGGGGTGTCTATAAAACTGCACAGGGACATATTGGGAATGATAACAACGTTTGATATTTTGATTTTGGTGGTCATGCTCATACACTTCTCAATTTTATAGTTAGTATAATGAAATGTAAATAACCAGCAGAATTTTTTTATTATGATTTTGGTTTTTATTTTTCATCCCTCTCTCTCTCTCTTTCTTTCTCTCTCACTATTGTTTTAGTTTTATAAGCACGTTAAAGCAAATTCATTTTTCAGTAAGGTAAAATACACATTTTTTTACTTAGAAAATTTGGAAGCCAATTTTTCATTTTTCACATTAAAATATACATTTTAGTTTATAGTTTTGTGATAACTATTTTATGTAAATAAAGTACTGTGCTTAGATTATAGAGACTTAGAGGTACATTTCCTTGAATTATTATGACAAAAGAAGAGCCAGTGGCAAATGACATATAAAGGCATATAACATTTTTATAACAAATTTAGTAGATAATGTATAATCTATAATTATTTTATTCTTAGTGCACCACTAGATTCCTTAAAGTTATAATTTAGAAATCCAGTATATTACTTCTTGGAGTTTATTATAGATAGTTTCTGTTACCTAAGCTACCGCTAAAGGATTATTTAAATTCTCATAGCTAATAGTAGTTGAATAATATCATTAAGAGTTATAGAGAATATAAATAGGATTGAAATATTAAATATTACATAACTGTTTCAATGTTTTCATATTATTTTATAAAAAGCATAAATAATGAAAAAATAATAGAAAAAATGTCTTTTTTGTAATACATATGTGAATATAGTTCCATCACAGTTTGAATTTTATTTTTAGACTCATATAACACTTTTCTTTAATGTTTAAAACTACTGCAAATTTTTGCCCTCCATTATGGTTTAAATGTTTATAGATATTTAATTTTATTAATTTTTAATTTTTTGTGGGTACGTAGTAGATGTATTTATGCGGTACACGAGCTGTTTTGTCACAGGCATGAAGATGTGTATACCATTTTATAGAATTTCCATACTGTTTTCTGAAACATTGTTTTAAAATACAGATGCATCTTGTTTTATTGTGCTTTGCTTTATTGCATTTCACAGCTATTGCACTTTATACAACATGGAGGTTTGTAATAAAATTGTGTCAACCAATTCTGTTGTTTCTATTTTTCCAACAGCACGTGCTCACTTTGTGTCTCTGTCATGTTTTGGTGGGTTTTGCAATATTTCAAACGTTTAAATTATTATTATATCTGTTATTATGATCTGTGATCAGTGATTTGTGACATTACTATTATAATTGTTTTGGAGCTGCAAGAAGTGTGCTCATATAAGAGGACAAACTTAATACAAATGTTGTATGTGCTCTGATTGCTCTACCAACAAGCATTTCTCAGTCTCTCGTGCTCTTCTTGGGCCTCTGTATTCCCTGAGACACAACAATGTTAAAATTAGTCCAATTAATAAACCAACAATGCCCTCAAAGTGTCCATGTGAAAAGAAGACTTGTGTGTCTCTCACTTTAATTCAAAAGTTTGAAATATTAAACTTAATGAGGAACACATGTTGAAAGCTGAGATAGCCCAAAAGGTAAGCCTCTTACACCAAACAATTAGCCAATTGTGAATACAAAGGAAAAGTTCTTAGAGGAAATTAAAAGTGCTACTCCGGTGAACACACAAATGATAAGGAAGCAAACCACTGAAATTGCTGATATGGAGAAAATTTGAGTGTTCTGTATAAAAGATCAAACTACCCAAAACATTGCCTTCCACCAAAGATGAATCTAGAGCAGGGTTCTAACTCTCAGCACTTCTATGAAGGCAGAGAAAGGGAGGAAGCTGCAGAAGAAACGTTTGGATCTAACAAAGGTTGGTTCATGAGACTGAAGCAAAGCAGCTATATACCTACATTACATAAAAGTGCAAGACGAAGCAGCAGGTACTGAAGGAGAAGCTGTAACAAGTTATGCAGAAGATCTAGCTAAGATAATGGATGAAGGCAGCTACTACACTAAAAAAATCTCAGATTTTCAATGTAGATTATACTGCTTTATATTAGATGCCATTTAGAACTTTCAGAGCTCTAGAGATGAAATCAATGCCTCACTTCAAAGCATCAAAGTTCAGGCTGACTCTCTTTTTAGGGTTTAAAGGACCTGGTGAGTTTGAGTTGAAGCCAATGCTCATTTAGTATTTAAAAATTCTAGCATGCTTAAGAATTACGCTAATTATCTTATTCATTTCATATTTGGTATGGTGACCCAAGAGTATAAAAGTGTCTGTTCTGTCTGTACTCTACAAATGGAAGAACAAAGCCTGGATGACAGCACCTCTGTTTACAGCATTGTTTATCGAATATTTTAAACCCACTATTGAGACCTACTACTCGGACAAAAATATTTCTCTTAAAATATTACTGTTCACTGGGAATGTACCTGGTGACTGAAGAATATTGATAAAGAAGTACGAGGTAATTAATTTGTTTTCATGCCTGATAACACAGCATCTATTCTTCTGTCCATGGATCAGGGAGTCATGTTAACTTTTAAGTCT
This sequence comes from Macaca fascicularis, assembly GCF_037993035.2. Classification (NCBI taxonomy): domain Eukaryota; kingdom Metazoa; phylum Chordata; class Mammalia; order Primates; family Cercopithecidae; genus Macaca; species Macaca fascicularis. The sequence continues at coordinate 77,261,919 of NC_088376.1, forward strand.
TATTTTTTAAGAAATACATTTTGTAAGGCTATAGCTGCCATAGATAGTAATCCTGATGATGGATCTGAGTGAAGTAAATAGAAAACCTGGAAGGATTTATCATTCTAGATGCCATTACAAAAACTGTGATTCCTGGCAGATAACATCAACATAACAAGAATTTGAAAGAAATTAATATTAGCCCTCCTGGATGACTAAGTGGTTCAAGAATTCAATGGAGGAAGTAACTGTAGGTGTGGTAAAAATAGCAAGAGAACTCAAATTAGAAGTGGAGCCTGAATATGTGACCGAATTGCTGCAATATCATGATTAAATAGATAAAGAGTGGTTTCTCATAGCTTAAGAAATATAACAAATAGAGCAGTTTCTTGAAATGGAATCTATTCCTGGTGAAGAGGCTGCATACATTGTGGAAATGATTTAGAATATTGCATAAACTTAATTAATCAAGAAGTGCCAGGGTTTCAGAGGGCTTACTACAATTTAGAAAGAAGTTCTACTGTGAGTAAAATGCTATCAAAGAGCTTTACATATTACAGAAAACTTTTTGTGAAAAAAAAGTCACTCAATGGAGCAAACGTCACTAATGTCTTATTTTAAGAAACTGCCACAGCCACCACAGTCTTCAGTAACCACTACCTTAATCAGTCAAAAAACCAGTCATCAACATTAAGGCAAGATGCCCCCACCAAAATAAATACTGTGTTTTACTGAAGGTCCAGATGATCATTAGCATTTTTTAGCAACAAGTTATTATTTAATTAAGGTATGAACTTTTATTAGACATAATGCTACTGTATACTTAATGGATTACAGTACAGTATAAACATAACTTTTATATGTACTGAGAAAACAAATTATTTTTGTAACTTGCTTTATAATCTTGGCTTTCTGTGGTGATGTGGAGCTGAGGTGTGCCTGTATGTATGTGTTTGTCATGCAATCTCAGCTTTTCTATATTATTTTATAAATGCAGTGGGAGAGTGTTTTATGTGTACTGAAATGCTGTTGTATTATTTGTGAATAGGTCAAATACCCTCATGTGAATTAGTCTGGGCATCAGCTGTTATTATTTACACATAAAATGCAAAGTGCAAAACAGAAATTAACTCAGTTTACCAGAGCATTGATCACAAAAGATGCAAAGGCCAAAAAGAAAAAATACATATATTTACAAGTCTTTATCTTCAACTAAATTATTTCACTTCAAATCTAAATCTGAGATTTTTCACTGGCACTTTTACATTTAAATAAACTCAATTTTTCTTTAGTATAATACCAAATAACAATTATGTTTAAATGACTATTACAGTTTAATAGATAAGGAAACACTCAAATAACTTCCTTGGAGTGACAAGGCAAGTCATTTGCCTAGCTATATTAGTTAAGCCTAGGTTTGAATATGCACTCTACCAAACCTTTTCATCTTCATTCTCTCACTAAATTTCCATCATTAGTCATTTCTAATGGTTAAGATACAGAAATCTCCACTTAATATAATATTTCAGTTTAGATAGATATCTATTATACAAGTATAAACATGATCATTTATTAGTGAGATAATTTAATTTTCTGTCCCCCCCCCCCAAAATCTGAAAACATGGAAAACTTTTAAAGAAGCATTTTGATAAAAGAGAAGATACTCTATTCCAATGGAGTTGAATTTGCTTGAAAATGATACATTGAATAAACTTGTGAAACTGAAGAAAAATAGTTTACTAGAAATCAGAAGGAGCTCACTAACTCAGGCAAAAGAAAATCTGCATTTAATGAATGTTCAGGAAGTTTTATTTATTTAACATTTGGTATGGTGACCCCAGAATATAAAAGTGTCATACACTAGTCTTGTAATTGCAGTTATAAGTCATTAAAATTTCCATTTGGATGAAAAGGTAAATCTTTTTTCTTCTACACAGATCATTAGTCATATTGCAAAAAAAAAAAAAAAATTTCTACTCGGGGGGAATATCATTCATTCTTTCTTTTGTATTCTCAATTTATTTTGCCATGTATTGGTCAGTGATGGTTTACTTAAAAAGCAAAGTACAATTTTTGTACAGTTATTAATTTTGAGGCAACAAATGCTAAAATACAGAAAGTTACTTTCCTTAAGAAATCAGATGATACAGTAATTCTGGCACATAATCAATATACAAAATCTGTCTTGATTTATTCAAATACCTAGCTCTCTCTATATATATATCTGGTTGGCAATAAGATTGTAATTTTTTTTCCCCAAAACTTCACAAACAAATAAAAAACAAACACACACAAAAGCAGATTTTCTTTTTTTTTTTTTTTTTTTTTTTTTTTTTTTTTTTTTTTTTTTTTTTAATGCTTAGAGATTCCTAAGTTTGCTGCTACTGAAATAATCATACTCAGGCACTAAATACTATGCCTAGGGGACATTTGCATTCTTTGAGTTTTCCAAAGTCATGCTTGGTTTATTTGCTACTTTCTAAAAGTTATTCTTGTTAAAATGTGCTATTTTCTATCCATGGATTTGATTTTTTATATTTTATTTATTTGTTTTGTTTTACGATATATTTTCATTACTATTGACAACATTACATAGAAGACTGGATAGAAAGTGTTGCTATACATAAAAATTACTCAAACTGCCAAATAATGCATGTACATAAGAAAAGCTTGCTTTTAATTTCCTATACCTTTAAATTATTTGTTAAATCACTTTATGTATACAGTCACTTACAAAAGTTTAAAAGAAAGCCGGATGAGCCTTCTTTTAGACTTACTACTCCAGGGAAGTTATTTGATATTCTCTTATCTATTAAATTACAATATTCATTTAAAATAATTATTAGTTGGTATTGTGCTAAATAAAAATTGGGTTAATTTAAAGATAAAAGTGGCATTGAATTTCATTGAGAACTTATAACTGATTTTTTCTAATTATGCAGTAAGTAATATCATGAATAATATAACAATCAGATTCATATTGAATTAATACTTTTGTGCACTATTATTTTATACATCAATTGAAGTCTGATAAAAATGATGAATTCGGAAATACTCAAGTTTTTCTTAACAATTTCCTACATAACAATAAATATTGCAATAAGCAATAATAGAGTTGGGTCAGAAGAATTGTAGATATCTAATTGTGGCTTTCAAAAGACTATTTTAATCAATACAAATTAATTTAAATTCTTAATGATTTCTTATTTCATGTTCTGGAAATGCTATGAAAAACATTTGATCTTGATAGATATATCAAGAAAAATTTTGCTTAGCATTATTTTTTATGTACTTAATTTTTAGTACATGAGATGATCTGAACAACTGAAACACAATGAAAAATACATAGTGAATGTTATGACATACCAAGCATTACGATAATATCATAGTATATGTGTGGATATGTAAATGTGTATGTACATATATGTATATATGTATGTGTTGAATGGGGGTAGGGTTAAGGTAGAACATACAGGAGACTTTCAAATGACTGACAGTCTATTGTATAAAAGCAGTTGACAGAATGCTATGGGGGAGCATCTAGAGTTCCCTCATTCTAGAAGTCATCAATTTTGATTGAAGGATCAAAATTTAATGGAGAAACGACCTTTGAATTGAAACTTGCAGAATTTCATTAGGCAGAAAAAAATATGTTAGAAGGCTATTTTAGGCTTAGGAAACAGTGGAAAAATCCAAGGAATATGGGGAACAGTATGTTTTTATTCAAGTAGAAAACTCAGAAGAAAATTATAATGAATTCACAGTGGTTATAAAAACCCAACGCATAAAGCTCTGACTCAAATACAGGAAATTCCAGTTTAGCTTTCACAAAACAAGCCAAAACAAGAAAAAGAAAAAAAAAAACTAATAAATAGACCAAATAAAGTCACAAAAAATGAAATTTTTTAAAAAAGTACATAAAATCATTTTTAAGAGTGAAAATTAAAATACTCATAAAGAATACAATAATTCTATTATCTGAATTAAATTATCACAACAGTCAACAAATATATTCCCTTGAGAAGATCACATTTCCAGTCAAGAATTACTGTTAAAACTTGAGGTGGCTGTCTATTCTTTATTTGGAAGATATCTTCAATGAAAATTATTATTATTCCCCATACTACATAAGAAAAGAGTACAATCAGAGAGGATGTTATTCATAATTTTTAAACTGAAGGAGTTTCAGTTTAAACTGAAGGTATACAAACAGGTGGATGTAGAAGTGATGAAGGAAGGAATTGTTTCCCCAAATAAGTGGGAGAAAGCATATATGTAAGACAGGAAAGGAGGGTATCTCTAGGAAGGAATCCGTCAGCCAGTTTGACTTGGCCAAAAGAATAATGCAAAAAAAGCAGTAGTTGTCAAAGTCTCAAAAGTGTATCTTAGATATAATAACACCAGGATAAGATGCTTGATTGAGTAGAAAGTAAGCATTCTCTGGAATGTTTTCCGCTTTCAAAATGCATGCATTATTTACTTGTAATTCTGGTTCCTCCTCAAAAAGCTTTACAGATGTATATAATATTGCAATAATAAAGTAGACATATGTGAGCACAGATAAGTTAAAAAAAAAAGATTAACTAAAAAGTATTTTTAATGACAACAATGTGTGATCATTAAGAGAATGCTAACACAATAGCAAAGTATTATTTTACCTTCTGTATAGTTTATCATGTAATATACTATATCACAACGTACTTTTTCCCTTCATAATGTATTATGGAAGTTTGTGTGAGTATATATGGAACTAACTCATTTTATTTTTCTAAAAGTTTCTAAAAGTTTACTTAGCTATAATATGCATATAGAAACATGAACATATAGATGCGTAGCTACATGAATGTCCACAGAGCAAGCTCTGGAACCATGATCAAGAAACAGAAAGTTAGCAATGCTTTAGGAAGTTAGCAATGCTTCAGGAATCTCATTTGCCCAAGCTTCTTTATAGTCTGAGCCCTACAGGCAAAACCCATTCTTTTGAAATTTATATTATTACGCATTAGGCTTCTTTTGTTCAAGTTTATGTTTGTGTAATTCATTACCATTATCATGTATCACTGTAGACATTCTCATTACAGTTTAGTACTCTTCTGTGTGATTGTGGCATAATTTATAAGATACACTTTTAATGGCTATTTGGGTAGTTTCCTGTTTGGTAATAACACTATGCTACTATGAACACATTCGTGTATGTCAATATATGTATATCATATATACATGCATAAGTATGTATACATATGTATACACATATACATACATACATACACACATTTATATTTCTTTCTTCCTTTTTTTTTTCTTTTTTTGAGGTAAGGTCTCACTCTGTCACCCAAGCTGGAGTCCAGAGGCTGTGATCTTGGTTCACTGAAACCTCAAACTCTTGGGCTAAAGCCATCCTCCCAACTCAGTCTCCTAGGTAGATGGGAACTACAGACACACACAACAACCCCTGAGTAATTTTTGTATTTTTTGCAGAAATGGGGTTTCACAATGTTTCCTGGGCTGGTCTCTAACTCCTGGCCTCAAGCAATCTGACAGCCTCGGCCTCCCAAAGTGCTAGGCCGACAGGCATAAGCCACCTCACCAGTCAACACACATTTACATTTCTGTTGGAGTAGATGTATGAGGTCTCGGGATATTCATTTGTTCAGCTGTAGTATACAATGTAAAACTGTTTTTCGAAATATTTATACAACTTAATCATTGCACTAGCAGTGTATGAAAGTACTAGTTGTTACATCCCTTTTCCAACACTTTGTTTCTTCTGTATCATTGTCATTTTTGTTGGAGTGTCTTAATATCATATTGTGGATTTATTTTGCATTTACTGGTCATAAATAAGGTTAAATACTATTTCCTGTGTTTATCGCCATTTGGTTATTCTTGTTTTCAAAAAGTGTTTGGACATATGTCTCGACCATGTAATAAACTACTGAAAGGACACAAAGACACAAAAATGCGTACCCGCTCCCCCACTACACCCTATTGCTAAACCCTTTGCTCTGCTCTCTAATCTCTGCACGTACCAGAGATTTCGTAAGTTCTGTAAGTACCTGTTTTTCTTTCTGAGGCCGGGTCACAAGACGTGTTTAAGTAAGATACACTCATGCTGCCATAAACCGGTTGTGCAACCTGATGCAATATAATTAACTGCCTTTGTGTAAAACTGCTCTCCCGCCTCAAGGGTTGAATCGAAATATCAGGAATGGCGGGAACCAATCATAGTTAGCCAAATCGCCTTGTTCAAACACTAACCAATCATACATCTGATTTGTATAATAATTCTATGCCCACTTTTCTTAGACTATATAACACTGTTCGGGGCTCAGTGGGGGAACTCTCCTGCCCATCTCGTTTCACGGGCGAGTGAGAGTTCCAGGTTCGAACCTATAATAAAGATCCTCGCTGCTTAGCTTTCACTCTGGACTCTGGTGGTCTTCTTCGGGGAATAAACGGTCTGGGCATAACAAATGAGGGCTCGTCCGGACCCCCAAGCCCACCAGACCCCCAAGTCAATGGATCTTAATCTGTAGGTAAGCCGGCTTTGTCACTCTCTCTGTCTTTATCTCTGTCTGTCTCCCTGAAATTTCGCGAAATCCGTAATCTGTAATCTGTATTGGTCTGTTCTGTAAATGGCACGGTCTTGGCGGACGCGCTAAAAGACAGCCACTCGGGACTGGTGTGAGACGTCCCCCAGTGCCCATCTGGGGGCCTCCATCCTTGTTTGCCCCGTCTGACTCAGGTCGGAAGTCCGACACGCGCTCGCAAAGGCTCATCGTTTATCACTGTCTGTCCGTTATTGGTAAGTGTTAAGTGTAAGTCCAAAACGAAACATAAAACCTTTTCTTCCCCTTCCAGGACCGGACCTGTCGGATACTCCCCTCTGCTTCACACTCATTTTTGTCCCTCCTTCTCTTTGTAGGAGCAGTCCAAAGATGGGCAACAACCAGAGCACGCCGCTCTCACTCCTTGTTACCAATTTCAAAGATGTGAAGGCTCGGGGGCGTAACTTAAGCGTAGAACTATAAAAAGGAAAGCTAGTTACTTTCTGCCATTCGGAGTGGCCCTCTTTCGGCATAGGGTGGCCCTCCGAAGGAACTTTCTGTCTCTCTATTATTACTAAGGTAAAAACTAAGATTTTCCTGCCAGGGCAGTCAGGACATCCTGATCAAATTCCTTATATTCTAGTGTGGCAGGATCTTGTGGAAAACCCACCGCCCTGGATAACTCCATTCATCCCTGAGCCCTGCAAGGTCCTAGTAACGCGACCTACAAGACAAAGGACTCCCTCTGCTCCCTCGTCCCCTGTGCTGCCAGACAGCCAGGACCCCCTAACGTTAGAACCCACACTTCCCCCACCATATCCGCACCTTATCCCGCAGGACCCAGTCCCCCAGGGTGGTGCTTCCGTAGAGGGAAACTGAGAAGCGGAAGCAGCCGAGAGCGAAAGTAACCCGGGGGGGCCGGCCGGCCGAACACGAGGCCGCGTACAGCAGGACCAAGCTTCCCGACTCCCTGACTCCACTGTAGCCCTGCCTTTCAGAGAAATAGGATCACTCAATGATACCGGGCTCTCCCGTCTCATGTATTGGCCTTTTTCCACTAGTGATTTATACAATTGGAAGTCCCAAAATGCTTGGTTCTCAGATAATCCCAAAGATCTAACCTCGTTGTTAGACAGTGTCATGTTTACTCACCAGCCGACCTGGGATGACTGTCAACAGCTCCTCCGAATCCTGTTCACAATGAAGGAGCGGGAAAGAATCCAAGTTGAGGCCAGAAAGCTGGTTCCAGGAGATGACGGCCAGCCAACTGCAAATCCTGACCTCATTAACGCGACATTTCCTTTGACCCGGCCCAGATGGGACTACAACACGGCAGAAGGTAGGGGACGACTGCTCATTTATCGCCAGACTCTAATGGCGGGTCTCCGGGCTGCAGCTCGCAAGCCCACCAATTTGGCTAAAGTATATTCTGTGTTACAAGGTAAGACAGAAAGCCCCACTGTGTATTTAGAGAGATTAATGGAAGCCTTCAGACAGTTTACCCCTATGGACCCGGAAGCACCGGAAAATCAGGCAGCGGTAGTAATGTCCTTTGTAAACCAGGCAGCACCAGATATAAAAAGAAAGCTCCAGAAATTAGAGGGTTTAGAGGGAAAGCAGATTCAGGACCTCCTTCAGATGGCTCAGCGAGTTTATAATAATAGGGATACTCCAGAAGAAAAACAGTTCAAGGCAACCAAAGAAATTGACCAAAGTCTTAGTAGCAGCTTTCCCCCAGGCAGGGAATGGCCAAAGCAGAAAGCAGAAAAAGCAAGGCTCTAGGCAAGGATTAGAAAAAGATCAGTGTGCTTATTGCAAGGAATGTGGTCACTGGATTAAAGACTGCCCAAAGAAATGGAGACCAGCTAACCCTACCTCTGTACTCGTTACCCAGGACTCTGACTAGGGAGGACGGGGTTCGGACCCCCTCCCCGAACCCAGGGTAACTTTGCAAGTGGAGGGGTCCCCAGTTCGCTTCTTGGTCGATACTGGGGCGGAACGCTCAGTCCTAACCAAACCAATTGGAAAAATGTTTAAGAAAACATCCTGGGTGCACGGGGCCACAGGCATCAAAAAATACCCCTGGACAACCCAGAGGACTGTAGACTTAGGAACAGGAAAAGTCTCCCATTCCTTCCTAGTCATCCCAGAGAGCCCCTGCCCTCTACTAGGGAGGGACTTGCTGACAAAAATGGGGGCCCAAATCCACTTTGAGCCAGAAGGGCCCAAGATAACTGATTCCCAAAACAGGCCAATATCTATCCTGACTGTCACCTTAGAAGATGAGTACAGACTCCATCAAGAGCAAAAGCCCCCTGATCAGGAAATTGACTCTTGGCTCCAGCGTTTCCCTGAAGCGTGGGCAGAAACTGGGGGCTTGGGGCTAGCTAAACATCGACCTGCCATATTTGTGGAAGTTAAGCCAGGGACGGACCCAGTTCGGGTTCGGCAATATCCTATGCCCCTGGAGGCAAGAGAAGGAATTACGCCCCATATCCGCCAACTCCTAGACCAAGGAGTCCTACGGGCTTGCCACTCATCCTGGAATACTCCACTGTTACCTGTACGTAAACCCAACAGTACGGACTACAGGCCAGTACAGGATTTAAGAGAAGTTAATAAAAGGGTCCTGGACATACATCCCACTGTGCCCAATCCATACACCCTTCTGAGTGCCTTACATCCTGAAAAACAGTGGTATACCATTCTTGATCTAAAAGATGCTTTCTTCAGCCTTCCTCTGGCTCCTAAAAGTCAAGAACTCTTTGCATTTCAATGGACAGATCCTGAGAGGGGCATCAACGGTCAGCTAACATGGACCAGGCTGCCACAAGGGTTCAAGAACTCGCCAACCCTGTTCGATGAAGCCCTTCATGAAGATCTGGGTGAGTACCGGCGGCAACACCCTGAAATAACTCTTTTGCAATATGTTGATGATCTCTTAATAGCGGCCAGGTCCCCGGAAACTTGTGTTCAAGGGACTGAGGACCTCTTGAAGACTCTGGGGGAGCTAGGCTACCGAGCCTCAGCAACAAAGGCTCAGATCTGCAAGTAGGAGGTAACTTATCTAGGGTACCTATTAAAAGGGGGGCAATGCTGACTAACCAAAGCCCGAAAGGAAACAGTTCTACGCATCCCTAGACCCCAGTCGACACGACAAGTGAGAGAATTCCTGGGGTCGGCAGGGTTCTGTAGTTTATGGATACCCGGATTCGCTGAGTTAGCCAAGCCCCTATACCAAGCAACAAAGGAACGGCAGCCCTTCAATTGGACGGAAGAGGCTGAGCTGGCCTTTCAACAAATCAAAACTGCCTTGTTATCAGCCCCCGTGCTGGGGCTCCCTGATGTCTCCAAGCCCTTCCACTTATACGTGGATGAAAGTAAGGGTGTTGCAAAAGGCGTGTTAACACAGTACCTAGGCCCCTGGCAGAGGCCAGTTGCCTATTTGTCAAAAAAATTAGATTCAGTGGCTGCTGGCTGGCCACCCTGCCTCCGGATAATCGCAGCAACGGCCCTAATGGTCCGAGACACTGATAAACTTATCATGGGGCAAGAGTTGCATGTTATAACCCCGCATGCCATTGAAGGCGTCCTCCGGCAGCCGCCGGATCGATGGATGAGTAACGCCCGGCTCACCCACTATCAAGGACTGCTGTTAAACCCCCTCAGAATAACTTTTCTGCCCCCAACCTCTTTAAACCCTGCTTCACTGCTGCCAAATCCAGACTTGGACACCCTGTCCCATGAGTGCACTGAGATACTGGCTCAGGTGCATGGGGCGCGGGAGGACCTGCAAGATCGTCCGCTCCCCGACACAGAACTCATCTGGTTCACTGATGGCAGCAGCTACGTCCACCAAGGCCAGTGGTATGCAGGAGCAGCTGTAACGTCAGAGACTGAGGTAATCTGGGCGGAACCCTTGCCTCCAGGGACATCGGCCCAAAGAGCCGAACTGATAGCACTCACACAGGCCCTCACCCTAGGGGCAGAGAAAAAACTAACAGTATACACGGATAGCCGCTATGCTTTCGCTACTGCACACATACATGGGGCCATCTACAGAGAGAGGGGACTATTAACAGCTGAAGGCAAAGAAATAAAAAACAAGCAAGAGATCCTAGCTCTATTAACTGCTTTGTGGAAACCAAAGAAATTGGCTATCGTACATTGCCCTGGGCATCAGAAACCAACTACGCCAATTGCTCGAGGCAACTCCTTAGCCGACCAAACCGCAAAGAGCATAGCAAAAGCTCCCAGTCAGCTCCTCATGCTCCAGCTCCCTGATCCTGGCCCGCGAAATTTGCCATGTTTTCCTGACTATACCGAACAGGATCACGAATGGATGGACATGCTTCCCCTAAAACAGGTTAAAAATGGGTGGTGGACTGATATAAATGACCAAACCATCCTACCAGAAAAATTAGGACGGCAGGTGTTGGAACATATCCACCGGACAACCCACCTGGGTGCCCAGTGAATGATAGACTTAATCAGGCACGCCAAGTTCAGAATCAGGCGCATAGCTGAACTGGCCAGCGATGTCACAACAAATTGCAAAGCCTGCCAACTGAACAACGCTTGCCCCCAAACCCAGACCGCCGCAGGAATTAGGTGTAGAGGAACTAGGCTGGGCGTCTATTGGGAAATAGACTTTACTGAAATAAAGCCTGGAAAATATGGGTATCAGTACTTACTTGTCTTTGTAGATCTTTTTCAGGATGGACAGAAGCGTTCCCAACTAAGAGAGAAACTGCTCAGGTTGTAGCAAAGAAAATTTTGGAAGAAATCCTCCCCAGGTATGGCTTTCCCGTCCAGATAGGGTCAGACAATGGACCAGCCTTCATTGCTAAGGTAAGTCAGGATTTGGCTTCCATTCTTGGGGCAAATTGGAAATTACATTGTGCTTATAGGCCCCAAAGCTCAGGACAGGTAGAAAGGATGAATCAGACTCTAAAAGAGACCTTAACTAAATTGACCATGGAGACTGGCGCTAATTGGGTAGTACTTCTCCCCTACGCTCTGTTCTGGGCCCGAAATACGCCTTACAGACTGGGCCTCACACCATATGAAATCATGTATGGCAGATCCCCACCCCTGGTCCCCAGTCAAAAGATGACTTACTCAAACCTGAAACTGAAAATGTCTCTGAGCTCTTGTTCTCCTTACAAGCCTTACAGAAAATTCACCAGGAAATTTGGCCCAGACTACGAGAACTGTACAAAGCAAGACCTCCGCCGATGCCCCATCCGTTCCAGCCGGGAGACTGGGTCCTAGTCAAGTGCCACCAGCAAGAAACTCTTCAACCCAGGTGGAAAGGACCACTGCAAGTACTCCTGACTACTCCCACCGCTCTCAAGGTAGAAGGCATCGCTTCGTGGATCCACTACACACACGTCAACCAGTGGACCCAACATCCGACCTTCTCGGGCCGTCTGGAGCACCTGTTACATGGACTGTAGACAAAGCTAAGAGCAATCCCTTAAAGCTAACCCTGTGCTGTCATCCCCATAGCAGTAACCATGTCTAGCTTACCTATGCTTTTATGCCTTATGCATCTGACTCTCCTCACTACTGCGCCATCTAATCCCTATGTCTGGAGGTTCTGGCTCTATGAGAACAAAACTCACCCCGGGGAAACCCCCCAGGCGGGTAAACTGCTAGCTAGTGCAGACTGCCCCCCCTCCGGGTGCAATACTCCAATTTACCTCAATTTCACTAAGTTCCAGATTGCCCAACCGGGGATACCCATGATCTGGTTTGAATATGATCAGACTGAATATAATTGTAAAAATTATTGGTGGCACCAGAGTGCAGGCTGCCCATACCACTATTGTAAAATGCACTCAGCCAGGGTATGGGACGACTACCTGAGAAAGTCTAACCTCCTCAAGACTCGCTACCCGACAGGGACTCCCAACATATACACTTGGATAATAACAGATCCAGAGCACTCCCGGTGGACATCGCCCCAACATGGGGCAGTCTACTACGATTCCAGAAGTAGTTGGCCTAGTAGCCACCTGTACCTGTGGCGGAGTCTAGTCCAGATTCAACCCTTAATCCATACACAAATCCACAGACAAGAAACCAAGCTATCACAAGACTTGCAGCCCTTCTCCTGGCTAACCCTATTACAGGAAGGGCTAGCATTCGCCAACCTCACCAGTTTAGGCGACCTGTCCTCTTGCTTTATGTGTGCAACCCTAGGAAGACCACCATTAACCGCTGTTCCCCTATCCTCCCCTCCCACAAACTATACGACAGATTTTAATTCATCAACAGTCACAATACCCGATGTGGCCCTGTATCGTGACCCATACCAAGAGAAATATCCCTACTGTTATTCGGCATTTAGCAACAGCCTCTGCAACCAATCGGCTACATACCCTAATAGCCCCATATATGCTCCCCCTGGTGTGTTCTTCTGGTGTAATATGACTCTGTTAAAAACTCTGTCCAAAAGTATATCTGACGGACAGTTGTGTATCCCTGTTACACTAGTTCCCCGACTGACCCGGCTAACCCCGGCAGAATTCATAGGCTGGGCAGGGACTGCCCCAACTGAAACTGCACGACATAGACGAGCAGCTTTTCTACCACTAATTGCCGGAATATCCTTAACCACCTCTGTCGTCACAGCGGGGTTAGCAGGAGGGGCCCTACAACACTCCATGATAGAAAACGACAAGCTGTTACAACAATTCTCTGTTGCTATGGAAGACTCCGCCTATTCCCTAGCCTCCCTTCAGCGGCAGCTCACTTCCCTAGCACAGGTCACTCTTCAAAACCGCAGAGCCTTAGACTTACTCACAGCTGAGAAAGGAGGTACCTGTATGTTCCTCAAAGAAGAATGCTGTTTCTATATAAATGAGTCAGGGTTAGTTGAGGAAAGAGTCCAATGCCTACATAAACTAAGCTTAGAAATGAAAAAGCAACAATTCACTACAGCAGCTAACAATTGGTGGAACTCTTCAATGTTTTCCCTTCTGGCACCCCTTTTAGGCCCCCTAATGTCTCTACTGCTTCTATTCACTATAGGCCCCTGTGTGGTAAATAAAATTTTACAATTTGTCAGAGAAAGATTTGATACCATCCAACTAATGGTCCTCCGTAGCCATCACCAGCCTCTCCTGCACCCAGAAGGTGAGACTACATTGTAAGACTCTGGAAATCCAAGATTGGACGTCCAGTTACTTACGAGAGGGGGAAATGAAAGGACACAAAGACACAAAAATGCGTACCCGCTCCCCCACTACACCCTATTGCTAAACCCTTTGCTCTGCTCTCTAATCCCTGCACGTACCAGAGATTTCGTAAGTTCTGTAAGTACCTGTTTTTCTTTCTGAGGCCGGGTCACAAGACGTGTTTAAGTAAGATACACTCATGCTGCCATAAACCGGTTGTGCAACCTGACGCAATATAATTAACTGCCTTTGTGTAAAACTGCTCTCCCGCCTCAAGGGTTGAATCGAAATATCAGGAATGGCGGGAACCAATCATAGTTAGCCAAATCGCCTTGTTCAAACACTAGCCAATCATACATCTGATTTGTATGATAATTCTATGCCCACTTTCCTTAGACTATATAACACTGTTCGGGGCTCAGTGGGGGAGCTCTCCTGCCCGTCTCGTTTCACGAGCGAGTGAGAGTTCCAGGTTCGAACCTGTAATAAAGATCCTCGCTGCTTAGCTTTGACTCTGGACTCTGGTGGTCTTCTTCGGGGAATAAACGGTCTGGGCATAACACTACATAATTTCTCTGTTTCTTATTGGTTTGTAAGACTTCTTCATATGTTTTCATATGGGACCTATGTTAAATGTGTGTATTACAAATATCTTCTCAGAATTTTCCCTTTTCACTTTAAGGTGATTGTATTTTTATCAATATGCATGTGCACTTGTGTTTTATAGATGTTATTTTTTAGAACAGTTTTAGGTTTACAGAAAAATTGAGAAGCCAGTACAGAGATTTAACATCTACTCTGCACTTAGTTTCCCCAATCATTAATATATTACTTTGGTGTGTACATTATAATTATGAACCAATATTGACAGTTACTAGTAACTACAGCCCATAATTTATATAGATAACATTATAATGTTTTGTGTCTGTTCCAGCATTTTATCGAGGACACCATACTACATTTCATCTCCTTAGGTTTCTCTTCTGATTATGACCATTTCTCAGACATAACCAGAGCAAGAGGTGAGGTGATACCATGAAGATGAGAGACGGCAACGTGCTAGCGGCCCTTGCTCCTCTGTATCCACTCTGGCAGAGCTTGAGGAACCCTTAAACCCGACACTGCACTGTGGGAGCCCCTCTTTGGGCTGGCCCAGGCCGCAGCCGCCTCCCTCTGCTTGCCAGGAGGTGTGGAGGGAGAGAGGCCGGCGGGTATCCGGGCTGCAGCACTAACTCACAGGCCACTGCGAGTTTCCGCGGGAGCCGGCGCCGGCAACGGGCTCTGCGGCCCACGCACTGAGCGGCAGGCAGGCAGGCACCCCTGGGCAGTGAGGGGCTTAGCACGTGAGCCAGCACCTGCAGTGAGTTCTTACCTGGCCTCAGCTGCCTCCCAGCAGGGCAGGGCTCAGGACCTGCAGCCCGCCATGTCCGAGCCCCGCCACCACGTTGTGGGCTCCTGCGGGCCCCAGCCTCCCCTAGGGACGCCGCCGGCTGCTCCAAGGCACCCAGTCCCACAGATCGCCCAAGGACTAAGGAGTGTAGGCTTGGCTCGGAAGTGGCAGGCAGCTCCGCCTGAGCCCCACAGCAGGATCCAGGAGGTGAAGCCAGCTGGGCTATGAGTCTGATGGGGACTTGGGGAACTTTTGTGTGTAGCTAAGGGATCGTAAACGCACCAATCAGCACTCTGTGTCTAGCTAAGTGTTTGTAAATACACCAATCAGCACTCAGTCAAAATGGACCAATCAGCTCTCTGTAAAATGGACCAATCAACTCTCTGTAAAATAGACCAATCAGCTCTCTGTAAAGTGGCCCAATCAGCAGGATGTAGGTGGGGCCAGATAAGGGAATAAAAGCAGCTACCTGAGCTAGCCTGCCCCAATCTGCTTGGGTTATGTTTCAGTTTGTGTGGTGTGTTCTTTTGTTTTTTGCTGTAAATTTTTGCTGATGTTGGCTGTTTGGGTCCACACTGGTTTATGACTTGTGACACTCACAGGGAAGGTCTGCAGTTTCACCACTGGAACCAGCGAGACCACTAACGCGGCAGAAGGAAGAAATTTGGGACACAATATCTTTCAGAAGTGTGACATTCACCGAGAGGGTCTGTGGCTTCATTCTTGAAGTCAGTGAAACCAAGAACCCAGCAATTCTGGACACACAGACTGAGTGGTGGTGAATGCCATTACACTCCACTGTGCCTTTTCTGAATCTCGAAGGAAGAGAGGACGCAGCACCACGTTACTGCTGATGTTGTGCAAGTCCAGGCTCACCAGTGGTCTCCAATGATAATGCCGAGGGGAAAGAGAGAGCTTATCACCTAGCGGGGGTGAAGGTCTTAAGTTCCTCTATGATTTTTTGATATCACTGTGGAGATGATTTGGGGAAGCCTGGTTACAGCTTGGAGAGTGAGAAAGTCTGGAAGCACCAATTGGCCTTTACTGACATGGGGGGAGAGGTGGAGCTACAGTGGCACCGTGTGTGTGTGTGTGTGTGTGTGTGTGTGTGTGTTTGGATAAATAGTGTTTATTGGCTAAAAGGTTTATTTTTTGGTAGGCTCTCTTTTTTCCTGGCTTTAAAAGCTAGTGAGACCATGGTTTATTTGGGTCTTACGTTTATCTGTGTCTGTTTCCGTGTTTGAAGTATAAGAAGGCAAAGGAAAGCCCTTGGGTCTCACCACCTAGTTGCTCTTTGTGGCCTGAGGTCATCAGCCTGTCTTTTTCACTTTACCTTTGTTTTCTTATGTTTGCTTCATGGGTAATGTACAAAGTTACTAACTGTACTTAATGGAAGGAACAGGAAAAAGTGTGTCTATCTCATTTCCAAGAAGGGAAGCCAAATATGCTTTTCTACATTTAAATTAGAAATTGTGTCGAGGATTTTACTAGTGTTCCGGGTTTCTCCTTTATCATGTTTTTAAGAATCTGTTTTCTAAATGAATGAAAATGACTTGTTTTCAAGAATATCCAACGGTTTATATCACATCCTCACTGTGGAGATTAAAGGCTGTGAAGAATGATTTTAGCAAATACATGTTGCTATTTATCCATCTGTAGCAGCTTAATAAATCCAAGAAAAGAATTCCGACAGACTTATGTCTGATGAGATGTTATGAGAGTTTTTGTCTGCTCTAAAGCACTTGGACCAAAATATTTGCTTCTGAAGATTTCTTACGTTTGTTAATGCGATCTCACTTCTCTATCTCATTTAGTAATATATTTTACATTTACTAATACACAAAGAAAAACGTATTTTCAGTGTTAATTCAGAGGACTGTTGACAAAAGCATTTTATTTCTGTAATAGGAAATTTTTACAAAAAGAAATTTGGATCATTTTTATCTGTTAAATACTTTTTACCATTATCTTCAACTAATTTCCAGATATTTAGTAACATCTTGCACATAATAGACACACAAAGATACGATTTTTACTTCTGTTCAGTAATAATTTCAGACATGGTTTAATATACCTTTGTTTTGCTATTAAATAGCTGTATTTTTAGGGGTATTTTATGTGTTAGTCCGTTCTTGCATTGTTACAAATACCTGAAATGAGTAATTTAAAAATAGAGGAGTGCCAGACGCGGTAACTCATGCCTGTAATCCCAGCACTTTGGGAGGCAGAGGCGGGCGGATGGTTTGAGGTCAGTTGAAGACCAGCATGGCCAACATGGTAAAATCCCGTTTCTACTAAAAAAAAAATAAGCCTGGCGTGGTGGTGCACACCTGTAATCCCAGCTATTAGGGATGAGGCAGTGAGCTGCCATAGCACCACTGCACTCAGCCTGGGTGACAGAGCAAGACTGCACCACAAAGAAGAAAAGTTTTCATTGGCGCATGGTTCTGCAGGGTATACAGAAAATATACTGGCTTCTGCTTCTGGGGAGATCTCAGGAAGCTTCCAATCATGGTGGAAGACAACGTGAGAGCAAGACATCTCACATGGCGCTAGTAGGAGCAAGGTAGGGGGGAGAGATCCCAAACACTTTTAAACTACCAGGTTTCACGGAAACCTGGATCGCAACTACAGTGTCAGGAGAGATGGTGCTAAATGGTTCATGAGAAATTTCTCCCCAAGATCCAACCACCTTCCACCAGTCAAACCTGCAACATCAGAGTTAACAATTCGACATGAGATTTGGTGGGGATACAGATCCAAACCATATTTATTTGTATGTTTATTTATTTGTAGTGTATTTATTTTGAAAACAATTTTAATATTTTAAACATAAGCCATTTGACAATGCCGTATGTGAGCCTTCAGCAGTTGACTGAGGGTATAACTAATCTGTTGTGAAACGGAGTCCCATTTTGATGAACAGCTTTCTACAAATGCTATAGTTGTTTTCTTAAAAAATCATAGTATGTGCTATGCATTTATGTATGTATATATGTTTTATGTAATTTATTGAAAGAATGGGTAACGTAAAAATTCCTTTTATTTAAGTCGTCTTTTGGACTTTTCTAGAAGCAGATGTTGCTAGATAATGGCAGGTTCTGTACAGATACAGCTGGGCATATTAAATGGTTTTTTTTAGAATTATAGTAGGATTAAGGAATTTTAATTTTCTCAGGTTTGACACAGTGGGCATGTTACACTTTTATAAACCAAGATACAAACAAGTTTGTTTTAGCAATTAAGTATGTCAGTCACACCCTTAACATTTCTATTGTCTTTCCTGTTAAATGACTGTTGAATGCCTGCTAAATGCCTCCAGCAAAAGACAACTGCTGTTCTATGTGATCTGCAGCTTTTATACACCTGCAATGAGAAGTGTTTGCTATAGCATTATTTCCTTCTAGGGTAAACAAAATAAAAGGCTGTGCTTTATCCATGACAATTCTGGCTAATAAATTCAAGTTTAAACTGGTTCATTTGGGTTCCAGAGCAGAAAGTGTGTCCTAATAAGGACATAGTAGCTATTGGGAATTTATCTTATCAGAAGTGAATTAGTTATTGATCCCTTATCAGAAGTGAATTAGTTATTGATCCTTTGAGATACCATCTCACACCAGTTAGAATGGCGATCATTAAAAACTCAGGAAACAACAGGTGCTGGAGAGGATGTGGAGAAATAGGAACGCTTTTACACTGTTGGTGGGATTGTAAACTAGTTCAACCATTATGGAAAACAGTATGGCGATTCCTCAAGGATCTAGAACTAGATGTACCATATGACCCAGCCATCCCATTACTGGGTATATACCCAAAGGATTATAAATTATGCTGCTATAAAGACACATGCACATGTATGTTTATTGCAGCACTATTCACAATAGCAAAGACTTGGAATCAACCCAAATGTCCATCAGTGACAGACTGGATTAAGAAAATGTGGCACATATACACCATGGAATACTACGCAGCCATCAAAAAGGATGAGTTTGTGTCCTTTGTAGGGACATGGATGCAGCTGGAAACCATCATTCTTAGCAAACTATCACAAGAACAGAAAACCAAACACCGCATGTTCTCACTCATAGGTGGGAACTGAACAATGAGATCACTTGGACTCAGGAAGGGGAACATCACACACCAGGGCCTATCATGGGGAGGGGGGAGGGGGAGGGATTGCATTGGGAGTTATACCTGATGTAAATGACGAGTTGATGGGTGCAGCACAGCAACATGGCACAAGTATACATATGTAACAAACCTGCACGTTATGCACATGTACCCTACAACTTAAAGTATAATAATAATAAATAAATTTTTAAAAAAAAAGAATATTCAAAGGGCATATTCTTTGAATGGAGGCAATCAGTTTCTGTAAAGCAGACTGGAATGTCTCTAAATAATAGAGGCTAACTCTTGAACGAAAGATAAACTCGACATTACTTCCCATTCTGGGTGAGCTAAATTTTTCCGGTAGAGCTGTAATTCTTCCATACAAATATTTTGTTGATATGGGTGAAAATTCCATATGTAACAAGACTGAATTTTAGCATAATTTTGTGATTAAAAACTTTAGAGAACTTTAAAAGATTTTTATCTTCTAAAATACTTTATGAACTGGGTGAGGTGGCTCACACCTGTAATCCCAGCATTTTGGGAGGCTGAAGTGTGTGGATAACTTGAGGTCAGGAGTTTGAGACCAGCTTGATCAACATGATAAAACTCCATCTCTACTAAAAATACAAAATTAGCCGGGTGTGGTGGTGGATACCTGTGATCTCAGCTACCTGGGAGACTGAGGCAGGAGAATCATTTGAAACTAAGAGGCAGAGGTTGCCCTGAGTGGTGAAATTCCGTCTCAAAAAAATAAGATAAAATAAAATAAATGTTTTATGAAATGGCTTTTAGGTTTTTTGCCGGGAGGGTTAGGTAAAAGATGAGCGACCTATCAATTGGTTAAATTGAGGGCAATGGGAAAAAAATCTTAGTGTTTAGAAGTAACAACATTATGGTAAGAATGAACATACTGAGAAAATGCTTTGTTAATTAAAAGATCATGTCAAAATATAATATGTAAGATTACCACTGATCAAATAAAAAGAAGAAAGAGGATACTGATGAATCAGATAACGTTGTTTTCTCATCTTTCTCAGAATCTGTCCACTGTTGCAGTCTTTAACTTGCTTTGTTATCTATGGTGAAAGTCTACTTCTAAAGTGTTTTCTTGGTGAATTTCTAAAAATCCTAAATTTGACATTTCCTTATAGACTTAGACAGTAGTCAGGAAAATCTTACATTTGTATTTTTAGTTGGAAAAAAATACAAGCATTGTGTGGTTTTGTGTCAGTTATTAACAATAATGGGTAGGGGTTTTTTTTCATTGTATCAATAACATATTTTCTTGATACGTTTTCCAGAAGACCAAATTTTCCTGTTTCAAATCATGCAAGGAGCCTTTCAGGTGATAATTTTGAATACACAATTTGATTGTGTTTGTAGTAAAGCTGAAGATTTTATATGGGTCTCTGGCCATATTTAGTCACACTAACCAGTAATAGAGTAAAATTTCAAAACTTCCAAATGCTTGGAACAGCCTGTTACTAACTCAGGAGATTACATGTGGGGCCTAGGCATATTATCTTAGCAGCATCAAGGATACAGGCAATAATTCGGGGCATGTAAGGGTTAGACTTACTAAGATCCTTGATATTTATAATGGTGGAATTCCATTATTTACCTTTACACTTCCTGAGCTTTGTGGTGATAAGGATAGTGGAGTTTCTAGTTATTTTATTTTGAATTTTATTAAATTTTTAATTTTCATGGGTATATAGTACATATATATTCCTGGGATACAAAAGCTGTTTTGATTCCGACATACAATATGAAATAAGGTGTATCATGAAGAATGGGGTATCCATCCACTCAAGCATTTATCCATTGAGTTGCAAACAATCCAATTGCTTTCTCTAACTTTTTAAAAAAATGTACAGTTACTACTATGGTTCCCCTGATGTGTTATCAAATATTAGGAATTATTCTTTCTTTTTTTCGTGCCAATTAACCAATTTTAACTCCCTGCTTTCCAGGCCCCCACTACTTTACCCAGCCTCTAGTAACCATCCCCCACTATGTCAATGAGTTCAATTGCTTTGATTTTTAGATCCCACAAATAAATGAGAACACAGGATGTTTGTCTTTCTTGATACGGCTTATTTCACTTAACATAATGATCCGCAGTTCCATCCGTGTTGTTGCAAATGACTGGATCTCATTATTTTTTATGACTGAATTTACTCCATTGTGCATATGTATCACATTTTCTCTATCCATTCATCTGCTAATGGAAACTTAGGTTGCTTCCAAATTTTAGCTATTATAAACGTGCTGCAACAAACATAGGAGTGCAGATATATCTTCAGTGTACTGATGTCCTTTCTTTTGGGTGTATACCCCATAGTGGGATTGTTGCATTATTTGGTAGCTCAATTTTTAGTGTTTTGAGGAAACTCCAAACTGTTCTCCATAGTGGTTTTACTGTTTTACATTACCACCAACAGTGTACAAGGAGGTTCATTTTTCTCCACATGCTGCCCAGTATTTCTTATTTCCTATCTTTTGTATAGAAAATATTTTAACTGTGCTTAGAAGATATTTCATTGTAGTCTTGATTTGCATTTCTCTGATGATCAATGAAGTTGAGGACCTTTTCATATGTCTTTTGCCATTTGTATGTCTTCTTTTGAGAATGGCTATTCATATCTCTTTCCCATTCTTTGACTGGATTGTTAGATGTTAGAGATATTTGAGCTCCTTTTATATTCTGGTTATTAATCCCTTGTCAGAGGGGTAGCTTGCAAATATTTTCTCCCATTTTGTGGGTTGTCTCTTTACTTTTTCCAATTGTATCCTTTGCTGTGCAGAAGCTTTTTAACTTGATGTAATCATTTGTCTATTTTTGCTTTGGTTGCCTGTGCTTGTGGAGTATTACTCAATAAATTTTTGAACAGACCAACCAATGTCTGGGATATTTTCACCAGTGTTTAAGTAGTTTCATGATTTGAGGTATTGGATTTAAGTCTTTAATTCATCTTAATTTGTTTTTTTATATGACTAGAAATAGGAGTCATTTCATTTTTCTGCATATGGATATCTAGTTTTCCCAGAATCATTTATTGAAAAGATCATCTTTTCTCCAGTGTATTTTCTTGGCACCTTTTGTGAAAATGAGTTCACTGTAGGTCTGTGGATTCGTTTGTTGGTTCCTTTTTTTCTGTTTCACTGGACTATGTGTCTATTTTTATGCCAGTACCATACTGTTTGGATATTATAATTCTGTAGTATAACTTGAAGTCAGGTAATGTGATTCCCCTAGTTTTGTTGTTTTTATTTGGGAACGCTTTGGCTATTCTGGGTCTTTTGTGCTTCCATATATATTTTAGAATTTTTTTTTCTTGTTTCTTTGAAGAATGTCATTAGTATATTGATTGGGATTGCATTGAATCTGTAGATTGCTTTGGGTAGTATGTACATTTTAACAATATTGATATTCCACTCCATGGATATGGGATATATTTTCATTTTTTGGTCTCCTTTTTAATTTCTTTCATCAATGTCTTAGAATTTTCATTAGAGAGATCTTTCACTCCTTTAAATAATTCATTTTGTGTAGCTATTGTAAATGGTATTACTTTTTGTTTCTTTTTCACATTGTTCACTGTTAGAATAGAAAAATGCTACTGGTTTTTGTATGTTTATTTTGTATGCTGCAACTTTACTGATTTTTTTTTATCAGTTATAATAGTTTTCTTTTGGAGTCTTAAGGTTTTCCAAATATAAAATCATATCATCTCCAAACAAGGATAATTTGACTTCTTTTCCAATTTGAATGCCATTTATATCTTTCTCTTGTCTGATAGTTCCATCTGGTTCTTCCAGTACTATGTTGAATAACAATGGTGAAAGTGGGCATTGTTATTGTGTTCCAGATCTTGGAGGAAAGGCCTTCAATTTTTCCCTATCCAATATAATACTAGCTGTGGTTCTGTTGTATATGGTTCTGTTGTATATTATTTTGAGGTACGGCCCTTCTATTTCCAGTTTATTGAAGGATTTTATAAAGACGGGTTAGTGAATTCTATTAAATGCTTTTTCAGCATCAATTGAAACAAACATATGGATTTTATCTTTCATTATATTGTAATGATGTGTCAAATTAATTGATTTGTGTATGTTGAACCATGCTTATATCCCAGGGATACCTCGTACTTGGCCATGATGAATGATCCTTCTAATGTATTGTTGAATTCGATTTGCTAGTATTTTGTCAATGACCATCAATATTTTTCAAAGATATTGGCCTGTAGTTTTTAATGTGTCTTTGGTTTTGGTATTATGGTGGTACTGGCCACATAGAACGAGTTTGGAAGTACTCCTTCCTCTATTTTTCAGAATAGTTTAAGTAGGATTGGTATTAGTTCTTCTTTAAATGTTTGGGGGAATTCAGCAGTGGGACATCATGTCCTGGACTTTATGTTACTGGGAAACTTTTTATCATGGCTTTGATCTCATTTCTCCTTAATTGTTAGTAGTCTGTTCAGGTTTTGGATTTCTTCCTGGATCAATCTCTATAGATTGTATCCATCTAGGAATTTGTTCATTTCTTCTAGATTTTCCAATTTATTTGTATCTAGTTGCTCATAGTAGCCACTAATGATTCTTTGAATTTCTGTAGTATCAGTTGTACTGTCTCCTTTATCATTTCTGATTATATTTATTTAGATCTCTCTTTTTTTCCTAGTCTGGCTAAAGGTTTGTCAATTTTCTTATATTTTCAAAAAAAAAAAAAAACTTTTTGTTTCATTGATCTTTAGTATTGCTTTTTTCCTTTCAACTTTACTTATTTCTGCTCTGATTTTTATAATTTCTTGTACTAATTTTGAGTCTGTTTTGCTCTTGTTTTCCTATTTCTTTAAGATGCATTATACAATTGTTTATTTGAAGTTTTTTCACTTTTTTCATGTAGACACTTACACCTATAACTTTCCTTGTTAGTACTGCTTTTGCTGTATCCCATAAGTTTTAATATGTTGTGTTTCTATTATCATTTGTTTCAAAATATTTTTGTTTCTTTTTAATTTCTTCATTGATATAGTGGTCATTCAGGGGGATATTGTTTAATGTCTATTCTGCAGCTCTTGAATGAATAAAATGTGTATTCTGCAGCTCTTGGATGAAAAGGTCTATAAATATCTATTAGATCCATATTAATCCACACTATAGATCAGTGAGCTTTAAGACAGGCTATTTGTAAATACATAGAGGAGACAAAAAAAGAATAAGACAATAAAGCACATCTACAAGAGCTATAAAATAATCTCAAAAGGAAAATTCTAGGCATTGTTGGCTTTAAAGAGGAGGTAGATAGTGTAGGTCTGTAGTGTAGGTTAAGTCTGATTTTTTTGTTGTTGATTTTCTGCCTGAAAGATCTGTCCAGTGCTGAAAGTGGGCTATTGAAGTCTCCAGCTAATACTGTATTGGAACCTATTTTTCTCTTTAGCTCTAATAATATTTTCTTTATATGTCTGAATTCTCCCATGTTGTGTGCACATATATTTAACACTGTTATATCCTCTTGCTGAATCGACTCCTTTATCATTAAATAATGACCGTCTTTTCTTACAGTTTTTGTCTTAAAATATAATTTGTCTGACATATGTAAAATGAATTCTGCTCTGTTTTAGTTTCCATTAGCATGAGATATCTTTTCCCATCCCATTATTTTTATTCTATGTATGTTTTTATAGTTGAAACACATTTATTGTAGGCAATAGATCAATAGGTCTTATTTTCAATCCATTCAGCCAGTTTATATCTTTTGAGTGGAGAGTTTAGTTATTGAACATTTAATGCAATTATCAATAAGTAAGGATTTTTTCTATTTTGCTATTTGTTTTCTGGTTGCTTTTTGGTTTTCAATTCCTTCTTTCTTTCCCTATTGTCTTCCATTAGTGAAGGTAATTTTCTCTGGTGCTATAATTTAGTTCCTTGCTTTTTAATTTTTTTTGTATCCAGTGAATGTTTTTCGGTTTGAGATTACCATGAGGCTTTCAAGTAACCCTTGTAACCCATTATTTTAACCTGATAACAACATAACATTATTTGTCCACACAAAGTCAAGAAAACAAGCAGAAGAAATGTAATAGATACTCACCTTAACCTTGTTTTCTCAGTTTTTAAGTTTTTTGTTGTTTCTCTTTATTTCTTATTGTACTGTGTCTTGCAAAGTTGTAGTTACTATTTTTGACTGGTTCATCATTTAGTCTTTATAATTAGGATAAGACTACACACCACAGTTACAGTGGTAAAATAGTCTGTGTTTTTCTGTGTACCTACTATTATCAGTAAGTTTTTTGCCTTCTGATGAATATTTATTGCTCATTAATGTGCTGAGTGAATTACTGCCTTCGGCATTTCTTGCAGGAAAATTCTGGTATTGATGAAATCTCTCAGCTTTTGTTTGTCTGGGAAAGTCTTTATTTCTCCTTCATATTTGAAGAACATTTCCACCAGATACACTACTCCAGGGTAACAGTTATTTTCCCTTCAGCACTTTAAATATGCCACTCTCTCCTGGCCTGTGAAACTTCCACTGAAAAGTCTGCTGTCAGACATGTTGGAGCTCCAGTGTATTTTATTTGTTTCTTTTCTCTTGCTGTTTTTACAATTATTTCTTTAGCCTTGAGCTTTGAGAGTTTGATTATTAAATGTCTTGAGGTTTTTTCTTTGAGTTGAATCTGCTTGGTGTTCTATAACCCTCTTGTACTTGGATATTGATGTCTTTCTCTAGATTAGGAAAGTTCTCTATTATTATCTCTTTGAATAAACTTTCTTTCTACCCCATCTCTTTCTCTGCCTTCTCTTTAAAGCCAACAATGCCTAGAATTTCCCTTTTGAGATTATTTTATAGCTCTTGTAGACGTGCTTTATTGCCTTATTCTTTTTTTGTCTCCTCTGACTATGTATTTACAAATAGCCTGTCTTCAAGCTCACTAATTATTTTATTTTATTTTATTTTTATTTTATTTTATTTCATTTCATTTGCTTAAAGAACTCTGATGCATTCATCCATAAGTGAATAGCATTTTAGGGTACAGAATTGTGGTTACTTCTAATTATTTTAATCTTTCTGTTAAATTTATCTGATAGAATTCTGAATTGCTTCTCTGTATTATCTTGAATTTTTTTGAGTTTCCTCAATGTTTTGAATTTTCTCTGTGAAAGGTTACATATATCTGTTTGTATAGATTGGTCCCTAGTGCCCAGTTCACTTGGTGAGGTCATGTTTTCTTGGATAGTGTTGATGCTAGTAGATATTCTTTGGTGTCTGGACATTGAAGAGTTTGGTATTTATTGTTTTGACTGCCTGAGTTTATTTATAGCTGTCCTTCTTGGGAAGGCTTTCCAGCTATTTGAAATAACTTGGATGTTGTGATCTAAGCTGTTTCTGCTTTAATGGGTACCCCAAGCCCAGTAGTACTGTGGTTCTTGCAGAGTCATAGAGGTACTTAGAGAAGATCTGGTAGAATTCTCTGGATTACCAGGTGGAGACTCTTGTTTTCTTCCCATACTTTCTTCTAGACAAAATATCTCTGTCTGTTGTGAGCCACCTGGAGCTGGAGGTGGGGTGACGCAAGCACTCCTGTGGTCACTACTACTGGGACTCTGGTAAGTCAGCCCTGAAGCTGGCAGAACACTTGGTCTCACCCAAGGCCCGCTGTAACTACTACCTGGCTACCATCTATATTCCCTCAAGGCCCTGGGGCTATATAATCAACAAATGGTGAAACCAGCTAGGCTTTTGTCCTTCCCTTCAGAGTGCAGTGGGTTCTCCCTGGTCCCAGGCAGGTTCAGAGGTGCTAGCTAGGATCCAGGGACTGGAGTCAAAAGCCTTAGCATTCTACCTGGTGTTCTATTGTATTGTCGCTGAGCTAGCACTCAAACCATGAGACATAGTCCTCATTCCTGCCTCCCCTTTCCACAGGCAGAGGATCCTCCCTCTGTGGCCACCACCACCAGAAGCCAATAGGAAGTACTGCTGATGTTCCCTTAAGACCCAAGATTTCTTCAGTCAAGTTCTGAGTGCTTCCTGATCTGGGACTCACTTTTCAAGGCACTTGGCTCCCTTTGGCCCAGGATAGGTCCAGGAATGTCATCCAGGAGCCAAGGCCTGAAATCAGGGATCCCAAGAGCCACCACTTCGTGCTCTATCCCCCTGTGGTTTAGCTCTGGCACCTCAGATGCAAGGTGAAGTTCCTGTTACTTTTCTATTCACTTTCCTCAAGCAGTGGGAGTCTTTCCCCATGCCCACTAAAGCTGGGAACGGGCTGAGTCTCACTCGAAGCCAGCAAGTCTCACGCGTCTCACTGAAGGCCCTTTGCAAACTATCTGTGTATCACTGCTGGTTATCCAGAGCCTAGGGTGGTGGGAAAGCAGGTGTTGGGTCCTGCCAGGACTGGGTCCTTTCCTTCAAGGCAGTGAGTTCTCTTCTGTACCACCATGTGTCTAGAAATGATGTCTAGGAACTAGGTTCTGGAAGGGGGGTTTCACAACTCTGACTGTTGGCCTAACGTGCTGTGGCTGAGCTAGTATCCAAGGGGTAGGACAAAGTCCTCTTCACTTTTCCCTCTCTTCTCAAGTGGAAGGGAGGAGTCTTTTTTGAAACTGTGAGCTGTGTACCCTGGGTTTAGGGGAATGGTAGTGCAAGCACTCCCTTTAACTACCCTGTGGTGTCTCTCAGTAAGTCATGTGCCCCCAGACCACTGACTCTTAAAGGATATCAGCACTAGTTCTCACCCAGGAGTTGTAGTCCTTATTTCCTAGACTGCCTTGCAAATTTAAGGCCCCAGAGCACTTTAGCCCACAATTGTGAGGCTTTCCAGAACTCAGGTTCTGATTGTTCGGATGGGTCATTCCCCTCTGGCTAGGGCTAGTTTAAATACTCCCTCCATGAAGTCAGCATCAGCTGACTTCAGCCTGGTTTTGCTTTCTACTGTGACAGGGCAACAATGCAATGTCTCGCAATCCCCGTGCCTTCCCTCTCCCATGTGGCTGCTGCCAGGGGCCTGAAGAGGGGTGGTGTTGGTGATTTGAGATTGGCTCTCCTACCCTCTGCCTGTGCCTCTTTCAGTAATAGGAAGTTAAAACCAGGTACTGTGAGTGCTTACCTGATTGTTGGTTCTGATTAGGTTCTTTTTGTCTACGTGTAGATGGTTGTTAAATTGGTCTCCTTGCAGAGGTGACAATCAGTGGACCCTTCTATTTGGCTGTCTTTCTCCAAACCTCTGCATTAAGTTATTTATTAATACACATATATATATATCTGTATTTAGGCATAAACGTATAAAAATGCACAAACAGGCAATAAATGGGCTGGGCACAGTGGCTTATGTCTGTAATCCAAGCTCTTCAGGAGGCTGAGGTGGGTGGATTGCCTGAGCTAAGGAGTTTGAGATCAGCCTGGGCAACATGGCAAAATCCTGTCTCTACTAAAAATACAAAAATATAGCCAGGTGTGGTGGCACATGCCTGTAGTCCCAGATACATGGGAGGCCGAGGTGGGAGGATTGCTTGAGCCTGGGAGTGGAGGTTGCAGCGAGCTGAGATTGGGCCATTCCAGCCCGTGAGACAGAGCCAGACCCTGTCTCCCAAAATTTTTTTAAAAAAATATTAACATTAAAAAAGACAATAAATGTAAAGATTTTAACAAAAGTATTAAAAGATAGCTTATTAATTTTTCATAATTTAGCCATTATATTAAATAAAACAATATATGTATTATTATGTTGTTTATTTTGATAAACCATAAGAATGTTTTTAATAAAAAGGAAATCTAGCCATTATCTTCTATACATATTTATACTTCCCATAATTACTATACTTATTCTGGTTGTATACTATATTAATCATCAATTTTAAACGAGTGATTCTTATCTGTGGTTCTTATCTGTGGTTAACCTTCCTATCTGTCTTCTTATCTGTGGTTAACCATGATCTGAAAGTATTGCTATCTTGAGAAACAGAGAAAGAAAAAAAACTAGACCACATTTGCCATAACTTTTATTACAGTATACTGTTGTAATTGTTCTACTTTATCTTATTGTTGTAAATTTCTTACTGACATCGCTGATAAATTAAACTTTATCATGGGTGTGTATGACAGAGAAACATAGTATATGTACAGTTTGGTACTATCAATAATTCAGTCATACAGTGTCTGGTAATGTATCCCCTCCAGTAATGGGGACTACTGTAATGAATTAATATTTTTTCAGACATGAGGAAAAAAATACCAGTAATAACCTTCAAATAAAAATCAATAAGCAGTGAAAACTCTTTAGCTATTTTTTCTTTATGATAACATATTTTAACAAATTTGAAATGAAAAATAGTACATGCGTAAATATAATATTAGCAAAGGCATTCGCATCGCATGGTTTCTCTCTTTCTTTTCTTTTTTTTTTTTTTTTTTTTTTTTTTGAGGGAGTCTCACTCTGTCGCGCCCAGGCTTGAGCGCAGTGGCACAATCTCGTCTCACTGCATCCTCCGCTTCCTGGGTTCAAGTGATTCTCCTGCCTCAGCCTCTCAAGTAGCTGAGATTACAGGTGCCCGCCACCATGCCCGGCTATTTATTTATTTATTTATTTATTTTTTTAGTAGAGATGGGATTTCACCATGTTGGTCAAGCTGGTCTCAAACTCCTGATCTCAGGTAATACACCAGCCTCGGCCTCCCGAAGTGCTGGGATTACAGGTGTGAGCCACCCCGCCCAGCCATGTTTTCTTAACCTTAGCCATTCAAATACATAAGATGAATTATGATTGCTGACCAATGTTTTGCTTCTATTTCCACTTAAAAATTGTCTTGCCATCTAAAGATTATGTAACAGTGAACATGTTATTTTGTATAAAATGAACTCTATAAAGAGATATCAGATATTATCATTCTATTTATTATGTGTGTGTATATATGTATATATACAACTATTTATTTTATATATATGTATATATAAACACCTATTAACAACACCTATTTATTTTCTTAATTCACAAACATAATGCTGGAAATGCAGTTAGCTTAACCATAAATCGTGAGATATTTAATTCTAATCTTGTATAAACCAAATACTATGCTGACATTTTTTAAATGATAAATTAAATTCTAAAGATTATATAAATCATCCCAATAGAACTCTTACTATGTATTGGAACCTTTTCTTTGCAGTAAGTATGAATGAAGGCTATTATGCAAGTACTTTTTAAAGTCACCAAAGGAAACAAATAGTTTATGAACTCTTCTTTTTCTTAGGCATTTTGAATACCTTTTCTATTTTAAATACTCCTCGAGTATACATATAACATTGCAATTATTTCTTTCTCATCAATC
Organism: Macaca fascicularis; assembly: GCF_037993035.2. Lineage (NCBI taxonomy): Eukaryota > Metazoa > Chordata > Mammalia > Primates > Cercopithecidae > Macaca > Macaca fascicularis. The sequence goes on from NC_088376.1 coordinate 77,292,464, forward strand.
TTTAAAAACTTTAAAGTGAAAATAAAGAAATCAAGAAGTGAAGCAAACAAAAAAAAAAAAGTGAGATGGAGCCAACTTCCTAGATACCTGAGGCTATCACTATAGAAAGCTAATACGATTTTTCTGTTAGGAGAAAGCAGGTAGTTTAAATGTAGTAAAAGACATTTTTGCATGAATATACAAAAATAATGTGTGGTTGAAATAACTTGGGTACTTGAAGAATGCAACAAACTATATGATTAGTAAGTCAATACTTATTAATTTCTCAAGTAGAAACAAGTGAAGCATCTCCTATGCTAAACGAAATGTATTTATTTCCTTTAGAGGAGTTCTTCCCTATTTATTGTGAGAGCTTCTCAGTAAAATTTCTGTTCACCTTAAAATTTCATCAAGTGGCTAGTTCAAGCTTACATTGTCCTGGTGAAGTTGTGCCAATTTGAACAAAAATTGCAATTTATATAATTTAACATTATTTCAAGAATATGTGGAAAAGGAGGTCATTGGTCTGGAAGAAACACATTAAGAAGGCAAATTAGAACTATAATAGTTGGTAAGGACAATGCTTATGCAAACTTGTGCCTCTAGAATTTAATTAAAGACCAATAAAGACCTGAAGCTGAGCAGAAAAATAAATAAATAAATAAATAAATAAATAAACAGAACTAAATTTTCAGAGACTTAAAGACGAAACTGAGAAAGAGGCATTTTATATGGTTTCAAATGGTGAAGAGAAGACAAATTTTTCTGGTGTCTGTTCTAAGGAGAATCTATGAACTCCTCAATCCCAAGACTGCTTTAAGACAGTTGATCATCTTTATATCTGTTCTCTCACCTTTTCCAAGTATAGATTAAAAAAATACAAAACAAAGAAGTAATAAAAACACCCAAGACAAAAGACAAGTGAACAAACCATAGGAACAGATACTGGAATACTAGAGAAAAAGTCTTTAGTATAAACAGTAGAGATCTGATCAGATGAAACAAAGTCACAGAATACTGTATTTCTTTGTAAACAAACAAAACAAAATAAATCCCAAATACTGATGCTAAATTCAGTATAAGTTGACCATACAACTGTGAGAATGGTGGCCTCATTTAGGAAGAAACACTTAGATTGTAGATATTCATGCTGTTATTGTTCTTGAGCTATGGCTGTGACGTATTGATGGAAGTTTTACTTCTCTCAGAAACCACTAGGAACATACATGTAGTCAGATACAATTGAGTTTACTGTATTATTGGAAAGTGGGAGACTGCACATCATAGAGAACCATAGTGTTTCTCAGTAAGAAAAACTTGAACTTGTGCTTTGGTGAGGCAATTTTCAGGAGCATTTATAAAAATGGAGGTTTGCTACATATTGTATACTGTCAAGAACTAAAGAGACTTCCAGATTTTGATCAAGAAGTCAGAAAAGCTAAAGTTGTCATGATAAACAGGAGCCATTCACGTTAGCTAGTATAGTGATTTTTGTGGTTTGGACAATATTCTTGTGTTTCTTTGCGCTCAGACAAGATTATGAGGTAGTCCTGCTCTTGGTTACTGTTGCTTCTCTGATATTAATTTTCTAATTCTCTGTATTTTTAAAATGCTAAACACGAGAATATACTGATTATTTGTGATTTCCAAGTCAGCTCCTGAATGCCAAATGTCACTTTTTTTCTTTCTCGGGTAGTGAAATTTAAAATTAATAGAAGTTCACTGAACCACCATGTACCTTTCTGAATATTTTTATCAGTTATCTAATAGTAATATTCTACATAAAATCGTAAAAGAAGATTAACTGTCAGTGACTTTCTAGATTGAAAGGGGTGTGCAATATTCTTTGACAGTTACTGGAAAATGTATAGAATCCTAAAATAAATCAAAGACGTATACTTTATTTATAAGAATTACAGATAAGTGGACTTTCTTTAATTAAGGCTGTTTGACAGCAAATGTGTTAAAAGAGAAATGCCAATTAGGGATAAACTCCAAAAAGTTCTGCAGGTACCCCACCTGTAATGCATGTATATTCTACTTTTTTCCTAGTTCAGTTACTGGGTATGAGAGCAACAATTAGACCAATATAATGCAATTCTTCCTTTAAAATAATCCCCAAATCATAATGTATACAGCAGTCTATTCTGACTTTGCCTTATATCATTACATTTTGGATGCATTTCATATTTATATATAAAATGTTATTTACGTTCTTATTTTTTTGAAATCGGTTTAATATTTATTTTATTTAATATTTACTTGTGAGAGCTTTCATAAAAATTCCAAGTGTATAGTTTTTTTATGTGTTTAAACTTTTATGCTTTCAAATCTCTTTTCTATGATCTATTCATTAGCAAACCACTACATGTCTTAAAGCTCAGTCTTGCTCAGAATGGAACATACTTTTATTCTCCATTACCATGAAAATATTTGTATTAGTGGCAGATTTCCCTGGAGAACTTTGGTTAGTCGACCTTTTAAAATTTCAGACTAAATAATAAATCCTTCAAAAGTTAAATTGTCTTTAGTGGTAGAACTAGAAGATGTCTTAAAATTCACCGAATTCTTGTTTTTCTTTTCATAAATGGGTTTAAGTTACTTCTGCAAAGACATGTAGCTAATAAATGCAAAGTAAGGACCAGAATTCAGGTTTCATGATTTCCAGAAGAAGTCTGTTTGTGCTCTTCTCCTTAAAATTTCCAAGCTTTCTGTGTGTATTTGTGGGTGCGTATGCGCGTGCACGTGTGTATGTGTATACAGGCATACACGCATATGTGTATCTTTTCAGAAATTAATCATCTCCAGGACAAGTCATTGTTATTTTCTATTCTGCAGTATTCTGCAGCATCTCTTTATCCTGATTTTTTCCCATCAAGATGTTGGAAGGAATACCTTAAAATACAAATTCCATGTTTGCATTTCTAGGTTCAAAAACCATCTATCATTTTCTACTGTTCCTAAGAAAAAACTCAGAATGTCTAATCTTATCTTCAGGATCCTGCTATAGCTGTTTCTTGCCCCACTCTACAGCTTCCAGTGATACCATTCTTGCCTACGGTCACAACTTGCCATGCCCCCTAGCCTTGTTTCCATCATCAAAGACACCACATACGTATATGTAAGACATAACGTGAAGAATTTGGCTCATGCACTATGGGGGCTGGTAAGATTAAAATCTGTAGGGAAGCCAGCAGGTTGGAAACTCAGGCAATATTTGCATATTATTGTCTTTCTTAAGCCAGAATTCCTTCTCATCTTGGAAATGTCGGTTTTTACTCTTAAAGCACTTCAACTAATTGGGTGAGGCCCAGCTACGTTATTGATGTAGCTTTACTTAAAGTCAAATGATTGGAAATGTTAATCACTTCTGCAAAATATCTTCTTAGCACCATTCAGACTAGTGTTTGACCCCAAAACTACGCACCATAGGCTAGCCAAGTAACCCATAAAGTTAACTACCCCAGGTGCCAATATTATCTTCCAAAAGTTCACTTAGGGTACCTGCAATCAACTATAACTGTTAGGATTTAACTACATATCTAGTTGGAGTCAATTGATCAAGGACCCTCTGGACTCAATGGCTGGATAAGCACATCAAGGATACAATCCTAGTCTATCAGGGTAGAGTCAGAAAAACAGAAACATGATTCTATTTTAAACAGAAATAATTTTATATTAGAAATTGGTTATGTATATATTATAAATGGTAGAAGTCCAAAGGAAGACAGAATGAGACTGCAAGGAAAATTGAAAAAAGAGTTATTCACAGACATAAGTGCTTATAAACAGCAGTTACCAGAGGCTGTAATCAATAGGGCTGGTGTAAACCAAAACGGAGAAAGTAGTATCAGAGCCCTGGAGTATATTCGCTGCTGAACAAACTGCTGAGAGTTGTTCTTTGCATGTTGTTGGAATCACAAAAGAGGGTCTTACAAACATAGCCACTTACTGAAATGCTATTGGGAAGCAAAAAAAAAAAAAAAAAAAAAAAAAAAGAAAGATAAAAGAATATCTTACATCTATATGCACATCATTGAATAGTCTCATCTTCCAAACACCATACTTTCTTTTGGACAAACCCAATTAAGGAGTTTTGGAAACGTTTGCAGACCTTCAACTCCAATAATTCAGAGAAGGTCATATATGAGGCTGATACATTAGCAGTATGTAACTGGAGCACCATATGTATCATTTTGGATTTAAAAAGCCTGAGGACTTCTTTACATCTTTATAGGAATGACTCCAAAGTATTTCCAGTCAACACCACAAATTTTACCAGTAAGAGTTTAATTTGGACTTTCATTGTCCTGATGGTACAGATAGCTGAAATGTATTTGCTGCTTCTAGTGCATGGTCATTGAAACCCTTTGGAGCTATATTTCTTATTAGGGTCACAACCTTCCTCAAAGGCTTAGATTAAAACTAACATCCATTTATATCTACTGCCCTAACAGATATGTTTGAAAATAAATGAAAACAAAAACAGTATTATAAAATTGTTTTCTTGCTCTTTTGGTATTTTTTTCTAACTTCGCTGTTTTGCCATGGGGTAAGAATATTATTATACTGCAAAACCAGTGGGATCTCTTTAATTCAGCATCCAGTTATTTATAAGACTTCAAAATATTTGTCTCCTGTTTTACAAATATTTTACCAACCTCCTCATCCTGAGAGAATTTAGAGAGAGCTCTCATGTTTACTCTAAAATATTTCTTTAGGCTACAATGTGACATACATACACACATTTTCAGGCTCCTTAGTTAATATCTACACCAAAGCTAGCGATATCACTTTAGTGATGAAATATCATTATTAGATGACTTCCTACCTCTGGTAAAGTGTTCAGGTCCATGCTGCTATATCTGTCAATGTTGATATTTATCATTAATATCCAGTAGAACTTTTAAAAATAAGATTATTCATTTTTAACATCCCATCTTCCCCAAATATAAACAGAATTCCAAAAAAAAAAGAATGAGAGATTTCAGAAGTCTAGACATGTTCATCCATGATTTACTCCAAAAACATATTTAGTTTTTACTGAATTTCAGATCATTGACATATTTATGTTTCTAGCTTAATGTTCTAGAAAAGCCCAAAGCGGAAATCTGAGTTTGGCTGTTAGTGAAAATGGCCTCTTCCAGAATTTATGTGCAACTGCTAACCTGATTGTGAGCAGCATGTGCCCTGAAGAATAAAGAGAAAGGCATGATTGTGAATAGAAAAGTAGGTGGGATAAGAGCGGTAGAGAGAATTGTGTGTCTTCTCTCTCACTTTGTCAAAGTTACTGTTTTTATTCTCCTTGTAGACAAAGGTTAATGCCTGCATTTGTAGGAAGCTGTATTTATAAGGGATTTTCTGTGTTTTTTTAGAGTCCAAGTGACAAATGTCATACCAGATTTGAGGATGGCCCATTAGACCTCCCAACATACCTCCAATTCCAGTAGAACAGAGAATAATTGTGGCACTCTGACCTGGGCATTTTGACTTCACACATGATGTTTTTACACAGGACATCGACTTCATTGGCACCTGAGGTCTTCCTAATGAGGAGAGCAAAATGGAAGACTAAAGATAAATGTACTCCAAAGCCCTAACACACTTAGTTTTGGATATGGTGGTGATACCAATGTAGTATAAACATCAATGTTTATGTTACTTTGCTTTTTTTTTTTTCCCCCATTTTCAGGTACATCAGAATGACTAGATTTTCAAGGTTTGAATGAATTGCAGATATCAACTGTAGTAATTCTAAATGCCATATATCAATCTTATACGTTGTTTGTGGTATCACAATATAGAGTAATTTTCAGATCCAAAATGTAGGCAGATTGCCTCCTTCTCGAGTCAAAATCTACAAAATTAACTCATCCTAGACTCCCCTAGTATTGTGTAAGGCCTCTAGAAAAAGATATCATTATGTGCAATGAGGCAAGAAATGAAATAAAAAATAGTCATTGAAGAAATTAATCATTATGCCAAGCATATAATAGGATTTGTTTTCCTAACTGATTGACTAATCAAATTACTCAATTGACTTCCATAGGAAGATATTAACTATTTTGGAATGACTGTAGAAATGTTTAAGGAAAATCTACTTTTTAAGAAAACTTAAAAATAAATTTTATCCTTTCTAAGTAATGTGCTCTTTTTATATTTTCTTTCCGACTTTTATTTTAAGAGGGTACAAATGCAGGTTTGTACCTGCATGGGTAAATTTCATGTGATGGAGATTTGGTTTATTATTTTATCACTCAGATAATCAACATAGTACCTGATAGATCATACATCCTTCCTTACCCTCCTCCCACTCTCAAGTAGCTCCCGGTGTCTATTGTTTTCTTCTACGTGTCCATGTGTACTCAATGTTTAGCTCCCACTTATAAGTGAGAACATATGGAATTTAGTTTTTCTGTTCTTGCATTAATTCACTTAGGATAATGACTCCTAGCTCTATCCATGTTGTTGCAAAGGATATGATCTTACTGATTTTTATGGCTGTGTAGTATTTCATGGTGTATATGTACCACGATAAATGTGATCTTTTATTATGAATGTCCTTCTTTCTTGAAACTACTTATAAGACATTAAAATGTTGTTGTTTTTATCTTTTGGGTTGACATTAATACAACATAAACAATACAGATTTGACTTAAAATAAGATTTTTTCTTTATCCTTAAAAATCCAAGCCATAAAAGATATAATATAAATGCAATATTATTGAATTAGCTATTGTGTGCTGCGTGTGGTTACTCATACCTTTAGTCCCAGAAGTTTGGGACACCAAGGTGGGAGGATAGCTTGTGGCTAGGAATTCAAGATCAGCTGAGAAATAAGGCAAGACTCCTGCCTCTACATAAAAGAAAGAACACAAATTTAATTAATGTGCATTGGGTGGCTTACCTGGGAAAAGAGATTATGTTGCAAAACGTTAGGCAAAAGTGGTTCTTATTCTCCCAAGCATGCATTGTTAGATGCGTATTTGTGTTTGTGTGGGTTTTCATACATGAGATAAAGTGCACATGTACTAGCGTAGTAATTTGATTTCAGAAAGGGGAGCGGGGAGAAAAAGGAAGGAATTTGCATTTATTGAGCTCCTATTTTGTCCCAGCTATTGTGATTGATGCTTTACATACACTAGCTCTTTTAATTCTAAAAAACCCCTGATTATGTGACAAATGTTACCGCTTCCACTGGTGGGCTAGGAAACTAACAATCAGTGATTATAATCTTGTTCAAAACTGTGTATCAAAAATGTTTAAAGTTTATAAGTTAAACGAATTAATTGTCATGCTTTGATCTATGAACAAACCTATATTAAACAACTTTTATATTAAAGGAATGATTGCTATGAAATGGGTTCTCCCCTTCATAGTTATAGGAATTTAAACTACTACAAATTTTTTGAAGGCAATTTAGAAATAGTATCTTATTTAATAATATAAATAATTTTTAACATAATTATTCTCTTTTTAGGAATGAATTGTACAGTAGTAAAATAAGCCCAGATAAGTGTGTGTGTGTATGTGTATGTATGTGTGTGTGTGTGTGTGTGTGTGTATATATATATATATATATATTTTTTTTTTTTTTTTTGAGATGGAGTCTCACTTTGTCATCCAGGCTGGAATGCAGTGGCCTGATCTCAGCTCACTGCAACCTCTGCCTCCCGGGTTCAAACAATTCTCCTGCCTCAGCCTCCTGAGTAGCTGGGATTACAGGCACGCACCACCATACCTGGCTAATTTTTTGTATTTTTAGTAGAGACAGGGTTTCACCTTGTTGGTCAGGCTGGTCTTGAGATCCTGACCTCGTGATCCGCCAACCTCAGTCTCCCAAAATGCTGATATTAGGTATATAATTTTGACGTTTATTACAATAGCTAAAATTGCACTCAAGCTTGATGGGTAACATGGGAAAATCATTTTAAAACTATGCTCTTCACATAAGTTTCAGCATATGGCTATAATCGGTAAAAATGATTAAATTTAAGAAATACTCCAAATGTGTTTGAGTATTTCAAATACTCCAAATGTAACCTTTATTAATAATATAACCTAATTTCAGGATTACATATGCGCAAATTTTTGTCTGAGCATTATTTATAGTAGTAAAAACATTGCAACAAAAAATAAAAATATTAAATTATAAGAAAGTACTGTAATATCATCAAACAAAGACATTTCATGAACAACCAGTATAATCTTTTTTTTTTTTAATCTTAAGGTAACGAAAGATTGAGTTTTAACAATTTAGTTTTTAAAAATCTGGCACAAATGGAGGATACAATTTGTAAATCTGTCTGCTTCTTTCTGTTATTCCAAGTTCCTTGAACAAATTGTTATCTACATATTCTCTTACCTATACATATGTCATATTGTAACAGGAAAACAACAGGTTTATCATCAATAGAAAAATTATGCATTTGAATTTCCTAAAGATTAAAGACAGAAAGAAGGTGGGATCAAATTATAGAAAGAACCCATGGCTAAAATCTGTTTGGCTTTCAAATTGGAGGTTTTGTTTATGAGGAGCAGGATAGAAACTATACTGCATATGAAATGTCAGAAATGTGAGGGACAAAATAAAAATTTAAAAATGTTAGAGAAGAAAACAATTGCCCACAAAGCAACAGTTAAATTTCTAGGATTTAAATTGATGGAAAAAAGTAGTGTGTATTTAGATAAAATAAGATTTAGCTGAAAAGACAAACTGAAGAAAGAAATTATAAATCGAATAATTCATTGTTTGTCTAAGATGATCTTCCAAATAACTCATAAAAGATATTCTTAAGCAAAATGAAAACAATGAAATAACAACATGGTAACCAAATAAACAAAGAGAGTGCAAAAGCATTTGATTTTTTTTTTAAAGTTTAGAACAAAATATCAGTTACTTTAAAATAAAATGAGGAGAAAAGAGAAGGAGAAATAGGAAAATTAAAAAATACCACTTTTCTTGACTATTTGAATAAAAGAACAGAGATACCGATCAATTTCTAATTAAATTTTTTAAAAAAGCTTAAGTGTGGTAAACAATTAAAACAGAACACATCAAGAAGAGATACAAAATTCATTATTTTCCAAATATTAAAAGATATATAACAAATGGATCAATGTAAAAAATTGATCAAGGTAGTAAACATAAAAATTATGTAAAGATATGTTCATGTGTGTGTGTGCGTGTGCATTCATGCACAAACCATGGATATCATGTAAATAGAAAAATAATAATTCTGAAGGTATCAGTTAATCACAAAAACTCTAGGATTGAGTAAGAAAACACACTTTAGTGATACAATGTTTTGAAGGCTTACACCTAACTAAAATTTTTGAAGGAAGATTGAAAATGAAGCGTTGGAGAAAAATTTTACAACAAAATAGTAGATGTAGCAATATTTAACAAATAGATTATATAAAAATTCTATAAAGTGATATAAATCTTTTAGCAAGCATTATTTAATAATGATACATATTTTCAATTTATATGAATATTCACATGGTATCAATCACAAAATTTCAAATTCTGTAAAGCAGAATTACACTTCTCTAAGAATAAAGCAAGCATGTTAAAACAAACAAAAAAACATAGATTGTAGAAAGGAAAACATAAAAATTACTATAAATGTGGAATTTAAATGAAAAACAAAAATTTGCATAAAACCAAAATTTATAGGTTATGTATAGATAAGGATGAAAAAAAAAACTGCCCATTAAAACATGTGCATCATAGGTGGAATAAAATAATAAGTGCCAAACTGAGAAAAATATTATTTCAGGGTTTAAGGTTTAGTATCACTATAATTTTCACAGTGTTTCTAAAACAGTAAAAAAATAAAAAATAAAAAGCCTACTGACATTTAAAAATTTGTCTAAGGGATTTTAACAGGTCAAAAATAAAAAGCATTCAAATAGACTTGACATATACCTTAAAATGTTTAATATAATTGCAATGCATAAAATATTACAATGAAAACCCTGTATGTTCATAATGACATTAACAAAATAATTCATTTTTCATAACCAAACATTGCTGAGGCAGCATCTGTTCTTTCTGAACACTGAAGGGGAAAGAGCAGACATAACCAAACATTTATCTTTCTTTATTCCCTTAACTTTATTTGAGAGTAACCAACAATTTGATGTGGGAAAGTTCTTTTTTTTTATAGAAGAAATTCAACTAATAAAGACTGAATAAATGATAACTACAGAGCATCATCAGTTTACAGCCCCTGAGGAAATGGTGGATTTAGGCAATAACTTTCAGTTTTGGCAGTGAGTGAAAGTTCCTAGGGAACTTTAGGATGTATGAGTTAAATAGACTACATGCAAGTTCACTGATCAATGTCAACATCAGAAAAATAAAGACAACTAGAGATCATATATACCTCTTTACACATTGCAATAGATAATACACTGGACTGCATATAAGTTATTTTTAGATTACTAAGTCTGATAGGACATGTAGATCTAACTACCAGTTTAACAGCAATTCAAGGGCAAAGGTGAATATTAACTAATGTCATAGTATTACAACAGTCAAATTCAAATTATTGGAAATTCTAGTACTAAGTGATAAGAAAGATGAGGAAGGAAGAAGGGAAGAATTTTAGATTTGGAGACATCAGCCAAGTTCATAAAACGGAATGTACTTTGATCTTAATGCAAACAAACTGTCTGTAAAAATATGTGAGATAATCAGGGAGATTAAACACTAACTGGATATTGGATATTATTTTTAAGAATAAGAAGAATTTATTTTTTAACTGTTTAGAAGTTATTTTCTGATTTTTTTAAATTTTATTTTTTTAATTGACAAATAATGTTTGTACATAATCATAAAGTACATAGGGATGTTTCAGTACATATACTATATAGGGATAACATCAAGGTAATAGCATATCAATAATCATAACAATTTATTTTTTATTTGTATTGGGGGCACTCAACATCCTCCTTCTACCGATTTGAAATTACATGATGACTATAGTTAATAGTCATCCTGCAGTGGTATAGAGGACTTCAATTTATTCCTTTTATGTGTCTGTAATTTTCTATTCTTTAAAAATCTCTCCCTTTCCCCTACCTTTCCCCGCCTCTAGTATGCTCTACTCTACCTTTTAAGTCTGTAAGACCAACATTTTTTAGTTTCCACTAAACTAAATGAATGAGAGCATGCACAAAGTATTTAACTTTCTATTCCTGGCTTATTTCACTCAACATAGTGTCCTCCAGTTCCATTTATGTTGCCACTGTATATATGCACCACATTTTCCTCATTCATTCACCTGTTATTGGTCATCTACATGTTCATTCCATATGTTGGCTATTGTGAAGAGTGCTACAATAAACATGAGGCTGCAAATGCCTCTTTAATAATATAATTATTTCCTTTCTTTTGGATAAATACCCAGTCATGGGATTGCTGGATGCTGGTGAGGATGTAGAGAAAAGGGAACTCTTACACACTGTTGGTGGGACTTGTGTAAGTCTAACTTATATTGATGGTTAATAGAACTACTATGGAGAACAGTATGGAGGTTTCGAAAAAAATACTAAAATTTGCTATTTTGATAATTAATTTAAAAGCATTCTTATTAAATATAGATATACGATAAAGATTCCAGCTATCCCTGCCCATATTCAAAATTCCACTGATTATTCTAGCCAAGATAATACGACATATGAGAAAAATTAAGACTGAAAACAAACTTGTCACCAATGGCTTAGTACATGACCTTTTGCTATGAATAGTCCAGAGACTATGTATCAAACCTAGAGTAAGAGAGTTCAGAAAGATGATCAGATACAAGACAAATTTTATATATATATATATATATATATATACACACACACACACACACATGCGCACGCGTGTGTGTGTGTATCCTCAGTGGTTTGCAAAGGTAGAATTTAGAAACTGACACATTGAGTTTGCCTGTGTGGTGCTTGCCTTTTTTGTCTACTCTCTTTCTTGGCTTAGCAAAGCAATAGACGTTAGCAAAGCAACAGCGAAGACCTAGATGTATGCACAGGTTCTTGGATTCTGCTTAATTTCCAAATGAGGGAGAACACAAAAATGTTTACCCCTTTTATGGATTAATAATGGGACCCCTGAAACAAGAAAATTAGGATAGACTGAAGTGGATTTAACAGACTTCATAATATACATATATGGTATAATTTCAATTTATAATATATTACATATAGTATTTTTTTTTAAAGAGAGAGCATACTCTACATATATTGGTTGACTCTGCAGTGACAGAGGTTGTGTTTGCTCCCCCGTTGTTCTCTGGAGGATTCAAATAGAATATGATCCCCCCCAAGATTTTAAGTGGTCTTTCCTGTTCCCTGATACCTGGAGAACCTCACCTAGAGATAGTAACAAGTTGAAGGCTGAAAAATCTCCATCTGGATAGAATAAGTTCTAAATATCATGGCTTGCTTTTTCTTTTGATAACTTCCTTTGTAAAGAATCAGATTGTAAATAGTTTAGATTTTGGAGGCCATTTAGTGTATTTACAATGATCTAACTATGTCATAGTAGAGCAAAGACTAGTAATAAGCTCCCCGCTGTTGTTGCTTTGCTAAGCAAAGAAATAGACAATACATAGTTAATCAATTTGGTTATGTTACAATGAAACTTTATGGAGACTAGAATTTTCACATGTCACAAAATAGTTATTTTTTAAAATTCTTTTCCAAGACATAAAAATCATTTTAGCTCATAGACTGTACCAAAACATGTTATCAAGCTATATAGTTTAATGACCCCTGGTTTAACATATCACACCAGCAGAATTTGAAGCTAATGAAAATAGTAGCACACTTCAGGGGATTTTCCAGCAAAAGAAAGAGCATATGAAAAATACACATATAAAAGCCCTTTAGGAGCAGGACTACTGCTGTATGAGAACAATAATAATTTAAACAAATAGTAATAATAATATAAGTATTCCAGAAGTTTCCATTTCAGCCCAAAATACTGTCTGGATTATAAACTATAAATATAAACTTGTGAATTAAAAGTTAGTAGGAGAATTGAAGGAGCTGAGATAAGTATAAGTGGCCTGGGTAAGCTAGTTGAAGAAATAACTAAAGCAAAAACATATTATTAAATCTTTGTTTTGCTTTGTTTCACTTTTTAAACTTTGTAATGTAAGGTGGTGTTATAATTGGATTTAATGTTGATGATATAGAGAGTGTTTAAAATGTTGAGTGTCTATTAAGCTTTAATTAAAAAGATAATATTTAAAGTGTTCATTTTAATATATTTATTTTCCTAATGGAGTAAATTATTAACAATAGACCGAATTTGATAATGATAGTCCTATTTATACCTGAGAGGTTTTGCTGTGTAAGACAGGCTATTCTACTATGCAGCCAGAGAAAATGAGATCCTGTTCTTTGTAGCAACATGGTTGGAGCTGGAGGTCATTATCCTAAGGGAACTAATTCAAGAACAGAAAACCAAATACTCCCTGTTCTCTTTTACAAGCGGGAGCTAAATATTGAGTACATATGAACACAAAGCAATAACATACTCTGGACCCTGCTTTAGGGTGTAGGGTGAGAAGAGGGTGAAGATTGACAAACTATTGGTTACTATGCTTGTTACCTGGATGACAAAATAATCTGTACACCAAAGCTGTTGATGCACAATTTACCCATGTAACAAACCTGCACATGTACCCCTGAACCTAAAATAAATGTTTGGAAAAAAAGATTGGCTATTGTAATTAAATCCTACTGTGTTCTATTAACAGGTTAAATAAATTCAAACTTTGTGAGTCACATTTTAAAGTTACTTAACATTTTGGCTCCTCTTTTTTTAAATATTTCTGTAATAACATAATTGAGATGGTTACACTCACTATTATGTAGAAATATTCCTCTATGATGTTGATAGGGCACATCTGAACATTTTCTTTTTTTTTGAAATTAGCAAGCCAAGCATTTCTCTTTGTGAGACAAATATGCAATTGCTCTGAATTTAAAAAGCTGGTAAATTTTAAAACCTTAACATTGTTAGGCTGAATAGTTTTCAGATATATGTGAGGATAGTAACTTTTTTAAAATAACTATTCATATGATGCAGAGCACCTTCATGATTATGAACTCAGTTCTATAAAACAATCGTATGCATGCTTTAGAGATCTATGAAATTTATATTATATAATTATTTTTCTCACCTCCTGGATATTCTTTTATTTCAAGCATTAAAACCAAAAGTCAAACCAGCACATTTCATACTTTACTGGTTATTTTTTCAATTACTCTGTATATGCCACCCATATTTTCAGTTACTCTGTATATGCCACCCTTTACATCAAGACATGTAAAACTGGCAAATAATAGCTTAGTCTTAGAAGAAAATAATCAAAGTTGTTATTTTAAAAGTATGGATGCAGTCCTCTGATCATAGGCCTAACCTATAAGATAATTTGATCTAATTCCCCCTTTGTAACACTTACCACAATACCAAATCTTTGAAGGAATGTCCTTTACTTTTCCAAATATGCTTATATCTCCAAATCCTAGTACAATGTGTAATATATAATAGGTACTTAATAAATGTTTTTTTGAGACGAATTTTCTCTCTTGTCACCTAGGCTGGAGTGCAATGATGCAATCTCGGCTCACTGCAACCCCAGCCTCCCAGGTTCTAGCGATTCTCCTGCCTCAGCCTCCAGAGTAACTGGGATTACAGGCGTGCGCCATGACACCCAGCTAATTTTTTGTGTGTTATTAGTAGAGACAGGATTTCACTATGTTGGCCAGACTGGTCTTGAAGTCCTGACCTCAGGTGATCCACCTCCCTCTGTCTCTCGAAGTGCTGGGATTACAGGAGTGAGCCACTACACCTGGCCAGAGTTTTATAGTTTGTGGTCTTACATTCCAGTCTATTTTAAGTTGATTTTAAAGTTTGATCTCAGAAAAGGGCCAATGTTACTTTTTTGCTTGTGAATATCATATTTTCCAAGAACATTTATTGAGGAGACTACTTTTTCCTCATTTCGTATTTCTGGTGATTTTTTTTTTTTTTTTTTTTTTTTTTTTTTTTTTTTTTTTTTTTTTTTGAGACGGAGTCTTGCTCTGTCACCCAGGCTGGAGTGCAGTGGCCGGATCTCAGCTCACTGCAAGCTCCGCCTCCCGGGTTTACGCCATTCTCCTGCCTCAGCCTCCCGAGTAGCTGGGACTACAGGCGCCCGCCACCTCGCCCGGCTATTTTTTTGTATTTTTTAGTAGAGACGGGGTTTCACTGTGTTAGCCGGGATCGTCTCTCGATCTCCTGACCTCGTGATCCGCCCATCTCGGCCTCCCAAAGTGCTGGGATTACAGGCTTGAGCCACCGCGCCCGGCATTTCTGGTGATTTTATTGAAGACTTGTTGACCCTGTAAGTGTGAGGTTTTTTTTTTTTTTTTTTTTTTTTTTTTTCTGGGCTGTCTGTTCTCTTCCATTGTTTTGTCTGTCTGTTTTTATGCCAGTACGATACCACTTTGATTAGCTTTGTGATATAATTTGAAATCTGGAAGTGTGATCCCTTTAGATTTGTTATTACTCAAGATTGCTTTAATTTTTGGGGGTCCTTTGTAGTTCTGTGCAAATTTTTGATTTTTTTTATTTCTGTGAAAAATGCCATTTGAGGATTTTGATAGGGATTACATTGAGCCAGTAGATCACTTTGTGTAATATGAGTATTTTGACAATATTAATTCTTTTGATCCACGAACACAGGATATATGATATGGTTTAGATATTTGTCCCTTTCAAGTCTCGCATTGAAATGTGATCACCAGTGTTGAAGGTGGGGCCTAGTGGGAAGAGTTCAGTTCACGGAGCTAGATCCCTCATGAATGATTCCCTGTGGTAATAAATTCACAGGAGAGCTGGTTGTTTGAAGAGCCTGGCATCTCCCTGCTTTCTCTCTTACTCCCTCCACCACCATGTAACATGCTGGCTTCTCTTCACCTTCCATCATGGTTGTGCACTCCCTGAGGCCCTCATCAAAAGCAGATTACAAAACTATGCTTCCTGTACAGCCTGCAGAACCATAAGCCAAATAAATCTCTTTTCTTTATAAATTACCCAGTCTCAGGTATTCCTTTATAGCATTGTAAATGTAGTGATACAATATCTTTCCATTCATTTGTGTCTTCTTTGATTTCTTTCATCAAATTTACACTTTTCATTGTACTGATATTTCACCTCCTTGGTTAAATTTACTCATATGTATTTTATTATATTGTAAATGGGATTTTTAAAATTTGTTTTTTGTCTGGTTTCTTTTTGGGTGTAGAAACAACTTTTATAAGTTGATTTTTTTAATCCTCTAATGTTACTAAACTTGTTACTTCTGACAGTTTTTCTTTCTTTCCTTTTTTTTTTTTTTTTTTGGTGGAGCCTTTAGGATTTATATATATATGATTATGTCATCCAATTTGAATGTGTTTTATTTATTTATTTTTCATGTCTAATTGCTCTGGCTAAGACTTCCAGTATGTTAGTGAAAAGAAGTGGTAAGAGTGGACATTCTCATCTTCTTCCTGATTTTATAGAAACATATTTCAGCTTTTCATCATTGAGAATGATATTAGTTGTGGGCTTGTCACATATTTTCTCAATGTCTGGTAGATAACCAGTGAAGCCTCAGATCCTCGGATTTTTCTTGTTGGGATACTTTAGGTTACTGCTGCAAACTCCTTACTCACTTTTCTTGTTTAGACTTTCTATTTATTCCTGATTTGGACTTGGTAGGCTGCATGTTCCTAGGAATTTATTCCTTTCTTCTGTGTTGTCCAATTTTTTTATCATGTGGTTGTTCATAGAAGTTTCCTATCATCCTTTGTGGTAATGTGTCCTCTTTCATTTTGCATTTTCATTATTTCAGTCTTTCTTCTTAGCCTAGCTAAAGTTTGGTCAAAATTTTAATTTTTCAGAACACTAAGTTTTAGTTTTGTTAGTCTAATTTTGTTATTTTTCAAGTCTCTATTTTATTTCTGCTGTAATCTGTACTTTTTCCTTCCTTCTACTAACTCTGTGCTTGGTTTGTTCTCTGTTTGCTAGTTCTTGGTGGTATAAATTTAGCCTATTTCAGTTTATTATTTTTTCATCATGTAGCTGACTGTTTCTATAAACTCCCTTCTTAGTACCACATCTGCTACAACCCCGAAGTTTTAGCATGTTTGATATGTTGTGTTTCCCCATTTTTATTTGCCTCAAGAATTAAAAAAAAAATCTTTGATTTTTTTAATGAAAGAGGTTTCTTCTTTAAACAATTGGATTTAAAAAACATATTGTTTAATTTCTAACTATTCCTGAGCTTTTTACTTTTCCAACAGTTGTAGATTTTTAATTTTAAATAACAGTAATCAGAAAAGAAGCTTGATATGATTTCAGTTTTCTTAAATATAATAGAATTTGTTTTGTGGCCTAGCATATAATATATCCTAGATAATGCTCCGTGTATACTTGAGAAAATATATGTATTCTATTGGTGTTAGATGCATATATCTGTGAGGTTCATTTGGTCCACAGTGTTGCATAAGTCTGCTGTTTCCTTATTGATTTTCTTTGTGCGACCTAACTGTTTTTAAAAATAGGGATGTTGAATTCTGTCACTATTATTTTATTTCTACTTCATTCTTCAGTTCTGTTAATATTTTCTGTATGTTGGTGCTCCAATGTTGAGTGTTTATATGTTTATAATTGTTATAACCTCATGATTAATTGGCCCATTAACCATTATATAATCCCCTTCTTTGTCTTTTATTACATTTTTTTAAAATGTAAAGTCTACTTATACTCACATGAATGTAATTACCACTGTTCTCTTTTGGATGGCATTAACAAGGCATAATTTTTTCCACTTTTTCACTTTTAGTTATGTTGTGGCCTTGAAAGTAAAACAAGCCTCTCATACACAACATATAATTGTGTCTTACTTTTTGTCCATTCAGTCACTTTATGTCTTTTAATTCAATAGCTCAACTTATTTACATTTAAAATAATTATTGATCGGTAAAGACTATTTTCATTTCTGTTATTTTTCTTTACTTGCTATCTTCCTGATCCTTTATTGTTTTCTTTCTCCCTTGATGCCTTCCATCATAGTTTTTATAATTTTCCATAGTTATTTAATCTCTTTCTCTTCATTATTAGTGTATCTACTAATGATAAACTCAATGTATAGGTATCTACTAATGATAAACATAGTGTATAGATTTTTTATTTTGTAGTTACCATTAGGCATACTTAAAACATTTTAAACAGTTAATTTTAAGCTTATCATGGGTTAATTCAGATTATATTTAAAAATTTCTTCCAACTTAAGTAATCCACTCAATATTTTATGTTTCTGATGCCACAATTTAAATCTTTTAAGATATTGTATCCATTAACAAATTATTGTGGCTACAATTATTTTTAAACACTTTTGTTTTAAATTTATATACTAGAGGTATAAGTGAGGTCAAAGCTGTAATACAGTCTCCCAGGAAAGAAAAGCCCAGGCAGGATCTGATGCTTCACTGCTGAATGCTACCAAATAAAAGAAAAGCTAATACCAGTCTTACTCAAACTGTTCCAAAAATAAAGGTGGAGAGAATACTTCCAAACTTATTCTATAATGTAAGTATTACCCTGATAATGAAAGCAAAGACACATCAAAAAGAGAAAACTACGGATCAATATCTGTCATGAATATTGATGCAAAAATCCTCACCGAAATACTAGCAGAACTCAACAATACATTAAACATATACTCATCATGACAAAATGGGATTTATTAACAATACATTTATCAAGACCAAGTGGGATTCATTCTAGGGATGCAAAGATGGTTCAAAATAAGCAAGCCAATAAATTATATATCATATCAACAACATAAGGGAATAAAGTCATAGGATCATTTCAATAGATGTTTAAAAAGCATTTTATAAAATTCAACATCCCTTCATGATAAAAATTCTGAAAAAAAACTGTTTATAGAAAGAACATAGTTCAACATAATAAAAGCTGTATATGACAGACATATAGCTAGTATTATGCTGAATGAGGAAAAACTGAAAGTCTTTTATCTTAGCTCTGGAACATGACAAGAATGCTCACCTTCACCACTGTTACTCGACGTAATACTGGAGTGCTCAGTAGAGCAGACAAGAGAAAGAAAGGACATCCATTTTGACAAGGAAGACACAAAATTACCCTGATTTGCAGATAATATGATCTTATAGTTGGAGATAAACTTAAAAACACCACCAAAAAATATAAAAACTGATAAATTCAGTAAAGTTGCCAGATACAAAATCAACATTTAAAAATCAGTAAAGTTTCTATATTTCAATAGTGAACAATTTGAAAAAAAATCAACAAAATAATTCCATTACAATTGGTGCAAATAAAATAAATTTCCTAGAAATTAGCTAAAGAACTGAAAGATCTCCACAATAAAAACCAAATAATAAAACATTGGTGCAATAAATTAAAGAAGACACAAAAATAAATCCAAGTTTAGTGATTGGGAGAATAAATATTGTTACAATGTCCGTACTACCCAAAGCAATCTACAGATTCAGTGCAAGCCGTATTCAAATACCAATGACAGTTTTCACAGAAATAGAAAAATAAATCCTAAAATGGATATGGAACGAAAAAAAAAATGAAGACACAGAATAGTTAGATCTATCCGGAGCAAAAAGAACAAAACCGGAGGAATCACTTGTCCTGACTTCAAATTATACTACAGAAGTATAACTACCTAAACAACATGGTTCTGGCATTAAAAAAAAAAAAAAAAAAAAAAAAAAAAAAGACACCTAGACTGTTTTTAAAATACAATAAAGAACGCAGATATAAATCCACACATCTACAGTGAACTCATTTTTACTAACAGACCAAGATAGTACATTAGATAAAGGATAATCTCTTCAATAAATGATGCTGGGTAAACTGGATATCCATAAGCAGAAGAATGAAACTAGACCATTATCTCTCACCACATACAAAAGTAAAATCCAAAGGGTGACAGACTTCAACGTAATACCTCAAATTATTAAGCTACTGAAAGAAAACCTTGAGGAATCTCTCCAGAACATTGGACTAGACAAAAATTTCTTGAGTAATACCCCACAAGTACAAGCAACCAAAGCAAAAATACACAAATGGAAACACTGAAAGTGAAAAATAACAAAGGAAATAATAAACATAGTGAAGAGACAACACACATAATGGAATAAAATATTTAAAAATTATCCATCTGACAAGGGATTAATAACTTGTGTGTATAAGGAGCTCAAATACTCAATAGGAAATATTTAATAATCTGAATAAAATGAGCAAAAGATTTGAAAAATCAATTGTTAGAAGAAAACATACAAATGGAAAACAGGTTTATGAAAAAGTTCTCAAAATCAGTTATTATTAGAGAAACGCAAATCAAAATTACCATGAGATATTATCTCACCCTAGTTAAATTGACTTTTATATAAAGGATAGGCAATAACAAAATTTGGGAGGATGTGGAGGAAAAGTAACCCTCATAGACTGCTAGTCGGAATGTAAATAAGTACAACCACCATGAAGAACAGTTTGGAGGTTCCTAAAAAATAAATGTAGAAAATCTCTATTGGAAGAAAAATTTTTAAAAATTAAATTAGACATGAAGTCTTTGCCCATGCCTATGTCCTGAATGGTACTACCTAGGTTTTCCTCTAGGGTTTTTATGGTATTAGGTCTAACATTTAAGTCTCTAATCCATCTTGAATTAATTTTCGTATAAGGAGTAAGGAAAGGATCCAGTTTCAGCTTTCTACTTACGGCTGGCCAATTTTCCCAGCACCATTTATTAAATAGGGAATCCTCTCCCCATTTCTTGTTTCTCTCAGGTTTCTCAAAGATCAGATGGCTGTAGATGTGTGGTATTATTTCTGAGGACTCTGTTCTGTTCCATTGGTCTATATCTCTGTTTTGGTACCAGTACCATGCTGTTTTGGTTACTGTAGACTTGTAGTATAGTTTGAAGTCAGGTAGCGTGATGCCTCCAGCTTTGTTCTTTTGACTTAGGATTGTCTTGGAGATGCGGGCTCTTTTTTGGTTCCATATGAACTTTAAAGCAGTTTTTTCCAATTCTGTGAAGAAACTCATTGGTAGCTTGATGGGGATGGCATTGAATCTATAAATAACCTTGGGCAGTATGGCCATTTTCACGATATTGATTCTTCCTATCCATGAGCATGGTATGTTCTTCCATTTGTTTGTGTCCTCTTTTATTTCACTGAGCAGTGGTTTGTAGTTCTCCTTGAAGAGGTCCTTTACATCCCTTGTAAGTTGGATTCCTAGGTATTTTATTCTCTTTGAAGCAATTGTGAATGGAATTTCATTCCTGATTTGGCTCTCTGTTTGTCTGTTACTGGTGTATAAGAATGCTTGTGATTTTTGCACATTAACTTTGTATCCTGAGATTTGCTGAGTTTGCTTATCAGCTTAAGGAGATTTTGGGCTGAGACAATGGGGTTTTCTAAATATACAATCATGTCATCTGCAAACAGGGACAATTTGACTTCCTCTTTTCCTAACTGAATACCCTTGATTTCTTTCTCTTGCCTGATTGCCCTAGCCAGAACTTCCAACACTAGGTTGAATAGGAGTGATGAGAGAGGGCATCCCTGTCTTGTGCCAGTTTTCAAAGGGAATTTTTCCAGTTTTTGTCCATTCAGTATGATATTGGCTGTGGGTTTGTCATAAAAAGCTCTTATTATTTTGAGGTACGTTCCATCAATACCGAATTTATTGAGCGTTTTTAGCATGAAGGGCTGTTGAATTTTGTCAAAAGCCTTTTCTGCATCTATTGAGATAATCATGTGGTTCTTGTCTTTGGTTCTGTTTATATGCTGGATTATGTTTATTGATTTGCGAATGTTGAACCAGCCTTGCATCCCAGGGATGAAGCCCACTTGATCATGGTGGATAAGCTAAAAGCCAAAATTGAAAAATGGGATCTAATTAAACTAAAAAGCTTCTGCAGAGCAAAAGAAACTACCATCAGAGTGAACAGGCAACCTACAGAATGGGAGAAAATTTTTGCAATCTACTCATCTGACAAAGGGCTAATATTCAGAACCTACAAAGAACTCAAACAAATTTACAAAAAACAAAACAAAACAAAACAACAACAACAACAAAAAAAAACAACCCCATCAAAAAGTGGGCAAAGGATATGAATAGACATTTCTCAAAAGAAGACATTCATACAGCCAACAGACACATGAAAAAGTGCTCATCATCACTGGCCATCAGAGAAATGCAAATCAAAACCACAATGAGATACCATCTCACACCAGTTAGAATGGCGATCATTAAAAAGTCAGAAAACAACAGGTGCTGGAGAGGATGTGGAGAAATAGCAACACTTTTACACTGTTGGTGGGATTGGAAACTAGTTCAACCATAATGGAAAACAGTATGGTGATTCCTCAAGGATCGAGAACTAGAAGTACCATATGACCCAGCCATCCCATTACTGGGTATAAACCCAAAGGATTATAAATCATGCTGCTATAAAGACACATGCACACGTATGTTTATTGCGGCACTATTCACAATAGCAAAGACTTGGAATCAACCCAAATGTCCATCCATGACAGACTGGATTAAGAAAATGTGGCACATATACACCATGGAATACTACGCAGCCATAAAAAAGGATTAGTTTGTGTCCTTTGTAGGGACATGGATGCAGCTGGAAACCATCATCCTTAGCAAACTATCACAAGAACAGAAAACCAAATACCGCATGTTCTCACTCATAGTTGGGAACTGAACAATGAGATCACTTGGACTCGGGAAGGGGAACATCACACACCGGGGCCTATCATGGGGAGGGGGGAGGGAGGAGGGATTGCATTGGGAGTTATACCTGATGTAAATGACGAGTTGATGGGTGCTGACGAGCTGATGGGTGCAGCACAGCAACATGGCACAAGTATACATATGTAACAAACCTGCACGTTATGCACATGTACCCTAGAAATTAAAGTATAATTATAATTAAAGAAAAAAAGAAAAAATACAGAAAAACATTAAATGACTTTGGCTAAACAACAAAAAATTAAATTAAAATACTGAAAATAGAGCTAACATATAATCCATTAATCTCATTTTTAACTATGTACTCAAAAGAAAGGAAACTAGTATATTGCGGAGATATATGTTCTATGTTTTGCTGCACTATTCACAACAGCCAAGATTTGCAAGCAACCTAAATGTTCATCAGCAGATGATAGGATAAAGAAAATGTGGTACATATGGACAATGGAGTACTATTCATCTACAAAGCAGAATGAGATTCCATCATTTGCAACAGCATGGATGGAATTGGGGGTCATTATGTTAAGTAAAATAAGCCAGACACAGAATGACAAGTTTTGCATATCCTAACTTACTTGTGTGTACTAAAAATTAAAACAATTGAACTCATGAAGATAGATAGAATGATGTTTACCGGAGCCTGGGAATGGCAGTGGGAGTGGGGAAAAATGAGGATGGTTTATGGCTACAAAAATATAGCTAGAAAGAGTGAGTAAGACCTAGTATTTGCTAGCATAACAGGATGAGTATACTCAAAAACCAGTTTAATTGTACATTTTATAATAACTAAAACATTATAATAGGATTGTTGTTAACACAAAGGATAAATTCCTGAGGGGATGGATATTTTATTCTCCATGATGTGCTTATTTCACATTGTATGTCTGTATCAAAACGTCTAATGTATCCCATAAACATATTCATCTACTATGTACCCACAAAAATTAAAAATAAAAAAACGTGTTTACACTGTTTTGTAATGTATTTGATCATCATATAGGAAATATGGTATTTATTTATATTACTCATATTCAAAGCTCTAATGCTCCCGTCTCATTTCCCACTGTTCTTTAGCACATATTATTTATTTCACAAAGGCAGTAGTCTTAATTTTGCCTTAATATATCATGCTTATCCTCAACGCACATTATTTCTGTTCTCACTCATTCTGAAATGTTTTCATCCTTTTACCTTTTATATCAACTGATATATGTAGCCATCAGCTTCCAATAAAAGGTTTCTGGCTACTGATTTTTCTAGACTCAATTGGCTGACATTAGTTTCTTATTTCCTCACCTCTATAGTACTCCTTTGAGTTAAGACATACCTACATAAAATAATGAATATGTCTCACTAAACTGATTTTAAGCACAGTAAACTCTGCATCTAATTTAGAAAATGAATATTCTTCAGTGGTTCAAAAGCAGTAGATTATACACATGATAACGACTATGGAGAACAATGACTATGAAGTGAGTGGATATGGCATTAAAACTTTGGAAGCGTATACAAAAGTATCATTTTTTTTTGTCATTACGAATATAGAGATGACTTAGGTTTTGTACAATTCTAAATGCCCCATTACCGTTGGGTCTAGTACTTTCTAATTCCCATGCATATGACATTTGATATTTTGACTTCTAAATCCATACAACACTTCACTACACATGGCATCATTAGATTTCTTTATATTAAATAAAATAATATTTTATTTTGAATTTTATTTTTATTTTTTTATTTAATTCATTATTATTATTATTTTATTATTATTATTAATATACTTTAAGTTCTAGGGTACATGTGCATAACGTGCAGGTTTCTTACATATGTATACTTGTGCCATGTTGCTGTGCTGCACCCATCAACTTGTCAGCACCCATCAACTCGTCATTTACATCAGGTATAACTCCCAATGCAATCCCTCCCCCCTCGCCCCCCTCCCCATGATAGGCCCCAGTGTGTGATGTTCCCCTTCCCAAGTCCAAATGATCTCATTGTTCAGTTCCCAACTATGAGTGAGAACATGCGGTGTTTGGTTTTCTGTTCTTGTGATAGTTTGCTAAGAATGATGGTTTCCAGCTGCATCCATGTCCCTACAAAGGACACAAACTCATCCTTTTTTATGGCTGCATAGTATTCCATGGTGTATATGTGCCACATTTTCTTAATCCAATCTGTCACGGATGGACATTTGGGTTGATTCCAAGTCTTTGCTATTGTGAATAGTGCCACAATAAACCTACGTGTGCATGTGTGTTATAGCAGCATGATTTAAAATCCTTTGGGTATATACCCAGTAATGGGATGGCTGGGTCATACGGTACTTCTCGTTCTAGATCCTTGAGGAATCGCCATACTGTTTTCCATAATGGTTGAACTAGTTTACAATCCCACCAACAGTGTAAAAGTGTTCCTATTTCTCCACATCCTCTCCAGCACCTGTTGTTTCCTGACTTTTTAATGATTGCCATTCTAACTGGTGTGAGATGGTATCTCATTGTGGTTTTGATTTGCATTTCTCTGATGGCCAGTGATGATGAGCATTTTTTCATGTGTCTGTTGGCTGTATGAATGTCTTCTTTTGAGAAATGTCTGTTCATATCCTTTGCCCACTTTTTGATGGGGCTGTTTGTTTTGTTTTTTGTAAATTTGTTTGAGTTCTTTGTAGGTTCTGGATATTAGCCCCTTGTCAGATGAGTAGATTGCAAAAATTTTCTCCCATTCTGTAGGTTGCCTGTTCACTCTGATGGTAGTTTCTTTTGCTGTGCAGAAGCTCTTTAGTTTAATGAGATCCCATTTGTCAATTTTAGCTTTTGCTGCCATTGCTTTTGGTGTTTTACACATGAAGTCTTTGCCCATGCCTATGCCCTGAATGGTACTACCTAGGTTTTCCTCTAGGGTTTTTACGGTATTAGGTCTAACATTTAAGTCTCTAATCCATCTTGAATTAATTTTCGTATAAGGAGTAAGGAAAGGATCCAGTTTCAGCTTTCTACTTACGGCTGGCCAATTTTCCCAGCACCATTTATTAAATAGGGAATCCTCTCCCCATTTCTTGTTTCTCTCAGGTTTCTCAAAGATCAGATGGCTGTAGATGTGTGGTATTATTTCTGAGGACTCTGTTCTGTTCCATTGGTCTATATCTCTGTTTTGGTACCAGTACCATGCTGTTTTGGTTACTGTAGACTTGTAGTATAGTTTGAAGTCAGGTAGCGTGATGCCTCCAGCTTTGTTCTTTTGACTTAGGATTGTCTTGGAGATGCGGGCTCTTTTTTGGTTCCATATGAACTTTAAAGCAGTTTTTTCCAATTCTGTGAAGAAACTCATTGGTAGCTTAATGGGGATGGCATTCAATCTATAAATAACCTTGGGCCGTATGGCCATTTTCACGATATTGATTCTTCCTATCCATGAGCATGGTATGTTCTTCCATTTGTTTGTGTCCTCTTTGATTTCACTGGGCAGTGGTTTGTAGTTCTCCTTGAAGAGGTCCTTTATATCCCTTGTAAGTTGGATTCCTAGGTATTTTATTCTCTTTGAAGCAATTGTGAATGGAATTTCATTCCTGATTTGGCTCTCTGTTTGTCTGTTACTGGTATATAAGAATGCTTGTGATTTTTGCACATTAACTTTGTATCCTGAGACTTTGCTGAAGTTTCTTATCAGCTTAAGGAGATTTTGGGCTGAGACAACGGGGTTTTCTAAATATACAATCATGTCATCTGCAAACAGGGACAATTTGTCTTCTTCTTTTCCTAACTGATTACCCTTGATTTCTTTCTCTTGCCTGATTGCCCTAGCCAGAACTTCCAACACTATGTTGAATAGGAGTGTGGAGAGAGGGCATCCCTGTCTTGTGCCAGTTTTCAAAGGGAATTTTTCCAATTTTTGCCCATTCAGTATGATATTGGCTGTGGGTTTGTCATAAAAAGCTCTTATTATTTTGAGGTACGTTCCATCAATACCGAATTTATTGAGTGTTTTTAGCATGAAGGGCTGTTGAATTTTGTCAAAAGCCCTTTCTGCATCTATTGAGATAATCATGTGGTTCTTGTCTTTGGTTCTGTTTATATGCTGGATTATGTTTATTGATTTGCAAATGTTGAACCAGCCTTGCATCCCAGGGATGAAGCCGACTTGATCATGGTGGATAAGCTTTTTGATGTGCTGCTGAATCCGGTTTGCCAGTATTTTATTGAGGATTTTTGCATCGATGTTCATCAGGGATATTGCTCTCAAATTCTCTTTGTTTGTTGTGTCTCTGCCAGGCTTTGGTATCAGGATGATGTTGGCCTCATAAAATGAATTAGGGAGGACTCCCTCTTTTTCTATTGATTGGAATAGTTTCAGAAGTAATGATACCAGCTCCTCCTTGTACCTCTGGTAGAATTCAGCTGTGAATCCATCTGGTCCTGGACCTTTTTTGGTTGGTAGGCTATTAATTATTGCCTCAATTTCAGAGCCTGCTATTGGTCTATTCAGGGATTCAACTTCTTCCTGGTTTAGTCTTGGAAGAGTGTAAGTGTCCAGGAAATTATCCATTTCTTCGAGATTTTCTAGTTTATTTGCGTAGAGGTGTTTATAGTATTCTCTGATGGTAGTTTGTATTTCTGTGGGGTCAGTGGTGATATCCCCTTTATCATTTTTAATTGCGTCGATTTTTTCTTCTCTCTTTTCTTCTTTATTAGTCTTGCTAGCAGTCTATCAATTTTGTTGATCTTTTCAAAAAACCAACTCCTGGATTCATCGATTTTTTGGAGGGTTTTTTGTGTCTCTATCTCCTTCAGTTCTGCTCTGATCTTAGTTATTTCTTGCCTTCTGCTAGCTTTTGAATGTGTTTGCTCTTGCTTCTCTAGTTCTTTTAATTGTGATGTTAGAGTGTCAATTTTAGATCTTTCCTGCTTTCTCTTGTGGGCATTTAGTGCTCTAAATTTCCTCGGCTGGGCGCGGTGGCTCACACCTGTAATCCCAGCACTTTGGGAGGCCGAGGCGGGTGGATCACGAGGTCAGGAGATCGAGACCACAGTGAAACCCCGTCTCTACTAAAAATTACAAGAAATTAGCCGGGCGCGGTTGTGGGCGCCTGTAGTCCCAGCTACTCGGGAGGCTGAGGCAGGAGAATGGCATGAACCCGGGAGGCGGAGCTTGCAGTGAGCCGAGATCGCGCCACTGCACTCCAGCCTGGGCTGGGCGACAGAGCGAGACTCCGTCTCAAAAAAAAAAAAAAAAAAAAAAAAATTTCCCTCTACACACTGCTTTAAATGTGTCCCAGAGATTCTGGTATGTTGTATCTTTGTTCTCATTGGTTTCAAAGAACATCTTTATTTCTGCCTTCATTTCGTTATGTACCCAGTAGTCATTCAGGAGCAGGTTGTTCAGTTTCCATGTAGTTGAGCGGTTTTGATTGAGTTTCTTAGTCCTGAGTTCTAGTTTGATTGCACTGTGGTCTGAGAGACAGTTTGTTATAATTTCTGTTCTTGTACATTTGCTGAGGAGTGCTTTACTTCCAATTATGTGGTCAATTTTGGAATAAGTGCAATGTGGTGGTGGGAATATGTATAATCTGTTGATTTGTGGTGGAGAGTTCTATAGATGTCTATTAGGTCTGCTTGCTGCAGAGATGAGTTCAATTCCTGGATATCCTTGTTAACTTTCTGTCTCGTTGATCTGTCTTATGTTGACAGTGGAGTGTTGAAGTCTCCCATTATTATTGTATGGGAGTCTAAGTCTCTTTGTCAGTCTCTAAGGACTTGCTTTATGAATCTGGGTGCTCCTGTATTGGGTGCATATATATTTAGGATAGTTAGCTCTTCCTGTTGAATTGATCCTTTTACCATTATGTAATGGCCTTCTTTGTCTCTTTTGATCTTTGATGGTTTAACGTCTGTTTTATCAGAGACTAGTATTGAAACCCCTGCTTATTTTTTGTTCTCCATTTGCTTGGTAAATCTTCCTCCATCCCTTTATTTTGAGCCTATGTATGTCTCTGCGTGTGAGATGGGTCTCCTGAATACAGCAGACTGATGGATCTTGACTCTTTATCCAGTTTGCCAGTCTGTGTCTTTTAATTGGAGCATTTAGTCCATTTACATTTAAGGTTAATATTGTTATGTGTGAACTTGATCCTGCCATTATGATATTAACTGGTTATTTTGCTCGTTAGTTGATGCAGTTTCTTCCTAGCCTCGATGGTCTTTACATTTTGGCATGTTTTTGCAATGGCTGGTACCGGTTGTTCCTTTCCATGTTGAGTGCTTCCTTCAGGGTCTCTTGTAAGGCAGGCCTAGTGGTGACAAAATCTCTAAGCATTTGCTTATCTGTAAAGGATTTTATTTCTCCTTCACTTATGAAACTTAGTTTGGCTGGATATGAAATTCTGGGTTGAAAATTCTTTTCTTTAAGAATGTTGAATATTGGCCCCCACTCTCTTCTGGCTTGGAGAGTTTCTGCCGAGAGATCTGCTGTTAGTCTGATGGGCTTCTCTTTGTGGGTAACCCGACCTTTCTCTCTGGCTGCCCTTAAGATTTTTTCCTTCATTTCAACTTTGGTGAATCTGGCAATTTTGTGTCTTGGAGTTGCTCTTCTCGAGGAGTATCTTTGTGGCGTTCTCTGTATTTCCTGGATTTGAATGTTGGCCTGGCCTACTAGGTTGGGGAAGTTCTCCTGGATGATATCCTGAAGAGTGTTTTCCAACTTGGTTCCACTTTCCCCCTCACTTCCAGGCACCCCAATCAGATGTAGATTTGGTCTTTTTACATAATCCCATACTTCTTGCAGGCTTTGTTCATTTCTTTTTCTTCTTTTTTCTTTTGGTTTCTCTTCTCGCTTCATTTCGTTCCTTTGATCCTCAATCGCTGATACTCTTTCTTCCAGTTGATCGAGTCGGTTACTGAAGCTTGTGCATTTGTCACGTATTTCTCGTGTCATGGTTTTCATCTCTTTCATTTCGTTTATGACTTTCTCTGCATTAATTACTCTAGCCATCAATTCTTCCACTTTTTTTTTCAAGATTTTTAGCTTCTTTGCGCTGGGTACGTAATTCCTCCTTTAGCTTTGAGAAGTTTGATGGACTGAAGCCTTCTTCTCTCATCTCGTCAAAGTCATTCTCCGTCTAGCTTTGATCCGTTGCTGGTAATGAGCTGCTCTCCTTTGCCGGGGGAGATGCACTCTTATTTTTAGAATTTCCAGCTTTTCTGCCCTGCTTTTTCCCCATCTTTGTGGTTTTATCTGCCTCTGGTCTTTGATGATGATGGTGACGTACTGATGGGGTTTTGGTGTAGGTGTCCTTCCTGTTTGATAGTTTTCCTTCTAACAGTCAGGACCCTCAGCTGTAGGTCTGTTGGATATTGCTTGAGGTCCACTCCAGACCCTGTTTGCCTGGGTGTCAGCAGCAGAGGCTGCAGAAGATAGAATATTGTGAACAGCGAGTGTACCTGTCTGATTCTTGCTTTGGAGGCTTCCTCTCAGGGGTGTACTCCACCGTGTGAGGTGTGGGGTGTCAGACTGCCCCTAGTGGGGGATGTCTCCCAGTTAGGCTACTCAGGGGTCAGGGACCCACTTGAGCAGGCAGTCTGTCCCTTCTCAGATCTCAACCTCCATGTTGGGAGATCCACTGCACTCTTCAAAGCTGTCAGACAGAGTCGTTTGCGTCTGCAGAGGTTTCTGCTGCTTTTGTTGTTTACTGCGCCCTGTCCCCAGATGTGGTGTCTACAGAGACAGGCAAGTTTTCTTGAGCTGCTGTGAGCTCCACCCAGTTCGAACTTCCCAGTGGCTTTGTTTACCTACTTAAGTCTCAGCAATGGCGGGCGCCCCTCCCCCAGCCTCGGAGCTGCCTTGTGTTTAGATCGCAGACTGCTGTGCTAGCAATGAGGGAGGCTCCATGGGTGTGGGACCCTCCTGGCCAGGTGTGGGATATGATCTCCTCGTGTGCCTGTTTGCTTAAAGCTCAGTATTGGGGTGGGAGTTACCCGATTTTCCAGGTGTTGTGTGTCTCAGTTCCCCTTGCTAGGAAAAGGGATTCCCTTTCCCCTTGTGCTTCCCAGGTGAGGGGATGCCTCGCCCTGCTTCAGCTCTCGTTGATCGGACTGCAGCAGCTGACCAGTGCTGACCAGCACCGATTGTCTGGCACTCCCTAGTGAGATTAACCCAGTACCTCAGTTGAAATGCAGAAATCACCGATCTTCTGTGTCACTGGCACTGGGAGTTGGAGACTGGAGCTGTTCCTATTCCTATTTTTGAATTTTAAAAGGTGATTGTTTCCTTAACTTACTAAACCACATCCTGTTCAAGTAATTTTATTTCCAGCTCCTTCTCCTGGAAATTGAATTAATTGAAGCACTGTTCTTTTCAATGTATGATAGGCTTGAAGGAATGTCTACAACTTTATTGCAGCTGGGGAAAAATCTATAAATGAATCAGTGACAGCTTCCTCAGCCAAATATAGCTGTATGTCTTAAAATTTTAGTGGAGATTAAAATTTTGTCACTTTAGTGCATCACTCAATTTAGCATATAGAATAATGTTCTCTGGTGAATGATGCAGTATAATGATATAATAAGTGGAAATATGTAATGACAAATGCCTAGGACAGAATCTACCATTGTCTGAATTACTTTTATTCCTTATTAAAATGCAAAAGCACTTATAAGCAGAGGCTTCTGAATATTGTTCTGTGCCAACTATAAAATAGCCTCATCTGTAATCAGTGGATGATGATTCTTATGATAAAAAGCTAAAGATATGTTTAATAACAGGTATTTAATAATGCAAATAACTCAATTTACTATTTTGGATTAAAGGCAAACTGATATTTCAATTACATAAGTGAATCTAGAAAATAAGCTTCAATTATGAAATTAAATCTATTGTACCTTAAATCACTGGCATACCCCCAAATTCTTTTCAATTTTAAATCTTTTCAATGTGATTTTTCATATACTACAACTACATATTACGTATCTCTTTACCTAAATTTAAGGTTCTAATTGCAGGCAAACATTGAAAAATTATATATATATATACATATATATCTGTTAAATTCCTCCTGTGATATCAAACACTGTGTATTTCTTTGTTTTTCATCTAATATATGCTCTGAGATCTTCCTGGTGTATACACACTTAGTTACTGAATGACAGAAAAGTCATTGTCTGAGTATATTCTTATTATGAAAGAAATATTTATTTAATATAGATTTTTTTTTTAACAAAAGCACAAAATAAGTGTTTTTGCCAGCCAACAGAAATAAAGTTTTGGAAGAAGTCTATGTGCAGAAGCAACATTCTTTTTCACCATTTACTTTTACAAAGCTCTTTATCTCTTCAAGCTCAATTTTTCCATAGGAAATTATATTGTAATTCTCTGCTGCACTGCTCATCAATTTTTCTCTCACCCTCCCACATTCCTCATTTCACTGTTCATAGAATTTCAATCTTTTGACTTGCACTAGTACTCTAGTACTTGAGTCAATATGATGTTCAATATCAAACCTGAAGGTGAGTGTTTCTGTAACATCAAAATGAGACACGTAAATGACTACTGGGTCCCCATATATCTTTGGGTACCCAAGAGTCTGCTTTACAACTTTTATTGTAGAGAACAAAGTGTCATTTCCTACTGAAAAGTGATCTCTACCATTTGACATTAAGTTTCGTTACTCTAATGTACTTTACCTGTGACAAGGGCAAAGGCCCCCAGAGAGAGAATTATTAAAGTACAGTATGACTCTGATTATTTCTTTTAGTTTGCGAAGTCATGCTATATGATAGTCATTTATGCTGACTACCTATTAATATAATGCAAGACATATGCAATCTAAATGCCTGAGTAACAGAGGACCTCGTATTGTGACTCGTTCAACGGTAAATGAATGCAAACAGATTATCAGAATGGTGCTATATTTCTACTGGTTTTGAATAGAAATCAAATAATTGTAACATTAGATTTAAAGAAACAGCTAAAATTTAGCTAAGTTTATTGCAAATGCAAGTGCAATTTAGGTGGGAAAACAGACATGTAAATTTCTGTATAAAAGAACATAAAGACTGGAGTGGTGGCTCACACCTGTAATCCCAACACTTTGGGAGTCTGTGGCAGGAAGCTTCCTTGAGCCTAGGAGTTTGAGTCCAGCCTGGACAAAATAGCGAGATGCTATTTCTATAAAAAATAAAAATAAAAAAATTAGTTGGACTTGGTGGTGCACACCTGTAGTCCCAGCTAATTAGGAGGCTGGGGGTGGCAGAATTGCTCCAGTTCCAGAGGTCAAGGATACAGTGAGCTGTTATAGCACAACTGCACTCCTGCCTAAGTGAGAAACAGACCCTGTCTAAAAATAAGAGAGATTATAAAGCTTCTAATATTTAAGTTGAGGAAATATTTAATCTTTAAAAGTGGTATGGAAAGATGTGCAAGAAATTATCACTGTTTTCCATTGCCTCTGTGTCTGAGCTTTTATGAGAAATAGATATTGGACAGAAAAGTTGTGTGTGTGTTTGTGTGTGTGTGATGAGACACACTTTTATTCATTATTTTCTATTTCAAAAATAACACCTTGTTGATTATAATATTTGGAGATCTTATCTTGGAGAAGGGAAGAATACTGGAAAATATAGAATATTCTGTCCTTTTATAAATCTAAGTGAGTTTTTAAAAGATATTATAATTCAGAGGAATTCATAGAAAAAAGTCTTATAAATGAGATCAAATGACAAGAAAATGGTTGGTGATGAAGAGACATTAGAAAACTCGAAAAGCTTGTGACACCCAAAACTGCAGCTGTTAACTCTCTAGAACATTGCTATAAACTCTCATTAACCCAGCTTGATGACAATTGTTTACACTTTCTACAGCTGTTTGGATTGCCAGAGCAGCTGTTACCTGCAAGAGATAATTTGGAGATTAGTCTCCTGTAGACTATCCAAAGGCTGTCTTAAAGAGTGAGATATAGAGGAATGAACAATACAAGAGAAATAAAATAGATAATGTTAGGTCAGTGGTGTCAGCTAAAGAAACATTGGCATTTCATGAAGGTTAGAGTTTTTATCTGACAAACTTATCTCCCTCTAGCTACTAAAGTGATTTCTATAATTAATTTCTCACTTCATTTAAGGGAATAATTTTGGCAAATTTATAATTAACTGATTTTGTAGTCTTAAGCAGGTAAGTTGTCTCAATTATTTAATATTTGTCTTCATAACTCTTAAAAGTTAACATTAATTTTTGTTTTCAGTTTTTGTTAAAGAAATTAAAGAAAATTTACAGAATTATTTTTATCTGTGACTTTGGAAGTATTTGTCCTTTCTCTAGTTAATTTTTAAACCTTTACAATTGAGTATATGTTCAAAATCTGTTGAAAATTTACTGATAATATTCCACATGTCACAGAATTCTGTTTTAAAGAGGCTGTAATGGCTAATTGTAAATGACAACAGTATTTCTTTTTCTTATTTAAAATCTGCTAGATATAAAATGTTTTGAATGGTACTAATGAAGTTCAAAACTCTGTTTCAAACCTAGAAAATGTTATTTTCTATGCCTTGTAGTTTTATGTGAATCATATCTCTTTAAACCTTTGCCTTACATTTTATTATTTTTATTATAAATTGTAATAAAGTGTGTTAATTCATGCAAGAATATTACTTCTGATTAGTCTCGTAATGTAACTTAAGTATGTAAGGGCATTTTATGGAAGTTTTATTTTATTTTATTTTATTTTATTTTTTTTAATAGGTGTGTTCCCTTCGTTATGGCTTCTTAAATTCCATACATAAAGCATGGTATGTCATGACAATGAAAAGGTACTTTTCTACAATATAGAGATAGCAATTTGTAAAGTTTGAAATGAAATGAAATTGGCCAGCAAGTTATTATTTTCTGTTTATTAAGATATAGTGTAGGGTTAACTACATTTATCTTAACAATCACACAAAGTAATTTTATTTTGGTCATTTTTTTGCACTGAAACATCTAAAATATTTGTACTTTTACAGCTTGCAGCTATGTTTTTTTCATAGTGTATGGCCATATGTTTTAAGCTAAACATCCAAGAAAACATAACATACTCCTTTGAATATATGTTCTTGTTATAGGGTATCTGTGTATTGAAAAAATACATATATAAATAAATATAGGGGATCTATATTGAAAAAAATAGACATAATGGTTTCAAGAAAGATCTATTTTGAAATATAGTTATGAAAATTTATTTTTTTAAAAAACAACATTGATGACTTCAATTCTATAAAAAAAATCACTTTTAGACATAGTTAAGCAGTGGTCATCAGTGTTTGAATTTGATTAAAGCTTAAATTGGAATTTATATTATACTTTATTGTAAAATATATAAAGCCTGTTATTTGACAAAAATAAAGCATTAATAATTTATTTAGCATTTCTAAAATAACTAGCTTTGTCTACAGAATGGACTCCAGAGAGGAATACAGAATAGACATAGCCTAAGAGATTTATGTTGTCTGTATATTTGACTTGAATTTTTAGATGTTTTTACTTTATTATAGTTTTTTGCTGATTTGCTTGTCCTTCAGAGAAAATAATTTTTTTTCACTGAATTCTAAGTTTAAATGAAAATTTTTAAAAAGCAAGTAACTCTAATCTTTCCTCTTCATTTAAAATCTGTCAAGTTTACTACATTTTGTTTGTTCTACCAAAAGCTTTAGAGGTAATAATGTATTTAATTTTCATAACAACCCTAAATTTTGTTATTAATTTTTGGTTATTTGAAATTACATTTTTGCAGTGAATTTGTGTATGTTTAAAAGCAAATATAAAATATACAACTTAATGAATTTAGACAAATAAAATTAATCTTCTTAGGATACACAACATACACACAAACACACACACACACACACACACATTTTTGTCTCTCTCGGAAATGTTTTTTAAGTTTCTTCATAGTAAAGTCCTCTAACAGAAACAACCACAACTCTCGTTCAGTTTTTATCATAGACTATTTTTTTTCCATTTTAGATCTGAATAAAGATACAATCATATCTTGTCATGAGCATAATGTTTATGAGATTCATTCATGTGGTTGTATATCAGTATTTTTTTAAGTACTCAGTAGTATTCTATTGCCGGGATATAATAAATATTGTTTATGCATTTGCCCTATTGATGGATATTTAGGTTATTTCCAGGTATTAATGTATGAATATTTCTATACAAGTCATTTTGTCTATATAGGTATTTATTTTTCTTGGAGATCCAGAAGTAGAATTGCTGACTCAAAGAGTAGGTGCAAGCTTAACTTTAAAATAAACTGCCAAAAGATTCTCTAAAGTGGTTATACAGTTTAACCTTTCGATCAGCAATGTGCAAGAATTATGGTTATTCTACATCCTTAATATTTTTATTTATAATCATTTTAATTTTAGTCATTCCACTAGTAGTGTATAATATGTTATTATAATTTTATATTTGCATTTTCCTGATGACTAACAATGATAAAAATGACTTTTTAATTGATTGTTGGACTATTTGTATTTTCCTTTGTGAAAGGTCAAGCTTTTTGTACATCTATTCCCTTTTTAAAATTTATGTGCAGGATTTCTTTATACATTCCTCATACTAGGTACCAGATGTATATTTTTATCAATTTTCTCAGTAATGTCCTTCAATGAAGAGTTAATTTCAATAAGTTTAATTCAATATTTCTTATGATTATTGCTTTATGTGTCCTATCTTATAAATTCTTACTATTTGTGTCCCCTCAAAACTCATACACTTAGGCCAGGCTTCTTGGCTCATGCCTGTAATCCTAGCACTTTGGGAGGCTGAGGCAGGCAGATCACTTGAGGTTAGGAGTTCGAGACCAGCCTGGCCAACATGGCAAACCCTGACTCTACTAAAAATAATTTAAAAAGTAGCCCAGTGTGGTGGCACGCACCTGTAATCCCAGCTACTAGGAAGGCTGAGGCAGGAGAATTGCAGAAACCCGGGAGGCAGAGGTTGCAGTGAGCCAAGATCTTACCACTGCACTCCAGCCTGGGTGACAGAGCAAGATTCCATCTAAAAACAAAACAAAACCAACAACCACCACCACCACCAAAAAAAAAAAAAAAAAAAAAAGCCTTAACCCCCAATGTGACTGAATTAGGAAGCAGTTTCTCTGGGAGGTAATTAAATCATGAAGATGGAACCCTCATGAATAGAATTAGTGGCCTAATGAAAGGATCCTCAGAAAGCTCTCTCATTGTCTTTCTACCATGTGAAGAAACACGGAGAAGATGGCAGTCTGCACCTTGGAAGAGGGCCGTCATCCAAACCCTACCATGCTGGCGCCCTTATCTAGGGTTTCCTGTCTCCAGATTTGTAAGAAATAAATTTCTGTTGTTTATAAGCCACCCAGTCTATGGTGTCATGTTATGGCAGTCTGAGCTTACTGAGATACCTACTTGGTCATGAAGACATTTGTATTTTGAGAGGTTTTTTTATAGTTTAACCATTAGGGTTAGATCCATACTCCATCCATTTGAGTCCATTTCTGAAAGCAATAAGGCTCTTTTTACCTATAATAACATACACTTGTTTTCAGTCCCATTTGTGGAAAAGTCTTTCCATTTTCTAAGGAACTGTTGTAACACTGTCTTTATAAATGACATGTATACATGTCTCTAATTCTATTTTTAAAATTCTATTCTATTGTTCTGTTTTTCTATCTTTATGACAATACCACGGTCTTCATTACAGTAGTTTTTTTTTTTAAAATAAGTTTTCAATTCATGTAGTATAAATTAATCATTTTCTTTTCAAAAATAGTTTTGGCTATAATAGGGCTTTTTTTCTACTCCTTATAAATTTTAGAATCCATTTGTCAGTATCTAATTTTAGAATCCCCTGAAATTATTATTGAAATTTTATTGGATCTGTGCATCAATTTAGAGAGAGCAACATTTTAACAATTTAATATTTCAGGCTGGGCCCGGTGGCTCACACTTGTAATCCCAGCACTTTGGGAGGCCGAGGAGGGCGGATCATGAGGTCAGGAGATGGAGACCATACTGGCTAACACGGTGAAACCCCGTCTCTACTAAAAAATACAAAAAATTAGCCGGGCCTGGTGGCAGGCGCCTGTAGTCCCAGCTACTCTGGAGGCTGAGAGGCAGGAGAATGGCATGAACCCGGGAGGCGGAGCTTGCAGTGAGCAGAGATGCGCCACTGCACTCCAGCCTGGGCGACAGAGCGAGACTCTGTCTCAAAAAAAAAAAAAAGAGTTCTATCTGTTTATATTGATCTTGCAACCATAATTTTATTTAAAAATCACATTAAATCTAACACTTTTTAAAAATGCTTTACATTTTTTTTCTTTTTCTTTTTTTTAATTTATTTATTATTATTATACTTTAAGTTGTAGGGTACATGTGCATAACGTGCAGGTTTGTTACATATGTATACTTGTGCCTTGTTGCTGTGCTGCACCCATCAACTCGTCATTTACATCAGGTATAACTATATAAATCATGTCGTTTGAAAATAGAGACAGTTTCACTTCTTCCTTTCTTGTCTTTCCATATATATTTAAAATTATTTTTTTAATTACTCTTTAGGTTAATACTCCAGTAAAATATCAAAGATAAGTGGTGAAAGTATATATGCATGCCTTCCATCTAATCGTAAGGAGAAAGTGCTTAGAATATAGCCGTTAAATACCACGTTAGTAAAAATTTTCCATAGTTTCCTTACCAGATTGAGGAAGTTCTCTACTTCTAGTTTACTGAGATTTATTATCAAGAATATATATTGATATATTATTCATAGATGTGTGCAAATGTCACCACAGTCAATTTTAAAATATTTTCATAACCTCAGATGAAACCTTGTATCTTTTATCAACCCTGCTTCCAATATCATAATTCTTGTGCCCACATTCAACCTTAAACAACCCCTAATCTACTGTTTCTATGTATTTTCATATTCAGGACTTTCATATCAATGGAATTACATAATATGTGGGTTTTTTGGTAACTGTACCAACTTTGTTAATCTATTCATTTTCTAGTAGTCATTCATGTTGTTTCTAACATATGGCTAGTATGAGTAACATTGGTACAAACATTCATATACAACTTTCTATGTGAACATATATTTACATTGCAGTTGGGTGCATATGTAGAGAGTAAAAATACTGAGTCATACAGTATCTCTAAGTTTATTCATTTAGGAAACTGACACCCTGTTTCCCTAGGTAACTCATGCCCAAGG
Source organism: Macaca fascicularis (assembly GCF_037993035.2). Classification (NCBI taxonomy): domain Eukaryota; kingdom Metazoa; phylum Chordata; class Mammalia; order Primates; family Cercopithecidae; genus Macaca; species Macaca fascicularis. The sequence goes on from NC_088376.1 coordinate 77,331,537, forward strand.
GGGCATGAGTTAGCAGTTCTTGCACACTTTCTTGGTAGATAAGAAGTTGCAGACTTCTATTATTAGATCTACAATCTAATGTTTTAGTTAAACTATAGCTACAGCATGCAAACCCCATAATAATTTTAGGGTTTAAGGATAATAGGAAGATAAGTGCAAGATGTATAAGTATTAATGTATTTTCTCATGTAAGAGAAGGTTTAATACTGTTAATATAATATGCAAGTGTTCCTCATTGTGTTGTGATTAGCATATATAGGGAGTAAAGGGCTTCTCTTCTGGCTCAGAAGAGAAGATTAATGAGAAGTTAGATGAGTTATCGTTGAATTGGTTAAAAAATAGTAGAATAATGAGGCTGATGAGTAAGCTATGGTTAGGAATCAAATTATAGAATTTTTAGAGAATCATGTCATTTGTAATAGTATAATTGTTGGAATAATAATTTTAGCATTGACGTAAATTTAGATTTTGTATGTAATCTAGGCCATTATGTGTTGGAGATTAAAACTGGCAAGGCAAGGCCCACTGCAGCTTTGCAGGCAGCCAATACTAGGAGGATGATGGATATTATGGCTACTAGAGCAAAATGTATGTTTAAAGTTATAAGAGTATTTTATGATAAATATTGATACTATTATAGCTGCTAGGCATAATAGGGATGATATTAGGTGGGATCAGTAGGCTCATATTCCTAGCAGTGACATGGTGTATGCTAATATAATATTGATGTAAATATAGGACATTTGGTAAATATGGTCTATCAAAATCTAATGAGTTGAAATCATTTATTTTGACTTAAACTATTTACCAATTCAACTCAATCTAATCTTTTTTGGGCTCATTCATAAGTCCAGCCTAGGATTAAAATGGTAACTAGTATAAGGCCTATGCTGATTATTAGTGTCAAGTTATTTGTTTGAAGGGCTCATGGCAGGGTAGTAGTAGAGTGATTTCCAAGTCAAAGAGGAGAAATGTGATGGCTACTAGGAATAATTTTATAAAAAAGGGGATGTGGACTGAGGTTATTGGGTCAAATCCGCATTCGTAGGGGCTGGATTTTTCTATAAAAATATTAAGTTGTGGGAGCCAAAATGTAATTATTAGTAGTAATACGGCCAGTAAAGTATCGGATACTAGGGCTAGTGTCAGGTTAATTACTCTCTTTCAGATGTTATCAAAACTAATTGATTGGAAGTCAATGGTACTGTTTATACTAAAAGTAGGATCTTCATGAGTAGATACAGATGTATAAGAATAGTCATGCTACATCAATGAAGTGTCAATATCAGGTGGTGGCTTCAAAGCCAAAGTGGTGGTTGGATGTAAAGTGGAATTTTAGTTGGTGGAGGATGCAGATAGTGAGAAGTGTTGATCTGATAATAACGTGAAGTCCATGAAAGTCTGTGACTATGAAGAATGTTGAGCTGTAGATTCCATCAGAGATAGTAAAGGGGACCTGAAAACATTCTGAGATTTGTAGGAGGGTGAAGTAAATACCTAAAGTAATTGTGATGGATAGTACTTGAATTATCTGCTTTTGACTACCTTCTATCAGGCTGTGGTGAACCCAGATAATTGAAGTTTTCACTGAAGTTTACACCTGAGGCAAGTAATACAGATGTATTCAGGAGGGATGCTTCTAAAGGGTTAAGGGGAATTAATGCCTGTTAGGGGTCAATGTCCCCCTAATTCTGGAGTTGGGGTTAGACTAGAGTGGTAGAATGCACAGAAGAAACCGGAAAAGAATAATATTTCTGAGATAAACAGAATTATTCCATATCAGAGGCCTTTTTGGACAATTGTTGTATGGTGGCCTTGAAATGTAGTTTCTCGGATAATGTCACATCATTATTGGTATATAATCAGTGTGTTGGCTAGTAGGCCTAGAGTGAAAAGAGTAATAGAGTTAAAGTTAAATCACACGGCCAGGCCAGATGTTATTAGGAGGGCTGAGAGAGCTCCTGTTAGTGGTCAGGGGCTGGGTTTGACTATATGGTAGGCATGTGTTTGGTGGGTCATTTTGTATTATCATACAGATAAAGGCTTACTAGTAGTATAAAGACATAAGCCTCATTAAGGGCTATGGCGAATTCGAGAATTGTCAGTAGAGTAAGAATAATGAGAGCAACTGAAGAGAAAGAAACTGACACCCTGTTTCATCAAGATGGTGCAGCTATCTGCACCATCTTCAAATACCACCAGAAGTACACAAGAGTTGCAATTTCTGCACATCCTTGGCAACAGTTGTTCTCTACCTTGTTGATTCTAGTCATTGTAATGTGTGTAAAGTGACAACTCGTTGTGGTTTTGATTTTAATTTTCCTGATGACTATAGATGGCAAGAATCTTTTCATGTGCTTATTGGCCATTTTTACATCTTCCTTGGAAAAATAGCTATTAAGAACTTGTGCTTACTTTTAACATCGTTATTTACCTAATAAAGGTAAATAAGCTTTAAAGAGTTCTTTATTATGGATACAAATCCCTTAATACATATATAACTTAAAGATATTTTCTCCCATTCTATGACCTGCCTTTTCGTTTTCTTGATGTTCTTTGAAGCACAAAATTTTATTTTGTTAAAGTTTAATTTATCGGGCTCCTCTTTCTGCTTGTCATAAAGAATAACACCTGTATTTTCTTCCAAATTTTTATTTTTTTACACTTATTTAGACCTTTGATCCATTTTGAGTCCATTTGTTATAGAGAGTGTGAGATAGGAATCCCACTTCATTCTTTTGCAAGTGGCTATCCAGTGGTCCCATGAGTATTTGTTTAACAGACTATTATTTTCTCGTTGAATGGTCTTGCCACATGTCTTAAATGTCAGGTGTATGAGCCTTTTTAGAAACACGATTTTATTTGATAGATCTGTATGTTTATACTTGTGCCATACCATAATCTCAGTTACCACTGCTTTGTACTATGTCATAAAATTGGTAAGTATGAATTCTTCTACCTGTTTCTTTTTCAGAGTTGTTTTGGCTAATTTGCATCCTTTATAATTACCATAAGCTGAGTTTTAGAATCAGCTTATCAATTTTTGCAAAGTAGTTATATTTAAATAGAGATTTTTTTGTATCTATAGATTATCTTGCGAAATACTGCCATGTTAACAATGTTAAGGCTTTGATCCATGAACATGGGATGTTTTCCAATTTATTTAGATCTTCTTTAATCTATTTAAAGAGTGTTTTATAGTTTGAGGGTATAAGTTTTGCACTTCTTTTGCTAAGTTTTATTTCTAAGTACTTTATTCTTTTATATTCTACTTCAAAAGGCATGTTTTCCTAATTTATTTCCAGATTACTCACTGCAAGTGTATAAAATACAACTGAATTTTATGTATTAATCTTGTAAAATGTTGCTGAACTCATAAATTCTAATAGTTTTTCATGTGTTAATTAGATTTTTCTGCATACAAGATCGTGTTATCTGCAAATGGTGATAGTTTTACTTCTTCAAGTCAAATCTAGATGGCTTTTATTTCACTTTTTTTTTTTTTTTTTACTATCAGCTGAATGTTGGACATAAATGGCAAGAATAAACATTCCTATTTTGCTCCCGATCTTAGGAAAGGAGCATTTTGTCTTTTATCATTATATATGATAACATGTGAGAACTTTCCATGTATGACTTTTATCAGTTTGAGGGAATTTCCTTGCACTCTTTGTTAGCTAAGAGGTTTTTGTTTTTTTTATTTTTTTAATCATGAAAAAATGCTCATTTTTAAAAAGTATTATTTCTGCATTTGTTGAGACAATTATGTAAGTTTTGTTTTTATTCTGTTAAAATAATGTATTAATTATTTTTTCAAATATTACAAAACCTCTTTAAGATAAATCCTACTTGGTCATGGTATATAATTATTTTTATTCATTTCTGTATTTGGTTTGCTAGGATTTTATTGAGAATTTTTGCATTCATATTCATAACAGACATTGGTCTCTAATTGGCCTTTCTTATGTTGTATGTGTTTGGTATTGGTATCTGGGTAATGCTGGATTTATAAAGTGAATTATAAACGTTTTTGTTTTCTTTCTATTTTTTAAAGATTGTGTAAAAAGTTGGTCTGCATTATTTTTTAAACATTTGTTAGAATTCAGAGATAAAGCCATGTTTACCTGGGTCTTTTGTTGTAGATAGTTTGTTGATTACCAACTAAATGACTTCAATTGTTATAGTATTATTCTGATTGCTGATTTCTTCTTGAGTCTGCTTTGGTAGTTTGTGTCTTCTTATGAAGTTTCTCATTTCATGTCTGGTACCCAATTTTAATTCTTATATCATTCATTTTATTCTTCTTTGCCTTTCTGTAATACCAGTAGTACTCTCTTCTTTCATTTCCCATTCTAGTAATCTAAATATTCTTTTATCCTTGGTCAATTTAGTTAGAGTTTTGTCAATTTTGTTAATATTTTAAAATAACAAGTTTTGGATTTATTGATTATTTTCACTTTTCAACTTCAATTTTTGCTCAAACTTTTATTTTTTAATTTCTTTTCCTTGCTTTGGGTAAAATTTGCTATATTGTCAATGTCTTATAGTGGAAAGTTAAGATATTTATTATTTCTTAATATAGTTATTTACTGCTATACATTTTTCTTAAAGCTCTGTTGTAATCGTGTTCCATAATTTTGGTATGATTTTTCTTACTTTTAATTCATTTCAAAGCATTTTTGATTTCTCATTTTCTTTATTCTTTGACCTAATAGTTATTCAGGAACGTGTTGTTTAATTTTTAAATGCCTGTGAGTTTCTTCCATTTTTTTATTATATTAATTTCTATTTTTCTTTTATTCCAATCAGAGAACACACTTGTATTTTTAAATTATTTAATGAAGCTGTTTTATAAAGTACCATATTGTCTTTCTGGAAATGTCCCATACTATTTAAAGAATATACATTCTAATTCTAAGTTAAGTGTTCTTTAAAATCTGTTAGGTAATGTTAGTTTATAGTGTTGTATAGGTCTTTTATTTCTTTTGTCTAGTATTCTATCCATTATTGGAAGTGAAGTGTTTTGGTCTCCAAGTATTATTGTTTTACTTGTCTATTTTCTCCTTTATTTCTATCTGTCTGGCTGCGTGCATTTTGGTACTCTGTTATTTGGTGCATGTATGCTTATAGTTGTTATAGTTTTCTGATGAATTGATCCTTTTTAATCATTATAAAATACCCCTATTTATATCTGCTATCTTTTTGTTGTTAAGTTTATTTCATATGATATTAGTGAAGCCACTTTAGCCTCCTATGTTTACTGCTAGCTTGCTATGCTTTGCTTTCCTTCTTTTTATTTCAGTCTAGCTGTGTACTTGAATCTTTAGCATGTCATTTATAGACAACATGTAGTTAGGTCATTGATATTATCCAGTATGAAAATCTGTGCCTTTTGAATGGAATTTTAAATCCATTCAAATGTAACAATAATATTAATATGGTTGGATTTATCTTTGCATTTTATTATTTCTTTGCTCTGTGTCTCAAGTCTTTTTTGCTCCTCTGTTGATCCTGTACTGCTTTATTTTGTGTTAAGTGAATATTTTCTAATGTAACATTTTAATTTTATTAATGATTTCTTCACTATAGTTTACTATATATTTATATTTCTAGTGCTTGCTCTAGGGTTTTTAAATATATATTTCAAGATATTCTTGTGAGCTTTAGATTTATACTAGATTAATAACAGAAAAATGTTATGAAAATATAGCTGTATTCCCTTTGCCTATTTTTGTAATATTATTGTTATACATACCCTATTCATTAATGTTACAAGCCTAACAATATATTTTTATAATTATTTTACCAACTGTAATGACCTTTTAGCTCATTAAAGTGTTCTTCCCACCCAACTCCTTTGTTCTTCTATTGGCAAATATATTACATGTGAATTACATTTGTATATATTATAAGTCCAATAGCACATATACATATTTTTCTATACAATTATTGTTTAGATAGATTAATAGAGGAAAGGAGAATAGAGAGTATTTTAGCATCTTTTATAATTACAAAATGACCTTTAGCAGCACTCTTTGTTGATTAATGTAGATTCTAACTACTACCTGGGATCATTTACTTTCAGTCTGAAGAATATCCTTCAATATTTTATGTAAGGCAATTCCACTAGCAACAAATTCTCTCCATTATTATTAATCTGAGAAAGTCTTTATTTTGCTTTTATTTTTGAAGGTATCTTGGATGAATACAGTATTCTTTTTAGCAGTTTATTTTTTTTTCTTTGAGTATCATGATGATATTATTATGCTCTCTTGTTATTTGTGTTGTTTCTGCTGAGAGGTCAGCTCTGATTTATATTTTATTGGTAATTCCTGATGATTAAACATTTTTAATAAAAGTAGTATTTTTTTCTAATATTAGATAAAACTCTGGGTAGATTGATTTTCTTGAGAAATGTTTTTCTTTCTATAGTGGGAATGGGCACAAGAGTAAGTTGATTTTTGCAAATTTTAAGTTGCATAAATCTATCATCCATGATAGAAGTGGTTTATTTGTATTCTTACAGGAAGAGATCCAGAATAAAAAAAAAATCTCAGCCTTGAATACTACAACTATTATATTGATTCTGTTTATTTTTCACATTTTATCCTTAATTTAAATTATTTACTTTTCTCTCTGCCGTTTCTGCCACAGTTTTCCAATTTCTGTCCACCAAAAGGGTCTTTGAATTAGACTCTGGGATTCCTATTTTTGTTTATGGTTGTCTTCTACATGCAGCAAGAGTTATCTGATTTTTATGCAAATGTAAAATTGTTTTTTCCTGTTTGAACTTTTTGATGAGTTTTGATTGCTTTTACTGTACAGATGAAGTCCATTTACTTGTTTTAGGAGGCTGTTTAATATCTAATTCCTGTTCATGTTTTTTCTTCTATTTTGATATTGTTCCCCTTACATTCCAAGCCCTAGCTATGTAGAAAACATTTTCTTTTTTTATTTTAATTTTTTTAAAATTATTATTATTATACTTTAAGTTCTAGGGTACATGTGCATAACGTGCAGGTTTGTTACATATGTATACTTGTGCCATGTTGGTGTGCTGCACCCATCAACTCGTCAGCACCCATCAACTCGTCATTTACATCAGGTATAAGCAACTTCAGCAAAGTCTCAGGATACAAAATTAATGTGCAAAAATCACAAGCATTCTTATACACCAGTAACAGACAAATAGAGAGCCAAATCATGAATGAACTTCCATTCACAATCGCTTCAAAGAGAATAAAGTATCTAGGAATCCAACGTACAAGGGATGTAAAGGACCTCTTCAAGGAGAACTACAAACCACTGCTCAGTGAAATAAAAGAGGACACAAACAAATGGAAGAACATACCATGCTTATGGATAGGAAGAATCAATATCATGAAAACGGTCCTGCTGCCCAAGGTTATTTATAGATTCAATGCCATCCCCATCAAGCTACCAATGAGTTTCTTCACAGAATTGGAAAAAACTACTTTAAAGTTCATATGGAACCAAAAAGGAGCCCGCATCTCCAAGACAATCCTAAGTCAAAAGAACAAAGCTGGAGGCATCACGTTACCTGACTTCAAACTATACTACAAGTCTACAGTAACCAAAACAGCATGCTACTGGTACCAAAACAGAGATATAGATCAATGGAACAGAACCGAGTCCTCAGTAATAATACCACACATCTACAGCCATCTGATCTTTGACAAACCTGAGAGAAACAAGAAATGGGGAAAGGATTCCCTATTTAATAAATGGTGCTGGGAAAATTGGCTAGCCATAAATAGAAAGCTGAAACTGGATCCTTTCCTTACTCCTTATACGAAAATTAATTCAAGATGGATTAGAGACTTAAATGTTAGACCTAATACCATAAAAATCCTAGAGGAAAACCTAGGTAGTACCATTCAGGACATAGGCATGGGCAAAGACTTCATGTCTAAAACACCAAAAGCAACGGCAGCAAAAGCCAAACTTGACAAATGGGATCTCATTAAACTAAAGAGCTTCTGCACAGCAAAAGAAACTACCATCAGAGTGAACAGGCAACCTACAGAATGGGAGAAAATTTTTGCAATCTACTCATCTGACAAAGGGCTAATATCTAGAACCTACAAAGAACTCAAACAAATTTACAAGAAAAAAACAAACAGCCCCATCAAAAAGTGGGCAAAGGACATGAACAGACATTTCTCAAAAGAAGACATGCATACAGCCAACAGACACATGAAAAAATGCTCATCATCACTGGCCATCAGAGAAATGCAAATCAAAACCACAATGAGATACCATCTCACACCAGTTAGAATGGTGATCATTAAAAAGTCAGGAAACAACAGGTGCTGGAGAGGATGTGGAGAAATAGGAGCAGTTTTACACTGTTGGTGGGATTGTAAACTAGTTCAACCATTATGGAAAACATTATGGCGATTCCTCAAGGATCTAGAACTAGATGTACCATATGACCCAGCCATCCCATTACTGGGTATATACCCAAAGGCTTATAAATCATGCTGCTATAAAGACACATGCACACGTATGTTTATTGCAGCACTATTCACAATAGCAAAGACTTGGAATAACACATTTTCTTTCTTTAATGTACTTTTTAAGATTTGAGGTCACAGACTGGAGTATAGTGGGGCAATCATGGCTCACTGCAGCCTCTGGGCTCAAATGATTCTCTTGCCTCAGCCTCCTTAACAGCTGGGACTACAGGCATGTGAGCCCATGCCCTGTTCTTTTTTCTTTTTGAGTTCACCATGTTCTTACTTATCTCTAAGCCTTTGTATATCTTTCTCTTGCATAAAAATAAACCTCACCTCTCTTTTCTTCTAGTGCTCCATCTCATTTGTCGTATATTTGCTTCAGCATCACTCCATCTGAGAGGATTTTCATATAGAGTCTCCTTTCTAGACACTTACATAGAAACATGCAGTTTTGTTATTAAAACATTAATCTCTGGAGGTAGCAGCCATAGCTCCTTTGTTTACTGTTCTATCCAGCAGCTATTGCAGTGTTTAAAATATCAAATTATTTAAAAAATAATGTTCCATAAGAGTATAATCTATCTTTGAAAAATAAGTATACATTTAAAAAGTTGAAACTAATATATATCTGAAAATAGATGCCCTTGAAACTCTAAATATGTAATTTGAAGGCTTGCTACTGCAAAAATTCACATAATTATTTATATATGTGTAAATTTAGCAATTTAGAAAAATTTAATAAGACATAATTCATACAAAAATGGTGGGTCAAAACTCAAAATTAATTTTTATGTAACCTCAAAATTTCAAGAGTAAATTTTAATTAAGGAACATTCTCATTTAGAAAGTATAGAATAGTAGATTTTCATTCTATTTTATGACAAGCTTATTACTACAGTAGTAAATTTTGTGTTTTTAGTGATGAGAAAATCAGGCAATAGATTATACACGTCCTTGAAGACAAGCTGCAAAATGTGTAAGAATGCTTTTGGCTATTTATCAAACTTTTTATTTTTCTCTCGATTTTCATTTTGAGAAATTTTATTGGTTCCCCAATTTTTATCACTTCTTTTCTATGGTAGCCTGTGATATTTTTTACTATCTACAATAATTATGTATTTTATATGGTAGTAAGTTTATTTTAAATAAGATCAGTGAGAACATATTCGTTGAGACACTTATAGAACAAAATGAGTGAGTACATTTATTTTTTCTATGACAGTGATTTGCTGAAGAAAGAAAATTCGTATTACGTTTAGAAACAAATATGTTAGAGTTAGAAATTTATTTGCTCTAGGTTGTAGAAATAAGTCAAAGAGTAGTAATAACTTCTTTCAATCAGCTGAAATTATGCCAATTATATAATGGTAGAAATATAAGTCAATAAAAATACATAATGCATTATTCAGTATGTGTTATGTGAATAAATTAATTTCCCCACAATAAACATTAAAATAAAATGTAATGATTCTAATCTTATGTTTTGATATTTATTTAGAATAAAAAGTTTTTATTTTGTTGTTAAAAAGAAAATTAAGATAACTTATTTCTCCATTCAAAATATTATCTATTTCCAAAAATGGACTCATCCCCCTGGTAATATTTTTTCTCCTTTTTTATGAATCTTGATTAATGACACCTTCATCTAAATGTAACAAACTGGACTCTTCTAATTCTGTCTTTTCTAATTAAATAAACCCTTGATTTTTAAAATCCTACCATATAAATCTCAGATTAATTTATTCTTTTTCATCTCTTCTGTTATCACTTCCATTCATTCCTTTCTATTTCTCTGTAACTTTTATGATGAGTTTTTACTGTAATATCCTGGAACTACTTTATCTACATATTTTTTTTAGTGCCACCATTACCTTTTAAATTTTGTCACTTTTCTTGTAAAAACCTTTAAGGTCTCCTCACCACCTTCAAGACAAAGTCTTATCTCTTTAGCATAGCCTGAGAAATCTTTATTTAACTATTGTATAATCTGTTACAAGTATGCTGATCAAGTTTATTCTAAAACAGGTTTTTCATATAAAAACAGATTTATCTCCATATGATGAACATAAAGGAAGGCATGTTACTTCCTCCTATTATTCCCTCTCACATCTTTTACCTTTGTTTCTAAGATTGAGTGATTTCACAATCTAGTTTTATGCTTCCAGATATAAGTGGTAATACATATAATATTAAGGAACTCTTTTAGACTGCGCCTTGACTGGTTAGATATTTTTGCTTACTTTTGTATTGTTTTAAGTAAAAAGTTGTGTGTAGTCTGAGTTCAGTGTATCAATTTAACACACAAATGATCACTGAATTCAATCTTCTTTTATATGTGTGCTTCTGAACTGCTAACTCATTTATCCCTAGTGTGTTCACCCAAAAAGTGAAACTTATTTATTGATGTATTTGCATATTTATTCCTGAGGTTTATTCTTTTTATGTAGGGCTCTACTTTATATTCATTAAATACACTTATCTTACATAATAATGCAATCGTAAGAAAAATTTGAAAATGGAATATTCTTGTATTTGACATTGCCTGACCAGACGGTGGTTTTAAGTTTTTCCTTCTGTTATAGTACAGGATATTCACATGCATGTACAATAGAAACATGGTTACTCTATTTTAAATCAAATTTTCCACAAAAATAAAAGTAAAATATGTAAGGAAAAGTGGGAAAAGTAGAGTGTCCATAGTTTATAACTCCTAAACTACTGCAAAAGATTTTTTAAAATTTATTGACACTTTTCATTTTATTAAAAATGTCTACATTGTCATTGATATTCTCTGATATAATAATAATTGACCCTGTTTATACTATATTATCACATCTGACATTCTAAAATTTATAAATTTGGGGGGGTATTTTCAGCATTAGATTAGTGAATTGCTACTACAGAGTGGAAAGAATATTTTAACTTATAAGAACAATATTAAAATAACAGTAAAACATTTACTAAAGTTGTGGCTGAAATTCCAATCCACATAAACAGCAACCTGTTTACAACATAATTTACATAGTTTGGTTGCTATTTTATGTTACCAGCTGAAGTTGACTGAAGTCATATGGCAGTAGTGTATCTATAGCATTCAATTTTTTGGCCTGCCAATTTTTAGTTTATGAAATTACAGATGGCTTTTTAAACAAATTTAGGATTTGCATCATTTCAGATTTTCTTTTAGAAAAAAAAAAAACCATTATCTACCAAATCTAGTAGATCTATAACACACTATTTCTAATGTGCCATGGTAAATATTCTCCAAAGGCAGCTACTAAAGATTTCTCTCCCCACTATGCTTAAAGGAGTTGGTTTCTAATTTTCTTATGTCTGTATTGAATTTACTTTTACCATTAAAATGGGTAGAAGTGACAGTTTACCTGTTTTTTGTCTAGTTTCTATGAGATTTCATCACTTCCATTGGAAGACCACCTATATACCACTAGAGAAAAAGAGATGATGCAGAGGAAAATTAAAGTTCACAGCTGGCATCAACTTCTAATCATATGAATGAGGTCTTGTTGGACAACCAGCTCCAGTCAAGTTTCAGGTTGAATGTAGCTCCATGTATGGCCTGAGAATGAATCATATAAGGCGGAACTACCCAGCTGATACATGAATGAGTTCTCAATGTGTAAAATCATAGGGAATAATATATAATAGTTTGAACACTCTAAGTTTTGGGGAATTTTGTGATGTAAATCTGATATATACATATTAAGTGTTCACTTGAAATAAGACTTTATTGTCTTTGCAACTCATAAACTGAATAAATTTTTTATGAAAAGCAATGTATATTCTCTCTTTGTAACTATGTATAACATTGTTCTTTTTAAAAGTGTGTCCTTATTTCCTTTTTACTTTCTATTTGGTTTTATTTGTTCATACAATTTACTTCATCCTGAAGGATATACCTTAGTTTCCTTTCTTAAATTTCTACCTGCATCTTTAAATTTAGACTTTATACCTCAATGATTATTTTCTTAATTTATCCCTCCTGAATCAATCCCTACTTCCTCAAACTTCTCTCTATTCGCAGAATGAAGATTATCACATTTTTGTGTTTTGCTTCATTTATTGCCATTGATTGCCCTGGCTAGAAAGTAAGGCCTACTTTTTGTTGTTGTTTTGTATTCTGTTTCAAAAAGCAAGTGACTATTTTATAAAACTTTTGAAGAGATTGATTTTTCCTCTTTTTTTTGACAGCCTATAAGTGTATACAATTATTAAAAGCAGTCTCCAAACTGTCCAAACTGTAGGTGTTCTGCCAATATTGGAAGGATAAACAATTCTTATAGACATAAACAACATTTTTCAGGATACTTTTTCTGATCATTTTGTTAATTCTCCTCTGTAGGCAGCAACTGCATTCTTTCAACTCCTATTGAAAGAATTAAATTATACAAATGTGTGTGTGTGTATATATATATACACACAAACACATCATATATCTTTTTCATAAACTTAGGAAAGGCAAATGACTAAAAATTGATCTGTTACTGTCTCCCTTAGAGTTTTATATTTGTTTGTCTTACATTTCACTCTTGCTTAGCCACTGGAACAATAAGATTTATTTATAATAATTATGTGATTGTGTGTCAGAGATGATTAATAAGCAAGTACATATTAGTATCAAATGGGATCGTGTGCATAAAAGTGCTTTTTAAACAGTGAAGGAAATGTGTCATAAAAACAATGATTGTGTTGTTAGAAATATAGCTATTTTTGTCTAAGAGTTACAAAGTTAAATTTTAATAAAACAAAAAGTCAACACTAAACTTCAGAAAAATGATATTTTTAGGAACAGATTATGTAGGAGAGATTATAATACATTAGAATCTATTAAAACCAGTAATTATGCTTCCCATGATAGAAATTATGGAACCAAGTAGACAATCTGTGGAATGGTTATATAAATACAGTCTGTGCTGCTATGTGTATGCAGGACATCATTGAAGGAGAATAAATCTCCAGCTCTCAAAATCTGTATATACTGAATGTCTGTGACCAATTTTTTTTCTTTTTACCTTTTGTTTATCTACTTCTTACCTATTCTTATAATTTGTATGAAATTTTACATTTTATCCTAAATATTTAATTTGCTGACTATAACAATACTTTTTTGTGGGAAGAAATTACATGGCTTTAAAGGAAGATTTTCAAAATTTCAGTATCCATTCCATCAGATTTTCTTGGGGTGAAGCCCAGGAAGTGGTATTTTAAACTAGCTACTTGAGTGATTACGTGTACAAAAGTTTCATAATAATTATTCACTAGACTCTGCAGAGAAGAAAAAATTGTCGAGCTAATTTGGCTACCCTTAGGTCACAGAAAAATTACAAAATGGAATTCACCAAGATTAAATTTAAAAAACAGAGCTTGTTGAAGATAAAGGACAAAATTACGTGTCTGTATTATTTACTTTTTAATGTGAGCTTGTTAAACAGTAATGCTTAGTATTGCCAGGAGGGTTTATTTGTTTTCTGGTACATTTATGAGGAAGGGCTTATACATTCTTTAGAGACATTGAATTAATATTGAATCATCAAAACTAATTAAAATATTTGTAGGGAGTCTTGACTACTACACCTACTAGAAATTAGGCTTTTTTGTTTTGTTTTATTATGAATTTTTTAAATTTACTCATTTGTTTCCTAAAACATGTCCTAAAATTTTCATGTTGAAGATTTTTTCCAAAGTAATTAAATTAACATTGAAAATGATATTGGCAAACTTTATAGGAAAATGTATTTTTATATTTTCTTCCATTTGTTGAACAGAGACCATTTTATATATTTTTCAGTATCACTCTAAAATCACATTTTAGAGTCACATTTTTTTACATTGCCTTTTCTGAATCTCCTCAAAGAGTCCTTGAACATCATACATTATAGCCTCTAAATGAAATGCTGTTTTCAACTTAATGTTGCATCATTCAGTGTTCTGGCAAAGTTGACCTGTTATAGTCAAAACTAAGGGAACCCACAAGGGATGGTCAAACACACTCTGATAAGAAATATCCAACCTTTTTTAAATCAAAATTTCCTCTCATTGTCACTTCGTCTTGGATGGTAAGAGGAGCTTTAGCACTGAGGGAGGTCTTCTCCGTAACAGATGTAACCATATAAAGAAGAGAAGGCCAAGACAAAAGCAGTGGCCAGGTAGAAGGAAATGGAGGTGGAGAGTTACTATTAGCTTTACCTCCTTCCTCCCTTTAATTTCATCCTTGTGCCTCCACTTGGTTAAAACAAACCAGATACTAGAGGGTAAAACGAAGCCTGGATAATAAGGTTCATAGAGGGGAAACTCCCAAAAAAAAAGAGAAGATCAGAGATTAACAGCAGGTAGAATTTGGGTGCAAGAAAATCTATGCTTATCCTTTGTTTACACAGAAAGCAAATCAGCTCAACAACCAAGATAAAATATAAAAATCTCATAATACTTTGTGTCATTTAAGGAGGATTTTAATTCAATCATTCCCAGTAGTTTTCAAGTAAAGAAGCAGGGAAAAGCAGGAGATAATAAAAATAGTGCTGCAATCCCCACATCCGTCCTTTGTCTTAAAACCTAAGATGATAACCACAGAGTCCTTCTAGCAGCATTCCATATGCCCCTTACTTTTAGCCAGCCCTTGGTATGTTGGGAAGTTTTCTTTGTGTTCTTTAATGGAACAAAAATAGCAAAAGGCAGCCCAGAAAGTGTCTTGAATTCTAAGTATAGTCTTACTTGTCTCCATTTGTCTCCTTGTAATCAAGACTATCATCTAGGCCAGGACTTGGAGGATTTCTATTCTTGGCTCTTGAATTAATTGAAAGCCTTTGCTAATTCATCAGTTGAAAAACAAGGGATGTGTTGATTTGCAATAATTATCACAAATCACATCTGGAATTAACAGGTGTGATTAGTGTCATCACCTGTATTAGTTTATAATAGTCCACAGCTAATCTCTCGGACCCATCAGATTGTGGCAGTGGTCAAGTAGGAGAATTAAATAGAAATGTGATAAGAATGATCATCCTAGCAATATTCAGGCTTTTGCACTAACATCTTCAATTTTCTCAGGTATAGAATATGGCTTTTGGTTATTATTTTAGTAAAGGGTGGGAGGTAGTTCTACTTTGCCTGGCCTACAAATTAGCCCTAACTGTGTTTTGTGAGGTGCCTCTCATTACAAACACACACACACACACACACACACACACAGAGAGAGAGAGAGAGAGAGAGAGAGAGAGAGAGAGAGAGAGAGAGCATTAAATCCATTAAACCATTATGCATTTTGAAACTGAGGAAACAACAGCAGTATATATCTGCAGTCTCAACAAAACCTTTGTGACTGAGATTAAGTACTTAGATTAAGACTCTCTCTGTCACCTAAATTCCTTTAGCCCCTCTCTAATTAAAAGACCTTAGTAGCATTTTGGTTTCCCAGGAAATACAAGATAGTATCAGTTCTGAGAGACAGAAGGTATGAGTATTTCACTTTTTAGAGTAAAGAGAAAGTTTAATTAATGGCCAACATTCCCTTTTGTAGTAGCTTAGGCTAAAAGGAAGAATTAAAGTCTACATTTAGTGTTTGCATTGCAGAATTCATTCTCAAAGGAATCTGGCTTCCTCCTTAAGAGTCTCTGTGTCTTTGAACTGATAGAGTATTGATAGGTATAGATTATTGCATCAATCAGTTTCCTAAGCGGAAACATATGATACACTCAGAGATGTTAGTTGAGGATAACTTCACATAGGAACTACAAAAATAATGTTAACAAATTTATGAGAACCAGTAATGGATGACAAGATCTGGGACTACTAAGAGTGGAAAGTCCTTATTACCCCTAGGACCACAGGTCCAAAGGCAGAGGGCGGTTTAACAGCAACTAATATGAGCTATAGTCATGGAAGTCGTTGCCTACCAGGCAATATAGCTGAATGTAAAATAATCCAATCACTGCAAAAAGTACATTCTGTGATAGGAAAGCTGAGAAGAGACCTGACGTTTCTTCCTTCCCTTGACTTTTCTGCTGGTACCTCTGTTTGACCAACTTTAACCAAAAGACAGAAGGCAAGGAAACCTGGGTGATGTAAGACACCAAGGAAAGTAGAGAATAGCAGAGACTGAGTAGACAATGGATCTGGAGGACCAAAGAATGAGCAACATTAAAGTAAATCAATTATATGCGACCAAACTCCCTTAAGTGTGAGATGGAGAATTCATTGCAGTAGAAGCCATGATTTAGACAAACCTGTATAATTCACAGATACCCTAATTATAAGCCCTAAAAAGTGAAAACATAATAGAGCCAAGTTACTATGAAATTTTGCAAACATGGGGGAACACGTGTTTTCTTTTTTTCTTTAGAGTTGTGAAGATTGAATAATGTCATGTGAAGAAAATTCTGTTAACAAGAGTAAATACTACATCCTTGTGAGAATAAACTGTACAATGCTCTATATACAGAAAAATTCTGTATATAACTTAATTTTAATATAAATTCTGCAAGATTGCTATTGAGTTTACAGATAAAAATCTATATTTCACTACAAAGGATTTATTTTAATAAGCACATATTCTCAGTACCATCTCAGTTACAGAAAGAAAAAAATCCAGGAACTGCCATTCTTTTCATTTCTACATAGCACTTAGTGATGCAATGAGTTCATTGTTAAATATCCATTGTCCTTACTCAGAGATAATCAATTGTTCGTTGTAAGATATCCATTGTCCTTACTTAGAGATAACCACTTTTACTGCACTACATCTTTATTATACTTTCTTGTTCCCTATATTTTAACAATAATTCTCCAGTTCATTTAAAAATTAATCTATACTACTATGCCTGATGTTAATAATTCATCATAATTTATGTGAGAAGTTTCTGATCCTATCTAGATAATTGGGCATGCAAAATTTTATAAAATATGCTTAACAGTAATTTAATACACAGATACAGATTCACATCTTCTACTAGAGCTACTCTATGTAGGAGTGATTATGGAAGAACGAGGCATGAAGTGAAACAGAACAGATCTGGCATACACAATGATTCATGACTCGAAAGTAAGAAGAAACTTATAAATAATTCACTTTCCTTCTAAAAATAAGTGTTCACAGATTTTTACTGATGCCATTCGAAGTTCTCCATGTGACAACATTATTATTTAAACTTAGAAGAAATATTTCCACAGGTAAAACAAGGGAAAACTGCAAAATGCCTTCTACTGTGTTTGGTTCCATGATCCCAACTGAATGATTACTTTTGAACCTTTGGATATTTTGAAGCATAAATCTTTGAGTTGCATAGGCTGGAAAATAGAACCCAGTGAGGACAATTGCCAAGCTCCTGGACTAAGTTATCCCCTAAATCAACATTTCCACAGCATTTCAAATTTTAGTTTTGGGATCACTCCTTAAGTATTGAGACTGTTTACTTGTCAGTGCAGTGGACTTGGTTTTTCCACTAGAATTTTTCACAAATCTGTGGAATCACCAGTTTATACAAATGTGTGGCTTCGATTCTTTTATGAATCCATTCATTTTCAAAAGGAAAATCATGTACACAATTAAAGAAATACACGTAAATTTATAATACTTGTTTATCAAATATATGTGTTTCTATAATATAGGAATCTTTTCTGCATGAAAAGATTAATTAAAACTCTTATAATCCACTTCCCTATTAGTCTTATTAATATAAACTCACAGGAACATCTGCCATCTTTAATATATTTCCATCATGAGTTGCAGAAAAGTCAAGGTCCTAGTATCAGTTCCTGGTGAGGGCTTTGTTAGATGTTTCCTTATCAGGGAAGTTCTCACATGTAGACTGGGAAATTTTCTCTAGAAGTATAGCGTCAAAGCTCACTGTCTGGCTCTCCCCTACATTTACAGGAACTTCTTCTTTTTTTTTTTTTTCTTGACTTTTGTTTTAGGTTCGGGGGTACATGTAAAGGTTTGTTACCTAGGTGAACTCATGTCACAAAGCTTTGTTTTACAAATTATTTCATCACTCAGGTATTAAGCCCAGTACCCAATAGTTATCTTTTCTGCTCCTCTCTCTCCTCTCACTTTCCACTCTCAAGTAGACCCCAGTGTCTATTGTTCCCTTCTTGTTCTACTCTGGTGCTAGGGACTCAACTTGCAGCCATTGACTTCCTTCAAAGCTGAATGCCTCTTGCACTGATCCCGGTCCTCCTAGAAGCAGACACCTGTGTAGAACGAAGCATGCAATAATTTTTAAGGGAAAATATCTGTGTGAGAGTAAACGATAGCATGCTAGAATAGCAGGGAGAACCATCAGACCTCTAACCAATTCTGAGTTCAGAAAAAGGGAGTTAGGGTAGGTGGAGGTGTGCTGGCTGCTTTGCAGTCTAAGGATTATTCAGGAAGGTCCATCAGGGTGTCTTCCAGCTGAAGTCAGTTGTCAGGACAGGTATAGGCCCTTCCTGGGTATCTTGCATCACTCATTGAGCAGCCATGTGGGAGTATGGCCCCAGTGCAGGTGGCTCTCAGAGGACAGCAGTTGGGCCTTGTGGTTAATTATACTCCCCAGAGTTGGAGATCTGGTAGGCACTGTTGTGGTGGCCACACTTCTGTCACCTTGCCTTGATGGTATACAGATGCTCCTGCTCCAAGCTGCTCTCTTGCAAATCTAAATGTCATGTGAGTGAATCCCATTTGAAATCTAAGTAACATGTCTGTGTTTGACTGCAAAGAACACTGACTAGGAGGCTTCAAATTCATAAGCTACAAATTCCTCTAATACAGCAAGATTGTTTAAAAAAAAAAGAAAGAAAAAAAGGTGTGGCAGACAAAAAGCATAATGGATGCTCATCACAAAAATGAAAATAAAATAACCTAATAAAAGTAACATAATAAAATGAAACTATCTTCTTTTCAGTTAAAGAAATTGTTTCTGTGATGGCCAGTTTTTCAGAGATCAAGAAAGCGAAAAAGAGAGTGCAGGCAACTAATTTTTCTTGGTTAAGAATGTGACTCAGAAACTGCACACTTTGCTTTTGTTTAGCTCTATTGACCCAAATTTAATCACATGGACACAGATAGCTACAAGGGAGGCTGAAAGATGTTGTCATTGGCTGAAGGCAATGCACCCTGATAAAAATCAGAGTGAAAGAAAGACAGGAAGAAAGGATGAATAGATATTTGAGAACACTAAGAAATCCCTCATATATTTTGTGCATACCAACAACTGGTTACTGCACCCTTTAAATTCCATTTAAAAATATAATCATTTTATATTTTTGTATTATATAAAAACATAATCATGACCCTACATGGACATTTATTTTACAGTTTATTGAAATACATATCACTAGGCACAACTAAAACCTTCAAAATTTTATAAACAAATACGTCTATTTTAAGGGAGTTTTGAATGAAGTGGTGAACTACATATTTTTCAGTTCTGTGATGAGGGCATTTGCCAATTGCTATATTCTTTTAATATATTTATTTCTAATACCATACTCTGTATGTCTCTGCATGATGACTAAAGTAATTTGAGAAAGAAAATATTTTCATACGTTCTTATGCAACTTCAATTTAAAATTAATACAACAAATGAATTTTAAATCATTTGGGGTAATAGGGAAATACAGAGAATAAAATATAAAAATAACTTCTATTATAAGATATATTTTATATTTTCACCCATAGAAAAGCTTATAGCCCAGATCTCATGTATGTAATTCCAGAAAACCTCTAATAAATAAAAAGTCTTGAGATGTAGCTTTAGATGACCTTAGTTAATATTTATTTTACTGAGCTATTGTTCATTTTGTCTGTTATCTCTAATATGTTATTATTCTTTATATTGAGCTTGGACTACATTCTAATAAAAAATGTGGCATACTCAAATAACTTAGTTCTTGTAAACATTCTCCTTTCACTTCTTTAAAAAATTTTACTGAAAAATAAAAATTGGTAAATCAATGGATATCACATATAGATTGACTTAACTTTGCATCGCATTCAAGTACCTGAACTTGCTATCTTCGCCTTGCTGTGGGGTTGCTTGCCACCTTCATGGGGGCTCAATTTTTTTCCTTCTCAGCTGACAGGTGAATATATATGAAATTATTCCTTACTATCCCTGCACTGTACTTGCTCAATTAATCTGACATAATTTATTTTTCAGCTTTTCTTCCCAATAAACTTTAATGATGCCACTAAAGTCGTGAGACTTAAAAACAAGATTTTAAAAAATAATCCAACATAACCATAACTCCATATACAACAAAGATAATAAATACTAATATTATACTAGTTAAAGAAAAGACAACTAGCCAGGACAGAGTTCTATTCTAGAATTTCTTTCTTTTGAATTTAGATATTGTGAAGCAATCTTGTGAGAGAAGCGGGGGGAAGCTTAATAGTTCTGGAGTTAAAATGTATTTATATTTTTAAAATTTATATATCATTACATTGACTATTTGTATGAAATCTTCTCAGGTAAAATATTATAAGGAGCCTACAAGCCACAGATGTTGAATATTTCAATTGGAGTGATCGGTTGATTTCTCACATTCAGATTTTAAACTCTTAACTTTGTAGTTTGCTAATACACTAAAACCCAGAGAAAAGTTATTTAGTCCTAACAGGATAATTTTCTGTGTTGATTCACCACATCAAACAGTCATTGGATGAGGTTTCCCCCGGGACGAGATATGGCCAAGAGTTTGGTATCTCCCTTCAGCTAAGGAAAATATCAGAAAAGGTCTTATGGTATAGGACAGTCAGTCTGGAATACTGCAGTATATGGGGGAATAAATCTAGATAATTATAAAAGGAAATTGAAAGAGTATATCGCAAAATCAGTGGCAGTTGTCTTTAAGTGCTCAGACACATTTTTATAAAAAATTCTGAAAGCAGAAACTACAGAATTCTGATGGGCTTTTCTTCCTGGGGAAAAATATTGGTAAAAAATTAGTGGGACAAATCATGGCATCTGTCATTGCAGCTGATCTTGATGATACAATTAATACTTGACTTTTTCTTCCTCTATTTGTATTTCTATTTTAGATTCTCATTATCCTCAGCTAGTACTTCCGTTGGCCTGAGTGTCTTATTTCATGCAAGAAAACCAAACTCTCATTCCTGAGGGGTGTTAACCCATTGCCAACTATGCAATTCTCAGGTTATAACTGCTGAAGTTATCTATTTACCATCAAAATCAGACAGTGGGGCATTAAGAGGTGCCCTAGTAATCACTTGAAGAAAATGGATCCCACTCTGTGCTACCAAACTAATGCAAGCATACCTTCCGGTCATCATTAAGGAGTTTGGTTTTAAGGTGTTCAGATACAAATTCCAGCAACATTTGTGGTTTGTCTTCTTAAACTTGTAACTTCTCGGCAGAGACACTTAGTATAATGAAAGAAAAATGAATACATTCAGATTTTAATTTTGCTATATATCAGACAAGAAACCAATCTGAGATTAAGTAAAAAACTAGCCCCAAAATAAAAATTAGTACATCTAATAAAGAACTAACCACACACAGAAACAGGGTATGCTTATTAATGGAGCAATAAATGTATAAGTGTTTAGTAAAGATAAAGGATGGTGAGTAGGTAGGGGAGAGGAAAAGGTAGGACAGCAGAAGAGTCTACAAGGATTACTACTGAATAAAATGGAAATACAAATATTTTACTCACTCGATATTCTGTTTCAGACGTTTGTCAGTGTTTTTTTTTTAATTTTAATTTTTGGCTAGCAACGTATATTTTGAGTTTTAAGCTATGACTGGTATGCTTATTGGCCAGAAGCAAAGTTATTATTTTTGCAGACGTTTTGTCTGCTGTCCCTAATGTTTGATATTATGTCTAGCTATCTGGCAAAATCAGTTAAGTTTCCTGGTAGATGATGCCACACATGGACAGTTAGTACAGCTCTAAAATTAAAGGCACAGAAAAGAAATCTTGTGTTCTAAAAGTGGTAAAAGAAAATTCTTCATTATATTATAACATTCATTCCACAACATGATTTTTCTTTTAATATTTGGATTGCACATATAAATAGCAATCAAAAGAATGATTTACTAGGATAATGGTAAGAAAAGTGCTTTGGGTGCATAAGCCCTGCTGTATTATCATTAACACATCAAACAACTACAGAATATTCTGAAACCAAATATGTGGTTCAAAGAATAGCTGACAATTTAGGGCACAGGTAAATAGGATTTGTTGTTCTTGTTTAGTTTGATTGATTGATGATCAAGGTACTGTGCCTTTTAAACAGAACACCCAAGAGCTATACATGCAAATTATTCTACATTGTAGAATATAACGAAAGCATCTACTGTGGATGTGTACCATAGGTTAGGTTACATTTATCATTCACCTGAATGGACATTGTCTAGCAACATTCAGCATTAGAAAGTCAATCACAGGCCGGGCGCGGTGGCTCATGCCTGTAATCCCAGCACTTTGGGAGGCCGATGCGGGCAGATCACGAGGTCAGGAGATCGAGACCATCCTGGCGAACACGGTGAAAGCCCGTCTCTACTAAAAATACAAAAAAAAAAAAAAAAAAAAAAAAAAAAAAAAAAATTAGCTGAGCGGGTGGCAGGTGCCTGTAGTCCCAACTTCTAGGGAGGCTGAGGCAGGAGAATGGCGTGAACCCGGGAGGCGGTGGAGCTTGCAGTGAGCGGAGATCACGCCACTGCACTCCAGCCTCCAGCCTGGGCGACAGAGCGAGATTCTGTTTCAAAAAAAAAAACAAAAAAGAAAGTCAATCACAGAAGAAAAGATAAAGGGACTGTTATTATGTTCATGACATATTTACACTGGTCATATATCCATTATGTGCATAAAAGTAAAATAATATTCATAAAAGCAAAAGCAGAATTAAACTTTGAAATGAGAAAAACAGATTTTTTAAGTAAAAAATCCAGAAATTTACTTAAATAGAAACTTTATTATATCCATAGCTGAAAAAATCCCACAGCTATTAGTAGGAATGTAAATACGAAGCCTGATAAATATTTCATATTTTCAACCTTGCATGATACTTGCATGGTTTTAAGGCAGCATCTGTAACGTCATTTTTCTGCTTTATCTGGATGAGAGATCCATCATGCTGGGCATGCAGTGTTACCACTTTCGTCCTCATTTTATGCAACTTCTTTCCTTTCAGTGAATACAATATTTTTAAGTTCAATTTTTTTCTAGATTGAAGTTTAACATTTGATTTATTTAGATTTTGATCGCTTCATCCATTACTTATTGTCTAAAACTGATGTTATTAAAGTACTATCTTTTTGTCATTTTCTTTGCAGACTGAAATTTACTCTTCTCCAAAATAATCATATTCATTTTCAGAGTAGCCATCTTAGGCATTTTCTGAAGAGTTCTCGGCTGCAGTTTGGTGATGACATCTTTGTAGATGACATCCTTGTTGTCATACACGTTGTAATCAAATACAAATATATTTCTGCTTGATGAATAGTAAACCCAGTATCGTACGGATGTCAAAGAACTTCTTGCTCCCAGAAATACTTTCTCTCCTTATGCACTCTAGCTGTAGTAATTGACAAAGGGATTATCTCTTCCTTGGAGATGGCAAGAGCTGTAGCAACTCCCCCACCGCCAACACCAACAGGAAGCTGCACAGAAAGCACCATATAGGACAAAGCATAATTTAGGTCACTACTTTCCCTTTCTGTTATGGGCAGATGACCATTGTCAGTTACTGGCTACAGTGTTCCCAGTCTCCAAGTTTAAATTGACTTTGGGGTCTGGAAATGCAGAGTCAGTTGGTGATCTTTGATAAATGGCTAAAGTAAAAGCCTGATTGGACTGGATGTCCAGAGAACAGGAAGCAAACATGCTTCTTTGAGGTTGGGCTCTATATTGGAGCTTAACATTTGTGTGGTCGTTAGAGGGATAAAAGGTCAAGGGAGGTTTTCTTCTGTTTTCCCATAAAATGTATTATAGCATGTTTGTATACAGGACTAATGTAACTGAGGGAAAACAGTAATAATTTATTAGAGAAAAGAGATACATTTGAGAGCAAGGTCTCTGAACATATCAGAAAGATGAGATCAAGGTTGAGATAGCAGGAGTTGGACTTGGGAATGTATGAGCCCAGTTTATCCATAGTAAAGGGAATTGGCAAAGCATTTAATAAAGGCCCCAATGCAATTTTATTTTCAACATGGAATTTTTTCCTGACTCTTCTTAATTGTCTGACAATTCTTGGATTTGTGTTCCAGTTACAAGGATACTGTTAATTGCTACAGGTAATTTCAGTGTACTTTATTGAAAGGAGAGGCTGCCTACTGGCTGCGGGGATGTGGGTGGAGTATCTCGACCAGAGATCTCACTGAATGGGGTGCTGGTTGAATGTAAGCCAGCTGTCTGCCCTTCCACTCTTCCCCTATGTGATGCAAGAGAGGAACACACGCACTGGCAAAGTCTATTCTCATTGCCAACATGCCGGCAATCTTCTTAGCATATTGTTTAATATCATTAGATATGACGTGCCCTGTTTCAATTTGGAGCCCAATTTGCTACAATCTACAAGATAGAGGAAATAGGAGAAAATTTCTGACACTCTCACCCTGTAGCAATGAATTTCCCTCAGTACATGTTTACTTTAATGTGTTGTCTTCCTACTGTTGTGTGAAAGAACTTGACTTCTGCATTTCAGAATTGAGACTTACCTAGGAGGCTTTTATCTTGAAAAAGTATTTCTCCAGTTGTCAAATTTTAGCTTGCTAAACCTGATTTAAATTGTTTCGAATGTAAAGATTGGTAATAAGTTTGAACAGAGATTGTTTCCTCTTTTAAAATCTTGCTACAGGTTTTTTGCCCTTTATTTTTTAACCATTTCTGCTGAATACATTTTTAAAGTGATTGTCTTTTGTTTCATGACTTGCTTTAAATTCATTGAGTTTGATCACACTCTTGTTCTTCTTGCTTGTTTGTTTGTTTTTTTTTGCCTATTTTGTCTCTACATCTTAAATATTCGAACATGTTATAAGACAATCATTATTTATTTTCGTCTAGAAAATAAGATATAAAATATACCTTTTCCATTTCTATGAATTTTTGCAATTAAAATGAAGTTATACTTTGGGTTTTGTTTTTTAAAAAAAATTTTAAAAGCTCAGTTTATTCTTTTCTGAGCTTTTAAATATTCAGTATATTTTATCTTTTTTGTGTGTAAAGTAATTTCTAAGAAGTTTTTCTCGAAGCAATTCTTACCCTTTATACCCAACAAATGCTAAAAATGGTAACTGTCCCTAGAGTCAGTAGAAGCTTCGCTTGTGTAAACTGCCAAATCAGTTCCCATGGGTGGAATTTGACAGCTGTACAATGCCACACCGCAAATTTCTCCATAGCTGAGCACAGGAAAAAATTCCATTTGAAGATTTGAAAGTTCAGGAGAAACTTCACTGAGTAGAAGAAAATGTCACACATTAGAATATATGCAGGCTTTTGAAACTGTTTTTATTTTTTATTTGAAATACATCAAGGATCATGAATAGTTAAGGCCTTAATTTTACATTGCAAAACATGCATTGTTACTATAATCTTCTAATTTAGTAACTGAAATAAGTAATGATATAAATAACAAATTTTTCATAGTCAGAAATTGATAGCCTAAGTGAATACCTTTCATTTTGTATATTAATGTAGAATTTTATATCTTAGATATAAAGATAATGTGCACTAAGATAATGTGCACATTTTGATTTTGGAATGAAGGCTTCTGTGAATGTGCCTTTCTGGAATAAACTCTCAGCATGGAACACTCAATACTTTCTTTGGCAGTACTGAAAACAATTATATTGTGCTTTGATTCATTTATTAATTTTTCAATGTGAGCTATCTGCCAGGCAGTACTCTAGACACTAGTGGTCAACAATAATAGGTAAGACGTCTCGGTAGGATTTTGGTTTACTTTAGTTTAGTTTAAGGGAAGCCAGAAATGAGACAATGTTTGGAAATAATAGTCTATGTGAAATACATAGGAACAATGGACCGTTCTTTTTTTTGTTTGTTTGTTTGTTTGTTTGTTTGTTTGTTTTAGGTTACAAATGAATATGATATGCTTTTAATACCAAGACATGCTTTTTTAAGAAACAAATGAACGTAATATATTATACTGCTGTTGAAAACAATAAAAGGAAAAGGTCAGTGAGTATAACCAACAAGTGTTCTATAAAGAAAGTTTCTGGCCGGGCGCGGTGGCTCAAGCCTGTAATCCCAGCACTTTGGGAGGCCGAGACGGGCGGATCACAAGGTCAGGAGATCGAGACCATCCTGGCTAATATGGTGAAACCCCGTCTCTACTAAAAATACAAAAAACTAGCCGGGCGAGGTGGCGGGCGCCTGTAGTCCCAGCTACTCGGGAGGCTGAGGCAGGAGAATGGTGTAAACCCCGGAGGCGGAGCTTGCAGTGAGCTGAGATCCGGCCACTGCACTCCAGCCTGGGCGACAGAGCGAGACTCCGTCTCAAAAAAAAAAAAAAAAGAAAGAAAGAAAGTTTCTGTTAGCATTACAGGAAAAATGGGAACTAGAAATAAAAGTAGAGGTGGAAAATTGCTCTGGAAAATTAGAGTGAAGTAAAAGGAATTTAATTAAATCAGTCTCAGGAGCAGAATTTCTGTCTTGTTCTTATTGATCAAGGAAAATGTGGCTCTCATATGGGGAGGGTACTGAGTGTCTAGAACAATGTCTGGCTGGAGTGGGCACTTGAGGTCCCCTTCTTTCCTCAGTGGATCAAATCAAACCTGCTCTGCTTATTTTTAACATTTCCCCACACTGTGGCCAAACCTTCTCATTCCATCTCCCCTAAGAGGAAGCTTTCATCATCTCACTCCATAACTTAATTGTTGTGAAGGCAGGCCATTAGAGGAGCTGGAAAAGAGGAACATCGCCATAGAATTAGAATGACACACGATTAGTGAGAAGCTGAGATGATGAAAGCTTTTTTTTTTTTTTTTTTTTTTTTTGAGACGGAGTCTTGCTCTGTCGCCCGGGCTGGAGTGCAGTGGCCGGATCTCAGCTCACTGCAAGCTCCGCCTCCCGGGTTCACGCCATTCTCCTGCCTCGGCCTCCCGAGTAGCTGGGACTACAGGCGCCCGCCACCTTGCCCGGCTAGTTTTTTGTATTTTTTTAGTAGAGACGGGGTTTCACCGTGTTAGCCAGGATGGTCTCGATCTCCTGACCTCGTGATCCGCCCGTCTCGGCCTCCCAAAGTGCTGGGATTACAGGCTTGAGCCACCGCGCCCGGCCTGGACCGTTCTTAAATATCAGATAAACCTAGATTTAAATCGTAGCTCTACCAGTTCCAAATATAATAATTATACCCATTAAATAATGTTATCATTAAAATAAAACAAGACACTTCTTTTTGTGCTAAACAAATAGTAAGCACTCTGTTATTTTAGTATAAACATTATAGCTGTAATTGTCCAGAGTTATGAGCAATGCGCTAGGAGAGTACAAAAAAGGTGTCCTTGTAGCTATCTTGGAAAGCTTCCAGATTAAGTATATTTTGAGATTTGAAAAATATATATATAAAAAATTTTCCAAGCATTTGAGTGTATAGTTTTTCTAAAAATTACGATAGTCTAAAAAAGATCATAGTGGTATTAGAGAGCTGGACATATGATTTAAGGAATTATGTATTCTGTTTATGGCTGTAATTAGCATGTGTTCAATGTGTCAAAGGTGCCCAGCAATAATGTAGGAAAGTTAGTCAGAATTTATATCTAAATTATTTTAAATTTAAATGACATGACTACTGTTACAGCAAACCTAAGATTTTTTTTCAACAGTGTAAAGGAGGTCTTGAACGTCTACTTAGCCACACTGATTTTGAAAGACTGTTGTAAATACTTGAGAAACTCCACAGCATTTCTATATTTCTTGGTTAAAAATAATATTAATATTAAAATAGTTTGGTATTGAAAAAACAAAAAAGAGGAAGAATTACAGATCATATAGGGAAACAATAAGAGTTTGATATTTATATTAAAAATAGATTAAAGGTTTCTCAATATCTACATCAGGTTGAAATAAAATATGAAAAAAGAAGACTTGAGCAAATGATAAATCCAAAGATTTAAAGAAAAATAACTCTCTAATCACTTTCTTGTGAAATTATAACATTTGAAGTTTAATCATTATCGATATCATAGAAAAACCATATGCACTGATCATGTGTTTAAGGTGATATATACAGGATTCAAACCCTCAGTCATCAACAGATCAACTAATAATAATACATACAAGAAACTAGCACCTCCTAATAAGTTATGTTGGAAATCTGTTTGATGAGAACAAAGAGAATAATACTAATCTAGGTCGGCAAAGTTTGAAAAGAAAGTAAATGTGTGGATTGCCTTTGTTGGCATTATATGTTTGACGTATCAATGGTTTCTTTAGAGAATACTCAGCTTTAAGGGACATTGGGGCAGTTTTGACTTCCAAATTTTAGCATACTCTGAGACAACTGTTGGTGATATGTTGTTTCTCAAATGTAAGAGAAGATGTTTTAGACTTTAATTCATGACTCACCTTGTTGAGTAAATTTTGCAGAGTAGTTCATGGGCACAGAGACTGAATACTATAATACTGAATACTGTAATAATGGAATTAAAAGAATTCTATTAGTCATTTCAGCTAAAGACATGGTTATCCACATACTCTGGAGCAAGTGTTATTTTGACTGTGTCTTGTGCCCTAAAGCTGACCTGTAAAACTAAGTTACAATGTTCGAGCCCTAAGATATTTTTTCCTTCCCCTAAGGACAGTCTTCTTGTTACCACCTTGCTAAGAGAGAACAAGTTTCTTGTACACCCAAGATAAAGCTGATGAGTTTTCGCAGGAGGAGGAAGTAATTCCAGATTAGTCTCTTCTTTCTGTTGCCTAAAAATGAGTAGGGGTATGAGAGAAAGAGAGAGAGTGAGAGGAGAAGGTATGAAAGTGTGGAATTGAGGGTGTGAAAGAGAGAAGATGTAAGAGTGGAAGCAAGAGACTTGAAGAAATGATTTAGGAACAAAGAAGTGTGAAGGTGAAAATGTCAGAATAGCTGAAAGAAAGATAAATACAAAATGAGTAAAACAGACAGAAATAGGTTAAGAGCATGCTAGAGTTGAGTAGGAGAAAGTGAGTGGAAGAAGACAAAGAAGGAGGTCTGAGCAAGAACAGAAAGTGTGCAAGAGCGAAGAGAATACTTAAAGATGTGAAGTGAGTCAGCATGCCAGTGAAAGGCAGTGTGTATGAGAAAGGAATTGAAAAGGTTGAGTTGTAAGAGCAAGTGAGAAAGAGGGAGAAAGAGTGTTAGAGAAAAACAAAATGGGATATGTATGATCGAGATAAAAAGTGAGTGTGAGAGAAAATGATAATGTGTCAGAGAATGTGAGAGACCAGGATAAATCTATATTTACTTATGGAGAACAAACACTTTGAGTCTACTTGGACTTTTCTTACACTGACGGAAATGTGCTGAATGATGACCACCTCAAGTGGTTAACACAGCTGTGTCAATGTGTGTGAGGTGACGAGTTACAAGGTCAAAGTCAGGGTTAGTACAAAATATTATTCTCTGGATAGAAGAGGAAGTCTAAGAGCTTTCCTCTTTCTAGGAAGTCTAAATATTTTCACTTCTGTCATTCATTTTTTTTTTCCTGGATAACTCATTGTGAAAATTGCACATACCAGGATGAAGTCACTAGTCGACCCAGACAATTTGGGACTGAGAAAGTATGAAGAAAATAAACTCATATTTACATGTATATGTGCCTGAGATTTAGCAAACAAACAAACAAAAATCTCAAAGAAATTTACAAATTACCCATCTCCACCAATACATTTATTATAACTCTGACTTTGAGCCTCTGGAACCAATGAGCTCTGTCTAAGCAGCTTACATTAATTTCTTCCTTTTGCTAACTAAAGCTTCCCTTTACCCTTCTCTCAGCAGAAGCACCTGTGGCTTGCCGCAGCCATTCATGCCAGATTGTAATCCTACATTTTTATTCACTAATAAATTTAACATATTTGGAAATATTTATCCTCTGATGTATTTTTTAAGGCAGATGTAATCCAGTGTTAGAAGCAGTTCTGCAGAAAGAATACCTCTGCTTATGTTGTGGGAAAAATTGGGTTCTTGTCACAGGACCAGAAAAGGTTAGGCACACTGACACTTAAAGGGAGAGGGATTACAGAATTTATTGGGCAAAAAGGAAAAATACTCTCAGCAACGTGAAAGGGGTTCCAGTTAATAGGCCCCCATCTCACAGATTGAATCTCAGGTTACTACCTGGGAACAGGAGAGGCTAAGCTCTTTCTCCCTGCAAAGGGCACACATTTCCTATGGCCCTACCCATCCTCCCAGTGTGCAGGCCAGTTGGAGATTCTCTGGGAACCTTCCCCCATATCTGCCTCCTTCATCCATCACTTACAGATACCTGAGCAACACTATCAGTTTTTAATGCCACCATTCTCAATTAGCTCCTGCTGTGGAGTAATACAGAGATAAAAATTGTGGAAGTTCCCTTGGATTCCCTTCTTACACCATATACAAAAATCAACTCAAGATGAATTAAAGACTTAAATATAAATCCAAAACTATAAAAAACTCTAGAACAAAACCTAGGCAATGCCATAGGCACAGGCAAAGATTTCATGATGAAGACACCAAGAGCAATTACAACAACAGCAAAAATTGACAATTTGGATCTAAAAACTAAAAAGCTTCTGCACACCAAAAAAACTCTAATGAAACTAAGCAGCTTTCAAAAAAAAACTCTAATGAAACTAATCAGCTTTCATGATGAAGACACCAA
This sequence comes from Macaca fascicularis, assembly GCF_037993035.2. Classification (NCBI taxonomy): domain Eukaryota; kingdom Metazoa; phylum Chordata; class Mammalia; order Primates; family Cercopithecidae; genus Macaca; species Macaca fascicularis. The sequence goes on from NC_088376.1 coordinate 77,362,837, forward strand.
AAGCAATTGCAACAACAGCAAAAGTTGACAATTTGGATCTAAAAACTAAAAAGCTTCTGCACACCAAAAAAACTCTAATGAAACTAAACAGCTTCTGCAAAGCAAAAAACAAAACAACAACAACAACAAAATATCAACAGAGTAAAGAGACAAATTACAGAATGGGGTAAAATTTTGCAATATTAGACAAAGGTCTAATATCCAACATGTATAAGAACTTAAACAAATTTACAAGAAAAAAAAAACTATTAAAAAGTGGGCAAAGGACATGAACTGACACTTCTCAAAAGAAGAATAATGCTACTAACAAATATATGAAAAAAAGCTCAACATCACTGATCATTAGAGAAATACAAATCAAAACCACAATGAGATACTATTTCACACCATTCAGAAGAGTTATTATTAAAAAATAAAAAAAAAAAACAGATGCTGGTAAGGTGGTAGAGAAAAGGGAACACTTTACATTGTTGATGGGAGCATAAATTAATTCAACTATTATGGAGGACAGTATGGCAATTCCTCAAAGACCTAGAGGCAGAAATACCATTTGACCCTGCAATCCCATTACTGGGTATATACCCAAAGGAATATATAAAGACACATGCACATGTATGTTTACTGCAACACCGTTCATAAGAGCGGTGGAATAAGGAGATGGAATCAACCCAAATGCCCATCAGTGATAGAATGGATAAAGAAATACGGTACATATACAACATGGAACACTATGCAGCTGTAAAAATAAATGAGATCATGTTTTTTTTGCCAGAGACATTGATGGAGCTGGAGACCATTAACCTTAGCAAACAAGCACAGGATCAGAAAACCAAATTCCATGTATTCTCACTTATAAATGTGAGCTGAACGGTGAGAACACATGGACACTTTGTGGAGAACAACACACACTGGGGCCTATCAAATGTTGGGGGGTGTGGGGAGGGAGGAGGGAGAACATCAGGAAGCATAGCTGTTGGATGTTGGATTTAATACCTGGGTGATGAGATAAGCTGTGCAGCAAACCTCCATGCCATACATTTACCTATTTAACAAACCTACACATAATGCACATTTACCCCTTTTATTTCAGTTAAAAGTTGGCAAAAAAAAAAAAAAAAAAAAAAAAAAAATGGCGGGAATTTCCAACGAGTCTTTAACTGTTTTTGTTTTACAGTCTATTCCTTTCTTCCTTGGCCCTCCTCAAGACACCCCCTTTGTTTTTCTTGTCAATTGTCACCTCATCCACTTCTTGGGATTTAATTTTCTGGAAAAAAAAGAATATGATGGTAGGTTTTCCTTTTCCTGAGAGGGAAAAATAATTTTAGGATTTGAGCAACCAAACTGTTGACTCAATTTTGGAGTCACCTGACTCCCCAGATTTCCACAGTTGTTATGCGATTTCCTTTTCAGAAAACAGAAATAATGCCACACTTTTACTACTGAATCAAATACTTGCCTATGAGCAAAATTATCAATAAATAGTGGAAATATTTATAGTGCATCTCCTATTAAAATCCCGATTGCTCCATCAAAACTCCTGCCTAACATTAAACAACATTCACTTAACTAGATGGCATTTCAAAGTACTAAACTTATTATAGAAAGACATAAAAATCAGGGCCTTATTATTCTATGCACTAGTCCTTGTAATAGCCTTATTTTAGCTATTTTAATAAAGCAATCAACTATGGGTGGAGGTTTGTTCAACACTTACAAGCAATAAACTATATTGTTATTACAACACATCTAATGTCTCCAAATATCCATACATTATTAAACTCAATGCCCTTTGAGAGCTGGTATTTTATGGTCATTGATCTGTACATTCTTCGGTACTTCAATAGATCAACCCACCCAAAAACTTTTTGCTTTTACCTGGGAAAACCAGAAATACACTTCAATATTAATGTCCTAGGGATGTATTTAAAGTCCTTCCTATTTCTCTCAAATAGTAAGGGCAGACTTGGAGGATGTGTTTTGTTTCCCTGAGGCTCCACTTTACTACAATATGTAGATAACCTCCATCTTTGCTCTCCTTTACAGGTATAGTGTATTTCTATTAAAACAATTGGCTGTTAAAGGTAATTAAGTCACTAAAAATCATAATAATAATTGTACCCAGTAAAATCTCAGGTGAAATATTTGGGCCATTTAGTTTCAGAAAATTGATTACATTTAGATCTGGAGCAGATTCAAAGAATTTTGCACTTTATCAAAATAAAAAAGCCAACTTGTTGGTTTCTTAGACTTGCCGGTTACTGTCATAATTGAATGTCTAACATTTCTCTTCTGGTGCAGTCCCTGTTTGGTTTACTTAAAGTTACCAAATGTGACCTTGTTATTTGGACAGAATCTGAAAAGCAAACTAGTTAAATGAGTAATTGATACATATTCCAGTTCTAGTTAATCCTGATTATAAAATCCCTTTTCCCTTTTTGTATATGAAAATAAAGAAAGTACTTTTGGGGTCTTAAACCAAAAGTGTGAAGGCCAATACTGTTCTCTAAGATGCTATAGTTGACAATTGGGTTCCACTGCATGAATATTTTTGCTCCACCTAAGAGCAATTCCTGCTACAGCCATATCAGTCAAGGCAACTGAAGAGATTGTTATGGGATACCCCCAACTATATTTGTTTCTTATGCTGGGGAAGCTTATTCAACCTCTTTCTCACATCACACTTAACGGTTTTCTTCCAGGAAACTTACTTCCAATGAGCTTTTCCTGAGAGCTGCATCTGATTTATTTTTCTAATGCTGCAATAGCCTTAACTCTACAACTCTCCTGCCCTTTCTTTCAGATGAGACACCACATGCCTGCTTAACTCTGACTGATGATCTTTCAACTCATTGGAGAATCTACAGGGAACTTCACTAGACAACAATGGACAACACTGCATGTCTTTGTTTACACATAGCTCATATTTAAAGAATGATTCTGGTAAGTGTTGTCAGGCTACACAAAAACTACTTCCTTTGAGATTGCAGAAGCAGCTCTTTTGTCTTTAGCCACTTCAGCCCAGCAGGCAGAGCTATTTGTCCTTGCTTGAGTTTATCTCCTTGCATAAGGAAAAACTGTGAATGTTTATACAGGCAGTAGGTAAACTTTTGGAATTGTTCATGATTTTGGAATTTTGTAGATTCAAATAACTTTCCTCACTTTCAATGGAGACAATATGAAGAATGACCCTTATGTAAAATAATGATTAGATGCTATGTAGTTACTTGCTGCTCTAGCCATTATCAAAATTCCAGGCCACTTGAACCTAGATACTCTGGAAACTAGAGAAATTAACTTGCTGATAATGCAGCAACAGATGCTGCCCTTATAGGTCCTAGCAATCAAATCTCTGCCATGTTTCTCCTAGAGAGCCTCCCGATGACAATCCTAAAACAATTACTAAAGGTGCACAGAATTGATCATCAGAAGCTGAAAAAGAAATTTAAATAAAGAGTGACAGTTGATTGAGTGATAAAGAGGAATTCTGGTTTCGGAAAGATTAAAAAAAAAAAAAACTGTTCTGTCAGACTCCATGAAATGTTCCTCATTAACTAACATAGATAATATAACTTATTGGGCTACAGAAAAGATTATCAATTTTATGCAATAATACTGGTGAGGCGACATCAATAAAGTGGCCAAAAATGCTTATTTAGCCTGCCCCACCTGTCCTATATTTAATCCTAGAAGGCCAGCGACACAACCCCTGACCATTTTAATCTACAAGATGAGCCATCTGAGGTTGGCAAATGGATTTTCATACAGCTTACTTCCTCGCATGGATACAAATATGTTTCTGTCTTGATCTGTGTGTTCTCCCATTGAGTTGAAGCACTCTTCTGCAGATGAGCCAATATCTCAGCAGTGACTAAAGTCCTTTTATAAAAGAGAATCCCTACCTGGGGAATACCCCTGGAGCTCCACAGTGACTCATTTTACTGAATAAGTGATAAAACACGTGTGTGCTATCTGGTTAATCTTGTAACACTTCCAATGAACTTATTGTCTCCAATCCTTTGGACTAGGTACATGAACTAGTAGTACTCTAAAGACTTAATTGACAACACTTATGGAAACCTCACACTTGACATAACCAAAAGTCCTTAGAGCTTATGAATTTAAGAGACATTTCCTTTGGATTACATAATCTCTCACCATTCCAGATAATTACTGGACAACCCATGCATTTGGCCTAAACTTATTTTGACACAAAATTAATAAAACATGAAATTATTTAATATTGTGAAAGTATAATCAAGGCAATGGATAAAAAATATACTCTGGCAGAAAAATCCTTCCACAGTGCAACCCCAGGAGACCTAAAATGCCATAACTTACAATCAGGAAGTTTTGTCTGATGGAAACATTTCCAAAAGGACTTACTCCAACCTCAATGGAAAGGTTGGAAAGGTTCCTACGAGGACCTGTTGACTAGCGCCTGTGCCCCTAAACTTAAAGTAATTGATTCCTGGATACATGTATCTCATCTAAACAAAACATCTCCTTTGTGGACTTGCATTCCTGTCAACAAATTGAAATTAAAAATGCCTGGGATTTGAATCAGATAGCATCTGAATAGATGGCTTTTCCCAAGATGTTTGGACCAGGCCTGTATATCTTTTTCTAATTTCTGATTCTCATTTATTTTATATCCCTCTTCCCTAAAAGGAAAATGCCCTTACTGACATTTTCCAGTCTGTCACCACAAGGAATTCTTAATAATTTTTGGATGTGCCATCAGAAACTTCAACATGTTTCTGACTCTAATAACCCTCAACTTCAACCTGTAACAGATTTCACTAACATCCCATCTCCAACACCTGAAAAAATTGTACTGTTGAACCGTTCTGTGTGATTAAGCTTCCTTATTTACCCTTAACTCCTCTTCCTTGCCTTACCTTTTTAGTGGCCTCCTAATTCCGACCTCGGGGATTTTCAATAAATCATTACTTCTAAATTGTTCATTCAGACTCCCTAACATCTGTAGAAAAATTATTGTAACTGATTTAAGGATGAGGGGTTATTATAGCTTACAGTAATAATACAATTAGACCCTGGTTTAATTCTACCTTATACAGAAAAATCACAGATGGAAGAAGTGTCTGAGCTCCTGTTGGATATATTTACTTTTGTATGTGACACATTTTAGCATGTGCCCCCAAATGTGTACACATTTAAAGGCCAATGAGGGTTAGCATATTTGTGATACATAATTGACAACTGACATCTGAAACCAATCATGGGAATAACCAATGGATTAGCTCCCTCTCACTACATCGAAGGGTCAAACATGAGTAACGTGGTGAGCTCTGGGTCTCTGGATTTGCCAGATCTTTTGTATCATGGTATGTTGTATCCACTAATGAATAAGAAAGAAATTGATCTCCTACCCTAGGAATTCTTGCAGACTCTGCTGCAATGGATATTGCTATATAACAGCATTTGTTAGCTTCTGCTGTAAGGGTAATCTTAGATAACTGGATTGCTCTTGATCATTTGTTAGCTGAGTAAAATGGTGCCTGTACTAATGCTGCATGCTGTACCTGGATAAATTCCTCTGGGAAAGTTGAGGCTCGGTTATATAAAATAAAAGAAAAAGTCATCTGAATATAACAAGTCTCACCTAGTTCCTCTCGGTCATTTGATCTGTTCAGTTGGTTGCCTGTAAATCTAGGTTCGTGTCTCAAAACCATAATGCAAACTGGAATTGTAATATTGCTATTATGTTTGCTTTATATTTTTCTTTTAAAAATTTTGCCTGTTTCCTGTTAAATCTCTTCAGAAATTCAACTCCTGAAAAAATAATTTTGGCCCACTGCTTTGAGATGATAGTGCTATGTAATAGTAATCAAACTTAATGATGCAATCTAGATTAACTAAGACAGAGAACTTCTCTTTCTATATTCATTGTTGCTCAAAAGTTATTAAAAGGGTCTTGACACTCACTTTCAACTATTCATTATCTTTCCTGATGTGGACCCAGACCAATGAACTAGGACACGTTCATTCCGGCACCAAGGGACACTCACAACGTGAATACAACATGAATGAATAGGATGCTTTTGAGGAAATATCTAGACCAAAAGGGGAAATGTGAAAGTTGCAGCTATCAAGATGAAGTCACTAGTCAAACCCAGACAAATTGTGGCTGGGAGAACATGACAGAAAAAACCTCATACTTACCTGTTTGAGATGAAAGCAAAAAAAATATCTTGAAAATGGCCCCACAAGAAGTCCCTTCACGCTCTTCATGTTCTCCCGCTTTTCACGGCTTGCATGTTACGTGCACACTTACGCACATATTTCTATGACAAGGTTTATGACTAGACATTCTTTAGGACTTCAGCAATTCAGATGAGATGCTCCAGAAGATAACATTTGTCCAGTAACAACATCTCCACCAATAAACTGATGACAATTCAGGCTTCGAGACTCTGGGACCATTGAACTCTGTTTGTCAGCAGGTTATGTGAACTTCCCCCTTTTGCCAATAAAAGCTTCCCTATACTCTTCCCTTGAAGGATGAACCTGTGACGTGCCAAAATCATGCTTCTATAATATAACCTTTTTTAAAAAAATCCCAAATGAAATTCAACATATTTGGTAGTATTTTTCTCTGATTTTTAGGTGGATATTATTAAAACCAAAATTCAAACAGAAATAAACTCTTGTCTATATAAATTCAATTTCTAACTCTACAGGTGGATATTGCCACAAAATTTACTCTTAATTTATTTTATCCTTCTGTTTTGAGTTTCTTGGTAGCAGGTGATGGTAATTAAGACAGGTGAAACTCATGATGTCTGAAAATGAGCCAGTTTCTTGCTAAAATAACTGTGTGGAAGTAGTATAGGAGCAAAACAAACTGGTTGAATATGTCATCATAAAAATGATAATACAATCCCTTATATAATTCTGGCATCAAAAAATATGCCTAATTCCCTTATTATGTTGATTGTGTCATACCTACCCTTGTTGCATTTAGTTGCATGAGAGAGTATTCTCTAAATAATTGTAAATATTAATTGGTATAATACTTAATTGAAATATTTAATTATAAAGTTTCATTGCATTTAATGATTCCCAACTCTATATGATTTTCTAACTTTGTTATTGCTCTGATAGTTTCTAATGTTAACTATATGGCTTAGCATTGGTGAGATATCAAGTGTTTTCTCATTTTAGAAGATAGATTTTAAATTTTTAGTATAAGCATTGTTAATTTAATGACATTATAAAACGTTATAACTACCAGGAAAATGACTCCAAAATTAGAAAAGGAAATGAAGATATTACTGAAGTAAATTGTTATGCTAGAAACATAATTGAGGCTGACATGTGATCAAAATTAAAATATAATAGTTTTCTAGTACAAATGTCAATGATATTTGTAAAAACTAAATTAATTTATTCCTTTAAATATCTTAATGTTGTGGGATTTTGACTGAACTTAAGAATCCTGGCTGAGAATTTTTTTCTTTTTTGTTTTTTACTAAAATATGCTTATTATTTCACTGGGAAAAAACGTATGTTAAAATAGTAAACTTTGTACTCTAAAGCTGCTAAATAACGATTTCAAACTATTGTGTGAATAGGGGAAAATGTGTCTCCCTATTAATCACCCTTAAGTTATAAATAAGGGTATTTTATATATTTCCATTGATATGACAATGAATGGGAGTGTTTCCTAATGTTTTAATTGAACACCTTTTATACTCAAGGAGACAAAAAGGTATCTGACTCTATAAGATTTCAAGGTAAGGAGGCTACCTTCTGTGCAGGATGGATTTTCTATAGATATTTTAAGGATGCTCATTAGGGAGTGCACTTGAGAACAACACCTACAATGTTGTAAGAGACACAAGATGGGGCAGAGGAAGAGGGTGAACTCTGATGCACTTACGCCAGCCATGCCAACCAATCTAATAAGGAGTTGACTCTCAGGCATTACCTCAAATGAGCCACAGGGATTTGGCATTTGTACCTTTGTATCAACAAGTCCCTGGATGCAAGCAGCTCCCAGGAAAAGGGAATAACCTTGGGAAAGGTATTTCCCTTTGGTCAGGGCAATTCCTGGGGAGGATCTTAGATATGATCCTTCAATATCTAAAGTGATTTTTAAGAATTAAAATGATTTAAGTATACTTTTAGTTGATATTATTGTCTTGTAGTAAACACAACTTCTCCTAAGTGTTTTCCAGGAGTCTTATACTGGGATACGCTTTGGGGATAAAGAGATGACTCAGGCATTGTGATTTTTTCTCTCAAGAAAGAATGCTGAGGCCGGGCGCGGTGGCTCAAGCCTGTAATCCCAGCACTTTGGGAGGCCGAGACGGGCGGATCACGAGGTCAGGAGTTCGAGACCATCCCGGCTAACACGGTGAAACCCCGTCTCTACTAAAAAATACAAAAAACTAGCCGGGCGAGGTGGCCGGCGCCTGTAGTCCCGGCTACTCGGGAGGCTGAGGCAGGAGAATGGCGTAAAAACCCGGGAGGCAGAGCTTGCAGTGAGCTGAGATCCGGCCACTGCACTCCAGCCTGGGCGACACAGAGAGACTCCGTCTCAAAAAAAAAAAAAAAAAAAAAAAAAAAAAGAATGCGGAAAGAAGAAATGATATGCTTCTATGCAAATGATATGCTTCTATGCAATAAAAATAGGCCTAAATGAGTAATTTCAACCACAGAGATGACTTTCCTCATTGAGGAACATGGTAAAATCTGGAGGTATATTTGCTTGTCAAAACTTGACGGGATGCTACTAGCCTGCTAGAGATCAGAGTCTTGAGATGCGGATAACCATCTTCAGTGAGTGATTCCTCCAAGCTGCTCAATCAACAGTCCTTCAAAATAAAATTCTTCTAAACCCAAATGTCAATAATGCTAAAGTTGAAAAACCCTGACCTAGATTCTTTGACTAAAGTATGTATTGGACACAGTAAAATAGACAGAAATATTGAGTTTTGTTTAAAAATGACTCACAGAAGAAGTAATAGAACGGTGTTCTTTACATGGGGAAGGTGGGGGATAGAATTCAGGTATAGCAATAAGGACAAAGATACATGAAACAGTCAATGTGTCTGCAATGCTGTGAGCAGGAGAGTAGCTCAGGTTGATGTCATAGGCTTAGTCAAGGCCAGAGAAATACATTTAGATTTCATTCTTAGTGTTGAACGAAGGTATGGGTTGGTTTAATGCTAATTGCCCTGCTTTCCTTAGCCTAGTACCCTCTATGTACACAACTTTTGCCTTCTTTTATTGGATGTTCTCGTATCTCCTTTATTTTTATTTTCTTTAAGCAAAAGCAAGTTTATTGGAAAAGTAAAGAAACAACAAAAAAATAGCTACTCCATAGAGCGAGCAGTACTGAGGGCTGCAGACTGGGATGATGATCTTTTATCTATCTCATTCACCCTACTCCCTGGCTTCTGGTTAGGCGCTGGATATTTCCATTCTGGAGTAGAGTTGCTGGCATGATGTCTCTTTTATAGCTCCTCAGATCTGACATCGATAGAAGAAGAAAGAAAATAATTGACAAGTCAGAGACATTCAGTGTAAGAGAAATTAACCAGTTACTTGTGGGTTGGTGTCATAACTTTCTTATGCTGATGTACAACATTGGATGAAAGACACTACTGTGTTTAAACATTTGTATGGAGAGTCACATTTTGACAGGCTAAACTTTCTCTCCCATTCCCCTTATATCTTCATTAACTTTACTATCTGAACTGGCACATTATTTTTTAAAGCCCACTTAAATCAGTGAGTGTTAATATTCTAAATAGATAAGTATCATCATCCCTCCGAACAAGAATGTGTTGCTTCCTTATCAACAGTATATTACCTTTAAAAAGTATTACTCCTTGGTATGCAGGTCAACTGCAGAATTTCTGTCAGGAAAGAGAGAAGAGGTCTGGGTCTAATGAATCACTGAAATTTATTCCATTGGTTTGTATGTATCAACAAATTATTTAAAATACTTACAAATTGGTACAAGCTCCTGATGATAATATATATAAAAGTCTTGCCTGACTTTTATTTTTTGACCAGAAGCCTACTTGGAATTTCTTATGAAGTAAGAAAAGCTATAAACTGTTTTTGCAAGGAGAAATGTCAGCAATATTAAATGTAATCATGTTATTAGGTTGACAATGTTACCTGTAAGGCAATTATTAATTTTGATTTTATTGCTTTATATAAACATTTTAAAACAAATTTATTTTTCACTTCCTGAATCAAACATCATCATAATCCCTTCAGAAGCTTGAAAAAATTAGTGCCTACATGTAAAGTGATCACAAGACATATACTAAATAGCTCTGTCCATACTCTTTGCTATGAGAAGTCCAGTAGGAGTCTTTACTAAAAATAAACAATAGAAATGAGTATAATAATTAGCCTATAAGTATACTTATTGTCAAATATTTATTATCCATACTAGCAAAATAATATTTCAATGAGACTTTTATATATAAAGTTTGTATTTATAATAGAATATCATGTAGTGATTGAATGTAATTGTTGTAGAATTTTATTGCCTATAGAACAATAATGGAAAAGTAAAATGTTAGTTTTTTAAAACACAATTTGTAAAATAGTAACCATTTGTTGAATTCTTTTATAACATATTCATAAATATATCAAGTCTGAAGGGTATTCACCCACATGTTAAGAAGAGTATTAATGTGTGGTAAAATGTTTTGTGGTTTTGTCTTACTATGAGCATATGTTAGTTTTTAATAAAATGTTTTTCAAATTAAAGGAAAAAGAGCATTGACTAACCATCAAGAGTAAAAAAGTGATTAAAAATAAATAACAGAAAACTATGAACAAGTATAAGAGATTTAATTTTTACATTCTAATAATGTCCCCAAGCCATTATATTGCATATACTGTATAACCAAATTAAAATTTAATTATATTAGCATTTAGTACACTATTGGACTTTTCCTTTCTTTTTCAATTTGGAATTAGTTCATTTCCAAATGGCTGTTTATTGATTTCACACTCCCACCCTTTCAATTTATGCCTTTCTAGTCATTGTCTCCTAAATTAAGTGTTCATGACTTTATGCATATTTGTCACTTATTGAGAAGTTCACACTTCCCTTTAAGGATACGAAGCAAATGAGATTTTTATAAATGAATTATGTAGCAATCATTATTTAGTGATTTCTTCTTCAGGGACTTAACCAAGGCAGGGACTGTCGAAGTGGTACGTACTTTTGAAGAAGAGTATTTTATCTCTGGCATTGTTTATAATTGATAACACATGGTGATAATATAAAGCAGACTAAAATTTAGTGAGTTTATTATTGCTTTTATATTGTCTACTGACAATGCTGCCCCAAATGGCTATTCATAATTTGAACTGCTCCCAACCCATTCCCTTAGTATACTGCTGTGCTTGTTCAAAGCATGTGTGAATTTCAAAATTCATGAATAAAATTGTTACGTGTTAATCGTGTAATGACATGCAAGCTTGTAAGCTCTCTTGAGGCGCTAAATTGGACACCTGAAGCCATAATTAACTGAAGTTCCAAATTAGCAATTTGTGAATTAAAATTTATGATCAAATTGCCAATGTAGTATGAAAATCCTGCTGGTCTAAGAGAATTCTGCTATTCATCAAATATTTTGTTGAGCACCCACTTTGTGAGTTTAGAAATACAATTATAAATATGACAGCTGTGACCACTGTTCTCAAAGAAACTTTTACAGTAAGGTTAAGTAGAGACCAGGTAAGGAATTCTAAGAGTTTTGAGTTCTATTTAAGATAAATATTTAGTGCTACAATTATAAAGGAAGATGATGGCAAAAGAAGAATCACACTTTTAGCTTTGGTGAGAACAGCTAACTCTACAATGTAAATACAAGGGATAATACAAAAGCTTTAATGATTCAAATCTTATGTTTCAAAAATGTATTATTATTGCTCTTTAGCATGGGTGTACATAATGAATTCCTAGTATATAATAATTTAAACAAAATAATGACACCATGGAAAGCCAGAAGAGCTATATGATTTTCCATGTATTCCATGTATAAGAATCCTAGGTTCTCCTTTCTGAGAATAGCCTTTTTATTACAGATACAATATAACAAAGCCAGAGTTCATTTTCTTAATTTTTATTCTCACTGTCATTATGGTTCGCACTTCCCTGAGGCCACAAAACTTCTTTACTTTGAAAAGATTTTCTTTCTATTGGATAAATGTAAATAGTGATAATGTTAAATATTTAATTAATCAGAATAGATGAATTAAAAAACAGAGCAGGATTTGCTGTTTGGATAGTCTGAATCCTGATACAAAAAAATGAACTCTCTCTTAAGTAGGAAAAAAGTAAAATAACAGGTTCACTGTAATGGCTTGCTAATTGAAAGTAATAATTGAACAATTAAAAATAGAAGTATCTGCTATAAACATAAATTCAGTGAAACAACTACAGGGGCACAAAAGTCTCTATGAAATGCTCACTTTTTCTGGTCTATGTGGTGTGATAAACATTTACAACTTTTAAAATTACTCTGACTACCAGATATATAGTCCACATTTTTAAATTTCTATTAATTTTAAGTTTGAACTAAAATTCACATCATGAGAATGATGCATATCCAAATAAGGAACCATATGGCAGGCTTTTCTTTGGAAAAAGCTTTTCACATGCCCCAAACACACATACACTCAGTGTCCTAATTTGTGAGTTTCTTTTTATATGTTGCTTTTTAACTCAGCATTACTGATGATTAGAGAAATGCAAATCAAAACCACAGTGAGATACCGTCTTGTACCAGTCAGAATGGCTGTCATCAAAAAGTCAAAAAGCAACAGATGCTGGAGAGATTGTGAAGAAAAAAGAACACTTATATATTGTCAGTGGGAGTGTAAATTAGTTCAGCCATGTGGAAATCAGTGCAGTGATTCCTCAAAGAGCTAAAAACAGAACTACCATTTGACCCAGCAATCTCATTATTGGGTATATGCCCAATGGATTATAAATCATTCCATCATAAAGACTCATGCATGCATATGTTAATTGCAACACTATTTACAATAACAAAGACATGGAATCAACCCAAATGCCCATCAATGGTAGACTGGATTAAAAAAAAAAATTCACACCTATACAACATGGAATATTATGCAGCCCTTAAAAAGAACAAGATCATGTTCTTTGAAGGAACATGGATGCAGCTGGAGGCCATTTGCTTTAGCAAACTAATGCAGGAACAAGAAACCAAATACTGCCTATTCTCAGTTATAAATGGGAGCTAAATGATGAGAACACATAGACCCAAGGAGGTAAACAACAGACAATGGAGTCTACTTAAGAGTAGAGGAGGGGAGCAGGAAAAGGATAAGGAGAAATAACTACAGGGCACGAGGCTTAACATCTGCATTATGAATTAATTTGTACAACTAACTGTTGTGACCTGAGTTTACTATATAACAAACCTGTACATGTATCCCTGAACTTAAAATAAAAGTTTAAAAATTTTTTTAAAAATGATTGTTTTTATCAATAGATGTCTTTGTTTAAAAATAATGACCAAATACATATATCTCCTCTTTTTAATGTCTCATGTAAGAGATTTTTAAAGAGATGTCTAAACCTAGAACTGAGATAAATTTGAATTGAATAAGATTGCATTTCTTTTATTTTGGAAAATAGGAGTAGGCAATATAAATTAAATTAAATTATGATAAAACAAAAATAAATACATTTTTGCATGACTAAAAAAAGATTAAAAGTCGCTTCTAGAGACTAGCAGCAACAAGTGCATATTCTGTACAGAAAAGCTATGGTAAGCACTGATAGTGATATTTTGTTAATAATGGAGTTCTATTTTTAAAATACATGCCAAATATTTTCATAAAAATGTCTCAGCAATCATTATTTATGGGCAAATTAAAGATACCAAATTATATATTATTTAAAAACTGAATTTGTTGCTAGTTATCTATCAATGTGTAAGAAATTAACACAAACATGCAGCTTAAAACAATACCCATTCATGATCTCACTGGTTCTGGGGGTCAGGAGCCCAGGCATGGCATGGCGACTTCTGTAAAGCTGCAACCCAGGTGGTAGGCTTCCAGGCTGTCAGACTGAATGCTTCAGTCTTCATGTGGCTATTGGCAGGAGACTTCCTCAGTTTTTGCCATGCACATATCTTCTTAGGCAACTCAAAACATGTGAGCATACTTCTTCAAAGACAGCAAAGGAGTGTCTGCTCACCACAAATATATTCCATTCTTTTTACTTTTAACATAAAGAATATATATTTTATATGTTATTTGTGCCCATATTGTGTGACTTAAATCCTAGGAATGACCTAAACCACTGGATCCGTATGAGAGTAGTAGTAAAGTTAGTAGGTCCTGAGATTCTTCATTAAGAGAAAATCTACAATGGTGATACTTAGTGTGGAGATGGACATGCTGGTGGTAGTAGTAGTGATAAATAATTATTATAAGTGTCTATTTAAAGTTTAAAGACATAGTTAATATATCTATGATGTTGTGGCAGACACTGTTTTCTATTCCCAGAGATATTTCTAATCATATTTGCTCTTATAATCTTTTTGTATATAACCTAGAAAGCCATGTAGTTACTTTCCTAGTCTATCTTGCCACTAGTTGTAGCCAAATTACCCACTTTTGGCACACAACAAATAAGATGATATGTTTTGTGATGAGAATGCTTTGGGGAAAGCTTCTACTTTTCTGATGAAAACAGAAACCATGCTTGTTATGTCCCTTCTCTTTTTTTTCCAGCTTGAAGGCAAAAACCATCCTGCAACATTACTGAATTTTTGAGATAATCAGATAAATATCAGTAGTGATGCTGTTGAGCTGCTGGAAGAATGGCAATAACATTTTACATCTGTGGTACTGGCTATTCTGTTTCTCGCAACTAAATGAAATCTATAAACAAGAAATGAAATTATAAACTGGAATTTATAATGCAAACCACAGAAATAACACCAAGCAAAGATACTAATAAATAAATGATGGATTAAAATAATTCATAAATATGAATTTACAAAATATTAGAGGTCTATTACATATTTTCCAAGTAGGTGTCTTCTGTTAAGAGTTTTCCAATGCTTCTTAAATTAAACTCTAATGTTTATTTGAATTGCCTGGGGATCTCAGTAAAAATGGAAATTCTGATTCTACAGGTTTGTCATAGAGCCTGGTGGTTTCTGTTTCTCACATGTTCCTAGATGATGCCAATGCTAGTCATCCACAGAATATACTGTGAGTAGGAAGTTCTAAAGAACTAATTTTTCCTGCTATCTAATTTCTTTAAATATTTTTAAAATTTGTATAGAATTAGGAGGTACAAGTGCAGTTTGTTACGTAGCTATATTGCACAGTGGTAAAGTGTAGGCTTTTGGTGTACCCAATACCCAAATAGTAAACCTTGTACCCAAAAGGTAATTTTTCAACCCTTACCACCCTCCCATCTTGCCACCTTTTGGGGACTCCAGTGACTGTGAGTCTATCCTGTATATCCATGTGTACCCATTATTTAGCTCCCACTTATCAGTGAGAAAATGTGGGATGGCTTTCTGTTTCGCTGAGTTACCTTACTTTACATAATGGCTTCTAGTTCTGAACATGTTGCTGCAAAAGACGCAATGTCATTATTTTTTGTGGTTCAAATGCATTCCATGTTATAATACCAATGAAAAAGGACACCTGATTTATTCTGTTTAGCTTTATTTAGTTCATTGCTGTATCTCATTGTCCACAACGTGTTATTTCAAGTAAGAAATGCTGAAAATTTGCTTGTTTAAGAAAAAAAAAAAAAAAAGCCCAGTTGAAGTGGGTAGTCAATAAAGAAATGAACTGCTTCCTTGGAAGGAATAAAAGCCTGATTAAAATCGGTGTAAGAGATAATGGGAGCTGAATAAATGTAAGCTCTACATGTAAAAACTTTTCTGTACACATTTAGGAGTGACATGGAAGAATATCAGGGTCAAGGGAGGATAATTTTTATTTATAGGTATGTGATTTCTTTTTCTAAGATGAGAATTTATTGTGTGTTTGTACTATGATGGGAATGATCCCATACAGAGAAACAATCTGATATTACAGATGTAAAAGGGAAACTTGCCAAAGCATGTGTGTGTCATGTTGAAAAGGATAGATAGATTGTAGCAAACAGGTAAAAGAGTTTTCTTAGGAGCAAGGATGGTTCACCCAGAGATACTACAGGGGAGAGTTAATATGTGTGTATAGATGTAAATAATTTGTAGTGCTGGGAAAGTATTAAAATTATCTTTCAATTTCTGCAATATTGTCTGTGAATTAAAACAATTTGTAGTCAACACAATGTATGGCCAGTTGTTTACGGGAAAGACAGGGAAAATTATTAAATTTTTAATAAGAATGTAATATTCTAGTTAGAAACTGATATTAATAATTACATAAGGAAAAGGATACAACATACATTTTCTCCCTCTATATTGAGTGAGATTGTCATTATTTAATTAAGATTATCATTATTTAATATTATATACTTTTCATGTATTCATCTTGTATAAGTATCAAACACACACAGTCTATCATATTAATTACCCATATCTTAGTTTATTCTACATACGGAACAAATTGACTGTAAAATGGCATACTATTCATTACTTTATTTAAAATTTTCTCTGACAAAAGTAGGCCACATCCTAAGAAGTTTTGCATCTGTTATTTACTGTGTGTGTTTGATACTTATACAAAATGAGTACATGAAAACTATATAATACTAAATAATGATAATAATCTTAATTAAATAATGGCAATCTCTCTCAATATAGAGGGAGAAAATGTATGTTGTATCCTTTTCCTTATGTAATTATTAATATCAGTTTCTAACTAGTATATTATATTCTTATTAAAAATTTAATAATTGTCCCTGTCTTTCCCTTAAACAACTGGCCACACATTGTGTTGACTACAAATTGAGTATCGTAAGACTAAGCTACATTTTTAAAAAGATCGTTTACTATAAAATCATTCTTCCCCTACACCATTCTGCTTTACCTGTTGCGAGCTTCATTTATTTCACAATTTTTAAATTGAATATTGTGTTTTTTGTTGGGATGTCATGATAACCATCACAGATATGGTGTCTTAAACACAGACATATATTTGCTTACAATTCTGGATGCTATAAATCCAAAGATCAAGGTGGTGGCAAGATTTTAGTTTCTTCTGAGGCTTTTCTCTTTGACTTGTAAATGGCTGTCTTCTCCCTGTGTCTTCACATGATCTACCCTGTATGTGTATCTATATGCAAATCTCTTTTTATATGGACACCAGTTCTATTGGAATAGGCCCACCCTAATGACTTAATTTTAATGTAATAATTTCTTTTTTTTTTTTTTTTTTTTTTGAGACGGAGTCTTGCTCTGTAGCCCGAGCTGGAGTGCCATGGCCGGATCTCGGCTCACTGCAAGCTCCGCCTCCCGGGTTTACGCCGTTCTCCTGCCTCAGCCTCCCGAGTAGCTGGGACTACAGGCGCCCGCCACCTCGCCCCGCTAGTTTTTTGTATTTTTTAGTAGAGATGGGGTTTCACCGTGTTAGCCAGGATGGTCTCGATCTCCTGACCTCGTGATCCGCCCGTCTCGGCCTCCCAAAGTGCTGGGATTACAGGCTTGAGCCACCGCGCCCGGCAATAATTTCTTTTTTAAAATGTTATCTTCAAATCCTGACACATTCATTCTTAGGCACTGGAGGTGAGGACTTTGACATACAAATTTGGGTGGGATGCAAGTCAGCCTGTAACACATACCTAAGGAATATAAGGCACTGTTTGGTGTTGTGTAAGTTACAAACATTCAGAGAAAAATACTTAAGACACAGTCAAGGAATTTCTTTACTCAAAAAGGGACATTAAATGTAAAATCCAAGTCCAATATCGTTTTTCTTCAAGAGATACATACTCATTCCTCTGGTGTTATCAAAGTATTGATGAATATTGCCATTGCCAATGAATAAATAAACGTTTGTGATCCAAAAACGAATGCTTAAGCAAGCACAAAGATCTATTCCATTAATATAACATTTTAAATACAACTTTTAAAGCATATTTATATTAATATAACATTTCAATAACTTTAGTGTTATTAAATATAACATTTTAAATACAACTTTTAAATATAACATTTTAAATACAACTTTTAAAATATATTTATATCCTTACAATTCTTCTAGTGACTGTCACTGGTCATCATACTCAGTGCTTATAAGAGGAGGAAGCAACTGTGTTTTGGGCATTTTCATTTCCTTTTCAAAGTAAAAACTTAATAGTGGTAATCATGCTTAAAACCAAAGCAAACATGATTGTTGAATTTAAGAACAGCAGCATATGACTCTCAAAGGCTTCCTTTGAAAGATATTATATTTACTTTGCTGTACATAGTGTACATATGATTTGCAAAATTTTAAAAAGTCACATTGGAATCTGAAAGATTTATGTAGTGTGTGTGTGTGTATATATATATATATTATATAAATATATATATATATTTAGTGTGTGTATATATATATATTTTGTGTGTGTGTGTATGGGTGTGTGTGTGTATGTGTATATACACACACTAAGGCTGGCATAGTGGTTCACACCTGTAATCCCATCACTTTGGGAGGCCGAGGTGGGTGGATCTCCTGAGGTCAGGAGTTCGAGACCAGTCTGAACAACATGGAGAAACCCCATCTCTACGAAAAATACATCACCTGGGAGGCAGGGGTTGCCCCGAGCCTAGATCACACCACTGCACTCCAACCAGGGCAACAAGAGTGAAACTCTCTCAAACAAATATACAAACAAACAACCAAAGAACAGAACTGAGAGACACAATGGTGGGAGAATTTAATAACTTTCAAATATAGCATATGTGGTAGTAGGTGGTTTTCTAAGTCCCTACTCGCATTTAGACAGGAAATAATAGGTTTAAATTGCAGAAAAAGAAGTTGGACACTAAAAAAAGCTTTTTGACATTAATGATTATGACACTGCATCATATCTTTACTACAAACTATTTATGAAAATAATGTGTATATTCTGAAATGTTTTCAATATTGTTTTGCCAAAAATAACAGATCAATTTTAATTCTACTGAATATGTATTTTATTTTTAAAGATCTCAGGTCCATATATAGTAAAACTAATACAAAGAAACTAATCCTTTTGCTGTGCAGAAGCTCTTTAGTTTAATGAGATCCCATTTGTCAATTTTGGCTCTTGCTGCCTTTGCTTTTGGTGTTTTAGACATGAAGTCTTTGCCCATGCCTATGTTCTGAATGGTACTACCTAGGTTTTCCTCTAGGATTTTTATGGTATTAGGTCTAACATTTAAGTCTCTAATCCATCTTGAATTAATTTTCGTATAAGGAGTAAGGAAAGGATCCAGTTTCAGCTTTCTACTTATGGCTAGCCAATTTTCCCAGCACCATTTATTAAATAGGGAATCCTTTCCCCATTTCTTGTTTCTCTCAGGTTTGTCAAAGATCAAATGGCTGTAGATGTGTGGTATTATTTCTGAGGACTCTGTTCTGTTCCATTGGTCTATATCTCTGTTTTGGTACCAGTACCATGCTGTTTTGATTACTGTAGCCTTGTAGTATAGTTTGAAGTCAGGTAGCGTGATGCCTCCACCTTTGTTCTTTTGACTTAGGATTGTCTTGGAGACACGGGCTCTTTTTTGGTTCCATATGAACTTTAAAGCAGTTTTTTCCAATTCTGTGAAGAAACTCATTGGTAGCTTGATGGGGATGGCATTGAATCCATAAATTACCTTGGGCAGTATGGCCATTTTCACGATATTGATTCTTCCTATCCATGAGCATGCTATGTTCTTCCATTTGTTTGTGTCCTCTTTTATTTCACTGAGAGCTTCTGCACAGCAAAAGAAACTACCATCAGAGTGAACAGGCAACCTACAGAATGGGAGAAAATTTTTGCAATCTACTCATCTGACAAAGGGCTAATATCCAGAACCTACAAAGAACTCAAACAAATTTACAAGAAAAAAACAAACAACCCCATCAAAAAGTGGGCAAAGGATATGAACAGACATTTCTCAAAAGAAGACATTCATACAGCCAACAGACACATGAAAAAATGCTCATCATCACTGGCCATCAGAGAAATGCAAATCAAAACCACAATGAGATACCATCTCACACCAGTTAGAATGGCGATCATTAAAAAGTCAGGAAACAACAGGTGCTGGAGAGGATGTGGAGAAATAGGAACACTTTTACAGTGTTGGTGGGATTGTAAACTAGTTCAACCATTATGGAAAACAGTATGGCGATTCCTCAAGGATCTAGAACTAGATGTACCATATGACCCAGCCATCCCATTACTGGGTATATACCCAAAGGATTATAAATTATGCTGCTATAAAGACACATGCACACGTATGTTTATTGCAGCACTATTCACAATAGCCAAGACTTGGAATCAACCCAAATGTCCATCAGTGACAGATTGGATTAAGAAAATGTGGCACATATACACCATGGAATACTATGCAGCCATCAAAAAGATGAGTTTGAGTCCTTTGTAGGGACTTGGATGCAGCTGGAATCCATCATTCTTAGCAAACTATCACAAGAACAGAAAACCAAACACCGCATGTTCTCACTCATAGGTGAGAACTGAACAATGAGCTCACTCGGACTCAGGAAGGGGAACATCACACACCAGGGCCTATCATGGGGAGGGGGGAGGGGGGAGGGATTGCATTGGGAGTTATACCTGATGTAAATGACGAGTTGATGGGTGCAGCACAGCAACATGGCACAAGTATACATATGTAACAAACCTGCACGTTATGCACATGTACCCTACAACTTAAAGTATAATAATAATAAATAAATTTAAAAAAAGAAAAAAAAAAGAAACTAATCCAGAAAACTGACTTGAGTTTTATAAAGATGGCCTTGGTGTAATTAATATTTATAAATCTATACTTATTTGGAATATATTGATCATATGCAAAGCACTATGTCTGACATTTAGAAAGTAAAGATTTGAACACTTGGTGACATCTGAGAATGTTATCATGGGATTAAGTCACCTTTAAATAAGCTGGAAATTTTAAATGGAGCCTAAACAAAATATATAATGCAGCTTAGTAGAGCATAGAACATACACTAACATAGGAGGAAAATTTGTAGAAGTTTTCAAGGTATAATTCATAATACTTCTTCCTGAGATGGAGAATTTATGTCAGAGAAAACATAAGAAGGATATTTTGGAACGAACATATTTTATTTATATTCTAACATCTTATCTGAAAATATATCTATTTTGAATAGACATGTGAGGTAAGGACCGCTTCTCCGTGAACACACTAATAACAGTAAAAATAACAAAATAAATATATTACAGCATTTACACAAAATGAGGCAAATTTCAACTTAAATTTAAAATATGTATTTGTTTGCCTGATAATTCTACTTGTCAATTTCTACATTTAAAGGAACACTCAGAAAATGCAAGATGTATACAAGAGCATTGATAGTAGCAATATTTGCAATAGTAAAAATGACTTATAAATACTAAATGTCTACCAGTAGGGAAACAAATAATTAACCTCTAATTTATCCGTAGTATGGAATACTATGCAAATTGTGTAGCTCTATGTGTATTAATATGAAAACATTGCTAAGATATACTCTTACTTTTTTAAAACACTGTAATTTACAAATAATTACACTCTGTTGTACTACCTACTATATTTGTTATGTAATTGTTTTTACAAATGGAACAACAAATATAATAAACTAGGAGAGAAAGGACAGTCCTGAATTGAGTATTAAAAGACATTTTCAACTTTAATCTTACTCTAATATTAAAAATTTTACTAGTGAATATGCACAAAATCATTTGTGTAACTAAACTTAAATTATTAAAATATTGAGAATTTAATAAAATTAATACTAATTAACAGTAACATTCGAAAATTTAATTTCGAACTCTATAATTGACAATATAATTGCACATATTTATGGAGTAAAATGTGATGTTTCAGTGCATGTATGCATAGTATAATGATCAAATCAGGATAACTACTATATCCATCAATTTAAACATTCATCATTTTTCTGTGATTATGGCATTCAAAATCTCTTATATTTTGGAATATACAATACACTGTTATTTGCTATAGTAACACTAGTGTGTAATAAAACACCAATACTTGTTCTGTCTAACTATAACTTTTGGATCTATTGACCAACTTCTCTCTCAGTCATCCCTCCACTTTTGTCTCTATAGCCTCTAGTAACCATTATTCCTACTCTATTCTTTAGTTGTGTGAAATCAACTTTTCCTGACTCCACATATGAGTGAGAACATGTGGTATTTATCTTTCTGTGTCTGACTTATTTCATTTAACAGTGTTCTCTAGTTTTATCCATGTTGTGGCAAATGACAGGATTTTATTCTTTTTTTAATGGCTGAATGAAATGATTATGTTGTATGTGTCTTCGTGTGTGTGTGTGTGTGTGTAATCTTTTCTTTATCCATCTATAGATGGACATTCAGGTTGATTCCAACCTAAATCAACTGTCATAAATAGTGATGCAGTAAAGGATGTGCAAGCGCCTCTTCGACATACTGATTTTATTTCTTTTGAATATATACCCGGTAAGGGACTACTGGATCATGTGGTAGCTTTTGTTTTAGTTTTACAAGGAATTTTTTACACTGTTTTCTATAATAGCTGTGCTAGTTCACATTTCCAATGATATAGCACATAAGAATTTCCTTTTTCTGCATCTTCACTAGTATTTGCTATATTTTTCTTTTTGATAAAAGCCATTCTACTAGGTAACATTTCAGATGACAAGATAAACTAAGGTAATCCATGAATTACAAACAAATATTTTTGTATTATCAAGTTCACTTGATTCATTCATTTAATAATTATTTATTAAGTTCTTAGTGTGAGCCATTTACTGTTTGGTGTCTTATTTCTTTACCACTGGAGTACTTAGAGTATTTTAAACAAGAAAAATATTATCTTAGTAATATTTGAGATTAAGACCACACAAAAATATTGGTCAGCTTAGGTTTTTGTTCTTATTTTTCTATATTTCTTTACTTTCTGATTTTTCATTATACCTTTTGTGTGGTTGAGATGATGAAAATTCCTGGAGTCCTTTACTCATCTGAAGTACCTTTCAGGCCCTATTCAGTGGAAACGATCTGCCAAAAACATAGATGAAGAGATACATCTTTAATCTTACAGGCTGTCTCCTTGCACTGGATCAGGGAAATGATTTTTCTTTTAACAGCTGTCAGCATGCTTGACATCTGCCACAAGGGCTTAGGCTCTATTTTTTGTTTTCTATTGAAATGATGCTCCAACACCTGCCCCTTTGATACTTTTAGACTGATGTGGTAAAGAACCAGGTAGTTTACAGTCAAATAACTCACCATATTTCTTTTCTCTTGTTTGGTTCAAAAATAATATTAAAAATAAAGTTTATTTTTAACATGAGAAAAATGTGGAAATATCCAAATTACATAAAAATAAATCATTATTTTATGAACAATATTTCTTCAGTAAAGATGTATCTAATGTAACTAATCTTAACATATTCAATGAGCCGGGCGCGGTGGCTCATGCCTGTAATCCCAGCACTTTGGGAGGCCGAGGCGGGCGGATCACAAGGTCGGGAGATCGAGACCACGGTGAAACCCCGTCTCTACTAAAAATACAAAAAATTAGCCGGGCGCGGTTGTGGGCGCCTGTAGTCCCAGCTACTCAGGAGGCTGAGGCAGGAGAATGGCATGAACCCGGGAGGCGGAGCTTGGAGTGAGCCGAGATCGCGCCACTGCACTCCAGCCTGGGCGACAGAGCGAGACTCCGTCTCAAAAAAAAAAAAAAAAAAAAAAAAAAAAAAAAAAAAAACCATATTCAATGGAAGAAGTTCTAAATAACATATTTAAAATTAACTTCTATAATTATCAGAAAACCATTATAAGTACTTAGCATAAAGTCAATAACTATGGATTTGTCAGTTTTTTTTTTTCTGAGTAAAACATAATGACAAATGATATAATAAGTATATATAAAAATATTATAAAAGTTCACAATATGTTTGTGAACTCTAAAGTGGCATATTTTACTATTTTTTAAAAAGACATTTTGCATGTGACAAGATAAGAGGGTTTAAATAATTGGGGTTTATACATGAAGAAAAATATGATCATATTAAATATCAAAGGTTGTTAGGCTCATCTTCTTGTCACAAAAATGTCATTATGTATAAGGCTGCTATTTTTGCTGAAAAAATATGAAAATTATGTTGAGGAGTAACATCAGAAAAAGATGATGGAGTAGGCAACTACAAACTCCTTTCCCACATGAAAACATTTTTAAAAAGCAGAAAGTATCAGAAACAGCTTTCTCAGAACTCTTGACAATAGTCAAAGATTTAAAACCAACCATGCTAGCCGTCTTGTAATGGCTACAGATCATGTTTGCAGTATAGAATCCTGACCTTTGGTTTTAGAGAAAGCAAAACAGACCTTCTTCACATATTATTCACAGATTATATCTGTAATAACTTGTTTGGGGTCTAGCTAAAAGACTGATGCAAAGTAGTCAACTTTGTTTTTCCTAACTTGGAACTAAGGCCAGGAATAAAAACCATTGCTCAAATTTGCTGGAAATGAAACTTATAGCCCACAGATGCCCACTGAAAAATAGTAGGATCAATGTGTACACTAAATCACCTACAACTTGAAAGAAAAACCTGGGGAGATTCCTGGAGAAATTAGAATATTAAAAAACACTCCGATATATGGGAGATTTGGAAAGTCACATTTATGCCAAAAGCATGATGCATACTCAGAAAAGACTGCAGAATGCCGTAAGTTTTCACCTTGGATTGGCTCCTATGCTCAATACAAGCCTCACTGAGTGTTGAAGAAGTATCTCAGAACACAGATAATATAAAATAACAAAAAGAATATTTTTTTTGTTATTTTTAATTTTTTTTTGTAATTGTATTCTTTTCTTTTATTTCCTTTTGTTTCTTTTTAGCTTCTTTCATTTGAAGAAACGTCTACCAAAACACTAGCTCAACGTGAACTGAAGACAGACACTCCAATGACCACACATAACAAGAAATACAGTCTTTGGAAAAACTAGTTTGGAAAAATCACTAAGAAAATGAAACACTGCAGCCTCCCAATACCTAAACTCTGAGAAGGAAAAAATCTCATTTTCAGTGTAGCCACCTTTTAATATTCAAAGGTCCAGTTTTCAACAAAGAAACACAAGGTATACCAAGCACCAGGAAAAGTATGGTGAAATTATAAGAAATAAATGTATAAAAACCTTCTATAGGAAGCCCAGACCTCAAATTTTCTTGACAAAGACTTTAAAACAACTATTTCAAGTATGTTTAAAGAGATAAAGCATAAACAAGGCAGGAACTAAAAGTAATTAGAAAAATAATGCAGTAATCAAACAAGAAAGAACATCAATAAACAGACAGAAATTATAAAAATAAACCTAACAGAAATTCTAAAGCTAAAAATACAATAACTGAAATTAAAACTTCCAATTTGAGCATGCAGAAGAAAGAATCAGCAAACTGGAAGACAGGACAGTTGAAATTTTGAGTTTGAGGAGAAGAAAAATAAGAAAAGTAAACAGAGCCTAAGTGGTCTGTGAGTCCGGCATTTATGAAACATATGAATCTATAAATCTATAAAGAATAATAAATTATAAATAAGATAAAGTCAAAGAGGCTCATACCCAGAAAAAAAAATAATTAAATTGTCAAAACTCATAGAGAATCTTGAAAGCAGCAGAAAAGAAGTAACTCATAATGTACAATAAAATTAATAGCCAATTCCTCATCAGAAACCATGGAAGGCAAAAGACTATGGGATGACGTATTTAAAGTACTGAAGGAAAATAAAAATAAATCAACCAATAATTCTATAAAAAGCAAAATTGTATTTTATGATTTACAAAGAATTTATTGACATTCCTAGGTAAACAAAAGAGAAGTGAGCTCATTACAACTAGACTTGTCCTACAGGAAATAAGAAAGGAATTCTTTCAGTTTGAACAATAGGACACCAGCTAGTACCTTGAAGCCTTATGAAAAAATATAAAACTCAATAAAGATAAATACACACCTGGTCAAATATATGTCTGTATTATTGTAATGTTGATTTGTGATTTCTTTTTTATTCCCTACATGATTTAAAGCACAAATGTATAAAATACAATTAAAATTCTATGCTATTTGGGCACAAAATGTATTAAGATATAATCAGTGTCAATAATAAGATGAGGAGATGTAGCTGTAAAGAAGCAGAGATTTTATATGTATTTTTATATTATATCTACTTAAATTATTATACATGTAGGATGTTAAATATAATCACCATGGTAATAATAAAATAATCTAAAGAGTGTATACAAAAGAAAATTAGATGAAAATCAATATAGTTTAATACATAAATCAGCTAAAATTTTTTAAAAGACAGTAATGAAAGCAATGATATAAAAATATATGCAGTATACAGAAAACACATTGCAAAATGGCAGACATAAGTCCCTCCTAATCAATATTTACTTTCAATGTAAATTATTTAAATTTACCATTCCAAAGTAAAACATTGGCAGTACATATTGAGAAAAAGAGCTAACTATAAAAAAAGATTAATTTAGATTCAGAAACACAAATATATTGATAGTGAAAGGTTGAAAAATGACATTCCATGGAAATAGTAACTAACAGAAAGATAAGTATAATAATATCAAATAAAATAGATTTAAGACAAAGACTTTTATAAAATATTAAAAACATTATATATTAATGAAATATTTGATTTATTAAGAAGGTATAATTCTTATAAACATACATGCACCAACCCATAGAGCCCCAAATATATAAAGCAAACACTGACAGTATGAAAGCAGTAGACAGCTCTACAATAGCTATCTACTGGGGACTTTAATACTTCACTTTCACTTTCCCATTTGACATGATCCTATGGGTAGAAAATCCCAAGAAATCCACAAAGATTCTTGGAGCATCAAAGCTAATGTGCAAATTCAGTAAAGTTACAGGGCACAAAATCAACATACAAATATCAGATTGGCTTCTATACAACAGCAATGAATTATCAGAAATTTGAATTAAGAAAACAATTCAATTTACAATAGTATCTAAGGGAATGAAATATCTAGAAATAAAATTAATCAAAGAGGTGAGAAATTTACAAAAGGCCTAAATAAATGGGAAGATATTCTGTTTTTATAATAACAAGACTTAACATTATTAAGATGGCAATACTACCCAAAGTGGACCTTCAATTCAAGTTATCCTTATCAAAGTTAAAGTGGCATTATTTTGTAGAAACGATCCTCAATATTATATAGAATTTCAAGGTGCCTCACATATTCAAACTCTGAAGATGAAGAAAAATTTGCAGAATTAACACTTTCAGAATTTACAAATTACTAAAAAGCTACAGTAATTAAAACAGTGTGTCACTGATGTAAGGATAGACACATAGACTGCTCAAATTGAGAGTCTAAAAATAAATTCATCCATTTGAGACAATTAATTTTTAACACAGGTGCCTAATACATTCAATGGAAAAACAATACTTTCTTCAAGTGATGGAAGTAGGACAACTGAATATTATTATGCAAAATAATGAAGGTGGCTCTCTACATAAGACCATTTAAAAAATTAAATGGATTAATCACCTAAATTTGAGAGGTAAAACCATTTCATTCATAGACAAAAACATAGGGATAAATTTTCTTGACCTCATATTTGGCAATAAATTCTTAAATATTACAACAAAAACATAAGAAACAAAAGAAAAATAGATGCATTTGACTATATAAAAATTAAAATATTTATACATTAAAGAATGTGATTAAGTGAAAAATAGCCTATAGAATGAGATAAAATATTTGCAAATCATGTAGCTGATTAGAGTTTAATAACCAAAACATAAGTGATATAGCTCATCAACAAAAAGACAACCAATCCAAATAAAAAATGAGCATCAGACTTAAATAGACATTTCTCCAAAGGAGCCATATAAATGACCCATAAGCCAATGAAAAACTGTTTAACAACATTTGCCATTTGTAGTAATTCAAATCAAAACCATGATGGGATACCATTTCACACTTACTAGAATGTCTATAATAAAAACACATAAAAGTTTTGGCAAAGACATGGAGAAAATGAAACCCTCTGCATTACTAATGGGAATAAGAATTCTGCAGTCAATTTGTAAAGCAACTTGGCAGTTGCTTTAAAGGAAATTAAAACATGGAATTCCCATCTGACATAGGAATTACAGTTTAAAATATTAAAACAAAATAATCAAAAAGAGACTCAGATAATTTTATGTCAATATTCATTGCAACATTATTCAAAATAGTCAAAAGTTAGAAACAACATCACGCTACCTGACTTCAAACTATACTACAAGGCTACAGTAACCAAAACAGCATGCTACTGGTACCAAAACAGAGATATAGACCAATGGAACAGAACAGAGTCCTCAGAAATAATACCACACATCTACAGCCATCTGATCTTTGACAAACCTGAGAGAAACAAGAAATGGGGAAAGGATTCCCTATTTAATAAATGGTGCTGGGAAAATTGGCTAGCCATAAATAGAAAGCTGAAACTGGATCCTTTCCTTACTCCTTATACGAAAATTAATTCAAGATGGATTAGAGACTTAAATGTTAGACCTAATACCATAAAAATCCTAGAGGAAAACCTAGGTAGTACCATTCAGGACATAGGCATGGGCAAAGACTTCATGTCTAAAACACCAAAAGCAAAGGTAGCAAAAGCCAAAATTGACAAATGGGATCTCATTAAACTAAAGAGCTTCTGCACAGCAAAAGAAACTACCATCAGAGTGAACAGGCAACCTACAGAATGGGAGAAAATTTTTGCAATCTACTCATCTGACAAAGGGCTAATATCCAGAACCTACAAAGAACTCAAACAAATTTACAAGAAAAAAACAAACCACCCCATCAAAAAGTGGGCAAAGGATATGAACAGACATTTCTCAAAAGAAGACATTCATACAGCCAACAGACATATGAAAAAATGCTCATCATCACTGGCCATCAGAGAAATGCAAATCAAAACCACAATGAGATACCATCTCACACCAGTTAGAATGGTGATCATTAAAAAGTCAAGAAACAACAGGTGCTGGAGAGGATGTGGAGAAATAGGAACACTTTTACACTGTTGGTGGGATTGTAAACTAGTTCAACCATTATGGAAAACAGTATGGCGATTCCTCAAGGATCTAGAACTAGATGTACCATATGACCCAGCCATCCCATTACTGGGTATATACCCAAAGGATTATAAATTATGCTGCTATAAAGACACATGCACATGTATGTTTATTGCGGCACTATTCACAATAGCAAAGACTTGGAATCAACCCAAATGTCCATCAGTGACAGATTGGATTAAGAAAATGTGGCACATATACACCATGGAATACTATGCAGCCATAAAAAAGGATGAGTTTGTGTCCTTTGTAGGGACATGGATGCAGCTGGAAACCATCATTCTTAGCAAACTATCACAAGAACAGAAAACCAAACACCACATGTTCTCACTCATAGGTGGGAACTGAACAATGAGATCACCTGGACTCAGGAAGGGGAACATCACACACCGGGGCCTATCATGGGGAGGGGGGAGGGAGGAGGGATTGCATTGGGAGTTATACCTGATGTAAATGACGAGTTGATGGGTGCTGACGAGTTGATGGGTGCAGCACAGCAACATGGCACAAGTATACATATGTAACAAACCTGCACGTTATGCACATGTACCCTAGAACTTAAAGTATAATAATAATAAATTAATTAAAAAAAAAAGAAACAACTCAAATGTCTATCAACAGATGATGCATGTATAAATAAAATGTTTCATACACATAAAATTTGAATATTATTTAGCCATAAAAGAGCTAAAGTTCTAGTACATGGTACAAGATGGAAAATTTGTAGAAACGGAAGTAGATTAAAGATTGCTAGGGGCTTGCCTGTCCAAGCTTTTAGAATCGTTCCGATTGCTTGACGTGGTCGTCTTGTAGAATTGGCAACACTTTGAAACACTTCTGTTTCTCTAGTCACAATTCCTCTGACTCTAATCCTTCTGTGGCTTTCTTAAATTGATCCTGTGATTACACTGGGCCAATCTAGATAATCCAGAATAATATTCTCATCTCAAAATTCTTAACTATGTCACATCTGCAATATTCCTATTGCCTATAACCGATTAATAGGTTTTGGGGATTAGGATGAGAACATTTTTGCAGAGCCCGTTTTCTGCCTACTACATGGTCAGAGAGCATAATCTACCTAATTTCAATTTTTTCAAAATCTTAAGATTGCTTTATAATTCAAGATATGGTCCAACTTGAATATTTCGTGTGCATTCTAAATAGAAAGCCTATTTATTTATTTATTTATTTATTTATTGAGACATTGTTTTGCTCTTGCTACCCATGCTGGAGTGCAATGGCATGATCTCGGCTCTCTGTAACCTCTGCCTCCTGGGTTCAAGCAATTCTCCTGCCTCAGCCTGTGGAGTAGCTGGGATTACAGGCATGCACCACCACTTCCGGCTAATTTTTGTATTTTTAGTACAGATGGGGTTTCACCATGTTGGTCAAGGTGGTCTGAAACTCCTGACTTCAGGTTATCCACCTGTTTTGGCCTCCCAAAGTGCTGGCATTATAGGCGAGAGCCACCACGCCTGGCCGGAAAGCTTATTTTAAAGCAGCGTACTGTGTTCAATGAAAGTCGTAGATACCATGATCCAATTCTATACCTAATTTAATAAAAATCAATATAATGCCTATCATTTTAGGTTATTTTACAGCAAACATTAACTTTGTCTCCTTAACATGACTCCATAGGAGACATATACTTTTCCACCTCATTAATGTTAGAATTGGTCGTATGTCTTGCTTTAGCTTCATGATGAATGGGGTGTATTTTCCCATTTTTAGATTTTTGGCTTGACCGTGTGACTTGCTTTGGCCAAGTATGTTAACAAATGTCATGTGAGCAAAAATTTGAACTGTGCTCACTCATTTAAGCTATATATTTTGTGCTTCTATATTCAAACCAAAAGAACGTGCTTCAGATTATCTCTGGTTCAGGAGAGAATGAGAGATTGGTGGAGCAGACCTGAGTTCGACCTTCTAATTGGAGAAAAATATACCCCAAATAATCTAAAACTCTAACTATTAAGTTAGTTGAAAAAGGCAAGAAATTAATGGAGATGGTTTTATGCTACTGCATTTATGGTTAATTTCTGATGCAGCATTATTGGAGCAATCACTGACTAATCCCACACATGAATGGAAAGTTTATTAATCAATATAATGTCTAGAAGGTAGATCCATTAAAATAAAATAATGTCTATTATCATACAAAAATACACAGGCATGATTGTACAATATCAACAGTTACAGACTTATACAGATAATGTGCACGGCAAGTCCAGTAAACAACTCTTAGTAAAATTTCTGACAGGAACCACAATGAAACTGTTCTTATAATCTTTCCTCAGTACTTATTTTCAGGTTAGTGTTATGTGAAATTACGCAAAAATATTTCTGTTCAAACATGAAATACAGTTAATTCCTAGTGATAAATTTTAAAAAGGTTTATACCTGGCACAATATCCTGTAAGCTGCTTCCTGTAGGAAGTGGCAAAGCGCTTATCTGTGTAAGACAGTCTTATGCACATGTGATACACTTAGCATCCTTTGTCACCTGTTCTTGAATGTAAGAAGTCCTTGCAGCCATTCTGACAAACAAAAATACTCTCACAAATATTTAAAAAGTGTCTTTCTAATAGGCAGTAAAAGTACACATGAAAATCACCAATTTAAGTGTATTAGTAATCCTGAGAACAACTCAATCATTTAAAGTTAATCTAAGAATATGTATATATTAAGAAATATCTTTTTAGATAGATAGATAGATAGATAGATAGATAGATAGATAGATAGATAGATAGATAGATAGATAGATGAGTATTTCATGATATAATAGAGGGGAAATTCAAATTTCAAACTATTTGCAAAATAGAGCACAAAGAGTCCCCTGGGGAGCAAAGTTGAATACCCTCAGACCATCAGGTGTTCTCCTGATTATTGCAATTATAAAAGGAGAATGAATGAACGATTTTAAAATTGAAATAAGAGAAATATAGCTAAGGAAAATAGGGATTAATTGGAAATGATCTTAGTCAGTATTCCAACTATATAAACCTAGAAAATCTTCTAATTGCATGTATTCATATATCGAAGTTGAAGCTTCATAAAGAATCAACTGTTTCCTGAAACATATTGCTATTCTAGACTCATGTTGATACTGTATAATAAATCCAAATCGGTATTTGAGAAATTCTCTGGTGTTAATTAAAATACACTTAATGGATATATCAAAACTGCTAGTAGAGTTTACAGAGTCACTTTTCTAAGCAGTTAGAACAAAGTGGGATAATAGAATTTCATTGTAGTCTATGACATCAGATATATATGAGGTAAGGGAGATAGGGCATTTCAGAAAATAAAGGTTGTAGAGAACTCTAAAAAGATTTCTTATTTCAAGTATGTTGTTTGGACTGCTGAAATCATTCCTGGTTAAATAAGCAATTATACCTATAGATTATTATTCCCTGTGTTAAGAGGCCCCATTCAAAGATGATTTACAATGACTAGTTCAGGGGAGACAGCCACAAATAACAGCTTCAGAGGTATGGTAGAGGTTGGCAAATACAATTTTATGTATATGTATTAATAGTCCTTTTCTCAGTATTATTCTTTTCTTCATTCTTAATTAAATCACATTTTTAAGCACGTTAACACCTCTAAAATTGGATTGCATCTTAAAAATTATGGCTTCTTGTATTAATTAAAATACAGTAGTGTGTCAGTCTTTTCTAATTTAAGTAGCCTCTTTTAGGTAAAAATCCATCTTCCTGGGATTTTCTCACTACCTAAATAGACATTTGGTTGACTCAGGGCATGCATAAGGGGAGAGAATACCTGAGATGCACACATGAAGGATCACCTTCTTTCCTCTTTGTCCTTTGGCTTTCCAACTAGTGACTTCTTCAGGCTTTGGTATGGCTTGCTGGCATCTGCTAGTGAAGTATCAAGTGTTGCACCCATGGTCTGTTTGTTTGACTTGTTCAGAGATCAGTGTCTTTCTTGTATTGCTGTAGACACCTTTGCCTTTCAGCTATATTCTACATGCCCTCCATTTAGCAGCTAATCTCCACCCCCCAACCCCTGCAAAGCTTCTAAAACTGGGCATCTCTCTGCTACAGACTAAATATTTTTGTCCCTCCTCAAATTCCAACATTGAAATCTAATTCCCTATGTGATGGTGTTTGGAGCTAAAGCCTTGGAGAAGTGATTAAGTCATGAGGGTAGAGTCCTAATGAATGGGATTAGTCTTCTTATGAATGAGACCACAGAGAGCTTACTCAACTCCTTAGACATGTGAGACACCAAATGTGCTGGCATTCTAATCTTGAACTTCTCAGGCTCCTGAACTGTGAAAACATAAATTTATTTACTTTATTAGCTACCCGTTGTATGACATTTTTGATAGTAGCCCAAAGGAACTAGGATAGTTTCCACTTTCCAGAGGCTCTCCCGCATGATGCTGAGTCTGAGTTTTATTATATTTTGTTGTATGGTGCTTTGGGGAACATGGGAATACCTTTCATGGAACAGCAAGAATTAAGGGAGGTGCAGTAGAGCTAACTCATGTCCTTTTACAGCCAATGTGCCCTATGCTGTCATGATAGTTCTCTGATTTTTGTGTGCCACGTGGCAATAGGCCTACACTGTCCAGCTTTCTCCTTCTAGAATTACAAACTGAAAGCCAGTATAACATTCTGCTCTCTCATTTTTTTCGGTTATATTTTAAACCTATTTGAGAATGCCATTTTATTTTCATAATCATTTGGAAAATAAAGAGCTTTATATAATATGCCAATAATGTAATCATAAAATAATTATCCATATACAAGTTTTAGATTTCTAAATTTAATTTGATGTTATAAATCTTTGGCCAATTTTGTGTTACCACAGGATGTAATTGAATTATCTGACAACTGTTTTATAACACAAGCTCTTAAACAAAAACAAAAGTACATCAACCCATCACCAAATTGATTAAGTGAAATGTGTTGGAAAAAGTGATTATTTTCTAATTTACATTTTTGGCAGTTGTCACTTAATATGCACCAGCTGAACCAGTTGAAAATCAAAAATACTGATGAATAATACAAATTAATAATATATCAATTGCATAAACTTAACCATGTATTAAATGCAAATGTAAGCGACTTCATTCTTAAGAAAGAAAAAGTACGTAAGTCTAAAACTCATAAGTATAAAAAATAAAATTAAACCATATGAATTAATTTTGTATGCTTTTTTCAACACCAATGACAGAGCCAGCTCTTAAAAGGAGACAATTATTTTTTCAGGCAAATATATTCAGGTGGCAATATTTCCCTTCCTTTCCAGGAACTCGTTTTTATTTTTATTTTTATTTTTTTTTTTGTGCTTTGAAAAAAAAATCTACGTGCTTATTCCGTAATTTCAGAATAATTTTCACATCAAAACATAATTTTATAAACCAATGCCAAACAAAATATTCTCTTTATAACATTCACAGGTATATTTCATGTCTTTTAACATGATAAGACCCTCATTTTTTATTTTATAAATTTGCTTGGCCAAGAAAAGATGGTTTCCCAAAGGAATGTCACATACACTAGATATACTTTTTTTTTATCGCTCTGTTTTGGTTTATCTACTTGAAATTCTTCCCAGCCAAATGTAATGCCCATATTTCCATAAATACATCACTGGCAGACATTAGTCCTGGCCATTTGTATGATACAAGAGTAGCAGATATAACATGTAAAAAATTGCCTTTCTTTTGCAAAATATTTTTAAGCTTATTTGAATAGTTGCCAGTACTTTCATTGCCTTAAATACGTTGTCAGAAAGAACAAAGGCTTTGGGAATTTCGAATGAAAGCAAACATACTGTTAATTTCTTAATAGTATTAGTCAGTTTGCTTAAAATGGTGCACTAACTTAAAAGGAAAATAATTAGTTACTCACTCATCCCTTCAAGCCATCTTCTCGTAATCTTTTGAGCCACTTTTGCAGAATAGTTCCCTGGGTAGCCTTGAACTAACTCATTCCTCCTCACCTCTTCTGGCTTGCAGTTCTTAAGAATAGCTGTAGAGTTTGTTGGAAATGCAATATCTTGAGATAAGAGGGAATTGACTGTAACAGCCTAAGCTCTCTTCCAGTCCCCTTACAATAGGATGTCCTTCAACAATTTGGGCCTCTGTGCCACATTAATCCTGAGGCATAAAACTCAAGTTATGCAGCTTTCTGAAGACTTTCATCTGTGGTACAAGTGGGGAATGTGCACTAGGGACTCTACTGGCCAGGGCAGCTTCCTGACCCTTGGGGGACCAGCACACAATGACTCCTTGGCTTCTGTTGCTCTTTCCTGACTCTGTAGGTCATAAGCTTGCTTCATGTAACTTCTGTGCATTGGTGTTCTGTCTCACTGGACTCAAGCTGGCAACCAGTGCAGGGTGAACCTGCTTCACTACTTCTTGTTCAACTGTGGCCGGGAAGTGGTACACAGTAGTGTTGGAGAAGTCTTCAGCTGCTCACCTTCCTTCTAGAAACATTTTAAAATCTTGGAGGATACTACTGATAGGCAGATGCTCATGAGGAGGGATGTGCAGGAAAGAGTGCCTCTGCTAAATCTTTCCTATTTGTCACAGGGAATAATTAATAAAGAAGCCCAATTTTCTGAGAAGCTGTGTCTATGAAAAAGTGTACCAAAGATTTTTTTTAACTGAGTTTAGGAAAATTGTCCACTAGGATCATCTTTGTTCTGCTTTATTTTTCTTTCTATTTGAATTGTTGAAGGCTTTTTCAATCACAAATTATTGGTGGACTCAATCAGACCTTTGCTTTTTACTTATTTTAAATGATTTGTAACAATTTGATTCAGAGAATTGTCCCTAAATCCAAATAGTTGTGATATTTCTCAGGCAACAGTATCCACAAAGTATTTTCACCTAAAACTTTTCTACATAACCATTTTCAATTTTCAAATTTATTCAGAATGGAAATTTTAAAATGTTCATGTCACAAAGTGAGGGGAATGGAAGTGGCCTACCCATTCTTTCTCAGACAACTTTAAGGTTGTCCTCCAACTTTTTGCAAGAAAGTACAAAGTAGTTTTCTTTTGTTTCTTGC
This sequence comes from Macaca fascicularis, assembly GCF_037993035.2. Classification (NCBI taxonomy): domain Eukaryota; kingdom Metazoa; phylum Chordata; class Mammalia; order Primates; family Cercopithecidae; genus Macaca; species Macaca fascicularis. The sequence continues at coordinate 77,399,236 of NC_088376.1, forward strand.
CTTATTGTGCTGTTTTACTCCTCTTCCTGGCTTAAGATTTTTTTCTATCCTTCTAAATCAAATTTTTGAGCAAGGAAAAAGGATAATGTTATAAACCCACCCAAAAATAATAATACTGGAAGTATCAGAAATCTAGAATTTAAAATTACTGCATGAAGCACTCTCTAATCTTCCTTTTTCCTAGATGGATATTAAAGCACAACTTTCTGTACTATCAAATGACTACTTTTATCTTACACACTAGGACATTTTGTTTTGCCCTACATATTGAATTTACCTGATAAGAATCCATCAGGCATATTCATGTCAGTTATTTTTTTCTGAACCTAAGAATAAGAATATTGATTCTATCCCCAACTGGGAAATAAATAAGGCAGTAAAATATCATGGAATTAGAAAAAATAATTAGAATCAGTAGATGTTTGATAAAGCTATCTAAGACCTCATTTTCTTCTTGATATCCTAAATTTATTTTTGAATTTTAGGAAGTGTGATTATAAATCCATAGGCCCAAATTCTAAAAAATGCATGAAAATTGTTATATCACTGCTTGCATTAGGATTTACTTTATAATGAATTTACTCTACAAATATTCATTAAAAATTAAGTGAGATTTTTACTTGCTAACATGGTTTGGATCTGTGTCCCCAACCAAATATCATGCTGAAATACAATTCCCAATGTTGGAGGTCGGACTTGATGGAAGATGATTGAATCGTGGCGATGGAGTTCTCATGAATGGCCTAGCACCATCCCCTCAGCGCTGTTCTCCTGATAGCGAAGGAGTGAGTTGTCACAGGATCTGGTTATTTTAAAAGTATATGGCATCCCCCCACTCCCTTCCTTCTGTTTAAGTCATGTGAAGTGTTGGTTCTCTTTTCGCCTTCTGTGTAATTGTAAGTTTACTAAGGCCTCACCAGAAGCTGAACAAATACTGCCATGTTTCCTATACAGCCTGTGGAACTGTGAGTCAATTAAGCTCTTTTTTTAAATATATAAATTACCCAGTTTCAGGCATTTCTTTACAGCAATGTGAGAACGGACTAATACATTTGCTATTATGTATTTTGAAATTGATTTTAATCATCAATCCCAGATGGCACTCAAAATTTTCATTCTTAATACTAATCTTTTTTCTTTGACATCAGTTTTGGTTTTCTGGGAGCACAAATAAAGCTTGCTGTTGCTTAACAGCTCCATGATTCCATAGGTCAGATTGCTAACATGCAAAGTAATGGATTTAATTTTGTTTTTTACTGATGACTAAATTGTCAACTGCAGCAGGTAAGATAAATCACATACCTATCATTTAGATACAACATGACATGAATAAAAATTGTGAGTTTTCTCATAGTTATATATATGTATAAGCATGATTGGCTTTTGGCAATATCTCCAAATATCCTAAATGAATAATTCTTATGATAAATTTATACTAAATTTAAGGTTATTTATTACTTAAATGCAGTGCTTCTCATTAGCTCTGGAAACGCTTATTTTTTCTTAAGAAATAACATATATTTAGCTTCTAATGGGCTGATTGTCAAAAGATGAACCAAAAGAAAAACTAGCTAATAGATATAAGAATCAATAACAAAGATAGTATCACCTTTAAATGAACCAATATTTTCTATATCAGTTAACAAATAAAATGTTCATATTTTAATTGATAGAGATTACAAATACAGTGTTTTGTTGAATCATTTACATGTGAATTTTCTGGGTCATTTTCTACTTAGCAAGTAATTGCCAAGATAGCATCTACCCAAGTATAGTTATCTTATGCTTTGAAACAGATATACATGTATTCATATTGAAATCTTCAGCTATTCATTTCCCCCATTCCCAAACAACGCATATTCATTCCCTTTTACCCATTTTTGTAATGCTTGACTCACTCTTCTGCCTTTCATTTTTCCATAGTTCCAGGGATAGATCATCTCTCACGTGGCTTACTGAGGTGCCTTGTCTCTATTGTGAGACAGTTATCCATGAGCTCTTCACATTTCTGCCCATCTTGTGAGCAGAAGTAAGGACTGCCTTTGTTCAAGACTGTATTTTCAAAGATATTTGTTTAGCCAACAGCCTTGGGATATACAGAGAGTGTGCCCCTCCAGATTAAGGAGCAGGCTTCTTTTTGGTCTAGTATAAAAATGATAATCTCTCTCTCTCTCTCTCTCTCTCTCTCTCTCTCTCTGGGGCAAAGGTCAAACATACTAACTGGTTCTTATAAAAGATTACTGCATGAAGCACTCTCTAATCTTCCTTTTTCCTATTTGGATATTAAACTCATTCACCTGTATGCTACTCTAATATTTAATTTACAACTCTCTCATGTAAATTCTAGCTTATATTATACCTCATTATAAATATACTTATTACTTCTAACTCATCTTAAATTCCTTACATTTAGAACTTAAATGTTTGAACTAAATTGAGATAGTCCATTCCTTATGAATTTTAAAATTCAGTGGTTTTAAGTATCAATGAGTGGAAGTGGTAGAAGAATTCCTTTTGGGGGTTACTGCCCTTGAATGAAATCAATAGTCATTTATCTTTCCAATTTATAACAACTAAAAGGTACTTGACCTGTGAGGAACATGGGGATGCAGATATCTCCTTGAGATCCTCATTTCAATTATTTAAAAAATATGCCCAGAAGTTACCTGTTGTTTATATATTTGTATTTTCCCTCTCTCTCTCTCTCTCTCTCTCTCTCTCGTTTTTGTTTTGTTTTGTTTTGTTTTAGGCTGACATTTGCTTTGCCATGCAGGCTGGAGGGCAGTGATGCTCTTATAATTCACTGCAGTCCTGAACTTACTCAAGCAATCCTCCCACCTCAGCCTTCTAAGGTGCCTCTCTACAGGCGTGCACCACCACACCCAGCTAACTTTAAAATTTTTGTAGAGGGAGGATTTTGCTGTTTTGTCCAGGCGGGTCTCAAACTCCTGGCCTAAAGCATTCCTTCCACTTCAGCCTTCCACAGTACTGAGATCACAGGCATTTGCCACTGCACCTGGCCAATCTTTAAATTTGAGGAACCTCTATTCTATTTTCCACAGTGGCTTCACAAATTGACATTCCTAGGAACAGTGTACAAGGTTTTTAATTAATCCACATCCTCACCAGCACTTGCTATCATTTTTTTTTTAATAGTAATCATCCTAACAAGTGTGAGGTGACATCTCATTCAATGGCTCTACAATGTCAGTCATGCAAAATAAATAATTTCTAGAGGTCTGCTGTACAAAATAGTGGCTGTATTTAACAAGTCACTATTGTATACGTCAAAATTCGTCAACAGAGGTTATCTCATGTTAAGTCTTCTTACCACTAAACAAAATAAAACAAAACAAAACAAAACTCAAAGGAGTGAGAGGAAAGTTCTGGAGGTAGCCCATATGTTGATTATCTTAATTATGGTGATCATTTTACGGATGTGTATTTCCAAACTGATCAAATTGTACATACTAAATATATTCAGTTTGTTGTATATCAGTTATTCTCAATAAAGCTATTTCAAAAGTTAAAACTCAAGATAAAAGGTATTTGTCCAAATGGTTGTTAGTCCATCACATAGATATAAGTGACTAGCAGGGGATACTTACTCCGATATATGAGCCTTTCCTACTTCCTTGGATCTGTGACTCTATCCTTGAAAAGGAAAGTGACATATACAAATGAATGGTAGAGATAAAAATAACAGCAACAAAAAACAATACTACCAATAACAACAAAAACCACCAAGACTTTTGGGATAGCCTCAGATACTGCTTAATTTCTATTCTCTTTGAATATTTGTTTTTGCTTTTATATAGTGTGTTGTTGGATTCTATTTGGAATAGATGTGTCATTGTTTTGTTTTATTTTCTGTCTCATTCTTTTTTCCCTTAAATTTATTTCCTATTGCTTCTTTCTGATTTAAATAACACAAAAAGTTCCCCTCAGGACCTGATATATAATATCAATAAAAAGAAAATTGTTTCTTTTGGAAAAAGAGGTAACAAATTCTGAAAATCTCACATCGTTCTTTGCTCTCCATGCCTTTAAAGCAATCCCCATGGCGTCTCAATTAAATCCTAGTCTCTGAGTTTATTTTTAGCTTTAAAATACCTATACAAATGTCAAATAAAGTCTTTTGGCTTCTCAATAAAATTTACTTTTTTCCTTTTTTACTATCATAATATATGAATTTTTTCTCAATCTTAGTAAATTTTTTTTTAAATTGCATTTGTTATCTAAATTGCCAAAACAAAAAATGTCTGAAACTACTTACTGATGTTCTGAATGCATCTCTGTGTTAGTAATATCTAACTCCCTGGTAATCAATCACAAACTATGTGACTCCAGAATAATCTATTTATCTCAAATCTCGAACACACTAATGTAGAAGTGGTTATTTAGGATCTGAAAAGGTAAATTGCCACGTAAGGACAAATTTAAAATGAATTTATTCTGAAACTGCCATTTTAAGGTAGTTTCTATAGTGCGAAAAATACAATGTTGCAGGATTCTAAGTGTTTTGGCCTTTTCCAGTTCTTAAAAATAGGCTTTAGATTTCCTTTTGACTTTTAGTAACTTGCCAAGTTGATTTTTTCCCTGAAAACTACAGAAAGGTTAAGAAAACTGTGGAGATCACTAAGGACGTTATATTGGTAAGGTGCTTAATTTTAAGAGCTGTTACTGAGAAAGTGATCTATTTAAGATGGTGCATATTCCTTAATTTATAAGAGTTATTGAGACTTTTTCAGTTATTTGAACATTCTTGCTGTTTTTGCAAAAATAAAAGTTTTATAAATTGGGTTTTAGACATTTCAAAACAAATCATTTCTTCATTTACCCTAAGGTTTTTCAATTTATGTATCACGGCAAACTCTAAGAGAGTTTAAATCTCATCACTCAAATATTGAAAACTGTGATCCAAAAATGATTTTTAATGTTACAGAAAAGCTCCAAAATGTGATCCAACTGATTCTCATAGTAGTGTGACAAGTGCATATGATCCAATATCTTTCAGTGTTATGAAAATTGATTGTATATTTTTCCTCTTGTCTCTCCAACACATCTAATGCCATTTCAGCTTTGCATATTGGAAATTTGTGCTAATTCTTCCTTTTTTATTTCTAATTGTAGATGGAAGAAATTAAAACTGGTTTTCTCTAACGGTTCCCAACCAATGGTCCTTTCCTCTTTCTGTCTTCCTTTCCTCAAATCTCAGGCATTAGAGAAAATATACCTTGTTATAATAACATTTACTGACCATATTTTAGTCACATCTTAAGCATTACTTTTCCAGAAATAATGCCAATACATTTTCAGAGCATAGTATGTTTGTTTGTTTGTTTGGTATTTTCATTTTGTACATTTGGTATGCTTGTCTTTTTTGGTACTTTAATTATGCAATGACCATTTTTTTCATGGTACATTTTAAAGTCCTTGAGGCCATGAGTATTTTTTTTTAATTGCAGCCCCAAGAAAAATGTGTAGAATACAGTAAGTGCTGAAAATTATTTGTTCATTCAGCAAATTGCTTATGGCTTTTTTCTTTTTTCTTTTTTCTTTTTTTTTGGACAGGACATGATCATCAGACTATTTTAGGGCTCCCTGTTTCTGCAGCTTCCGAAACATTTGATGTCTTATTTTTTTTTCCTTTACTTCTCTAAATGCTCGAACATACTCTCCTTTGTTGAGTTCATATGTTCTATGCAGACTAAGTCATAGCAATGACCATTGCCTTCCTTGTCTTTGTCTTTTCTTCTTTCTTTACACTTTATTCCTAGATGCCTCTTTCCTAATTTTACTTCAGTCACTATCCATAGGCCACAGATTATCAATACACATGCACAACTTCCTATATACTCATCTACATAGACGTTTGTAAGGAATTCAAACTCCCAAAGGTCGAAACTGATTTTACAATCTCTCTCCAAAATCTCCTAATCATGTACTGTACTTCAGTAAGTCATAGTGAGGCAGGAGAATCAGATCTGAAGGCAGGGAACCTAGTGCTGTTTCACGTTGACTTCCTAGAACTAAACTGAAAGGAAAACTCTAACTTTACACACGTAAGTAATAAATAGACCAGAGGCTACTCCCTTTGACCTTTTTTGTAAGGCAGATGGGAAATTGGTTGGTGGAAATTGGTTGTCCTCAACAAATCATACTGAGTACGGGTCCAGTCTTCATTTGTGAATTTGTAACTTCACTCCAGTCTCTGAATGGTTGCCGTCTGCAACCAATCAGACTAATTGTGCGATACCGTTTCAGTTACACAAGGTGAGTATGAAGTGGCCAATGGGAAACTTCTGGGGGTATTTGGACACAAGAAGATTCTGTATCAGGGTCGTTGAGCTGCTGCTCGGGCCCGCTACCAAACTGTGGAGTGTACTCTTGTTTTCAATAAATCCCTGCTTTGGTTCTTTTGTTGCTTAATTCTTTCTTTGTTTTGTCCAACTCTTTGTTCAAAACACCAAGAACCTGGACAAATTACAGTCACGACCCTCTAACGGTGACCATAGTTATATTTATTTAATTTTACAAACTGAAAAAAATACATGTATCGTGTCAATCTACAGTCCTTTTAATTTCATACTTAAATATTTTGAATATATGCATTTCTCTCTATTACTATTGAAGTCAGAAAAGAATGTACCATCATACCATCCTTGGAACAATGTCCTGACATATCCGTTATTACTGTAAATAGAATGGAGTTTAGAAGAGTGACCTGTATGCTGGAATTTTAGAGAGAAAAGTTTTTAGTAGTTTCAGATAAAAATATCTGGCAAGTGACATGTAACAAAAGAATAATCCAAACAATCAGTATATAAATGTTTATTGAAAAAAAAATGCTACTAAAAAGAAGACAGGGTTTTTTTTAGGGCACAAAATTAATAAAGTAAAGCAATTAAAAATAGCGATGGTAACTGAATGTTAATTGGAGCCAAATATACAAAGGATCCTTTGCCTCAGTCCCTAAGATGAGAAGGTAGGATACAAAATTATTATGAGAGTTTCATTATCCATACATTATTTGAGCTCAAAATGCTTAAATTGATCATATGCATTTTATTTATTTTTAAATATAGATAGTCCATATAGATAATTATAAAATTTAATATATCTGTAATAATAGTGTATTACTAATAAAATAGCATTCTAAACAAATTTTAGGAATATGAACAGTGGATTTGAGTACAAAGGTGGATGAAACATAGCAAAAAGTTGCCTTCCATAATTTAGACAGGAAACACTGAAGTCATTTTTTTTCAAAAGAATTCTAGGGAAGCTTGTATTGAGGAGATGCAGGGAGAAGAGGAAAAAATGAAACAGATTGTGTGATTATTTGGGGTTCTGTATTGGCAACATTTTGTCTTTATTTTACCTCATCCTTTCCCCAGCACTGTAGTCTTTCTTTTGATGTCTAAGTAAAAATCTCCTAGGAAACTGAGCAAACTATTTCCGGGTTACATGGAGTTCAGTGTGAATGTTCCAGAGTAAAACTCCCTGTTTTAAAGTTTTGGAGGACAAAAAACACTTTTTCGTTGGTCCTAACTTAGTCCTGAAGTGAAACAAATTAGTGAAAATAGCCTATGAACAGACATTAGGTTTCTAGCCAGTTACCAATTCAGAAGCTGTTGGGGGAAGACTCCAGTCTATATAACAGCAAAGGAAACTCTTGTTTGCTATGATTTGAAGCAGCCTATTGTTTCAATTTTAATTATACATATCCTCAAACAAGTATCAACAGAAACATAAAAGATATTTACTATATTGAAAAAAATAATAAAGAGAGAAATAACTAAGGAGACTACTTACTAAAGCTATTAATGCCTCTAGATATATTTTAAAGATGAAATCCATTAAAAAGAATAATCTAGAAGAAATAAGCAGAGTAGAATAATAACTATCTGATATTAGTAATAAATATCATTTATAATATAAAACACTAACTAGAATGGTTGGATGAGTTGTTTTAAGTCTAGAATACAGGAAACAAGAAAATGTATGAAAAAGTAAGAGAAAACTAAATGCACCTATCTAACGGTTCTGCATCAAAACAATACGAACAGATAACATGGGAAAAGGAGGTTAATATTGAAACTATTTAAAACATTAAAATTATTAAAACTTAAAGACATAGTTTTAAAATTCAAAAAGTATATTGTACAGGATGAATTAAGAAAAATAAAAATGAGGATAAAATAGAGAACTCTAAAAGTTTTCAAAAATAAATAAAATGGACTAAGATTTTTGTTAAAAGATGAGAGATCTACAAAAGAATGTCTACTACAAAAGAATGACAATCAGATTAGCATTAGCCATCTCATAAATCATTTTTAATTTAAAATTCCAAAACATAAATTTTCTCTCTAGTACACGCACTCACACACATACACACACACATACACAGAGTTATGTACCTTTGAAATGATTCCAGACACCTACTATGTGAGTGTTATCTGTTTTTCTGTGATAAGAACATGGAGTATAATCTCTCTCCCTAGAAGAATGTTACATCACACCTTATTAGACCACATGGGTGAGTTACTACCTCAACTACTAGACAGCAAAGCATACATAAACCCAAGATTTTGAAAGAGCTTAAGCTGTGGCAGGGCTAATCTTTATCAACTGATTCTTTGAAGACCTAGTGCTCAGGCTGCAGGAAGTCTACTGTCTTCCAATCTTTGAGCTATTCTCTGAAGCCTCACCCACCAACACTGGTGCTGCTCACTAGCATGGAGGGACCTTGCCTGTGACCTGGAATCTCCACTGTGTTTGTCAAGATGTCTCATCTGAGAATCCATTCTGGAAAGATGTGACTCAAATTGTATTTAGACTTCACACCCACAGACGCCTATTTTCGTTCTAATTAGCAACTGGACTTTAATAATTTGAACTCTACATGAAACTAGAGCTCACTAACTGTGTGACTGATTAATGTACCTAATGTATCCAGCATATTTTCTCTGAGATTTGGTATTGTTATTCTCCCCCTTTTGAGTACTGTGAAAAAAATATCCTTTATGGCAATAAATGATGTAATTCATGAAGTTATACTTTAATCATCTCATTTTAACTACACGGAACACATGCACATATGTATACAAACATGCACATTTACACATAGAGATGTATATATTTGGAGAATTGAAGATTCGTCAGGTTTTCTTCTTGTTCTCTCTTTCTGAAAAACTATGCAAATAAGCAAATGGAAGAAGAAGCCAAGACAAAGGTAAATATGAGATCTAGAAAACAGTAGACTAATACAGAATTAGAGTTTGGGAAAATGAAATGCCAAGAATAATTAAAATCTTAAAGCAAGACTTTTCTTTTAAATGTCTGATCCAGTTTGAAACACTAAGTAAGGTGTCCAAAGGAAGAAACATGTTGGTGAAAATAAGGATTGTATGCTTCAGTAAATGAAATTAATGATGTAGATAAATTAGGGATGTGACCAGGGCATGTTTTTTAACAACAAGATAAAAACAAGGAACAAAAAAAAAATTAAGAAAAATAAAAACTCAGAAACAAAACTTAGAAGTGCACGGAAGAATCAGGGCCAAATAAGAAAATGAAAATGTGATATGGTTTTGCGTAATTGACAGAATATAAAAGAGCCTAATCCATAAAGCTAGGAATATCCTCTTTTGCTTATAACCAGGATAATGACATTGGGGCTAGGAACAGCATTTACATAGTAATAATAATATAATTATTTTCATTTTTATCATTCTATAGGGAAAAATATAATTTATTATGACTACTGCAGGCATTTGTTAGCAGGGTAATGACAAAAGGAAAGCTATTATTGTCTATGAAAGCATTTTTATTTAAAGATGAAAATCACAAAGATTATGAACATATACACACACACAAACACACAAAGGCAACTACACAAAGCTAGGTAACATGCATATTTCCAGCTGGAGGTACAAGGTTCCATGCCTCTTGGAACCCGTAAGGGACCCCAGATGTCAATAATACCATATGGTCCCATCAAGTATTTTGAGAAGTTCTGCTTTGCCATCCTCGGATTTTCTTTTCCCATTCACCTGGACCTTTCTGACTCTTCTGTAGATTCTGAGCCTGTTTGCTTGAATGTCAGGTAGGTAATGCAAACCAAACTTGGCATGTTTGTGAATGCTTGAATTGAGAACAGGTGAATCTAAAATCATTTCCAAGTATCACTGACTTTATAGTAAAATCCATCTTGAAAACTGAAGACATCTGTTATTAATATTTTTAATAAAATGAAAGGTAAAATAGAATTAACTGTATTTGTGAAGTAGAAGTGGGAAATAGACTTGGGAAGGGAAGTTTATGATATTAACAACTACATATCATAGGAGGGAGTTAAGTGATAGTGTCTAAAGTTAAAACTGTAACATATAAAAATTGAAATATATTGGCCGGGCGCCGTGGCTCACGCCTGTAATCCCAGCATTTTGGGAGGCTGAGGCGGGCGGATCACGAGGTCAAGAGATCGAGATCATCCTGGCTAACACGGTGAAACCCCGTTTCTACTAAAAAATACAAATATATATATATATATATATATATATATATATATATATATATATCCGGGCGAGATGGCGGGGGCGAGGTGGCGGGTCGAGGTGGCGGGCGCCTGTGGTCCCACCTACTTGGGAGGCTGAGGCAGGAGAATGGTGTGAACCCGGGAAGCGGAGCTTGCATTGAGCCCAGATCGCAGCACTGCACCCCAGCCTGGGTGATATAAGGAGACTCCGTCTCAAAAAATAAATACATAAATAAATAAATTGAAATATATTATGAACTGTTGAAAAGAGTTAAAATGATAGGACAATGTGACTACCACAAACATGCAGAGAGAAATGGAAGGAGGAGTGTAAGAGAGAAATATTGCATCTGTGCTATTCTTATTGTTACATTAGTAAATCATGCCTGTATTTAACACATTTATAAAGAGATATTCATAAACACATAATTTAGAGTGATGCAAGGATAATCATGAGCCATGGGAAAATAAATTTAGTAATAGACCGGGTAGATCTCTAAGTTTAAGTCCTTCTGGGTGGATTTTTGTTACCACTTGTATCATTTAGTTAAATTTTTCAACAATGTTGAGTAACAAACACCCACTGATACCCTCAGTGGTACAAAAACAATAAACACTTATTTCTTGCAAACATAGCTGCAGTTTAGTGAGTATGACTCTACTTTGGGTTTAGAAGCTACTTATTTTCTGGGGTTCATTTGTTTTCTTCTAGAGGCCAAATATAAGAGTGAGCCACTAACCATGTGGCAGAAGCTCAAAGGAGCAATGTTAATCATATAAGCACAGATCAATCAGCTGCAAATATCGTGTCCAATAACATTCCATTGGTCCAGTTGAGAAAAAGGTCCTAGCCCATGTCAAGAGGCTGGGAAATGTATTCTGCTATGAGACCTTGGCAAGGCTGTGACATGTGCTTCATATCTAGGCAAGTGAAGAAAGAGGACTAATAATTTAATTTACCACACATGTCTAGACATTACTTTGATATAAAATAATGCTTTTTAAATCTTAAGTAAGTGTCAACAAACACGTCTTCTGTTCCTTATCTGATGTTTATTTGGTGCTTTCCTGTTTTCATCCAAATAAAAACTCCAGAATAATTAATATATCCTGAAAGACATTTTATAATGTGGTTTGTGTATGTCCAGTCTCATTTGGAAGACAACTCTGTTCACTGCTCCTATCAGACTTCTCTTTAGTCTTTGTATACTTTATGTACTGTCTCAAGCTACATGTATGCTCTTCATTCTGCCTGTAATGCTACCTACATGTGCTTTACGCAGCTAATTTTAACCATTCTTTAAGTACGGCTTGGCTTTACATTAATGGCTTGCTGTGGTTGTTATTTGATTTAATTTTACTTTACATTTCTCACAAGAAACAATCAGCTATCGTGAAATTATATGTACAATCACATTTATTCCCGGGTCAACTATTTGGCACATAAGAAAATAAATTTTCCTGGGCAACACAACATCATTAGGATCAAGTACATGACCTGGCACATACTTATTGAATGAATAGTCTATTAGATTTTCAGCATAAAAGAGGTATCCATTCCTACCTGGGCAAGTCCCATGTAAAAGGATGTTTTTAAATAATTTCCTTACAGATGTTTTATTTAAGCAGGCAGTACAATCTATTAAGGCATAATATCCGTTGTTTATATTTACTTTAATTCATATTTTAAGTTCATATATTAGCCGAAAGTTTATTAAATGTGTTTTTGTGTTTCTGTAGGTAAGTTTAAATTTGAACTTAAATTTTGCCTTGGACAACCAGCTATCACCACATTCAGTAGCCTTTTCACCTCTAATTTGGAGTTTCACACTGGAGTACAATGCCCAGGCTGGAATACAATGTTGCAATCTTGGCTCACTGAAACTTTCACCTCCTGGGTTCAAGCGATTCTCCTGCCTCAGCCTCCCAAGTAGCTGGGATTAGAGACATGTGACCCCACACCCAGCTAATTTTGTATTTTTAGTAGAGATGGGATTTCACCATGTTGGTCAGACTGGTCCCTAACTCCTGACCTCAGGTGATCCACCCGCCTCAGCCTCCCAAAGTACTGGGATTACAGATGTGAGCCACCGTGCCTAGCCCGGATCTTCTATTTTTACTACATAAATGAATGTGTCATTTTGAGTGTCCATGAGTAGCTCATCTGGTTTCAGGGTCTTCAGCTAAAGTTTTGTTTGTAAAATTGTACTAGCTCATTGATTATGCAAAGGATACAAGGGGTTAGCTTTTTCTCTTGCACTTGGAATTATTATTTCATCTTTCTCTTATGTTACTTTATTTATAGCGCCTAAATAAATTAACTTCTGTCTCTCATACTTTTTGTTTTGGGTAAATGATTTGGTTTAGAAAAGGACAATAGTATGATGTGTTAGGATTAGGGCTGGCTTTGGTCCAGGTGGTCAATTTAAGTGAAATCTTCCCATTGTAAACTGGATGCTTTAAGTTAAGCTACACTGTGATTATTCCAAAGACACTTTCCAGTATGCTTTCTTTGTTAGGACTTACCTCCTCTTAGATAAGTTTTTGTTGTTTATTTATTTATTTGAGAGAGAGTCTTGTTGTATTCCCTAGGCTGGAGTGCAGTGGTGTGATTTCGACTCAATGTAAACTCCACCTCTGAAGCTAAAGCGATCCTCCCACCTAGACCTCCCAAGTAGCTGGAATTATAGGTGTGTGCCACTATGTTCAGCTACTTTTTTTTTTTTTTTTTTTTTGGAGAGACAGGGTTGCCCCGTGTTGCCCAGGCTGGTCTCAAACTCCTGCTCTCAAGTGATCCTTTTGACTTGGCCTCCCAAAATGCTGGGATTACAGACGTGAGCCACTGCACCCAGCCAGTTTTTGTTCATTACAAATTTGATATTAATAGGGATCTGAGGAGGGTGATGGGCAGTGTGTGTATGCTTCATGGTCCTATTCAATCAATCTGTTCTTGACTTACTATTAAATTGTCCTTTTGTCATTATATTTCATAAAGGCTGTTGTGGGTGTTCTAAGCTTAGAAAATGTAGTCCACTTCTTTCCATGTCATAGACTACACTTTGACCTAATGTTTTTATGCAGCTACTTGCGCTTACTTTGAGACCTTTTTAGGGTTTGCTGAAGATGGTGGTGTATAGGCTGAGTTGCCAAGAGATAGTGGGATATGTCAGGGTTTAACGATTATAGAACAGGTTCCTTTAGAGGAGTATAAAGCATGGCCATGTCCTTTGAGTTTTAAGCTCTTGCTTGTAATACTCTGGTGAATAATTTTGTTTGTTAAATTATTTAAGTTTACAGCTAAGCATAGTGGGGTATCAAAACCCAGATTGGGCCTTAGCCATCCTATTCAGAGGGCATTAACCTCACTTTCGTAGTTTATTTTTATTTTAGCTGGCACTTTCTCCAGCTTAAAGTTTAGCTTTATTATGGGAATTAACTTAAAAGCACTTTACACTGCTTTTTATTAGTTCAGGTTAATCGTATGACCCTGGTTGCTGGGTGAAATTTTCCAACCCAAGTACTTTAACTGAGTCAACCTTTTGTTTATTGCTTAATTTTTATTACTGCTGTTTCCCATGGCAGGGTGGGTGGGGGTGGTTGAGCAAGCTGTTATGAGCTGCTGTTGTATGCCTGATCCTTGATCCTCTTAATATTCTGTTTATCTAGAGGTTATTCTTATTGGAATAGGGATGCTTGCATGCATAATCTTACTGAAAACAAATAAAGTCCAGGAGCAAGCCTTTGTGTTTATGGAGCTATAAGAACTCATCTAGACATTTTCAGTGCCTAGTTTTAACATATTTAACTACATCAACACAGATCTAGAGAATTCCACTTGGTTAAAAAATGATAAGCTAAAGTGCCATGCTTGTATTGAGGCAATATTTAATAACTTATAAATAAAAAGATGGATTTTTAGCCCAGAAAACTTGGCTTTTATTAAAAAATTATGTTTTTGACATTGCTTTAATGGAGAGTTTGGATAAAATTTGGTTCTAGTGAGGTTATAATTGAATTTGAGGTGTGTGTCCTGGCTATAATTGATGATATAAAGATTCTTGTTTTGTGTTTGGTAAGAATAAAAGCTCATTTAACTGCATTAACTTTGATAATGATTCTGTGGAAGTTGTGAGAGTTCATTGATTTTTGAAATATGTTACTGTATGTAGACTGTTAATAAAATAGTGTTGATGTACTGAAATATGAATTGTATCCAAAGTATTGATAATTGTATATAGAGTGTTCCTGTTTATATGTAACTATTATCCTGACAAATTACATACAATAAATACATCTGTATGCTGTTTTATTCTGTCTTCAAAAGATTCCATACTCGACCTGCTCACATATTTCATAACATATTCTGAAATTACAATCATGCTACATACAAAATACCTTTTTTTCTTTTTTTTTTTTACTTTAATGATTATCATAAAACTAAGCCTGGAATTGAACCATTACTATTCATTTTAATATTCATTTAACTAAGATTAATGAGAACTTACGTGGAAGCTTTGATAAGCATGGAACAAAGTTCCTGCTCACAAAGAACTCTTATTCTTTCTTTCCCATTAAATATATACTTAATATATATACAATTATATTATATATAATTTTGTGTACACACAGTAACATAAGTCATCTGTTAATCATTTTCACATCTAATCATTATGAGAAAAAATAAAACATGTTTAGAACACTGAGAATGGTTTTGATAGCTACAACTGGATAGGTCTTAGTGAAGAAAAAAATGTTCAAGTGAATATATTAACAAAGGGAGGAAACTACATGAAAAACTGGGGGAACATCATCAGTAAAAATGATGGTGAACCTACATTATGAGAAACATAAGAACCCTTGTGAATTGAACCAAGATATTCACTAAAACAAATTATTAAAATTTGATTCAACATGATCAAAAGCATTAATATGTTATTATATATATCCCAGTGTTACTGAGTAAAACAATTGATTCTGTCTTATCTAGGATTTTTAAATGACTCAAAATCCTTGAAGTGTTACTCACTGATAAATAAAACATCTGCCATCACTATCTCCTGTCTTATTTGTCAAGCAATAAAAAAGAGAATAATTTTTGAAAGCTACTTGAAGTTATTTAGAACTAATTAACGTTTTGGAAAAAAAAATCTGTCTTTGTTTAAACTAAACCATTAGAGTATTAGGTACTTGAATTTGAGAAAACATGAAGACAATACCTATGAAAGTCTAAACCAGCAGCCTTATTCCAGCTGCTATTATCCCCTGACATTCTTTCACTGACTGTACAATTATACGTTTTTTATCATCACAATATCTGCGTGTACTTACAAAGATGGTTCAGTCATTTGTTTGCTGATTCACGTCACATTTTTTTATATTTAATTGTTTTTTTTTAACCTTTGTGTGAGAGATTAACTGTGCCACTGACCAGTTCAGTGCATACATAGGCACATTTTAAATAAAGACAATGGATATTCAAGACTGAAAAGGGAGTATAAAAAGGAAAAGTGAGTATTTATAAGAAAAGTATTGTAAAAAGAACAGAAGTAAAAATTGACTACCTCCTCATACATTCAATGTAAATGAATATAAAGACCCTATTTGGAGAAGAAACACTCCTATAAGAATTTGCCAGATTTAAAGTGTGAATGAAATGGAACAGGAAGCTAATAACAAAAAATAAAGAAACAGGAAAATAAGCAGATAAGCAGGTAATAGCAGTATCTTAAATATAGACCATACAGTGCTTCTAGTTTAGGATGAAGGACATAATGTGTTCATTCACACTTACAAAAGTGCAATGAAAAAGGTAAAATTTGATAACATAAAAAAATAGAAAGGGTCCATCAATGAGTTAGATAGTTTAAAAACATTTTGTAAGATGAAAGACACATAGAATGTCATGGGTAATCTCTTGAGACAGTAAGGATTCAAAATCTATATGAACTGGAGGAGCAAATTTGTTCTGCAAAATCTTCAAAAGCCTAGCGACTCAGAAACCATCAAGTCTGACAGATGGAAGGTGTGAGATTTACATCTGTAATCATAATTAAAGATCAATAAATTAAACCTCTCTCTACAAAACACACACACACAGACACACATACACACACATAAAAACATGCATACACACACCCCGCAAGATTAATGCCAAGCAACTCATTGACGTTCATTGCTACAAAAGTAGAATAAAAATAATCTAAGAAGAAATTGTGTGAGTAATGTAGTTATTAGTAACTCAGGGAAATTTCCTAACTTCCCAATTTACCTACTTATGGGCCCCAAGCTTAACATTTATTTCCTCAGTTTACAGAAAATCATATCAGATTCTGCAGTGCAAATAGTTTTACCAATTAAATTGTTAATTATAAGATACTGAAGAATCACAAGGCACCGGAGAAAAGCTGCAACATGAAGGGGAAAAGCAAAATGAACATGTTAGAAAAATTATTCCTTAGAAAACAAATTATTCAGCAAATGTGGGGGGGGGTAATTAAACAAATGCAAACAGTTGTCATTATTTTCTCAGATTTTTTGTTTGTTCTCATATTGTATCCATTAAAGAAGCTTTTGTGAAAAGGACAAAAAATAGTCCTAGAAAAAATTTTTAAATGACTGTTGAGAATATCTACAAAAAAACTTAGAGGAATAAAGCAATGAAATACAAAATATATTGAATAGGAGTGGTGAGAGTAGACGTTTTCGTCTTATTCTGGTTCTTGGGGCAATAATTCCAACTTTTACCTGTTCAGAAGGATGTTCACTATGGGCTTCTCATTGATGGCTCTTACTATTATGGGGCATGCTCCTTTGATGCCTAGTCTCCTGAGGGTTTTTAACATGAGGGGATGTTAAATTTTTATCAAAAGGCTTTTCTATGTCCATTGAGATATTAGCATTTTTGGCTTTTAGTTCCATTTATGTGATAAATCACGTTTATTGATTTGCATATGTTGAACAAAACTTGCATCCAAGGAAGAAAGCCTACTTGATTGTTGTGGATTTGCTTTTGGATGTGATGTTGCATATGATTTGCTAGAATTTTGTTGAGAAATTTTACGTCTGTAAAATTCATCAGGAATATTGGCCTTAAGTTTATTTTTCCATTGTCTTCCAGATTTTGGTATCAGAATGATGCTGTACTTACAGAATGAATTATGGAGGAGTCCTTCCTCTTTTATTGTTTTGGAGTATTTGCAATGTTATTGGTACCTCTTTATATGTGTGGTAATATTTGGCTGTAAATTCATTTGGTTCAGGACTTTTTCTAGTAGTTATTTTTTTTAATCACTAATTTTTGAACTAATTATTGGTATGTTTACAATTTTAATTTCTTCCTAGTTCAATCTCAGGATATTGTATGTTTCCAGGAATGTATCCATGAGTTCTAAATTTTCTAGATTGTGTGCATAGCAGTGTTCTTAATAATCTCTAAGGGTTTTATGCATTACTGAGAGGTCAGTAGTAATGTCACATTCGTCATTTCTGATTGTATTTATTTGGATCCTCTCTCATTTATTTTTGTTACTAACCTACCTAATTGTCTATCAATTTTATTTTTTTCTTTCAATAAATCAACTTTTAGTTTTGTTGATCTTTTTAGTATGAATTTTCATGTCTCAATTTCATTCAGTTTGGCTTTGATTTTGGTTGTTTCCTTTCTTCCACTAGCTTTGGGGTTAATTTTATATTGTTCTTCTAGTTTCACTAGGTGTGATGTTAGGTTTTTAATTTGAGATCGTTCTAACTTCTTGATGTAGGCATTCAGCATTATAAAAACTTTTCTCTTAACACTGCTTTAACTGTGACCCAGAGATTTTGGTATGTTGTATCCCTGTTTTTATTAGTCTCAAAAAATTCATTTTTTTCTGCCTTAATTTTATTGTTTAGCCAAAAGTCATTCAGGAAAAGATTGTTTAATTTTTATGTAATTGTACAATTTTGGGGGAAAAACCCCTTTTTTTATAATCTCAAAATAAATAAACAAATAAATAAAGACTACCTTTATAATAGAAACATTTTACCATGTTACTTAATGTAGAAACATGGCTTAATAAACATTGATTAAAATAACTGAATGTCTGAAAAATAGAGCTCTACAGTTATAAGAAATGATTACATATATGTAAAATACTTCTGATGAAATAATAGTACTGCCTTATGTCTAGAAAACAATCTCCAGTTTTGTTGTTACTTATTATATTTGTGTAACTTCATTAGTCCTATAACTTCAAATTCTAGTTACAACAAAATCACCATTGCAGTCTTGCTTTGCAAAATGTTGTTTGGCAAACGTAACTGTTCATTTGTCTTTCTGGTTTTCTTTCTCTAGATTTTATTTTTATGGGATTTGAATAAACACGTAAAAGTTTTAAAAATTAAAAAAGATAGGCCGTGTGCGGTGGTACACGCCTGTAATTTCAGCACTTTGGGAGGCCAAGGCAGGCGATCACGAAGTTAGGAGATCAACACCATCCTGGCTAACACGGTGAAATCCCGTCTCTACTAAAAATACCAAAAAAAAAAAAAAAAAAAAAAAAAGAAAGAAAGAAAGAAAGAAAGAAAAAAGAAAAATATAATTAGCCGGGCAAGGGGCGGGTGCCTGTAGTCCCAACTACTCGGGAGACTGAGGCAGGAGAATGGCGTGAACCCGAGAGGCGGAGCTTGCAGTGAGCCGAGATCGCGCCACTGCACTCCAGCCTGGGCGACAGAGCGAGACTCCGTCTCAAAAAAAAAAAAAAAAAAAAAAATTAAAAATAAATATTCAAAGATAAGATATAAAGGATCAATTAAAACAATTGAGAAGGTCCAATTCCTTACAGATATGAGTAAATAAAACAACAGCTATCAAAGAACAACAGTAACAAAGGAGAATTGCTTCAAAGTGAAAAATCTGAATCGTAGATGAAAAGGGCCACTGTGCACCAATTACAATGAAGGAATACCACTCAATACTATACATTCTTGTAACATGTAATATTATAATTGATGAAATAATCATCAAAAACCCAGAAACATATAAAACTAATTATCCATTAAAAGATCTATCAGTTATACTAGTTAGAAGAACACAATGAAGTAATTACTTAATATTTTGGGGTAAACAAAAACAAAAACAAAATCTTCTGATTTCTATCCCAGAATTACATATGAAGTGAAATAACAATGTTTGAACATGATTTATAGGTGATTTATGACAGAAAAAAATTTAAAATATTATTTTTTACTTGCCAATTTTGAAAATTTAACTAAGAAACTTTCGGGAAAACAAAAGTATATTAAATGAAAGCAAGACATAGGATCTAAGAATTAAATGACTCTGATTTAGGAGGAAAATGAAGGAAAATTTAAGTGAAACAGTAGGGTTAGAATTTCATATACTTGATCCTCTCCCGAAATTATAGAAAATATCATTTTTTTAAAAAAAAATTGAATCTCAGCATGACTAAGCAAGGATATGACATATTACTGGAATCTTCAAATAAAATGAGTAAATATTCAATTAAATAAGTATATGTGACAGGCTGTCTAGTAAGATCATTTTCATTTCCATATCAATGTAACAACCACTGAAAACATTGAAATGTGAACCAATCTTTAAAAATACGCTTAATTATAGTTACAGAATTTGAAGGAAATGATATTAATCATAACAAGAGAAAAATAGCATACAGAATACCTAAGTTAGGAGTAAAAAAAGTGAGTTTTGCTGAAATAGATTGAAGAGACTGAAGTGTTTATTTTTCAAAGTAGAGACAGGAGAAAGTATCTGGGGTTGAAGAAACAGTAAGTAACAAAACTGTAAAAATTCAAAAGGTTAAAAACAGAGGTATAAAATAATATTTTAGCTTTGTAGTAAGAGAAGCACGGGAAGCACATAAATAGTATACATCAATATACTATGAGAAAGTCAATAAAATAAGTTACAAAAAATAAGGGAGAATGGTATTATAAACATATTTTAGGTATATGTAAAATGTGTAGTTAAAA
Source organism: Macaca fascicularis (assembly GCF_037993035.2). NCBI lineage: Eukaryota > Metazoa > Chordata > Mammalia > Primates > Cercopithecidae > Macaca > Macaca fascicularis. The sequence continues at coordinate 77,419,769 of NC_088376.1, forward strand.
GAATTTAAGAAAGATGAGAACTTCTCTTTTTTTTCTAGTTCTTATCCATGTATTACTTTGCTCAATTTTAAATGGATTAAAAATACATTAAAATTCTCCTTGAAGAGGTCCTTTACATCCCTAGTAAGTTGGATTCCTAGGTATTTCATTCTCTTTGAAGCAACTGTGAATGGAAGTTCATTCATGATTTGGCTCTCTGTTTGTCTGTTACTGGTGTATAAGAATGCTTGTGATTTTTGCACATTAATTTTGTATCCTGAGACTTTGCTGAAGTTGCTTATCAGCTTAAGGAGATTTTGGGCTGAGACAATGGGGTTTTCTAAATATACAATCATGTCATCTGCAAAGAGGGACAATTTGACTTCTTCTTTTCCTAACTGAATACCCTTGATTTCTTTCTCTTGCCTGATTGCCCTAGCCAGAACTTCCAACACTATGTTGAATAGGAGTGGTGAGAGAGGGCATCCCTGTCTTGTGCCAGTTTTCAAGGGAATTTTTCCAGTTTTTGCCCATTCAGTATGATATTGGCTGTGGGTTTGTCATAAATAGCTCTTATTATTTTGAGATACATTCCATCAATACCAAATTTATTGAGAGTTTTTAGCATGAAGGGCTGTTGAATTTTGTCCAAGGCCTTTTCTGCATCTATTGAGATAATCATGTGGTTTTTGTCTTTGGTTCTGTTAATATGCTGGATTACATTTATTGATTTGCATATGTTGAACCAGCCTTGCATCCCAGGGATGAAGCCCACTTGATCATGGTGGATAAGATTTTTGATGTGCTGCTGGATCGGGTTTGCCAGTATTTTATTGAGGATTTTTGCATCGATGTTCATCAGGGATATTGGTCTAAAATTCTCCTTTTTTGTTGTGTCTCTGCCAGGCTTTGGTATCAGGATGATGTTGGCCTCATAAAATGAGTTAGGGAGGATTCCCTCTTTTTCTATTGATTGGAATAGTTTCAGAAGGAATGGTACCAGCTCCTCCTTGTACCTCTGGTAGAATTCAGCTGTGAATCCATCTGGTCCTGGACTTTTTTTTCGTTGGTAGGCTATTAATTATTGTCTCAATTTCAGAGCCTGCTATTGGTCTATTCAGGAATTCCGCTTCTTCCTGGTTTAGTCTTGGGAGAGTCCACTGCTCAGTGAAATAAAAGAGGACACAAACAAATGGAAGAACATACCATGCTCATGGATAGGAAGAATCAATATCGTGAAAATGGCCATACTGCCCAAGGTAATTTATTGATTCAATGCCATCCTCATCAAGCTACCAATGACTTTCTTCACAGAATTGGAAAAAACTGCTTTAAAGTTCGTATGGAACCAAAAAAGTGCCCACATTGCCAAGACAATCCTAAGTCAAAAGAACAAAGCTGGAGGCATCACGCTACCTGACTTCAAACTATACCAAAACAGCATGGTACTGGTACCAAAACAGAGATATAGACCAATGGAACAGAACAGAGTCCTCAGAAATAATACCACACATCTACAGCCATCTGATCTTTGACAAACCTCAGAAAAACAAGAAATGGGAAAAGGATTCCCTATTTAATAAATGGTGCTGGGAAAATTGGCTAGCCATAAGTAGAAAGCTGAAACTGGATCCTTTCCTTACTCCTTATATGAAAATTAATTCAAGATGGATCAGAAACTTAAATGTTAGAGATAATACCATAAAAACTCTAGAAGAAAATCTAGGTAATACCATTCAGGACATAGGCATGGGCAAAGACTTCATGTCTAAAACACCAAAAGCAACGGCAGCAAAAGCCAAAATTGACAAATGGGATCTCATTAAACTAAAGAGCTTCTGCACAGCAAAAGAAACTACCATCAGAGTGAACAGGCAACCTACAGAATGGGAGAAAATTTTTGCAATCTACTCACCTGACAAAGGGCTAATATCTAGAAGCTACAAAGAACTCAAACAAATTTACAAGAAAAAAACAAACAGCCCCATCAAAAAGTGGGCAAAGGATATGAACAGACATTTCTCAAAAGAAGACATGCATACAGCCAACAGACACATGAAAAAATGCTCATCATCACTGGCCATCAGAGAAATGCAAATCAAAACCACAATGAGATACCATCTCACACCAGTTAGAATGGCAATCATTAAAAAGTCAGGAAACAACAGGTGCTGGAGAGGATGTGGAGAAATAGGAATACTTTTACACTGTTGGTGGGATTGTAAACTAGTTCAACCATTATGGAAAATAGTATGGCGATTCCTCAAGGATCTAGAACTAGAAGTACCATATGACCCAGCCATCCCATTACTGGGTATATACCCAAAGGATTCTAAATCATGCTGCTATAAAGACACATGCACACGTATGTTTATTGTGGCACTATTCACAATAACAAAGACTTGGAATCAACCCAAATGTCCATCAGTGACAGACTGGATTAAGAAAATGTGGCACATATACACCATGGAATACTATGCAGCCATCAAAAATGATGAGTTTGTGTCCTTTGTAGGGACATGGATGCAGCTGGAAACCATCATTCTCAGCAAACTATGGCAAGAACAGAAAACCAAACACCACATGTTCTCACTCATAGGTGGGAACTGAACAATGAGATCACTTGGACTCGGGAAGGGGAACATCACAAACCGGGGCCTATTATGGGAAGGGGGGAGGGAGGAGGGATTACACTGGGAGTTATACCTGATGTAAATGACGAGTTGATGGGTGCTGACGAGTTGATGGGTGCAGCACAGCAACATGGCACATGTATACATATGTAACAAACCTGCACGTTATGCACATGTACCCTAGAACTTAAAGTATAATAAAAAAAAAAAAAAAGGAAAAGCTACAAAAAAAATACATTAAAAATGCTTCGGGAAATATTTAATGTAGCTGGGAAATTCAAATTCAGTTGTTACAGGAATAAATAAATTTTCCTGTATCTAGAATTTTCCATTTATTCTTTGTTCTTAAACTTTAACATGTGGCCTCAGTAGGGCTAATATTAAATATCATGTTAAGAAAACTTTGGCTGAATTGCATTAATGACATGAGATACATGTTTGTCAGCTTCGTTGCTACCAAATGATTGGCTACCGTGGGACTCAAGCTCTTGAAGATATCTTACCCTGGATAACCTTTTGTGTATCCTTGAATAATTGATACATGAAATAACAGGGAAACGTATTAGAAAAAAAAAAAAATCACAATGCAATTGGATATGGCGGTAAACAATGAGCAATAAGGAAGCTGACCTGAAAAAAACATTTTACTTTAAGAAAAATTTTCCTATAAGTGAATCAGGATTTGAAAAATTATCAAATATACTTTAAAATGTTGTTATATTTACTTATTTTTCTGAGTTCTCTGCCAAAACTGGTATCTGCATATTATGAATTTCAATTTGTTATGAAAATTATAAAGCTCGCTATATTTCAATATTAAAGTACTTAGTTTTAGAAAATAAAATACTTTCCGCAGCCTTCAGAAACAATTACTTTTCATGAGTCGACAGAGTTTTTGATTGAGTCTGTCAGAAAAACTTGTAAAGTTCTCTTGCTGTAATAAATGGGATACTCAGATTCTAATTTCCATAAAAATAGATTTTAGAAAATAACAATTCTGGGATTTATTGGATTTTCTAGCAAAGCTTTGTAATTATCTCATACATCAACCAAAAGCAGTGCTTATTACAAGTGCCAGTTTTAATCATTTGCTGATTTTGTTGATGTTTAAAGCTGTATTTCCAGTTTACCTTTAAATGACGAGACTTTAAATTTCTTGTTAGAAATCTTTATAAACATTGTATAGAAAATGTAGTGATTTTGTATAAGAATTTATGCGATTGCATACAAGGTTAATTAATTATTTTTTTTTCTTTTGATCGTGGAATGGCACTAGATAGCGTACTCTTGAGATGTGAAATTCAGAATGTTTTCTTTCCTTTTTTGCTTCACATCCTTTGATATTTCTGGCTCTACACTTGACTGCTCCCCAAATTATCTGAAGTGAAACTTGAAATGCAGTTCTTACTGTAGCAATGAGAAAGTTAGAACTAGGGAGAACGGTAGGATGAGTTCTTGAACATAATAAAGTATTTAATACAGTAATTAATAAAAATGGGCCCAAGAATAAACTTTCATCCACCCCTTTTCTCACTTTTGAGAATCCAAACCTATTATAAACTTCCATATAATTATTCTGCATGTTTTCTAAATTCAGGTCTGATGTGCTCTATTCCAATGACATGTAAACTTACGAAATTTGAAAATTAAATAGAAAAATATATGCACAATTCGTCTTACCTTTGATGGGTATAGTGATCTCTTTGTGATATATTTCAAAATTGTATTCATTTTCTCAAAGGCATATTGTAGAATTCTGGGTGGGTTAATAAGAAATAGAAAATAAATGTTAATGAAAAACTAGTAAAATTATTTCCCCCATAAGTTATTTAAATAAAATAGGGTTTCTAAGCCATATTTGAGTTATGGTAGTTGTAAGCATTATTTTCAGAGGTTTTGACAGCAAAATGTCAGGTAAAATATTGCTGATACATATTTTCATTCTTTGTCTCTCTCTTGCAGATTCACAACAAATAATAGTTAAAGGATCTGTAATACTTTGTAATAAAAACTATGTACATTTTAGTGTCAATAATTTAAAAAACAAAAACAAGATTTACATACTTTAGAATTGACTCTTTAAAAATTACCTATTTACACTAATTTGAATAATTTTTCTTAGCATTAATTATCACAAAGTAGGAAGTATAGTGAGTGAGTGTAAACACCTGTTGGACTTCATTTCCTCTTTCATCAAAGGTCTGTTGGCAACATAAATTGTAAGATTTAGTAACATAATACATAGCAAAAATTTCGAGTCCATACAAGCTATTCTTAGTCTATGGCTCTTGATGCAGTGTAACTTGTACCAGATATATTTTTACAACTTGGTGAATAACTCTTGGCAAATAAACTAACTTATTATCAATTCCTAATGCCCACCATCTGCCTTGTTCATTAAGAACTGTGTAGTTTATATGCAGTCTTACAATGTAACTAAATGATCATCAGTTATCTCTGGTGTCCCAGATCAGAAATTTTCTTACTTTTAAAACTGAGTATTTTGAAATATTCTTAAACATTTTACTTACTTTTAAGCTTAACAATCCTCAATCTAGGATAATTATAATCCTTGGTCTTCCATTTCTTTTTCATTTCCTTTTCTTCTTACCTTTCTATTAACTCCTACCCATCAAAAAGCAAATTACACATCACGTTATTTCATGGGACCATATATTCAACATTCTAAACATGCATATGAAATAGGGTGACGGTTATTTACAATTCCAAGTTCAGGTGCTTTACTACTTTTTCATATTACACAGACCAACTCTGAATTTCATATTACACAGACCAACCCTAGATGGATTTTACAGTGTATAGGTATTCAACTCTACATTGACTAGTTTTCCGACAGGTTAATAACATGATTCCCTGCAATTTATTTTAAATTAGATATTCAAAAAGTATACATTAAGGGAAAACACTTTGTGGTTAATGTGTAAGTCTAAAAAAAAAGTAAAATTTGATTGCTCTTAGATGTCAAAATAACTTGACATTGTATTTTTCTGGATTGAGATGCTTATAAAGGATGGAAAGATACCCCCAGTAGATTTGTAAAAGTATATGAGTTTAAAAATTAAGAATATATATTTACTTGTTATATCCTTTGAATATCACAATAAAAAGGGTACCCTTTCACTAAGTGTTTATAGATTACTGCATAGAGGCAGGCACCCTGATCTGCACCTTGATTAGAGAATTTTATAGAAACAGGATTCATATAAAAAAAGATTTAAAATATTTAGAAAACCTCATAGGTCATTATCTAGCAGCTTTTAGCGTGTGATTGATTGCTTTTTGAAACGCATTAGAACCCCTTGAGCAGAAGCAGTGTTAAAAGCTTAAGTCTAGACATGAGATCATTATACTTCAATATCATATTCTATGGGGGAAAAGTGATATACTGGTAATTAAAACATAGGTACATATGGATAGAAATTTCCACTGAAAACGTACTATTCTTACTTGAAGTTATCATGATTCCTGAATCCAAAGATTCATGTCTTTAGATCAACCTGGAAAATCATGCACTTTTATATCTTCAAGTAATCATTAGCCTCAATCCACTCTATTCATTATTTATAGACTCCTGTAAATTTATATTGACCCCTCTTACAGCTTGAAGCTGATTTATGTTTTCTCACCTCCAGGATCAACATGAATAAACTATTTTGTCTCCTTTCGTGGGAGTCAGCTAGATTATGCCTTTGCCAACATGAAAAAGGCCTGAGCCTGGCAATTATGGCAAATTAGCAGTTGTAGATAAGGTAAAACCTCACAAAGTAAGCATGTGTGCTATTCTAAATACAATTCGAATTAGTTAGTACTTTTATTTTCAGATAACAAGAAAATGCTCTGACAATTAATGATTGAAAAGAAAGCGTATTTACTTCAGTAAGTTACATCATTTCTTAGTTTACATGTTTCAGAAATGGGTTCTTACCATTAGCTTTGTTGTTTTCTCTTTTTTTTTTTTCATTTCCATATTCAGGTACATCTTATTCTTCATACTTTCATGTGTCATCAGATCTAATCCTCTCTACGTCTTTTACCTCTTCATCTTTTGACTTAATTCCCTGGCATGGTGACATAGTGAAAAGATGTTAGCAAGTGAGCAGGCCTACATCCTTTCAGGTTTAATCCTAGAAATCAAAAAGAAAAAGAAAGAGAAAAGGAAGAAGAAAATTTAAAAAAGAAGAAAGTTTTTGTTTGTTTTTTTTTTATTGTTGTTCTTACAATCTTTTATATATGTCTAAAACTGGTTTTGATTGAAATATTTTAACAGTTTGTTTCAATTGACATAATATAAATCAACATGGCCAGAGTGACCTAATTTTATTTTTTGAACAAACATACGTCACATATCTACTCCTGAACTAATAACTGTGGTTATGGAGTATTTGTGCTCTCTGACACATGCCAGGGCCACATACAGCAAACTTGTAGCTACAGGTACAGTACCATCTGGAATATATGCACTCAAAGTGGGCAAGATATAGTTCCCAAAAGATATTTCAGACACTCCTACTAGGAAATGGAATCATTGTTAGGAAAGCAAAATCAGCATATGATCACCTTAATAAGATATCAAGGTAGTTAAACAAAACCTATTAGTTTAAATTTATAAGTACATTAATATGTAGTATACATTTTAATGGAATTCAAAATTGGTTAAGTGTGAAGTTAATATATTTATTACATGTCAAATTTTAATATGTGCTTATGATGTGATTCATTATTCTTTGCTAAGTGTTCAATTTTCCTTCCTGTCTTGCTCTTTTTTGAAGCAGGATTACATAGACCTGCCCTGGAGACCTCAGGGTTGACTTGTTTGGGCAATGAAATGTGATCAGAAGTGCCATATGCCACTTCTTGGTGGAAGCTTTAAAGCCATTTCGCAATTTTCCGTGTACTTTTTTTCTCACCCACAATGATTTTGAATGCACCCAGACAGAGGATGAATACTGGAATGAGGATGAAGTGCAGCAAGATGAGGCTGATACGCACTGACGTGTTGTTTGAGTAAGAAATAAACATTTGTTGGTATAAGCCACTAGCAGATCTTGGTTATTTATTTTTGCAGCACATTGGTGAAAACTTCGCCGATACAGTATTATTTCTTTTAAAAATGTTTATCAATAACTTTTATGATCAGGCTAGGTGCAGTGGCTCATACCTGTAATACCTGCAGTGGCTCATACCAGTATTTTGGGAGGAGAAGACAGGAGAATTGCCACAAGCCAGGAGTTCAAGACCAGCCTGGGCAACAAAGGGAGACCTTGTCTCTACAAAAACTACACAAATTAGCCCCACATCACGCACTCACCTGTAGTCCCAGCTACTCAGGAGGCTGAGGTGGGAGGACCGCTTGAGCCCAGGAGGTGAAGGCTGCAGTGAGCCATGATCACACTACTGCACTCCAGCCTGGATGATGGAGTAAGACCCTGTCTCAATAAATAAATACATATGTATGTGTGTGTATGTGTGTGTGTGTCTGTGTATGATTTTCTCTTTTTCCTTTATATATATAAAGAAAAATATATATATATATATATGAAGATGAAATCATTAGTCTGCCACAGGGTTTTCAAGCATTCTTTTATTATAGGTGGGGATGGAGAGTTAACAGATTAATACTTACTCATTTTAGATATTTAGAAACACAGAGACAAATGCTGAAGAAAATAAATATTACTGTGTTCTCCTGCCTTAAACTATCTAAGAATAGTATCGTGGAGAATATCTTTTGAGGACATGTTTTCTTAGTTTAAAACCAAAAATAATGTTACCTTTCTTTAGATACACAAATTTATGATACACAAATTTGTATTTTGCAAGCTTCTACCTTCCTTGACTATAGAAGACTATTTTATCATATTAATCTTGATAACTCTCCAGAAATGTTTATGCTTAGATATTTAATAAGTGGGTCCTTGCCCTACACTCTACTGCTTCGCTCTTATATCATTAGTTTAGTGCACTCAGGTAGCTGTTGTTCCCTGTGACTTTCCTGTCAAACGTGAATACCCATCACCCAATACCCTAGTCCACAGGTAATTTAAGCCTATGTCATTTGGGAAAACAAACTTCTTTAAGGTTTGAGAGATAAAGGAGAAAGTTTAAACAAAGATAACTTAAACATCCCACTAGAAATGTTTATTAACAGAGTATTTTTACCCAAGTCGTTTTCCATTCAAGATTGGACATAACTGTGTGCAACTAATGCCCAAATATAAACACCCAAAGGTTCTTCTCTGAATAATCAATAAACAACAATGTGTATTTTTGAGCTGAATGTATCACTTTTTTCAACTTTTAAGGAATTCACTTTTTTTTACAATGTATTTAAGTATCTAGTCTTATTCAGAATATTTTCTGACAAAAGAAACAAACAAAACACATGGGAGTGAAATATTCATAAATGTCTTTATTTATTTTACTACAGACTGTGGTATTTTCAAGAATTATTTTTCCTTGATAGTAGAAAATACAAGTTAATAATCAATTCTATAGAGATTATTAAATTTTAACTTTGTAAGGCATTTTTTTGTTTAATAATTTTGGATTTTTTACCCACCATCTTGTCTTCCCAAGGATGGCCTATACATCAGAGCTATGTAAATTCCATATATCAGTGGCAGGGATTATCTGATCTAAAGCCATCTTTTGCTCTCTCACCATTTGTGGTCATAGACTGCTGAGCTCTTTTTTGTCCTATCTTTTTATATTTATGGACACTCTTCTCAGTAATTCTTCATCCTTCCCAAAACAGTTGGATGTTCTCTCATACTTTTCTCTGCAAAGAGGAAACCCAGGTTATCATCTTGGCACAACAAACTTCCTTGAGATGTTCGTAGTTTCCCCAAGCAACAACAGGGAAAAAAATCAATCAACCACTCCAAATAGTCTGCTTGGCCAGGAATCCTTCCATACACCCACGATTTCTATTGCATACAGTTTTCCTCCCACTGGGGCTTAGGACCTTTGCAGGGACCAATGACAAAGCAATGTTCTATAGCCTTTCTTTCTGACTCTGCATCATTTGCCTAGGAAACATCTATATAATAATGAGCATGAAGTATTTCATTTTCCGATTTACTGTCTTCCTCATGTATTGTTATGAGTTAACAGGCTCTGTACCTTCCACATCTTAGATCTTAAAGCCTAGTTTCCTTTTAGCAATACACATGATGAAGTATTTAAAATAAAGCAGAGTAATACGTGTATTTTACTTAGAGAGGTATACAAAAAAAAAGGTTAAACAAAGTGACGTATAAATTAATAGACTTGTTATAAAGCAAGTGGAGTAAAATTTAGTGGTAAAATCTAGGTGCATATGGAGTTGTTCACTGTAAAAACTATTTTCAACGTTGCTTTATAGTTGGAATTTTTAGTGCAAATTCTGGGAACATTTAAAAAAATCGTAATCTATTCATAAGTGTCAAGTCTATTTTGGTATGTAAAACACCAATAATTTGGATATTTGACGACGATCTTATGATAATATGTTGCTTTCCGGAGGCAATGCATACCTCTTTTTAATAAGCAAAAGTCACAGTACAGGTATAATAAGAAAATGTGTGAAAAGTTACACAGTAGATTCTGGTTTAATAATTTAATATCATCATACTGTGATACAGGTATAAATTTATATATGAATGTGACATATAGGCTCTATCTTATTTCTTAAAAATTAAGTAAATTACATTATGAAAAGCTTAGATTTCTGTTGTTTGTTTTTCTTCCACATCAAGTTCTGTATCCTGAAAATACAACCATATTTTGAAATTCATTATAGTAGATGGTATTCCTTTACTGTAGGGCATTCTATAGCTTTGTTTTAATACCCCAGTTTTTCATATGCAAGTTGTTTTCAAATAACTTTTGTAAATAATAATTAAACGATAATTACAATTATGATTATGAGACCACCACTAATTATTTCTTAAATTTGGAATCCAAAGCAGTTAATTGAGTGAAACAATATGGAATTTTTTTTTATTTTTTTGAGAAGGAGTCTCGCTCTGTCGCCAGGCTGGAGTGCAATGGCATGATCTGGGCTCACTGCAACCTCCGCCTCCAGGGTTCCAGCCATTCTCCTGCCTCAGCCTCCCAAGTAGCCGGGACTACAGGCGCCCGCCACCACGCCTGGCTAATTTTTTGTATTTTAGTAGAGGCGGGGTTTCACTGTGTTAGCCAGGATGGTTTCAATCTCCTGACCTCGTGATCCGCCGGCCTCGGCCTCCCAAAGTGCTGGGATTACAGGCGGAGCCACCGCGCCCGGCCGACTCTATGTATATTTTGAATATCTGTGTTTGTACTGCAAAACTGATCTCAAAAGGAGTTTATACAAATCCACGTACAAAACTTATACGAGTATTTGTTTCAGCGCATTTATCTAGTAATATAAAAGTATTTCTCTTGGTCAAATTCATAGGTTAAATGATTCATTATAAAATCAAATTTTTTAGTTTTTAGCAATGATAAACAAAATGTTATACATACATATTTGTTTACAGATTCTACACTTATGCCCTTTACCCAATTTTTAATTTAATAATTTTATTATTAATCTATAAGAACTATATATAATACATATTTTATATACGTTTATTACATATTATATAAAGTTACTTAAGTAGTTGATTGCCTTTCAATTCTATTTGTGTTTGAGAACTGTAGAATCTTTTGAGTAATACATATATAAATCTATACAATTTACATTTATATTTAGAAACTATACCAACAACTTATTGTCTATATATATATATCCATGAGTAAAAATTTTTAGAAATAATTAATCCATCATTTGATAAAATTCTTCCTTATGGCTTTATGTCACAAATTCATTTTGAAATAATTCTTTTTTACCTATTTCATGAAACTAAATCACTGGCTATATATTCAGATTCACCTCAAATATTTCTTGGAAGTCATTAGTTATATGCCAAGTTTGGAATAGATATATAATAGGCATTCTTCTGATATAATTTCAAGGTATTTTTACATTACCCTTACTGGAATAGTGATTGCATAGTATACTAATTTCCTGATAATCTGATCTTTCCAAGATTTATTTTACATATATAAGTTAATATTCAAAAACTGAAGCTTTGTATTTTTAATGACATTTTGGAAGCCAAGAACTAGGACTTGGAAAAGAAAGCTGCCTCTTTTTATTGTTGTTTCTCTTTTAACTTCCTGTTAGGGATAAATAGCCAATTGATTCAAGATATATTTCTTTCTCATACTACAAATCTTTTTAATATAGGTGTTTTTATATTAGTTCTTTTACATATTATTTTTACACAAGAACCCAGAGTGATAAAAAAAATAAATATTTTAGGTGATCTGAAGTATTGCCGGTGATCTGGTCTGGCTGTTTCCCCACCCAAATCTCATCTTGACTGAAGCTCCCACAGTTTCCACGTGTTGTTGGATGGACCCAGTGGGAGATAATTGAATCATCGGGGCAGGTCTTTTCCATGCTATTCTCGTGATAGTGAATAAGTCTCATGAGATATAATAGGTTAATACAGGGGAGTTCCCCTGCACAAGTTCTCTTTTCTTGTCTGCCACCATGTGAGATATGCCTTTCACCTTTTGCCATGATTGTAAGACCTTCCCAGCCATCTGGAACTGTGAATCCATTAAATCTCTTTCTTTTGTAAATTGCGTAGTCTCAGGTATGTCTCTATCAGTAGTGTGAAAAGGGACTAATACAGTAAATTGCTACCAGTAGAGTGGGGTTCTGCTGAAAAGATACCAAAAAATGTGAAAGCAACTTTGGAACAGGGTAACAGGCAGAGGTTGGAACAGTTTGGAGAGCTCAGAAGAAGACAGGAAAATGTGGGGAAGTTTAGAACTCCCTAGAGACTTGTTGAATGACTTTGACCAATATACCGATAATGACATGGACAATGAAATCCAGACTGAGGTGGTCTCAGATGGAGATGAGAAACTTGTTGGGAACTGGAGCAAAGATGACTCTTGTTATGTTTTAGCCAAGAGACTAGTAGCATTTTTCCCCTGTCCTAGTGATTTCTGGAACTTTGAACTTGGGAGAGATGACTTAGGCTATCTGGCGGAAGAAACTTCTAAGCAACAAAGAATTCAAGAGGTGACTTGGATGCTGTTAAAGGCATTCAGTTTTAAAAGGGAAACAGACCATAAAAGTTTGGAAAATGTGCAGCCAGACAATGCAATAGAAAAAAAAAAAAAAAAATCCCATTTCCTGAGGAGAAATTCAAGCTGGCTGCAGATATTTGCGTGAGTAACAAGAAGCCTGATGCTAGTCAGCAAGTCAAAGGAGAAAATGTCTCCAGGGCATGTCAGAAACATTTGAAGAAGCCCTTCTGGTAACAGGCCCAGAGACCTAAGAGGAAACTATAGTTTTGTGGTCTGGGGCCAGGGTTCTTCTGCTGTTTGCAGTCTAAGGACTTGTGCCCTGCATCCCAGCCACTGCAGCCATAATTAAAAGGGGCCAAGGTATGGTACAGTTTGGGCCATGGCTTCAGAGAGCTCAAGCCCCAAGCCTTAGTAGCTTCCACATAGTGTTGAGCCTGAGTCTACACAGAAGTCAAGAACTGGGGTTTGGGACTCTCTGCCTAGATTTCAGAGGGTGTGTGGAAATGCCTGGATGCCCAGGCAGAAGTTTGCTAGGGCAGTGCAGAAGGGAAATGTGGGGTGGGCAGCCCCTCACAGAGTCCCCTCTGGGGTGCTGCCTAGTGGAGCTGTGAGAAGAGGGCCACCAGTCTCCAGGCCCCAGAATGGTAGATTTACTGACAGTTTGCTCCGTGTTCCTGGTAAATCTGCAGACACCCAACACCAAACTATGAAAGCAGCTGTGAGGGAGGCTTTACCCTGTAAAGTCGCAGGGCCAGAGCTGCCAAACTGGCGCTCAATCACCAAACTGGAGCTTACCTCTTACATCAACATGATCTGGATATGAGACATGGAGTCAAAGGAGATCATTTTGGAGCTTCAACATTTGACCGCCCTGCTGGATTTCAAACTTGCATGGGGCCTGTAGCCCCTTGTTTTGACAAATTTCTCCTACATGGAATGGCATGGCTGTAATTACCCAACACCTGTACCTCCATTGTATCTAGGAAGTAATTAGCTTGCTTTTGATTTTACAGGCTCATGGGCAGAAGGAACTTGCCTTGTCTCAGATGAGACATTGAACTATGGACATTTGAGTTAATGCTGAAATAAGATTTGGGGGACTGTTGGGAAGGCAAAATTGGTTTTGAAATGTGAGTACATAAGATTTAGGAGGGGCCAGGGGTGGAATGGTATGGTGTGGCCATGTCACCACTCAAATCTCATGTGAAATGTAGCTTCCACAATTCCCACGTGTTGTGGGAGGGACCTGGTGGGAGGTAATTGAATCATGGGGGCTGGTATTTTTCATGCTATTCTCAGGATAGTAAATAAGTCTCATGAGATCTGATGGTTTTGTAAAAGAGCCTTTCCCTGCACAAGTTATCTTCTTTTGCCTGCTGCCAAGTGAGATAGGCTTTTCACCTTCCACTCATGGAACTGTAGGTCCATCATTCTTTTGTAAATTGCTGAGTCTCGGGTTTGTCTTTATCAGTAGCGTGAAAACCGACTAATACAGCCAGTAAGCCCCAGAAGGGAGGGCACAGAGAGCGTGGAAAAACAATCACATGCTTGCACTCCTTGGCTTCTTCCTGCATTTCATGTATCAGTGTCACTCATGTTTTACTGGCCAAAACAATTAACATGATTTCACCCAACATCAAGGAGAGAAGGTATACTATCTTGCCATGTATATTGAAATATTAGAAGCGCTAATAACGGTTAACAGTACCATAACCATATGGTAAACAGTTAATATGTGATGAAGCATAGGAATCAAGACAATAAACAGGCCATAGCTGGAACACAGAGTAAATGTTAGATAGACCCTAGATATTAAAATTAAATAAAGTATAATTAAATAATCTAGATAACTGTGTAACCATGACAGAGACTGAAATATATTTCTAACAAAAAAGGTACCAAGTATAGATGAGTTTGCAGGTGTGTGCTTTAAGTAACTTGAGAAGCATCTGTGTTTTATAAAAATTTTGAAGTATGGATTATATTTCTTTAAACATTTCAAAAACGTTATATGAAACATAACGTATTAATACAATCTAACAAATACAGCACAAAAGGTAAGATTATATAAAATTTCTCATCAATATTTTACACATTTAATCTAGCATGCTAAAAGAGTAATACAATTTGACCAAGACGGTTTTATCAATGACTTCAAGCATAAGTTTTAATGATAAAAGAGGAATATCCCTTCTCGGAATTTTCCAAAATACATTATTGACAGTAGGTACTACATATCAGCTAGCCTAAGTGCAGAGTTAAGTTGTTCAGTCATTTTTCCGGGATTTACTAAGAGGCAAGTAACTTAGTCCTTAAACCAATTTCTCCTATTACATCTCCAAAAGTTAACTTATTTGCCAAAGGCTACATGATAAATATTAAGGAAGGGAGTTTGGTCTGAGACTTCAATTTCCATACTCAAGTCATGTCATACTACCCAATAGTATTTCATATAAGATAGTGTTTCAGATAAGTGTCTTGATATAAAATTTTGCACCAAAATCCATAATACCCATAATTATCAACAAATATCTAAAAATGAATAAGTACTAGTCTTAGTATTAATAGCTGTGTCCAAATACACCTATAAGTACAGCTATGATGTATCTAAATGAAGAAGAAGAAGAAGAAGAAGAAGAAGAAGAAGAAGAAGAAGAAGAAGAAGAAGAAGAAGAAGAAGAAGAAGAAGAAGAAGAAGAGGAGGAGGAGGGGGGGGAGGAAGGGGAAGAAATTTTACCACACAATTTGAAATATTCTAGAATATTTTCCCTTCTTTGTTTTAGCACAGGCAAGTCCTGGAAATGTGAACCTCTCATATTCTATCATACACTTTTGATTATTGTGCTATCCAGTCAAGAACATTAGAAAAGGCATCAAAAATTGATAGAATATTATGTTACTGAATAAGATGACATAATATAAAAATGTTAATTTCCTATAAAACTCCATGCAAAGTTGAATTTATTCAACTTAAAACTTTGATGGGAAAAATTGAAACTTGGCAAAATTATTCTGACATCATTTTAGAGAATAAATGTTTGAAGAGAGCTAAGGAGTTTTTTAAAGAAAAATAATTAGAGGAAGTTGATCTGCAAGACAGTAAAATGTTTTATAGGTGAAAACAAATTACAGCAGTGTTTTACTGGCCCAAATATATTAAAGCAGACTGGTAGAATAAAGTAAAAAACAAGAAATCAGACTTACTATTTCTTCAGTACATAGCTCTTACACTCCTAGGAAAATGCTAAGCTACAAATGAAACTTAACTGAGTATTTACAGGAAACTCGAATACTCCAGGAACAAGATGAGATCCCTTCTTCTAATACTATTAGTAAATGCTTTTATAAAATATATTTTGTTCTTCAGTATCTTGAGCATGTTTTTTTTAATAAAATAATATTTTTTTCTCACTGGTCTTTTTGTTTATTTTTCATTAAAATGTTTCTGTTACCTTAGCTTTGACTAAGAGGTCTTATTTTCTGTTCTATAGGATTCCTCAGAATATGGTAAATATATTCTCCCTGTATCCTGAAAGCAATCATTATCCACACATAGTTAGTGAATATTCATTTAAAATACTTTGGAAGACTTTGGCCTGTTTTTTCATTCCACTCTTTACTTTTGGCAGATGTGCCATTATAAGGAGAAATCTCTTTACCTTGCCCCTCTCAAAGGCAAGTGACATTTTTTCTAAAGTGTTCACAGTCCTTATCCAGTCCCCAAGAATGAAGGTATAACACTAATACAGTGTTCCAATTGCCTGTTTTTCTAGACTTTCCTCTATCTCTTGCCAGTTTCATATTCCACATTAAAGTGACACTCTATATTCACTGCTGTCAGTAGACGTGTTATTTTGCTTAAAATTATTGTCCATTTATGAAAGTAAAAATATAGTATCAATGTAGAAAAAAGAATAGTATACCATGAGTCTGTTCATACTAGAATATAGCTTTCAGACAATAGATACTTGACAATTGTTTCCTTTCCCGTGAGATTTCTCTGTGGTACAATGAACTAGAAACACAAGTGGATAGAAATATTATACCACGTTTGAGCCTTACCTGGTCTTCTATTTTGCCTCAAGACTATTTATAAAGATTTGTTAAAGATCATTCCTTCTGCTGTTTGCCATCTTCTTGATTAATATTGGTAGTTTCCAAACGTAAAAACTTGATACCTTTTTAAATGATTCTACCACTAGAACTATTACAAATATTAGAGAAAAAAGAAAATTAAGTAGCATTGGCCTTCTAGCACTATTATCATTTATATATAATTTGATGGAGTTAGTTGCCTAATATCAGTATATGTGTACCCATGGCCCTGAATAAAATATTCCTAAGCTGGAAAAAATAAAAATATATTCCTCTTAAATATTATTCAATGTGATTTTAATTTATTTTTTGGAAAGCCTTAGTTTTCATTATTGGATTTAATGATTATTATCTGTTGCATTTATCTATAAACTATATTTTATTATTTGGTTCTAAAATAGTTTTCTTTGTGATCAAGCAGTAAATTTGTTTTGAAGTGGGTTGGAGAACATTTAAATTGTGAATTTATCTCTTTATTAAATGTAAATGTATGGATATATTTTGTGAATCTTTGAATGAATCTAATTAGTGCTTGTGCATTTTTAATATAAAGCACAGAAATACTTTTAATAATGATATTTTCACAAGGAAAAATAATACTATATTTAAAGTCTAAATCTCTCTAGTCCCCAATGGCTTTTTCTCCATTATAACAACTTCTATAATTTTAGAATCACAGTAATATTTAATATTATGAGACAATTTATGCTCATTTGTGATATGTAATCATGCTTGTTATATTCTGTAATACAAATATATACATACCAACAAATTTTCTTTAGGTTTGTCATTGCACTTATACGTTTAATATTAATTTTGTCATGTTATTTTATCCTGTATTTACTGCATGTATAATGTTATGCTTATTGTGTTTCTTCTATCTATGTCTTTTGTTTTCTTTGGTTCTTTCTGTATTGCTTTTTTTTATAGGGATGTTTTTGGTTTTGCTGTATTGTTATCTTTATATCACTAACTTTTGTAATGTCTCTAACATTTTATTACCTGAATTCCTAATTTTTGTTTTGCCAGTTTTAAAACGTATGTTTTGAATCATATCTAACCCCAATGCAGCCATCAATGAAGTTACTTTTCTAGAGTTTCTCTAATTTCTTCTTCCATTGTTAAGCTGCATTCCTTCTATTTTTATCAGAGAACATTTACTATTTACAAGAACAACAACAACAAAAAGCCCATCAATAAGTGGGCAAAGGATATGAACAGACAGTTATCTAAAGAAGTATTTATGTGGTCAACAAACATGAAAATAACTCAACATCATTGATCATCAGAGAAATGCAAATAAAAACCTCAATGAGATATCATTTTACACCAATCAGAATGATGATTATTAAAAAGTCAGGAAACAATAGATGCTTGTGAGGCTGTGGAAAAATAGGAACACTTTTACTCTTCCAGTGGGAAAATATTTCTCGTCCATAGTTTCACATTGGATTTCTTGGCTTTCCTCCCTATTTTCCTAGAAGATTACGAATTTTTTTGTTTTGTTTTGTTTGTTTTTGAGACGAAGTCTCATTCTGTCGCCCAGGCTGGAGTGCAGTGGCGCGAGCTCCGCTCACTGCAAGCTCCGCCTCCTGGGCTCATGCCATTGTCCTGCCTCAGCCTCCAGAGTAGCTGGGACTCCAGGTGCCCGCCACCATGCCCGGCTATTGGCCATTTTTTTTGGGTTTTTTTTTTTTTGTATTTTTTTTAAGTAGAGACGGAGTTTCACCATGTTAGCCAGGATGGTCTCGATCTCCTGACCTTGTGATCTGCCCACCTCAGCATCCTAATGTTCTGGGATTACAGGCACGAGCCACCTTACCAGGCCCAGAATTTTTATATACAATTTTACTAAATATGTTTAAAGTAATAGAAGTATTATGGATATAGATTATCTCATCTACTTTTTCAGAATTAATTCATCAACATATTTTGAGGTTTCACTGTGTATCTATACTATGGGTTTTTAGAAGTTTAAAAAGGCGGTTTCAGTTTATAAAGAAACACTGTGAAACAGACACACCAACACTTAGAGGGTCAATAAGAATAGTGGTGAATTCAGTAGACCATTAAATCAGATTGCATGAGCTCAAATCTCAGATTTACCACTTAATAGCTAGGAAAAATTAGGCAATTTTCTTCACTTTCTATAACTGAATTTCTTCAGTGGCAAAATAGAGATAATACTATCTACCTAATAGAGTTATTGAGTGGTTATTTCTTAGAACAATGCGTCTCAAAATGTGTCCTGTGCACCTCCTGGAGTCCTTAATACACATTCAGGGCATCTTCAGTGTTGATAGTGTTTTCATTATAATATGACACAGTATATATTTTTCAATGTTTGATAGTTTCAATAATAGTTAAAAAGCACTAGTAAGTGAAATTGATGGTGTCTCAGTCCAAATGAAAGCAAGGACGCAATGCACAGAAATTAGAAAGTTAGTTTTACTTAAGAATGCTCTTGATGAAATGAACGAATGTTCTTAAACTTATTAAGGTTACTAAGTCCCCACTAGCAAGTATATGTATTTTTAAACAGGAAGTAGACATAAAGTGCTTCTGCTGTATATGTAAGTATAATTTATTCAACAAAAAGCTCTTGTGCAATTGTGTGAGTTTCAACCTAAATGAGCTGCACTTTTATCTAATGGAACATTATATTTATTTGAAAAAGTGACTATTAAAAATGTATTCTTTCAAAAAATTAGCCAGGCATGGTGGTGTGTGCCTGTAATCCCAGCTACTCGGGAGACTGAGGCAGGAGAATAGCTTGAACCCGGGAGGCAGAGGTTACAGTGAGCCAAGATCGCACCATTGCACTCTAGCTTGGGCAATAAGAGCAAAAGTTTGTCTCAAAATAAATAAATAAATAAATAAAAATAAGAGAGAAAAGAAAAAAAAGTATTATTTTGAATTGAATATTTGATAACAATGTTCTGGAAAATAAAGCTTGTCATTTCAAGGAAAAAATAATTTTTACAGTATTTGTTGTCTATGATAAAATTGAATTCTTCAAGTGAAAATTAAAATTTTGAAAACGTATATCTAACATTTTAAGCTTCATAGCTCTCTGATATTTAGTGAGTTTTCTGTTGAGATTGTGATATCAACAGAGATTTTTCTAATCTTATATAATAAAATATGTCAACATATGAAAGATGTGCATAACTCAGTGAATAGTATTTTCAAAATAATTTATGGTTAACGCTACAAATCATACATTAAATAAGTCATTCCAAATGAAGGTTAACCAATTGATTGTAGGCAGCTGGATTTTTAAAAAGTCACTGATAGTGTTTTTTAGTCTACATTGTAACAAGCCTTTAAGAAGCTAGCAATTACACAATGTTTCAGTACAGCATCAAGGAAAAATACAGGTTTTTACCTTAAAGTGACATTAAAATATTCCTATTTCTAATTACATATCTCTCTTATTGTTTTGCCATCTAAATTTTTATCCTGTAGCATAAAACATTTTACAATTTATTTTGTATATGTTCTGCCCCCATCCCTAGAATGAGTTCTTTCCGAAGAGAAAGATTTTGTCTTATTTTACTCATTGCTACATCTTCAGCAACAATAAAAATGTCAACAGACAATTGGTGCTTATAAAATATATTTTGAGTGAATGAATGAACAAACAAAGGCATAGACAGAAATCTTAACTGTATAGAGAGTTTAAGAACACCCAATAATAAAGAATTAGTAAAACTGAGGAATATAGTGTATAGTGAAATAAGAAAGGGCTGAGCCAGGAGGTGAAGGAAAAATATTAAAGAATCATTGATACCACAAATGAAGTATTAAATTAGAACAGTTTTCATTATGATAGTATGAAATTATCAAAATTAAAAATTTTAACACAGCGAGAAGGAAAAGAAAGAGAATGAGAAGAGAAAGAAGCTAAAGGAAAATAAAGAAAAAAAGAATGAATAAAAGATGAGAATGAAAAATAATGAGAAGAAAGAAGGAGAGGTCAAGAGAAGGGCAAAGGATCGTGTAATTAAATTGAGAAACGATTAGGGCATATACAGTAGTTGAAGGCATGAGACTGATATAACTGTTTTAATTTCCATCAGAATAGGCAGAAGAGAATTCTGAGAACAGAACCTTTGTAATATTGACATGCTTAATGGGTCAGTAGAAGACTAGGAACTTAGGGGAAAAACAAGACACAAAAACAGATGGTGGCATCATCAGGAAAGTGAATATTGGAGGCAGTAGTTCATAGAACCTATGTATTTTGGCACCTAGGAAGTCAGATATACTCTCGATCACAGAATTTCATTAGTATAATAGATATCAAATTCATATTAGCATATTTTAAAGTAAGAAATATGTAAAATACCAAATAGAAATATCCTGTGCAAGGCTGGTCACAGGTTACTTCCAAAGATTTTACTTTTGCTGAGATCTGGTTTCTTGTCAGTTGACTAAGGGAATCTTTCCTATCTAAAACTTCTGTAGAATGTAAACAATCACAATAAGTAAAGCAGATTATCTCAATAATGCCCATTATATCAGGTTTCCCTCAACATCTAGGCAACCTAGAAGCAATAGACATTATCAACCCAAGAAAGTTGATTATAGTAAAAAAGGAGAGGTACCATGACTTGCTTGACCTCATTTTAAGAGGTAGGCAAATAATGAGAAAATAAATAAAGAGTGACATTTTTGAAACAGTAAATACTTTGTAAACATATATTTTCAGTAACATATCTGGTTTTGGTTGTTAATATATTGATCAGATATTGATCAGATATCATATATATATATGTGTTCATACATATGAATTTGTATGATTGGTAATATATTGATAGGTCATAAGTATCAGTGTCTCCTTGGCGAATCCTTTAAATGTAATTTTGCTATTTAAGAAAGAGTCTCATTTAAGTATAAAAGCGTGACATTAATTGCCACATATATTTCATCTACTATATCTCCTCACCATAAAGCTGGTTTTAGGCACTAGAATTTAGGGACGGAAGTCAGGACAACTTTATTGAACACCTTTTACAAACAATCCATTAGATTGCCAAGAGAAGTTGGTTCCCTTTATCCCATAAGATTATTTTGATATTATTTTAGTGTTGCGCTAAAGAAAAATGGAAAATGCAAACTATATTTCCAAATAAGAATATCTAAGTATGGATGACCAAGTGATTTTTTAAATGGGTGTTGAACATTTTGTTCATGCTCTGAATTTCACAGTTTTTTTATTACTCCACCCTGTCCACATGTAATAGTCATGTGGAAACATAGCAAAAGAAAATCTTTGATAATAGATAAATAACCTAATAACTCATGTAATTTCAACATTAGATTTCCTCGTACGGCAGTACTTCCAAACTGCTGAAAGAACCACAAAGTTAAGAAGACTGATAAAGAAAAGAGTTTAGGGAAATATTCACCTATGTCAGCAAGGAACTGCTGATAGTTGTTAGTGACTTGCTGAACAGTTATTACTTCCCTATTTTAGTTTTAAGGTGTAAAACCCAGAGTTCTAGTATGCACTAGAGTACGGAAATGAATATACCTAAAGGGCACACAGATATTGGACTTCTCACTAAACTTTGCCAGTGGAAGCCAAGAGTTAAGTTTGATTTAAAAGGAATAAATAAATGTCAATAATTCTAACAAGTTGAAAATTACAGAGCAATTTACTTTGTGGCACACAATTCCTTATAGTCATCTAGTACTCATTATCCTGATTACAGGTCACCAGGAATAATTTGTCTTAGGTAAAGTCTGGTAATGTATTTAACTCGAAGTGAAAAGATGAACAAAACTGAGAATGATGAATTAGAAGGTATTTTATATAAAATGTTTCTTTTACAGCTCTTGAAACAATTATGTTTTAAAATTTTTTATCGATAAATAAAATGCATACATATTTATGTGGGACATGTGATATTTTGACATAGCACACAATATATATCAAATCAAGGTATATGCTTATCCATCAGCTCAAACATTTATTATTTCTTTGTGTTGGGAACATTTCAATTCTTCTCCTCCAGCTATTTTGAAACATACAATAAAATACTGTTAACTGTATTCACTTTACTGTGCTGTCAAATTCTAGAACTTTATTTCTTCTATTGTATGATTGTACCCATTTGCCAACCTCTCGTCACCCTCACCCCTAACACCCTTCCCAGCCTCTGACAACTATCACTCTTCTCTCTATCTTCATATATACATACACACACACACACACACACACACACACACACACACACACACATTTAGTTCTCACATACAATATTTGTCTTTTTAAACCTGGCTTATTTCACTTAATGTAATGACTTCTATCAAAAAATTTATCTTAAAGAGATTCACAAAATGCATAGTAATAGCATGGCATAGACAATTAAAAATAGCAAATGATTTAAGAATTTTTTTCACTAATGGAATTGTGGAACATATATATATATATTTCTTTTTTTACTTATTTAACTTGGCTGATGTAAGAAAAACATAGCAAATAAACTTATGGTCTTTCATTTCCACCACTATTCAAATTTAAATTTTAAGATTTTAATGAACAAGTCTGAAATGTCATATCAAAGAAAAACAGAGAAAATTGTTTTGCGTGCTTCTTAGAGTGTAAAGGTAAAGAAAAATAATTTTAGCATGATTATTTAAACTTCACTGATCTCATTTGGAATGGCATGTTGCATCTTTGTTATGGGGAAAAGATTAAAGCATTTCATCATAGAGATCAAAGGGGCTGTTAACAGATACATTATTTAGCACAAAGGTTATAGGTTTAACTGCATTGAAATAGATCCAAATCACATAATTAAAAAATAGAAAAGAGAAATTCTACCTGATATGATAGTGTAGACGCTATAATATGCTAAATGGGTTTATTATCATGGTTCTGCTACACAAAGTTGAATAAAAACTCTGGCTTCCTCCATACTGTGCTACTGTCATCACCAAATTTGACACTTTGTTCAAGTGATCTAAAATGTCTCCACTTCCGAGAATATGACTAGATTACTCAATGAAGGAAAGTGGAAAATAAAAGACATTCTCCTTCCCTTTAAGTGTACACTGGAAGTTTCTTTTAATTTTTTCAATTTTAAATTGACAAATTAGAGTTGTGTACATATTGGGAGTACGAAGTGATGTTATGACTTATAAATACAATATAGACTAATAAAGCTATTCAGCCTATTCAGCACCTCAAATATTTTTGCGGTGAGAAAGTTTGAAATTGACTCTTTTAGCAGTTTTGAAATATATATTATTTATTATATTCACCATGGCTATGTAACACATCATATCTTATTTCTCCCATCTTTCTAATTGAGGTGTTTTACCCTTTGACCATCAGCTTCCTATTTTTCTCATTCCCCAACTTTCGATAACTACTATTCCATTGTCTGTTTCTTTTAGATGGATTGTTTTAGTTTCCACATAGAGGTGAGAAAATGTGGTTTGTCTTTGTGTGCCTGGATTACTTCATTTAGTATAATGTTCTCCAATTCCATCCGCACTGTCACAAATGACAATTTTTGTTTCCTTTATTAAGACTGAATAATAGGCCCTTGTGTATATATACCACATGTTATTTATGCATTCATCCACTGATGAACATTTAGGCTGATTCCACAATTGGCAACTGCTATTGAAAGGGACATTAGAGTGCAGACATCTGTTCAACACACTGATTTTAAATTTGGGTAAATATCCAGAATTGGGATGGCTGGATTATATGGTAATTCTATTTTTACTATTTTGAGGAACCTCCATACAGTTTTCCAGAATGGCTATACTATTTTACATTCCTAAAAACTGTAGAGAGGGTCACTTTGCTTGACACCCTTGGCAACTCCTAACTTTTGACTTTTTTGGGGTCGGGGGGAAGGGAGATCGAGTCTGCTCTGTAGCCTGGGCTGGAGTGCAGTGGCGTGATCTCGGCTCACTGAAACCTCTGCCTCCTGGGTTCAAGCAATTCCTCTGTCTCAGCCTCCCGAGTAGCTGGGACTATAGGCATGTGCCACCACGCCTGGCTAACTTTTGTATTTTTTAGTAGAGGTGGGGTTTCACCATTGTAGCCTGGCTGGTCTCGAACTCTGACCTGGTGATCTGCCTGCCTTGACTTCTCAAAGTGCTGGGATTACAGGCGTGAGCCACAGAGTTGGCCTCTTTTGACATTTTTTGTAATAACCACTCTGACAGGTGTGAGGTGATATCTCATTGTTATTTTAACTTGCATTTTCCTAATACTTAGTGATGTTGAGCATTTTTTCATATATCCGTTGTTGCCATTTGCCTATCTTCTTTTGAGAACTGTCTATTCACGTACCTTGTCCATGTTTTAATTATATTATTTTTGTTTCTATACAGCTGTTTGAGTTCCTTATACATTTTGGATATTAAACTCCCACCAGGTATATGGCTTCTAATACTTTGTTATTCCAGTCCATAGTTGTGTCTTCATTTGGTTATTTGTTTCCTGTTTGTGCAGAAGACTATTATTTTGATGTAATTCCATTTGTGTATTTTCACTGTTTTGGCTATACATTTGGGGTAAAATATAAAACAAAACAAGACAAAACAAACAAACAAACAAACAAACAAAAAAAAACTATTGCCCACACCAGGATCACGTAGTTGTCTCCCTATGTTTTCTTCTAGTAATTTACAGATTCAGATCCTTTGTTTAAGTCTTTAATCGATTTTGAATTGATGTTTGTATGTAGTGTGAGATAAGTATTCAGTTTCCTTCTGCATGTGGACATCCATCTGTCTCAACACCATTTATTGAAGAGTCTGTATTCACATTGTATATTCTTGGCAACTATTTTAAACTAATTGACTATACATGTGTGGATTCATTTCTGTTACATGGATCAATGAGTCTATTTTTGTAGTAGTACCATGCAATTTTAACTACCATCACTTTGTTGTATAGTTTGAAATCAGGTACTGTGATGGCTCCAGCCTTGTTCTTTTTGTTCATGATTATATGGCTATTAGGAGATTGATTTGGCTGGGGTAACTGAATTTACAGCAAGGACTTTTCACAGAATGTTAAGCAGGTGAATGAAGATCTTTGACAAACCTGAGAGAAACAAGAAATGGGGAAAGGATTCCCTATTTAATAAATGGTGCTGGGAAAATTGGCTAGCCATAAGTAGAAAGCTGAAACTGGATCTTTCCATACTCCTTATATGAAAATTAATTCAAGATGGATTAGAGACTTAAATGTTAGACCTAATACCATAAAAACTCTAGAGGAAAACCTAGGTAGTACCATTAAGGACATAGGCATGGGCAAAGACTTCATGTCTAAAACACCAAAAGCAACGGCAGCAAAAGCCAAAATTGACAAATGGGATCTCATTAAACTAAAGAGCTTCTGCACAGCAAAAGAAACTACCATCAGAGTGAACAGGCAACCTACAGAATGGGAGAAAATTTTTGCAATCTACTCATCTGACAAGGGGCTAATATCCAGAACCTACAAAGAACACAAACAAATTTACAAGAAAAAAACAAACAACCCCATGAAAAAGTGGGCAAAGGACATGAACAGACATTTCTCAAAAGAAGACATTCATACAGCCAACAGACACATGAAAAAATGCTCACCATCACTGGCCATCAGAGAAATGCAAATCAAAACCACAATGAGATACCATCTCACACCAGTTAGAATGGCGATCATTCAAAAGTCAGGAAACAACAGGTGCTGGAGAGGATGTGGAGAAATAGGAACACTTTTACACTGTTGGTGGGATTGTAAACTAGTTCAACCATTATGGAAAACAGTATGGCGATTCCTCAAGGATCTAGAACTAGATGTACCATATGACCCAGCCATCCCATTACTGGGTATATACCCAAAGGATTCTAAATCATGCTGCTATAAAGACACATGCACACGTATGTTTATTGTGGCACTATTCACAATAGCAAAGACTTGGAGTCAACCCCAATGTCCATCAGTGACAGACTGGATTAAGAAAATGTGGCACATATACACCATGGAATACTATGCAGCCATCAAAAAGGATGAGTTTGTGTCCTTTGTAGGGACATGGATGCAGCTGGAAACCATCATTCTTAGCAAACTATCACAGGAACAGAAAACCAAACACCACATGTTCTCACTCATAGGTGGGAACTGAACAATGAGATCACCTGGACTCGGGAAGGGGAACATCACACACCGGGGCCTATCATGGGGAGGGGGTGGGGAGGGATTGCATTGGGAGTTATACCTGATGTAAATGACGAGTTGATGGGTGCTGACGAGTTGATGGGTGCAGCACAGCAACATGGCACAAGTATACATATATAACAAACCTGCACGTTATGCACATGTACCCTAGAACTTAAAGTATAATAATAATAATAATAAAAAGAAAAAAAAAAAGAAAAGCACTTTCCTGTTCTTAGATGTCAAGTCTATAAATTTTCAAAAAGGAAATAAAATAAAATAAAATAAAATATACTAATAAAGTCCTCTTCATGAAAATCAAGAAAATAATTCCATTTAAATAGCATTAAATATAATAAGTTACTTAGAAATAAATTTAATCACTCTTTTATGGTCAAGTGATTTTTGATAAAGAAGCCAAGAACACACAGTGGGGGAAAGACAATCACTTCAATAAATGATGTTGGAAAACTGAATGAATATTCACATGAAGAAAAATGAAATTGAACCTTTTCCACTCACCATATACAACTCAAAATTAATTAAAAAATTAAACATACTATTTTGGACTGTAAAACTCCTAGAAAAAAAAACGTAGGGGAAAAGTTCTGTGGCATTGATAGGGCAAATTTTTTTGTAAGAACACAAAAGTACAGATAACAAAAGCAAAAGTGGAAAAATGGGATTACATCCAAATAAAAAGTTTCTGCACAGCAAACAAGCAAAAAAGTGAAAAGACAACCTACAGAATAGGAGAAAATACTGGCAAACTATACATGTGATAAGGGATTAGCATCAAAAAGCATATAAGAAACTCAACTCAATAGCAAGAAAACAAATAAATGGATTTTAAAATGGGTAAAGCACATAGACATTTTCAAAAGAACTCATACAAATGGCCAGCATATATATATATATATATGTGTGTGTGTGTATATGTGTGTATATATATGTGTGTGTGTGTTCAACGTCACTAAATTATAAATAAATAAATTAAAAAATTTTTAAATATAAAAAGTAAAAGAAATTTTAAAATGCACTTTAAAATGAGGGTTTAATTTATTCAGCAATATGCACTATAATGTTTTATTAAATTACTCCACAGTAGAGGTTAAAATAAAGTGCTTTGAGCACATTCATTCATTCTCTGCCATATTCCACAAAAGGCTTTGATGTTAGTTACTCAAGTTTTTACAGCAAAATATATTAAATAAATGTTAATGGATGATAGATGATATAAAACTTGAATAATGGATTTTTTAAAGGCAGCATGCTAAAGAGAGAATGCAGGCTACCCACTGGTGCACAGAAACTCATGAGAACATTCTTTGTAATTTTAAAATAAAAGTTCTGATTATAATCTGGATTTTCTTTTCCTCTACAAATCACAAAGTCAAGTTAGAAACAAATAAGTAATCTTATTCATATTATCTGTAAGATAACAGAAGACTATTTGAACATAAATTGTGCATGTATTTGACAGTTCCTCAAGTAGCAGTGTGTGTTTGTGTGTGTGTTTGTGATGTAGTAAACAATATGTTCAACATTTATTGTAAAGCAGCATGAGTAGTTGACAGTACCCAGAAGTTAAATCCCAAAGTGATTGAATTAACCATGTAGCCATTGGCCACCAGTGTGATTTAGGCAACTGCTCCTTCTTTCAAAGGTTGAGATCCTTAATTATGAAATAATGATACATGTTGAGGTCATTAAAGAAATTTAGTGAGATACTTTATATAAAGGACTAAATAAGAGACTCATACATAAAACTCAATATAGTACAGTTATTACTATTAAACTGAAAATGTATGTCTCTTTATACAATATATTTTAAAACAACATAATGGCTAAAACATACCACCAGTGAACATCAAGGGAAACAATTCTTCTCATAACAACAATGATATGTTAGAAACACATGATTCTGGTTTTCCGGCCTAATCACAAACCCTGAGTGTGATATCCTGAGGAAGAGTTTTAATATATATACCCTTAATTCAGCCCTCTATGATGTAATTGATTTGACTGGATTTTGTAGAGAGACTAAAATATGCACACTTTGAACTTAGAGTCTGTTTTTTTGTTGTTGTTTTTTTGTTTTTAAGTCTATGTTTTTCTTTTCTTTTTTTTTTTTTTGAGACAGAGTCTCGCTCTGTCGCCCAGGCTGGAGTGCGGTGGCCAGATCTCAGCTCACTGCAAGCTCCGCCTCCCGGGTTTACACCATTCTCCTGCCTCAGCTGGGACTACAGGCGCCCGCCTCCCCGCCCGGCTAGTTTTTTGTATTTTTAGTAGAGACGGGATTTCACCGTGTTAGCCAGGATGGTCTCGATCTCCTGACCTCATGATCCGCCCGTCTCGGCCTCCCAAAGTGCTGGGATTACAGGCTTGAGCCACCGCGCCCGGCCAAGTCTATGTTTTTCTTAAGATTAGACATGTAAGGCCGGGCGCGGTGGCTCAAGCCTGTAATCCCAGCACTTTGGGAGGCCGAGGCGGGCGAATCACAAGGTCAGGAGATCGAGACCACAGTGAAACCCCGTCTCTACTAAAAATACAAAAAATTAGCCGGGCGCAGTGGCGGGCGCCTGTAGTCCCAGCTACTCAGGAGGCTGAGGCAGGAGAATGGTGGGAACCCGGGAGGCGGAGCTTGCAGTGAGCCGAGATCGCGCCACTGCACTCCAGCCTGGGCAACAGCGTGAGACTCCGTCTCAAAAAAAAAAAAAAAAAAAGATTAGACATGTAAAATTTAATAAACACATGGAATATATGTTTCCATCCTGTCCTTAACAGTGGGGAGCCTAAAAATCTTAAATTCTCTCCTCAGCATCCTATCATGGCCACCTTTTTTGTTTCATGTGCACAACGTGCAGGTTTGTTACATATGTATATATGAGCCATATCTCCTAATGCCATCCCTCTCCCAAACCCCCTCCCCACAATAGGACCCCGTGTGTGATGTTCCCCGTGATCTCATTGTTCAATTCCCACCTATGAGTGAGAACATGTGGTATTTGGTTTTCTGTTCTTGTGATAGTTTGCTGACAATGATGGTTTCCAGCTGCATCCATGTCCCTACAAAGGACACAAACTCATCCTTTTTTATGGCTGCATAGTATTCCATTGTGTGTATGTGCCACATTTTCTTAGTCCAGTCTGTCACTGATGGACATTTGGGTTGATTCCAAGTCTTTGTTATTGTGAATAGTGCCGCAATAAACATAAAATAAAAAATGCATGTATCTTTATAGCAGCATGACTTATAATCCTTTGGGTATATCCCCAGCAACCCCATCAAAAAGTGGGCAAAGGATATGAACAGACACTTCTCAAAAGAAGACATTCATACAGCTAACAAACACATGAAAAAATGCTCATCATCACTCGCCATCAAAGAAATGCAAATCAAAACCACAATGAGATACCATCTCACACCAGTTAGAATGGCAATCATTAAGAAATCAGGAAATAACAGGTGCTGGAGAGGATGTGGGGAAATAGGAACACTTTTACACTGTTGGTGGGACTGTAAACTAGTTCAACCATTGTGGAAGACAGTGTGGTGATTCCTCAAGGATCTAGAATTATTAATACCGTGGCCACCATTTTAGAAAGTATTTTTTCCTTATCTTCTTTAATGCTATAGCTATTTAATAATAAAAAATATCCAAAATTTAATATCATAAAACTTCTCAAGTGGTTTCAACTTGAACATCTAAAGCAATTACTTACTGCTTACTTTAGCTTTAGGGAAAAAAATCAGTAATGTAATACAGTTACTAGATATTTCATTGTAAGTAATGTAGCTGATGATAAATAGGAGATAACCAGTTGAAAGTCCAGACCTCATTAACAAACTGAAGCAACCCACTGAATAGCATTGCTATGTATAAAACAATTACATTTGGAGGACATTTGTCAAAATTACTATGATTTTAAAGAGGTTGATATTAAGAAAAAATTTTCTGAAGGTATTTGTAAATCACAGCTGATTATTTTCTGACTTTGTGAAAATAGAAACATCAGTGATCATTTTAATCATTTTGAGAACAAGGCAGTATACGAAGTTATACATGTAATTGCTTAACAATTAATTATAGTATCATAAAAGCAGGCAATTTTAAAAATTCTGGATAGTCAAGAATTTATAAAACTTATACTGTAACATTCTCTAAATAAAAATATTTAATTCTTAGAATCTGAGAAACAGTAAAATTGTTCATATAGCTGTTTAAGGTATAATCAATCATTTTTAATTTATAATAACACAATTAAGCTGTGCCTAGCACATTAATTTACCAGAAACTAACAGGTAAAAATATTGAAACATTTTTGAGTTGACATTGTTGCTATTATTATTTTTACTCTGAACGTGATCAGTCCTCATGGCAAACAATACAAAACACATGAAAACCCTTGACTACTCACCTTTCCATATTTTTATTTTCTTTAATCACCTCGGATACTCTCTACATCTTATTTTGTTTGCCAGTAATTAATCTTAATTTTTTTTTATTTTTACTTTTTACTCAGTATAACTTTTTAGTCTTTAGGCACATTTATTATTTTCAATTGTGTCATTATCTCTCATCATTTTCTTTTAAGACAATAATTTTATGTTTTCCTTTTAATAGTATTTTTATATTGTAATAAATATAGAAACACAAGAAGTGTTGCAAATATAGTACAGAGAGGTTCTCTGAACATTTCAATCAGTAATTTTTAATTGTTATATTTTCTATAACTGTAGTACAATATCAAAATGAAGAAACTCATGGGCAAAACATGCAAGTATGACATTTTATCCATTATGTAGGTTTGTATAACCACCACCACAATTTAAATGCAGAATTATCCCACCACCTCTACCTCTACACTACTATATGTAATCACTAATTTGTTGTTTATCTCAAAAATTTTGATTACAATTGTTTTGACTGGATTTTGCATATTGGCTAGAATTCAGGCACTCAAAATGAGATGTTGTTACTGTTTAATGTTGGTTATTTCCACTCAGCATAACACCCTCGAGATCCAACCAAGATGGTAAAGATATCAATAGTCTATTATTTTTTATTAGTGTAATTGAGTCATGTTTTTCATTCTTTAATCCAACCTGCAAATCTATCTTTTACTTGATATTTTTTTAGACAGTCTCTCATGTTATTTTGTCGTGTTTCCTCCATTTTTTTTCTATGTTTTGTTCTCTTTTTCTTGCCTTCCTGTATGTTGACTTTTTATTTTATTTTAGATTTTAGGACGGAGTCTCGCACTGTCACCAAGCTGGAGTGCAATGGCGCGATCTGGGCTCACTGCAACTCCACCTCCCGGGTTCAAGCGATTCCCCTGCCTCAGCCTTGGGAGTAGCTGGGACTACAGGCGCCTGCCACAACGCCCGGCCAATTTTTTATATTTTAGTAGAGACAGGGTTTAGCCATGTTGGTCAGGATGGTCTCTCATCTCCTGACCTCATGATCTGCCCACATCAGCCTCTCAAAGTGCTGAGATTACAGGAGTGAGCCACTGCGCCTGGCCTATTTGACATTTTTAAATCTTCATTTTGAAATCCCCACAGTGTGTTACTAGTGTATTTATTTTTATAGGTTTTTTATTTTTATTTTTTGTTTTTATTTATTTATTTATTTATTTATTTTAAATTATACTTTAAGTTCTGGGATACATGTGTAGAACGTGCAGATTTGTTACATAGGTATACACGTGCCAAGGTGGTTTGCTTCACCCATCAACCCATCACATATATTAGGTATTTCTTCTAAAGCTATACCTCCCTTAGCCCTCCACCACCTGAGAGGCCCCAGTGTGTGATGTTCCTCTCCCTGTGTTCATGTGTTCTCATTGTTCAACTCCCACATAAGTGAGAACATGCAGTGTTTGGTGTTCTGTTCCTGTGTTAGTTTGCTGAGAATGTAGGTTTCCAGCTTCATCTATGTTCCTGCAAAGGACATGAACTCATCATTTTTTATGGCTACCTAATATTCCATGATGTACATGTCCCACATTTTCTTTATCCAGTCTATCATTGATGGACATTTGGGTTGGTTCCAAGTCTTTGCTGTTGCGAATAAACATACGTGTGCATGTGTCTTTATAGTAGAATGTTTTATAATCCTTTGGATATATACCCAGTAATGGGATTGCTGGATCAAGTGGTATTTCTGGTTCTAGATCCCTGAGGAATCGCCACACTGTCTTCCACAATGGTTGAACTGCTTTACACTCCCACTAACAGTGTAAAAGCGTTCCTATTTCTCCACATCCTCTCCTGCATCTTTTGTTTCCTGACTTTGTAATGATCACCATTCTAACTGGCTTGAGATGGTATCTCATTGTGGTATTGATTTACATTTCTCTAATGACCAGTGATGACAATCTTTTGTTCATGTTTCTTGATCACATAAATGGCTTCTTTTGAAAGTGCCTGTTCATATCCTTTGCTTACTTTTTGATGGGGTTGTTTGTTTTATTCTTGTAAATTTGTTTAAGTTCCTTGTAGATTCTGGATATTAATCTTTTGTCAGATGGATAGATTGCAAATATTTTCTTCCATTCTTTAAGTTGCCCATTCACTCTGATGTTAGTTTTTTTTTTTTTTGCTGTGCAGAAGCTCCTCAGTTTAATTAGATCCCATTTGTCAGTTTTGGTTTTTGTTGCCATTGCTTTTGGTGTTTTAGTCATAAAGTCCTTGCCCATGCCTATGTCCTGAATGGTATTGTCTAGGTTTTCTTGTAGGAATTTTATGGTTTTGGGTTTTACATTAGGTTTTTTAGTGATTGCTTTTGGTATTACACAATACATACATAACTTAAATATTCTACCTAGGTCAACATTTTATCAGTTGAGTGAAGTTTAGCAATTTTACTTCCTTTATCTTTACCTGTTCATAATTATCATTTTCTTTTTATTTAGAACCACATCAGAGAGTATCACAATTTTTGCTTTAAAAACCAAGCATAACTTAGAAAACTCAAGAAGACAAGAAAACAAGAAACGTTTATTGACTTACCTGCATTTGCACCCTTTCCTTTGTTCTTCCTTTCTTCCTGATGTTACAATCGTCATTCACTGATTATTTTCTTTCTATTCAGGAAAATTCCTTTAGCTATTTTTTTTATGCTCAGTCTGATGGTAACAAATTTTCTTACTGTCGTTTAATCTGAGAATGTCTTTATTATTCCTTCATTCCTATAAGATATTTTCACTGGTTATAGAATTTGGAGTTGACAGTCTTTATTTTTCTGCATTGAAAAAGATGTATTTCTTTAAGCTGACCTGTATGCTTCTGATGGAAAATTGTCTAAATTGTTTTATCCTATAAGTAAAATGTCATTTCTTATCCTGCTTTCTTTTCCTTTGTCTTTAGTTTTCATAAATTTGAATATTATGAACCTTAGTGTAGGTTGCTTGGGGTTCATATTGTTTTAGGGATCACTCAACTTCTTGAATCTATAAGCTTATGCCTTTCATAAAATTTGGGACATTTTGTTTATATTTCCTTGTTCATATTTTCTAGCCACACCAACCTTTTCTTCTTTTTCCAGGAACCCAATGACATGGATTTTTATTAAAGTTCTATTTTTCTCTGAGACTCTTTTTATGGTGTTTTGTATTCTACATTCAGTTGTTCAGATTAGAGACTTTCTAGCATATATTCTTCATGTTCACAGATTATTTCTTCTTTTTCCGCTTTTTTTTTTTTTTTGACCACAACAATTGATTTAAAAAAGTTATTTTATTTTTCTAAATTTCCATTTGGTTATTCTTTAGTCCTTTATTCACTGGTTTGATTTCCTATTTTATCATTTATTTCAAGCATATATGTAACTATTCATTGACACATCTGTGTCATCTTGTTGGTATATTTTTGATCATCTTTTTTTTATTCCAATTGAATTTTTCCTGGTTTTTGTTATCATAAGTGATTTTTGGTTGAATCCTTAATATTGTGGGCAATATATTGTGAGACTCTATGTCTTATTCAAAGGTTTTACTTTATTAAGTCTCCTCTGATATCATGATGACTTTCAAAGGGAGTGCTGTTTCGTTAATGACAGGTGAGAGTGGATGTCCACGTTTTTTACTTGAACTCATTACTGCTGGGTAAAGTGACCAACTTGACCTTCAGTGATAATTCCCTGGCTAGGAACAGTAGAAGTGCCTATTCACTGTTCCAATGTCATCTCCATTGACATGGTAAGGGGTCATCTCATTACTACTGGGCAATGGGGAAAGTACTGGCCTCTTCAGATACCTCCATCAGATTGGGTAGTGGTGACTTAATAATGTTACTGCCCAGTGGAAGTGAAATTGGATTCCCCACATGTTCTCCATGGACACTAAAGGTGGAAGAGAGCTTGTTATCAACCAGCATGGATGAAACTCCCAATTTCCCACTTGGCTTTCTTGACACACCAAGTGGTGTGCGTGTGTGTGTGTGTGTGTGTGTCCAGTATTTCCAGTCTTTGACAATCTTCTAAGAGGGGAATCTAGGCAATTCACTCAGCTTTTGCTGGTGGGATTGCCAGGCATTTTTCTTTTCCTAGAAAGACTATGTTTTGTGGACTTTTGTTTTCATTGCTGTTTCTGAGTTCCTGCTTTCCCTAGTATCATGGCCAGGATAGATGAGGTAAAATGAAAACCCATAGAATTCACAATTTTGTTATTTTTCAGGTCCTGAGGTCCCTAGCTGGTCTACCTTCTTATTTCCACATTCCAGTGTCTTCTTATTTTTGTTTTTTGTATAATTTCCAGTGCTTTTAGCTGCACTTAGCAAGAAAAAAATATGGAAAAGTAAACCTAATGCATCTTTCCAAAGGTGAAAGTTTGCTCTCTTATCTACTAAGTAGACTAATTGAAACATATAAAATATTGTAACAATTATGCAATTTGTAATGTTTAACATGATGAACACTTGTGAATTCCCTACTCAATCTGAGAAGCAGAAAGTGATCTATGACTGTATGAAATAAACCTGTGCTCATTCCCTGCCCCCACGTGTAAACTAAATTTCCTACTTACCAGTATCTTTCATATTTTAATAGGTTTGTCTTGTTTAACATATTTATTTTACCTATTCTAAAATGATATCCTGTTTATATACAAGCATGGATTTTTATGCTAAAGTGATGGTGTTCTGCAAATGGCTTATAAAAGTAGTTACATTTTGGGTTATTTAATTAAAAACTTAATTTAAATTTTAAAAGCTCTTCTTGCAAAACATATATCCTCGGATAATAATATTCTTGACAAAATATTCGAAGCTTTTTAAAAAATCTAACTTTGCCTCATTTGACATTTTTATATGTTCAACATTTCTATGTGACACATACATAAACTTGAAAATAATTAGGATGTGCTGGTTTGTGTCTACTTCTCATTTTTTTGAGTAAGTCATATTTATCCAGATGCAGTGATAACTTGCTTGGTATTATTCACATGTGCATTCACAGACTCATAAATTGTATCCTGAAAGGGGTCATGACACTGAACTTATTCCAAATGTCACTTCTCATTTCAGCATCTCAAACTGTGCAATAAATGAAACAGTTTGGATTTCCCACCTGTCACACTTTTAAAAATCAAAGTTGAAGAGCACATTCTAGTTAATGAGTCCAAACTTTAAGCAAAGAAGTTCAAAAGATTCACAGATGGTATTGTTGCTGCTGCTTCTCCATCTATCTGTTAGTTCTTTCTTCTTTCAAATAAAAAATCTACACTTGCAGGCTATTCACAACAGAAATGTGCTTCAGAAGCTAAGACACAAACTTGGATTTTTCAGCATTATTAAAAGCAAAAAATCCTAGATATTTTAATTGGGTTTTGATTTAATTATAGCATAATATCCATAAATACTTCAATAACACACATCATACAGCTACAATTTATCAAGCTTTAAAGGTTAGCTATGACTAATATTTAGAATTTTGATTATAAATTAAATACACTTATTGGATCTTATTTTCTCATTTTAAACACAAATATGAATTGGAGTAGGTCTCCATAACAACAGTACAGACATAATATTAATGAGTAAAAATGTCAGGTAATTTTTCTCTTTGAAAACTTGCTCAAAAAATTCCACAAATTATATTTTTGCAAGCGAAGTTACTACTTTTGTTTATTATTTTAAAAAGCCTTTATTTGTTCAGATAATGTTTTTTTATCCCCTGCTGTACATCAGAAGCATTTGGAGAGCTTTAAAAAATATTGATAACAGGATGCCCTGGTTTTTTCCCCTAGGAACGACCCTTTTAAGAAATATATATGCATGTGTATGTGTGCATATATATTTATCCAGGTACAGTGATAACTACATATATGAAATACTGTGTCTGTGAACTTCTAAGTATTTTGCAATTCTTAACTTAGGTCATCTTCATCATAAGCCTATGAGGTAGGTAATATTAGGATCTTGTTCTATAGTTGAGAAAAATGAGACTCAGAGGGGTCAGTTATTATCAAAGAATGCACAGCTAATTAGGGGGAGAACTAGGGTACAAACCCAGGCAATCTAGCTCTAGATCATTCTTTATAATTAAGCTATGTTGTCTCAATTTCTACAACTCCCCAAAGTTATTGGAGATGACATTAAAGTTAAAAACAAGAAATTCATTTTTAATATTTTAAGTAATAAGCAAGACAAGCTCTCAATTTTAATTTCTTTGACAGTCATATTTTATTTTTCTCTTTTTATCTTTCTGCATCAGTTTTCTATTTCTGGTTAACACCAAATGACCAATTATCTTTCTGATCAATACTTGGTATTCTATATCTTTACCTTTATTAATATCTACTCAAAATACATTTCTCATATATTTCCTTTATAATTTCAGTCATTACTAAGTGTCCTTTCATAATTCTTGCATCATTAAAATTTTGTATATTGCTTGTTCCCCTTTACGTGAATTTGTGTGAATTCTGGATGCCAGTTTAGCTGTTTAGTTAAGAGTGTTTTAAGGCCAGTGTATTAGTCCGTTCTCATACTACTGTGAAGAAATACCTGAGACTGGCTAATCTATAAAGAAAAGGAAGTTTAACAGACTCATACTTCCACATGACTGGTGAGACCTCACAATCATAGTGGAAGGTGAAGGAGAAGCAAAGGCACATCTTATATGATGGCAGGCAAGAGAAGTGCAAAGCAAAAGGGGGGAAAGCCCCTCATAAAACCATCAGATCTCATGAGAACACACTCACTATCATGAGAACAGAAGCATGGGGGTAACTGCCTCCATGATTCAATTACTTCCCACTGGGTTCCTCCCACCACATGTGGGGTTTATGGAAACTCATTCAAGATGATATTGGGTGGAGATACAACCAAACCACACCAGCCAGGCACTGAGCAGAGGGACATAGCGGACAGATATGCTCCACAATCACATCTAATGATAACTGGATCTTGTTAACAGAAAGAAAAGGGGAGTGGCATTCATTTCCCCTGCTTGAGGGTTATCATGATTTTTCTCTTTCTCCAGTCAGAGGAAAGACACCTTCTCTATAGTCTGACTACAGAGTGGCTTCAGGACAAAGAGATTATATAATCACAACATGTGCCTTGAGAACCTTGTCTGTGTAAAGGTGGTTCTTGTTAGCCACTAATAAGCAGGCTATGTTGGTTTAGATCCACACTTTATCTTAACCATTGAATTGAAAGTACTCAATGTTTAGACAAAAATCACATAAGATTGTAACCAATTTGTTATTTTATGTCTGATTCCTATATAAATTTAAAATATGGTGAATATATTCACAAAGGATAAATAAGATTCAGGCTCAAAAGATATTTCTCAAAGTACATCTTCCAAATAATATTCATTTCAGTGAAGTGCATCTGGGAGACAATTACTTTTTGAAACAAATCCTGTTTGAATTAATAAATGGGTATATGAATAATTCAATGAACAATATATAGCTCAAAAATTGTTTTGTTCTTACCCATCATCACTTGTCAGTGAAATCTTATCTACAGAAGAATGGGAACTGTAGAATTATATCTACAAAAGAATATTACAAAGATTTAATATTATTTCTGCACTAAATATCCTCATGTTTTTTTCTTATTGCTGCTATAACAAGTTATCACAAATTTAGTGGCTTACATGACACAAATGTATTATAAAATAATAAATTCAGAGGTCAGAAGTCTAAAAATGAATCTTAGACCACTAAAATCAAGTTATTGGCAAGGCTGATTGCTTCTGGAGGCTACATGGAAGAATCCATTCCTTGCCTCTTCCAGTTCATAGAAGCATTAGGAATTCCTTGGCTCCTGACCACATCACACAAATCTTCTCTCTCCTCCCTCCCATGTATAAGGCCCTTGTGATTACGTTGGCTCACCTAGATAATACAGCCTTCCTACCTTCTTAATTTATTTGGACATGCTAAGCCTCTTTAGCATATAAGCTAACACATACACAGGTTTCAGAAATTAGGAAGTAGATTCCTCTGAGGAGTCATTATTCAGTCTACTCCCATCACCCCTGAAAATAACCTGAAATAAATCTGTTTTCAATGTGCTGAATAGCCATGAAGGAGCATAAGCAATACTATTCCAGGTAAACCAAGGAATAACATTCAGGAATCCAGGGCTCCCCAACGTAATTGGACCTTCATATGTTTATGATAGGCCACAAACGTGACCTATATACCACTGTCGATTTCAGTTTGCCCCAAAGAATATTGTACAAGCTGTTGGATGAAGAAAAGCACTGAAGTAATACTTAACTGGAAAACAATCAGACAAAGGCAGCTGGCATGAAAATTGGATATTAAAAAATAAATTAGTAAGGAATGTAAGGGGAAAAGTCTCCTTTGACCATATTTTGATGTAAAGTGGAATTATGTTCCAATCTTTCAAGGACATAAAAATATTTTTTTGCTGGTGTATTGATTAAGAATTATTTGGGTGCATGTAACAGAAACCCGATAAATTCTTAAGTGAGAGTCTTATTTTCCTTACTTAAAAACAATCTGGAAGTGGAAAGGTTACTGCTAGCTTGAAAGCTCATTCTTCTCTCTCTCTCTCTCTCTCTCTACTCTGCTACACAATTTGATTGTTACTAGATGATTGTACTATCCTCAGGCATCTGATCCTTATTTCAGATATCAGGCAGTAAGAAAGGAACAAGAACATATATATTGTTAGCCACATTTGTCACTTATTATCCAGGAAGTAATTTTTTTTTTTTTTTTTTTTTTTTTTTTCCTGAAGGCCGTACTCACAACATGTGTGCTTACTTTGCATTTACAAGACTTGGTCACATGGCTATACCAAGATATCTTAGAGCCTAGGAATGATCTGGGGCATACTATTTTCCAAAAATCTAAAGATTAGATTTTAACCCTGCCACTATCGATATCTGTTAAAATTTGTTTTCTTATATTGCAATTTTGCACACAATTCATAATTCAGGGTGATGATTCTCATGAGGAAAGTTTAGTGGGCAACATTTTAAAATAACCTTCTAAACTTAATCAAAATACACACGACCCCCGGCTTCTCCATTATGACAATGATATTATAAGGTATGCTATAGGCATAAGGCATATACATAGATATTTTGAAGAGGAATCCCTTACTTCCTCTTCCCCATGCCTCAGGATTTGAGAACTATTAGACTAATCATGTAATTAATCATAAACAGTCATGTGCAGTGCAATAAAAGTATGTGTCTATAATCTGTGTATAATGACTATGCATGAGAAAACTAAGTGCAGATGTTTCTTACTCTATTTCTACATTTCTTATTTCACTGCAAGCTAAACATGAGAAGCATCTAAATAATAAGATCCAGAAAATGTAGAGAACATACTCAAAACATGTATCCTACATCGTTCAATATGAGATAACACTTTCAAACTAAGAAAACTTCTACCAAACCTTTGTAATCTGGGAGAAATATTATCTTAAAATAATTTACACACCATTACTGAGAAAGGAGCTAGTCTAGAGAAACTTAACAATCACTACTTTTTTTTTTCATATTTAATGTTGGGAAAAATACAGTCCATTTTATTTTATGCTATATTGTGAAAGATAATTTAAAATTCTTATTCAAAGGAAAAACATTTCTTGCAAAATTTAAGATAGTGTTGTATATCTGTTCTTCATAACTACAATATTTTTCCTGGAATAAAAATAATTAATGGACATAGCAAGAACTACCTTAATTTCTTCCTAAAATTGACTTAGTAAGTGTTCTTGTGTTTAATATAGAAATAAATGAGTTAATGACTAAATTTATTATATATGTCCTGTAAAATATTCTGGTGGATGAAAAAGCAAATATTTCTTTTTAATAAATGAAGCAATTGAAAGTATCTTTATTTTTTCATGATAACCTCCAGAGCAGATGAGTAGAACTCTTGCCAGTCAGCGCTATACCTATTCAATCATAGTCTATGAGCTCATTGAGAAGGGGAAGAGTCAGCAGAAAGAAATAGAAAACTTCAAGGTTCATAATTGAAAAAAATAAAAATAAATTGGAGTAATTAACATTCACATGCAGAGAAGATTGTTTCTGTGTTTCCATAACTTTTTGCAAGGCAATTTTATATTTGAACAATCTTGCTTTTCATGAATGAAAGATAATCTTTAAGACTACTTGTTTTTACGCCAAAAGGAATTTAATAAGTCTTATTTTCTAGAATTCCTATTTATGAAGAAATAATGAATTGGAATGGAAACATTACTTCATATTGGAAGGAACATCACAGATTTTTACAGATTTAGAGTTAAGGAGTTTGTTTGTTTTATTTGTATACTCTGGTTTCACATTTCTTCTGAGGGAATTGTCTTCACAACACTCTAAAAGAGAGAAGTTTCAGTTTTCTTTTACACACGTGTATGTAAGTGCTAGAACATGACATCGTCACCAAGTCACAGCCAGTTTTGACCAGAGCTACTCAATGAGCACACACACACGCACACATGCAAATAGTCTAAGAAGTGGTCTAATCAAAGTTGCCTAAACATGGTGATGACTAACTTTAATCACATCATGTTACTTGTTTAGTCAAACTAATGGTGGAGTACTAGGTTTACAAGGAGTTCAAACTTCTGTGGAAACAACTATTATCCTTCAGAAGCCAATCAATCAGTTGAGTTATTATTATGACATGCTGAAACTACCACTTCGTTATAAAGACATTATAGAGTCTGTAAGGCTTTACCCTTGAATAAAGCTTCTTGCTCTTGGTTATTTCCATATATCTCCAGATTGTTAACCTGAATTTCTGGAAGTAAATTGAATGAAGGGTATGCAGTATTACACAAACACATGTAATTGTAGAAAGCCTCCATTATGTAATGATTTTCCAGAGTGTGAAGGTAGTTTAGGTATAGACATCCAAAGTAAAAACCCTGTGCATAGAGTTTAAAGTAGTGGGAAATTTGTCACCATACTTTTGAGAATGCCTGTGTACTAGTAAATATTTCTAGTCTACAGACATAAATCAGCTTGATAAGAGTGTCCAACACGTGTCTATAAGTACATTAATAAAGGACATCATGTGCAAGCTGAGAATCATTTTCATACAGTCTATGTAATTATATTTTTGAAAGAAGAAAAAATGAAAATGATTGATTCTGAAATATAATATAGTGATGCTGAGCCTCCTAACAGTACTCACACAGTTGGGAACCTCTGACTTTGGTGTTTATTAACAATGATACTGGTTTATATGACACTTTTATGTACAAGCAGGAGGCTGTTTGGGATTTTAAAATGTGAATTTTAGTTCCATTGTATTTTCACTGAATTATTAGCTAGGGAATTATTTAATATTACTAGAATTATTCACTCAGCAACTGATTATAGATTCTTTTTGGTGTGTTAATGAAGTATGAGATTTCTTGCATCTGCAGGCAACTTAAATGCCATTCCGAGAATTCTTTTTTAAGTTAAATTGCATATTTTACTGTTACTTTGGTAGAAAACATTCTAATATAATGTTATTTACACTTAAAATAGGGGAGTATTACACTTTCTTAAATTATTCTCATACTTTAGAAATATTATTAAATATTTTGTGACTAATTTAAGTGGTTATAAAATGGTGTGCAAATATGTATTTTTCAGAAGCAGGTATGGAGAGGGGTGATTTTGCTTAAAATAATATAACATTTGGGTATTAGATACAATAAAACTTGGTCGTAGTCTCTAATTTGCATCTCAATATAGTTCAACAGAAGGACTCAGAGCAGATTTTTAAATAATCTAGTTAAATGCCATTCTATTAATCTTTGCCTTGCTATGCTCTGTTTTCATGCTACAAATATATAATATTGTTCTTCTATTTCTGATTCATTTTGCTCTTTAATCCTTTGATTTTATTGATGACTATAATTATGATCATGATTGTTATTATTATACCTGGCACATTTACTATGTACCAGGCAATATTCTAAACACTTCATATACATGATTTAATTTTATATTCAAATCAACCCAATGCAATAGACAGGTTAATTGGATTGGCTCTAGAGTCAGATGCACATAATCTATCTTCTACTCTACCAAAAATGAGCAATGTGACCTTATTTTGTATTTCTCTATGTTAGTTATCTCATCAATAAAATAAAGATGATAATAATATGGACTTTTAAGACTATTATGAGAATTAAACAAGTGCTTGGCACAGGATAAGCAGTTAATAAATTATAGTTGCTGTGATTAATGTGACTCCATTTTACAGTACAGAAAACTGAGGTTTAAAGAAATTAAGCAATTTACCCATATAATAGAGTTGTTAATTGGTTCATGCAGGGTTTAGATCCAGATTTTATTTCTGATACGAAACCACAATTTTAAATAATATGGTCCTATATCTGAAATCCAATTTTTTCAAAAAAATTCAATATTTTAACTTTTTAACCATGTAGAAATCTAAACTGTTTTAAAAGTTGATTTTTTTATGGATATAATTGAAGATGGAGCATGATGTTTCATGCTGGGTAAAGTAAATATTGACCAATATTGTACATAAATAGGGTAAGAAGGGAGGTTCGTTTTACTTTGAGAATTATTCCTTTGCTAGCATATGTGAATATTAAAATACTTGTTCGGATGAGGACATGGTCCTCTGAACAGATGCATGTGCTTTTATGTATATATTGAAGAGTGAAGGTGAATTAGCAATTGTGAATTTGGGGATGGAGGAAGCATGACAACTCATATTTGCAGGGAAAGAAGTAATAGTTACTGTCAGAGTAGTGTGACTCTATAAATTCATTGTTATATGGTTTATCAAATTATCCTACAAGTCATTATTATCTCTATTATAGAGATAAAAGTGATATTAATACATATTGGGTAACTTGTTGGCAACATCATAGTAATGACATAAAATATTAACAGCAAAATAAAGAAAGAAAAGAGAAATAGTATTTTTAGTTGAAGTTAGGAATATGTGTATCTGTTGCGAGCAAACTTGAAGGTCATCTAGAATGGCATTGTAATATCTGGTGACAGTTTTAAATAAACATCTCACAGCTGCAATGTTTGGCAGTATTGGCTGATAATATTACTGGCACCAAACCAGCGTTGAGCTCCATTTTTCCAATATCTCTTGCTGACCCAGGTCTTTGATTGGGTATGTACTTCACTGATCACATTTTGATTAGTTTTTAAGCAAAATTGTTACATTCGGCCAACTTGATGTATTTGCTAAAAACGAAACAAAAACTACCGAGTTAGAGTCAGTTAAAAATGATCTTGGTCTGACCAGGCACGGTGGCTCACACCTGCAACCCCAGCACTTTGGGAGGCCGAGGCTAGTGAATCATTTGAGGTCAGGAGTTCGAGACCAGCCTGACCAACATGTTAAAACCCCTTCTCTA
Source organism: Macaca fascicularis (assembly GCF_037993035.2). Taxonomy (NCBI): domain Eukaryota; kingdom Metazoa; phylum Chordata; class Mammalia; order Primates; family Cercopithecidae; genus Macaca; species Macaca fascicularis. The sequence goes on from NC_088376.1 coordinate 77,464,647, forward strand.
CTCGGGAGGCTGGGGTATGGAGAATCGCTTAAACCCCGGAGGCGGAGGTTGCTGTCAGCTGAGATTGTGCCACGGGATTCCAGCCTGGTGACAGAGCAAGACTCTGAAAAAAAGAGAAAAAAATGGTCTTGGTCAAAATTGCTAGATAACAGAAGCCAGGTAGGCACATTTGTGCTGAGTAAACCCTATATATAAAGCACGGTAACATTATTACAATAAATTTAGAGCTGAGGGACATTGCCTCCAACTCCTTGGTGGACAAGTCATTGAGCAGAAAAGTAGGGGTCCCTACTTTTAGTAGAAACCCCTGGAAGCCAGTTCAACTGGCTGTGATTGAAAGATGAAGTAAAGCAAGCACAGAACTGAAGATAAAATTGTTTCTGCTGATAAACACTTTCCTTCAATTTTTGGAAATAATACCCATCTTATCCTGAGGACAATGACCATTGCTAAAACGAATTGGAATGTAAGATGAGGAGAGAGTTTCAGATTAAACAGAAGGAGACACAAGGTGTGAAAATCACCCAGTATTATTGTCTCTAAAATAGAGGTAACAATATACTCGTCATTGCATTTTCTGGAGGATTAACTGAGATTATGCATAAGATAGTCCCTAAGTACATAACACAAACTAAAATTTTATTTTGTTCTCTCTCAGCCCTCCTCTGCACAAACAAAATAAAAGCCCTCATTTACATATTAACTCTATCAAGTCTCTCTCAAGAAATACATAAATAATAATAACAATCAGCAGAAAAACATTTTTTTAAAGATTATTGTCTCTTGTGATCTGTAGGTTGGTTAACAATATATCTTTGCAGAGCCAGGATTTTTTACAGGAACTATGTGCATGCTTTGGGATCAAGAGACTCCAAATTCAAATGTAAATCTCCTTTTCAGTAAAACTTGCAATGTCTGCAACAATAAGCAAGCTAATGTCATGCTGACTTTATTCAATATGATTCAATTTATTGTGTTGCCACAGATAGTCCTTACTTTGAGGCCACTGGAATCCATTCCTACAAATGGAATGCCAGAGCTGAAACGTAAAAAGGTGGAAAGGCAGAAAATGGGGAGACCCATTTTATTCTCTTTCTCTTGATTTGAAGTCAACTTTTAGTGAATGGATAAAGACTTCAGAGATAGCCCGCTGACTAAGAAACTTAGGACCCTCATTGAGACCACAGATTGAAATAGAGATGATTTGTATCATTGATTAGATAATAAAAACACAAAGTCATCAATCTTGATACTATAAAATTGCACATATAGTAGAATATTTGGGAGATGGTGGGTAACATTTAATAATTTAAACAGTTTTCAGTATTTGTTTTTGTTTTGAATGTGGCTTGAATTATTTTATTCTGTGCAGGTTATGTTCTCTTATTTAATTGAAATTCTCATACACATCAAAACTATTTTTAAATAAACTTCATTTTATTATTTTAAGTCTAGTATTCACATGTTTCAGCAAAACTATGGGAATTGATTGTGTTTCACCACACTATCAAAAGTTTTATATATTGTGTTTATTATGACAATATTTTCTATGTAATTTACATATATTAAATATTTACATTAATTGTTTATTCTGCTGAATGTGAGAAATACAAAGATGATTGAGTCATTATGCTCTACCTTGTAGGACTTAATCTAGTGTATCGTTTGTTAATAGAAATGTAACGTCTCCATTCTCCAAAGAAAAGGAAAGAAATATAATGTAAGCTACGTAGGTAATTGAAAATCTTCAAGTAGTAACATTAAGAAAGAAAAATAAAATTGTTCAATTAACTTTCACTATATGTTATACGTAAAATATATCAACATGTAATCAATGTAAAAACTGATGAATTATTTTATATTATTGTTTATATACACAGCCTTAGACATTTTGCATGAGTTTTTTTATAATTACAGTGCATCACAGTTTGACTACTCATATTTCAAGTTTTCAAAGGTCACGTATGGGTAGTGGATATTTTACTGAACAGTGACAGTCTGGTGTGTCAATAAAGATATATGTAAGTGGTACAAAATATACTTATTTTGTAAGTTAGTTTTCAAAGTGCTCCTGGTATATCGTGGGAAAGATTTTAAAACATATTGATAGTAGAGAGATCCTTTCAGCGGAATAAGCATGTATGTATTATAAATGGCCAAAATTGTTTTCTTATATAGTCATGAAAGAGAGATGGTCAGTTGAAATGGGATCAGCTTGTGGTTATACAGATTTGCTTCCACAGGAGCAGATGCAGAAATGCTGAGTCAGAAAGTTGGGATAAATTTAAGAGTTTAGAAAATCTTTCCCTTTCAGAAACGTTGCCTTGAAAGAGTAAAACAGGAACACTCATGGTTGATCACAAAACAGAAAAATATGTGGTAAAATTTTATTTGAAGCAGACAACAATGGTCTCATGTAAGTATTTACAAAGTTTTTAATCTGCTAATATAACCAACACTTCACAGTTATGGCCCTACTTTCTGTAAAAGCACAAAAACCATGGAATATAAATTTCTAAAATGTATTTAATAGAGTAACCTTTAATCTAAATGGAAAGTCATGCTACACAGGGTGATATGTTAATGTATTTCCTGCAACCGTATGTATTAAATTATTAACTTCCAGCACATTCTCCTTTAAATTACAATTTTGAAGTTCGTTGTAATTCTTCTTTAATAGATCTATGCCTTTTGATTTTCACATGGATACTAATATCACTGTTACTTTACTTTGCTCATCAAATTTCTTTTTTAAAATAGTGAATAATTTATTATTAAAGTTGATTTTCATTTTTTAAAATTCATTTCTTCTAAAGGGGTTATTTTTCCAAGAACTAATAGGTGTTAGGATTAAAATATAAGGACTATGGAGAGTTTTTCAGAAATAAGATGAACTGTGAGACAGAAACATTAGAGACCAGGAAATTTACGAGTTCTGGCCAGCAGTAAGCTAACATCAAGTAGGTCTGTCAACAGGTATCTCATCTATTGGACGTGAATTTAGGGCAAATTCATTTCATCACAGAAAAGAAAACCTGAAAGAGTAAGGGTAAGACCTGACTTGTAGAGTCTGATATAATTTATAATTAATAAAGCAAGAACTGAGGCGTAGGAAGGTGGCACAGGTAAAGAAAGTTACTCCCAACCGGCCTGCAACAATTATTGTACAAGATACAAACACTCATATCTTATTTAATTCACACACATAAGTACACACACACATATACAAGCATGTGTAGTATATATTACTGTGCCCATTTTACCATTTGATAAAGTAAGTTCATATAAGGATAATTCAAATATTGTATGGTAGACCTAAAAGTACATAAACTGTTCCACTGAAAAAATGCATTGTATATGATATTTCAGGCACTGTATTATATGCTAATTATTCTTGGGATAGTAATGCATATTCACTGCCTTTAAGGAACACAAGGCCCAATGGGAAAAACAGACTAGAAAGTATAGTAACATGTGAAGCTTAAAAGAGGGTAAGTTTTTCGAGAACCTCAGGTTAGCAGATAACCAAATCTTGATTCAACGTTGGAATAGTCAGAAAGTATTCTAGTAGGAGGTGACTTGAACTTAGATTCTCTTGTGACTACTTACTGATACTTTTAAAAATACATGGTATATCATTAATATCATTATTCATAACAATACAGAAAGCCAGTCACCATTTCTGCAAAGAGGAAGCTGAAAGAATAATATCTGACTCGGTTATGAAATTCAAATACTATATTGCCGTTATTTCAGGACCTTCTGTTTCAGAGAAGCTTTGATCTTAAGGACAAGACTGGGAAAACCTAACACAAGATTCAAGTATTTTCAGCTATGAAGTGAGGAAATAACAGGCCTGGAATTTAATTAGAGTTTGACACAGATTCTTACAATAATATGTCATCTTTTTTCTCAAAAAGGTACTTGAATTGCCAATAATGTAGTCCATTGATACTATTTTTGTGTTTGCATTTTGAAAGAGGATAATTGAAGATAATGCAAAGTAAATTTCTAGTGCTAAGATTGAATATTAATCAGTGAAGATAATAAGTTTGACAATGAAAACTACTGTCACAAAATGTACTTTTTAGGTATATATGCCTTCATAGAATGGAGAGAGACCTAAAAAGTATGTTTTGTGTATATGCATACATATGTACATACATGTGTTCATGTGTACATATATACACACATACATACTTACACATATAGACATAAACATATACACACACATATATACATATATACACAGTTTTTAAATACGTATACCTATATATACACACTCAAAGTACAATTTTGGTTGACATAGTACAGGAAATAATCTTAATACTCATACCAATATTTGCATTCTGCTTTTTCTGAAAACAAGGAAGAATTCCACTTCCTACTCCCTTTATCTTCAGCGTAGATGTTTGACTTTATTTGGCCAAAGAAATGTGAAAATAAATGTGTCGTAAAACATGTAAAAGCTTGAATGTGATTCTCTATTATCTATTCTCCTACTACTTCAAATGAAGAATCTCATGATTCATGATTTATTTGTGAAAACAAAATATAGTAAATTTTCTTGAACCTGAATCCTTAAGTGAGGAAATGTAAATCAACCCTAATCCACCCATTTTGCACATGTAGTAGGAACGAGATATGAATGTGTAGTTTTAAGCCTCCCAAGTTTTAGATTTGATAGATTGTGTAGCACAAACTTACTTATTATGGCTGATTCACAGGGTTTTCTTCTCTCTTTTTGGTTCCCTCCTTCCTGTTTTCCCTTTTTCATTATCAAATCAAGATGCCCATTATAAAAACTAAATGATAATGAGTTTCCAACAATTGTGACTGAGTGGCATAATCACAAACCCTCCCTTGAATCGATAATAATTATTGTTGTAGGTTTAAAATACAATTTGGAGGAAAGTATCATTCTTTTCATGTAAAATATACCTACTTAGTTCCACAATTACTGTCTTGCCTGCTCTCCTCAGGTAGGCTACAATTTGTGATTGTATCATGTGTGTTCTCACTAAACACAACATTTTAAGAAAGTTTTGACCTATTGGGGTTTATGGTAAGTTGAGTTTTGTTTCTTCCCCACAAAAGATACATCAGAACTCTAACCCTTTGTCACGTTAAGATGATGTCATTCGGCTGGATTCTAATCCAATGTGACTGGTGTCCTTATAAACAGAGGAAATTTTGAACTAGACACATACAAAGGAAATACAATTTGAAAGCACAAAGAAAAATCCATATACAAGCGAAGAAACTCTTGAGGCCACTAGAAACTAGAGGAGTGGCACAGAGGAAATTCTTCCTCCTAGTCATGAAAACAAAAACAAAAATGAAAACCCTGATGACACTCAATGTAAGACTTCTAGCCTCCAAAATTTTGTGACAGTAATTTTCTGTCATTCAAGCCATCTAGTTTGTCATGTTTTGATAAGGCAGCACTAGGAAACTAATACAAGTTCAGAGTGAAAATTCTTATTCATCTGCTCTCCATAATTTTCAATCTATCAAGTTTGCTGTAGATTTTATCTTATGTTGGTATTTATTATAAATTATTTTCCTAACTTAAAATATGTAATAAAAGAAGTTATAAAACATTGTCTTGGAATTCACTTTAAATCTTAGCAATTAATGTTATGTATAAATCATAATTTAACTTAAGCTAAATCATTTTATCTAAAAAGACTGTTAGTGTTTAAGAAATAATGCTATATCATAGAACTATAATAACAAAACTTTAAAAATAAACATTGAATATTGGTTATGAGTCAGCACAGATTTTTCATGAGTTATGTCACTGTATTACTTTACATAGGATACATTTTTAAAAGCTTGAATAATACAAATAACTTATTTTCAATGATACTGTATATATTTTCTATGCCTGATTAGCTGCTTGCATTATTTATGGCACTGAGTTTGTGATGGAAACATAGGTTGAGTCATGAATCTTTATGCCTCACTTGACAAGCCAACTAATACATCACTAAGCCTCCCCATTCTTGTTAAACTTACCTGTAAACCAGTAGTGTCAGTCCTGAATTATTTTTGATATTGAATCTATTGATGAACTGCAAAGGTTAAAATTAAAGTGTGATTTGTGCTGTGATCATGAGCACCGTGTTACAGCACTAACACTAAGTGATCTGTGCAAATTGTAACCATAAATATACTTCAGATTCTGCATTATAGCTCTGCTATGAAGCTCTGTGTTCTCGGTCCTTCTCCCTCAAGGAGATTCCTTAGGATAAGAGTGCTGATAGAAACAGTCTTTCAGATCCTTATGACTGTGAACAAAGCACCTGTTTTTTTCTTTTTTCTTTTTGCTTCTTGTTTTTGAAACATAATCCTTAGAAAAGTATTTCCCACTTTGTAGTTTCAATCAACTGGAATTTTAAGTCTTTCAAGAGATAAATTTGAACAACAGGATTTGTGCTTTATTACTTGTAAGCAACTATAATAAGTAAGAAACACTCACAGGATTTCATGGTGGTTCAGAAGCATGAAAAGATCTCTTCTAGTTAAGGGACTTCATGAGTCATTGAAAGTCTCACTTTCCCACACCTCTAGGTTCTATTCGAAGGCTAGAATATCAATTTTCTCCAGTTTGTCTCATTTAAGCAGACAGGTTTCAATGATAGCAGATTATCAAGAGACATGTTGGCATAGATGAACTCAGATATGAAAAATAAGGCTAAACCCACTGGGTTGGGATGACAGAATAGCAGAGGTTGTATATTAAGTTGGAATTTATATTGGATTATCTTAAATGTAAATGAGTAAATACCATCAGTCCTGAGAATGCTAGCAGCAGGAATCTCTAAAATTCCATTACTTCCTCCCTAATATTAGGTATGATTTAAGAACCCATGGGGTTATATTAATCACTTCATCATCGTATCTTACCAATGGATGAAAAAAATTAGATTTTTGCTTCTATTTTTTTCTCTCTCTGCTTTATGATCTTTTAGTAAAAACAAAACAAATAATGACCATCAACTCTCATTGATTAAGTGCATAATTTATGCCTATTCATATATATTATTTGATCAAATATTTAGGTTTAAAAACAGTTATCTCTGGATTTATTCATTTTTTGCACATATAAAAATACATATGTACATGCCTTTTAATAGTTGTGAAGATTTTCTGAAAATGAATTGTTTAATTCACTTGAGAGACTTGGGATTTAAAGATATATAACATTAAAAATTCTTTCACAGCATGAAGAGTCATCAAGTAGTTTTAAAAATATTTCAACTACATAAATGTGCCAGTATATATGTTTTTGACAGATATTAAACTTTGTGCAATGTACATAAACTATAAGGAGAAATAAGTAATAAGCTATTTTACTGAAAAAATTATATAGCATTTCAATTACTAATGTTGTAATTTGTTGTCAAAGGAGAACTAAGAGGGAAAATATATCCTCAGGGTATGACATTTTTGTAGGCATATAGGATTTTTTTTTCCCGTACCTTGAACGGCGCAATGTATCTGATTTTTTTGTAATAAACAATCAAATTTTCATCATCCAATAAATACAAAGGCTCAATTACTGACTATATAAAATTATTTACTATTTATTCAAAATTTATATTTTAGGAGTAAAAATATTGTTTGTTATGATGATATGTGCTAAAATTTTTCTCTACATGTTTTTCTAATCATAAATGGTTTCCTTGGTATTTTCTTATGGAAATAAAATTATATACAGCCTAATGAAGACAACCTTCATTATTGATTTCTCATAATATACCTAATGTAAAGTCCTCTTAGTAACATCGGTTCACTAAGCAGTGCCAATCAAATCAACACTGTGGTTTGTCATGACACATATTACTTTCTCCTTGACAAAATGAACATGTTTTCTGGAGAAGTCCCACACTGCCTACCTTCACTTTTCTCTCAAAATTACTCATCTTTGACACACATGTATTTATGCATGTACACACATAAACATAAGCTTTAGCATAAGAGTATAATGGTTTTTTTAAATGTGTAATGTTTAAGGTGTTAGATCTTTTAAAGAAAAAGTTCTATCTTTAAATTACAATATTTCAAGCAGCTATTCAGCTAGCATCAACATTTCCTAAATTTTAAATATCTCACTAGATGCAACATATGCAAGCATGAGAAGATAATGCCTCTTAGCTTTCGTTTAAGATAGTCCCTAGCTCATACAGAAAGCCTATTGACAACCACCAAATCCTGTATAAAATCACGGTAAAATATAAGGCTAGATTCTTTACGTTCTTCCAAAGGTTAGACTTATTAGGTACTCTTTGGAGGACAAAATTTACTACTGTTTTCTCCGGAGGTAAAGCTCACATAATAGCTGATGAGGCAGAGGGAGTGGGGCTTACCAAATTTTTCTCTTGTCTGTTCCTTCAAGGCTTCCTTATAGTTTTGTTGGTTGCCATATGAGTAATTTTGTACAATTAACTTGAGCTACGAGTGATATGTGCCAAATTTAACCTGGGTGCTTAAGAGCTTTTGTCAGTTTACTCTGCTGTTACTGTAGCTATCAGAGTTTCAGTGTAATCAATATATTGAGATGATACTGAGCCATATAATTGAAATGATCTGAAGACCTGAATCTCTACCTAAAAGAAAACTATCTTCAAGACACTTCAGGACCTAGGTCAAACTATTAAAATCACGTGGTTTGCTTGTTATCGCAGTGTAGCCTATCTTATTCCAAAAAAATGCTGCCCTGATTACTTAACTGCAGGAAACGGAAGTGCAAAAAGAATTAACATAAGTGAAATAAAGACAAGTATTGTGATCATACTAAGTTATCTCATTTAAATGGTAGAACATCCAAACTATAGGAAATGCTGGGAAAGATAGGCCTAAGGGCCAACCAGAAGCAGGGATTTGGATACCTCAAAGGAACAGTATAATTTCTCATCTCTGCCTCTCTGTATGGTGGCATTATTCACTTCATTTCCAGCAGGCTTTCTCTTCATGGGAGTAAACATGGCTCTGGGAGCTCCAAAACCTTACACTTGAGGTGTCTGTCACTCAAATGTCCCTCATTTCTTAGTTAAAAAAATGTGTTCAGAAGAAGAAACTTATTCGTGTACTGTTGGTTCAGTTGTACAGGTTGAGAAAAATAAATCTAAACCACTTAAAAGAAGTTCAATTTGGGATGCAAAACTAAACCTTAACAAGAAAATTAGGGCAGCTATATAGACTAAGTTAGCTCCTTTCAAAATAGCATTTTTGAAGTTATAAGGTGAAGCTTTACCGATAAAAAAAAAAAAAAAAAAGTTATTTCCAAGAATGGGAAGAGGTGGCATTTTATAGATAGTCCTCTACAATAACTAATTTAAAAATCTAGAAAAATCCAACACATCCAGTTTGTTTATTCTACCAATACTTATGGAACTTCTACTACATGCCAGACACTGTTGTAGATACTCAGGAAAAAGTAGTACCCAAAACAGGTAAAATCTCTGCCCTAATTGTGTTTATAATCTATATCCCTCCCATTTATTTTCCTTTGAAATTATGTAGAAGAAAAGAACAATCTAGACATTTCCAATTCTCACTGAGGCTGAATATGGTCGGTAGAAAGTTAATATTTAAATAAAACTATTAGGTAAAGTAAACCAAATGTACTCTATCAAACATCTGTGTTTATGAGCTTCAGAAAGAACTAGGCAAATAACTCAAGCGTTGAACAAGTGATAGCATGACAGTAAAGATTTAACATGTTTCTGAGTGCTAATTTGAGCTGTTGTATCAGTCAGAGTTCACTCAAGAAAACAAAGATACTATAAGTAAGATTAAGGTAAGAGGGTTATTATTAAAATTATACCTTACACAATTGTGGGAAGAGTTGTTTAAGAAAGTTTACTAGGATCAAGGAAGGAGTTACCAACAATCTGGCTGAAGCACTGGTACAAGTAGACAGATAAGACTCTCAGGGAAATATGAGACACCCATTATTACCTCTTGCCCCAGCAGTGAGTTCACAAAGCAGAGCTGGTTGAAAGGCCTGTGAGAAGCTGTTATGTCTGTGTATGTACTGCTTCTCAGGATCTGCATCTAAGGATCTTGGAATATTTTTGGAAAACAGACTCAAGAGTCAGAAAAGGAACCATTGGAAAGTCAGGAAACACAGTGATATTCCAGCTACTTTGTGGTTTTGTCACCACATCTGATTGTGATAACATTCCAAGACTGATGGCTATTACTTCATTCTTCTTTAAGTTTTCCTAAGGCCAAATATAACTCAGAACCATAGAGAAAAACAGATTCTGGGAAACACAATTATGGGATATATCTATGTTGATATAGCAAAATGTGGCATAGTAGAAAAATAGAGTAGTATTGATTTTCCCATAATAGCAATTAAAGGAAAATAACAAACTTTAAATAGAATATACTACATGAAAATACCTCTAATCATTCCCTCCATTTTATTTGAAAAATACAGTTGTATTTTTATTTGAAAATGGATTATTAGACTGAACATCTAAAGCACATTGAATATTCACATTAAAAAAGTCAAAGGCTAGTTTTATACTTAATCTTGTCATCAAGGTTTAATTGCATATTAGATATTATATATGAATACATTTTATGTTATGAACACTTTGGAATTATCAATTTACCTGAGATTTCACCCCTGACTGCTTATCCAGAAAACTATTCAAGCAGAGCTTTCCTCATTTTTATGCCAGAAATCCAAATCTCACTTGTTTAAATATAAAGGGATAATTTATTGAATTATAACATAAAAAATTCAAAGGGAAGTCTTCACATACAGACAGATTCAGGTAATTAACTATATCAAGATGTTGTTTTCCTTATCAGTGTTCCAATTTTCTCTGTGTTGGCTTCATTATTAGTCAGATTTTATTCATATACAGAAAAAGAAATTGACCAAGAACTGTTCCAATATTTCATTCTAACATGAACCACAAAAAAATGTCACTTTCTCCATTGTTAAGGCAAACTTCAAAGAGATGGTCCTCATTTGCTTAGCTTAGTAATATTCTATTCACCAAAATAATAACTGTAACTAAGGATTTGTGATGGTTAATTTCATGTGTCAACTTAGCTGACTTAAAAGGTATCCATTGTGGTTTCGATTTGCATTTCTCTAATGATTAAGGAGGTTGAACATTTTTTTACACGCTTTTGGCCACACATATGTCTTCTTTTGAAAAGTGTTCATAAACTTTGTTCACTTTTTAATGGAGTTGCTTATTTTTTGCTTATAAATTTAAGTTCCCTGGAGATTCTGGATATTAGGCCTTTGTCAGATGCACAATTTAAAAATATTTTCTCTCATTCTGTGGGTTGTCTATTTGCTCTTTTGATAGTTTCTTTTGCTCTTCAAAGCTCTTTAATGTAGTTAAATTTCAGTTGTCAATTTTTGTTTTTGTTGCAATTGCAAAACCACAATGAGATATACTTTTACAATGGTCAGAATAATCATTATTAAAAAGTCAAAAACTAACAGATGCTGGTGAGGTGGCAGAGAAAATGAAATGCTTAGCTCCTGCTGGTGGGAGTGTAAATTCATTCACTCATATGGAAAGCCAGGTGAATATTCCTCAAAGAGCTTAAAACAGAATTACTATTAGAGCCAGAAATCCCATTATTGGGTATATATCCAAAGAAATAGAAATCATTTTAATATAAAGACATATGCAAGCATATATTCAGCACTGTTCACAACAGCAAAGGCATGGAATCAACCTAAATGCCATTCAACAGTAGACTGATAAAGAGAATGTAGTATGTATATAGCATAGAATACTGTGCAGCCATAAAAATAACAAGATCATGCCCTTTACAGGAACATGGATGGAGCTGGGGGAGCACTATTCTAAGCAAACTAATGCAGATACAGAAAACCGAATACCACATGTTCTCACTTATAAGTAGAAGCTAAAAACGAGAGCACATGGACAGTAACAACAAGAGAACAGCAAGGGAACAAATAATACCTCAGGGGGGAGATTGGGAAAGGGAGAGCATGAGAAAAAAAATGCCTGTTGGGTACTATGCTTATTACCTTGGTAATAAAATAATCTATCCATTAAACCCCCATGATGTGCAGTTTACCTACATAACAAACCTGCACATGTATCCCTAAGCCTAAAATAAAAGTTATCTGATAGTAAAACATTGTTTCTGAGTTTTTTCTGTCAGGGTAAAAGAGATTAGCAGTAGCCTGTATAAAGAAGATCCCATTGGTGGAAGCACCAATGGGAGCAGGCATCATACAACCCCTCAAGAGCCTGGATAGAACAAAACAGTGGAAAAGGGGCAAATCCACTGTATCTTATTGAACTGTGATGTCTACTTCATTCAGCCAGTGGTCAGCACCCTTGGTCTTCAGGCTTTCAGACTCAGAATGAATTATACCACAGGCCTTCCTGGTCATGCAGCTTGCACACAGTACATTGTGGGGCTTCTTGGCTCCCATACTTGTGTCACCTAAATCTCAAATCCTATTTATCTATCTGTCTGTCTGTCTATCTATCTATCTATCTATCTATCTATCTATCTATCTATCTATCCATCTATCTATCCATCCACCCTAGTTTCTCTGGAGAACTCTGACACAGGATGAAACGCTAATTAGCCCAACTTAAATTATCTGCCCGTATCTGCACAGGTGGGTAAGATTCAGGAAATCAAGCATTTGTAATGGATTTCTCAAATAAAAAAACATAATTGGGGAATTCATTGTAGGATGGTATTATGGGTTGAATTTTGTCCCTATAAAATTCATATTTGACAACACCTTGTATTGAAGAATATGATCTACTTGGGAATAAAGTCATTGAAGATATAATTAATGTTATGATGAGATCATTAGGGTGGGCACTAATCCAGTGTGACTGGTGTCCTTATGAACAAGAAACATTTGAACACAGAAACTTGCATATAGGGAGAATGCCACATGAATAAAAATGCAAAGATTGGGATGATACTTCTACAATGCCAGCTAAGGAATGTGGAAAGTTGCCATCAAATCACCAGAAACTGAACGAAGGTTATGGAACACATGAATTTTTGTAGCTCTAAGAAAACACCAACACTGCTAAAATCTTTATCTTGGACTTCTATTTTCCAGGGCTGTGAGATGATACATTTCTGTCACTTAAACCAACAAGTTTCTGGTAATTTATTATGGTGGCCCTAGAAAATAATACAGAAGGCAAAATCAAGATTTGTCTATTACAGCTGCTGTTCTAGATAAGTTATCTTGGACATATGCAGTTTTTACTATAACCTACAGGAAGTCAATTAAACATCTTTCCAGGCTTTGCTATGTTTATTTTTTGATGTTAAGATGTGAGATGTTGTAGGTTTGACTCTTATTATTTTCATGGTGGACTACACTTATTGATCCCTATTGACAGCAGGCTTTGTGTTTAATTGATGGTAACGTCCCTAGAATCTAATAGAGCTTTTTGCATGGCAAAATAGGTGTTAAATGAATGTTTATTTATTTTAAGAACCACTATTGCAGAATTTACAGTAAGAATTAACTATGAGTAGCATTGGTGGAACATGATAGGCAGTAGATGAATTAATACAGAAAGAAGCAAAGGACACAGAACTTTAATTCGATGATTGAATTCGTTTTCTATTGCTGCTGTAAAAGTACTACAAATTCCGTGCCTTTAAAATAACATCAATTAGTTTAAAATTTGGTAAGTCCATTTAGAAGTCCAATGTAGGTTTCAACTGACTAAGTTCCAATTGTCAATACAGCTGCCTTTCTTTCTGGAGGAATGAGATTCACTTCCATGCTTTTCCAGCTGCTAGAGGTCATATATATTCCGTGGTCCATGTGCCCCTTCCTTCCTCTTCAAAACCAGCAACACTGCATCGCTAGTTATTCTTCCATAATAACTTCTCCCTCTGATTCTACTCTCTCTCTTCCACTTTTAATGTAAATTCTGCAATAGTGGTTCTTAAAATAAATAAACATTCATTTAACACCTATTTTGTGATAATATTTAACTTACCTAGATAATCCAGGATGATTTCCATATACTACCATTATTCAATCTACTACAAGAAGTTCATTGTCATTTCAATGGGAAGGGATGCAGGGTTGGAAGAAAGTAGAGATGAGTTTACTTAAGGTTTCCACTGGACTGATACACGGTTTTTCTCCTCTTTACTGATATAATGAATGCTTAATTGAGACAGGTGTTTTTATAGCAGGGTCCTAATTTCTTTTTCCCTTTGGGAGTTGATAGTAAAACAAAGATATATTATACCTTTTTTGTATCTTTATTAAAATACAATGTTTTCTAAATTTTAAGGCTATCTTAAATTTTGAAGTTATTCCTTAGTTATGATACATTGTTTATTTTGAAAATATTTTTAATTCTGGTCACATTTTCTAAAGTGTTAAATTCTAAACCAGTACTACATTAATATAAAGCTTAATGGTAAATTATGTTCCAGAATACATATTTTTACTGTTTCAAATACAAAAAAAAAAAATAAAATATTTGCCTAATTCAAAATAGCACTAAAGTATTTATAGTTAATTAGATGAGAGAAGGTAGAGAATAAACTATTGCTAACAGATATAGTAGGAAAGAAGAAAATAAACCTTTTACTTATTTTTTCTCTAGCATTTTTAGTAGTTTGGAAAACCTGCAACCATAAAATATCCAATGGACAGTAAGACACAGTGTTATAGTTCTTTTGCCCTCAAAGATGAAATTATAATGAGAAATCACACTTTCAGGACTTTGCAGAATCATGGTGACCTGAAGTGTAGGACTATGTAATTCCTAAATCTTCTGGCTAAAACCTTTTTAAGAGTCTAATCCTTGAGAGGTGAATAGTCAGGGTTTTCTATAAATAAATGCTTTGCTATCAGTGAGCTCAAAACCAATCACAGACTCTAAGTGGTTAGAAGAGTTGAATTTTGTTCTAGGGTTATGATGAAGTTTATAAGCCATTGTTTACGATTTTGTCTATCCTTCATTCTTATTATGATATATATTAGATCTTAGTGTTAAAAGTTATTGTGTATACAGCAGATAAAAAGTGTCTAATATCTAGAAGACATTTTCAGCTAATTTCACACTGTGGATAGAGATTTTCTCTAAATTCCGTATTCTGATTTCTGGGACAAAAAGAGATCAATATACTCAGGTTATAAATAGAAAATGACCAGCTCAACCTTTTACTTACTCTCTGATCTAAAGCTTCAGAAAACATTTTGTAAATCATGTCCCTTCCCCACTTTTTCACACCTTATAATATCAACCTTTTATAACTCGACAGAGTATCTTTACTGGTGTTTATAACCCCTTAATAATTAGAAAATCAGGATAGACTACTTTACCTTTATAAAACTTTCTGGGGCTTTTTAGGGTCATGTGGAAATATTACTTATTTTTAAGGCAGAAGCTGAATAACTGCCACGGCAATGACAGTGATGTAGATAATTCTGTTCTCTGAACTATGCCTAGGAATCTCTGTATAGATTTAGGACATAAAATTTTCATGGGTGACAGGGACAGAGGTCATAGAGAAGGGGAATTATGATTCAATTTAGTCTCCACTGATTCCCATCGGTATAAAACTTCAACCAAATAATTTAATCACAATAACTGCTTTTTTCTCGTTTTCACTGAATTCAAGTTGGCTAGTAGAGCTTTGACATATTAAATAGCTGCAATCCAAAGATGTTCAAGATTAACAGACATTTACATTTTCTGGATAGATCCGAGGAGGAAAGGAAAGACTTTACTATGTATTGGGGACCTGGAAATACACATTATGATACACATATACTAATATTTTTCTTGCATCTGGAAGAAAAGAAAACTGACACATTTTAGTCTTTTACAATCTACTCACTTCCATTTATTTTTAAAAAGTAAAATAACAGTTTCTTAAGCAAGGACTTAACGTTGTCCAAGAGGAGTCTCAAAATGTTTTTTACAATAAAAAATAAAAACAGTGAAGAAACACACACTATGTTATAAAGCGTCACTAAATATTGTGAGATGTTACATTTAATTCCAAAACACCTAATGCTGGTTTTGATGTCCCTTTCTGATTAAAATGGCTTGCCTAAGGGACTTGTTTTGTTGTTAGTGAATGTATGTTTTTTTCACAATTTTCTTTATAAAACACTATTAGGTACCTATTATGTTCTAGGCATTATGTTCACCATTTGAGGAACAAAGACAAAAAGACATGGTTGTATTATTTAGAAGCTTCACATGTAATGAGGGAAGGATGTGTATGCAGAGCACTTCAATATAGTTGTATGAGTATTCTAAACATGTGAACACAGTGAAAAAAAAATTAAAAGTAACTTATTTTGCTTGAGGCCCAGAGAGATAAAGTGGGGGTTTGGGCCTGGGAACAATTTTCAGTTGTAACTTGTTGGAGCATAGAAAGGGGAAGAAGATACCAGGCAAAAGGAAGAGTGTATTTATCAGAGTCCAATCAGGACAGGAGACCACATCAATCTGAACAAGAGAAACATACAAAACTGTCAACTATTAACTATGATAAAAAGATGAAAAAGATAATCCAAAACTATAATGAAATAGCAAATGTGGAAAGCAGCTATTGCCTCTAGGGCTGAGAGAGAGTGGCCAAAGAAGAAACAAATTGAAAAAGCACACTTTTCAACTTTTCTTGGTTCATTTTTATTTGTTGTCTTCTATCTAGTAGGTTGAACCAGAAAATAAAGACCCTACCAGAGGAACAGAAGCTTCTTTAATGATTAAACTTACCAAACTTGAAGATCTTGAAACAAAAGACTGTAGTATCTAAAGATTTTTAAAAGTACCCAAGTAGAATAATTAGCAAATCATTACTGAAAGATAACTCACTGACATTTTCTGACATTTAATTATATTTAAGATCTGAAATAATGGGATGTAGTATATTGACAATGAAAAAATAGATTTCAAAAGGTTGCATGCTTCCGTGTAATTTATTTCAGTGTCTGAAAAATTGGTTTTATCAAAAAATAGTTTGTCTTTTAAAACGGCCAGTGCTAGCAATTCAAATGAAAATAAAATCCACTTGGTTTACTTACATGTGAAACATATTGAGTCGATCTGCATTAGAAGTGGAAAGACTTTCAAATCTGCCTTAAATGTGTTGCACTCTTGATACCATTTTCTGTACTGGCTTATCAGAAAATATCTTACATAGTTTGGGATTGTGGTTAATTAAAACAGCAAAAATGAAAAAAAATGTGCTTCCATTACGGTCTTGAGTTTCCAAACAGTTTCTGACTCATTTCATTGGCACAGCTGCTGCAGCATAGCACTGCAACTTTCCATGGCCACATGCAGAATAATTTTCAAAGACCACCCAAGCCAGAGGAAACCGGGGCTGCTTATTATAGCTCATATGTTGAATGATTAAAAAGCCATATCAAAGCAAAACATTTCTATTAAAGACCTGCTTTTTTTTCCTGCCTTAAGGACTTTTACATCTCATTATCATTATTTTTAATTGACTCATAATAATTATGTACAATTTATGAGGTACAGTATAATATTTTGATACATGTATACACTATAATAATGAAATCCAGGTGATTAGCATATTCATCACCTCAAACATTTATAGTTTATTCTGTTGGGGACACTCAAAATCCTCTCTTCTGGGTATTTGAAAATATACAATAAATTGTTACTTATTGTCACCCTACAGTGCTGTAGAACACTAGGATCTATTCCTTCTATCATGTTGAATTCATTTACCAACCTCTTCCTATCCTCCTTCAAATAGCCCTCCAACCTGGAATATCACTTTACTATGAAAAATAATGAAATCTTATCATTATCAGCAACATAGATGAGCCTGGAGGACATAATCTGAAATGTAATAAGCCAGGCACAGCTGAATAAATACCGCACGTTCTCACTCAAAGATAGAAACCAAAAAAGCTGATCTTATAGAAGTAGACTCATTTTTGAAAATTTTGAATTTTAAATTGTTGCTTTGACTTAATTTACAGAGGCTCTTATATAAAATGAAGATGTTATGGGAAGAAGGTGATAACGGTTTGTAATATTTCAGTGAATTCTTCAGTTTTCTAGTGCATTGCCTTTTCAAGGTTTCTGGGTAATGCATTCTTGGTATAGTTAGCATTGATAGAATAAAGGAATAAATAAAATTTACCACCATGATAAGTAATCTCTGAAAGTAAGTAGAGAAATGTTATGGAGTTTGGTTGACGGGAGACAAGATTGAAATTTGAGAAGCAAAGATATTTTGAAGGTAAAATTTAGTTAACTGAGAATTTCTGCTCAAGTGATCAATGCAAAAAAAAATCTAATAAACACAAGAATGACTGTGTGGAAATACATGGAAACCATTGTGCAGAGGCCTCAAGACACACACCATTGATAAGACATTATACAAGGTTTATTGGGGGGAAAATATATATATATTAAATATATATATTAAATATATATTATATATAATATATAATTATATATTATATATAATATAATATATTATATTATATAATTAATATATTATATAATTATAATATATATTATATATAATATAATATATTATATTATATATAAATATATATAATAATATAAATAAATATATATTTATATTATTCCATGGCTTAGGTCAGGCATATATGATCAGCCTTTGTCACAGCCAGTGTAAAGTGTCAAGTAGAGAATGTCTCTGTCCCTGTATCACTCAATAATGGCATCAGGGGGAAGGCAACATCCATAAAACTACAAAGTGGGAAATGCTCTGGTCAGAGAAGTAGGCATATTACAAAGGGGAACCTCTGAGTTTACCGTCTTCTGTCAGCCTGTTCTTTTGTTAACCTAACATAGACCTGCTGTGCTGGCTGTCTTCCGAGCTACTAAACTATGGAGAAAAATGAGTTTCTGAACTGTCAGTGATTCTCTTTATAAATGCTACTGCATTCTTCCTTCATTCCCTTGCCACGTGTTTATTACATCACCGATTATTTTCATCATTGTTAATTTCTGTCTTAGATTAGTTTATCTCAGAATCAGCATCAGGTCTCTCTCTCTCTCTCCCCCATATACACACACACACACACACACACACAAACACGTTTGTATATATGTGTATATATGTATGTATATGTATATATGTGTGTGTGTGTGTATATATATATATTTATTTCTCCTCAAATTTCTTTTCACCATGTGTAGAGTTTCTGTATGTGTGTGCAATGCTCATTGGTAGGCCATGCCTACTGTTATATAATTTTCTTTTTTTCTTCTTTCCACAGAGAATATGTATTAATTCTTATATTTCAAGAAGCTAGAAAGACACTGCTGTGGTTTTAATTTTTTCTTGAAATCAAATGGTGGTAGCAGGTAACTTGATTTTACAGAACTCTTCTGTCTCCAAGATCTTCTCAGTAGCATTAAAAGAATTAGCACTTAGAAATTTGTATAGCCAATCCTTCACATGTATTTTTAAGTATTATATATTTTTGAATTATCCTTGAACAAAATGTTACCCTGTTCTCAGCATTTTTATCTGATTCCTTAAATCAATATATTTTTCGATTTCACATCAGTTAGAAGCCCAGTGTTACCTTGATGTAGCACTAGTATTCATTGTATCTTTAGTGCATTTCATGCAAACTCACAGGCATGTGATTACAGGCTAGGATATCTCTGTTTCAAACTTCACTACAGCTCTTATAAGCTTACGAGAATTGACAGTAAGTTAATTAACAACAGTGAACCTCAGTTTTCTTACCAAACTGTGTTTCAGTTTTTCAGTTTTCCTGCTTCTTAAATTGAAATAATTAGTTATTTTGAGGAACATATTAAATACTTCATGTAGGTTTTTTTAAATTATTTATTTATTTATTTATTTGTTTATTTATTTATTTATTTATTTTGAGATGGAGTCTCGATCTGTCGCCCAGGCTGGAGTGCAGTAGTGCGATCTTGGCTCACTGCAACCTCAGCCTCCCAGGTTCAAGCAATTCTCCTGCCTCAGTCTCCCGAGTATCTGGGATTACAGGCTCCTGCCACCACGCCCAGCTAATTTTTGTATTTTTAGTAGAGATGGGGTTTTGCCATGTTGGTCAGGCTGATCTCAAACTCCTGTCCTCAGGTGATCTACCCATCTTGGCCTCTCAAAGTGTTGTAATTACAGGTGTGGGCCACCACACCCAGCCCATAGTAGGTTTTGTTGATAGTCTGCCCCCTATTTCTTTGTGCCACCTCGGGTTCATCTAAAGCTGCAGTAGACATTTCCTGTATATGTTTTACTCTATGTCTGTGCCTGATGATTTTTCCTTGCCTAATACCACAGGAGAAACCTCAGCTTATGGGGGAAAAATTGCCTTCACCGATCTTCGTCATGTAACTTAGTTACCATGAGTTGATAACATCATGTAATGAATTATTTTTAACTAAAGAATCAACTCAGAGCAGAAACTTGCACTGGAATTTTTATTTTAATAGCTGGCAATGGCAGCAAAGTGTGAGAAAATATAAATTCTTTTAAAAGAATTTATATTTAAGACTATTTCTTGGGGAAGGTTTTCTGGAAAATAAGTGTTTGATTGGATAGATAGTTCACATTTTCTGTCTATTAGGGTGAAAATATTAAGTCATGGCTTATATAGTTCCCTAGAGAATTTCCAGTAAAGTGAACCCTAATTTCTCACACCAGTAGCATGCTTGTTAATGCACCCCTTATTGTATTTTCTTCTTTCCTTTCCTTAATTGCCCACTGTTTTAGTTATATTACCTATTTTTACTTAACTCTGTGTCTTAGGGTCTGCTTTGGTCAGAATCCAAACTAAAACATACTTTGTGAAAAGTGCATACCTGAGGACCTGGCCCAGGTATTCTTCACTACAGTCAGCTCCCCCAGCTTACTTAGCTCTCTTTTGACATTATCAGTGTTTATCTGCTCTGTGTTCTATCTCTGGATCTTTAGAAGTGATTGTCTACTAATCTTCCTTCCAAAAAAAATTATACTAAGTTGCTGTTTTCTTAATATTATTACACCTTTGCTCTAGGATATTTTTGCTTAAATAGATAATCATGAAATGAAAAGCCATAGGCCAAAAAAACAATGAATCCCTATGATATTTTAGACACTTTGTGGCTTATCAGTTGGGGAAATAGTCTTAAATATAAATTCTTTTAAAATGTCTCTAAATAATCACAGGTAGGTAATGAACTATCCTAATTAATTTTATCTACATCAGTATGTCTTAATATAGATGAGTCATTAATAGCATAATGACATGTTGCCAACAATTCCAAATAAGTTTTATGTGATTCTCACATTGTATTTTCTTAAAGCATTTTGCACTAAAACGAAAGAGAATGAATTTTTGGATTTGCTTTATTCTTAGCAGACATGTATTTTACATGGTGCAACTTCACTTTCATAATTGGAATAAATCAAACTTCATGGTAATGAAAAGATATCTTGAACTTGACATAATCCTCCATGAATCATTTCAATTTATTATGGGTCCTTCAGACAAACGTAATTATCATTTATTATGTAAAAATTATCAAAAAAGGTTTGAGATTTCAGTTTCCTTTTGCATGGATTGGCTAAGTAGTTAATTATAAGAAATATTCGGATAGATTTCCTCCAAAAAACTATGAAAATAACTAAAATGGCATTTTAAAAATATTATTACAGTCTTATAGAGCATAGTTCTTTAGATCCATTAGTCTATAAGCATCAGCAGCTGGCACTCCTGGTACTCTGGACTAGATAATTATTTGTTGTGGGAGGTTGTGCTGTGCATTGTAGGATGTTTGGTAGCATCCTTAGTCTCTACCTACTGGATGCCAGTAGCACCTCCTCACCAGCAATTACAATCAAAAACATCTCCAAACATTTACAAAATATTCCTGAGGGACAAAATTATTTTATATTGAGAACCACTGATGTGTGTGTATATGTATGTATGCATGTATGTATATATGAACATATATATGCATATATATTCATCTGCAAGTGGTTAGCATAGATCCCTGAACATGTTTACTACATGCTTAAGGAGAAAGAGAAGAAAAGATTTACTGAAATTTACTATGATACGTGTTTCTGTTTTTACACTTAAATATTCAAATTCAATAATTGACAAGCGTGTAATCCAGGCAATCTCTCAACCAAATAAAAATAGACAGCAATGACTATATACAAAGCCAGAGCTACTTGATCATGAACATTTTTTTTACTTAAGATTTACAGCCATTTGCTGTCCTGACATCAATCTTTTATTGTATCCCAGTCTAGTTGGTCAAATGAAGTTACTGCCCATCCTGGGCCTGGGATCTGTATCATCTATCAGAACCCTGAGTGCTCGAGGTTCTCTTTTGTTTTCTAAATCTCACATCTTTTAAGGAAACAATTATATCTCTATCTCTTGCTAGTTCCCTCACACTTTGCCGCCATTGCCAGCTATTAAAATATAAATTCCAGTGCAACTTTCTGCTCTGAGTTGATTCTTTAGTTAAAAATAATTCATTACATGATGTTATCAACTCATGGTAACTAAGTTACATGACGAAGATCGGTGAAGGCAATTTTTTTTTCAAAACCATTTAAATGGGTTAAAATACTGTTAGTATCAGTCTAAACAGTAGGTATATGAAGAAAATAGCAGGAACTAAATTCCTTTAGTGACTCAAAAATTCCTTATTCTTTCCCCAATACAGTCACAGGAAGTCAAGTATCCTCTCTCCGGGCATGACGCATCCGGTGGAGAATGCAATAAAAAGGATTTGTTGAAGACTTCAGCTTGTCAGCTACTGCACTTCCAACTTGTCATTGTTCAAGTAAGAAGTCAAAGACAAGTCTCAATATATCACCTCAGCAAGATAGATGAATACTGCAATAATGCAAAGTATGAGAAGATGTTTAAAGCTACTTATGGAGTGTTTCTTCTGTTCCTATCACTAGAAGCAGGGCTCATTGGAAACAGGATTTTTGTTTGCTTTTACAACACTTTTTTATAAATTTCTTTTACCTACTTATTAGATGTGTAGATCTATTGCCCACTGTATTATCTTTCCTAGTTACATGGAGTTTAATCATAATCATCTTAGCAAAATAAGTTACGGAGGTGGCAGCTGCTGTCCAGTACAAGAGTTTTGATTCTGCTCCTTTAGCAGAGTACATGATGTCATTAATTAGAGATACTCATCTTCTGTTAGATACCAAGAGAAGGTAATCCAAAACAAATGTAGGAAATCCCTACCCATGCCATAGCTCCAATTCCAGCTTTTGTTTTTTTTTTTTCCATTAAATCAACTGAAGTGTAACAATTTAGAACAAAAAGAACATTGCTTTCAATCTTAGAGGGCTCTCTAACTTTGCAGACAAAGACACTACCTAAATTAAATATGAAATAAAACGCATAGCCCTGCATGCATTTTCCATAGATAAAATAATGAATGAGAGTTAGAACTTGGTGCTAACAGTATTTCTGTTTAGCTACAACATGGATTAAATTTGTTTTTGTGGTACTATTTTGAAACCAACAACCTCATATCTCATTGTTTCATATTTTATTATGGTAAATTAGCTTTATTAACTATTTTCTAAGTTTGAAATAACTGGCAGAATACAAAAAACACTTAGAGCACAATCTTCTTGAAACGACAGTATGTAGCTCCTTTTTCTCTCTTTCTGTATCTTTCACTACACATTTTATTAATTATAAATATGTATATACAAGCAGCATGTAATATTAAATCAGATAAATATTGGCATCAGATTAGAGATTCTATAGTGTTGAAACTATGTAAAATATATTTTATGGCAAGTAGTTAACAATATTATTAATACACTTTGGTGATAAAAAGGGGAAAAAAGTTTTGCACAATATCATTTAAGCAACTGGTACCACATTGTTAAAAATGTGCTCAGAACACTTAATAAGAGTATATGCGTTATATGAAATGTGAAATACTGTGATAAGACCATGCTGTATGTGATGGATAATTTTATGTGTCAACCTGACTGGGTCAAAATTTTTAGCCAAAATATTTGGTGAAATAGTATTTCTGGATATGTCTGTGAGAGTGATTTTGGATGAAATTAACATTTGAATCAGTAGATTAAGTAAAGCATATTGACCTCCCCAGTGTAGGTGGGCCTCATACAATCAGTGGAAGACCTGAATAGAATAAAGAAAGAATTATTTTTCCCTTCCTGACCATCTTTAATCTTGGATATTGATCTTCTTTTGTCTTCAGTCTCAAACTTGGACTAGAAACTTAAACCATCACCTCCTGTGGTTCGCAGACCTTTGGACTTGTACTGGAACTATACCATATACTCTCCTGGGTCTGCAGCTTGTCTGCTCTGTCTCCACAATCACATAAGCCAGTTCCTTCTAGGAAATCATATATGCGTAATTTATATACATATACACACACATACCTCATTAGATATAATACAACACATATATTTTCATATGAATATAAATGTGTATATTTAAATATAATACTGTATATAACAGTATAATTGTGTCTGTTTCTGGAGAACCCAGAATAATGCACCATTTAACTTGAATTTTATATTACTTTTTGGACAATTTCTAAAAAATAAATTTAAAAGTGTTTCATATTTTTACTAGCAGTTTAACTGATTTGCAGTTTATCATTCTATGTAAAATTCAATATTAACTCAATTATTTTTAGTCATTACCTAGAGATCAATTTCAAAAGGCCTCTCTTCTCCTCTATTAAATAAAAGCGATGCTAATGATATTCTGCCAGCTTCAAATTGACTGATTTATCACATCATTACACAGCCATCCTGCATCTGCACTTTGTTTGTAGAATGGTATAGCTTGACAATAACAAATCACTATGTCCTCTGTTGTTGAGAATGTTAGAAGAAAGACAACTCACACACTCAAAACAAAATGGTGCTGGAATGTTAAGATGCATTTGACTTCTGCATTAGCTATTCATCAGTCACACTTGTAATCATTTAGAACTTTTTCATCTCCAAGATTTCAAAATCTGTCTTCTCACTCATTCCTCCTGAATCTATTCTGCTTTGATTCTGTGATAGTGAAACTGGAGAGTTCCCTGGCAGGATGTGCTATAGGGGTGTGGCTCACTCCTTTGGTCACCTCACTGCCCTGACGCTCAAGCCTCTAGGGGGAGCATGTAGAGGGGCAGGTGCAGAGGCCCTGGAGAGTGCTTTGGGGCTTCAGCTCCACAGCAGCATCTACAGGTGGGTTTCTATGACTCCTGAAGCCCAAGCAGGCATGTGTTACAGTGTGCTCTTTCAGCTTTGCTGTCTGTAGATGGCTTGTGTTAATTAGCTCAATAGACCTTCTGCCTTATCACAAGGGCAGGGGGACTGGTGTGACAGCCTGAGTTCTTGCCCAGTGTACTGGAATAATCGGATCACACTTGGGTTGGAAGGATGAGTGCAAGGTTTTATTTGAGTGGTGGAGGTTGCTCTCAGCTAGATGGAGATGGATGGGGAGCTAGAAGCAGAAGATGGAGTAGGAAGGTGGTCTTCCCCTGGAATCCAGAGGCCCACTGCTCAGACTCTTCTCCGCCCCTGGCTGAACACCCTTCTGTGTCCAGACATCCTTTCTCTTCTGTCTTTCTCTGCATCGCCACCCTGCCCCTCTGTTCCTCTGGATGTTCAGCTGCTTGTGTCTGTGCCCATTAAGGTCTCGGGTTAATATGGGCACAGGATAGGGGGTGTAGCAGGAAAAAGGCAATTCTTTGGGCCTGCGAACAAAAATTTCTGACCTCATTTGGGGGTCAGGGGTCTTCAGGCTTGAGGGTGGGGTCTTTGCCAGGGAACCACCGTCTTCTACCCAGAATTTCCCTGTCTTCTGTCAGTATCAATAGGTAGGCCTCAGAAATCAGTTCACCTATATAATATACTTGGTTCTCATTGGTAGTGACCTCTGACTTTATATAAACAGATTTTTATATTCACAAACTATAAGTTGATCCTGTTGATTTATTCAAAATGCCGATGGTCAGAATAACTAGAACTCCTTAAAAAGTTATGAAACTCTGGCAAACTCCTCATTTTCTGATGCAAATTGTGGGTTTGTAGCAAAAATTTTTAAAAAATCAAATAATTGTCTTTTGTAGGTTCAGAGAAATACTTATTTTGCTTCTGTTTAATTTCCAGGTGCTGATATATACAAAATTCCCAGGGAAAATAAATATCAAAGTGTGATATTTTCTTCAAATGACTGCAATTACAGAAAGTATATGATTGCTTTTGGTTTCTGACAGTCAATATTCCATTAACTGAATCAAACTTGGATTTGGTAAGACTTTTTAAATGATACATTATTATCTCTATTTTTAACAATTAAATAAAGGAATACTCTGAAAATGTATATTGAAAAAATCATTAAAGCACTCAATTAATTTATTATGGTAAATTAGCTTCATTAATTTGAAAATACAGTTTAATATAGTTAGCATCCTTTTCTAAATGACTTGCTCAATCTACTTGGAATAATTTTCAACTGATTGTAAGAAACCAGTTGGGAATTGTTGAGCTGATGTTATAAAAATTGCACTTTTAAGAATTCACCAGTGTTAACTATTATTACTTAAAACATCAGTTTCAGGGTATTGCTTTAATTACTAGGTATAGAATATTATAATAAAATCACTTTCTTTTTATTTTATGAATTTTTCTTATTATCTTCTAGGCATCTCCCTTAGTATTTAAACATTGCCTGAAAATATGCACAGTAATTTATAAAACTGTTGTTATGGGAACAAAAGTAGCTGATGTAAATTATTCATAGAGTGTCTTTGAGTATAAAAAATCAGGTAGTTCTCAACCACATTTGTTAAAATGTATCATAGTTTCCATTTCTGTCACTTATTTGCTCTTGTTAAAAAGTAATCCTAATGAAAGACATGTTTCTATAGCAACTTTAGTAATACATATATACACGTATACACATATAAATATACATATTATAACTAAACAACAGATGTAGATTTATTGACAGATTATTATATGATTGTGGACTGACAGATAAAACATGTATGCTCCAGTGTTCAATAACTTTGAAATTTGTCCATTCAGCTTATATAATCACAACACTCATTATCTAATGTAACAGAGACCATTATTAAAATATCATTGGTGGAGACATTGCTGTTGCTGTTCATGAGCCTGTGGTGTGGCTCTGCAGGACCGGGACCTTAAAGATAGCCACAATGGGAGAAAATGATGATAATGGGAAAAAAAAGAGGCTGCCCTTAAGGCCAAAATCTGTCATCAAACTTAGCATTATTTTGGAGGTTCAGTATTCCATGGGACACATTCTTAAAGAAACAGATCAAGCTGGATGAAGGCTGGGTACCTTTGGAGATGAGATAGTTCAACAGGTTGAATCATCTAACAATGGTGTTTAGTGTAATTGTAGAAGCATTGAGCAAATCCAAGGCAGAACTCATGGAAATCAGTGAAGATAAAACAGAAGGTCTCAAAGCAATCCCTTCGGTGAAGTGACTGATAAGTATAAAAATGATGTAAAAACAACAACAACAAAAACAGATCTGTTTGTATTAAAAGCTTCCCAACTGATGCAACTCTTGATGACATAAAAGAATGGTTAGAAGACAAAGGTTAAGCACTAAATATTCAGATGGGAAGAACATTGCATAACTTACTTAAGAGATTGAGTTTTGCCATGTTTGATAGCATTGAATCTGCTAAAGAGTTTGTAGATACCTCTGGACAGAAGCACAAAAACACAGACTTGCTAATACTTTTCAAGGAAGATTACTCTGAAAAAAAAAGAAGAAGAAGAAAGAAAACAAATAAAGTGTAAGCTAAACTAAGAGCTAAATGAGGAAGATGCTGAAATGAAATCTCTAGAAGACAAGATAGGATGCTTGCTGAAATTTTCAGGTGACTTAGATGATCAGACCTATAGAGAAGATTTACACATCCTTTTCTCAAATCATGGTGAAATAAAATGGATACACTTTGTCAGAGGAGTAAAAGAGGGGATAATTCTATTTAAAGAAAAAGCCAAGGAAACATTGGGTAAAGCCAAAGATGCAAATAATGGTAACCTACGAAAAAGGAACAAAGAAGTGAGATGAAAAGTACTAGAAGGAGAGTTGAAAAAAGAAGCATTGAAAAAAAGTATAGAAGACCAACAAGAATCCCTAAACAAATGGAGGTCAAAGGGTCGCAGATTTAAAGGTAAAGGAAAGCGTAATAAAGCTTCACAGCCTGGGTCTACTAAAAGAAAATTACACTTTCTGAGCAAGTAAAGGAAATTTGCTAGTGGCAATGAAAATGGTGCAACGGGACCTGTGAAAAGAGCAAGGTAAGAAACAGACAAAGAGACAGAAAAGAGAAAATGGTGATGGAGACTAGTAGTTTAGTAAACCAAATTTTTATTTGTTTTAAATAGGTTTTAAACAGCTTTTCTTTTGAAGACCTTTTAAAAAGAAAACCAAATCGGGTCCACTTCAATGTCCACCTGTGAGAAAGGAAAATATTTTTTGCCATTTAACTTGTCTTTTTTTTCTGTTATCCAGATTAGAAATATTTTTTGAATGTATAGTTCAGTTTGTGTTATTTCAGGTGATTCAAATATCAAAAGGAAGATTCTTCCTAAATTGTCTTCATAATATGAAAATGTATTAGTAAAAACTAATATAATATATACTATATGAAACTAATAAAATATATACTATATGAAAAGAGCAAAAAAAACCCCTCATTTGTTGTTAAGGAACTACATAAATCAAATTTTGCAAACATTAACAAAATTAATATTATCTTTATTGAAAAATAAGGCTTGTGAAAGCAAATTCTAATGCAACCTTAAAATGCATGACTGCTGACCTGTTTCCAAGAATATGCTCTTCTCAATATTTCTTGAAATATCTCTGTGTTGATAATGCTACATGATGTTAATCTGAAATAAGTTACAATCTCCATAATGACACTGAGACTCACAGCACAAGCAGATCAGAGAAATTATTCCAACCAAAATAGTCTCACATATTTTTTAGTTTTCTTTCTTTAAATCTTACCCCATACTATTTAAATTTATCTTGTTCATTCTCTTCTGTCCCATTCTCCATAAAAATACATTAATGTATTCATTCTTTACTCTTGAACAAGAATTTGACTGCATACTCTCCAAGCTGACATCACGACTCTTCCACATCATGCCTCTTCCTCCATGACAGAAGGATTTATAAGATTGGGTTATTTGTTTTATTTGTTACTCTATTCTATTTGTTATTCTATTTGATATTCATCAATTATCTCAAGCAGAATAAGTGTAGTCAAAAATCTCAATCACACTGTTAGTTTTTAAATTGCTTTTTAATCTTACGGATATGGGAAATAGAACATTTGCCTAATATAGGACTATTAATTAAAGAATGCTGATGTAAATTGGTTGTCAGTAACATGTATGCATGTTACTTGAAACAGAATCCTTACAACCTCCACCAACACTTTATTTAATTTTATAAGCTAAGATACTGAAATAATAAAAATGAGGACAAGGAAGTAAAAGCCAGCACCATGTAACAAAAGAGCAAATTTCCTAACACAGTTCTAAGAATTTTGAGGATATAGACATGTATCCTCATTGGGCTTCATCACTTATGTTTGGTATAGACAGTGATAAACAAGATATAAAAATATGTGTCAGAGGTGTTAATACTTCATTATAAGTTGCTAAATATGTTTTGCTTCATGTATATGTTCTTTTAATATGTATTCAAAATTGGCCCTCTTGAGATATTTATTTCTTAATTAATCAAGACAAACATCACATTTCCCTTCCTAGCTATTTCTATGTATGAAAAATAAATGTCATGCTTCACCAAAATGAAGAACTTCCCAAAGTGCATTTACATCTATTAATTCTAAAATATGCCAATAGACGCACCATAGAAAACTGTAAAATTAATGTCTGAGGCTGATTTAAACAAAGTTAAGTTTTCTTTAATTCTGGACTTTTAAGAAAGCAAGTTTTATATGGTAGGATGCATTTTTGAATTTAAGTAGGAAGGCATTATGTACAGCTTCTCTAACATTATTTGTCCAAGAAAATCCCTCACATTTGAAGTTTTCTGACTTTACTTTGAAAAATATTTCTCTACTTCTTTTTTATCTTTAATATGTCTCCTTTGAACTTTTGTATGAGAATATGAAGTGTTATATAATGAATGATTAATTTATTTAACATATTTTTTATTTTGTACACACTACTGGTCATGCACACTGCAAGTTTCTAGAAATACAGACACGCATGAAAGTGTTCCTGCTGCTGAGAGCTTATATTCCAGCCGAGGAGAAAGTCAGGAAGTCAGGTAAATACACAATTATACACAGTGGTATGTGTTGCACTACAGCTTGAAAGTGGGATCCCAGAAAACCTGGGAAAGTGTTTCACCCGACAGGTATGTGCCGGTCAACAAAGGCTTCTCTGAGTGGTGACGTGAAGATGAACTTAAAATGATAGGTAAGGATTACCTATGGGATGTGGAAGAGGTGATGGCAAAGAGGATAAAACAATTCCTAGGCCAAAAGAGTAGCAATGACTGAGCCCAGAAGTGAGCTAGTCTGCCCTAGAGAGTAAATCTCATATGCAGTAGCTCAGAAAAGCAGGACATTCTTAGTCCACAAGGTGAAGATACTGAGATGAGAGATACAAGCCAGGGCCTGATCTCCAAGATACTGAGATGAGAGATATAAGCCAGGGTCTGATCTCCAAGAGCCCAGAGCACAAAACTAGACCAGTAGAATGGATCAGAGGGCTGTTGAGAACCAGTGAAGGTGCTTAAAGAGAGAAAAACAAGATGATATGTACGTTTTAGGAAAGTCGCTCTAGAAGTCTGGAAAACGGATTGTAAGATCATGGCTAAAAAAAAGTGAGGTAGGTTTGATGTGTCAGGGATTCAAGTAAGAGATAAGGTGACATCCCAATGAAGTCAGAGACAGTCTTTATAGTAGTTAGATATATGCTGTTAAATGTATAACATAGCTAGGATATAAAAATTTGTAGGTAAAATATGTGTTATTTTTTCACATATAGGAATCATTTGTAATATCCATTTATAAAAGAAAGTGTTTTACTCTTTTGACATGTTTTTATGTCATTTGGTTAATTTTAGTTTTGAAAACCTTATTCATAAAAATGAAAGGAAGCATGCAAATTAGAAATGCAATAGGGCCGGGCGCGGTGGCTCGCGCGTGTAATCCCAGCACTTTGGGAGGCTGAGACGGGAAGATCACAAGGTCTGGAAATTGAGACCATCCTGCCTAACATGGTGAAACCCCATCTCTATCAAAAATAGAAAAAAAATAGCCAGACATGGTGGAGGGTGCCTGTGGTCCCAGCTACTCGGGAGGCTAAGGCAGGAAAATGGTGTGAACCCAGGAGGCAGACCTTGCAGTGAGTCGAGATAGTGCCACTGCACTCCAGCCTGGGAAATAGAGCGAGTCTCCATCTCAAAAAAAAAAAAAAAAGAAAAGAAAAAAGAAAAGAAAAGAAAAGAAAAGAAAAAAGAAAAGAAAAGAAAAGAAACGCAATATGTAATATTATACAATGCCATGATTCTATAACTGGAATATGAAATTGAAATATTGCCTTACACTAATCAAAATTAACATTGTAAAAGCATATTCCTCCCATGGCAGGCTTTTAAATACTTCCTTTTATGGTAATACTATTAAGTATTCCCTTGTAAAGTAAATTGGAATATTTTTAAGTCTACAATAGATTGCATTTTACAAATTTGCTGTTTTGTTCCTTCCATTTTATGCTCTAAAATACAAAATGGGCTTCCAAAACCCTTTTTTAAAAAAATAGTAGAATTTAATTATATGGAAATTATACCCCCTCACACACACACACATATACTGTCAATAGAATTCTACTGAATAATTTATTCAACTGACCCTCTATTGATACATAGTTTATTTCTAATCTTTGCTTTTAAGGACAATGGTGCAAAATGCTGCATTGCCCCACAAGCATTTGCGTACATATAAGATTATATATATAGGAAGTATATGGATGGCTAAATCTAATAATATGTTTTTAATTTTAATTTTGATAGATATTACCAAAATGCCCTTCAATTGCACCTATTTATTCTACCATCTATACAAGCTGAGAATGCCTGCTCTCCAACAACCTCACCAATATGTAGTATTACCAAATATTTTCATCTTTTTAATATGACAGGTGAAACATATTGTTTTGACATTCATTGTTGGATTATGGAAGAGGTTGAACAACTTTTTCAGGACCATTATAATACCCAGGCTGAGAAGATGACGTAGAGCTAAAACGCAGTCTACATTTTCCCAAGCTGTGCGTGGTGATGGGAGCTTTAGCTACTGGCAAAGAGAGGCTTTGTTCTAATTCACAGCAGGGTATCACAATAGTTAGTGGGGGCGCTAATTTGCTTACGTATTATTGACTGATATATATGAAATTATTCAAATCTGTTTTATTAGTCTGCTTTTCTAATGTTAAGCATATTTATCTTTTATCATGTGAGCTGAAAATAAATTTCATAATTTTTTGTTTGCTTGTTTTATTTAAAATTATGGTACTACTTCCATCATATAAAAGTTTTAAATTTTCATGTATAAAAATGTGTCACCTTTTCCTTTTTGACTCCTGTTATGCTTATAAAGATATTCCCCTCTCTAACATTAGGAAATATTTACCCATATTTCTGTTTCTATTTTCACAGTTACATTTGTATGCTAAAAATTTGATCCATCTGGAATACATTTTGATGTAGGAGCAAGCTAGAAATGAGTTTTATTTTATTTCCAAACAATTAGTCATTTTCTCCCTCATTTAAGTGTCATTTAGTATTATCTCTAATATATATTGACATCTATTTCTGGATTATTTTTTCTATTCTTGTTATTTGTCCAACTGTAGTAAATTGTTTTATAATTCTACATTTATAATAGGATTTAAAGTATAGGAGAATGAATTCTATGGTTTTTTTTTTCAGAATTGATTGTCTGATATTAAATGTTTACTGTTACAGACAACCTTTTGTGTTAAATTAAAAAAAAATCTAGCTGTCATTTTAACTGGTCTAATATTACTTTGGAGATTAAAAATGATTTCCATGTGAATGGAAATACTGAAAAACTAATAGGCAGAGGAGATTATTTTTTGTAAATACATTATAAAAAACTGGAGCCGAGAATTCCAAAATACAGATTCAGCTTACAGAAGAGTTTGAGCAAAATGAGATAATGCTTTAGTCCTACAACTTAATGCATTACAGGAGCTTTGCTCTTTTATGAATCCTGGTCTTGTTTAATAACCAGTTTCAATTGCCCTAATTGCACTTATCCTTAAAGGTCCTGCATGATCTCCCTGATGCTATTTAACAAATGTAGTGTGCTGGTGACATTTGACTGGGTTACTGAAGTCAGACTTCCCTTTATCCCAAAGGGTTGAACTATCTGTAGCAGATTTATTTTACAAAGCCATATCCTACAGACATGTCACTAAGTGTACATGTCATCGTCATACTCTGATATTTTGATGCCTAGATTTTATCTCATCCTGCAGATTATCTGAAATCCTATCCCCAGTATTTTCCTGGAAATGTCAACTATCTGCTGCTAAGCTGAGCCTTAAAATTAGAAATTTAACATAGTCTAGATGCTGAACAAGATAAAAAAAAATGCAAGATATAACTCTCATAAGCAATTAAAAAATTATACTAAGGCACTTTTTATTTTCACGAAATACCAACTTCTGACACCTCTATTATACCCATGCTACAACTCAGCTATAGCTACTGAAACAATTTATATCACTGATATTAAATCACACTCCTTGTATTAGTATTAGTATATTTTTAGTATTAGTATTAGTACAGTTAACAAGTAAGTTAAAAACTAAGAAACAGAAATTTATCTTGGCTGGGTACAGTAGCCTATGCCTGTAATTCCAGTATTTTGAGAGGCTGAGGTGTATGGACCACATCACTTGAGGTCAGGAGTTCGAGACCAGCCTGACCAACATCGCGAAACCTCGTCTCTACTAAAAATACAAAAGTAGCTGGGTGTGGTGGCACATGCCTGTAATTGCAGCTACTGGAGAGGCTGAAGCAAGAGAATTGCTTGAACACGGGAGGCAGAGGTTGCAGTGAGCCAAGATTGTGCCATTGCACCTCTAGCCTGGGCAATAGAGTGAGACTCCCTGTCAAAAAAAAAAAAAAAAGTTTCTGAAGTTGAAGATTTAATTACGCTAAATGGAAACAATTTGAAAAGGAAAGTTATTACCAGAACTGCCTGTTCATCTTTCCTTCCCTCCCTCCTCTAATCAACTCTCCTCAATCTGTTTCCATATCCGTTTCCTACTTGCCACTAATTCCTAAGACACTTTCATTGTGCTCTGTGGAACTCACAGTCATGACTTATGTCTTCAACCTCATCTTTAGACATTTTCTTTACCTTCTGGTATATTGATTGCTCAAAACCAAACTGTTTCTTGAGTACAACAAAACACAACCTGTCAAAATGCTTTTCACCCATGTTTCTTTCCAGTTTCTGCACTACTTCTCTGGTCCCCTTTATAGCAAAAGTCCTTAGAAGAGTTGTCTATAGAATTTTGATTTCAAATATATTTCTTTTCTTTTTATCTTAAATTCATATTCCATGGTATTTTTCATGGAAAAAATCTCAGCATTTCATGGAAAGTTCTATTGTAAGTGTCAATATTTGACCCATTTTTACCATTTGACAATGTTGATTCTCTTCATCTTGTTACTCTTGTTTTGTCTAACTCTACCGGCAAATAGCTTTAAGTTAAAATCCTTTTGTTGATTACTCCTCATTTTCATAATTTAAAATGTTTGGCATGTTCAAAGTTTTGTGTTCAGAATGGTCATACATTCATTTATCTGTTTGTTTTGTGGTCTTTCTGTACTCCTTCTCTTAGTGATCTTATCTGGCCTCTGGTTTTACTCTCTGCAATCATGGCTTTCAGATTTGTATTTCCGGCCTGAACCTCTATTCTCAAATCCAGTTTCATTATCCAACTACCTATTATATTACTATTTTATGTCTTTTCTGAAATTTTCAACTTTGATTTTAAATATAGAAGGTACAAGCGCAGATTTGTTGCATGGGAATATTGTGTGATTCTGAACTTTGGAGTATGAATCCCTTCACCTAGGTACTTAGCACAGTACCCAACAGGTAGTTTTAAAATCCACTCCCCAATCCTCTAGTAGTCCACAGAATCTATTGATTCCAGATTTAAGTCCATATGTGCTCAGTGTTTAGCTCCTTCTTATAAGTGAGAATGTGTGATATTTGGCTTTTTGTTTCTGTATTAATTTTGCTTAGGATTTTTACCTCCAGCTCCATCTGCAAAGTTTCTGCAAAGAACATGATTTTATTCTTTTGTATGGCTGCATAGTATTGCATGATGCATATGTACCATATTTTCTTTATCCAGTATTGATGGGAAACTGGGTTATCTCCATGCCTTTGCTATTGTGAACAGTGCAGCAATATACCTATGAGTGCAGATGTCTTTTTGGTAGAAGAATTTATTTTATTTGGGGTATATACCCAGTAATGAGACTGCTAGGTCAAACAGTAACTCTATTTTAAGATACTTGACAAATATCTAGGCTGCTTTCTGCAGTGGCTGGACTGATTTAAATCCCCATCAACAGTGTATAAGCAATTCCTTTTCTCCACGGGCTTGACAGCATCTGTTGTTTTTTGACTTTTTTAATAATAGCCATTCTGACTGGTGTGAGATAGTATCTCATTGTAACTTATATTTTCATTTCTCTGATATTTAGTGATGCTGAGTATTTTTTCATATGGTTATTGGCAACTTTTATGTCTTATTTTGTGAAATGACTGTTCATGTCCTTTTTCCATTTTAATGCAGTTATTTGGATTCTGCTTGTTAATTTGCCTAAGTTCTCTATAGATTCTGGATATTAGGCCATTTTCAGATGCATAGTTTGCCAATATCTTCTCCCATTCTATAGGTTGTCTGTTTGCTCTGTTGATGGTTTCTTTTGCTGTGCAGATGCTCTTTAGTTTATTTAAGTCCCCCTTGTCTTTTTTTTAATTTTTGTTGCAGTTTCTTTTGGGTACTTAGCCAAAAATTATTTGACAAGACCCATGTCAAGAACTGTATTTCCTAGTCTGTCTTCTAGGATTTTTTATAGTTTGAGGTCTTACATTTAATCTTTTACCCATTTTGAGTTAATTGTTGTACGTAGTGAAAGGTAGGAGTCTACCTTCATTATCTTGAATATAGCTAGTCAGTTATCCCATCACCATTTATTGAATATGAAGTCCTTACCCCATTACTTATTTTTGTCAGCCTTGTCGAAGATTAGATGGTTTTTGGTGTGAGGCTTTACTCCTGAGTTTTCTGTTCTGTTCTGTTGGTCTATATGTCTGTTCTTGTACTATATACTACTATTTTCTAGTCTTAAAATAAGCTTCAAAGTTATATGTTCCAAACAGAATTCTGAATGCACACAGCTGCTATCCTGGTCTTCCTGCAGTCTCTCTTGTCTCAGTAAGCTCCAAGCATGTTCTTATATTTACTTACATGTAAGCCGCTGCTATAACTTTTTATTCTTCTCATTCCTTTATGTATTAGTCCATTTTAACATTGCTGTAAAGAACTACCTGAGACTTGGTAATTTCTGAAGAAAAGAGAGTTAATTGATGCATGGTCATGCATTGCTGTGGAGGCCCCAGGAAACTTAGAATCATGGCAAAAGAGGAAGTAAGCACCTTCTTGACAAGGTGGCAGGAGAGAGAACATCAGGGGAAGTGCCACACTTTAAAATCATCAGCTGTCATGAGAACTCACTCACTATCATGAAAACAGCATGGGGGAAACCTCCTCTGTGACCCAATCTCTTTCCACCAAGTTCCTCCTCCAATACATAGGGATTATAATTCACGGTGAGATTGAGTGGGGATACAGAGCAAAATCGTATCATTCCATCCCTGACCACTCCCAACTTTCATGTCCTTTTCACATTTCAAAACCAATCATGCCTTCTTCCAAATCCCCAGTCTTAACTCATTCCATCAATAACCCAAAAGTACAAGTCCAAAGTGTCATCTGAGACAAGGCAAGTCCCTTCTGATGAGCCCGTAAAATCAAAAACAGGTTAGTTACTTTCAAGAAAAAATGGGGGTACAAGCTTTGGGTAAATGTTTCCATTCCAAATGGGAGAAATTTGGTATATCTCAGATCCTAGAAAAAACTCTCTATGGTAAGTTCTCTATGGTAAACAATCAATAATATTTCATAAATAAATAGAAAGTGATTTATCTTTTGGAATGATTGAAAGAGAGTTATATTTTTAAATGTATTGATTTTGGAATATTTCCTTTGTAAAATTTCAAAATTTGTATTTAAGTAAAAATCATTATAACACTGGTAAAGATACATTGTAGAGTGTAAATGTGAAATTGAGTTTTCTATATTTCATCTAACTTTGTTAGCGCGAATGGAGTCATTTATTTTGTAAAAGCATAATTCTGATTTAATGACAGCATTTCTATTATTTCTAATGTGATGCAATAATTCATAGAACAAATTTATCAGAGGTTGTGGCTGCTGAAGGTATTACACTGAAGATCAGAGACATGGTTGAGGCTTTCAGAGTTGTAATAAAGATCATAGTTTATTTCAACTTGGCTTCAGTGTCACATATACAAAATATTTTTCAAAAGACCAAGGAAAAGCAAATGTATGCAAGGTGTAATTGATCAAAACTAAAATATGCATTTGATCTAAGTTGAACCAAATATTACTGATCTAAACCTCTTAGCAGAACTGTGAAGCCTGGTCATAGGAAACTACACAAACTTTGTGATTTTTCTTATAAGAATTTAATATGTATATTAATAAAGTAATAAAGGGGAATTCATAATGGATAAAGAAAATCAAATGTGTACAATAAAGATATAAAATATTGGTATCAGCGTTTTTATTTTAAAGAATGCCATGATTCTTAATTTCTGCATTTTACTAATTTGATGACTGGCAAGTAGTTATCATCTAGCCAAAAGGCTAATTTAATCATTTGGATCTGAATGTCCCCATGGTGATAACTATTTCAACATTGGCACATGTTTAGTTCTCTGCTCATAATTAATCTTATGCTGACCATTTTTACATAATGTAAATGTATTTCTTGCTTCTAGTAATTGCATATCTAATTTACTGTGAAGCCAATATTGCATCTGCTAAAGTAACTAAAAAGTAAAACTGTAAACATCATCAACTAATGATTTTTATCATTTAGCTTTACTTTTTTTTAACTTTTGGAACTTTGCAAATATAGTCACTTTTAGCCAAAACTTTGAATTACATCTTTAGTTTGCATGAGTAATTATGCCTTGGCATGAAAGAATATTTTATTTTATATACCAAGAGTTTCTTGTTGGAAGTTATGTAAAGAAAGCAATCCAATAACCACCACTGATAGAACACATTATACTTAAAGTTTTTTTTTTTTAGCTGAAGCCCAAGGGACAAATATGGAAGAGTAGAAAATATTTTGAACAGCATTGAAGTTGTAAAATATGCTTGAAGAAATGCTTACTCCATTATAGTTGCTTTTTCATTTAGTTGTAACCCACCCACTTTATGGAAAACTATATTGAATATAATGCTGACTTCTGATCATGTCAACATAAGATGCAATAGGTTGCTCAGTGAAATTAAGTGATCACTGACAAACCACAGGGACTCATGGACAGGTAAAACCCAGCTCATTAAAAAAAAAATACTTTAGCTTTGCATGACACTTTTAACTTTTCAG
The DNA here is from genome assembly GCF_037993035.2 of Macaca fascicularis. Lineage (NCBI taxonomy): Eukaryota > Metazoa > Chordata > Mammalia > Primates > Cercopithecidae > Macaca > Macaca fascicularis. Next base: position 77,503,505 of record NC_088376.1, read on the forward strand.
AAAATTTTCATATCAACTATTTTATTTGTCTTTCTTAACTCTGGTGGTTCATCAAGTATTAGAATTAAAGAAACGCTCAGTTTCCTAAAAACTTATCTCCCCACAAATTCTCAATCATATAATATGTGTTAAATTATGCTAATGACTAGGACTCACTGGCATTAGTATCACCACTCTCAAATTTGGGACAAAATCAGGATCCATTTACTTCATAGCTATTGCAAAATGCAAAATTAAGTTTTGCATTTATTTTGTGTACACTCTATAATCTAAATATAATTTTAAAATTTTTAAATTTTTTCTTTTTTTTTTAATCTGGCTATAACATCTCCTTCCTAATTTGCATCCTTTGTTGATTTTACAGTGTGACTACTTGATTTCCAGATCTTCCTATCACTCTAAGTTTGTTTTTTACTAAAGCATAATTGTTAATATAAGATTGTTTCTCACCAGATAGAAAAGCATATTTATTTCTTAAGGGCATTCTGTCACTAAATTTTCCTGCTAGAACACTTAGTCAAATTCCCAAGGTCCATGAGTAGTATCAATGACACTGACATCAAAAATTTGTGTCCTTTCTAGGTTTAATACTCATGATTTCCTAAACTCGGAGCATCAATTTTCTTATCTTTTTGTGAAAACCTATAATTTTCCCATTGTTTCTTGATGAGAATACATGGTAGTGATTTTTGAACCCTAGGCAATCAACAAGATACTTCTTTTACCTGCATGCCTTAAAAGATTTATATGACATATCATGGGTTTAGAACTGCAATAAATATTTTCCAGTGGTTAAGCAACAGTTTTCCCTAATTTTCCCAACTATTACTTAAATTTGAGTTAATATCTCTACTTAAGCAAATTCTTGTGTGTGTGTTTTTTTCTTACGTTATTGTCTCGAAATAGGCTTTATAAAAGTTTAAATGTCATGGAAAGTGCGAATTTCTAAATGAATCCCAGTTTGAAATGGGATATCAGACTTACCTGTCATGTACTTAATTTGTATGCCTAAAATGAAACCAATAGATCCTTATTTCTGATATTATGTAAATGGTTCAGAAGGAATAGAGATTAAAATACCACACCAAATTCATCATCTTTCTAGTTTAGGTGTTGGTAAGTAAAAAAAAAAAAAAAAAAAAAAAAAAAAAGTATATTTTCTTAAATCATGGGAAGGCATTCATTCCGCTGCTTGGTCAAGTTTTTGTTTTGATGTTTTATTTCTATGTGAACCTCAGCCAAAATTTTTGTCACAAGTCAGCAATTAGGGTTTTGCAAAGACATTTTGCGGTTTACTCATGAAGCGTAAAGATAAACTTGAGGGAGGAATCAAAGTTATCACTCTAAAAATTAACTATATTCCATTGCAACATATATTGCCTTCATAATTATATTCTATTTTTTTCTCATCATAGGAAATATTGTCCTATAGTCTAATGGCACAAGACAGGAAAGCCCCAGACCTTAGATTTTTACAATATATTTCTTCCACTGCAACAAAAAATGGGACATGTACAGGTAACATGTGTTATATAAATAGATTTTAATGAATGTGAATAAGCTAAGTAGCATAAATCCTACATCTAAAAACTAACATATAATTATAAAGAAACAATTTCAATTCTTTGATCACACTTTCTTTTCCATACTTGAAGTATGAGTATAATGCGTTTTTATTAATTCAGATGAACTCCTACTCATACTTACCATACCTGTTGAGCAGACTTATTGAAACTTATTATAAAAATTCCCTAGCTGCAGATTATATTATTTAAAAGCATATTGTCCATTAAAATATCCCCAACTATCAAAATATCAGATATTTCAAGTTTTTAAAATTAAAAACCTATACTAATATAATGGATGCTGAGTGTTATATTTCATATCTCTTTTAATACAACTATACATTTATATTTAGGTGAATTGTTCTAGAGTGTCTCTTTCACAATAAAATCCTGTGTATATTAAAGTATATAATCAAACAATACTTGTTCACAACTTTAGTAATTATAGTCATGGCAATGTTTTAAACATTTAACATCACTATTTTTAAACCTAAGTATCTTGATTTATTATAATAATTACTGACCTCATGGAAGGGCATGCTGTAACTTCTTAAGTATTTAGTTACTATTATAGCTTTACATTTCTCAGTGGAGATTCATAGTTTTACAATGGTTTTAGATAATTTTATTGGTACATATCATCTAAAGTAAATACATGCATTAGCCCATCTCCACAAACATTAAAACAGGGACAGAATTATTTATTTTCTTGGCATTAAAATAAGAACAGTATTCAGAGTTTAGATTCTATTCTAATGTTGCTCCAATTAAGTTACTATCAATTAACATTATAGATTATAAATATTTTAAATATTTCTTAAGCTAATTTTTTGTTTTATTCTAATGTATCTTATCATTTGTGAAAATAATTCTAGTTCCGTGCAATGCATTTCTTTATTTATTACATTGATGTGATAAATTTAAATAGCTATCTTACCATTATGAAATAGCACCGCAACACATTTTTCAGTTTCACTAAGCATTATTTAAAAAGTTTAGCCATCCATCTGTCTACCCAATTCAAATAGGCTTATACAGGAAGGAAGTAAGTCTACGTACAATATTTCTTGCACAATAGATCTTGAATTATTTGTTCCTTGCTAAGGGTAAATCTCTCAAACAAATATTTTTCCCCTACTATCCATATCTCATTTAATAAACACATATCATTTATAAAACTACTAAAATATCTTACTCTGATACATAATATTTGTCCAGGATTTGGACAAGAAGTTTACATTTTTCCTGGTCATATATGTGACTATAGGCTTTAAGCATAGGCATTACTTTGAGATAGTGGCCGGGGGTTTAATAGCTGTCTGCTTAGTGGGAAAGATGTACAACTAAATGCTCACGCTTTTCATTTGTTAACTCTTGGCTCCTTCTTTGCTAAACTTCCTTTCTCATTTTAATGTATGCTGTTCTGCTTCTGTACCAACAGAGGACTCTATTTGTCAATTGGTTAAATTCCAATTCTCCCAAAGCCTCATGTTGATAACATTAATTTCAAATTCATTTAGCGTATTTCCTTTCTTAATGGCCAACTCCAAACTGTAACATATTGTTTATTTAATCTACCTGTCAACATAGAATATTCGATGATAAATCACTGGGACGTTTCTATATTATGCACTGTCATGTTGTATTCCAATTGGTTAACTTCCAAACAGCAGCATATTGTTTTCTTCCGCATTTCTTGGGTGTGTATTATAAACTTTCCAGACAATTCTGTCCTGGCCACTCACTGATTTGTGTCCACTAAAATGATTTGAATTACTACATTTTGATAATTTGACTGTCACATTAGTTTTGAAGGTTTCTAACAGTTGGGTCCAGGTGCTCATTCCATTTTCACCATTAATTTGACCTTTGTTGGAAGCATGGCTGCATTTTTTGTTTGTTTCTTTATTGTACCAATAAATAACTTCAGGACAAGCTGACAATGTATTCACGTGGGGCCAAAGTCTGGCCTGACTACAAGCTCTATGGGAAGACATGTGCATTTTATACATGGCTGGTTAAACTTTTACTTTAAAGTTTCTTTTCAGTGTCTTATTATTATTAATCAATGTATAACATTAGAGCTTATAATTAATAGAGTTTACATTACATGTAAGACATATACAACATGTCCCATTTTTTCTTTCCATACTCTATATCCTAATGGCATCAAAATGACTTCAATGGCATTTTAAGACTTTTTATGTTGAGTTACTTTCACAAATACGCTATTTATTTAGTTTAAAAAAGCAAATGAATTCTAATGTACCACAAATAAAGCTATGATAGATGCATGGAGTAATGAAAAGAGCTGACATACTTCTAACTTACTTATTGTTTTTCAATGTGCACACTGATGCTCACTCTGTTACACTCAGGTGTCATACCACTCACAGCAATGAAATTTTAATTTTTTAACACTATTTCATACCAAAGTGTGTTTACAAAAGTTTCTTTTTGCTTGATATATAATCCAAATGAACTTTCTTTGCCATCATATTATTAATTTGTTGCAATACTGTCTGGTGTCCAGGACTTTGATTTCTTTTTGTTTTTGTTTGTTTGTCTTCAAACAGCTTTTATTATATATATATATATATATATATATATATATATATATATATATATATATATCCTGAAAAGATCTCAAGTGACTAAATGATCTGACATTCAATTTCTAAAAATTAAGTATTTTTCCACATTTTTGGGGCTGGTAAATAGCCTTCTTCAGGCTGGGCGCGGTGGCTCATGCCTGTAATCCCAGCACTTTGGGAAGCCGAGGCAGGTGAATCACAAGGTCAGCAGTCTGAGACCGGCTTGACCAACATGGTGAAACCCGTCTCTACCAAAAATTCAAAAATTAGCAGGGCATGGTGGCGTGCGCCTGTTATGGCAGTTACTCCTGGGGAAAGAGAATCGCTTGAACCCAGGACGTGGAGGTTGCAGTGAGCTGAGATCGCGCCACTGCACTCCAGCCTGGGCGACCGAGCAAGACTCATCTAAATGTTGAAATGAAATTGACAATATTGGCTGATTTGTATTTCTAAAAGATAAGTCTAGTTGCTCTTAAAAACTGTGAGGAAAAGTTTTGTTTTGATCCTACATATGTCTTTATCACAAATATTCTTTTTTAAAAAAGAATAGAAACAACTTTCTGCTTAGCTATATTATAGTCATATTATATCAATTTAGCAGTTAGTCTGCAGCTGTAAGACAGACAATTAGTAAGTCTTTTAGTATGTTCACAATTGTTTAAAAATTCCACATTAGGCGTTTTCACAAACAATTTAGGTCATGCATAATGCAGTTCACATATTATTTTCATTTAAAATGTAACCATAAGTGTAAATGAACACACACACACACACACACACAAGACAACTGTAAATATTTATGTGTATAAATACGTATGTGTGGGCCAGGCGCAGTGTCTCACACCTGTAATTCCAGCACTTTGGGAGGCTGAGGCAGGTGGATCACGTGAGCTCAGAAGTTTGAGACCAGCGTGGCCAACATGATGAAACCCCGTCTCTACTAAAAATACAAACATTAACCGGATGTGATGGCACATGCCTGTGATACCAGCTACTCCAGAGGCTGAAGCAGGAGAATTGTTGAACCCAGGAGATAGAGGGTGCAGTGAGCTGAGATTGTGCCACCGCATTCCAGCCTGGGACGACAAAGCAAGACTCCGTCTCAAAAAATAAAATAAAATAAAATAAAATAAAATAAAATAAAATAAAATAAAATAAAATAAATAAATAAATAAATAAATAAATAAATAAGACTCACAAGTAGTAATTTACTATTTTACATGAATTGTGCTAGGTACTTTGTTATCTATTTCATTTGATCTTAAGCCATAATCAGCCTAAACATTTATTTAGAAATAAGGATTTAATATTCTGCTTATTTTATGTGAAAAAGGTTTTGATTGATTATATTTGTGACGTTTGCTAAATTAACTTTTTATGATATAAAATGTTTGTAAAACTAGAATAAAATAAATAAATTTAATTATTCTATTAAATTTAATTAATTTATCTGTTTAAAGATATGGAAGACATGATCAATATAGCAATGTTGCCCAGGACAGTTCAAATTTAAGTATTTATCAATCAGATTGTTTACTGGAATTGAAGTTTAATTACAAAAATCACTCAAAACAAATATTTCAAAATTTGTTTGTCTTATAAACAAATTTTGTCTTATAAAAGACAAATTCAAAGGTTGGGCTGCAATTAAATGATACATAATTCGTTTCTCAAATCTCGTAAGTACTACACCATTCATACTATATCATAATACATTATTATGTATTTTTAGCCTTTCTTCTATTTAATATGAATATTTAATTATTTGTTTATCCTGAAATTACTGTTGAGAAGACAGTATATACTGCATGCAATATATATTATAAAAATTATCATTTATGAGTAGTACAAATAAGCTAGTAAATAAATAATTAAATGTTTTGATAATTTTTTTGAAGGGAAAGGATAGGATGCTGTCACAGATGGCACAGAGCTACTCACCTAAACATTTGATGTAATGTAAAACATCAGACTGAGCCTCTAGATATCTCTAACTATTTGTAGTTGATCTCTTTCAGTAAATGTTTGAGTATATTTCTGATCGGTTGTTAATTTCTGACTGTCAGATCTCAGATAATGCAAATTCCCTGGGGCTCTTGCCATAATCCTCATAGAAGTAGTGAAGGGAGTGATAATATTGCAGGAAATAGAAGAGCAATGCAAAGATCCAAATAGTATCACAGCTGGAAAGAAAAATTATGTTTTGTGTTTAAGTTAGAAAAGCACTACTGAGAACTGGGTGTTATGTTGGTTAATGTTGCCATAACAAAATGCCACAGGATGGGCGGACTAAACAACAGAAATTTATTTCCTCACAATTCTGGAAGCCAAAAGTCTAAGACCAAAGTGTCAATAGGCTTGGTTTATCCTGAGGCCTCTATTCTTGGCTTACAGGAGGCCACCTGTCACTGTAATAATCCAAAAACCCGGCATAGCAGCAAACCGGGCATTTATAAGTATTGTTGAATAAATGACTCAGGTTAAAATAGACAGCAAATAGCAAAAACATGCTATTCATATAATTTGTTTGCTTCTTCAGAAATAATTACCAAGTATCTTTTCAGTCAAATCAAGTGAGGGAAAATGTGTGACTCCCAAACCAATACCCATCTTCTGAGGGAGAGACAATCATTGTGGAGCCATTCCAAAGGAAATACTTTCCAAATTTCTAGTAAACATAGGGCCAAACTGATACCCACTTAGCATATTTGTTCATGCTAAAAATAACTATGACTGATGAGTGAAACGCACCCCAGCATACAGGTGGTTTGACTGTAAATGACCCATATGTTGGCTACAAACTTAGATGTCCTCAAGTTTAATCCTGTGCTTAGAAGAGTCACACCAGAAAAGATATCTTCAGTGATATTTTCTATACTTCAAGAGCTATTTTTCTAGCTTATGGGTTTGTCCTTATATTGAGAGTTGTTCATAAGAATGTGAAAAAAATGATTTATGAGGAAGCAGCTTGAAAGAGAAACATGACATCTGCAAACAGGGACAATTTGACTTATTTTCCTAACTGAATACCCTTGATTTCTTTCTCTTGCTTGACTGCCCTAGCCAGAACTTCCAACATTATGTTGAATAGGAGTGGTGAGAGAGGGCATCCCTGTCTCGTGCCAGTTTTCGAAGGGAATGCTTCCAGTTTTTGCCCATTTAGTATGATATTGGCTGTGGGATTGTCATAAATAGCTCTTATTATTTTGTGATACATTTCATCAATACCAAATTTATTGAGAGTTTTTAGCATGAAGGGCTGTTGAATTTTGTCAAAGGCCTCTTCTGCATCTATCCAGATAATCATGTGGTTTTTGTCTTTGGTTCTGTTTATATGCTGGATTACATTTATTGATTTGTGTATGTTGAACCAGCCTTGCATCCCAGGGATGAAGCCCACTTGATCATGGTGGATAAGCTTTTTGATGTGCTGCTGGATTCGGTTTGCCAGTATTTTATTGAGGATTTTTGCATCGATGTTCATCAGGGATATTGGTCTAAAATTCTCTTTTTTTGTTGTGTCTCTGTCAGGCTTTGGTATCAGGATGATGTTGGCCTCATAAAATGAGTTAGGGAGGATTCCCTCTTTTTCTGTTGATCGGAATAGTTTCAGAAGGAATGCTACCAACTCCTCCTTGGACCTCTGGTAGAATTCGGCTGCGAATCCATCTTGTCCTGGACTTTTTTTTGGTTGGTAGGCTATTAATTATTGCTTCAGTTTCAGAGCCTGCTGCTGGTCTATTCAGGGATTCAGCTTCTTCCTGGTTTAGTCTTGGGAGAGTGTAAGTGTCCAGGAAATTATCCATTTCTTCTAGGTTTTCTAGTTTATTTGGTTGAGGTGTTTATAGTATTCTGTGATCGTAGTTTGTATTTCTGTGTGGTCGGTGGTGATATCCACTTTATCATTTTTTATTGCATCTATTTGATTCTTCTCTCTTTTCATGATTGTATATTTAGAAAATCCCATCATCTCAGCCCAAAATCTCCTTAAGCTAATAAGCAACTTCAGCAAAGTCTCAGGATGCAAAATCAATGTGCAAAAATCACAAGCATTCTTATACACCAGTGACAGACAAAAAAGAGAGCCAAATCATGAATGAACTCCCATTCACAATCGCTTCAAAGAGAAGAAAATGCCTAGGAATCCAACTTACAAGGGATGAAAAGGACCTCTTCAAGGAGAACTACAAACCACTGCTCAGTGAAATAAAAGAGGACACAAACAAATGGAAGAACATACCATGCTCATGGATAGGAGGAATCAATATCGTGAAAATGGCCATACTGCCCAAGGTAATATATAGATTCAGTGCCATCCCCATGAAGCTACCAATGATTTTCTTCACAGAATTGGAAAAAAAAAAAAAACTGCTTTAAAGTTCACATGGAACCAAAAAAGACCCCACATTGCCAAGACAATCCTAAGCCAAAAGAACAAAGCTGGAGGCATCACGCTACCTGACTTCAAACTATACTACAAGGCTATAGTAACCAAAACAGCATGGTACTGGTACCAAAACAGAGATATAGACCAATGGAACAGAACAGAGCCCTCAGAAATAATACCACACATCTACGCCCATCTGATCTTTGAAAAATCTGACAAAAACAAGAAATGGGGAAAGGATTCCCTATTTAATAAATGGTGCTGGGAAAATTGGCTAGCCATAAGTAGAAAGCTGAAATGGGATCCTTTCCTTACTCCTTATACGAAAATTAATTCAAGATGGATTAGAGACTTAAATGTTAGACCTAATACCATAAAAACCCTAGAAGAAAACCTAGGTAGTACCATTCAGGACATAGGCATCAGCAAGGACTTCATGTCTAAAACACAAAAAGCAATGACAACAGAAGCCAAAATTGACAAATGGGATCTAATTAAACTAAAGAGCTTCTGCACAGCAAAAGAAACTACCATCAGAGTGAACAGGCAACCTACAGAATGGGAGAGAATTTTTGCAATCTACTCATCTGACAAAGGGCTAATATCCAGAATCTATAAAGAACTCAATCAAATTTACAAGAAAAAAACAAACAACCCCATCAAAAAGTGGGCAAAGGATATGAACAGACACTTCTCAAAAGAAGACATTCATACAGCCAACGGACGCATGAAAAAATGCTCATCATCACTCTCCATCAGAGAAATGCAAATCAAAACCACAATGAGATACCATCTCACATCAGTTAGAATGGCAATCATTAAAAAATCAGAAAACAATAAGTGCTGGAGAGGATGTGGAGAAATAGGAACACTTTTACACTGTTGATAGGACTGTAAACTAGTTCAACCATTGTAGAAAACAGTGTGACGATTCCTCAAGGATCTAGAACTAGAAATACCATTTGACCCAGCCATCCCATTATTGGGTATATACCCAAAGGATTATAAGTCATGCTGCTATAAAGACACATGCACACGTGTGTTTATTGTGGCACTATTCACAATAGCGAAGACTTGGAATCAACCCAAATGTCCATCAGTGACAGACTGGATTAAGAAAATGTGGCACATATACACCATGGAATACTAAGCAGCCATAAAAAAGGATGAGTTTGTGTCCTTTGTAGGGACATGAATGCAGCTGGAAACCATCATCCTCAGCAAACTATCACAAGAACAGAAAACCAAATACCACGTGTTCTCACTCATAGGTGGGAATGATCAATGAGATGACTTGGACACAGGAAGGGGAACATCACACACCAGGTTCTATTGTGGGGATGGAGTGGGGGGAGGGATAGCATTAGGAGATATACCTAATGTAAACGACGAGTTAATGGGTGCAGCACACCAACATGGCACATGTATACATATGTAACAAACCTGCAAGTTGTGCACATGTACCCTAGAATGTAAAGTATAATAAAAAAGAAAGAAAAAAAAAAGAGAAATATGAGAGATTATTTATATTAATGGGAGGTTTATATTATAAAAGTATCCTTTAAAACATTGCTCCAGTTAGATACTGAGATCAGTTGCTTATGATAGGGACTCCAAGGAAGAACAGTTGTAGCTCCCAGGGCAATGGAGGGGAAAATATGTATCTGTGTATGAATTAAAGGAAAAAATGAGGCTATCTAAATATGTGGTACTATATAAGGAAAAAAAATAGGAGTAAAATAAAAGGAAAATGGAAAAACAATCAAAGCTCTACCACAAGAATGACATTAATGAAAATGTTAGACAATTCTAGAAGCTTGCCATTTTCCCATTATATTTTGTAACTTATTTTGACCCATGTTTCTACAATGTGATTACGGAAAAAAAGGGTATACATTCTCCTTTTGGGAGACAGCAATATATAGTCTCAGAACTATTTACAGGTGGCCCTGTCCATTTGCATAATTTGGAATGACTTCTCCTTAAGGCAAACAATATCTTTAAAACATGTGCTTACAAATGTGTGGAGGACCACATCATGAAAACAAGAGCTAAGTTGAAAACTTTCATGTGACATACATTATCATCTGATATGGTAAAATCAAGCATAGGATCACTGAAGCAAGCAAAATAACATTAAACTCTACTAAATTTTTTAAATATAATAATGCAAGTAAACTTACGATGAATCAGAAAAGCTATTCACAGGACTGATAATATTACCTGCAAATTACAACGGCAGTGTGTTTGTTGTTGTTGTTGTTGTTAGATTATATGTCAGGTATGAAATCTCTAAGTGCCACTGAATCAGCCAAAATTTCAAAATAGAAGAAAGGAAGAGAATAGCATGGTTTAAATGTTATACAGAGAAATAATTTATATACAGGGTTATGAGAGGTTATTAAAATTTCTCAAAGTTGAGTTGGGTGCCATGGCTCACGCCTATAGTCCCAGCTGCTAAGGAGGCTGAGGACAGAGGATCACGAGTCTAGGAGGTACAGGCTATCTAAATATGTGGTACTATGTACTAAATACATGGTACTATATATAAGGCTAAAGTGAATCATGATTTTGCCACTGTCTAGCCTGGGCAACAGAGTGAGATCCTGTGAGAGAGAGAGAGAGAGAGAGAGAGAGAGAGAGAGAGGGAAAAGAAAGAAAGAAAGAAAGAGAAAGAGAGAGAAAGAAAGAGGGAGGGAGGGAGGGAGGGAGGAAGGAAGGAAGGAAGGAAGGATGGAAGGATGGAAGGAAGGAAGGAAGGAAGGAAGGAAGGAAGGAAGGAAGGAAGGAAGGGAGGGAGGGAGGTAAAGAAGGATTACACAAATTGATAATTAAGAACATCTCCATTAAACAACAGGTGCTGGAGAGGATGTGGAGAAATAGGAACACTTTTACACTGTTGGTGGGATTGTAAACTAGTTCAACCATTATGGAAAACAGTATGGCGATTCCTCAAGGATCTAGAACTAGATGTACCATTTGACCCAGCCATCCCATTACTGGGTATATACCCAAAGGATTATAAATTATGCTGCTATAAAGACACATGCATGCATATGTTTATTGCAGCACTATTCACAATAGCAAAGACTTGGAATCAACCCAAATGTCCATCAGTGACAGATTGGATTAAGAAAATGTGGCACATTTACACCATGGAATACTATGCAGCCATAAAAAAGGATGAGTTTGTGTCCTTTGTAGGGACATGGATGCAGCTGGAAACCATCATTCTTAGCAAACTATCACAAGAACAGAAAACCAAACACCGCATGTTCTCACTCATAGGTGGGAACTGAACAATGAGATCACTTGGACTCAGAAAGGGGAACATCACACACAGGGGCCTATCATGGGGAGGGGGGAGGGGGGAGGGATTGCATTAGGAGTTATACCTGATGTAAATGACGAGTTGATGGGTGCAGCACACCAACATGGCACAAGTATACATATGTAACAAACCTGCACGTTATGCACATGTACGCTACAACTTAAAGTATAATAATAATAAATAAATTTTAAAAAAAAGAACATCTCCAAACCATTAATTGCAATGAGCTAAAGTATACCTATTTTATATTTTGAAAACTGAATGAATATCTTTTTTTTTTTTTTTTTTTTTCATTAACTGAATTGGCTTCTCTAGTTATTTAAAATGGAGTGGTGATACAAAGGTGTAGTGATGGAATGAGTCATGCTAATGAGTTCCTTCCAGGCAAGGACTCCATTTTACTTGACTTTATTTCTTTAGAACTAATGGGTCACTGGCTAAGAAATAAAAGATAAAAGTAAATGTTTAAATAATGATATTGAACTGAGTACTAATGAACATAATCATCAGAGCCAGACAGCCTTAGTTCAATTTCTGGAGCCATCATTTACATGTTGAGTTGTCAAGAAAAAAGTTATCCAATCTATCAGAGCCTTATTTTCCCTTTCTTTAATATAAGAATGACCCAAGTCGGGCGCGGTGGCTCAAGCCTGTAATCCCAGCACTTTGGGAGGCCGAGACGGGCGGATCACGAGGTCAGGAGATACAGACCATCCTGGCTAACACGGTGAAACCCCGTCTCTACTAAAAAATACAAAAAGCTAGCCGGCCCCAGTGGTGGGCGCCTGTAGTTCCAGCTACTCAGGAGGCTGAGGCAAGAGAATGGCCTGAACCCGGGAGGCGGAGCTTGCAGTGAGCTGAGATCCGGCCACTGCACTCCAGCCTGGGAGACAGAGCAAAACTCCGTCTCAAAAAAAAAAAAAAAAAAAAAAAAGAATGACCCAACTTTTTCAGGCTGTTCTAAAGATTAAATGATGTTATATAAACATTGAATAAATGTTGGCATAGGAGAATATTGTCAGTACTCCACTAATGACAACTGTTGTTAGTAAACTCCTCTGGTTTTTAGGACACTCCTACTCCCCAGGACTACTCCCTAAACCTCAGCTAAAATGCCACGTGCCCCGGGAAGCCTATGCAACCTATCCCTAGGCTAAATTGCCTCTCTTCTCAAGTCACTATAAGAACATTAATTTTGTTTAGATTAATTATTATTGCACATATTGTGCAATTTTAATATTTTTGCTTTTGTATTAGTCTACCCCAGTTACATGTAAGTTTCTTAAGGAAGTATTTCATATGTCTTTGTATTCATAGTAGGGATATAATTTAATTAACCAATTTGTTAAGACATAGGAAATATTCTTTTCTTATATTTCTATTTTAATTTATGGATAAATTCTTATTTGGGAGAAAATTTATTTTAGGACATTGTGCCATAATACTATTTTAAAAAATAACTAGGTTACCCTGATACAACATACTGTTGTTAACTTAGTTTGAATATGAGAGTTCTGGATATCTTCTAAAGGAATTCTTAACATAACAAGAAAGGCCCAGTTAAGCAGTATTAAAATACTAGTCCAGATAGACAAAGAGTTCTTTGATTATTGTTATACACAACATTTTTGTTTACCTTTAGTTAGATTAAATCAACGTCTATTAACCATGAAAGCTAAGAAAAGGAACAAGTAACCTATATTTTAGTTATATGGATGTTTAGTCAATCTATCACATGGGAAAAACACGTGTTGGTGCAACTCATTCTGGAATACTAGAAATCAGGAAAACACATATAAATACAGGTTTAGAGATCAAGAACATTTTTATATATTTGTGAATCACAAGCCTTATTAATGCAGTGCTTTGAAAGGACATAAGAGTTCCTTATGAATGAATTTAAGATGAAATTCAGAAATTCCATAAACAATAGACACACAACACAATATTAAAAAGAAAATATAAAGTTAGTAAGGGCAGTATAATCCTCACCTATTTTCATGTGTCTGTTGGCTGTATGAATGTCTTCTTTTGAGAAATGTCTGTTCATATCCTTTGCCCACTTTTTGATGGGGTTGTTTGTTTTTTTCTTGTAAATCTGTTTGAGTTCTTTGTAGGTTCTGGATATTAGCCCTTTGTCAGATGAGTAGATTGCAAAAATTTTCTCCCATTCTGTAGGTTGCCTGTTCACTCTGATGGTAGTTTCTTTTGCTGTGCAGAAGCTCTTTACTTTAATGAGATTTCATTTGTCAATTTTGGCTTTTGCTGCCGTTGCTTTTGGTGTTTTACACATGAAGTCTTTGCCCATGCCTATGTCCTGAATGGTACTACCTAGGTTTTCCTCTAGGGTTTTTATGGTATTAGGTCTAACATTTAAGTCTCTAATCCATCTTGAATTAATTTTCATATAAGGAGTAAGGAAAGGATCCCATTTCAGCTTTCTACTTATGGCTAGCCAATTTTCCCAGCTCATCATCACTGGCCATCAGAGAAATGCAAATCAAAACCACAATGAGATACCATCTCACATCAGTTAGAATGGCAATCTTTAAAAAGTCAGGAAACAACAGGTGCTGGAGAGGATGTGGAGAAATAGGAACACTTTTACACTGTTGGTGGGATTGTAAACTAGTTCAACCATTATGGAAAACAGTATGGAGATTCCTCAAGGATCTAGAAATAGATGTACCATATGACCCAGCCATCCCATTATTGGGTATATACCCAAAGGATTATAAATCATGCTGCTATAAAGACACATGCACACGTGTGTTTATTGTGGCACTATTCACAATAGCGAAGACTTGGAATCAACCCAAATGTCCATCAGTGACAGACTGGATTAAGAAAATGTGGCACATATACACCATGGAATACTATGCAGCCATCAAAAAGGATGAGTTTGTGTCCTTTGTAGGGACATGGATGCAGCTGGAAACCATCATTCTTAGCAAACTATCACAAGAACAGAAAACCAAACACCGCATGCTCTCAATCATAGGTGGGAACTGAACAATGAGATCACTTGGACTCGGGAAGGGGAACATCACACACCGGGGCCTATCATGGGGAGGGGGGAGGGGGGAAGGATTGCATTGGGAGTTATACCTGATGTAAATGACGAGTTGATGGGTGCTGACGAGTTGATGGGTGCAGCACAGCAACATGGCACAAGTATACATATGTAACAAACCTGCACGTTATGCCCATGTACCCTAGAACTTAAAGTATAATAATAAAAAATAATTTAAAAAAAAAATCCTCACCTTTGAAAATTCATTTTAAAAGGCCATTTCTATGCTATCTCACACAAACTTTTTAGTGATACTTTCTTTTTTTCTTTTTTTTTTTTTTTTTGAGACATAGTCTCGCTTTGCCGCCCAGGCTGGAGTGCAGTGGCCGGATCTCAGCTCACTGGAAGCTCCGCCTCCCGGGTTCCCGCCATTCTCCTGCCTCAGCCTCCCGAGTAGTTGGGACTACAGGCGCCCGCCACGGCGCCCGGCTAGTTTTTTGTATTTTTTTGTAGAGACGGGGTTTCACCGTGTTAGCCAGGATGGTCTCGATCTCCTGACCTCGTGATCCGCCCATCTCGGCCTCCCAAAGTGCTGGGATTACAGGGTTGAGCCACCGCGCCCGGCCTTAGTGATACTTTCATACAATTTTAGACTAAATTCAATCAGTATAAATTATATTTTTACTAAAAACATTTAATATGCTACTTACTCTGTTTTGACACTTTAGATAAAGGATTATGTATATTTTAAGAGTCTGGGATACATTTAGTATATTTCAGAAATTCTCATATGATCAAGATCCCAAAAATACAGAAGCCTAGGACAAAATAGAATAAACAAATGAAGAAAGAAAGAGAGAGAGAAAGAAAGACAGCAAGAAAGAGAAATATATATAGAGAGAGAGCAAAATAGAGAAAAAAAGGGGGAGAGAGAACAGAAGGAATGAAACCTATATTTAGTAGATTTTAGAAATTCCCACATGATCAAGATCCCCAAAATAGAGGAGCCTAGGAAAAAAATAGAATAAACAAATGAAGAAAGATGAGAGAGAGAGAGAAGAAAGAAAAGAAAGAGAGAGAGAAAGAAAGAAAGAAAGAAAGAAAGAAAGAAAGAAAGAAAGAAAGAAAGAAAGAAAGAAAGAGAGAGAGAAAGAAAGAAAGAAAGAAGGAAGGAAGGAAGGAAAAGAAGAAGGAAAAGAAAGAAAGAAAGAGAAAGAAAGAAAAGGAAAGAAAGAAAGAAAGAGAAAGAAAGAGAGAGAGAGAAAGAAGAGAGAAAAATAGAAAGAAAAATAGAAAAAAGAGGGGGAAGAGAGAGAGAAAGAACAAAAAAGAAGGGGAAAGAAGAGGAAGGAAGGAAGGAAAGAAGGAAGGAAGGAAAGAAAGAAAGAAGGAGAAGAGAGGAAGGAGAGGAAGGAGAGTCTTCGAATACTGTCAAGAAATTTTGTATAGATGAGCTGTGAAAACTGATACTATATCAGAACTCTCTAATCTCTAAGGTGGACTCATAAACTTCAAGGAGATTTCAGGACAATTTGGTAGGAAAATCTCAAAGAATGTGGTTCAAATTTGAGATGCAAAATGTGTGGTTATTGAGGGAAGTATCCCAGTGGCCTTCAGGATCTGAGGTTTTTGTTCTGCCTAACATGATTTCCAGTACATTCTGTATTTTAAGAGTTGTGTAAAACACATTTCTCAATTTTGTTTTTTTCTTTTTCATTATACTTTAAGTTCTAGGGTACATGTGCACAATGTGTGGGTTTGTTACATATGTATACATGTGCCATGTTGGTGTGCTGCACCCATTAACTCATCATTTACATTAGGTATATCTCCTAATGCTATCCCTCCCCCATCCCCCCACCCCACAACAGGCCCCCATATGTCATGTTCCTCTTCCTGTGTCCATATGATCTAATTGTTCAGTTCCCACCTATGAGTGAGAACATGCGGTGTTTGGTTTTCTGTCCTTGCGATAGTTTGCTGAGAATGATGGTTTCCATCTTCATCCATGTCCCTACAAACAACATGAACTCATCCTTTTTTATAGTTACATAGTATTCCATGGTGTATATGTGCCACATTTTCTTAATGCAGTCTATCATTGATGGACATTTGGGTTGGTTCCAAGTCTTTGCTATTGTAAACAATGCTGCAATAAACTTATGTGTGCATATGTCTTTACAGCACATTTCTCAAATTTTTACAACCTGCCTCATACACAAATAGTGAGCGTGTGCTGAAGTTTTATTTAATTTATTTAGAGTAACAGTAGAATGACAAGACATGCTCCAAAAACAATTTTGAAAAAAATCTAACATATATACATAACTAGAGAAGAATGCCAAGATATTATTATTAGCAGGTTATATACAAACTGGTTAATGCTTACAGTCTAAGTGGGCTGTAAATATTGACACCATCTTCTCTGTAGAAAAATAAAAACAATTATACCCTACACTTTTCTGCAAAAAATTTTTAGAGTTTTTTTTTTAATTCAGCTTTTATATTTAGGGGTACATGTGCAGGTTTGTTAAATGGGTATAGAGAATGATTCTGAGGTTTACAGTACAAATGATCCTATCATCCAGGTAGTAATCACAGTTCTGAATAAGTACTTAGGTAGTTTAATAGCCCTTACCTTGATCCCTATCTCCCTCATCTAGCAGTCTGCAGTGTCTATTGTAACTATATTTATGCCCATGTGTGCTCAGTGTTTAACCTCCACTTGTAAGTGAGAGCATGTCGTATTTGGTCTTCTGTTTCTGAATTAATTATTTAAGGATTGTGACCTCCAGTGGCATCAATGTTACTGCAAAATAAATGATTTTATTATTTGTTATGTCTGCATAGTATTCCATAGTGTATAGGTAATATATTCTCTTTATCCATTCAACTGTTGATGGGCATCTAGGTTTATTCCATATCTTTGCTATTGTGCATAGTGCAGTGATGAACATAGGAGTGCACATGTCTTTTTCGTAGGATGATGTATTTTCCTTTTGATATATACCTTGTCATGAGATGCTGGGTGAAATGGTAGTTGTTTGAACTTCTTTGAGAAACCTCCAAACTGCTTTCCACAGTGGTTGAACTAATTTACATTCCCACCAACAGTGTATAAGTGTCTCATTTTCTCTGCAACCTCACCAACATCTGTCATTTTTTTGACTTTTTAATTATAGCCATTCTGACAAGCATGAGATGGTATTTCGTCGTGGTTTTGCTTTGCATTTGTCTGATGACTAGCGATGCTGAGTATTTTATCGTGTTTGTTTGTCACTTGTATGTCTTCTTGTGAGAAGTCTCTCTGCCTGTATTTTGTCCACTTTGAATGAGGTTGTTTTCAACTTGTTGAATTGTTTATGTCCCTTACAAATTCTGGATATTAGACCTTTGTCAGACACGTAGTTTGTGAATATTTTTTCCCTATTCGTAGGTTGTCTATTTACTCTGTTGATAGTTTTGTTTGCTGTGCAGAAGCTCTTTAATTAGGTCCTGTAAGTATACAGATTACAAACCAACAGAATCTCAATCAATTGTGAAATAATTCCACCAAAGTTAGGTTCCATAAGGGAGACAGATGGTTATTAGAGAGGCTTATTAGGACATGATCTAGCATGATATTTAAAAAGTCTCATACTCATCATTTGCTTTATTGCCAAGTTTTAGATAATTCATTTTTGCATATCAGTTAAAAGAAGATGAAATAGCTTAAGACTCGACTCTAAAATATTAATTAGCATCAATGATGAAGAGAAAAAAATGCACGGACGGAAAAAATAGAACAGCTCCAAACATTTGGAAGAAAGGGAAATCCCATATTGATGTTGGTAAATGGGAGGATACACATGTGTGGGAGAAAGATTTTCTCTTAATACCAGTTCCCCTCAATCCTTATGTTTATAAAGTAACCAAGAAAGATGAAATTTCCTTTAGTGATTTATTCTTAATTGTGAACACTCTCTTTCTTATTTTCCTCTCTTTCACTACTTCTATTCCCTGTAAAATAACTTATATCCTTAATGAAAACTCTGCATTTTCTCACCTAATGCTAATCCTACCTTTTCTCTAATGATGCAAAATTATCTGCAGTCTCCTTCCCTAGTTCAGTGCCATATGGCAGGTTACCATCCTACTCTTAGCCCACTGCTGCTCCAGTAATTATGTTATTTGGCACCATAGTCTTGTCACTCTTTTTTTTTTTTTTTTTTTTTTGAAACGGAGTCTGGCTCTGTTGCCCAGGCTGCAGTGCAGTAGCGCGATCTCGGCTCACTGCAGGCTCCGCCTCCCGAGTTCAGGCCATTCTCCTGCCTCAGCCCCCCGACTAGCTGGGACTACAGGTGCCTGCCACCTTGCCCTGCTAGTTTTTTGTATTTCTTTTAGTAGAGACGGGATTTCACCGTGTTAGCCAGGATGGTCTTTATCTCCCGACCTCGTGATCTGCCCGTCTGGGCCTCCCAAGTGATGGGATTACAGGCTTGAGCCACCGCGCCCGGCCAGGCTTCTCACTCTTATTACCTTGGTTATATACTTACTTCAGCCATATTAAAATAAATAAATAAATAAATAAATAAATAAATAAATAAATAAAACTTGGTATTTTCCTCTTAATTTTCATTTCAAGGGGGCTATGATTTTATCATCCACAATATTTTCATTTACCTCAAATTGTCAGTTAGGCAATCAGGAGTCTTAAGGAGACAAACTGCTATCAGAAAGACATTCTGTACATTCTTCTCCAGCAAAATGATCCAATAAGGACTTAAGGAATTATACATCCGAAACAAAACATAATTTCTAAGAACAGTAAACAATGCCATACTCTTCTGTTAGCTTTTTAATAGGGTTAATAGACTGGAAACTATAGGAGGACAAGGAACACACTTATTCTGCTCATCACTGAAACATCAATACTAACAAAATTTCTGTCTTCACATATAAGAATTTGTTAAATTTGCGTTGCATAAATGAATAATCAAGTAAAAAATGAATTGCAAATAAGTGAGACAAAATGAATTTGCAAGCATATTATGCATGGATCGATGGCTGGCATTTAAAACAGTTTTCAATCAGGAGGGCACAACAAGATGGTGGAATGGGAAGCTCCACTCATCCCCCCCCCACCTCATCCCCTGCAAGGACACCAAGTAAACAGCGATTTTCACAGAAAACAAACAAAACAAAACAAAACAAAACACCTTCATAGGGACCAAAAATCAAGTGAGTACTCATAGTGCCTGGTTTTATCTTCTTATCACTGAAAGAGGCACTGAAGAGGTAAACATAAAAGCAGTCCTGAATTGACAGTGCCAATCCTCCCCCAATTTCAGTAGTAGCTGCATGGTGTAGATAGCTGCTCTGGGCGCTAGGGGAGGGTGAACACAGCAATTGTGAGGCATTGAACTCTGTGCTACTCTGTTAAAGCAGAAAGGAAAAACGGACCAAACTCAGTTGATGCTGACCTATGGAAGGAACATTAAAACCAGCCCTAGCCAGAGGGGAATCACCTATCCCAGAGATCAGGAACTTAAGTTCTCTCAACCTCACCACCATGGGATATAGCACTCTATGTCTCTAATCAAACTTGAAAGGTAGTCTAGGCCATAAGGACTGCACATCTTAGGCAAGCCCTAGTGTGAATTAGGCCAAGAGACAATTACCTGGAGGGCCATGTGACACACTGAGACACTAACTTAGGCAGACAAGGAAGTGCTAGCATCACACTGCCCCTTTCCCCAGGCTGAACAGCTCATAGTTCAAAAAGAGACCCCTTCCTTCTGCTTGAGGAGAGGAGAAGGGAGAGTTGGGAGGACTTTATATTGCATTTAAGATACCAGCTCAACCACAGCAGTATACGGCACCAGTCAGAGTCATGAAGCTAATGCCCCAGGCCCTATTCCCAGATGACATTTCTAGACACACCCTTGGCCAGAAGGGGATCTGCTGGAAGGGACCCAAAATATCTCATATACTCCATAAATATATACACCTACTATGTGCTCACAAAATGTTAAAAATAATAAAACAAAGAAAAAGTAAAAAATAAAAAATAAAAGTTTTCTAATAAAATTTTGGGCAAGATATTATGAACCATCTAAAAGATAATTCTGTCTAAATTATTTTAGATGGACCAATCTACATCAGCCCAAAAATGGCAGGCATATTATCTTATTATCTATTTCTTATTACGTTTTTGGTTAGAGTATGAACTAGATTAATATTGAGATGTCCAGCTATTATGAAATTCTAAATTTTTTTTTAAGTTTTAAAAATATGTTGCTCAAAATTTAAAATTAATTGATGGATTAAAAATAGATTGACTTATGAACATGTGGTTATTCTTTGTTAAGATACTGAAAATGTAGTGAACTCTTATTTTTAATGCTGCACTGGCAATATCAACTCTATACCAAAAGGATACTTTATATATATTTTTAATTTTTTATAACAATATTTATAATTTTGAGAATCTTCCTGAAAAGAAAATAAAAAAAAAATCACTTTCTGTGTCCCCTCTCCCCAATAACTGATATAATAATTCAGGCAATAAATGGAGTAGAAATGTCAGCTAAATGGTACTGGAAACTTGCTTTCTTGTTTAATCAAAAAATTAAGAAAAGCCTATAAATCACACATTATATCATTATTTTAATATGTCATTCTGATGCTTCAACAGAGTTGAAATTTTTGAGATTCTAAATTATCAGAGAAACGTTGACATTCTTTAATTATTTGATCATGTTTCAGCATGAGAAAGTTACTTAGTTTGCTCTTTGGTGTTTGACTGTTGAGGTCATGAATTATTAGTAGAAAACTATTCAGGTTTTTTTTGAAAAAGTAAAATAAAATTAAAATAAGAACATATATCTTACATATCTTACTGCTCAGCCAGCAGCAATTTTTATAGTGGTTACCATGTTTTCATTTTGAACTTTTCGTGCGTAAACAAAACAAGCACTATTTAGAGATTCTACCTAGATAGTAGATAAACAAATTTGTGTAAAGCCATGGAAATAAATGCCAAGGATATATTTTTTTTCTTTTTAGTGACTTTGAAATGTCAGTCATTAAGGCTATTATAAAAATTGGGATTTCTAAAAGTTGGAAACAACCTAAAATGAATTTATTATTTTTGTTATTTATGTGAATGATTTATTTTTAGAAAATGCAACATTTCTCTAAGAAAATATTCTAACAATTTTATATAATTAAATTGAATGAATATAAATAATAATTGCATTAAACTAATATGCATTCTGTAGACTGTTGCATTTTAAAATACTAACATAGTAGATTTATGAAAATGTATACATTACTTTGAGGAAACTTAAATCTATCCACTATAATGCCAAATAAGATGCAGTATTTCTTTAACTGGAATGAATTTACCCTGCCTTCGTTTTAATAGTCTTATTTATTGTTTAGTAATATCAGATGAGGAATTACACATCATACCTTAACTTGAATTGATTTGACTTACAAGTAACTCACAGTAATATCACCTTGGTCTATCAGTGAAAAAGGCATTTTACAAAAAAATTTATGGATTATGGAATTTAATAATTTTAACCACTCAAGCCCAAAATTTTTATGTACTGTTTTTATAAAAAGTCTTTCTAAAATACCAAATGTTTCTATGATTTCTATATAAATACTCTGACTATGCCATTAACTTCTATTAAATGACTATGTTATATTGATGAAAATTACTTACAATGTTTTGCTGACATATGTGTGTGTGTAATTTTCAATATAAAAGACTAGACTTAATCCTAGCATTCACTTCGTATAATTTTGTAATTTTTGAGTGTGCTTTCTTTTTCCATCTTATATCTCCTGTGATAGTAATTCTTCTGATACCTAATTGTTCTTTCTCCAATATTCTGATTCTACAATATTCTATACTTGGAAATTAAATATAGTTCATGATTTATATTTACATACATTGAGTTAGAATTTCTGGATAAAGTGTCAAAGGTAATTTCCATAACCATAAACAGTATAAATTTTTAGTTAATAAGCATTCTCTTAGCTTTCTTGGATGTCAAAAATAATTTTCTATTTCTATGTTATTGCCTCTATTCCGGAGTTCCTGATATCAAGTCTCAATGTAAATGAGATGTCTGTATATACATGTTAGTCATTGTTACTCGGCAAGGCAACAAAACAGAAGCAGAAACTATTGTGGAAGGAATCTTCACATACAAATTAAATATCTTATATTTAAGTAAGATGATATTATAAAATAAGTCTGGTGCATATTTAGGGAGCAAATTTGTCATTTAAAAGTTCTGGATTCCTTAAAGGATGATGCACTTGGAAAATAAAGCAATAAAGTATTATGAACTGAACCAACAAATATAAAAAATACAAGTTGATGTTACAACAACAAAGACATACTTCAACTCACAGATAATGGTGGCCATGTTACTCAGTTTGGGTAAATAAGATGAAAGCAGGAGTAAATAAATATTCTGGGAATGTTTCTACTTTTCTGATAAAAGAAACAGACTTGAATATTACTGCTCCTTTCTCCTTCATCTTAAGCATTGATTTAATGTCTGGAGTTAGACAATTATTTTATAACAAGGAAGGAAAAAATTAAATTGAGCAGAATCAGGAAGATTCTGTCTCTGACATCATTAAGGGGCTTGCCCAAGGTCAGTAACTCTGCTTCCAGACTTGCTGCAAATAGTATTGCTGAATGATAAAAGCATTAACTAGGATTTTTTACAAACAGAGATAAAATGGACAAACCTTGAAGATCAATGTGATTGTATTTTGGCATCTTTTGTTATGAATCTGTGTTTAAATAAATGGTATACAAGCATCTGTAGTATAGCATAAACTCAGTCTTCTCTAATACAGAGTAGACAATATTGGCAAAAGCAGCTTCAGTTGTCTGACATGTGTTTAAGTTCCAAGGATGTCACTTCTAGTCATGTGACCTCGGGTAATTTAGGTAGCTGCAGGTACCTCAGGCTCCTCTGTGATTGCTATTAATAGTTGTACCTACCTCATAATCGTGGGCCAGATTAAATGACTAGTGCACGTAAAACATTCAGCAGAGGGTCTGGTATTTTTAATTTGTAGTGTATTCTTAGTTAGATATATTGATTATCTTATAGGCTATATAAGATTAAATAAATTAACAATAATTAGAATGTCCTTAAATTAAATTATACTGCCTTTTGAAGTCAAAGTTTACATGATTCTTTAGGCATTTATTAAGTGTTTACTAAGTATCTGGAACTCTACTAGTTACTAGAAACAAAGAGATAATTAGAACAAAATTCTTTCAGGAAATCTGAAGTGGCAAGGAAGATGAAGATTAAAAACAAAAACATCGTAAATGTTAGAATGTACTTACAAACAAGGTTTGGAAGGAGTTAAAAGAGTAGTATATTTAACTCATAAATAAATATATATACACACACATTATACATATACATATGTGTATACATTATACGTATACATATATGTATACATTATACATATACACCAGGGAAGTCCCATCAGATATTTGTACTGAGTATTAATAAAAATTTAGGATAGAGGACAAGGGAGAATATGCCATTTTCAGCAGAGAAAAAGCACTTACAGAGTCAGAGAGTTGCACAGCACAGCAACATGTTTTGGAAAATAAAACCTTTAATGCATGGCTGTGACAGAGTCTTACCAGGTGAAGTAGCAAGGATGAAATAGAACATATCCCTGGAATCAGATTGTGAAGGTTCTTATATAGCTCTCAAAGCTTGGATTTCAAATCAGTACAAAGAGTGGGTTTCAAATTATATTTCATAGAATCTATCTATTCCGCAAAGCCTCTAAGGGCCGCTAGATTGCATGAGAAAAAGGAAAAACAGGTGCAGTTTTAAGGGTCAAATGCAATTTAACCAATTGCTATATCTTTAAAACAAAATATTTAATACAGATTCATAACTAGGTATTCATACATAATTATTTTTGAAAAGGGGAAAATGCTTTCAAAAAAGTAAAGGATTGATAATCAAATAATCTGGTCATCTTCTTATATTTTTTACATAAATGTTTTTTCTGGTAAGGATACAGGGATGTTCCTGTGAGACATATTAATAATTAACCTGAGAAATGAGATAAAGTGGACTCCAAATAAGGCTTTAGAAATGGGAATGGAGAACAGCTGGCAGTTGTGATATGTATGAGAGGTAGTACAGACAGTTTGGGGGACTTCACACAAAAGTCTTCAACATTTTTTCACGTGCCTTCCACAAGCAATGTTGAAATACTTTTATCTGTCTTCCTATGTTATTACACTGATTCGCATTATTTTTTATGTTTAATTCATTAAAAAAAGATAGAATAGCATTTTGTAATGGACATTCAAGAAAACTGTTCATTACTGTAAAATTTATACAGTAGAATCTAAATTCCATAGCAAACTGATTCTGGCAATTACTCCCTTTAAATTCATTAAAAACTGTTCTTTAACAGTTGTAAATTTTATCTCACTATTTTTGCTTATTGAGTCTACCCTAATAAAAATATAACACACTTGAAAGTTTATACTGGCCACTACATTATAGTCCTTTCCAATTAGAAAGTAAATTAATATTTTAAAATTATCTTCATCTTTTTGTGAACATAAGATTTTTAGCATTAAATTTTACAGAATAAAATAGTACTTTGTCAAGGGTAAGTGACAATATTATCTACGCATGTAAGTACCTAACTATTTATCAGTATTTATGCCAGTGCAAAAAATAGCATTTGAATGTTTATCTAGGAAGTAAATTTGTTTCTAAACTTGTTTGAACTGCATATTGTTTTGTTACTAACAAATATTAGCATATGCTGATTCTGGTATGGCAAAACTGTGCACTTTTAGAGTTTAAAAGATTTTAGCATTCTAACATTTCTACAGTTTTTAGGACATTTGATTCTGAAGCAGATTTTTCTTTCATTAAAATGAGGGAATATATCTTGAATATGTTTTAATTACTTAACATTTGTTTAGTATAATTTTGGTTAAAATTCATATAGGACAAAATGACAGCCATACAATCATCAAAATAATATAAGTAATATGTTGTTGTAAATAAAAGTAATAATACATTTTAGATTTGAGTAAATTTTCTTCTGTTTTGTTCTAAGAAGAGTTGCTTCTACTCAAGTTTTAGGGAGAAGGATTGACTAATTTGTCCCCTGCTATAATCCTTTAATAACAAATGATCATAGAGGAACAGATGAAAGAAGTAGCTTCATGGAACACCCCTGGAGTGGGATAACAGAGGAAAAGAGAACATTCAGAAGCCATTGCTAGCTGAAAGTCTCCAGTGGATTGACTCCTGGGAAATTCACCACACTGGGGCAGAAGGAAGAACAGGAAAATTTACTATTTGATAGTTTTTCTTCCTAGTGTAAGCAGGAAGCTGTTTAAAGCCAAATAACCATAGAGACAGAAGAGTGTAATTTATGAGAGTAAAATTGTAATTAGCTACAGAAACTTGACAACTAACTTGTGTGTACTTTTGAATTGGTTGTGTTTTTTATTGTCATCTCCCTTAAAAATTTCACATAAATGATGGAATGTAATTGACGAATGTTATTTGAACAGGATAAATGGAATTCTCAATAGCTGCATATAGTCCTTGGGGTTTGTTTCCTTATTTCATAAATTAAATTTGAGCAAGGAAGAATTCTTATTGATAAAATTGATTTAATAAGCATGAATATAGCCTGTGGTGAAAGGTAGGTGCACATAACACAAAATGTAAAACTAGTGATGCAGGAAAAAATGTTTAAATATATACTGAAAATTGAGAACACATTCAAAGTACAATAGTATTTGTTCGGAATTTATATGCAGTTTTGAGCAACAGGTGCAAATATCATAGCATAACAATTGAAAACATTGGCATAGAATGTTGATTCTGTATAAATATTTTATATACTTATTCACAAATGCTCAATTTCTGCATTCAGTTCTAAAATCATTTCAATCTAAAATGACTTATTAATCATTTTAAAGATATTTTAGCAAAACAGTATTTTCATGTTTTATTTAGACATGTGATTTTATGTTCTTGATGTTATACCTGTATTTCAAACAACAAATATATTAAACATATTTATTCAGTTCCTCCTTTCCTAATGAACACCAGTTCACAGTTGTGTGTGTGTGTGCGTGCACACGTGTGTGTGTCTTTAAATACAAATGTTTCATATGTTCTATATTTGTGGGTTTGTTTTTACTTCTGTGAGGTCCTCAGGCACATACAATGTGATATTTGGATTCCAGAAACTATTATCACTCTGAATTCTTGTACTTAAACTGCACTGGAATTGCAATTTTCCACTTTTCATTTCTTTCTCCTGAAAACATCTATATTAATAGCCTTCAACTGGGGGCAACTTTGCCCTCCAGAGAACATTTGGCAATATCTGGAGACATTTTTGTTTTCTCCAATGATGTGGGGTGTGCTGCCAGCATCTAGTAAGTAGAATCCAGGGATGCTGCTATACCTACCACAGTACCCAGGACAGGCCCAAAACAAAGAATGATCTGGCCCCAAATGTCAGTAATCTCAATGCTGAGAAATTCTGAACCAGAAAATCGGAAACATGGTATTAAGATTAGAAGATGCAATATTTGATAAATGAATTGAGTATATGATGTGGTTTCTGTCACAGCTGGCTTGTCTAATGGCTAGTCACCCTCATTTCTTCTTTGCTAATTGAATCCAATATTCAGTAGCTTGCAAATTGCTTAGCCTAGTGAATAAATTATAACTAGTCTAAACTAATTAGAGCAGCCAGCCCATTCTTCTTTGCTAATTATTGGCTTAAAATAGGACGTAAAAATTTTATATTAAGAAAGTCTTCTAGAAATTTCCAGGAATATTGGAATCTTTATCCTATCAAACGAGATAAATTTACAAAGTGAAAATCCTTTTTCTCTTTGTCCTTTTTTTTTTAAATTATATTCGTGTCCTGGATTTGATTACATGAGGACACTATACCTGAGGCTGTAGCAGGTATCTCATAACCATGAGGTGGTAAGTCTATATGCCAAATCCAACACTAACATTTTAGAGTAGAAAGATCCTGGATTCCTAATGTTGACTTCTGTACCCATCTCTGAGATTATGTGTGTACAGAATATTATTAATAGGTAGTTATATGAAGCTGTAGCTGGATGATTGATACCAAACTAACAACTTCTGTTTATAATAAATGCAAAACTACATGAGATACAAAAATAGCTTTTGAATGTATCAGAGAAAAATCCAAGGCATCTACAACTTTAGGGTCCAAGACACCATTAAGAAAGTTCAATGAGGTTGATCTATTTTTGTTGTTTTTTCTTCATAGAAAATTACTGATAAACTTCATGTGAAATATTACAAAATACTTTGAGTCAAGATTTTGAAAAAAAAGGAAACGGAAATTGTGGAGAAATAGGTCAAATATTCTGTGCACAATTCAACCTCCAGACATTTATTAATTTCTAATTGTCATATGGGCTCTAATTAGAGACAGAAAAACTAAACAGAAAGTAGATGATAAGGGGAAACGTTCTAAATTTAGACATTTGCCATGATTGAGAAGTTATAAACTGTTGGGGTGATCAGACCCAATACCAGGCCATTGGGGCTATGAAGTCCAGCGGAGTCAAAAGAATGAGAAAAGACAAGATGAGAGAGAAAGTGGGACAGGGGCGCCAAAGCTAGTATGGAGGCTGTGAAGGGCCCCGAGATCTGGGAGCCCAGGCTATTTATTGATGATCAAACAAAGAAACAGGTGGTGCGGAAGTGGGGGTTGAAAGGAAGCCATGTATCAAGAGAATGAGCTACAGCTGTGGCAGTTTAGCATTTTCTTGGAAGCATATGGCTACTTGAGATAATGGGAGTGCTAGAGGCAAGGAGTCAACAAGTCTAGCAGACATGCAAGCCCTGCCTCAGCTTCTCTCCAAACACTCAGCTTTTCTCCCAACAATAAATCAGTTGAGTCTCAAAAACAAAACAAAACAAAACAAAACAAAACAAAACAAACAAACAAACAAAAAGGAAACAGAATAAAAGAAAGAAAAGAAAGGAAGAAAAATTAAAAAAATAATAAAAATTTTGGACTTAGCTATGGATTAGAAAACAAAATACCACATGTTCTCACTTCTAATTGGGAGCTGAATTATGAAAACACATGAATACATAGAGGGGAACAACACACAGTTGGGCCTATGGGAGGTTGGAAGTTGCAAGGAGGGAGAGGCTCAGGAAAAATAACTAGTGGTTACTAGCCTTAATACTAGGGTGATGAAATAATCTGTACAACAAATCTCTGTGACACAAGTTTACCTATGTGAGAAGCCTGCCCATGTGCCATTGCACTTAAAAGTTTTTAAAAAAACCTTTGGATTTTCATTTAAGAAGGCAAAATGTCTAAGTCCTAGTACTAAAGGCAAAGTGCAGATATTCCAGTGATTAATAATAATAATAATAGTAATAAATTATTATTTATTTAATCAGAAGAAGACGAAGAAGAAAGAGAAAAAGAAGAAAATAAAGAAGAAAAATTTTAAAAAGAAGAAAATGAAGACGTGCATCCTCAAATTATCTCAGTGTCTCCTGAATCAAGCTTCTCTGTTTATATTCCTTGCCTACTGGGAGAAAAGTAATATTCTCTGAAAGAAAATAGCATCATCCAGAGACTCTATAATTTTTAATCACAACATTCTACATTTAATATCAAATTATCAGGCATGTTATAACAATAACATACTAAAAGCTGAAGTCCAAGAAAAAAATTAAGATACAATGAATAAATCTACAATAATCCAGATAATAGAATTAGTACAAATACGTTTTTTGTTTTTTTTGTTTGTTTGTTTTTGGTTTTTTTGAGACAGAGTCTAATTCTGTCAACAGGCTAGAGTGCAGTGGCATGATCTCAGTTCACTGCAACTTCCAACTCCCTGGCTCAAGTGATTCTCCTGTCTCAGCCTCATGAGTAGCTGGAAATACAGGCATGTGCCACCACGCCCAGCTAATGTTTGTATTTTTAGTAGAGATGGAGTTTCACTGTGTTGGCCAGGCTGGTCTAGATCTCCTGACCTCATGATCTGTCACCTTCAGCCTCCCAAAGTGCTGGGATTACCGGCATGAGCCACCAGGCCTGGCCACAAATAAGTTTTAATATATCTGTGACTAACATATGAAGAAGATAAAACAACTTATTAGAGGACTGTAACCTATAATAAAGAAACATATCAAAAAAATATGAGAACTTAAAATTACTGAGAGGTGACAATGTGCCAGCAGCCCTCACTTGCTTTTGGCACTTCCTACGCCTCGGCATCCACTCTGGCCGTGCTTGGGCAGTGGTTGTTTCTGCTGGCATGGGTTCAGGGTGGGCACAGGCTCTGCGCGCCCCATATTCTATGTGACTGGCTGGCACCTGCTGGGCCTGATTGGGGGCAAGCTCCCTCTGGGCTGCCAGAGTGCCTGGGTTGGGTGCCGCAGAGTCCCATGGTGAGAGCTGGTGAGAGGTGAAGCTGGTTGGGCTTCTAGGATGGGTGGGAACTTGGAGAACTTTGTGTCTACCTAAAAGATTGTAAATGCACCAATCAGCACTCTGTGTCTAGCTAAAGGTTTGTAAATGCACCAATCAGTGCTCTGTGTCTAGCTAAAGGTTTATAAATGCACCAGTCAGCGCTCTGTGTCTTGCTAATCTAGTGGGAACTTGGAGAACTTTTCTGTCTATCTAAAGGATTTTAAACACACCGATCAGCCCTCTGTGTCTAGCTAAAGGTTTGTAAATGCACCAATTAGTGCTCTGTGTCTAGCTAATCTAGGGGGGACTTAGAGAACTTTTCTGGCTAGCTAAAGGATTGTAAATGCACCAACCAGTACCCTGTCAAAACGGATCAATCAACTCTCCTCTGTAAAACAGACCACTTGGTTTTCTGTAAAATGGACCAATCAGCAGAATGTGGGTGGGGTCACATAAGGGAATAAAAGCAGGCTGCCCAAGTCAGCAGCAGCAACCCACTCAGGTCACCTTCCATGCTGTGGAAGCTTTGTTCTTTTGCTCTTCTCAATAACTCTTGCTGCTGCTCACTCTTTAGGTCTGCATCACCTGAGTTTTTGGGCAGGGGTTGTTTATGAGCTGTAACCTTTATGAGCTGTAACACTCACTGTGAAGGTCTGCAGCTTCACTCCTGAAGTCAGCGAGACCACGAACCCACCAGAAGGAAGAAACTCTGGACACGTCTGAACATCAAAAGGAACAATCTCTGGACACACATCTTTAAGAACTGTAACACTCACTGTGAGTGTCTGTGGCTTCATTCTTGAAGTCAGTGAGACCAAGAACCCACCAATTCTGGACACATTTTGGCAACCCAGATGGGACTATTGCCAAGTGGTGAGACTATCACCTATGGCCAAGTGGTGAGTACCATCTGATCCCTTTCCCTTGCTATTCTGTCCTATTTTCCCCTAGAATTCGGGGGCAAAATACTGGGCACCTGTCAGTCAGTTAAAAGTGACTAGCAGGCCGTCAGATTAAAGACACAGATGTAAGGCTTTCTGGGAAAAGGCTCTCTAACAACCCCTGACACTTTGGAGTTGGGAGCATTGGTTTGCCTGGAACCAGCTCCTGATTTTCCTGTACTTCTGGGCTGAGCTGAGGGTCGACAGAGAGGAAAGACATTCAGCTCCGGGGTCCTGACAACAAAAAGTTGGTTGACCCTGCGGCCATGAGTGGAACTCTCAAAGTCATGTCGCCCAAGAGAGACTCACCCATCTATCCTATCTATCCTGACCCTTGCCTCCTGGGTCCTAATGCCTGCCAGACAAACTTTCTCTTGCCTCTCTTCTCCAAGGCTAGTCCCACTTCTAAAAATCACTCCCAGTCTCTGGTGCTTTTCTAGTTTCTCTGGTAAGAATGATTTCTAGTATAAACTCCACGACTCTAATACCTTATTTAGGTACCTGGACTCACCAATAAGAAAGACATAATTTTTGCCCAAAGCCCCATTGTTGGGGGTACCATCTGGAATTATAGGATCCCATCTCAGACTAGCAGGCATAACAAAAGCTATTCCTGAAGCTAGGATATGGGGAGCATCAGAAATTTTATCCTTCCTATTCATATAAGTGAGGAAAAAAGGGGTCCCTCTTCCAACCCCGGAGATCCCTTCCCTCCCTCAGGGTATGGCCCTCCACTTCATTTTTGGGGCATAACATCTTTATAGGACACGGGTAAGTAAGGTCCCAATACCAGCAGCTGAATGTTTAGGACTCCAACAGGTTTTTGAGAATGCATCAGTAAGGGCCACTAAATACCATTTTTCTCAGTCCTCTTAGTGGCCTAGGAGGACAGGCAAGGGTGCAGGTTTTCAAGAACGTGTCGGTAAGGGCCATTAAATCCGACCTTCCTCAAACCTCCTTGTGGTCTGGGAGGAAAACTAGTGTTTCTGCTGCTGTGTTGGTGAGCTCAACTATTCCGATCAGCAGGGTCCAGGGACCATTGTGAGTTTTTGGGCAGGGGTTGTTTCTGCTGCTGCATCGGTGAGTGCAACTATTCTGATGAACAGGGTCCAGGGACTGTTATGGGTTCTTGGACAGGAGGAGAAAGAAAACAAACCAAAACTATGGGCAGTTTTGTCTTTCAGATGGGAAAAACTCAGGTATCAACAGGCTCACCCTTGAAATGCATCCTCAGCCATTGGGACCAATTTGACCTACAAACTCTGAAAAAGAGGTGGCTTATTTTTTTCTGCACTATGACTTGGCCCCAATATTCTCTCCCTGATGGGGAAAAATGGCCAACTGAGGGAAGTGTAAATTACAATACTATCCTGCAGCTTGACCTTTTCTGTAAGAGCAAAGGCAAATGGAGTGAAATACCTAATGTCCAAACTTTCCTTTCATTGAAGGGGAATCCACAACTATGCACAGCTTTCAATTTACATCCCATAGGAGGACCTTTCAGCTTACTCCCATATCCTAGCCTCCCTATAGCTCCCCTTCCTATTAACGATAAGCCTCTTCTAATCTCCCCCGCCCAGAAGGAAATAAGCAAAGAAATCTCCAAAGGGTCACAAACCCCCCAGGTTATCGGTTATGTCACCTTCAAGCTGTAGGAGGAGGGGAATTTGACCCAAACCAAGTACATGTCCCCTTCTCCCTTTCTGATTTAAAGCAGATCAAGACAGACCTGGGGAAGTTTTCAGATGATCCTAATAAGTACCTATATGTCCTACAGGGTGTAAGGCAAACCTTCCATCTCACTTGGAAAGACGTCATGCTATTGTTAGATCAAACCCTGGCCTTCATTGAAAAGAATGCGGCTTTAGCTGCCACCAGAGACTTGGGGATACCTGGTATCTTAGTCAAGTAAATGATAGAATGACAGCTGAAGAAAGGGACAAATTCCCTACCAGTCAGCAAGCAGTCCCCAGTATGGATCCCCACTGGGACCTCGGCTCAAATCATGGGGACTGGAGTCATAAACATCTGTTGACCTGTGTTCTAGAAGGACTAAGGAGAATTAAGAAAAAACCCATGAATTTTTCAATGCTGTCCACCATAATTCAGGGAAAGGAAGAACATCCTTCTGCCTTCCTCGAGCGGCTACAGGAGGCCTTAAGAAAATATACTCCCCTGTCACCTGACTCCCTCGAGGGCCAATTGATTCTAAAAGTTAAATTTATTACCCAATCAACTGCAGATATCAGGGGAAAGCTCCAAAAGCAAGCCTTGGGCCCTGAACAAAATCTAGAGGCATTATTAAACCTGGCAACCTTGGTGTTCTATAATAGGGACCAAGAGGAATAGGCCCAAAAGGAAAAGCGAGATCAAAGAAAATGTAGCAGGCCAGTCACACAGTAGGGCTTGTTACCAGTGTGGTTTGCAAGGATACTTTAAAAAAGATTGTCCAACGAGAAACAAGCCGCCCCCTCGTCCATGTCCACTATGCTGGGACAATCACTGGAAGGTGCATTGTCCCAGAGGACAAAGCTTCTCTTGGTCAGAAGCCCGCAACCAGACTATCCAACAACAGGTCTGAGGGTGCCCGGGGCAAGCGCTAGCTCATGTCATCACCCTCACTGAGCTCCGGGTATGCTTAACCATTGAGGGCCAGGAAATTGCCTTCCTCCTGGACACTGGCACAGCCTTCTCAGTGTTAATATCCTGTCCTGGATGACTGTCCTCAAGGTCCGTTACTATCCGAGGAATCCTGGGACAGCCTGTAACCGGGTATTTCTCCCACCTCCTCAGTTGTAATTGGGAGACTTTGCTCTTTTCACATGCCTTTCTTGTTATGCCTGAAAGTCCTACACCCTTATTAGGGAGAGATATATTAGCCAAGGTTGGAGCTATTATCTACACAAATATGGGGAACAAGTTACTCATTTGTTGTCCCCTACTTGAAGAGGGAATCAACCCTGAAGTCTGGGCATTGGAAGGACAATTTGGAAGGGCAAAAAATGTCCGCCCAGTCCAAATCAGGCTAAAAGGCACCACCACTTTTCCTTATCAAAGGCAATATCCCTTAAGGCCTGAAGTTCATAAAGGATTACAGGATATTGTTAAACATTTAAAAGCTCAAGGCTTAGTAAGGAAATGCAACAGTCCCTGCAACACCCCAATTCTAGGAGTACAAAAACTGAACGGTCAGTGGAGACTAGTGCAAGAGCTTAGACTCATCAATGAGGCAGTAATTCCTCTATATCCAGTTGTACGCAAGACCTATACCCTGCTTTCTCAAATAACAGAGGAAGCAGAATGGTTCACGGTTCTGAACCTCAAGGATGCCTTCTTCTGTATTCCCCTGCACTCTGACTCCCAGGTTTCTCTTTGTCTTTGAGGATCCCACAGACTACACGTCTGTGGGAAAGAGAGAAGAAGAAACTGTGAGGCAAAGAGATGGAGACAGAGGAAGAGACAGAGAGACAGAAAGTCAAAGAAGGAAAGAGAGGAAGAGACAAAGAGGGAGTCAGAGAGAAAGAGAGAAAGAGAGAGCGACAAAGAAGAAGTTGAAGAGATAGAAAGAGAGAGATAGAAACAGTAAAGAAAAAACAGTGTACCCTATTCCTTTAAAAGCCAGGGTAAACTTCTATCTACCCAGCCAAGGTATATTCTTATGTGGAATGTTGACCTATATCTGCCTCCCCACTAACTGGACTGGCACCTGCACCTTAGTCTTTCCAAGTCCCAACATTAACATTGCCCTAGGAAATCAGACCCTGTCAGTACCTCTCAAAGCTCGAGTCTGTCAGCACAGAGCCATACAACTAATACCCCTACTTAGAGGGTTAGAAATAGCTACTGCTACAGGAACCAGAATATCCAGTTTATCTACTTCATTATCCTACTACCACATACTCTCAAAGGATTTCTCAGACACTTTGCAAGGAATAATGAAATCTATCCTTACTGTACAATCCCAAATAGACTCTTCAGCAGCAGTGACTCTCCAAAACCGCTGAGGCCTAGACCTCCTCACTGCTGAGAAAGGAGGACTCTGTACCTTCTTAGGAGAAGAGTGTTGTTTTTACACTAACCAATCAGGGATAGTACGAGATGCCGCCCGACATTTACAGGAAAAGGCTTCTGAAATCAGACAACACCTTACAAATTCTTGTATCAACCTCTGGAGTTGGGCAACATAGCTTCTGCCCTTTCTAGGTCCCATGGCAGCCATGTTGCTGTTACTCGCCTTTGGGACCTGTATTTTTAACCTCCTTGTTAAATTTGTTAAATGTGTTTCCTCTAGAATCGATGCCATCAAGCTACAGATCTTACAAATGGAATCCCAAATGAGTTCAACTAACAACTTCTACTGAGGACCCTTGGTCTGACCCACTGGCCCAGAGAGCTCCCTGCTAGAGGACATTACCTCTGCAGGGCCCCTTCTTCACCCCTATCCAACAGGAAGTAGCTATAGCAGTCATTGGCCAAATTCCCAATAGCAGGTGGGGTGTCCTGTTTAGAGGGGTGATTGAGAGGTGACAACATGCCAGCAGCCCTCACTCGCAGACTTCCTTGGCCTCAGCATCCGCTCTGGCCACACTTAAAAAGCACTTCAGCCTGCCACTGTTGCTGTGGGGCCCCTCTCTGGGGCTGGCTGAGGTTGCAGCCAGCTCCCTCTGCTCGCTGCGAGGTGTGGAGGGAGAGGCGCAGGCGGAAGCCAGAGCTGCACATGGTGATTGAAGGCTGGCCTTGGTTCCTGGTGGGCTCAGACTCAGTAGGCCCTGCATTCTGCGTGGCTGGCTGGTGCCTGCTGGGCTTGATTGGGAGACGAGCTCCCTCTGTGCTGCCAGAGTCCCGGGCTGGGTGCCACAGAGTCCCACCACACCCGTGCTGGTGAGATTGAAGCCAGCTGGGTTTCTGGGATGGGTGGAGACTTGGAGAACTTTTGTGTCTAGCTAAAGGATTGTAAACATACCAATCAGCACTCTGTGTCTAGCTAAAGGTTTGTAAACACACCAATCAGCACTCTGTGTCTAGCTAATCTACTGGGGACTTGGAGAACTTTTCTGTCTAGCTAAAGGATTGTAAATGCACCAGTCACACTCTGTGTCTAGGTAAAGGTTTGTAAATGCATCAATCACACCCTGTCAAAACAGACCCATCAGCTCTCTGTAAAATGGACCAATTAGCTCTCTGCAAAATGGACCAATCAGCTCTCTGTAAAATGGACCAATCGGTAGGATGTGGGTGGGGTCAGATAAAGAAATAAAAGCAGGCTGCCTGAGCCAGCAGCTGGCAACTGACTGCAATCACCTTTCACTGTGTGGAAGCTTTGTTGTTTCACTGTTGGCAATAAACGTCACTGCTGCTCACTCTTTGGGTCTGTGCTGCGTTTATGAACTGTAACACTCACCGCAAAGGTTTACAGCTTCACTCCCGAACTGGGTGAGACCATGAACCCACCAGAAGGAAGAAACTCCGGACTCCTCCGAACATCAGAAGGAACATACTCCGGACACACCACCTTTAAGAACTGTAATGTTCACTGTGAGGGTCCACGGCTTCATTCTTGAAGTCAGTGAGACGAAGAACCCCCCAATTCTGGACACAGTACAATAACTAAAATAATATATGCATTAAAGGCATTTGTATATGGTCAGAAAGTCGTATAGTGTTCCAAAAGATGAAAATTTAATACACATAGAACAATGCAATTTGTAGTGCATAGAAAAAAGGGTTAATAAATCCAAATAAAATACATGGAATGCAATACAAGTTATGAAAAAAGTATTACTGTACATTCAATTGGAATATTACTACAGAAGTTAAAAAGAGTGAAGCAAAAGCAATATTTGAAGAGATACAGTCTAAGAATTGACAGAAACACAGATGATATCAAGCCACAAATTCAAGACTTGCTTTTAACACTGAAAATGATTTAAAAAATTAAAAACCCTATGAACATTGTAATAAAACTTTTTAACTATCAAGGAAAGGGGCATCAGGGTAATGTTCAAAGCAACACCAAATTAAAAAGATACATTCCTTTAAAAGGAAGAGCAATGAATCTGACAATTGTTTTATCACAAACAATGAGAGACAGATGACTTTGGGATCACATCTAAAAAGTGTAGGAAAAAAAGTAACTGTAAATCTAGATAGAATTTAATACATAGTAAAAATAATCTTTTTAAAATGAAGATTAAATATATATTTTTGGAGAAAAATAACTCTAATACATCCAAAAAGATAATAAAACCTTTTCTAAATTTGTATCTGTTGCAACAGCAGACTTAGAATGTATAAAACAAAACAAGCATAATTTAAAAGAAAAAAGTTGCATTCATAACTGCAGCTGAATATCTTGAAACATGAATTTCCATAACAAAAAATCTTACAATAAATGAGGAGCTATAGAAGAGATTTGAACCATACAACTAACAACATTTACGCAACTGGTTTAATTGGAACGTTGTACTCAGCAATCACAGAATATATTATTCTTTCAAATCTCAAAAAGATCACGTAAAAACTCTTACAAATAAAAAATAATAAAGACTACCAATATAAAGCGGGAAAATACTTAAAGAAATACTTCACAGAAATACGACAATGTCAATTATCATATAAACATATGCTCAACTTTTTATTAAAGTCCAAATCCATATGAAATTCCATTATGCATTTTCTAGAATAGCTAAAGTTAAAAAGACAGATATTAGAAAAAAATGATTGGCATTATGAAGTAACTATAACATAAGCCTGCATGAAGTAAAATTGGTTCAGATAAACTAAAGCAAACAAACCAAAACAAACAAAAAACATTGCCCGAAACACTTTAGCATTACCTTGTAATGCTGAATATATGCAAAACCTAAGATTCAGTGATTCCGTTCATGGGTTTATATTCAACATAAGTATGCCCACGTAAACAACAACAACAACATGTATACAAATATGTAAACATTATTAGCAATAGGCTCAACCTGAAAATAACCCCATGTACTTTTAAAATTTGATATATTGATTCTGGTTTTGTCTTCCATTACTGCCACTTTCTCAGCTCCTTTCCCTCTTCCTTGTGTTGCTAATCATGTGGGTTTATTTTTACTATCAAATTATTCAGATGAGTTAATGTGACCCGAGAAAAGCCAGAAACCTGTATGGTATACCACAGATGCTGATAATAAGTAGCATCAAAAGTAGAATGGATAAATACACTGTACTACTTTCATAGAATGACATATTATACAACAGTTAAATGAACAAATTGCTGCTACATACAGGAACATAGATGGAACTTCTAGACACTACATTTGTGTGAAATAATCTAGAGACAAAAAATTTTTTTTTAAAATATTCATTTTATTTATAAACATTCAAAACAGACAAAACAAATACACATTTTTAATTGTATTTTAATAATATAATTCAGAATAGAATTTATCTTTTTAGGATTACAGTGGGATGGGTACCTGAAGGAAGTTTCAAAAATGTGGGTATTAGTCTACATTTTGATGTGGGTACACAAACATTCATTTTGTAAAAATATATCAAGCTGTAGTCTCGAGATTTGTGCATTTTACTTATATACATATATATTATTCATTTTAATGATTACCATCAACATATTTATAAATTTTATGTAACTTTTTTTCATAACTTTCCAGCATATAGATATTGAATAGCATATTAGTAGCAATGCTACTGTGTGCAGTGTTGAATTCTAGAAGTCAACTTTTCATGGACGTAACATGTTTATGTCTTTATTTTAGACAGTTAAATCATTGGTTTGTGCAATGGATTGCATGGTGCAATTTTTTTGGCAGAGGAATTACTTGGAGATTGATCTCATTGATAGTTCAATGATTCCCTTGTAAAATTAATGACTTATTTCTCAGTTTGAAATAATAGGGTGATTTACTTTGTAAATGTCCCTCAGCTAAACATCACCTAGGAACTTCTATTGTTGAGTCAATTGAGTTTACTATTGATAGCAGTGAGGGAGAACATACACCATAGAGAACCATGGGGCATCCCAGGAGGATAGTCTTAAAAATAACTTGTTGTAGAATTTTTGATTTGGTTGGATAAATTTGGGGGTTTTCTGTTGACTGGGTGTTGTCAGAAAGTGGCTTCAACTTTATAACCAGGAATTCAATAAATCTTATCTACAGGGAGGGGTAATCAGAACAAGAATGAACCTTTGATTACACGAGAAGTAGCAGTCACTACTTTAGTGAGAGAAAGGAATGTTTGGTATTTTACGGGCTGCACAGTGATCTCATTTTTCTCACTTTTTCATGATCACAGAGTAACCTCATTTGCTATAGCTGTTCTGTAATATCATTTATGTCCAACAGTAGAACAATATGATATACCTGTAAGCCTCATATCACTTTGGAATAACAATAACCTGTGGATGCTAGATCAGTTTATAATAATATATTCAGTGTTGAGATCTAGCTGTGAGGACATTTCTCCGATATCAGGGGCTCTTATTATCAGTATCTATGGTATACCATACATATTTCTGTTTTATATAGGGTCATGTTAACTCATTTGATTAATTTGATAGTAAAAATAAGCCCACATGATTAGCAACACAAAGAAGAGGGAAAGGAGTTCAGAAAGTGACAGTAATAGAAAACAAAACCAGAATCAATATATCACATTTTAAGAACCGAGATAATATTGATATACATATAGGTATAGATATAATGAGAAAAAACAATTATGTCTGCACTCTTCACTCTACATAAAAATGGGACCAACATTTTGTTTGTAAAGAACAGTGGAAAGAAGATATATTGTATTCGTCCACAGAAAGCCATAATAGAGAGATCTACTAGGAAAGGTGGACAGAGCAGCAATAGAACAGTGGACGGGAAAATGTTCTCAAGACAGAGCTGCTAATTTAGGGGGACTCATTTTGAGGAAAAGGGTTTCCATCTAGTTTCAGTTTAGTATAACATGATAGAGCCAACCAAATTTGCAAGTCCATGTTGATTTGGAAAAACTAATATATGACTAAACTTTGTAGATTAAAAACAAAAGGGATCTTTTCCAACTATTTGAACCTTTTAAGTATGATATTTTTACAAGAAGTAATAGAAAGCATAGGGATAACTGAGATTGATATTTTCACTGCAGTAGAATTGGTTTTTTAAAGTTAGATTAAATATGATTTGGAAAAGTAGGGTTATCTTTATTTAGAAAACTAAAGTGTTTATTTTACTCTAGGTTGAAAGCAAAATAAAATCTGTAACTTACGTATTTCATGATTTTTAGTACAAAAATACCAAAATGTTCAAAAATAAAATGTTCTGTCACTAAGCAATTCATGAATAGCACTATTAATTTTGTGGCCACCTTTATATAGCATTGGCATCACACCAATATTTCAGCCTTTTCTCTTCTTTTCCAACTTTCATTTTAGATACAAGGGTTATATGTGCCAATTTGTTACATGGGAATGTTGCATGCTGCTGATGTTTGGATTACAGATCCCCTCACCCAGGTAGTGAGGATAGTACCCAATAGGTAGTTTTTTAACCACCCCTTACCTTTTTGAAATTGATAGTCTTTATTGTTCCCATATGTATGTTTGTGTGTGCTTAATGCTTAGCTCCCACTTATACATGAAAACATGTAGTATTTGGTTTTCTGTTCCTGTATAACTTTGCTTAGGATTACGGCCTCCAATTCCATCGATGTTGCTTCAAATGACATGACTTCATTCTTTTTTATGGCTTCTTGGTATTCCATGGTTTATATGTACCACATTTTCTTTATCCAGTCTACTGTTAATTGGCACCTGGGTTGATTCCATGTTTCTTGCTATTGCGACTATCACACTGATGAACATGTGAATGCCTGTGTCTTTTTGGTGGAATGATCTATTTTCTATTGGGTATATAGTCTATCATAGGATTGCTGGGTCAAATGATAGCTGTTTTAAGTTCTTTGAAAAATAACCAGAGTGCTTTCTACAGTGGCAGAACTAATTTACACTCCCACCAACAGGGTGTGTTTCCTGTTCTTTGAAGCGTCATCAGCCTCTGTCGTTCCTTCACTTTTTAGTAATAGCCATTATGACTTGTGTGAGATGGTATATCTCACTGCAGTTTTCCTTTGTATTTCTCTGATGGTTAGTGATGCAGAGCATTTTTTCATACGTTTATTAGTCACTAGTGTGTCTTTTTATGAGCAGTGTCTGTTCATGTCCTTTGCTTTTATTTCAATAGGGTTATTTGTGTTTTGCTTGTTGATTTGTTTCTGTTCCCTATAGGTTCTAGATATAAGGCCCTTGTTAGATGCATAGTTTACCAATATCTTCTCCCATTCTGTAGGTTAGCTGTTTGCCCTGTTGATAGTTTCTTTTGCTGAGCAGATACTCTCTAGTTTAATAAGGCTCTACTTGTCTATTTTGTTGTTGCAATTGCTTTTGAAGACAGCCAAAAATTATTTGCCAATGCCAATGTTGAGTACAGTATTTCCTATGTTGTCTTCTAGGATTTTATAGTTTGAGGTCTTAAATATTTAATCTATTTTGAGTTAATTTTTGTACACATTGAAATAAAAGGGTCCACTTCAATCTTCTGAATATATCTAGACACTTAGCTCCATTTATTGAATATGGAGTCATTATATCATTATTTGTTTTTGTCAGTCTTCTCAAGGATCAGACGGTCGTAGGTGTGCAGCTTTATTTCTGAGCTTTCTATTATGTCATTTTAGACTATGTGTCTGTTTTTATACCAGTAACAAGGTGTTTTGGTTACTGTGGCCTTACAGTATAGTTTGAAGTCAGATACTGTGATGTCTCTGGCTTTGTTCTTTTTGATTAAAAGTGCTCGGCTATTTGGGCTCTTTTGGGGTTTCATATTGAATTTTAGAATAGTTTTCTTCTAATTCTGTTAAGAATAATGTTGGTAGTGTGAGAGGAATAGTATTAAGTTCATAAATTGCTCTAAGCAGTATGGTCATTTTTATGATATCGATTATTCCAATCCATGAACATATAATTTTTTTCATATACTTGTACCATCTCTGATTCCTTTCAGGAGTGTTTTGCAATTCTAATTATAGAGATTTTTCTCCTCATTGGTTAACTATATTCGTAGGTATTTCATTTTCATTGTGGCTATTGTAAATGGGATTGTGTTCTTGATTTTACTCTCAGCCTGGACATTGTTGTTGTGTAGAAATACTGCTTATTTTTCACATTGATTTTGTATCCTAAAATTTGATGAAAGTTGCTTATCAATTCTAGAAACTTTCTAGCAGAGTCTTTAAGATTTTCTAGTTATAGAAACACATTTTTAGTGAGGAGATCTTCTTTTCATGTTTGGATGCCTTTTAATTATTTATCTTGCTTAATTGTACTGGCTAAGACTTCTAGTGCTATGTTGAATAGGAATCATGAAAGTGGGTGTCCCTTGTGTTGTTTCAGTTCTTAAGGGAAATAGTTCAAGCTTTTGGCTATTCAAGGTAATGTCGGCTATAGGTTTTTCATAGATGACTCTTACAACTTTGAGCTATGTCCCTTTGATGCCTAGTCTGATGAGGGTTTTTAGCAAGAAGGGCTGTTGGACTTTATTGAAACATTTTTATGCATCTATTGAGATGATCATGTGTGTTTTGCTTTTTATTCTTTTTATGTGGTGAATCACATTTACTGATTTCTGCTGTTGAGCCACCTTTGCATTCTGGGAATAAAGCCTACTTGATTGTGGTGTATTAACGTTTTGGTATGCTACTGGATTTCATTTGTTAGTACTTTTTGTTGAGGATTTGTGTGTCTACTAGGTTGATGCAAAAGTTATTGTGGTTTTTGTCATTGCAAGTAATAGCAAAAACTGGCTGGGCGTGATGGCTAACACATGTAATCCCAGCACTTTGGCAGGCCGAGAAGGGTGGATCACTTGAGGTTAGGAGTTTGAGTCCAGCCTGGCCAAACTGGTGAAACCCCATCTCTACTAAAAACACACACACACACACACACACACACACACACACAAATTAGCTGACCATGCTGGCACTCACCTGTAGTCCCAGTTACTTGGGAGGCTGAGGCAGGAAAGTTTCTTGAACCTGGGAGGCGGAGGTCACAGTGAGTTGAGATCATACCACTGCACTCCAGCCTGGGTAACAGAGGGAGACTCCGTCTCAGGAGAGGAGAGGAGAGGAGAGA
The DNA here is from genome assembly GCF_037993035.2 of Macaca fascicularis. NCBI lineage: Eukaryota > Metazoa > Chordata > Mammalia > Primates > Cercopithecidae > Macaca > Macaca fascicularis. The sequence goes on from NC_088376.1 coordinate 77,547,051, forward strand.
AGAGAAAAGAGAGAAGAGAAGAAAAGAGAAGAAAAAAGAAAAAAAGTAATAGCAAAAACTGCAAATACTTTTGCACCAACTTCATATATTCTTGAGGGAAATTGGTCTGAAGTTTTCTTTTTTCACTGTATCTCTGCCATATATTGGTATCAGGTTGATGCTACCTTCATAAAATAAGTTAGGGGGTAACCCCTCCTCTTTGATTTTTTGGAATAGCTTCAGTGGAATTGGTATCAGTTCTTTGTATGTCTGCTTGAATTGGACTGTGAATCCATCTGATTCGGAGCTTTTATTTTGGTTGATAGGTTCTTCATTATCAATACAATTTCAGGACATTTCCTTTTAAATCCTTTCAATTTCACCTATCATGGCAAAAGGCCATCATTGATCAGTGGCATAAACTCTGTATGAAACTAGTACATACCTGGCACCTTAATTGTGGGTGAACAGAATTGATTTTAAACTTAAGTCACTAATGGTGGCATTGGTGACAAAGTGAGTTACCAATACACAGCAAAATGCCAATACCAGATTGAGAAAAGATTGATGTATTTAAAGTCCCATCCTGTAAAGCTTCTAACTGAAAGGATCCAGTTGTTCACAGGAAAAGGCTTTTAGCACTATTTTCACAGGGATAGGACATGTTAGGGAAATATTGTGAAAAAGAAGAGCTTCACAAATTAAAGATGTTCAGTGCTTTATATCTTCCTAAAACATAAGAAAAACATAAGTAGAGTACACAGAAATCTTAGGTATATCATTTATACCTATATTTTATTTTCAATTTTAAAGGTTTAATCATAATGAAGAAATATTGGTTCCAGAATATAACAATAGTCCAAAATCCAATCGGGCAGTCATTAAACTTTAAAGTTCCAAAATGATCTCTCCTATGACTCCATGTCTCACATCCAGGTCACACTGAAGCAAGAGGTGGACTCCCACAGCCTTGGGCAGCTACACCTCTGTGGCTTTGCAGGGTACAGTCACCCTCCCAGCTGCTTTCACTGACTGGCATTGAGTGTCTGCAGTTTTTCCATGCACACAGTGCTAGCTGTTGGTGCAGCTACCATTCTGGGATCTGGAGGACAGTGTCCATCTTCTCACAGCTCAACTAGGCACTGCTCCAGTGGGGACTCTATATAGGGTCTTTGACCCACATTTCCCTTCTGCAGTGCCCTAGCAGAGGTTCTCCATGAGGTCTCTGCCCCTGCAGCAAACTTATGCCTGGACACCCAGGCATTTCCATACATCCTCTGAAATCTAAAGAGAGGTTCTCAATCCTCATTTCTAGATTTCTGTGCACCCACAGGCTTAACACCACGTGGAAACTGCCAAGGGCTGAGGCTTGTACCCTCTGAGGCAATGGCCCAAGGTTTACCTGGCCCCTTTTATCCATGGCTGACACTGAAGCAGCTGGGATGAGGACCCCATGTTCTGAGACTGCACAGAGCTGGGGGACCATGGGCCTGCCTACAAAACCATTTTTCCTTCCAAGGCATCTGGACTTGTAATGGGAAGGCTGCCACCAAAATCTCTGACATGCCCTGAAGACATTTCCCCATTGTCTTGGTGATTAACATTCATTTCCTCATTACTTATGCAAATTTCTGAAGCGCGCTTGAATTTATCCCATGAAAGTGGGTTTTTCTTTTCTGTGGCATTGTCAGGCTGCAAATTTTTCAAACTTTTATACTTTGCTTCCTCTTGAATGCCTTGCTGCTTAGAAATTTCTTCCACCAGATATACAAAATCATCTCTCTCAAGTTCGAAGTTCCACAAATCTCTAGGGCAGGGGCAAAATTCTGCCTGTCTCTTTGCTAAAGCATAGCAAGAGTAACCTTTGTTCCATTTCCCGATAAGTTCCTCATCTCCACCTGAGACCACCTCAGCCTGGACTTCATTGTCCACATCACTATCAGCATTTTGGTCAAAGCCATGAAACAAGTCTCTAGGAAATTCCAAACTTTCTCACATCTTCCTGTCTTCTTCAGAGCCCTCCAAACTGTTTCAACCCCTGCTCATTACCCAGTTCCAATGTTGCTTTCACATTTTTGGGTATATTTACTTATGTTTATATCTATCATTTCTGACCGCCTGAGTAAAAGTATCACGTGGTATGTAAGCATATTTATCAAACATAAGGAAGCATCCCAGGAAACTGAAGAAAATTTCTTATTGAATATTAATTTTATCATTGCTGTTTGTATTATTGGATCAGATTTAGAGGTTTTCCTAAGAAGAGATTGGGTTTATGCAAATGTATACAGGGCCTAGTAGGTAACTTAAATGTACAAACAGAGAGGTGTCTGAGAGTATCAGTGTAGAAGATACTGTCAAGCTGGAAAACTAACATGCCCCATCTTTATAAAGGCTATGTTTGTTATTTAGTTTCAGCTTAGAGATACATAAAGTATCAGTTCAATGTTGGAAGATTTTTGTATTTTTGTAAAGAAAAAGCCATAAATCAAATATTTAACTGTAATTTTCCTGTTCTTAAATGGTGACCCTCTCTTGCTCACTACATATCTGTCTGTCTGTCTGTCTATCTATCTATCTATCTATCTATCTATCTATCTATCTATCTATCTGTCTGTCTGTCTGTCTGTCTGTCTGTCTATCTATCTGTCTGTCTATCCACACAAACACTCATAGGAGTGTATATTAGTCCATTCTCACATTGCTAAAAGAAAATACCTAAGATTGAGAAATTTATAAAGGATAGATGTTTAATTGACTCATAATTCAGCATCACCGCAGAGGTCTCAGGAAATTTATCATCATGGCAGAAGGCAAAGGGGAATCAAGGCACCTTCTTTACAAGGCAGCAGGAGGAGAAGTGCTGAGCGAACGGGGAAGAGCCCTTTACGAAACCATCAGACCTTGTGAGAACTCACTCACTATTTCAGAAATAGCGTGGAGAAACTGCCCCCATGTTCCAATTACCTCCACCTGGTGTCTCTCTTAAACATGGATGTTATGAGGATTATGGGGATTATAATTCAAGATGATATTTGGGTGGGGAAACAAAGAGTAACCGTATTATTCAATGACAATATGTACTATTTAGAAGTCTCCCGAGAAACAAAATCAAATTAAAAAGACAAAGAGAGAGAAAAAGATAGATTTATCATGAGGAATTGGTTCATGAGATGATGGAAACTGAGAAGCCTCGGGATCTGCTATATGCAAGCTGCAGGCCCATGAAAGCTAATAGTGTAATTTCAGTTCAAACTGACAGGCCAGGGGGCCAATGGCCTAAGTCCTCATCTAAATCCGAAGGCCCAAGAATCAGAAGCACAAATACCTCAGGGCAGGAGAAGATGGGCATCCTAGCTCAAAGCAGACAGTGAACTTAACTTTCCTCCACCTTTGTATTCTATTCAGGCCCTCACCACATCAGTGTTGCCGACTCACATTAGCAAGTGAGATCTTTTTTACTCAGAGTACACCTCAAATCTCTTCCAAAAGAACTCTGTAGACACATCTAGAAATAATGTTTTTCCTTCCATCTGACCAATCCCTTAGCCTATTCAAGTTGACACAAAAAATTAACCATGTTTTTATATTTTTATTTCCTTCATCTGCTACAATGCATGCTCCAAAAACACAGAAATGTTTTTCTAGTATGTATACCAATGCATAATAAACATACATAGTAGGACCTCGTACACTATAGTCAATAAAAATATTTTCAATAAGTGTAATAAAAAAGAATGAATAAGTATATCCTCACAGGACGTTCAGAAAGCAAGTTCATAAATACTAAGTGGAGCTCTTTCTGTATACTACCTTTTTAAATGGCAATAGTACTTAAATGAACAATATTTTTTTGCCTTCAAATTTGTAATATTATAGCAATATTCACACTTATTAAATTAAAAATTATAATTCAATAGAAAATGTTAATAATAAAAGAGCTGCAAAAGCTCAGTTAGGTTTGAACCAAAGGTATTCCATACTAAGGGTATGATACTGATTTAGATTCTAAGCTAAAGAATGTTGCCATAGGTGATAGATTTTCAAGATCGCTAACATATTTAGCAAATTTTTAGAGCATTTACGGTGAGACGGAAATTAGGTTGGACTCTGGAGATGCAAAGATGAATATTACTGGATCACTGTTTTCAATATTTTGACAATGTTTTAGCTAGTATCCTAAGTATTGATAGAATATGACATTGAGAGCATTTGAGTGACTTCTCTTGAAATTGTGCATTCTACAGAGTAATAACTGAAATTTTCTGCAAATTTATAATTTCAAACCGAGGTTTTACAGGCACAGATAAAACACACACAACATTATCTTTTAAGTTAAAACTATTATGTTAATTATTTCTGCACAGTTTGGATAACTAATACAATTACATTTAGAAAATATATTGTTGTATAACAGTGAAGTGTCTGAACCTTCTATGTCAGTGTTCAATTATTGAATTTGACATTCCCAACGGGCTTAACAAGAAGGTGCACTCAAGGAAAGCAGATCACTTCAGACATGACCTTTCCATCTAACAAGTCATATCAGAGCCACACAGATTAATTCCAGTGTGTTCTCTGAGGTGAACATATTAGGGATATTAAGACCGTGGCAGTGATTTTAAGCAATTTTGGAAAGGAGTAAAAAAACAGGAATTTTGTCAACACTCCAATTCAAAAACTATTGGCTGAGTGCTTTATTTATGAGCTATATTTGATTATGTGTGTCTTCTGAAAAGAAATTATAGACACATTACAGCGAAAGACATATATGCGATCCCTGGCACATAATAGGTACACAATAAATATTGTTGACCTATGACTAAAATAATATATGTTACACAATAAAGCGTACAATAAAATAATAGAAAATAAATTAATACACCAAAGTAATAAGCTCTGGTATTTTAACTTATCAAATATAAAGAAACATTACAAGGGCTGAAGACAATTTCTTATTGAATATTAATTTTATTGTTGCTGCATGCATTCTTGGATCAGATTTAGAGATTTTCCAGAGAAGAAATTGGGTTTACACAAATGTTTACAGGGCCCAGTAGGTAACTTAGATGTACAAACAGACAGGTATATGAGCATATCAGTGCAGGAGATACTGTCAAGCTGGAAAACTTACCTGCCCCATCCTTATAAGGGGTATGTTATTTAGTTCCAGCTTATAGATACTTAGTGAAGGTAACTAATATTGCCAGACTTTTGTATTTTTGTAAAGAGAAAGCCATAAATTAAAATTTTGACTATAATTTTTCTGTAATTAAATGTTGACTATACACACAGACACACATACACAGACATATATTTTTATTTGGGTAATGTTGACTCTACACACAGACATACATACACAGAGGCATATATTTTTATTTGGGTAAATGTATAAAGATCAGACGATTAAATTACAACCATTAGTTGTTAAATGATTTCCTTCTGGCATATAGAAGCATAAATAACGGCCTACTGAGTTAACAGCTGTCTATATGATGGACCTGACCCTTCTAGAGGAGCAGTACCACCACCACCACCAGTAGCAGGAGTATCAGCAGGTGCATCTTCATTTTGTTTTAACATCACCATCACATTCTCATTACACATCACATAGCTTTGAAAAGGTTTATTTTTTTTCTCAAATATTATTAATTTGATATTGACAACATCTCATAGTAAACATTTTTTTTCATGGTGGTACAGATAAGAAAGATATGATTGGGTTTCATAGTCATAGAATTATTGTCATTCAGGGCCACATAAGACTAGTAGTGTTAAGGCTTATTTCCTTTCTTTCAGTCAGAGTTCTTTAGAAATTCAAAATGCGAATGGGTCTAAAATTATCATAAACAATGTATTAATATGCATAATAAATCCATTTACTAGATAAGTAACATTTACAAATAAACTATAGTTTAGCTGATTTGAGTAACATTGTATCAGATAATTAAAAAGAACCTTCGCACAAAATTGTTTAAATACATTTTCCAATGATAAGGAAAATGAAACCGGGACAGAATAAATGTCTTGTCTATTGTAATATAGACAGTTCATTCCCTTACAGATTTGTATAAAAATAAAAGTCAGAAAACACTAAGATATTGATAGTGCTACTGGCTAAGAAAAAGTATCATGTTTACTATTTTCTCTATATCTACATGCAGTTTTCATATCCTTTTTTTTTTTTTTTTTTTTTGAGACGGAGTCTCGCTCTGTCGCCCAGGCTGGACTGCAGTGGCCAGATCTCAGCTCACTGCAAGCTCCGCCTCCCGGGTTTACGCCATTCTCCTGCCTCAGCCTCCCGAGTAGCTGGGACTACAGGCGCCCGCCGCCTCGCCCGGCTAGTTTTTTGTATTTTTTAGTAGAGACGGGGTTTCACCGTGTTCGCCAGGATGGTCTCGATCTCCTGACCTTGTGATCCGCCCGTCTCGGCCTCCCAAAGTGCTGGGATTACAGGCTTGAGCCACCGCGCCCGGCCGCAGTTTTCATATTCTGAAATGAATGGTGAAGCCGTAGTCATCTCTTATTATTTTGCAGAGAAGAGCAGACTAGTAAAAGAGCAAGCTGGTGACCTGAGGTATATTTATTTACTCCTCAGCCTGACAATAATAGTGAAACATAATACTAGTTTCATGAAATGTGTTTAGCTATTTTTTGTTTTATGTGTCAATATTCTGGATTTTAAGAAATAAACTACTAAAACATATATTTAGCCTTATACATATTTATTAAATTATTTTGAAAAATAGCTTTTCGCATGTCCTATTGGTTTAAGAGCTATTATTTTTCATTTTTAAACCTCATGTTATAAACACAGATCCTAATCATTAAATTATTACAAATCTTAAACTGAACATACCTAAGTGTAAAATAGATGTATCTCAAGTTAAAAACAGTGGAGGCAAAATTATCGTCACTCATCTTTCAAACTCATTTTACTCTTATTATGTAGAGAAAATGCTTTAATACTTTGGAGTTTTTTATTGTATTACCCTTTATAGTTTTCATTTAGTAATAAAAACTTTTTACGTGTTTATACTTTGCAAAGACTAAAATATATTGTAGGTTTTTTCTTATATGATTTAATATTTATTTTTGAAGTACTAATTATTTAAGCAATTTATCATTTTCAGTCATTATTCTTGATCTAAATTCCAGTGATATTTGATTTCTGAGAAATTTACTATTCTTTTGGCTTTTTCATATTGTCAAAATACGTTATTTGTGCATACCTATCTTTGTTGTAAAAAGTGAAATCATGCAAGAAATGTAAAAAAAAAAGGCTTGTAAACTGAAAATGAAGTGTCTTTTTAGTAGACCCTGTAATTACCCTGAAAATGATCTATCATTTGATAAAGGAATCATAAATCAGGATATTAATAGGTGAATCTTCATTCATGTCCATGGAAACCCAATATACCTTCATAAAGTTGCCCTACACTACCTCTTTAATACTCTTTGCTAAGTGTGCTCTGGCCTCAATTGTTTTCTTTCATGAGCACTGGGAAAATGTGCTTGTTGCTGCTGTAGGGTCACTGCAATTCTACTCCCTCTCTGGAGTACTTTACTTCCTCTATTCATACAAGAAGATCGGATCTTTTGTGTTCTCTGTTAACCATTTCAATATGACCTCTTCATTTTTTTTAACCACAAAATTGTTCCCACATCACTCATCACCATATAAAATTTTCCTTCTTAATGTGTCCATGCTCATTGATTTATCTGGTACAATATTTGCTCCCTGAGGACTGAACACTAGCTGTTTGATTCCCTTTATTAGAATTGTGAAAGAATGAGGAATCAGGGTGCATAGATGTATTTGAGGGAGTTGTATGCCTTTCAGTGAGTGCATCTAGTTGAATGCTTGCAATTTAAATACAGTGTTGTCACGATCAGGCCTAAATTATAGTAAATTTATAGTAAATACATGTACTTGTTTGCATATCCTTTTTTTAAAGCGTAGAGTACTAACATTAATGTCAAGCCATGTGTTACAATCACTATGATTTATTTTTGAAGGCTAATTTCTTTTTCTGATCTTGCTTTGTTTTTCAGGATGCACCACTCTATGCCATTATTTCAGCCACCAAATGACATTCTCTAAACTGTATATGTGTATGCATATTTCATTATGTCTTCTAGAAGACAACAAGTATTACATTTGTTACAGAATTTTTTGAAATTTGATTTACATTTAGCTTAATGTGAATAATGGGGAATGAGAAAAAATGTCTGTGCTTATTCATTAATTCATCCATTTAAGAAGTACTTATTGAGCACTTACTCTGGACCTAGCACTCATGTAGGCACTCACACGACAGTAGTAAAAAATACATAAAAATTTCAGAAGCAATAGAGCTTGCAATCTCATGTGGGGAGATGGTAAACAATAAATAAAATAACTAAGTTATATAAAAGTTATAATTAAATAAATTATACTGTAAAAGAAATAAAATTGTTATAAAATAGATTAATACAACTGGCTTTGGAAATAGTGGTGGGGTTTTATAATTAAATGGGAAGTCAGATTTGACCTCATTGAAAAGGCAAGATTTGTGCAAAGACTTGAAGCAAATGAGGGAGTGAGCTATGTGGATAACTGGAAAAAAAAAAAAAAAAAAAAAAAAAAAGACATTCCAGACAATGTAGAACAAAAGCTCTTGGATGCATCTCCTTTGTTGATCAAAAGCAAAAAGACCAGCAAAGTTGCAACAGAGTAAGCAATAAGCATATGTTGTGCTTGAGAAATACCCAAGAGCCAAGTTGTGTAAGGTCTTCTGGAGTACAAGTAAGCCAGTGATAAGCACACCAACACTTGGGATAAAATTATCTTTGTGTGGATGTACCTGTACATGACAAGCAGCAAAGCTGGTAAGAAAGAGCTGGAATAATATTTTAGAGCAGTGACTTCAGTGTGGGGGAGATTTTGCCTTCCTCTCCCAGGAGACACTGGGTAATGTTGATGAAGGATCTTCTTTGGGTACTGTTTGGCCAGCTGGAGACCTCCTCAGCCAGCGATGCCCCTTCCCAGGCCTTGCTTGGCCTTGGGCTTGCTGCGGGAGTTACCCCACCCACTCAACCTGCCAGGGAACACCTGCCTTGTGCTCTGGCCTGGAACCCATGCTCACGTTCCATCCACAGTTGGGCTGGGCATGCAGCAATCTGCTTTGCCTTGGGTGCTGGCAACAGAATGAGGAGAACACAGTGGTGCTTGAAAAACTCTGAGGTGCCAGTGACCCCAAAGCCCTAAAATGAGTGTTACAAAATGCTACAACTGATTCAGTCCTTCTGCACCACTGCAGGCAGCAGTTCCAAGGCTGACGTGCCCTGCTGTTGTTTCCCATCATGTGGGGTGACTGCCTGGCACCCATGCAGGATGGAGGGCTACAGTATTACAGCCATTCTTGTACCTGTGTTTGGTGGGTACTGAGTTCTTGTCCAGCATACAAGAATGGGGTTATGCTGATGACCAAATGGTGAGAAGGGAGGAAAAAAGTTTTATTGAGTGACAGAACAGCTATCAATAGAGAGGGGACTTGAAGTGGGTGGTCCTCCACCCAAAGGTAGGCAGTCCCTCCCACCCAAAGGTGGGTAGTCCCTCCTACACGAAGGTGGATAGTCCCAAAGTGTGGCTGAGTCCAGGGCTTTTATGGGCTCAGAATAGGGGAGTGTGTCTGATTGGTTTATGAGTAAGCAAAAAAGGTTAAAACAAAGGCATCACACAAAGCTAGGCACAACAGTGTAAAAAACCAATTAGGGAAGGGTAGGTATATATTTAAAGTAGACGGAATGGGGATCAGTCTGGGAAAAAGCACACCAAATGGGAAGAGAGGTTCTCAGTCTGGTCCGTGGATAAATCTGAGACTTGTAGTCTGGCTTTCAGGCTTTAAACTGTCTTTGGTTTGAAGGTTGGGTTTCATCAGGGAACCTCCCATCTCTGCCTAGGGATTTGTCTGCCTCCTGCAGCTATCAATGATGTCTGGAGATTTTACATATATAAATATATTTATTTTCATGACTTGGAAATAGGGAGAAAAGGGGTAGTGTTCCTGGAATCTCCTAAGAGGCCAGAAATGCTGCTAAACAACTCACCAGGCATAGGACAGCCTCTCCCGTAAAAATGAGTTATCTGGGCCCAGATGGCAGTAGTGCTAAGGTTAAAAATCCTTGAGAGAATCACAGTCCAGTCATGAGGTATGTGCTTGGCACATCATTATTGTTTGAAACTATGCTTTAAGTTTTATATATTTCAACATTTGGGTGAAGAGCTGACAATTTCCAAAATAAATGCAGAGAAGGGAAAGAAAAAACACAATCAAGCGCTGAAAAGCATTATCCCAATAATAAAAATCTGTGAAGAAATATCAAGAGTAAAAAGTAATTCCATGAGGACTAATTGTTTCAGTTTTCCTGCTCCAGGGCATGTTTTATCTAATGAATAAAACTAGGCCCAAGAAAAACAGTTGTTCTAAGAAATAAAGCTAGACTTCAAAATGAAAAGGCATCTATACCCAGAATAAAAATTATTTTAAGGTCTGTGTTTGCAGACATATGAGGACTGTCAAAAGTTGAGAGAGACATTTGTTCAGATCAACAATGTGCCATTACAAGAAACATTACTATGATCATGCTTCTTCCATAAATGAATAAAGCTAATGGGCAGGCATTCTTGGATTTTGTTTGGCACAGCAGAAACTGGAATTTATCTTAGGGCTGTATTAATCCCTTAGGATCACTAACACATCATAAAGTCATATTAGATATGGTAAAACCTAAAAAATACGCTATTCTAACATTTAAGATACCTAGCATTTTCTATTAGTTTCCTTGACTTACTTTCAGCATTGCTTTTTTGCTTGTTTTGTAATTTGCATGATCATTTTCTATCTTGGAATCTTGTTTGTTCTCAGTTTCCCCCTAAAGGAGCAGATATTCTAGGTACAAAATGACCTTAAAAGTAATAAGCTGTTATGTATGTGATGAGAAGTGTTGCTATGAGCTTAAGGATAGATTTTAGACTCATAAATTATGTTGTGACAGTTTGTCATTGTTTGCCTTTTTGAAAATAGTTGTTTGTAATTTACCAACCTTACATCTAAATGCTATATTTCTGATTGCAGCTAAAAATGCTTTCTCTGAGGAAAAAATGGATAGTATGGTTCATGGAAGAAAAATAATATGATGAAAATGTCAGGTCTTAGAGTGGTAATTTGGGCTTCTTCTGCTGCCTGGTTACCACATGACCTTGAGCAATGCCTGGCTTCTTTGGCCTTTAATTTGTCCATTTCTAAGTGAGCATAATACCACAAAATGAAGATCATTAGATTGTTATGAAGAGACTCTAATAAAAATGCACTTTTCAAAAATGCAGCATAAATGCTAAATAGAGTAAAATATACCTTTCTTCCAATACATTTTTGAGAGCTTTTCATGTTGGTTCTCCTTTAATGATGAGCACCTCATAGAGCTTCAGCAGACTTTTCAAATACCATACAAGTAATTCTTTATTTCTATGAATGCACGGGACATTTAGATCTGTCTGTTCTTCACACAGAGAAGCAAATTGATCATTCAATATATATTCCGCTCTTTATACACAGATATGTGAATTTTCTTCATAACTGGTTTAAGGACGAAAGATATAACATTTTATTTCACAGTAGACTAAAATATTGTGGTTCATATTTGGGTACAAATGAAAGTATGGTAGATTCAATAGTGATATTTGAATTCATTAAAATTTTAGAGGATTTTAGAGCAAATATAATATGTTGACAGCACAATTAAATAACTCTCTCGTAACAAACTCAAGTGAAGATATGGGGATTATACTCTAGGTTAGATTAGTTACATTTAAAAAAATATTTATATATATGCTGTCACAGATAAATAAATTCAAAATAAATTATCTTAAAATTTTGAGTAGGCTAGCCTTCCAGAATTGGTATAATTCATTCTTTCAACTGTGATATACTTTAACAAATGCATTAATATTAAATTAATGAAATTATGAAGTTATCTGTCTTTAAATGTCTCAAAAATCCTAGTGACTGAAAGTAGAAAGGCATTGCGCACACATGTAGCCCTCATTTGTAGGCCCTACGTTTCCTAGAAAAATTGGTTCAAATTAAATTTTATGTATAAACATTCAATGTTATCATTATTTCCATTTCAAAAAAATAAAAATATTATGGCCTCAAAAGAAACCAAGCATCTGAAGCATGCAATTTTACATTATAGTGATACATATGTTCTCTTACATTTCTAGACTGCTAAAATGTTGGAAACCAGAGACAACAGAAATAATTTAGAGTCTAGGATTCTCAAAAAGCTCTGCTCATTTCTGTTACCTTTGAAATTCAAAATAATAATAATAGCAATAATAATAATAGTAAGTTTACTGGGCTCAACTTGATTTACTAGATCTGAGTCTGGGTGTCAAATTTTAAAAATCAGTTTCTCAGTGATTCTTCTGTGCAGCTCATGAGGGAAACCATTGATCTAGTCAACATAATGTTTAACAGAGGAGAAAACAGAGTCCCAGAAAGGTTGAATAATTTAGCATGAATGTATAGCTAATTGGCAAAACTAACTCTAGAGTTTAAATCTCCAGGGACAGAGACTATATTATAACATTTTTTTTCCCTGGGAAAGAAAATATGTTTTTAGACTAAAATTCCATAAGTTTCAGTTCCATAAATGAGTTTGGTATTTTCCATTTTTTACATGTGCATGTGTGTATACACTTCACCCTTTATTTTGTAGCCATAAGGTTTCTTCCCTCAATAAATGCAGAAAACTTCAGCATTAGCTCATGAAGAGTTGATTTTTGAAAACAAATTTTTAAAAAAATATTCTCATTATTTCTTCAGGATTCTTATAAACACCAGAGTTATTGGACAAGTAATATGATCCATAGAGTCAGAGGACAAAATGGTAAGATGTGTAAAATACCCAGACTCCTGAGAGCTACATATTTCATGTAAAAGGGTTCAGAGGGACACAATGGTGTCAGAAATGGCTCAATGTGGGAATTGTGGATTTGATTTGGAATTTTGTTAATAGTGCATTAGTGATGCCATTAACTACTTTTTACATATAGCACCAGGTTGGTTTACATGTTCAACAACTATAATTAAATACCTTTTACTAATGTCAAAAATTCGAACTTTAACACAATGAAAAGCGTGAACACAGATGGGATTATCATGTTCGGATTTCTCCTACAATACTCTAAACACTGAATGATCATTTAATTTAGATTAACCTTATTAAACATTTATGTTATGGCGCATCATGATTTATTCTTCCTTAGGAAGTCTGAGTCATTGATATGGAGACTTTAAAAAATACACATATAATATATATAATGTTATGAACAATAATGTATTAAGTCCAGATAATAGCAATGTCAACACAAATGTCTATACATAGTCCAGGCCACTTCTCTGACCACCATATTGGTATAGTTAATTGCCTATTTTACATAGTCACTCAAATGTATAAAGGCATTTCATGCTATTTAGAAAGTTTTTTTTTTCAGTTCTTAAAATTCTGATAAAATACATAACATAAAATTTACCTTCTTAATGATTTTTTAGCATACAGTTCAATTGTATCAATTACTTTAATAATGTTGTGTAACAATTACTATTATTCATCTCCATAACTTTTTTCATGTTGTAAAGCTGAAACTTAATACTCATTAAACAATAACTCCTCTTTCCTCTCTCCCCTCATCTCCTGCAATCACCATTTTACTTTTTGTCTCTATGATTGTAAATAACTGTAAATATCACAAATTAGTGTCATCATACAGCACTTTTCTTTTTGTGACTGGCTTATTTCACTTAGCATTATTTCTTCAAGGTTATTGGGTCAGACTTGTTTTTATGTTTTAAGGCTGAATAGTATCCCATGATGTTTGTGTCTGTGTGTATGTATACATATATATGTGTGTGTATATATATATATGTATATATATACATATATATGTATATATGTAAATATATGTGTATATATATTTGCATGTATTTGTGTGTATACATACTACATTTTGCTTATTTATTTATACATTTTGTTTATCTATTTACCCATCAATAGACACTTGGATTTGAGTTACTTCCACATTTTAACTATTATGAGTAATGCTGCCATGAATATGTGTGTACAAATATCTCTTTGAGACATTGTTTTCATTTATTTCTGGCATATACTGAGTGGAATTGCTGTATTATACAGTAATTTCATTTTTAATTTTTTGAGAAATTTCTATACTGTTTTTTCACAGTATAAGTACCGCTTTACATTCCCACCAACAGTGCAGAAAACATTACGTTTCTCCACTGGAATTATAGTAGATTAATCTTTCCTTGAAAGTACAAAGCTGAAATTTACTAAATGGCATTTCCAAATGACTCATCTACCAATCTAAATATTCCTTTTTTCATCTTCAGAGTTTTATATTCTATCCCCTTTTTTAAAAAACTCACTTTAAATTAAATGTACCTCTAATAATTTTATGAATTAATTTAAACATACAATGTCATCTATATGCAAAACATCTCTCTAAACGATTATGCTACATAAAATACACATGGTGTATTTACTTAACGCCATTTAACATTTTTAAGATAAGAACAACAAACTTAAAAAGATCAAATACAGAAGAATGTATGAGATTGCAAAAGGTAAAAACTGAAACGTATACAAGTCTTATGACGCCAAATATAATTTTTATATTTCTTCATCATTATCTTTGATTAAAAATACAGTATTCTAATGTAGATAACTTTCTGAGCAAGGTGTTTCTATTAAATAAGCCAAGTCAACAACTGATATTCCAGTTGTTACATGTAATTTTCTTGTTTCTGGGCTCTCATGAAATGTTGTAAATGTTCAGAAACATAAGTGATTACAGCATCAGATGTTTTAGTGCTCAATTTTTACATAATTTATATGTAATTTAGTTCAAACCATTTGTTTTATGCATGAGGAAACTAAGCCACTCTTGCCCCCAGAAAAATACAAGTTCTCAGTCAATGCCACACACCTATTGGGTGGCTAAGGGGAGACTATTATCAATTTTCGTTCTAAAATGTTTTCTGCTATGCAGTCTTCAAGTAATTGTATATCTATGAGAATGGCCTCCATTAACTCCCAGGCTAGATAGTGTCTCATAAACATACTAGAATCGATGAATCAAAACCTTTAGTGTGTGATATCTTGACATCTTTGCTTGTATAAAATTGACCATAAAATGTAGCTTATGTTGAGAAGTAATGATTTTAAAACTAAAAACATTACATATTAACACTTTAGTCAACGACAGACCACATATATGACAGTTATCTTATAATATTATAACACTACAATTATCATATTGTACCTTTTTTATGTTTACATGCACAAATACTATAGTATTATAATTGCTTAGTGTAAGCAATTATAATTCAGAATATTAACATTCTCTGCAGGTTTGTAGCCTAGGAGCAATAGGCTTTACCTTATAGCCTAGGTGTTTAGTAGACTGTACATTCTATGTTTTTGTAAGTATACTTTATGATAGTTGCACAATGACAAAGTTGCTTACCAACATATATTGTCATTAAGCAGCGTGACTGTATCTAGTGTTCAGATACAGTCTTGAACATTTAAACTGCCCTTCATTTACTCAGTTAGATCCCTTGTTTTCTATTCTTTCAAAAATCCCATTTCCTAATGTTCCTCTATTTTTTTGTGAATGCGTGTGCACAAACACATGCACTTTTTCATCACCACTTCTACGTTAAGGAGAGATTAGTTCACTTCACTTTTATTCTGTATCTATAACAAAGAGATGGAAAATCCTACTTTAAGCATTTGCATGCATACCTTAGTATGTGATGAATGTTTATGTCTGTGGACCATTTGAAAATGAAACAGAAAACAGTTAGAATTTAAAAATCTTGTAGCTTTCTTCTTCTAAAATTTTGCCTTTAAACTATCAAATTTGCGTATTTCACTACAAATTGCTGCATAAAATAAGACAGTGGTATTTTATTCTTATATGTTTGCCCTACTTTCTTTTCTCCACCATATTCTTTAAGGTAGGGAATTATGATACAATTAGTTTAAAATTTGAAATTACAGTTACAAACATTTTAATGCATCATTTAGTCTTCATCAGTAAAAGCTGGTTTTCTTTTTCTGTAGGACTGTGAAGGACAAATGATTAACCAAATGAGTTTTTTAAATGCAGACTGTCCCATGATGCACATATTAATTAAATGAATAATAATAGTAAAGTAAAAAAATTCACCTGGGTAAATAATAGTGTTAATACACAAATGAACCCATAGATGTGAGTAAATGTGACATAATGTATGCTATTAATAGTAAAGAAACAATTATCCTGATATGGCATGTGACCAATACCTCAGTATATTAAGTACATAAGTATACATACATAAACAGTTATTTATATTATATACAAATTTCAATATTGTCCTCAAATGAGCAATTTTATGAGTTTATCATTAAAATTCTGGATATACTTATATTCTTAAAAAATAGAAAATATAAGAAGTGAATCAAAATTGCTTTATGAGAAAGCTATAAAATTAGCTGTTTATTTTGATAGCTGCCTTATTCTCCTTGAATAGAAAAGGGAACTTGCTTTCCCAGAGTAAGTATTTTTAAAAGTTCTATATTGTACTAATTTACAAATAAAAAGTCAACTAAAATGTCAGAAATGTTGTCAAGTTTGTGACTATGATTATGTATTATTTTGTAAAATTGAAATAAATAAAGGGACTTTCAAAGCTTGGTTTTATCATTCAGATTTAAGTTTCTGTGAAACATTTTCTGAGGAAAAGAAAAGAAATATTTATAGACTAATTATAAAAAATATGTCTACAATGCTTATGAAATATTTAAAATAAACGTAATTTATAATGAGTTCCTTTCATCACTAATAAATAAAGATAAAAAACATCAACTCAGTGGATTGGAAATATTGATAAAATATAAAGTCTGTCTTCATTTACCACAGGCTTCTGTTTTCCAACCTTTCTTTGACAAGATATGTCACCTTGACAAGCCAGTTAGCATAAATGACTTAGAACTCCCTGAACCTTGTATTTAATACAGTCAGGACCCCACACTTCAAATTGTCATACACCATTATTATGTTTCAGGATGTCAGTCTGTTATCTGAAGGATAGTGCCTCCCTATGTGTAAATTCTTCTGGTATTTGTCTTTTGGTGTCAGCATCAAAAGATGTGATCTTTGATCACTAATCTAATACTTTATGGAGCTGTAAACAGAAAATAAAGCAAGAATTTTGTTTTGATTGATAGACTGTTTTGTGAATTTGGGATTAAGGCAATGACTTCAGTGATTGCTCATGTCTTATATCATTTAGGTTCAAACAGAAACTTTTATGCCTGCAGAATGTAAACAAAAACACTTTAAAAAATCTTTTTATGTCACGCAGTTTTTAAACGTAATTGTTAATGCAGTTATTCTCCAAATGCAGATTAAAATTTAAGTCTTTTGTACATCTGTGTGTGATAAAGAGTACAATTTCAAAGGACACATGTATATAAAGAATGGTCAGGAGGGTGTGAATGAAGATGGTAGAATTATCCCCACAAGGATAACAGTTTAACAACTACCTTCAGACAAAAAGCACATTTATGAGAATCAAAAATCAGATGAACCCTCATGGTACCTGGTTGTAACTTCATATAGCTGAAAGAGGTCACTGAAGAGGTAGCAAAAACTGTCTTCAATGGCAAATGCCACCCCTCTCCCATCCCCTAGCAGCAGCTGAGTGGTGCAGAGTGTTTCTGTGCTCTGGGGAGAGGGAGGGAACAGCAATTGAGAGGCACTGACCTCAGTGCTGCCCTGTTATTGCAGAAAGAAAAACTGGAACAAATTCAGCTGATGCCTGCCCACAGAGGTAACATTTGAAACAGGCTTAGCCAGAGGGGAACCCTCAATCTCAGCAGTCAGACTTGCGTTCCTGCAAGCCTTGCTATTATGGGCTAAAGTGCTCTGAGGAAGCAAATAAACTTGAAAGACAACTAGGACAAAAAAGCTGCAAATCCTAGAATCCTGGTGCTGAACGGGGCCCAGAGCCAGGGGAATGGGGGAAAATGTGATTTGCTAGAACACCATCCTTGGCAGCTAAAGGAGTGCTGGCATCACTCCTTCCCTAACCTCAGGCTGCACAGCTCAGGGCTCCAAAAGGGATTCCTTCCTTCCATTTGAGAAGAGGATAAAGAAGTGTGGGGAGGACTTTGTCTTACATCTTGTATACTAGCTCACCTATAACAAGATGGGGCAGTGGTCAGAGTAGGGAGACCCTCTTTTCAGGCCCTTTCTCTGGGATAACATTTATAGACACATCTTGGAACAGAAGAGAATTTGCTGCCTTAAAGGAAAGAACCTAGTCCTGCCAAACTTCATCACCTACTAACTGAAAAACCCCTAGCCTGGAGAAACTAGCAGTGACATTCAAGTACTATGTTGAAGGCCTTAGGTGAGACTCAGACTTGTTGGCTTCAGGAGAGAATCAGCACATTTTTTGCTGTGGTAGTTATGTGGGGAGATTCATTCTGCTTTAGAAAAGTGGGAGGAAAAGTAAAGGGGACTTTGCCTTATAATTTAGGTAACAAGTTGGCTACAGTGAGAATAGAGCACCAAGTAAGTTCTCGGGGTCATTGATTCCAGGAATTGACTCCTGGATGGCATTTCTGGACCTGCCCTGGGCCAGAGGGGAATTCACTGTCCTGAAGGGTGAGTCCCAGGCCAGTCAGCTTTCACCACAGGCTGACTGAGGTGTCCCTGGGATTAAAGGGAACATCAGTGATAATCTGGCAGTACTTTCCATGGGTCTGTGGTGATGGTGCTCACAGGGTGGGTCTCCTCTGTCTTTGTAAAGAGGAAGAAAAAGTGAAAAGGACTGTATCTTGTGGTTTGTGTACCAGCTGAGCTGCAGTACATTAGAACACCAGGTAGACTTCTAAGGTTTTTAACTAATCAATGGCCCCTGATGACAGCTCTTGACCCACTCAAGGCCTGAGAAAGCTCGTTGCCCCGAAAGGAAGAACAAAGGTCTGGCTGGCTTTGCACCTAATTAATGAGTGTAGAACTCTAAGATCTTGAACAAACATTGGTGAAAGCCAGGGATGGTTAAAGCAGGCATTTGGTGAGACCCACTCCTGTGCTAACATCATGTCAAACTCAGGGCAGTCATAGTGACGTTGGCCACTGGAATGCTCCAGATGGCTCAGAGCGGACACAGATAGGTAGTCTGTTGATTCGGAACAAAGTAAGGGAAGAGAACAAGAGTCTATGCCTGGTGATCCAGATACTTCTCCCAGATCTTGTTCAACACATTCAAGGCAGTACCACAAGTTTGCAAGAAAACTTCCCAAGAAGACAGGTAAAAATAAGCCCAGACTGTGAAGACCACAATAAACATCCAACTTTTCCATGCCCAGACACAGAAAAATGTCCACAATATCAAGATCATTTAGGAATATATGAACTAACCAAATGAAATAAATAAGGCAAGATGGACCAATTCTACAGAAACAGAGATGTGTGATCTTTTTGACAGAGAATTCAAAATAGCTGTGTTGAGGAAACTCAAATAAATTCAACATAATCAAGAGAAAGGATTCAGTATTCTACCAGATAAATTTAACAAAGAGAGTGAAGTAATTCAAAAGAAACAAGCAGAAATTCTGGAACTGAAAACTGCAATTGACATCTTGAGGAATGAAGCAGAGTCCTTTAATAGCAGAATTGATAAAGCAGAAGAAATAATTAGTGAGCCTGAAGACAGGCTATTTGAACATGCAGAGTTAGAGAACACAAAAGAAAAATAATAAAAAATACTGAAACTTATCTACAGGATCTAGAAAATATATTCAAATGGCCAATCTATGAGTTATTGGCCTTAAAGAGGAGGTAGAGAAAGAGACAGGGGTAGAAAGTTTACTCAAAGGGATATTAACAGAGAACTTGCCAAACCTAGAGAAAAATATAAATATCCCAATAAAAGAAGGTTATAGAATGCCAAGCAGATTTAATCCAAAGACTACCTCAAGGCTTTTAATAATCAAATTCCCAAAGATCAAGGATAAAGAAAGGATCCTAAAAGCAGCAGGAGAAAATAAACAAATAATATAAAATAGAATTCCAATACATCTGTCAGCAGACTTTTCAGTGAAAATCTAACAGGCCAGGATAGCGTGGCATAATGTATTAAAGTTCTAAAGGAAATAAGCTTTTACCCTAGAATGGAATATCTGAGAAAAATATCCTTAAAACATGAAGAGAAACAAAACTTTCTAAGACAAACGTAAGCTGAGGATTTCATCCACACCACAGCTGTCCTATTAGAAATGCTAAAGATAGTACTTTAATCAGAAATAAAAGGATGTCAAAGAGCAAGGAGGTAAAATCTGAAGGTAGAAAACTCACTGATAATAGTAAGTGTGTAGAATAACAGAAAATATTGTAACATTGTAACTGTTGTGTGCAATTACTCTTATATTAAGAAGAAATTCTAAACAATAAACAAATCAAACAACAACTTTTAAAGACATAGCAATATAAGATATAAATAGAAGAAGCAAACACTTAACGAGTAAGTAAAAGTGTAGAGCTTTTATTTATTTTTTTGCTGGTTGTTTTTGCAAACAGTGCTTTAACAGCTTAAAGTCATAGTTTATAGGATAGAATTTGCAAACCTGATAGAAAGCTCCAACAAGACACATACCAGGAATACACAAAAAGCAAATAGGAATAAACTAAATTGTATCACCAGAGAAAATAACTTTCCCTAAAATGAAGGCAAGAAAGAAAGAAAGAAAGAAAGAAAGAAAGAAAGAAAGAAAGAAAGAGAAAGAAAGAAAGAGAAAGAGAGAGAGAGAAAGAAGGAAAGAGTGAGAGAGAGAAAGAAAGAAAGAAAGAAAGAAAGAAAGAAAGAAAGAAAGAAAGAAAGAAAGAAAGAAAGAAAGAAAGAAAGAAAGTAAGTCAGGCTGGCCACAAACCAAGCAGAAAAAATAACAAAATGGCAAAAGTAAGTCCTTATTTATCAATAATAACATTGAATATATATTAACTAAACACTCCAATCAAAATACATGGACTTTGTGTATAGAAAAGAAAAATAAGACCCAAGTTTCTATGGTTAAGAAACAGTCTTCCCATATAAAGACATACGTAGACTGAAAATAAAGAGATAGACAAAGATGTTCCATGCCAGTGGAAACCAAAACAGAACAGGAGTCACTATACTTACATTAGAAAAAATAGATTTTAAGATAAAAGCTATACGAAGAAGCAGAAAAGGCTGCTATATGATGAAAAATAAGTGAATTCAGCAAGAGAATATAATAATTTTAAATATATATGCAGCCAACATGTGAGCATCCAGATATATAAAGCAAATATTGTTAGAGCTAAAGAGAGTGATTGACCCAAATACAATAACACCTAGAGACTTTAACATCCCATTTTCAGTATTGAACAGACCTTCCAGGCAGAAAATCCACAAAAATTGGACTTAATCTGCATAATCAATCAAAGGAAGCTAATAGATATTTACAGAACATTTCACCCAATGGCTGCACAATACACTTTCTTGTCCTTATCTGAACATAATGGAATAAAACGAAAAATCAACAAGAGGAATTTTGGAAAATATACAAACACATGGCAAACAAACAACGTGCTCTAGAATAACCAGCAGGTCAATAAAGAAATTAATCAGAACATTGAAAAATTTCTTGAAACACAGGGTAAAGGAAACATAGCATACCAAAACCTATGAAACACAGCAGAAGCAGCACTAAAAGAAAAGTTTATAGTGATAAAAAAAATAAAAACGACATAAAGATAGAATAAAACCTTGGAATCAACAACTTAACCATGCATCTTAAAGCATTAGAAAAGCAAGAGCAAACACAACCTACAATTAGTAGAATACAACAAAAATAAAAATCAGAGGAACAGAAATAAATGAAATTGAAAAGAAGAAAACAATACAAAAGATCAGTATAACAGAGTTATTTTATTTTATTTTATTTTATTTTGCAAAGTTGAACAAAGTTGGCAAACCTTTAGCCAGACTAAGGAAAATAGAAAGGAGATCAAGATTTAAAAAAAATCTAGAGACAAAAATGATACATTACAACAGATATTGCAGAAACTCAAAGAATTATTAGGGACTACCTTGAGTAACTATATGCCAATGAAATGGAAAATCTAGAAGAAGTGGACAAATTCCTAGACACATACAGCCTACAAAAATTGAACAAGGGAGAAATTCAAAACCCGAACAAGTCAATAACAAGTAGCAATATTGAAGCCATAATAAAAAGTCTCCTAGTAGAGAAATGCCTGGAACATGAACAGCTTTACTACTGAATACTACCAAACAATTAAACAAGAACTAAGAACAAGACTAATTACACTATTCGAAAAAAATCAAGGAGGAGGGAATACTTTCAAATTCGTTATTCAAAGTCAGAATTATTCTGAAACCATAACTAGACAAAGACATGAAAGAAAGAAAGAAAGAAAGAAAGAAAGAAAGAAAGAAAGAAAGAAAGAAAGAAAGAAAGAAAGAAAGAAAGAAAGAAGAAAGAGAAAACTACAGGCCAATATTCCTGATGAATATTGATACAATCATCCACACCAAAATATTAGCAAATCAAATCCAACAGGACATCAAAACTACCATTTGTCATGAGCAAGGGAAACTTTTCTCTGGCTTGCAAGATGGTTTAAAATATACAAATGAATCAATTTAATACATTATAGCAACAGAATGAAAAACAAAAACTATATGATCATTTCAATTGATGCTGAAAAAACATTTAGAAAAATTTAACATCTCCTTATGATAAAATCTCTCAAAAATCTGGGTATTGAAGGAACATACCTCAACATAATAAAAGCCATATACTAAATACAACTGGTATCACACATAACAGAACAAAACTGAAAGACGTTCCTCAAATATATGTAACCCAAAAAAGATGCCTACTTTCACCGCTGTTCTTAAGCATAGTACTGGAAGTCCTAGCTAGAGAAATGAGAGATGTTAAAGAACTAAAGGACACCTAATTTGGAAAGGAGGACAAATTATCTTTTTTTGCAGATAATATTATCATACATGGAAAAACCTAAAGATTTCATTAGAAAACTATTAGAACTGATAAACAAATTAATAAAGTTGTACAATACAAAATCAATATACAAAAAGCAGTAGCATTTCTACATGACAACATGAAACAGTGGGAGAAATAAATTAAAAAGTAACCTAATTCACAATAGCCACACACAATATTAAACACCTAGAAATAAATCTGTATTAGTAAGGGTTCTCTAGAGGGACAGAACTAAAAGGAAAGATGTATATACGAAGGGTATTTTATTAAGGAGTATTGACTCACATGATCACAAGGTGAAGTCCCACGATAGGCTGTCTGTAAGCCAAAGAACAGGGAGGCCAATCCTCCAAGTCCCAAAAACCTCAAAAGTAGGAAAGCCAACAGTACTGCCTTCAGTCTGTTGCCAAAAGCCAAAAATCCTCCCTGTGAACCACTGGTATAAGTCCAAGAGTCCAAAAGCTAAACAACATGTGGTCTCATGTTAGAGGGCAGGAAGCATCCAGCACATGGGAAAGATGAAGCCTGGAAGACTCAGCAAGTCTGCTCATTCCATTTTCTTCTCCCTGTTTTATTCTAACTATGCTGGCAGCTGATTAGATGGTGCCCACCTAGATGCAGAATGGGTCTGCCTGTCCCAGTCCACTGACATCAATGTTTATCTCCTTTAGAAACACCGTCACAGACAGATGATGGAACAATGCTGCCGGGACCATCCAAAGGCACTATAGTGACTCAGCTGTCCACTTTAGGGTGGTGCCTACAAATCATGCAGAACCATCTATAAACCAGGTCCTAGTCTTCTCTTCTTCTGTCATCTGATCACAGGTAATTCCGCATGAGGCCACGGGTGCAGGCAGAGTGGCAGGAATGGAGACCATGGACATTTGAGTCCCTCATGTAACTTACTTGTGCCTTCAAGACTTGCTTGAGCCCAATCACGTATATACCACTTCGATTTGATGATGGTATGGATCTATGAACACATCATTTTATGGTCAGATGGGCCAGAAACACCCCAGCTCATGATAGTTCAAGTCACATGGTGACTTAATGACCCATAATCAAAAACATTCAGTTTCCATCAAAGCCCAGTAACAGACCCAGAGCTGTCTCTCAAAAGGAGATTAGTTATCTGCAGAAGATGCCAGGACCTTGCCCCCAAATCCTAGTTTCATCCACTGTCATTTACCTATGGGGGCCTACAAAAGGCTCCAAAGAGCATTGCTATATGCCAGTGACACCTCAAGCACCATTGAATCCATTGGGTCATATGGCCCAAGTGGCAGAACTGCTTGCACAGCAGCCTGGACCTGTTGCAGAGCCTTCTCCCGTTCTGGACTCCATTCAAAACTGCTAGCCTTTCAAGTTATTTGATAAATGGGCGAGAGTAACACATCCCAAATGAGATATGTGTTGCCTCCAAAATCCAAATGGACCCATTAGATATTGTACCTCTTTCTTGGGTGTAGGAGGGGGCAAATGAAGCAACTTATCCTTTACCTGTGATATGGTTTGGCTGTGCCCCACCCAAATCTCATCTTGAGTTGTAACTCCAGTAATTCCCACATGCCATGGGAGGAATTGTTTGAGAAGTGATTGAATTATGGAGGTGGGTCTTTCCTGTGCAGTTCTTGTGATAGTTAATGAGTCTCATGAGATCTGGTGGTTTTAAAAATGGTAGTTTCCATGCACAAGCTCTCTTTTCTCTCTTTGTCTGCCTCCATCCATGGAAGACGTGACTTGCTCCTACTTATCCTTCATCTTCCACCATGATTGTGAGGCCTCCCCAGCCACTTGGAACTGTAAGTTCAATAAACCTCTTTCTTTTGTAAATTGCCCAGTCTCAGGCATGTCTTTATCAGCAGCATGAAAATGGACTAGTAGAGTAAATTGGTACCAGTAGAGTTGGGTGCTGCCTAAAAGATACCCAAATTTGGTAATGACTTTAGTACTAGATAACAGGCAGAGGTTGGAACAGTTTGGAGGGCTTGGAAGAAGACAGGAAAATGTGAGGAAGTTTGGCACTCACTAGTGACTTGTTGAATGTTTTTGAATGTCTTTATGCTGATAATAATAATGACAATGAAATCCAGACTGAGATGGTCTAAGAAGGAGAGGAGGATTTTTGGGAACTAGAGCAAAGGTGACTCTTGTTATATTTTAGCAAAGGCACTGGTGGTATTTTGCCCCTGCCCTAGCGATTTGTGGAACTTCAAACTTGAGAGAGATGACTCAGGGTATCTGGTAGAAGAAATTTCTAAGATGTCAGGCATTCAAGAGGTGACTTGGGTGCTGTAAATGCATTCAGTTTTAAAAGGGAAACAGCATAAACGTTTGGAAAATTTGCAGCCTGACAATGCTCTAGGAAAGAAAATCCCTTTTTTTTTTTTTTTTTGAGGAGAAATTCAAGCCCGCTGCAGAAATTTGTGTAAGTAATGAGGAGCCAAATGTTAATCACAAAAGCAATGGGGAAAATATCTCTAAGGCACGTCGGAGACATTGTGGCAGCCTCTCCTATTACAAGTCTGTAGATTTAGGAGAAGAAAATGACTTTGTGGACTCAGCCCAATGTCCCTCTGAGGTGTGCAGTCTAAGGACTTGGTGTCCTATTCTCCAGCTGCTCCAGCAGTGACTAAAAGGGAACAAAAAGTAAATTGGGCTGTAACTTTGGAGAGAAGAATCCCCAAGTCTAGGCAGCTTTCACATGGCGTTGAGCCTGCGGGTGTGCAGGAGTCAACAATTAGGGTCTGGGAACCTCCACTTAGATTTCAGAGGATGTGTGGAAATGCTTGGATGCCCAGGCAGAAGTTCGCTGCAGGGGCAGGGCTCTCATGGAGAACCTCTGCTGGGGCAGTGAGGAAGGGACAAGTCGGGTGAGCCGCCACACAAAGTCCCTACTGGTTCACCACCTAGTGGAGCTGTAAGAAGAGGGCCACCAACCTCTAGACCCTAGAATCATAGATCCACCAACAGCAAACACTGTACACCTGGAAAAGGCACAGACACTCAGTGCCAGACTGTGAAAGCAGCTGGGAGGGAGGCTGTAAAGTCACAGGGGCAGAGCTGCCCAAGACGGTGGATACCCACCTCTTGCATCAGCATAGCCTGGATGTGAAACATGCAATCAAAAGAGATCATTTTCAAGCTTTAAGATTTATTGACCCGGCCGGGCGCGGTGGCTCAAGCCTGTAATCCCAGCACTTTGGGAGGCCGAGACAGGCGGATCACGAGGTCAGGAGAGTGAGACCATCCTGGCTAACACGGTGAAACCCCGTCTCTACTAAAAAAAAAAAAAACCACAAAAAACTAGCCGGGCGAGGTGCCGGCGCCTGTAGTCCCAGCTACTCGGAGGCGGAGGCGGGAGAATGGCGTGAACCCGGGAGGCGGAGCTTGCAGTGAGCTGAGATCGGGCCACCGCACTCCAGCCTGGGCAACAGAGCAAGACTCCATCTCAAAAAAAAAAAAAAAAAAATATTGCCCCACTGGATTTTGGACTTACAGTGGGGCCTATAGCCCCTTATTTTGGCCAACTTCCTCCATTTGGAGTGACTGTATTTACCAAATGCCTGTACCCCCATTGTATCTAGAAAGCAACTAACTTGCCTTGATTTTACAGGCTCATACACGGATGGGACTTGCCTTGTCTTAGGTGAGACTGTGGACTTTTGAGTTATCCTGAAATGAGTTAAGACTTTGGGTGACTATTGGGAAGGCATGATTGGCTTTAAAATGTTAGTACATGAGATTTGGAAACAGCCAGGGTCAGAATTATGTAATTTAGCTGTGTCTTCATCCAAATCTCATCTTGAATTGTAACTCCCATAATTTCCTGTGTCATGGGAGGGGCCTGTTGGGAGGTGATTGAATTAGGGAGGTGGGTCTTTCCTGCACAGATCTCATGATAGTGAATGTGTCTAATGAGATCTGACGGTTTTAAAATGGGAGTTTCCCTGCACAAGCTCTCTCTTTTCTCTTTGCCTGCCACCATCCATGTAAGATATGACTTGCTCCTCCTTGCCTTTGACTTTCTGCCATGATTGTGAGGCCTCCCCAGCCGTGTGGAATTGTAAATCCAATAAAACTCTTTCCTTTGTAAATTGCCCTGTCTTGAGTATGTCTTTATCAGCAGAT
The DNA here is from genome assembly GCF_037993035.2 of Macaca fascicularis. NCBI lineage: Eukaryota > Metazoa > Chordata > Mammalia > Primates > Cercopithecidae > Macaca > Macaca fascicularis. The sequence continues at coordinate 77,574,339 of NC_088376.1, forward strand.
TGAAAATGGACTAGTACACTTTAGAAATAATATCTCAATAGTTCCCGAATCACTGAAACCCTAGAAGTTTTACTGAGGTAGAAGGTCCTTGAACTTTAGTTATATTTATTTACCATTCCATGGCATGGAAATGTCTCACCAACATGTCTGGTATGTTTGCTACTTCTCAAGATCACTGTAAACAAGATTGTGACAAAAAGCTGAAGAGTTGATACACTCCTGAGGTAGGACACTGAAGGTATGCCTTGCCAGCTGAAGGCAAATTGCTCCTGGTGGACCTTAGGAAGAGGAATGGAGAAAAGGGCATTTGCCAAATCAACGCTGCATACCAGGAACCAGGAGATGTGTCAATTTGTTAAGGAATAAAACCATATCTGGTATGATGGCTGCAATTATTGTAACCACTTGGTTAAGCTTACAATAATTCACTATCTTTCTCCAAGATCCATCTGTCTTCTGTACAAGACAAACAGGAAAGCTTAATGGTTATGTGGTGGGAATCACCACCCCTGTATGTTTCAAGTCCTCGATGGCGGCACTAATCTCTTTAATTCCTCCAAGGATGTAATATTGTTTTTGACTTACTCTTTTTTTGGGTTAAAAAAAAAAAAAAAAAAAACTCTAATGGCTTCCATTTGGCCTTTCTCACCATGATAGCCCTCACCCCACTAGTCAGGGAGCCAATGTGGTGATTCTGCCAGCTGCTAAGTATGTCTAACCCAAATTATGCATCTGGCAGTGGAGAAATGACCACAGGATGAGTCTGGGGACCCACCGGATCCACTGTAAGTCAAAACTCCATCAATTACCTGACCTCCATAAGCCACTACTTTCACTGGAGGACCACAATGACGTTTTGGGTCTCCTGGAATCAACGTCAGCTCAGAGCCAGTGTCCACTAGTCTCTGAAAGGTCTGATCATTCTCTTTCCTCCAATGCACAGTTACCCTGGGAAAAGGCTGGAGGTCTCTTGGTGAAAGGATGGGAGAAAGATTAACAGCATAAATTGTGAGTAGTGTAGTGGGGTCCTCAGCCTATCAATTTCACTTCTAGGAACACCATGACTAATTAACCTATCCCAGGGCTCTACACAAGTCAGACTATTATGATTGCTGCTTTGCTTATGCTGTCCATTACAGTAGTTATGCCCACCTTGCCTTTGATGGGTGAGTGCTGCCACTTGCCCCTGCCACCTCGGGAACCAATTATTCACATTGCATTTAAATTTTCTAATTGAGTGACTACGGTTCCCAGTGTAAGAGCTAACAGACAAAGAAGAGCAATCACACTGCTATTCAAAAATGCAGGTGCTACCCTCACAAATCTATTTTATGAAGTATTGGTGAAGAGTATGTTTTCTGGACCCTTGCAGCTGTGATGAGTAGGTCTAATGTGACTAAACTACTTAGCATTCCAATCTTCCTAAGCCTTTGGCTCCCTTCCTCTACATTAAACCAAGGGAGATCACAAATTTCCAGCTCTCTCACAATAGGCCATCTTTTGATCCATATTTCAGCTAACCAAGTAAATAAACTATTAGAATCTTTTTTAAATTCCCCAAGTTGCAACAGTCAATGCAGAATCCCTGCTTAGTTTCCTCATATCAATAAATTCAGCTTGATTTAAATTTATGTTCCTTCAACCATTATCCCATAATTTTAATATCCATTCCCATTCCTGTTCTCCAGACTTCTGTTTATATAAATTAGAAAACTCAAGCAGTACTTTCGGAGTGTAGCACATTTCTTCATGGGTCACATTCTGAATCTCACTTCAAGGGGCCTGCCAGGACTTGAGTCTAGTTATAGGTCTAGAAGCTAACAGGGGTGTTGGGGGTGGGTCCTAAGGAGAATCAGCATTGTCTTGCAGGGCAACTGCCTTAGGGGAGGCCATCACTGTTGCCTCAGGCAGCACAGGGTTTTTCTCCTCAGACAAAGGCAGAAAGGCTGATGTCAGTGTGGGTGAGAAAGGGAATGTTGCCACCACCGGCAGTGGAGAGGCTGTTTCCTCTGGCAAATAAGGCTCATCAGACTTTACAAGCTCAGTGCCCCCAGCTTCATCAGGGTCCTCCCACATATTCTCAGTACAAGTTGCAGAATCCCATTTTTTTTTCCAGTCAATGCTGTCACTTTAACAGAATATTCCTGGCAAGCATGAATGTACACCTTTCCTAGCAGGTCAGCCCCTCACATAATAAGAGTTTTTGTCTGATTTTCCATAATTTCAGCCCTTTGCAGAAGCTAAGTTATATTTGCCTCTCACTCAAGGCAATCTTAGAAGACTTGAGGCTGTGTATGTGCTTCTGGAGCCAGGAATCACAATCCTTAAGCTCATCCTCTTATTTCATTACTTTGACTAGCAAACTTAGGAGCAATCAACTCACTTCATTTTATTCCTTGGTTCTCCACATATGGTCAAACGTAATATATATAGAGTCATTAAATTCCTTGCCTCTCATGAGTGATGAATCAGGAGTACCAAATGCATTTATTTTGCATAACTCTCTACACCACCAAGGACTATCAGTGTTCTACATGTTATTAAAAGTAGAGTCCTTAGTATTTTGGGGTCTAATTATATTAAGTTGCCAACTCCAAAACCCCAAAACTAACTAACAAAATTTATCCTTAAAATTCTGTTCCTCTAAACCACTCCCAGTACCAGAATCTGTACTATTCAGCGTTCTCAAAAGGGACAGAAATAATAGGATAGATGTATATATATGAAGGGTAGTATATTAAGGAGCATTGACTCACACAATCGCAAGATGAATTTCCACAATAGGCCAGCTGCAAGCTGAGGAACAAGGAAGCCAGTCAGAGTCCCAAAATCTCAAAAGTAGAAAAGCTGACAGTGCAGCATTCAGTCTTTGGCCAAAGGCCCCTGAACCTCTGGCAAACTGCTGGTGTAAGTCAAAGAGCCTAAAAGTTAAGAACATTGGGTCTGATGTTTGAGGGAAGGAAACATTCAGCAAGGAAGAAAGATGAAGGCCAGAAGACTCAGCAAGTCTGCTCATTCCACTTTCTTCCACCTGCTTTATTCCAGCTGTGCTGGCAGCTGATTCTCTAGATGGTGCTCACCCCGATTCAGGGTGGGTCTGCCTCTCCCAGTCGGTTGTTGACTTAAGTGTTAATCTCCTTTGGCAACTCCCTCACAGACACACCCAGGAACAACACTTTGCATCCTTCGAACCAATCAAGTTAACACTCAGCATTAACCATCAATGTGAAAGAGCTCTATAATGAAAACTATAAAACACTAATGAAATAAATTGAAGAAGACACCAGAAAATGGAAGAAATATTGTATGCCCATGGATTGGAAGAATGAATATTGTTAAAATGCCCATACAACCCAAAGCAATCTATAGATCTAATGTAATCCCTATCCAAGTACAAATGACATTCTTTATAGAAATAGGAAAAAAAAGAAAAACTATAATTTATATGCAACCACAAAAGACCCAGAACAGGCAAAGCTATCCTAAGTAAAAGAACAAAATTGGAAGAATCACATTATCTGTATGCTACAAAGCTATAGTAACCGAAACAGCATTGCACTGGCATAAAAACAAACACACAAGCTAAAAAGAACAGAACAGAGAACCCAGAAATGAATCCATAAACCTACAGTGAACTCACTTTTGATACTTTTTCCCTACTCTAGAGAAAAAACAGTCTCCCATAAATAGTGATAGGAAAACTTTATATCCATATGTAGAAGAATGAAACTAGACACCTATCTCTCACCATATACAATAATCAAATCAAAATATATTAAAGAATTAAATCTAGGACCTCAAAATGTGAAACTACTACAAGAAAACTAGGGAAAATCTTCAGGACATTGGCCTGGGCAAAAATTATTTGAGTAATACCACACAAAGCACAGACAACAAAAGGAAAAATGGACAAATAGGATCACATCAAGTGAAAAAGCTTCTGTACAGTCAAGGAAGCAATGAACAAAGTGAAGAGCCAATCCATAAAATGGGAGAAAATATTTACAAACTACTTATCTGACAAAGATTAATAATGGGAATGTATAAGGAGCTCAAACAACTCGAAAGGAAAAAAAAAATCTAATAAACGGATTTTTAAAATGGGCAAAATATTTAAATAGATATTTCTCAAAATACACATACAGACAGTAAAGAAACATTTTAAAAGGTTCTCAACTTCACTGATCATCAAAGAAATGCATATCAAAACCACAATGAGATATCTCGCACCAATTAAAATGGGTTTAGTAAATAACAGGCAATAATAAAGGCTGGCGAGGATGTAGAGAAAAGGGAATACTGGTACACTGTTGGAGAAAATGTAAATTAATATACTCTCTATGGAGAACAGCTTAGAAGTTCTTCAAAAAACTAAAAATAGAGTTATCATATAATCTTGCAATCTCAATGCTGGTATATTCCCCAAAGAAAGGAAATCGGTATGTCAAAGAAATATCTGTTCCCATGTTTGTTGCAGCAATATTTACAATAGCCAAGATTTGGAAATCACCTAAGAGTTCTTCAACAGATGAATGGATAAAGATAATGTGATACTTATACATAATGGACTACTCTTCAGCCATAAATAATGATATCCCGGCTGGGCACGGTGGCTCACATCTGTAATCCTAGCACTTTGGGAGGCCAATGCGGGCGGATCAACTGAGCTTGGGAGTTTGAGGTCAGCCTGACCAAGGTGGAGAAACCTTATCTGTAATAAAAATACAAAAATTAGCTGGATGTGGTGGTGTATGCCTGTAATCCCAGCTATTTGGGAGGCCGAGGCAGGAGAATCACTTGAACCTGGGAGGTGGGGGTTGCACTGAGCCGAGATCTTGCCATTGCCAGCCTGGGCAACAAAAGGAAAACTTCGTCTCAAAAAAAAAAAAAAAAAAAAAAAGATACCCTGTTTGTTGCAACAACATGGATGGAACAGAAGATTATTTATTTCCAGTGTGAATGGAACAGAAGGTTATTATGTTAAGTGAAATAATTCAGGCACGGAAAGACAATAATCACATGTTCTCACTTATTTGTGGGATCTAAAAATGAAAACAATTGAATTCATGGAGAGACAGAGAGTATAAAAATGGTTACTAGAGGCTGGGAAGGGTAGTGGTGGGGATGGATGGCAAGTGAGAATGGTTAGTGGGTACAAAAAAAAAGAATAAACAGCACCTAGTATTTAATGTCACAACAGGGTGACTATAGTGAATGATAATTTAATTCTACATTTTAAAATATCTAAAAGGGTGAAACTGGAGTTTTTAATATAAAGGATAAATGCTTGAGGGAATGCTTACTTCATTTTCCATAATGTGATGATCACACATTGAATGCCTTATGTAAATTTACAACATAACCAGATATCTTGTGGTGCTAACCTCTCCTTAATGTCCAATAATAGCGATGGCTGGAAATAACACTTAACAAATAAAGATCACTAAGCATTTATGTACACATATGATAATCACAGAATTATTTATAACAAATTCTTGTGGAACAAACTATGTTTAACAGAAGGTAACAATGTAATAAATTATGCTCTCTCTATAAACATGTGTGTGTATATACATGTGTGTGTACACATATATATGTATACATATGTATATATATGTATACACACACACAGTGAAATATTATGCCATATTAATATTTTACTTTTTATAAAATATAATTAGCTGTTCTTTATATTTTCTTATGCCATTGAAGCGTTTGAGTTTATGTATCACCAGTCTAAATTATTCAGACAATGGAAACCTTTACTAAGCAGACATCATGCAAAAGTTTAATTTGATATGTGAATTTCAACATGAAGAAAATACAGGAAATCCAATGTGTGTGCATACATACATACACACACACACTATATAGCATATGTTATATAACATATATATGAAATACACATCTCTTTTTCCACTCGATAGGCTTTCAAGTACTTAAAATGAAAGTATATAGGTCAGGCTTGGTGGTGCAGGCTTATAGTCCAGCTACTTGGAAGGTTGAGGTGGGTGAACTGCTTGAGTCCAGGAGTTTGAATCCACCTTTTACAGCATAACCAGATTGTGATTATTATGCATTGCATGCCTGTGTATTTTTAAGAAATGGTGTGCTCAAAAAATTAAAGAAAATAAAATGAAGACATATAAATTGCTCAGCTATAGGCAAGAGATGACTAATGACAAGCACAAACACTGCTAAAAATTTAATATACAAAAGATAGGTTTATGCCCTCATGAAGCTCATCATTCCTGGAAAACTCAGGGAATAAGCAAATACATTAGAATAAAATACAGGGAATATTTGAAAGCCTAATAGATTACACCAATTCCCAGTATTCACAAAGTTAACAAGTAATTATGGGTCTGAAAGCACCACCACAGATTCTCCAAAGTTTTTAAATTTTGCATATGCTAAGAATTGCAAAATCATATTCCATGTAGAAGAACCAGGTCTTTATTCAATAAGAACTTGAATCTGAAATCATTCCAGTGTAAAAAAATTAAATTTTCAGCTAAGTAAAACAATGCATGAAAGAAACATTTCTCCAACAAGTGAAACTCAAAGACGCAGTTTGACAATACTATTTTATAATTTTTTGAGACCTTGGTAGTCATTCTGATAGTTGCTTCAGAGTAGCCAAGTGAAGGGTTTAGAAATAGGTTTCAGTTATACAAACAAGTATATTAATGTATATATAGTTTTTTGGTGGTAAAAAAGACAGCTCGAAAAAACAACTGTAAATAAGAAAAGATTCTGAAATATGATTATGAAGAAAAAACATTTTTTGCAAGTTTCTAAAATGCACCTAATATGTTTTAGTAAAACACATTGTATTATAATATTTACTCTCATCAAATTTAACACATTTGGTTGAATCTTTCAAAAATAAAACAGAACAAAGCAAAAATAGGCAGGCAGAGCAGGTGTTGGCATGTTAAACTTTTCCAATAAATCTCATTGCAATGCAAATTTACATTCTACTGCTGTATATATAAGTGATAATTTGGACAGATGTTTAACTGACTTTGCTTATTAACATTCACCATAAATGAACTGTCAAACTCAAATTGCTCTAAGCACAAAAGCCAACAAAGTCAAATTAAAGTAACTAATGCTAAAAAGATTACTGAATCTTCGTGAGCGAAAGCATTAAAAATCATTAAGTGAAGGGTAACCTTCTCTGTGACAAATAAGACAAATAATTACCGGAATTTGACCTTCTACATGCTTCTTTTAAGTATGTCTATTTTGTACGTAAATAAGAAAGAAAAAGTGTGTGTATATATGTCTGTCTGTTTAGTTTATTTGTTTTTTTCTCAGACATCAGAATTTTCTCTTTCCATATGACAGGGAACATGTCTTCCTCACGTATTTACATGTAAGGAAGGGACTTTTTACTCCGTTTTAGGAAACGACAGCAGGAGAGAATCATTCCAGCATCTCTAAACCTCCTCTTTTTTTCTTAGAAAAAGGAGTGATTTTTCTGATTATAACATTTGGGAGAGGGAAAATAATAGGATGATTCTGCTCTTGGGAGTGCTCTCTTTGGATTTGGTCTATCTACAAAACTGTCTATGTGATCTGCTGTTGACAATCAGTTGTCCGGCACCACCTGTCGCATGGTAGAGCTCTCATCTGGAGTTCACACATATTTGGGTGCAGGTCCATGCTACCTTTGCCAGTTTAGTCTTATCAATAATAAAGCTAGATTTTGAGTCTAGCTCCAAAGAAATTCCAAACTTGAGCCATTTTTTGTCTCTCTCTAATCTCAATGTAGATGACGGCAAAACAAGACAGCAATTCTATCAATTAAATCTCTTCCTTGAAATTGAAATAACATATGAAGCAAATTTAACTTATGCAATTCTTCACTTTTGATTTCACATAATTCTGTTTATATAACCATTTTATATACATTACATTACTGTATTGTATATTTTGTCTATTTCTTCTTTGATTTTGTTTTTGTTTTTATAATTGTTTTGGATGTGAGGAAAAATTATGTTCCTGACACTTCATCTTGTCCAGAAGTGGAAGAACTCATTATTTCTTTATTTGTACTGTTTTTATCTATTCACCCATAGTGTTCTCAACAGAGTTATCAACAACCTTTTGATAATATTTGCCAAATATCCAAACACAATAGATAATTTATTCATTAAATTAATTTTTCTAGAGATCTCCTAAGATCCCTTCATTCTCCCGATTCAATCTGGTCTGATCATTTTTCAGGCCTGTTTTATGACACTCTTTCTGAAATGTTCATCTCTGCCCTCTTATATAAAACTCTTTTTTTTTTTTTTTTTTTTTGAGACGGAGTCTCTCTCTGTCGCCCAGGCTGGAGTGCAGTGGCCGGATCTCAGCTCACTGCAAGCTCCGCCTCCCGGGTTCACGCCATTCTCCTGCCTCAGCCTCCCGAGCAGCTGGGACTACAGGCGCCCGCCACCTCGCCCGGCTAGTTTTTTTCTATTTTTTAGTAGAGACGGGGTTTCACCGTGTTCGCCAGGATGGTCTCGATCTCCTGACCTCTTGATCCGCCCGTCTCGGCCTCCCAAAGTGCTGGGATTACAGGCTTGAGCCACCACGCCCGGCCTGTAAAACTCTTAATTGCTGCATACTATAACATCCTTGCTCTAGGTTAATTTTCATGTTATTTTATTATTATTATTATTATTATTATTATTATTTTGCTGAATCACAGTTTCTCTCATATATGAAAAATAAAGTTTTAGGAGGTTTTCAATATCTAAAATAATTAATAATTATGCTTCATCTATAGTGTTCTAAGAACAAATCACTCTCATAATTTTGAAGCATTGTTCTGTTTTCTTTTACTTATTGAGAAATCTAACAATTTACTATCATCTGATTAATTATGTGTAATTTGATTTAGTTTCTATTTACAAGTGCCCTCCTCATTGCTTACTTTATAACTTTTTTCAATTTTCATGACACTGTACAGTGTTTATTTTTTGTGTATCTGAAATTCAGACTCCATCGGGCCTTCTGTATTTTTATTTGTTAAATTAGGCAACCCTATACTAGTATCACTCAGATTCAATCTCTTCAGATGGTAAAAAAATTCCTTTAACCTCCCATATAATATATAAAGTGGGGCATGGAAAAATGACTTGCAGAGAGTGGAAGGGAATCAACAGGGAGATGAGACAATCTCTATGCTGCACACTCCTAACTTTGGTGTACAAAATTTTCACCTAATCGCCTAATATTTAAACTCTTTGTTTATCTCTGCTTCCTATGATAAGTGATGCTTCAAAATCCTGTAAATATAATGTTCTACAATTCAAGTTAATGTTCAATATCTCTCTATAGCTATGATCCCCATTTTACTGTCATTTATCACTCATTCTTTGATATTCTACATCTTTCCAAAAGTTGTTGAAATTTATTTCTCTTTTCTTTAGGCTCTTATTTCAGTTCTAAGTGTTTCTACCACTTTATTATCACTTAACTAGGAGTTTGGAAGGGATATATGTTAAAGAGATGATAAATCTATAGATTTTATCAAAAGTTGAATAAATGGTATTTGACATGAACTGGTTATTGATAAAATAACTAAAAGAAATCCAAATACTGCAACATTTTCCTCTAAAATGTGGTTGTCCAACACATCTACAAAGGCTCTTATTCAGAGAGTATAATACAGATTTGTTATGCTCAGCAGCAACCCTCAACAGGGAGTAAACCTCTTGGCTTTCAGATAGCATAAGTAAGATTGGATTGACAACTCTCAATGAGCTAAATATAATGATGAGCACTGATTCTGTCAGTGCAAATGAGCCACACATAAAAATTAAAGAAATATTAAGTGTTTTATAGATGGAAGCCTGGTTCTACTAACTACTGTATTAAGCGAAGCATTTGGAAAATATGCATTTAAAAGACAGGGTGTGGAAGTTCCACTTGAACCACGATAGTGTGAGGAGCTCCATGAACTCACTCCCCAGTGCAACAGGTGAAAAGTATACATAAAACAAAACCATTTATCTGTAAATGAACTTAAGTTCATAGAAATAATAAAGAACATTTGTTTAATAAAATCTAAAACTCAGTAGGAATTGTGAGAGTACGTTGGATCTTAACCAACACCTGTGGCATTCCATTTTCCCTCCAACTCGGTAAAACAGAAGCTCCACTACAGATCAGTTAGACAGTAAGATAGGGCTTCCTCTCTCCCAACTTCTAGTCAGAGGTCTATTCACCCAGAAGAGGTAGAATTTCAGCATTTAACTTCCTGCCCTAACTCCTTGTTGCTAAGCATAAGTTTTGGAGAGTGAAGCTCAGAGGTGGAGGCTCCTTGTTTCTGCCCAGCGTCCACTTGTGAGACAGAGGCTTTACTTAAGTTGTGCTGCCAGTAAGAATATTAAAACTCTGAGAGTCATTTTTGAAACTAGTGGCATAACGGTTCCATGCCAAAATGGGCAAACTGAGGAGGTCTAGGCCTGTGTTTCCCCCATCCACTGAGCAATCAACATCTAAAATAAGAGTGTCACATAGGCTCAAAATAAAGGGATGGAGGAAGATCTACCAAGCAAATGGAGAACAAAAAAAAAAAAGCAGGGGTTGCAATCCTAGTCTCTGATAATCAGACTTCAAACCATCAAAGATCAAAAGAGACAAAGAAGGACATTACATAATGGTAAAGGGATCAATTCAACAGGAAGAGCTAACTATCCTAAATATATATGCGCCCAATACAGGAGCAACCAGATTCATAAAGCAAATCCTTAGAGACTTACAAAGAGACTTAGACTCCCATACAATAATAATAGGAGACCTTAACACCCCACTGTCAACATTAGTAAGATGAACGAGACAGAAAGTTAACAAGGACATCCAGGAATTGAACTCAACTCTGCACCAAGTGGACCTAATAGACATCCACAGAACTCTCCACCCCAAATCAACAGAATATACATTCTTCTCAGCACCATATCGCACTTATTCCAAAACTGACCACATAGCAGGAAGTAAAGCACTGCTCAGCAAATGTAAAATAACAGAAATTATAATAAACTGTCTCTCAGACCACAGTGCAATCAAACTAGAACTCAGGACTAAGAAAATTAATCAAAACCGCTCAACTACATGGAAACTGAACAACCTGCTCCTGAATGACTACTGGGTATATAACGAAATGAAGGTAGAAATAAAGATGTTCTTTGAAACCAATGAGAACAAAGATACAACATACCAGAATCTCTGGGACACATTTAAAGCAGTGTGTAGAGGGAAATTTATAGCACTAAATGCCCACCAGAGAAAGCTGGAAAGATCTAAAATTGACACCCTAACATCACAATTAAAAGAACTAGAGAAGCAAGAGCAAACACATTCAAAAGCTAGCAGAAGGCAAGAAATAACTAAGATCAGAGCAGAACTGAAGGAGATAGAGACACAAAAAACCCTCCAAAAAATCAATGAATCCAGGAGTTGGTTTTTTGAAAAGATCAACAAAATCGATAGATCGCTAGCAAGACTGATAAAGAAGAAAAGAGAGAAGAATCAAATAGACCCAATAAAAAATGATAAAGGGGATATCACCACCGACCCCACAGAAATACAAACTACTATCAGAGAATACTATAAACACTTCTATGCAAATAAACTAGAAAACCTAGAAGAAATGGATAATTTCCTGGACACTTACACTCTCTCAAGACTAAACCAGGAAGAAGTTGAATCCCTGAATAGACCAATAGCAGGCTCTGAAATTGAGGCAATAATTAATAGCCTACCAACCAAAAAAAAGTCCAGGACCAGACGGATTCACAGCCGAATTCTACCGGAGATACAAGGAGGAGATGGTAGCATTCCTTCTGAAACTATTTCAATGAATAGAAAAAGAGGGAATCCTCCCTAACTCATTTTATGAGACCAACATCATCCTGATATCAAAGCCTGGCAGAGATAAAACCAAAAAGAGAATTTTAGACCAATATCCCTGATGAACATTGATGCAAAAATCCTCAATAAAATACTGGCAAACTGAATCCAGCAGCACATCAAAAAGCTTATCCACCATGATCAAGTGGGCTTCATCCCTGGGATGCAAGGCTGGTTCAACATGCACAAATCAATAAACGTAATTCAGCATATAAACAGAACCAAAGACAAAAACCACATGATTATCTCAATAGATGCAGTAAAGACCTTTGACAAAATTCAACAGCCTTTCATGCTAAAAACTCTCAATAAATTTGGTATTGATGGAACGTATCTCAAAATAATAAGAGCTATTTATGACAAACCCACAGCCAATATCATACTGAATGGGCAAAAACTGGAAGCATTCCCTTTGAAAACTGACACAAGACAGGGATTCCCTCTCTCACCCCTCCTATTCAGCATAGTGTTGAAAGTTCTGGCTAGGGCAATCAGGCAAGAGAAAGAAATAAAGGGTCTTCAGTTAGGAAAAGAAGAAGTCAAATTGTCCCTGTTTGCAGATGACATGATTGTATTTTAGAAAACCCCATTGTCTCAGCCCAAACTCTCCTTAAGCTGATAAGCAACTTCAGCAAAGTCTCAGGATACAAAATCAATGTGCAAAAATCACAAGCATTCTTATACACCAGCAACAGACAAACAGAGAGCCAGATCATGAATGAACTTCCATTCACAATTGCTTCAAAGAGAATAAAATACCTAGGAATCCAACTTACAAGGGATGTAAAGGAACTCTTCAAGGAGAACTACAAATCACTGCTCAGTGAAATAAAAGAGCACACAAACAAATGGAAGAACATACCATGCTCATGGATATGAAGAATCAATATTGTGAAAATGGCCATACTGCCCAAGGTAATTTGTAGATTCAATGCTATCCCCATTAAGCTACAAAAGATTTTCTTCACAGAATTGGAAAAAAACTGCTTTAAAGTTCATATGGGACCAAAAAAGAACCCGTATTGCCAAGACAATCCGAAGTCAAAAGAACAAAGCTGGAGGCATCACGCTACCTGACTTCAAACTATACTACAAGGCTACAGTAACCAAAACAGCATGGTACTGGTACCAAAACAGAGATATAGACCAATGGATGAGAATAGAGTCCTCAGAAATAATACCACACATCTACAGCCATCTGATCTTTGACAAACCTGAGAGAAACAAGAAATGGGGAAAGGATTCCCTATTTAATAAATGGTGCTGGGAAAATTGGCTAGCCATAAGTAGAAAGCTGAAATTGGATCCTTTCCTTACTCCTTATACGAAAATTAATTCAAGATGGATTAGAGAGTTAAATTTTAGCCCTAAAACCATAAATACCCTAGAAGAAAACCTAGGTAATACCATTCAGGACATAGGCATGGGCAAGGACTTCATATCTAAAACACCAAAAGCAACATCAACAAAAGGCAAAATTGACAAATGGGATATCATTAAACTAAAGAGCTTCTGCACAGCAAAAGAAACTACCATCGGAGTGATCAGGCCACCTACAGAATGGGAGAAAATTTTTGCAATCTACTCATCTGACAAAGGGCTAATATCCAGAATCTACAAAGAACTCAAACAAATTTACAAGAAAAAAACAAACAACCCCATCAAAAAGTGGGCAAAGGATATGAATAGACATTTCTCAAAAGAAGGCATGCATACAGCCAACAGATACATGAAAAAATGCTCATCATCACTGGCCATCAGAGAAATGCAAATCAAAACCACAATGAGATATCATCTCACACCAGTTAGAATGGCAATCATTAAAAAGTCAGGAAACAACAGGTGCTGGAGAGGATGTGGAGAAATAGGAACACTTTTACACTGTTGGTGAGATTGTAAACTGTTCCAACCATTGTGGAAAACAGTATGGCGATTCCTCAAGGATCTAGAACTAGAAATACCACATGACCCAGCCATCCCATTACTCGGTATATACCCAAAGGCTTATAAATCATGCTGCTATAAAGACACATGCACACGTAGGTTTATTGTGGCACTATTCACAATAGCAAAGACTTGGAATCAACCCAAATGTCCATCAGTGACAGACTGGATTAAGAAAATGTGGCACATATACACCATGGAATACTATGCAGCAATAAAAAAGGATGAGTTTGTGTCCTTTGTAGGGACATGGATGCAGCTGGAAACCATCATTCTCAGCAAACTATCCCAAGAACGTCAAACCAAACACCGCATCTTCTCACTCATAGGTAGGAATGATCAATGAGATCACTTGGACTCTGGAAGGGGAACGTCACACACCGAGGCCTATTATAGGGAGGGGGGAGGGGGAAGGGATGGCATTGGGAGTTAGACCTGGTGTAAATGATGAGTTGATGGGTGCTGACGAGTTGATGGGTGCAGCACACCAACATGGCACAAGTATACATATGTAACAAACCAGCACGTTGTGCACATGTACCTTAGAACTTAAAGTATAATAAAAAACTAAAGTAAGAGTGTCAAATAGAGAGAAATACGTTATTTTCCCATTCCCAGCATCAGAATAATGGCTTATAGATTCTTCCTAATTAGGCCATATAATAGAGAGCACAAACACCTCCCCAAAGGACTAACTTTCTTTGCAAAAGAACATGAAGAAATTCAAGCCTAACGATGCTCTTTAAAACAGTACAACCTGTGGTTAAAAGAAAAGGGTTTTAGAGAGAATTCTGGTTTCATCAGAGATATAAGTTAATCTGTAGGCTTATAACATATAAAAATATATATTTACTACTAACAATCTGTATTTACTATAACATATATTTACTAATAAAGAAGAAAGGTGGGAGAAAACCTGTATTGTAGTATGTTTTATGTGGCAAAGTGATAAGGTTTATGGATAAATATCAGCCTAAATACTCTTGGTTGCCTGGGTGATTTATAAACAAACTTTAAGAGAATGAGTTACAGACTAAGAACATGCATTTGAGACACCAAATTAGTGAGAAAAGTATTCTGTGTTATTTGTACCATTACACATGTTAGAATCATTTGTTTCAGAAACTAGTTTCTTTAACCAATACACAAATTATGTTTACAGATACACATTTTAGAGTGTATTGATTGTTGATGTACCATGACACATATTAGATTGTTGATGGTACCATTCCACATGTTAGAGTTATTTGTTTCAGGCATTAGAGTCTATTTTACCAATAGAGAACGAATTTGATGATAAGGTGCTGCTATAACTGATATAGATATAATTAACTAAACAGTTTAATGGTGGTCTGCCAAGAAACTGATGTCAGCAGTTAGAAAACTAAAGTTCTTTTTTATGCAAAGACAGCACAGTTGGTAAAATTGTTATAGTTGACAACTTGGAAAGCAGTGCATGTCTCTAACAAGACTTCAGCTCTGTGGGAAGTGTTTGGAAAGAAATGGAGTGATAGCGTTTGTTGGCATTTATTTTCTGCTTTTACTACAGTACTAAACAAGAGAGATGAGCTCAGGCGCAGAGAATTGACAGTTTCCAGACAAAAATGTAAGAGAACAAATTCCAGAAATGTGTGGCTTCACAAGATTAGAAAACCAACCTTCTTGTAGAGCTCAAATCTAGTAAAAATACAACAATATTTGGGTGATAATATTAAGTTTCCTGTTAAACAAGATCATTTTGTCTTCTGATGAAGTGCAAGCCTTTGTACTCAAGCTTATATTTTAGGTGGCCTTATGTTAAAAGAGAGGGAATAGGCTAAGGTGAAAAACAAAGCAAACTCGAGACTTAGGTCTAGAAAAAGAAAACTAAATGAGGTCACTGTAATATAGACATTTCTAGAAGCAAGTAGATCAGAAGTCTGCTATTTTTCTTTTAAGAAATTGTTTTATCAAGGACACCAAGAGATTAACATAATAGTGACTTTGTCTATTTAAGCATTAAATCACTGTTTTGTCTCTAAACTTTCAGCAGCAAAATATAAGTACTTGAAAGTTGTGCAGCCACTTGGAAGGGCATTCTTCCCCATGATCACTTCAGATCATGCATTGGAGGATGATGGGCAACGAAGGACTTGACAAAGGTACAAACACACACTCACATATGCACAAAAACACACATGCGTGCACACACACACACTCACATACGGGACTCTGTACACAATTGACAAGCTGCTCCTACCAACAGAACAGAATCAGTCTTATTAAGGAAGCTCCCCATCTGCAATGAAGGAAGTTTTCACAAGTGCTGCTGAAGTGGTTTGGCTCTGTGTCCCCACCCAAATCTCGTGTCAAATTGTAATCCCCATGTATTGAAGGTGAGGCCTGGTGGGAGGTGATTGAATCATGGGAGTGGTTTCTAATGATTTAGCACCATCCCTCTAGTGCTGCCTTGTGACAGAATTCTTACAAGATCTGATTGCTTAAAAGTGTGCGCACTTCCCACTGTGCTGTCTCTTGATCTGCCATGGTAAGACATGCCTGCTTCTCCTTTGCCTTCTGCCATGACTGTAAGTTTCCTGAGGCTTCCTAGTCATGATTCCTGTTAAACCTGTGGAACTGTGAGTCAATTAAACTTTTATGAAGAAAATCATAAATTACACAGACTCAGTTAATTCTTTATAACAGTGTGAGAATGTACTAATACAGATACTCGGAAGGATTTCATATTTGTAATAAATCAGTGGTTGCTGTGTATAATTTCCAGTCTCTACTATTCTGAAAGGGAGTTTTTGTCATGGTTATTTTCTCAATGTTTAGCATTATATGGAACAGGTACGGCACATGAATTTTCTTTTCAGTTTATAGCTTGAATATTTATGGGGAGATTTGGGATTGCGTGATAGTCATTAAGACCTGACATATAATGCCTCTCTCCTTCTTTTAGGCACAATATTCTGTACAATTTTTGAAGTTAGCAGTGATAACAGATTTGGTGTAGCTGCTTAAGTTTTGGTGGAAGTTGTGTGAGTTCCATGTTCTCCTCACCAAACATAGTACTCATAGAAGCATATACCTTAATGGAGATTCCATTTATCTGCCTTAGTAAATAATCACAGAAATCAGAGCCCTCTGCTACACTGTGTTGGGCAGGTATAGTGACTGAGAAATAAATGTTGGTGGCATTTAGCCTCTGATACATTGCCATTGTCTGTTAGTTACCATAACCTAGATTATTTGCATTGATTAAGCGTCCCTTAAAATTAAATAACTGTTATCCACATGGGAAGTAAGGTGTCTGGAAGACTGACCTGGAAAATCAGAGAGGAAACTCAATAGCTGGTCATTTTACTGTCTTCCTCCTGCTCTGTTTCCACAGTTGGACTAAACTTCCCAGGTTCTCTTCCACTTAAGTGTGGTCACATGACTTTACAGTCCTTGAAATGTGAACAAAAATGATGTGTTCCACTTACATGATAATTCATGTTTGATCATCATAAAATTCTCTTTTCCATCAGGCAGCCATATGCAAAGTAGTACAGAGAACTTTTAAGCTACATATTGAAGGTGGAGGAGGCAAGGATAGATTAATGCTGAGTATTTTATTCATACCTTGGAAAAGTGCCTCTTGCCAATTAGGAATATCTGCTTGGAATCTTAGTGGTGCATAGTGGATCTTTATGACATTATTTTTTGCAGAAGCTAACATCTTATCTCCTCACTATCCCCTCCTTCCATCCAACATACCTACCAGGAAAATGAATGTACTAATTGATTAGATTGATTTTAAGATGATAAAAATGACAGGGTTGAACTGACAAAACATTAGCCTATTTGAAAAATTCATTACGTTTGAAGAGAGAGAATCCCTTACTTAATCAGCAGTGGAAAAGTAAGGGGAACACATATCAAGTTTTTCCCTTTTTGAAACCAAGTAATTGAAGCACAATGTAATTATTTATAAGATTTGGAATTAGGTAAACTTCAAAAAGGGCAATAATACATATCATTTCTTTATTTATCTGATCTATTTACATATAGCTGGAGTAAAGTAATTTCTTTTTTTTTTTTTTTTTTTTTTTTGAGATGGAGTATCACTCTGTCACCAGGCTGGAATGCAGTGCAGGGCTCTCAGCTTACTGAAACCTCTGCCTCCCGAGTTCAAGTGATTCTCCTGCCTCAGCCTCCCATGTAGCTGGTACTACAGGCATGTGACACCACTCCAGGCTACATTTGTATTTCTAGTAGAGACAGGGTTTCACCATTTTGGCCAGGATCATCTCTATCTCTTGACCTTGTGATCTGCCCACCTCAGCCTCCCAAGGTGTTGGGATTACAGGCGTGAGGCACCATGCCCAGCCATAAAGTGATTTCTTTCTTTTTTTTTTTTTAATTTATTTATTATTATTATACTTTAAGTTGTAGGGTACATGTGCATAACGTGCAGGTTTGTTACATATGTATACTTGTGCCATGTTGGTGTGCTGCACCCATCAAGGGTGAACACTGTCATGAGGCTGCAGCACTACCCAAGGTCACAGAATTAATACAACCTGTAATTTAAACTCCATTCTTTAACCTAATAGCTTGCTTAGTTTTACCTCTTATAAGGATCAATATGGGAATATAAGATAAATATTGATACAGAGAATGTATTTAAACCAAAAATTTGAGCTTCTCTTAGCAAACTATAGACCCTGAAGTTAAAACAATTACAATTTTAAATTTTGAAAATTTGAAATATTTACTTTGAATATATTCATACTTTTAATATTTGTGTGACATATGAATTATTTGTGTGCCGAGAATATTTACATCATAAAGTTTCACATGTTATGATAGAGATTTACTATATCATTATTTAATAAGTGCTTAATGTTTGTTATAACTAGTTTTGAACTTGAAAAATTATGAAAGCCAATTATAAAAAGTAAATATATATGCTATAATATTAAATTTTATCATTGCTTTTTCTTGAGGATGGTGGCACTTGTTTGTTCACTGGAATTGAACGAGAAAGAAAATATATGACTGATTATTTGTATTAAATGTCACAGCATCTGGGTATTTATGCCATAGTCTATGAAATGTGACAGGCAGTCAATACCTAAGAGACAATTCCACCTTGCATGAGGACGAAGAAAAAAGTTCCATATATATATTTAAGCAAGTCAAGATGATACATGACAACATGCAATACCAATTTTTATGCAGATATGAAGAAATACAAACATAGAAAACATTTCCAAAAGTCACTTATGCCTAAAACAGTTTAATAGGACATTTTCTTATCCTGTTCAAAGTTCCTAAATGAATTTCTGTTGTACTATAATTTCTATTAAGATTAGAAAGAACGAGACATCACTGTCTGACAAGGAAATTAGCTATAAGAATTTTTAAAATTAACACATAGTAATTGTAATATTCATGGGTACAATGTAATGTTTCCATACGTAAATACATTGTATGCTGATCAAATCATTGCAATTGTTTGTTTATAACCTTAAATATTTATCATTTCTTTGCTCTGAGAACATTCAACATCCTCTTTTCTAGTAAAATTACATCTGGAATGAATTACTGTTAGCTGCAACCACCCTACTATACAATATAATACCATAACTCATTCCTCCTATCTAACTGTAACATTGTGCTCCCTGACCAAAATTTCCTAATCTCCTCTCTCCTTTATTATTCCAAGTCTCTAATAATCACTACTACACTCCCAAATTTCATGACTTTTTTTTTTTTTTTTTTTTCCTAAAGATTCCACAAGTGAGTGAGATCATGCAGTGTTTGTCTTTTTGTGCCTGGCTTATTTCACTTAACATAATGTCCTCCAAACTCATTTATATTGTTTTCAAATGACAGATTCCATCCGTTTTATGGTTTAAAAGAATTCTATTGTAATTCCATTGTATATATGTACCACATATTCCTTTTTATTTTTTTTTTATTTTTTTTGAGACAGAGTCTCGCTCTGTCGCCCGGGCTGGAGTGCAGTGGCCGGATCTCAGTTCACTGCAAGCTCCGCCTCCCAGGTTTAGGCCATTCTGCTGCCTCAGCCTCCCGAGTAGCTGGGACTAGAGGCGCCCGCCACCTTTCCTGTCTAGTTTTTTGTATTTTTTAGTAGAGACGGGGTTTCACCGCGTTAGCCAGGATGGTCTGGATCTCCTGACCTCGTGATCCGCCCGTCTTGGCCTCCCAAAGTGCTGGGATTACAGGCTTGAGCTACCGTGCCCGGCCATATTCTTTATCCATTAATCCATTCATGAACATTTAAGTTGATTCCATATCTTGGATGTTGTGGATAGTATTGAAATAAACATGGGAATGCAATTATCTCTTCAATACACTAATTTTCTTTCTTTGGCTATATACCAAGCAGTGGGTTTGTGGGATAGTGTGATAGATCTATTTTTAATGTTCTTGTGGAACATTCATACTGTGCTTTATAATGGCTCTATTAATTTACGTTCGCATCAACAGAGTCATAAGAGTAACACTTTTTCTGTATCCTTGCTAGCATTTGATATGTGCTGTCTTTTGGATAATAGCCATTCTAACTGGGGTGACGTGATATTTCATTGTAGGGGATCTACTTTGCCATCTGAAAGTGCTCCACACTTTCTATGATAATTCTTAATACTTTAATTAAAAATGGTGATTAAAATACATAACTCTCCTTGACATACTATTGCCCCCCATTGTCTTTTAATTCAGCTAATGAAGATACTTAATATATAATCAGTTATTTCTATCAACCTAAATTTAGAAAAAAATGGAAGTATGTGTTGAGGAGTAGGATATGGGAATTGGGCATTTAGAGAATGCTGAAAAAACATATACACAAAACACTTGTTAAAAAGTCTCGAGAAAGAGAGACAAATTCTATAGAAAGTACATTCTGAATTTGTTGGTTTTCTCATTCGAAGTATGATGGCCTAAAGATCTAGAAATAGATTAAGCTTTATTGAAAGAGCTTATTGATTCAAGAATGAGATCAAATTGTAAAATCAAATGCAATTTTATTTTAAGCACAGATTTTGCTGGACATGAATATGACAAAAGCAGTGAACTAAACCTCAAACAGCCAGCTCTTATCTTTCTTACTTCATGGTAATTCCTTAAAGAAGGCAATAGGAATTGTATTGTAGATCAGACATGTGTAAATGAAGAAATATTATTATAAGGAGAAAAACAGATACAGAGAGCATATGTGTGTATGTGCATTCTTTTAAAAATATGTGTACCTCTTAAAATTGTGACTTGAATTCTTCTATAAATTTATTAATTTCCATTTACAGGATTACTTTGTGAAAATATTATTATGCTTGCAGACCAGAGCACGATGGCTGTATAGGAGGCCCCACTAATCATCCCCTTGCAAAGACACAAATTAACAACTATCTACAGACACAAAATCACCTTCATAAGAACAAAAATTAGGGAAGCACTCAAGAGTATCTGGTTCCAACTTTATATCACTGGAAGAAGCACTGAAGAGGGAAGAAAAGACAGTCTTGAACTGCTGATGCTACCCCTCTCTCATCCCCTGACAGGTACTGCATGGCACAGAGAGAGAATATGTGTACTTGAGAGAGTGCATCACCTGTGAAACATTGCATTTAACACAGTCCTTCCCTGTCACAACAGAAAGCAAAACTGATCTGAACTCAGCTGGCACCCACCCAAAAAGAAAGTATTTAAACCAACCCTAGCCAGAGGAGAATCAACCCTTGCAATGGTCATAATTTGCATTCCCAGAAGCCTTTCCACCAAATGTTAAAGTGCTGTGGGCTCTAAATAACTTGAAAGGCATTCTAAGCCACAAGAACTGCAACTTCTAGGTGAGTGCCAGTGCTAAACAGGGCTCAGAGCCAGTGGACATGAGGACATGCAACCTACTGCAACAACAGCCAGTGTGGCTAAGGGAGTGCTTGTGCCACCTCTCTCTGATACCCAGGCCACACAGTTCAGGGAGCCAAAACAGACCCATTTTTTTTATGCTTGAGAAGAGGAGAGGAAAAAGGAAAGAAAACTTTGTCATGCATCTTGGATACCAGCTCAGTCACAGTAGGACACTGTACTGGTCAGAGTGGTGAGGCTCCATTCCAGGTTTTAGCTCCCAAATGACATTTCTAGACACATTCTGGGGCAGAAGGGAAGGTGCTACCTTGAAGAAACGAACTCAGTCCTGGCAGGAGCCATGACCTGCTGATTAAAGAGCCCTGGGTACTGCCAGCACTATGAAGGTAGTATGCCGTGGGCCTTGGGTGAAAGACTCGCTGGCTTCAGGTGAGACTCAGCACATTCCCAACTGTGCCGGCCATGGGGAGAGGCGCCTTCTGCTTGGGAAGAGTAAAAGGAAATTTGTCTTGCACTGTAGGTACTATCTTAGCCACAGAGGGCTAGAGCAGCAAGAGGCCTCTTGGGTCCCCATTTCAAGGCCTTGACTCTAGGATGTCATTTCTGGACCTTCCCTGGGCCAGAGGGGAGCCTACTGTCTTTAAATGTGAGTCCTAGACCAGGTAATATTCACCAGAACGTCACTAAAGAGCCCTTGGACCTTAACTGTAGCCTGGAAGTGCTGTGGGCCTGTACTGTACTGGTGGCGGCCATGGAATGAGGATCCTCTGCCTGTGGAGAGGGAAGGGAAGAATGGGAATGACTGCATCTTATGGTTTGAGTGTCAGCTCAGTCATAGTACTATAGAACAACAGACATTCAAAGTTTTTGCCTATGGTGTCTGGTTCACAAATGGCACTTCTTGACCTGCTGGGTGCAAGGGGGAACTTGCTGCCCTGAAGGGAATGACACAAGCCTGGTTGATTTCCCCCCATTCAGATCATTGAACCCAAGTGGCCACCTAGTATCTGCACAGCTCCATGCTTGGGACTCAAGACCCTGGTGGCCTGGGCTCACAAGGAGATCTCCTGATCCATGGGGTGCATAGATCTGTGAAAATATTGTGATTTCCTGGGCTGGGTAGTACAATCACTCACTGCCTCCCCTGGCTGGGGGTAGGAGCTCTCCTTGCCCCATGCAGCTACCAGGTAGGCCACCACTCCACCCTGCTTTTCCTTGCTCTCTGTGGGCCGTGCCAACTGCCTAGTCAGTCCCAGTTAGAGAACCTGGATTCCTCAGCTGAAGGTGCAGGGTTCACTCACCATTTTCGTTCTTCTCAGTGGGAGTCCTTGACAGAAGCTACTTCTTGTCAGCCATCTTGGCACCTTTTGAAATCTATTTTGTCTGATGTAAATATTTTATATCAGATATAAATTCCTGAATTTTTTTGATCCATTGGCATGGAATATCTCTTTCAATCTCTCTGTTTTTGGTCTATGTGAATCTTTATAGGGGGCATGTGTTTTCTGTAGGCAACAGATCATTGGGTCTCTTTTTGTAACTCATTCAGCCACTCTGTCTTTTGATTGGATTATGTAGTCTATGCACATTCAATGTAATTATTGACAAGTAAAGACTTACTCTTGCCATTTTGTCCTTGTCTCTTGTTTTGTGGCATTTTTTCCCCCTTTCCTTTCCTTTCTTTTCTTTTCTTTTTTCTTTTCTTTTTTTTTTTTTGAGACAGAGTCCTGCTCTGTCGCCCAGGCTGGAGTGCAGTGGCGCAATCTCGGCTCACTGCAAGCTCCGCCTCCCAGGTTCACACCATTTTCCTGCCTCAGCCTCCAGAGTAGCTGGGACTACAGGTGCCCACCACCACACCTGTCTAAATTTTTGTATTTTTAGTACAGACCGGGTTTCACGGTGTCAGCCAGGATGGTCTCGATCTCCAGACCTCGTGATCCGCCTGCCTCGGCCTCCCAAAGTACTGGGATTACAGGTGTGAGCCACCGCCCCCGGCCATTCCCCTTCTTTCTTAAATGCTCCCTCTTTGGGCAAGTATTAGCTAATTTTAGCCTGGCTTTACATTCTGCCATTAGAGTGAAACACTGAGCTCAATGTTTCAGAATTGCTCTGCTTTCTCCCTCCACAATGCATAAAAATGGTCTCATTACGCTGAGGATGCCAAGGGATTAGCTAGAGGTTGCATCAGCAATTCAAGTCTTTTTTTTTTTTTTTAAATCCTATCTGATTCAGTGCCTTTTTAAGCAATATGAAGTTAAAATCTGGTACTTTGATTACTCCCCTGATTTTTTATTATTATGAAGCTTCTTTTATTGTGTAGATAGTTGTTAAATTGGTGTTCTGTTGGAAGCTTCTAGTCTACTACCTTGCTCTTCCTCTTCCTCTTGAGAAAGCGTCATGTAATATCTAATACTGCTTTCATTATTCTGTTTCATAAGTTGACTGGTTATGACAGAGATAATAATGCTTATAACATCTAAAATATTTGCTAGGTGAGATATTACCAAATTTTTTTTTTTTACACCTGGATGACATTTAGGTGAATATATCTTATTCTTGGGGATGAGAATGCCTTTTTTCTCTTAGATTTTTAGTGTCAAAGTTTGTGTTACATAATGAAAAGTGTGGCTGTGTTTTAATTTTACTCTCTACTTTTCTTTATGTTTTTCCTGTGGACTGTATTACAGAGAAAATCTGTCCATTTCAACCTTCATAGATATATGAAAATATTATTTTTACTTAATACTTATTAGCAAATTATAAAAGATTCAAATAATAAAAAATGAAAATATTATAGGAAAACATATGTGCAACCCCCTAGCAATACATTTGTGAACCTATAATAAATTGACATTTTATCAATAAAATACAAATGATCAAAATTGAACAAGGAATTAGAAAATAGAGAAAAGATTTTTTCTGACGTTCTGAATACATCTTTGTGACCATGAGGGCTTTGGTCTTAGAGGTGTGGCTTTCTCCTGTGCTACTTTCCTTCCTCAGATAAAATTCTGGACCTACTACTTATTCCTGTTCTCCAAGGGTAGAGATATTTTCCCCCTATCCTGCTTCTCTCAACCATAATGGGTTTCCACTAGTGTTGAAAGCTTATAGCCTTTTTGACCCTTTCCCTTCAGTTTGTTACTTACAGGAGATAAGAATGATGGGTAAGAGTGAGATAGTTGCTGCTGGTCCCCTTGTCCAGCCAGCATAATGGGAGATGTTTTGTCAGGATGCTTTCCAATCTACTCTGTGATTGCTTGTTAGGGTTTCTGAAAGAAACTGCTATAAAGGGGTTTGAATCCCACTATGTGTCTTTGATATCTAAGTAAATGAAGCCATGACAGTAAACCAATTATGTGTATATATTATATATATATAAAACCATTGATATTTTAAATTAAATACCTTTAAGCCATGTAAGCCATATTAAACTGAATATATATGTAATTATATATATAATCACTGATTTTTTAAATCAAATACATTTAATGAGTATGTTGCTTGACATTAATCTTCTACAATTGCAATGCTTACCATCATGCACCAGCTAATATTTTTCTCCCACTAAATTATCTTTCCCCTTCAATATACTCATTAACTATTCTAAAGATTGTCTTAAATATTTACATAATTTCTTTCCAGAAATTTAGTCTTCAAAAATTATTGTCATCTTTTAATAATCACACAATCTTTGTTTTATTTAAAATCACAGATTATTTTAAATAATTAAAGTAGTTAACTGAATCTTGGATTTCAAAAGGTCTCTATATCTATGAAGATATTTGAACTCCAACCTTTGAATATTTAGTCAATGTTTTGAATGATTAAAAATATTATATTAAATTATGCAGACATTCTTTTTTTTTTATTTGCTTGTTACTGGTAAGCACATGTTCAAAATACGCAGGCTGAAATAAAACAAGCATTTATGTCTTTGTATCTTTGAGCTTCCCAGTCTCTATCTATATCCCAAAATTCTTAAGCAAAATGAAGGAGAACATTGTTTTAGAAATTGAAATTGGAATGTCACATATTTTATTTCCTTCAGCAACTCTTACATGAAACACATTTACAGGCAAAAACAAAGTCATCGCTGTTAAGATAAGCATTTGAGCAGTCAGAGTCTGAATGATTATAGGGGACATAACTAATTTATGTGTCAAAAAGCTATTCTACTCAGCACCATCAACACCTATTATACACATTATTGGGGACTATAGCTAGTCTTATTGATGTATAGATTGATAGTCAATGACAGTCACATATGAGATAAATGATAGCTCTTTAAACCATTATGGTTGCAAAGTAGTAATTTTTAGTCTATCTCCTTCTACTTTATCCACTGAAGAATATTTAGATAAGACTTATAAGATTTGTTTATACTTGAATGTATATGCACACACACACAGACATATATATATATATATTTGTGTGTATATACAATATTTAGAAATGTGTATATTTTCATCAGTATTTTAGTATCTTGTTGGCTTATATCACAGAGAAAAAATAAAAGAACAAAATATACACATTATTTTTGATGGAAAAATTTATCCATTTATATTTAAATAGTACACCATGAGTTTCTGTTGTTCTGAATTTTCAATTTCAGGTAAGAAGGCCTGATGCATATTGCTGCTAGATTGCACATTTACTGCATCATGGCAAAGTGAAATATCAGTATACCAAAAAAGTCTATGAATTATTTAACCCACAAGTTAAAAAAAAGTTAGTTCCTAGAGCAATAACCTGATAAGGCAGAAATATATCAATGTTTTTATTCTTTAAAGAACTGCAAAGATTTTAAAACTGGCAGATAAATTTTAAGACTGGTCAAGGTCAAAATAAATATAATTCTGTAAATTAAAGCTTCATTGAAGCAGAAAAAAAATGTTCTTCATATGAGAAGGAAAAAGTCATAACATTTATATATTTTATGTAAACACGCAGGGTTCAACAAGGAATATGGGATACATTGGCCATAATTTTTCTAATTTTTCTAATCACATACACAGTCTTTCTCCTACTTTAAGCTTTCTTATGTTAGTTTGTTCTCCCCACTCCTTTTGGCCTTCCAATTCTCCTTTCTGCTGCCTTCCTGCTAATATAGAAATACCCTCTCTTAAGAGGACATCACTGAAAGTTTACTATGATACATATTTGAATACATTTTACTTTTTGCAATAAGAGAGTTACAATGTGAATAAGAAAATAGGACAATGAAAGATGTCATATGGTAAATAATATTTAAATAATCACCTCTTCATCTAGAAATATCTAATACTGTCTTACTTATTTTTTCCAGTTATTATTTTATTATAAGGTGTCTATGGTTTTTAACCCAAAGTTGAGTCTCTCTGTTTATAATTGGAGTTGTTTACTAAATTTTTTGTAAGACTTTCCTCTTTTATCTTCTTTTGTTATTTTTGATTAAAAAAATAAATATCTCTTGCTACTTAGAAGCAGCATATATTTACTCCATAGGTTTTGTGTTCTTTAGTTATGCCTCAAGGTACTCAGTAAGTTACTCTATGACACACATTAAATACATGGAAATTTATAATGCAACTTGTCACAGAATGTACTGCTCTAAATATTTTTAAGCATATTAAATGTAGCATACAGCTTGAATTTATTTAGTATTTTCATTGAGTATATTTGTAAAAACTAATAAAATATTTTTCAGTCACTATAATTTTATGCATAAAATATTTTTATATAAACCAAAAAACAGATTTTCACAATCATCTAGGGGAAGGTATAGTAAAAGTTAGTTTATTTATGGCCTATACTAATATTTTCTAAAGAAATATTTGTCTATTTTTTTTTCTTTCTTGTAACATTTACATGAAGAGGATTCTGTTTCTAAAATAATTTTTTATGGTTAAAGAACAAACTTAGGCTAATATCCAGAACAAATGATTATTGATCAATCACGTTTTGTTTACTGTTGGTATATTATAGAAAGGCTGGTTTTGTACATTTATTTGTATCCTGCTTGTGATGCATATTCTGAAAGTTCATTGTTTAGATAATGCTTTAATGCTGACTACATGACTATATTTCCTTTAATGCATTGCCTTTTGACTCTTTTACATGTCCCTTTTGGGAGTCCACTTCAGTGAACACTTTATAATGTTATCAGTTCATAAATGCAAAATCTTGAATCAAAACTGATAATCATTCTTAAAAAATAAATTTTAAAAAATCAAAGTAAAGAAATATAAAAATGGAACAAAACGTTGCAGCTACAGTGCTCTATATAAAATCAGAAACTGACTAAATTAATAGCTCTTTCATGGATGATGACTGGATTTCTTAGTGCTTCTCGTCACACATTAGAAAATCTAATTTTATTTAAGATTAATGAAACTGTAGGGAGTTAAAAAGTTGTCAAAGAAAAGTTGTACTGGGTGGAGTTAAATGAGCAAGAAAGATTGAATTCAGGGCTATATAATAGCGAAGAGAGACTGCTTTAATAGAAGAGAGAGATTGAACTCAATTCTGTTGAAACAAAATTTCGGATAGTTTTTAAGCCCTGAAATAAGCTAGATAAGAAGTACTGGTGCACAAGGATGTTAGTGAAGAGGTTGGTCAATGTAATTAGGCTATCTGCATTTTCTTACTGGGGCTTATCAAATGAGCCTCCTACCCTTCCATTGAGACTGGGAGATTAGAGACCTATGTTTTTTTACAATTTCACTTCAGAAGGACGGCTCCCAGATCTTTGAGAGAGACATTCCTTAGTTTAATATCTGCAATGGCCTGAAAGATTTGTCTATATTTGAAAGGAACATAGAAAAAATTTACAAGGTTACTAACATAAATGCTCTAAGAAAAGAGAGGTCAGAGGTTTATAGTCAAAAGAAAACCTCTTTGAAGTTTGTTCAAGCCAAGGGTAACATTAAGTAATTATTTTAGTTCATTACAAGTAGTGTACACCACCTAAATACAAGTACATAAGCTAAATGTTTAATGATAAACAACTTCTGAAACAATTATTACACATAAAAACCTAAAGAAAAATAATTTAAGCCATGAAATATGGAAGATACATGTCAGATGTTGCTCTTTTGTCACATAAAATCGCTAAATATTGCCTTGTTGTTGCTTTTATTATTGTGTGGTTTTTTGTGGTATTGCAAGGAGGAAGTAAAAAAAGCATGAATTTCAGTGGAAGAGTCTATTAGAAGACTACAGTCAATTGTTGTATATATTTTGTCTTGGTAAGTTCAATGCATCTGACATGTTTTCCTTTGAATGTATAGCAACCTAAATGCTCATCAAAATCCTTTGCAATTTTATTAATCTGTAGATTAGAAATGATGGGAAAGTGAAGAGTTACATACATAGAAGTCTTCATTATATTTTCTAAAGTTGTCTTGGCAAGCTTGAAGAGCAAATGGCTGGGATCCTAGGCATGTCAAAGAGCATGATATTAGCATGATGATGGGGTAAAAATTTTGCAAAATTCCTCCTTACCTTGAAAATAGCTTTATATCTAGTCTTTTGTGACCTACATAGAATAACTTAACTCTGACAACAATCAGAAGTGAATACACAATTAAAGTAGCTTCTGTAAAACCAGCTTGTATGAAGATAACTTTCACGACAGAATTAGAAAAGCATTTCCAAGGCAAGACAGAAGAGATTATGATTTGAATGGAATGGCACAGTCACACTTGGGGGAACAAAATGAGGTGATATTTTTTTTTCTTGGAAAATTTGGTTGTTAATGATATCAAAGTAAAAAAATATATATAATAAACACATATCATCATTTAATGATGGTTTGTATATGAGAGGTTTGTATATAAGGTAAGTATCCAAAAATGAGTACTAATCAGATAAGACAAAACAGAAGCCAAGAGCATCCTAAGAAAGCAAACATGAGTATTAATGCAAAATTTACATATAATAGAATATCTGGGAACTACATGTACATTGAAATAAGGAAATTAGATATAGAGCAGTAGAAAATGAACCTGCAGACAAGAATCAGGTTGCTCTGTTATAAGAGCTGAGAAACTTGAACTTCATTTAAAAACTAAGAACCTAGGAATAAAGAGAATGGGGTTAAGAGGGTAGAAACACTCTGATGATAGTTTCTTTTGCTGTGCAGAAGCTCTTTAGTTTAATTAGATCGCATTTGTCAATTTCGGCTTCGTTATCATTCCTTTTGGTGTTTTAGTCACGAAGTCTTTGCCCATGCCTATGTCCTGAATGGTATTTCCTAGGTTTTCTCCAGGGGTTTTTATGGTTTTAGGTCTTATGTTTAAATATTTAATACATCTTGAGTTAATTTTTGTATAATTACCTTTTCCTAGGAAAAGATCGATTCTTTGTGTTAAGTCAAACTTTTCCCAGAAAGAAAGATATTAGCTCTGAATGTCTAGCGTAAAGTAAATAAAACAAAATTTGAATTTATGAGACCTGAAGCCTGTATTGTTGGAATACTTGGAGTAGAAGTATATAGCATGTTTTTCAAATAGTTGGTCAGAGGTTTCCATAGACAGGATATTTCAAGCCAAATGTGGATATTAAGATATCATTAACTCATGTGGGGATATACGTATTCACCCTTTGTGTCCTCAGGGAAAAGTGTTAAGTAGCTAGCTAACTTCTAGGGTTGCCGCTTTTCTGCCGTGACAAAAGGGTCTGTTTTAGCAATCAGTATGTATAGGTCCTTAGCAAGCCTTCTGTCTACTACATAACCACATGTTTTAAGCAACTGGAAATTCCTGTTACTCTAATTATTGGATGAGTGTGTGGGTAATGGGTAGCAGCAGAGTCTATCATTAAATAGGTGGGATTTGAGGATGCACATTGGCTTCTTTTGTAACAATAGGCATTTTGTGTACATTTGTTGCATGGGGAATTGGTACCAGTACATCCCATGAATACCAAAATATATGGATGCCGAAGTCTGTTACATAAAATGGTGTAGTATTTGCATGTAACCTACACACATCCTTCTGCATACTTTAAATTATTTCTAGATTACCTATAATACAAAATACAATGCAAATGATATGTAAACACTATATCGTTTTACTATTTACTATTACTACATCGACAATGTAAATGATATGTAAACACTATATTTATTATACTATATTATTTAGGAAATAAGGACAAAAAAGTTTGTATATGTTTGTTACAGGCACAATTATTCATTGGTTTATGTTTTGAAGTAGTATCAGTCCATGGTAGGTTGAATGCACTGATGCAGAACACATAGACATGGAATGCCAAGTATACTTACATATTAGCAATTATAGAAAAAAAATTGTATAACTTTTTCTCACCTCCTGTCTCCAAACCCTTCCAACTGTATCCAGAAGAAAACAGAGACACAGAAGTTCAGTTAGGTCATTGATGTCTAAACACACAACAGCAATTCAGCTTTCATATCTGTAATTCATAGTATAAATATAATCATCTGCTCATGATGGTCTTTTTGCCCATAGCAAATTATTTTTAATGGAGATGGATTGGAGAATGGCTGACTCACAGTGTGTAACGAGAATATTTGGAGCTATAAATCTTAGGAAACAAATATTTGAAATCCCTTTATTTCACATCTGGGTAGCACTACAGTTCAGAAATAATGGAGTTTAGAGTCATAAGTTTTCTTCAATTACACCATGTAAATACTTAAAATCAATGTGATATGAAATTATTTTGAAAATCAAAGTCTTACGAAGTTAAAAGTATTAGTGTATCATTAAATCAAGCGACATAGAAGGAAATGTTAAGATATAGACTGAAATCAAAAACCAAGGCCGGAAAGGTAAGAATGAGATTATTATAGTTATTATTGAGGGCATTAAGTTCAGGCCTCTTTGAATTTATAAATAGACATGAAGTTCTTGGTGAATTGATTGCCTGGATTTAAATACCTTTATATACAACAATGGCTAATCCAGAATCAGTTCTTAAAGATGTTAACAACTAGCCTTAGAGACTGAAGCGGTTTTCTATTGCTACATAGCATATTCCCAAACATTTAGCAGCTTAAAACCACACTTTTGTTATACCACAATTTATGTGGGTCAGTGGTCTTGGCACAATTTAGAGGAATCCTCTTCTCAGGATCTCTCAGCTACAAGATCAAGGTGTCAGCCAGGTTGTGTTTTTATCTTAGGATTGGCTGGGGAAGAATCTACTTCAAGTTTTACTCAGGTTGTTATTTATTTCCTTGATGTTAGATAATTAAGGGCCCTAAATTATTGCTGGTTATTGGCTGGAAGTTGTTCTTGGTATATAGAGGTCACCATCAGCTTCTAGATGCCACAGTCCCTGGAGGTCTCCCATATTTTCTTGCTACATGAGCGTGCACAATATGGCCATTTGTTTCAGCGAGCCAGGTAGAAGAATCTCTAGGGCAAGCCTGCTAACAAGATGGAGTCTTGTATAAGATAACATAACCATGAGAGTGACATTCCGTCATTTTCATTATAAACTATTCAATAGAAGACATTCTCAGTCCCTTTCTAAGCTCAAAGCTAGAGGGTTACACAAAGGCATGAACACCAGGCAGAAGGGATCTGATGGGGGGGGGAGCTTAGATTATGCCCACCACAGAAACCAATATATAAATAGGAACAGAAATTAACATGTTAAAATCCAAGATAAGCATAAGTGTAAAATGAAAACTGTAGACAAGAAGGACCTAGTTTGTTCTATGAAGATAAAATAGATGAAGAAATCAGGAAGATAAATCTAGAGAGGTTTGTATATGAAATAAGTATCCAAAAATGAGTACTAATCAGATAAGATCTAAAAGAAGTTAAGAAGCATCCTAAGAAAACAAACATGTGTAGTAATGCGAAATTTAAATATAATAGAATATCTGGGAACTACATGTACATTAAAATAGGGAAATCAGATATACAGAGTACGAAAAGGAACCTGCAGAGAAGAATCAGGTCATGGATGCTCTGTTATAAGATCTGAGAAATTTGAACTTCCTATAAGAATTACGAGTTGATGGGTGCAGCACAGCAACAGGGCACAAGTATACATATGTAACAAACCTGCACGTTATGCACATGTACCCTAGAACTTAAAGTATAATAATAAAAAAAAATTTAAAAAAAAGAATTACGAACCTAGGAATAAAGAGAATAGGGTTAAGAGGATATGAACACTCTGACGATAGTTTCTTTTGCTGTGCAAAAGCTCTTTAGTTTAATTAGATCCCGTTTGTCAATTTTGGCTTTCATTATCATTGCTTGTGGTGTTTTAGTCATGAAGTCTTTGTCCATGCCTATGTCCTGGTATTGCCTAGGTTTTCTTCAAGGGTTTTTATGGTTTTAGGTTATCCAGTTAGGTCTTTAATCCATCCCGAGTTGAGTTTTGTATAAGGTATAAGGAAGGGGTCCAGTTTCAGGTTTCTACAGCTAGCCAGCTTTCCCAACATCATTTATTAGGTAGGGAATCCTTTCCCTGTTGCTTGTTTTTGTCAGGTTTGTCAAAGATCAGATGACTGTAGATGTGTGGAGTTATTTCTGAGGCCTGTATTCTGTTCCAATGGTCTATATATCTTTTTTTGGTACCAGCACCATGCTGTTTTGGTTACTCTAGCCTTGTAGTATAGTTTGAAGTCAGGTAGCGTGATGCCTCCAGCTTTGTTCTTTTTGCATGTGATTGTCTTGGGCATACAGGCTCTTTTTGGTTCCACATAAAACTTATAGTAGTTTTTCTAATTCTGTAGAGAAAGTCATGGTAGCTTGATGGGGATAGCATTGAATCTATAAATTACTTTGGGCAGCATGGCCATTTTCACGATATTGATTCTTCCTATTCGTGAACATTGAATGTTTTTGCATTTGTTTGTGTCCTCTCTTATTTCCTCGAGCAATGGTTTGTAGTTCTCCTTGAAGAGGTCTTTCACATCGCTTGTAAGTTGTATTCCTAAGTATTTTATTCTCTTTGTAGCAATTGTGAATGGGAATTCACTCATGATTTGGCTCTCTGTTTGTCTATTATTGGTGTATAGGAATGCTTATGATTTTTGCACATTGATTTTGTATCCCGAGACTTTGGTAAGTTGCTTATCAGCTTAAGGAGTTTTTGGGCTGAGACAATGGGGTTTTCCAAATATATAATCATGTCATCTGCAAGCAGAGACAATTTGACTTCCTCTCTTGCTATTTGAATATCCTTTCTATCTTTCTCTTAACTGATTGCCCTGGTCAGAACTTCCAATTCTATGTTGAATAGGAGTGGTGAGAGAGGGCATCCTTGTCTTGTGCTGGTTTTCAAAGGGAATACTTCCAGCTTTTGCCCATTCAGTATGATATTGACCGTAGGTTTGTCATAAATAGCTCTTATTATTTTGAGATATGTTCCATTGATACATAGTTTATTGACAGTTTTTAGCATGAAGGGGTGTTTAATTGTATCGGAGGCCTTTTTTTAGTCTATTGAGATAATCATGTGGTTATTGTCATTGGTACTGTTTATGTGATGGATTACATTTATTGATTTGCATATGTTGAACCAGCCTTGTATCCCAGGGATGAAGCCAAATTGATTGTGGTGGGTAAGCTTATTGATGTGTCGTTAGATTCTGTTTGTCAGTATTTTATTGAGGATTTTTGCACTGAAGTTCATCAGGGATATTGGCCTGAAATTTTCTGTTTGTTTTGTCTCTGCCAGGTTTTGGAATCAGGATGATGCTGGCCTCCTAAAATGAGTTAGGGAGGAGTTCCTCTTTTACTGTTGTTTGGAATCGTTTTAGAAGGAATGGTACCAGCTTCTCTTTGTACCTCTGGGAGAATTTGGCTGTGAATTCTTCTGGTTCTGGGATTATTTTTGGTTGGTAGGCTATTAATTACTGCCTCAATTTTAGAACCTGTTATCGATCAATTCAAGGATTTGATTTCTTCACCATGTAGTCTTGCAAGGGTGTATGTGTTCAGGAATTTGTCCATTTCTTCTAGATGTTCTAGTTTATTTGTGTAGAGGTGTTTATAGTATTCTCTGATGGTAGTTTGCATTTCTGTGGAATCAGTGGTGATATCCCCTTTATCATTTTTTATTGTGCCTATTTGGTTCTTCTCAATTTTCTTCTTTATTAGTCTGATTAGCAGTCTATCTATTATGTTAATCTTTTCAAAAAATCAGCTGCATTCATTGATTTTTTGAAGTATTTTTCATGTCTCTATCTCCTTCAGTTCTGCTCTGATCTAGTTATTTCTTCTCTTCTACTAGCTTTTGAATTTATTTGCCCTTGCTTCTCTAGTTCTTTTAATTGTGATATTAGGGTGTCAATTTTAGATCTTTGAAAATATTTGCAATCTATCCATCTGACAAAGGGCAAATATCCAGAATCTACAGAGAACTTTAACAAAGTTACAAGGAAGAAACAAACAACCCTATCAACAAGTGGGTGAAGGATTTGAATAGACATTTCTCAAAAGAAGACATTTATCCAGCCAACAACCTTATGGAAAAAGCTCATCATCACTGGTCATTAGAGAAATGCAAATCTAAACCATGATAAGATACCATGTCATGCCTGTTAGAATAGCGATCATTAAAAAGTCAGGAAACAACAGATGTTGGAGAGGATGTGGGAAAATAAGAATGCTTTTACACTGTTGGTGGGAGGGTAAATTAGTTCAGCGATTATGGAAGACAGTGTGGTGATTCCTCAAGGGTCTAGAACCAGAAATAACATTTGACCCAGCAATTCCATTACTGGGTTATACCTGAAGAATTACAAATCGTTCTACTATAAAGACATATGCAAACTTATATTTATTGTGGCACTATTCATAATAACAAAGACTTGGAACCAACCCAAGTGCCTATCAATGATACACTTGATAAAGAAAATGTGGCACATATACACCATTGAATACTATGCAGTCATAAAAAAAGGATGAGTTATGTCCTTTGCAGGGACATGAATGAAGCTGGAAACCATCACTCTCAGCTAAGTAATACAGGAACAGAAAAACTAAACATCACATGTTCTCACTCATAAGTGGTAGTTGAACAATGAGAACAAATGGACACAGGGAGGGGAACATCACACACCAGGGGCTGTTGGGGGATGTGGGGCTAGGGGAGGGATAGCATTAGGAGAAATACCTAATGTAGATGACGGGTTGATGGGTGCAGCAAACCACCATGGTGCGTGTATAGCTATGTAACAAACCTGCACGTTCTGCACATGTATCCTAGAACTTAAAGTATAATTTTTAAAAATGAAGGTAGAAACATTTCGAAAAAGAAAAAATCTGAGAATCATTGTGATATTAATTCTTGTCCCATCATCAGTGAAAACCATTATATTGTCACTTATTACAGAGATGTATCACGATCATTATTCTAAC
Source organism: Macaca fascicularis (assembly GCF_037993035.2). Taxonomy (NCBI): domain Eukaryota; kingdom Metazoa; phylum Chordata; class Mammalia; order Primates; family Cercopithecidae; genus Macaca; species Macaca fascicularis. The sequence goes on from NC_088376.1 coordinate 77,610,413, forward strand.
AGTGACGTAAATATATGTTGGGATGATATAATATGGTGGATAAATGATGAGGGTCAGAATTAATGCAATGGAAGTAACAATGAAGAGAAGAGGATGACTCTGAGCAATATCTAGTAAGTGTGTAGGATATAGTAAATGTGAAGGCTTGATCAAAATCAGGAAACAGTGTTGAAGCAGTCAGGATTCACTTCCATAATTCTGTCATTACGTCTGATAATAATATTACCAACCTAACTAAGAAAAGTGTGGAACAACAGAATTGATGATGATGTAAATATGTCACTTTTGGACATATTGATTGTCAAGTGCTGTGGTAGATTAACTTCTAAGAATGACCTCAGTGACTCTCACTGCTTTAAAACCTCTTTCTTTTCAATGTTTTTGGAACTTGTAAATATCATGTGACCTCACTCCCATGATTTTGTTATATTATATAGTTTACAAAGATTATCTCAGTGGATCTAATTTAATCATGTAGCTCTTTAAAAGAAGAGAGTTTACTCCTGATATTGGTAAAAGGGAAGTCAAAGAGATTTAAAGCATACAGATCTGATGCTAGTTTAAAAAGGGAGGTGGTTATGTGACATGAATATGGGCAGACTCTAGAGGCTAAGGTTCTACTGAAAGTAATCTAGTAGATGAGATCTCAATAAGAAATTGTATTCTGTCAACATCACAAATGAGCTTGTAAGTAAATTCTTTCCTTGGTGCACCATGTAGAATTCCAGCCCGAATAATTATTTTCATTATGGCTTTTCGAGAATCTAACACGGGAAACCCAAAAGAGCCAGCCAGGCCTTTTGTCCTACAGAACTGTGAAATAACAATTGAGTATTGTTTTAAGACCTTAAATGTGTGATAATTTGTTGTGCATTAATAGAAATAAATAAAGTACCTCCAGGACTTCCAGATAAATTTATAGAGCTGACATTAGGCATTTAATGTTGTGCCTGAAGTGAAGTTGTAGATGGAAAAGAAGATTAAGACATCATTAGAATATAGGTCATACAGGTTGAACTATATGGAATAGCTGATATTGAATTGCTTTTGACCCATAAAAGTGGAAGTTTCATAGGGTCCAACCTAATGCAAAATGTTAAAATTCCGAGTGCACTAAATTGTCCAACATTTTTGCATCCGAAAGAGGTAGATGGACATTGTCGATGTTTAATATTCTGATCTCTTTTTTTTTTCCCCACAAATTCAGTATCATTGGAAATTTCAAATCAAATAGATACCTTCAATGGATGGAGAACATTTTAACCCTTTGGTTATGACTCAGTTTACTTATTCAAATCTTTAGTTTTGTAAAGCAGTCTATATAAAAGATAGGAGAGGGTGAAACATGGTAATGTGAAAGGGGACAGGAAGAAAGCAATGCAAACTGTTTTGAGTAAAAACTAGGCAGATGTAATAATTTTCAAAATTATTCCCATGCATGACTACATTTCAGTATAAAATTAAAAATGGTTATAGAAAAGCTTCTTAAGTCAAGAAGCATTTGCACATATTTGATGAACTGTAATTGTCAAAAGTTCATTGAGTTACAAAATTGAGAGGAAAAATTCTGAGTTATCAAATCAGAATCGACTTGTGACCTTCCAGCAGAAAAACAATATTGTAAAGTACACAGTCAAAACAAATAAATGGAAGGACTAGACCTTTTTAAAGGTCAAAAAATAGCAAGCAGTTCTGGACTAATTGATATCGGTATGTTCAATATGAGTAGTGGGGCATGGGTAAAGGAATCAGTGAGGAGCAGTCTGGAAGAAGGTTCCAAAACAGATACGTAACAAGAGAGGAAAAGACTTAAGACAGAGTAAACTGAATGAAATGTAAAGGGGGAATAATAGGAAAACATAACCAGGCATGGTGGCTCACGCCTGTAATCCCAGTATTTTGGGAGGTCGAGGCAGGCAGATCATGAGGTCAAGAGCTCGAGACCAGCCTGGTCAACATAGTGAAAACCCATCTCTACTAAGAATACAAAAATTAGCCGAGCATGGTGGTAAATGAGCTGGGTGTAGTGGTGCATGCCTATAATCCCAGCTACTCAGGAGGCTGAGGCAGGAGGCAGGAGGCAGGAGGCAGGAGAATTGCTTGAACCTGGGAGGTGGAGGTTGCAAGGAGCTGAGATCACACCACTATGCTCCAGCCCGGGTGCAAAGACTTCTCTCAAAAAAAAAAAAAAAAAAAAAAATAGGAAAAGAAAAGAAAAAAGAAAGAAAAGAAAACGTTGGCTGTTTGGTTAGTATTTGAGTGTTTGAAGATTCCATGCAGCAGCAAATACTGGGAGAAAAAAGTAAAATTTTGTCTATAAAAAATGTGGAACAAGCTTTCCTTCTGTTATGTTAATGTACTATGTATCAACTACCTGTAAATAAGGCTGGAGTCAGACTAAAATACTGAAACCTGTATGAGGACTAGTAAAAAATATGAACATGGAAGGATAAAAATGAGTCAGTAACTCACTGAAATTGAAAAATTAAGGCTTTAGAACCAGTTCACATTAAGTAGGATTCTAGCTGCCTCTAAGTTTTGTGAAACTTGGTAGCTCTATAAAATTTCTATGTTTAAATTTCTCCTGTAATGCATGATTCTCTGTTTTAAATATGGCTACATGAGCCATAAAGTAGTTAATTTGATGAAAGAGTAAGTACTCAACACACTTTTTTTTTTAAACTTTTTTGAAATGATAAAACGACACCATGGAAAGGTTTGTGGCTATGCTTCATTGATCACAACTATATGTAGTTTAATTATATAGCCAGGAGCTAGGCGTTAACACTTTAAAAACTTAGGTAAGTCCAGATTTCATGCCTGTCTATTTAACATTTCTTACTCCCGAGTAATTTTTGCAATAACAAGGAACTGAGATAGATAGAAAGAAATGATAAATAAATCTCAAGTAGAAGATAAGATGAAGAAACTCTTAGTTTTAAAAGAGAGCTGGATATACACAAATACAACCACTGTTATTATTTAAATATTTAGGATTTCAACTGAGATTATTCTCCTGGTCCGTTAATTGACGAACTAATCAATATTTTTTTCTGATAATATCTAAAAGACATTGTTAACACACAGCCAGTCATTGAAATGTAAAAGGAAAAATCGGTAACGCATATGACAATTTTATGTCAGTTTAGAGATGCCAGCTAGAGTATTTTTGAAAAATAAGAGAAATTATTTTCATCAAGTTACTTTCAGCTGTATGTCCTAGAAATTTTATGAGAAAAAGATTATTCTATAAAATAAGAAAACAATTTCACTCACATATGAGAATAAAAATAATAGTAATTTTGCACTGATCATTAAAAATGCAAATGCTAAGAAAGATTTTATAAATAATTTAGCAAATTCTGAAATTAAGTTTCTAATTTCTTTCTAGTCTTTTTCAGAAGTATCTAATAATATTAACCTACATAAATCGTGTTCTAATTTTGAAATATAGATCTATAAATAAAATTTCTAGAAATGACCAACAGCTTTTGCTAATTGAAAAACAAAATACATCATATTGCAGATGTTTTTCCTTTTTGACTAGGATCATCTATCAATGACCTGAAATAACTTAGAAAAACAAAGAAAAAAGAAACACATGCATTAGAAATATTATTGGTTCTGAAGTATTATTTTCATTACTGTTATTATTAAAGAACAATAGAAAATAGGTAAACATATGGCTCTAAAATTTTAGCGTGCATCAACATAATAGTAATAAAAGCAACCATTAATAGCACAACTAACATATTGAGTGTTCAGTTGGGGAAAAGATGTTTATTTGAATTACCTCTTATTTTGTACGGTAATCTTACGAGATAATTGTACTCTTATCTTAATTTTTACAAAGAGGTTATGATTCTGTCTCTTGGAACAGAGGTTCTGTCATCTGTATTTTTAATAAGATTCCCAAGTATTGATGCAAATCAAAGTTTAAATGATTTAAGTTCTCTACAAATTTCTCAATCCATTGGGTAGGTTAAGGTTCTGGATATATTTCCCAAGTTTCCCAGAAATAAGCTGATTACTTTTAGAGAGTAAAACATTTTAATCAGGAAACTCCAAAATCTTCGCGTGTCCAATAGACTGATATTTTCCTAGCGATTTAAGCAAAATTTTATATATTTCAAATTATTTGATCTATGATATGCAGTGCACCTTTTCTTTCCAATTAGCATTGGAAATGTTTAACTTTTATTCTGTAATTAAATCAAGTCACTATAAATAGGAAAACACATAAATATTCACCTACATAAAATATTAAGTAGTTAATTAAAATGTATGAACAAAGCAAGACTACACAAATGTGATGTGTTAAAAGAACCAACTAAAATTCTGTTCCAACAGATTTAGGTTGTTCAAAAAGATACATCTTAAACTTTGATTTAAAGTTTAACAGGTCTCTTGTCTTGAATTATCAGAATGTGCACTATATACACTCTTTAAATATGCAATATTTTCAACTATCTTCTGCATTACATTCTTTCTAAGACCTTGGCATAGCAATTAAAATAAGAAACATATTTTTAAATAATGTTTTCAGTTATAGTTTCCAAAACATTTCTTCTCTCCTCCCTTCTAGCTTATTTCTCTCTCTGACTCACACAAAACCACAAGGTGAACTTGAAAGATACTTTAATTGCTATTTCTGACCCTGATAACAAATGCAAAATGTAAGCTCGTCAGTATAAAATAATTGCATATATATATATATTTTCTGTATATTACACTGTAATAGAAAATAGATATATACCTATTTTGACTTGATTTTTTAGGCAGCCAGAATTTTTAAAACCATATATTAATCCAACCATCCATTCTTAGTTGACATATTCAATGGTACTGTGCTCACTCTAACAATGGCTTCTAACATTCAAGTAATTTTTGGGAAACATTTTATCTTTTTCTTCAAATATCACAGCTTGCCAAATGGAGTGCTAAGTGTTACATCTACCAGAGAAAATTTTGCAATTGAAATTTGAAAATAAATGTATATTCTTAAGAAATTTTCATCTTTTATTGCTATTTTAAAGTGTTATGGGAGTAAAATATATTATCACTGGACTTAAAGAAACCTTCAAGAAAACCTTGTTGTAAATCTCAATTTAGAGATTTAAGAACTTGAGGTCATTATAAAACAAGTGAGCTTCAGTGATACTAACACTCCAACACTTAGGTCTCCTGTTACAACCCTGTTGAATTTACCCTACACCATGTGACTTTTTTTTATTCCTTTCTCTGAGCAATAAAATACACTCATCTATTGCCTAGACAACCACAGTTACCTTTTAAAAGTTACATCTGGTTTTATTATTATTATGTACAAAATGGATTTGAGAGGCCACTTAAATTTCAAATTTCAGAGAGAATATGTGGATAATCTAGCTTAGGTCATAGACCTGTCCCTGATTTTAGACTCCAGATACTAGGTTGCTTCTAATGGATATGAGGTAATTAGTTAATATTTATTCACTTTCACTCTGTGTAATACACTGTTCTGATGGTTTACACATTTCAGTCCACTTAATTATTATAGCAAACATGATATTGCTGCTGTTTTTTATTCCATTAAAGAAAATTGTGATACTGACTACAAATATTATTAATATAATAAATGCCCTCTCTTCCTTCATGAAGCAAACATTCTTCTTAGGGATATATTCTTGTGAAAGGATTCTGAATTTAAAAGTTTTATCTGTATTAAGACCATATGAATGAGATAAAATAATTATGATAATCTATAAGACTAAATAGCTATGTCATAGGAGACTTATTCTGAAGGCTAGTACTATGTGAAATATATTATTAATTATGTAGAAAATGTTCATTACTTCAACCCCAAAAACCTAGACAATTTGAATGTGAATAAATTCAGTCCTGACCTCTGCTTTAAGTGGGGAATTCCTTTTTTTTTTTTTTTTTTGAGACAGAGTCTCACTCTGTCACCCAGGCTGGAGTGCAGTGGCGCGATCTCAGCTTGCTGCAACCTCCGCCTCCCAGGTTCAAGCAATTCTCCTGACTCAGCCTCCCGAGTAGCTGGGATTACAAGTGCCCACCACTATGCCCAACTAATTTTTTGTGTTTTTAGTAGAGATGGTGTTTCACCACGTTGGCCAGGGTAGTCTCAAACTCCTGACCTCATGATTCACCTGCTTTGGCCTCCCAAAGTGCTGGGATTACACGTGTGGGCCACCGCGCCCGGCCTAAGTGAGGAATTTTTAATAGAGGATTTCAAAATCATTTTGTGGCACAGAACATATAACAAATTACCAGAAAATGATTTAAAATGCTTTTCCCTTATTTGATGGTTTTGGTTGGTTGGTTGGTTGTTTTTTATCTGTTACAGAATCAGAAACTTTGGAAAAGCGATTTCTTAAAGAATATTAGTAAAAATTGTCTGTATTTAAATAAAGAAAAAGTGTTTAATTCAGGCACTGACAGTAGTTCAAAGGAGGTGTCACTACTTCAAATCAGCAATGAGAAGTTTCTAATGCCTCTTCTGAAATACTCAAAGTGAGGAGCAGAGAATAACTTGCCACTATCTCTGGGTCATGACTTTGTATATAAATGAGCAACCAGGCACTACTCTTAGCCATAATACAGCATCTGTTCTTTTCTAGCCATTATCAATTTTCACATGAAATTTGATGGATGCTGTTAGCAGCTGATACGTCATTGGTAATCTTACCTTTTATATACACGTCACACGTGATGAACTCCAGTTTAATTTGTATATTTTACTATTCTGTGAACACCATCACAAGCAAATCAAATTTCTCTGAACTGATAAAATATGAGTGTGTGTGTCTTATTTGATTCTATTACTCAAGTGGATTTAAAAATTGTATGATGATAAAACTAAATAAGGGGATTTCATCTTAAGTACACTGTGTCTATTGCAATAAGCCTGGAAGACTGAAGAGAATTGCGACTCACTTAGAAGGCAGTAGAACACAGGTGAGAAATTTCCCAAAAGCTTGAATATTAAGAGTTGATGGGTGCTGACGAGTTGACAGGTGCAGCACGCCAACATGGCACAAGTATACATATGTAACAAACCTGCACGTTATGCACATGTACCCTAGAACTTAAAGTATAATAATAATAAAAAAAATAAAATAAAACTTCAGAAAAAAAAAGAACTTGCTATATTTTAGAGGTATTATTTCTAAACTAGTCGTTATTTTATGTAGGGACTTTTTAAATAAGACAAGGTTTTTATTAATCTGGATTTACTGTTGGTGATTAGTAAAAAGTTTTCAGTTGCAATATATGCATTTTAAAAGTTATATCTATTGCAATAGATTTTGACCATTATTTTAAGTGATCCCAACATTTGTTCTTTTCACTGCTACTAGATAATTAGAAATAATGATTTACCTTTATGTTATCTAATCAGATGATTTTTAATTTCATGTGTATTTATGTTAAAATGTCATTTGAATATAGTCATTTTATCATTAATCCATGATTTGTGTTTTCTCATTAGGTTTTATGTATGCCTAACTTGATAGCTATAATTTTGTGTTATTAATTTGACAAGAATATTTCACTTTTTAAAGAATCCAGTACAGTTGGATAATACAATTCGCATTCAGTGTTTTTTAAAAAAAATCTCTATTTAGTAACAATGAGGAATATACATTGTTTTCTGTTTTTGCTTATTTTCCACTCATTTGTCATACCTACGATTAGGCAAAATAACAAAATTTGCAAAATTAAGCTGTTCATGACCTTATGTGAAAAGCTAGTGAGTCAACAGAAAGGGAAAAGAGGCTTGAACGGTTCTACATGCAGCCCTGCTTTGTGGTGTGAAAGACTTGCCCACTTACTGTACGATCTTGAGCAAGTGCCTTAAGTTCCCTGACCCTCAGTTGCATTCTTGATATAATGAGTATTAGACTAGATAATGACCTGAAATTCTTGCGGCTTGAGGATACTTTTTTTTCTTTCTGGGAAACGTAATATTATGACAAAAAAATATATAGCTGAAATTTGTTATACTTTTTATTGATTGGGTTTTGGGGTTTTTTAAAGAAAATATTGTGCAATTGACACTATGCCTAATAACTACATCTTAAATAATTCTTTAAAAATAATATCAGAAATTTAACAGCAATAATAAATTTATAATTTGTTTATAATTTAGTTATTAATTAAATTTATTAAATTTTATTATTAAATTAATTGAATTAATTTATTTATTTGATTGATTAAATTTATTATTTATAATAAAATAATAAATATTGTTTATATGATTTATAATAAAATTATTTATTGTAATAAATAATAAATATCAGAAATTTAACAGTAGTAACTAATGTAATGTAGTCTGTTAGCAGTATATTTAAGTGTGGCTACATTCTAACTCTTCTGTCTCTTTCATAATTAACCAAATCAAACCAAGCAAAACAAAACATAAAACAAGATGGTGGAGAAGAGAAAAATAACATTTAAAAACAGAGAGAATATTGTTCATTGGTATAAAGCATTTAAAGTTGGTACAGTGGCATAACACGTTCTCTGTGATCTATTAGAGATACTCACATGGAAAAGCAATCATTTAAAATATGCAAACTTGGGATATGGTGACTTAAGCCTGTAATCCCAGCACTTTGGAGGCCCAGGCAGGAGAGTTGCTTGAGCCCAGGAGTTCAAGGCCAGACTGGGCATCATAGTGAGACCTCCCTGTCCCTACAAGAGATAATAAAAATTAAAAAATTAAAAATAAATTAGCTGGCTGTCATGGTGTGCACCTGTGGTCCCAGCTACTAGGGAGGTTGAGGCTTCAATGAGCTGTGATTGTGCCATTGCACCCCAGACTGGGCAACAAAGCAAGACCTTGTCTCAAAATAAATAAATAAATAAAATAAAAAAATGCAAACACTTCATGAGTTCCAGTGCAAACTTGATTTGTAGAGGATTATTCTTTTTTTTTTTTTTGAGATGGTATGTTCCTCTGTTGTTCAGGCTGGAGTGCAGTGGCACAGTCTTGGCTCACTACAATCTCTGCCTCCTGGGTTCCAGCAATTCTTCTGACTCAGCCTCCTGAATAGCTGGGACAACAGGCACAAGCCACCAGTCCTGGCTAATGTTTGCATTTTCAGTAGATACGGGGTTTCGCCATATTGGTCAGACTGGTCTTGAACTCCTGACCTCAGGCAATCCACCCACCTCAGCCTCTCAAATTGCTGGGATTACAGGCATGAGCCACAGTGCCCAGTTGAGGCTAATTCTTAAAGAAGTGAATTCTAAATTGTTTGTGTTTCTTCTTTCCCCCTGTCTCCTTCCTTTCCTTCTCCATTTCTCTATCCTACCTCTCCCTCTTACACAAACAAAAACACAAGATCAAATTGAAGAATGTTTTAGTATCTATTTCAGCACATAAGATCTGATGGGGACACATAAAATCCGAAGTAAAATGTAAGCAAATAAATATAAAATATTAATAAATTGTTTTTATCTCTTTTTTAAAGGTATTTTAAAATATTAGAAGCATATAAGCTACTACAAAGTACTTCTGTTTTTGAATCTGTTGTTGGAAGTCTGATTTCATTGAGAAAATGTGCATTGCTGGGCATTATCATGAAGGATATGTAATTTAAATATATACCTATTTGTACATTCAGTTTCCTAAAGTAAAAGAAACAGGAAAGGAACATCTCTGAGTGATGCAACATCAGATATACAATAAAAATAAATGACTTTTCTACAAGTCTTAAAGGAAAATCAAAGTGATGAAATTCTTCTCTGAGCTAGTAAGCTTTAATAACACTTTCAGAGTTTCCTGAATTTGAAAGAAAGGTAGAATAAGGGCTTTGTGAACCCTAATGTCATTACCATTTTAAAAACATAATCACTAACTAAGACATTTGAAAAGTTGCTGTTATATTTCTGTTTTGTTAGTTTTAAGTTAAGCAGATGATACTTTGACATGTTAATCATAGTTTCCAATTTTAAAGAATGGTGACTCATTAAATTTTAGTGTATATTATGAATAATAATTATATTACTCTGTAAATACTAGTGTACACTATATATATATATATACATATCATATATATATTAGTGCTTAATTATTTTACAAGGATAAGAACATTTTCTTGGAGGCCATTTTCATATAACAACTTCTTTTCCTTTGGGCAGACACCCAGGAGTGGGATTACTGGATCAAATGGCACATCTGCTTTTAGCTCTTTATGGCATCTCCATCTTGTTTTTCATAGTGGTTGTACAAATTTACATTTCCACCAGCAGTGTATATGTGTTCCTTTTTCCCTACATCCACAGCAGACATTTATTGTTTTTTTAACTTTTTAATAATGGCTCTTCCTACAAGAGCAAGGTAGTGTCTCATTGTGGTTTTAATTTGCCCTTCCCTGATGATTAGTGAAGTTGAGCATTTTTTCATGTGTTCGTTGTCTATTTGTATGTCTTCTTTTGAGTAATGTCTATTCATGTCCTTTACTCACTTTTTAATGGGATTGTTTGCTTTTTCCTTGCTGATTTATTTACTTTCCCTATGGATTCCGGATACTAGTCCTTTGTTGGATGTATAATTTGCAAATGCTTTCTCCCATTCTGTGGTTGTTTGTTTACTCTCCTGATTATTTATTTTGCTGTGCAGAAGCTTTTTAATTATAAATAGGTGCCATATATTTACTTTTACTTTGTTTGCTTTTGGAATTTATCACAAATTATTTGCCCAGGCTGATTTCTAGAAGAGTTCTTCCAACATTGCCTTCTACAATTTTTGTAGTTTCATTTCCACATTAAGTATGATGTTAGCTGTAGGCATGTAACATATGTGGTTTTTATTATTTTGAGTTTGCCCCCTTTATGCATACTTCGTTGAGAGTTTTTACTATAAAGGGATTCTGAATTATGTCAAATGTTTTTCTGCATCTATTTAAATAATATGGTTTTTGTTTTTAATTCTGTTTATGGGATGTATCACATTTGTTGATATGTGTATGCTAAACCATCCCTGCACCTCTGGGATAATGATGGATTATCTTTTCAATGTGTTGTTGAATTCGGTTAGCTAGTATTTTATTGAGTATTGTTGCATTAATGTTCATCAGAAAAATGGGTTTGTAGGTTTTTTGTGTTTGTTGTTGTTGTTGTTGTTGTTGTTGTTGTTTTTGTGTTCTGTCCTGGTTTTGGTATTGGGGTGATACTAACTTTACAGAATAGTTTAGGAGGATTTCCTCTTTCTCAGTCTTTTGGAATAGTTTCAGTAAGATTAGTGCTGATTATTCTTTGAATGTCTGGTAGAATTTAGCTGTGAATCCATCTGGTTCTTGTCTTTTGTTGGCAATTTTTAAATTGCTGATTCAATCTCACTGCTTGTTATTGATCTGTTCAACATTTCTATTTCTTCCTGATTTAATCTGTGAGAGTTGTATATTTCCAGCAATTTATTCATTTTCTCTAGGTGTTCTAGTCTGTGAGTCTAAAGGTGTTCTTAGTAGTCTCAAATCATTTTTTGTATTTCTGTGGTGTTGGTTGTAATGTCTCTAGTTTCATTTCTAATTGAGCTTATTTGGATCTTCTCTCTTCTTGGTTAATCTAGCTAATGGACTATCAATTTTGTTTACTTTTTCAAAGAACCAGCTTTTTGTTTCATTGATTTTTCTATTGATTTTTATGTTTGCATTTTATTTAGTTCTGCTCTGATCATCGTTATTTATTTTCTTCTTATAGTTTTAGATTTAGTTTGTCCTTGTTTCTCCAGTTCCTTGAGGTAAATATTAGGTTATCAATTTCTGCTCCTTCAGACTTTTTGATGTAGGGATTTAGTATTTTAAACTTTCCTCTTGGCCCTGAATTTTTGTTGTATCCCAGAGGTTTTGATAACTTGTGTTATTATTATCATTCAATTCAAAGGAAATTTTTAATTTCCATTTTGATTTTCTTTTTAAGCCATACGTCATTCAGGAGATTATTTAATTTCCATTTATATGTATAGTTTTGAGGGTTCATTTTGGAATTGATTTCTATTTTTATTCTGCAGTGATCTGAGAAGATACATGATAAGATTTTGATTTTTTTAAACATAAGAAGACTGATTTTGTGGCCTGTCATATCGTCTGCCATGGAGTATGTTTCATGTGCTAATGAGAAGACTGTATATTCTGCAGTTCTTTGGTAAAATGTTCTGTATATATCTGTTAAGTTCATTTGTTCTAGAATGTCATTTGAGTTCATTGTTTCTCTGTTAACTTTATGTCTCAAAGATCTGTCTAGTGAATGTTGTCACTGGTGCATCGAAGTCTCCCACTGTTTTGGTTTTGTTTTCTATCTCATTTCTTAGGTCTAGCAGTAATTTTTTTTTTTATGAATCTGGAAGCTCCAGTGTTTGGTGCATATAAATTTAGGATTATAGTATCTTCTTGTTGAATTGATCCTTTTATCATTGTATAATAGCTATCTTTTTTTTTTTAAAATTTGTTTGAAGTCTATTTTGTCTGATATAAGAATAGCTACTTCTGCTCTATTTTGGTTTCCATTTGCACAAAGATTTTTTTCCATGCTCTTACTTGAGTTTATATAAATCCTCCCATGTTAGGTGAGTCTCTTCAAGACAGCAGGTATTCGGATTGTGATAGTGTACCAGTTCTGCCATTCGGGGGGGTGTGTGTGCGTGTGTGTGTGCATTTTTTTTTAAGTTTTATTTTATTTATTTATTTATTTATTTATTTATTTATTTATTTATGTATTTTGAGAGGAGTCTTGCTCTGTCACCCGGGCTGGAGTGCAGTGGCGTGATCTTGGCTCACTGCAACCTTTGTCTCCCAGTTTCAAGTGATTCTCCTACCTCAGCCTCCTGAGTAGCTGGGATTACAGGCACGCACCACCACACTCAGCTAATTTTTGTATTTTTAGTAGAAATGGGGTTTCACCATGTTAGCCAGGCTGATCTCAATCTCCTGACCTGGTGATCCACCCACCTCAGCCTCCCAAAGTGTTGGGATTACAAGGCGTGAGCCACTGTGCCCTGCCCCTTCTGTATATTTTAAGTGGAACAATTACCTCATTTACATTAAATGTTAATATTGAGATGTGAGGTATTTTTCTCTTCATCATGTTAGTTGTTACCTAGATATATTGTTTTGCATTGTGTTATTGTTTTATAGACTCTGTGACTTTTAAGCTTTCAAGAGTTTCTATTTTGGTGGATATTGGGCTTTTGTTTCAAGGTTTAGAATTTCTCTTAGCATTTCTTGTAATGCTACTTTGATAGTGACAAATTCCTTCAGCATCTGTTTGTCTGAAAATCACTTTATTTCTCCTACATTTATGAAATTTGTTTCTGCAGGATTCAGAATTCCTGTCTGACAGTTGTTCTCTTTATGGATGTTGAAGTTAGGATCTCAATTCCTTCTAGCTTGTAAGGTTTCCGCTGAGAACTCTGCTGTCTGTTAGGCTTTCCTTTGGAATTTACCTGATGTTTTTGGCTTCTACTCTTAACATTTATTTCTTCATGTTGACTTTAGATAGCCTGATAAATGTATGTCTTTTTTGAAGATCTTCTTGCAATGAATTTCCTGGAAATTCTTTGAAAGTCTTGGATTTGGTTATCCAGATCTCTAGACAGGCCAGGAAAGATTTCCTCGATTATTTCCTTAAATAAGTTTTCCATAAATATTTTATCTTTTCCCTAAGAAACAATAATTATTCTTAAGTTTGGCCATTTTACATAATCCCTTATTTCTTGGAGACTTTTTAAAAATTCTTTTGTCTTTGTTTTTGTCTGATTGGGTTAATTTTAAAAAAACTTTGTTCTCAAGCTCCGAGATTCTCTCTTTTACGTGTTGTAGTCTATTGTTCAAACTTTCCACTGCATTTATTAATTCCCTAAGTGTGTCTTTCATTTGGAGAAGTCCTGATTGTTTTTTCTTGATTATATCAATTTCTCTAGAAAATGTTTTATTCATATCTTGAGCTGCTTTCAAAAATTTCCTTATACAATTTCCATTTTTATCTTTCTCTGATATCTCTTTGAGTAGCTTAATAATCCACCACCTGAATTCCTTATCTGGTATTTCAAAGATTTTATCCTTGCTTGGATACATTGCTGGAGAGCTAGTGTGATCTTTTGAGGGTATTATTAGAGCCTTGTTTTGTCATATTACCGGAGTTAATTTTCTGGTTCCTTCTCGTTTGAATAGACTATTTCTTCTAATTATTATTGAACTTATGTTTAATTTGCCTGCATTTTTTCTTTTTTTTTTGTTTGCTTTGTGATTTCTTTTTTTTTCCTTAAATATGAGACATTAATGTTTATAGTTAATTATAGTCTAATTCAGTACTTGGTGCTTTCAGGGGTGAAGACTCTGTAAGAGTTCCTTGGTTATTGAGAGTCTTTGTATGATAGTTTTTTCATATGCTGGTTGTTGTAGAAATGTGTTCAGTGTGTAAATAAGTCCACTGTCTCTTATGGGGTTGGAATGGTAGAGGCCTCTTAAAGCTTATCTTGTTTCCCTGTGGCATGCACTTATCTATTTATTTCTTTTCCCCCAGTATTTCATTTACTGGCTTGATGTTTCATGCTTCCGGCTGGTAGGGAAAGTGTCCCCAGGTGGAAACTGGTGTGACAAATGCAGGTGGGTAAATGCAATATCCACTAGTGGGCAGAGGTCTCAACCTTGACAGAAGTGGTTAGTGGAGCTCTCAGTGAGCCACACTAAGGTATTCTCAGAGGGAAGGTTTGGAGCCACCTCAGCTCCCCTGTCAAGTCAGCAGGAAAGTTACCCATCTCTGACACACACTTGTCCAAGTGCTCTAGCTATTCAGATCACACAGGCAACTCTTTTCATCTGTAGGATTGCTGATGTTTCAATTAGAGAGAAATTGTGACTCCGTTTCTCATGCAAACCTGAACCTGGAGGGTGCTCTTCTTGTGGGGATGTAGTCACACTGACGTGTTCCAGAAAGTTTCTATAGTTGCACCCATGCAGAGTTTCCATGGGAGAGGCACCAACTGTGCCTTTGCTGGTGGACAAAGGAGGAAAGACATATTCTTCTCCACTACCTTCCATGTACATCAGGGCTGTCTGACCGCTGGGTTACAGCTGAAGACTTCCCTGCTGAGCCCAGAACTACAACTATGCATTTGCTGAAAGAAACTTCCCACCAGTTGAAAGAACTTGTGCTTAAGGTCTACTTATCAGATTCTTTTGTCCCACAGGGTGCTCACTTGATGTGGTACATTCCCTCTTCCCTTAAGAGTGGGAGTCCCTGGGAACCAGACTACTGAGAACATTGTTGCTCTTGTGGGTCTAGCTACCCAATAAAGTTGCCACACTCCAGGCTGGTGCTAAGGAATGTCTTCAAGGGATCAGGTGATGTGACCTGTCCTCAAGTTTTCTAGAAGTGGTTTTCAGCAGCAGGTCTAATGGGGTGGCAGAGGAGTGATGTAGTCTCTGTGAGATTTCTTGATTATTGATAGCATTAGTGTGTTGGCTTTCTTGAATGCTGGTTATAATAGTAATGAGCTGGTCACATGGACAGACTCAGGATGTTGTGGTTAGACAGAGTGGGGCAAGCAATGGTGACAGCTGAGATCATGGAGCCATTTTCTCCTTCCTGCATGCAGTGTTATTCTATCAGAAGATGCTGTAATGAACTCTGTTATTGCCTCTAGCCAGGAGGTGGCATTTGTGAAAGAGCACCAACTGAAATAGTAGTAAAGGGATATTTGCTTGTTTTATGCTTTCTGAAGGATACTCTGCTTTCTCAAGCAATGGGCAAGACTGTGTAGCTCCCAAGAGTTTCTATATTTTGTTTTAAGCCACCAGAGCTGATGGTGGGCTAAAGACAGGTAGAAGCTGGGTTAGGTGGGTTTGTGCCCTGAATCTCCATGTTCAGGGCAAGCAGCAGACTCTGTGAGTGTTGGGGGACAAAAGCAGTTCCCAGGCAAATGAGTCAATGTTCCAGAGGGGAGTGTTGCTGCCTCTGCTGCACAGAGGAGTTTGCACAGGGAATGGGAAAAAAAGCAGGAAGTCTTACACCGTTCAAACACAGTTGGTGAGGCGGATTCATTCCTGCGGTGTTCCCCTGGCAGCGGTGACCTGAGTTTCAGTCAGCCTGCACTAAGAGCTTGCAACTGCATTAAAAACTGTCATAAGCTTTCCCCACAGAGATAGCACCCACGGCTTTCAGGCCAGCCTCTCTCTGTTCACTGCAAAGAAGGGCACCAAGTTCCTGCACCTGCAGCTCCTGCACCTGCCCCTTCTGCACCTGCACTTCCTGCACTCACTAACTTGCACTCTCCACTTTTGCACTCCTGACTCCTGCATTTGTGCTGCAGCCCACTTTTCACTCTCTCAATCCCAGCTCTGTCCAACAGAGTTCTTCCCCACCTGAGGTTATATCAGGAAAACTTGTTGAGGGCTTCTTTTAACCTGTCACCATTACCTGAAATTTTTGAGTGTCCTCTGTAGAGTCTCCTGTGAAGAACAGAAGGGAATTGATTCCCTCAGTCTGTGCTGGAATCTGGGAGTGTATGCAAGGATCTTCCCGCTGCTGCTCTTACTTTTATATTTCATGACCCTCCCCAAGCTGGTTCCTGCAGTGAGTAAGGTTAGGGTCTTCCCCTGTAGCCTGGACTTTCAGGGTCCCAAGTGAGTATGTATTCCAAAGGGTGGTCTTTCCGCCTCTCACATTGCAGGGACCCGCCATCTTTGCCTGACTCAAAGTATAAGCTGCAGCCTCCTGCTTCCTTCAAAAGGTCTGTAGATTCCTTATGTTTTCCAGTTCTTTTCCTGGATTGCTTCTTGAGAAAACGTTCACATTGTGAATCTTTACAGACTATTTTGTTCTTCCAAGTGGGAGAGGTATACTAGAAATACTTCTAATCTGCCTTCTTGGAAAAAAAAAAAAAAAAGAGGCAAACAATCAAAATGTTCCCAACTTTCATGAGAGCCATTATTTTTCTTTTATTATTTAGTTGTAGAAATTCTTTAAATATTCTGGACACAAGTCTTCTTAAGATTTATGCATCACAAAATTTTTGGCCAGTTTTTGGATTTCCACAAATTTCTGTTGAAGTGTCTTTGAAAAGCAAAAATTTTAGACATTACTGAAGTTTTTTTTTTTTGTTTTTTCCTTTAAGGTATGCACTTCTTTGTGGTTAATCTTGAAAATATTTCCTAAAATAAAGGTCACAAAGGTTTTCTCCTAAGTTTTCTTCTATCACCTTTATAGTTTTAGCTATTACATTTAGGACTATGGAAAATTTCTATTTACTTTTGGGTATGCAGGAGCTAAATATGTGTTTTTTGTTTTCCCTTGCATATGGATATCCCTTTTTCTATCATCTAGGTTTTAAGTCCTGCATGCATTAGGTATTTGTCTTAATGCTATCCCCCCACCTTGCTCCCCACCTCCCAACAGGCCCTGGTGTGTGATGTTCCCCTAATGGTGTCCAAGTGTTTTCATTGTTCAACTAACTCTCACTTATGAGTGACAACATGCAGTGTTTGGTTTTCTATTCCTGTGACAGTATGCTGAGAATGATGATTTCCAGCTTCATTCATATCCCTGTAAAGGACATGAACTTTTCTTTTTTTATGGTTGCATAATATTCCATGGTGTATATGTGTCACCTTTTCTTTTTTTCTTTTTTTTTTTCTTTTTTGAGACGGAGTCTCGCTCTGTCGCCCAGGCTGGAGTGCAGTGGTGCAATCTCCACTCACTGCAAGCTCCGCCTCCCAGGTTTATGCCATTCTCCTGCCTCAGCCTCCCGTGTAGCTGGGACAACAGGTGCCCACCACCACGCCCAGCTAATTTTTTTGTATTTTTAGTAGAGACGGGGTTTCACCGCATTAGCCAAGATCGTCTCGATCTCCTGACCTCGTGATCCGCCTGTCTCGGCCTCACAAAGTGCTGGGATTACAGGTGTGAGCCACTGCGCCCGACCATGTCACCTTTTCTTTATCCATTCTATCATTGATGGACATTTGGGTTGGTTCCAAGTCTTTGCAACTGAATACTGCCGCAATAAACATACGTGTGTAGTGTCTTTATAGTAGAATAATTTATAATCATTTGAGTATGTTACCCAGTAATGGGATTGCTGGGTCAAATGGTATTTCTGGTTCTAGATCCTTGAGGAATCACCACAATGTCTTCCACAATGGTTGAACTAATTTACACTCCCACCAACAGTGTAAAAGTGTTCCTAGTTCCTGACATCTCTTCCAGCATCTGTTGTTTCTTGCCTTTTTAATGATTGTTATTCTAACTGGCGTGAGATGGTATCTCACTGTGGTCTAGATTTGCATTTCTCGAATGACCAGTGATGATAAGCTTTTTTTCATATGTTTGTTGACCACATAAATGACTTCTTTTGAGGAGTGTCTGTTCGTAATCTTCACCTACTTTTAATGGGGTTTTCTTTTTTCCTTTTAAATTTGTTTATGTTCCTTGTAGATTCTGGATATTAGACCTTTGTAAGAAGGATAGATTGCAAAAATATTCTCCCATTTTGTAGGTTGCCTATTCACTCTGATGATAGTTCCTTTTTCTGTGCAGAAGCTCTTTAATTTAATTAGATCCCATTTGTCAGTTTTGGCTTTTGTTGCCATTGCTTATGGTGTTTTAGTCATAAAGTCTTTGCCCATGCCTGTCCTGAATGGCATTGCCTAGGTTTTCTTCTAGGATTTTTATGGTTTTAGGTCTTACATTTAAGTCTTTAATCCATCTTGAGTTAATTTTTTTAGAAGGTGTAGGGAAGGGATCTGGTTTCAATTTTCTGCATATGGTAGCCATTTTTTCCCAGCACCAATTATTAAATAGGGAATCCTTTCACATTGCTTGTTTTTGTAAGGTTTTTTGAAGATCAGATAGCTATAGATATGTGGTGTTATTTCTGAGGCCTCTCTTCTGTCCCATTGGTATATATGTCTGTTTTGGTACCAGTACCATGCTGTTTTGGTTACTGTAGCCTTGCAGTATCGTTTGAAGTTAGGTAGTGTGATGTCTCCAGCTTTGTTCTTTTTGCTTAGGTTTGTCTTGGCTATATGGGCTCTTTTTTGGTTCCATATGAAATTTAAAGTAGATTTTTTTCTAGTTCTGTGAAAACAGTCAATGGTAGCTTGATTGATATAGCATTGAATCTGTAAACTACTTTGGGCACTCTGGCCATTTTCACAATATTGATTCTTCCTATCCATGAGCATGGAATGTTTTTCCATTCATTTGTGTCCTCTCTTACTTCCTTGAGGAGTGGTTTGTAGTTCTCCTTGAATAGGTCCTTCACATGCTTTGTAATTTGTATACCAAAGTATTTTATTTTCTTTGTAGCAATTGGGAATGGGAATTCACTCATGATTTGGCTCTCTGTTTGTCTATTATTGGTGTATAGGAATACTTGTGATTTTTGCACATTGATTTTGTATGCTGAGACTTTGCTAAAGTTTCTTATCAGCCTAAGGAGTTTTTGGGCTGAGACGATGGGGTTTTCAAATATAAAATCATGTTATCTGCAAACAGAGACAATTTGACTTCCCATCTTCCTAGTTCAATATCCTTTATTTCTTTCTCTTGCCTGATTGCCCTGGTCAGAACTTCCAATTCTATGTTGAATAGGAGTGATGAGAGAGGACATCCTTGTCTTGTGCCAGTTTTCAAAGGGAAAGCTTCCAGTTTTGACCCATTCAGTATGATATTGGCTACGGTTTGTCATATACAGCTCTTAATATTTTGAGATATGTCCTATCAATACTTAGTTCATTGAGTGTTTTTAGCATGAAGGGCTGTTGAATTGTATCCAAGGCTTTTTCTTTATCTATTGAGATAATCATGTGGTTTTTGTCATTGGTTCTGTTTGTGATGGATTACATTTATCAGTTTGCATATATTGAACCAGCCTGGCACACCAGGGTTGAAGCCTACCTGATCATGGTGAACAAGCTTTTTGATGTGCTGCCTGATTCATTTTGCCAGTATTTTATTGAAAATTTTTGCATTGATATTCATTAATGATATTGGCCTGATATTTCTTTGTTGTTGTTGTGTCTCTGTCAGGTTTTAGTATCAAGATGATGTTGGCCTCATAAAACAAGTAAGCGGGGGAGCCCATCTTTTTCTATTGCTTGGAATAATTTCAGAAGGAATGAATGAAATTATCCTCTTTGTATCCCTGGTAGAAATAGACTGTGAATTCATCTTGTGTTGGGCATTTTTTTTGGTTAATAGGCTTCAATTTCAGGCATGGAAACTGAACAACCTGCTCCTGAATGACTACTGGGTAAATAACAAAATTAAGACAGAAATAAATAAATTCTTTGAAACCAATGAGAAGAAAGACACAATGTACCAGAATTTCTGGGACACAGCTAAAGCAGTGTTAAGAGGGAAATTTATAGCACTAAAGGCCCATATCAGAAAGTGGGAAAGATCTAAAATTGACACCCTAACATCACAATTAAAAGAACTAGAGAAGCAAGAGCAAACAAATTCAAAAGCTAGCAGAAGACAAGAAATAACTAAGATCCAAGCAGAACTGAAGAAGATAGAGACATGAAAAACCCGTCAAAAAATCACAGGAGCTGTTTTTTGAAAAGACTAACAAAATTGACTGCTAGCCAGACTAATAAAGAAGAAAATAGAAGAATCAAATAGACACAGTAAGAAATGGTAAAGGGGATATTACCACTGATCCACGGGAAAAAAAAATCAGAGAATACTATAAACTCCTCTATGCAAATAAACTATAAAATTCAGAATAAATGCATAAATTCCTGGACACATACACCCTCCCAGGATTAAACCAGGAAGAAGCTGAATCCCTGAATACAACATACATTTAAAAACTGTATTGTTCTTATTGAATTTGCTTGTCAACTTTGTCACAAATTAGTGTATCATATGTATTAGTCTTGTTATTATGTTCCATTAATCTATATGTTTATCTTTACACAAATTTAACTCTGTCTTTCTAACTACAGCATTATGGTAAATGTAAGTTATTTATTATCTTTTTTTTCATAATTATTTTGCTTATTCTATTTCCCTGGATTTTTAATATACATTTCAGAATCAAATTTCTTTTTAGAAATCCTTCTGTTAGAATAGTAATTGACATTGTCTTGAATCTATAGACCAATGTACATTTTATCATAACAATGTATTGTGTTTGAGTCCATGATATGCTTATATCTTCATTATAATCATCATTAATTTTTTGCAGTAATATTTTCCGTCGACAGGTTGCAAATTTCAGTTCAGTGTATAGTTTTTGAATATAATTTCTTAAATTTATCTTTAAATGTTTCATATCCTAATGATATATTGCATGATTTTTTTCCAAAATTAATGCCCAATTGGGTGTTGCTAGTGTAAATAAATATGTTTATATGTTAAATATAGCCCTGAAAACTCTTACTACTTCTAGTAAATTTTGAAATGTCTTAAAATTTTTAACTTTTTAAAAAAATTAATTAATTATTTTGTGACAGAGTCTTACTTTGTTTCCCAGGCTGGAGTGCAGTGGCTCTATCTCGCTCACTGCAACCTCCACCTCCTGGGTTCAAACAATTCTTCTGCCTCAGCCTCCCACGTAGCTGAGATTACAGGCATGTGCCACCATGCCTGGGTAATTTTTGTATATTTAGTAGAGATGGGGTTTCACTATTTTGGCCAGGCTGGTCTCAAACTCCTGACCTCAGGTAATCCACCCTCCTCATCCTCCCAAAGTGCTGGGATTACAGGAGTGAGCTACAACACTTGGCCGATTTTCAACATTATCATGAATTTTCTCTGCCTTATTTGGGGTAGGGCATCCAATATTATGTTGAATGGGAATGATGAGAAAAGTCTCACTTGTCTTATTCCAGATCTTAGGGAAAAATTAGTTTAAACTTTATCAGTGAATAGAAAGTGAATCCTGATTAAGTGTAGATACTTTCTACCAGGTTGAGAAAATTGTTTATATTCCTAGTTTTCTGAGAGCCATTAAACCAAGTGAGTATGAAATTTTTCCAGAGTTTTTTTTTCTGGAATCTATTGAGATGGTCACATGATTTTTCATTTAAAAATAGTTTAATGTAACTGATTACATTGATTCACTTTCTAATGTGGTATAAACATTTTATTCCTAGGATAAACCATACCTTATTATTATATTGCCTCTTGATAAAATTGTATTAAAGATTTTATATCTGTATTCTATAGGGATATGTATCTCCTGCTTTTGTCTCTTGGAATGTATTGGTCTGGTTTTACTGAAAGAGTAATGCTGATTTCTTTTTCCATGTTCTGTTAACATTCTGAACTATTCAGAATTTGCATTATTTCTTCTTTAACATTTTTCACAATTCACCACTCAAGCCATCTGTGGCTAGTTTTCATTTGAGACATTTTTGGATACAAATTTAATTTCTTATCTTAGATATAGGGCTATTCAGGTTATATATCTCCTCTTGATTGAGCTTTTGTAGTTTGTGACTATCAAGGAATTTGTCCATTTTGTTTAAGATGTTAGATTTATTGTTAAAAGTTGTTTATACTATTTTCATTTAAGCCTTTAGTGCATGGAGAACTACAATTATGTCCCGTTTTCATTCCTAATAATTATAACCTATGCTTTTGTTCTGTTTTGTCTAATTTATCTAGCTAGAATTTTATCAGTTTTATTGATGTTTTAAAAGCTTTTTGCTTCCTTGCCCATTTTGTATTTTCTACCTCATTGAGGTGTGTGTGTGTGTGTGTGTGTGTGTGTGTGTGAGGTGTTTCACTCTGGTTGCCCAGGCTGGAGTGCAGTGGCATGATCTCAGCCTACCGCAACCTCCGCCGCTCACGTTCAAGCGATTCTCCTGGCTCGGCCTCTCGAGTAGCTGGGATTACAGGCATGCGCCACCACGTCTGACTAATTTTTTGTATTTTTAGTAAAGACGGGTTGTCTTCATGTCTGTCAGGCTGATCTCAAACTCCTGACTTCAGGTGATCCACCCGCCTCGGTCTCCCAAAGTCCTGGGATTACAGGCGTGAGCCACCGCGCTGGGCTGAGATCTCTTCTTACATCTATTATTTATTTATATCTGCTTACTTTTGATTTAAGTCATTGTTCTTGTTCTAGGATCTTATTTCCAGTCATGCATTTACAAAGTAGTAAAACCAGAATCCACAACCTGTGGGCATTTTAGATAAGGCTCCGCTGTAAGTTATGGCACCTTAGGAAGAAAATGGTTTGCTCTTTTCTGTATCTTCTAGATGGGTAAAACATTAAATACATCTGCTAACATTTTTTTTTTTTTTTTTTTTTTTTGTCTTATGAGAGTCATCTTTTTAAGTGTCTCCATTCTCTGCTCCTAGCCAACCCAGGTACGTGAGCACCCTTGTTCTCTAAAAATGAAAGAGAATTTTAGGCCTCGTGTGGAAAACCATTAATTTTCTAGCATCATATTCCTGTGGAAGTACTGCTTTAAAGGAAGTCCATACCCTCTGCATCTTTCCAAGCATTTACTAACAAATTACCTATCCACTTAGTGTCTTCAGTTGGTTTAAAATTTTCTAATAATGGGTGAAAAACATGTTTTTTAATAATTTTACAGAAAAAAAGCTTCAACTTCCTTAAAATATGAAGATTTTTTAAAAAAATATATTAAGTACAATAGAAGAATGGAAAAAGAATAAGCTGTTTACAGTAAACAAAATTAACATCTTCTAAACACAGTAAAATTTCATCAGTCTTTTGTTTTCATAAATATAAAAGCATGAAATTTAAAAATGGCAAAATAAGATAAATTTGTTTTTAACATATTGTGCAGATTTTTAAGTATTTATACCTATAACTTCTAACTAAAATGTACATGTAGTCCTTAAAATTTCAAAATTACATCTAATTGTAGCATATGCAGATATAAACATTTAAAAATATAAATAAAATAATTTCATTATACTTACAGCCTGTGTGAGCTTTAGAACATGTGTAGATAAAAATCATTCTTTTCTCCAAGAGAATATATTAACTGAGTAGTAATGAAAGGTTGATGTGTCAAAATAACATGTAAAATAACGGTGTATGAAATTTATATATTTAGCTCTATACATCACGCTTACATTATATTCATCGTTATTGTAAGATTGCAGAAGTTATTTTCCTTTGCAAGCATTCTGTTTAAATATATAGCTTCTTTAATATCTTCCTACTGCTTAGCTGCCACCCAAATGGATATGATAAGAATAATTTAAAACTTGTGTTTAATTGACATTCTGTAAACAAACTAACAAATGTAGTGTTAAGTTGATATTTTAGTATTACACCCACTTATGCTGGTACTAGCTAGACATATACTACTTTCAACTCTGCCTTACTTCTCATTTCAATTGTAACGGCCCTGCTCCCCTCTCAACAAGAAGAAAATAAGTTCTGCAGATGGTCTTACAGCTGTATTTCATTTAAACTGAGGTCTCTTCCCACATGTACATATGTAGGACTATATAGAATTCTAATGTAAATATGTACTAAACTTTATTTATTTTGCCTGCTATTTTTGGTATACAGAATATTTCCATAGGCTTTCTATTATAAACCATATACTACAGAGAAAATTTGTGTGTATTTATCAATTCATATATATGCTATAACACAGTTATTAAAAGATGGATCAAATTATGTGTATTATACTTGTTGATATATTGATTAAACTGCTATACATAAAGGTGGTATATATTTTCATTGCTATCAAAAATATGAGAGTACTTCTTCTCCGTTATTGTCATGAACCCTGCCTCACCAAATTATCTGATTTTTGACAAACTACTATGGGAAAACATGGTATCGAATTTTAGTTATTTCATAGTTTGTTTGTTATTAGGACCATTGAAATTTTTACTGTGTTTAGAAGATGCTAATTTTGTTTACTGTAAACAACTTTTTCTTTTTCATTTTTCTATTATACTTAATATATTTTTCAAAAAAAATCTTCATATTTTAAGGAAGTTGAAGGTTTTTCTGTAAAATTATTTGAAATTTGTTTCTTCCCAAGTTATCATTTACATTTTATATCTGCTAAGGGTGACTCTTTATCATATAATACATTTTGATTTTTTTAGACATTTTCTTCTTTTGTCTCATTGCATTGCATAGCAGCTATGAGTCAATTGTAAATTATGGTGATGCCAGTTGACTTCCTGAAGATACTGGAAAAACTTCTCACTTATTTTTTCCTGTTCTTATTTACAGTAAAACTGTCTTTGGGTTTTGGACGTATTTATGATTTTCATCTTAAGAAAGTATTCTTTCATGTCAGTATGTAACTATTATTAATCAAAAAAACAAAGTATTTTTTGTATCTTCAGATATTATTACATTATGTTTTTCTATTCAGATTATTTATTTAGTAGATTACTTCAAAAAAATTTATTAACATTGCTTTCATGGCACCTACCATGTCTTGTTTTATGATTTTAGAATAAATACATGATATTTATTCACTAAAATATAGTCTTTGCTTGAAGGCAGACTTTGACCTCTGATTCATCTTTATATCTCCCTACAAGTAAATCTGCATTTTCTGCATATTAATTAACAGTTATTTATTAAATGAATGTGTAGGTATATAAATGATAAAGTACTGTATGGATTGAATAATTGTTATAAAAAGCCAAAAAAATTTCAGTTTCAGAAATAAATATGGCTTTAAAATATAGTGAATACAAGAGTTGAATTGTTATGAATAGAAATATGTAGTTCTTTGAATGGTATTTTGCACATAACAATGAATATAAAAATTAGAAGATATAGTCCAAATATTATTTTGTTTTTATAATTATTTTAGTTGTTATAGATACATAATGATTTTACATATTTGTAAGGTATATGTGACATTTTGATAGAAGCATACAATGTGTAATTATCAAATCTGGGTAATTGAAATATCCATCACATCAAACATTTCTTTCTTTGTGTTGGAGGTATTTCAAATATTCTTTTCTAGCCATTAAAATATATAATAAATTATCTTTGCCTGTAGTTTGTCCTATTTTGCTAAGGATCATTAAACCTTATTCCTTCCATCTAAATATTTTTGTACCCATTAACCAGTACCTCTTCATCCATCTCTCCCCACTTCCCTCTCCAGCCTCTGGTAACAACCATTCTGTTCACTAACTCCATGAGATCATTTTTTAGCTGCCATATATTAGCGAAAACATGAAATATTTATCTTTCTGTGCCTGCCTTATTTCACGTAACATAATGTCCTCCAATTCCATACATGTTGCTACAAATGACACCATTTCATTTTTTATAGCTGAATAATATTCCATTGTGTATATGTACCACATTTTCTTTATCCATTCATCTGTCAATGGACACTTGGGTCCATTCTATATCTTAGATATTGCAAATAGTGCTACTATGGATATAGGAATAGAGATATATTTTTGCTATGCTAGTTTTCTTTATTTGGATACATACTGAAGATCAGGATTGCTGGATCATACGTTAGTTAAAATGGCTATTATCAATAAAAGAGAAAATAACCAAAGCAAGTGAGGATATAGAGAATGGAAATGCCAGTACATTGTTGGTAGGTGAACACATTAATACAGTCACTATGGAGTTTCCTCAAAATATCAAAAAATCATTTACTTCATATACATATAATTTTGTTCAGGTATTTAGTTTCATTCAAATAATTTTTACATTAAAAACATTCATCTTCTTTTTACTATCATTAAGTTTTACAATTATCTGTAAAAACGTAATTTTATTTACTGAATCAGAATAATCGGGAAAGAATGATTTAAAATGGT
Organism: Macaca fascicularis; assembly: GCF_037993035.2. NCBI lineage: Eukaryota > Metazoa > Chordata > Mammalia > Primates > Cercopithecidae > Macaca > Macaca fascicularis. Next base: position 77,637,185 of record NC_088376.1, read on the forward strand.
GAGTTATTTTCTAATTACTTAATAAAAGTATTTAAAATATGTCAGCTTTATTGGGATCAACGTGGGATACAGAAATTTAAATAGTGTATACAACAGCATGAGCTGCCATAGGGAAATGAAACAAAATAATTCTTTATGATTTTATGTCAGGGAAACATTGACAAATTGCCAAAACTGGTGAGGACTAGGGGAACAAAAACGACAATATCAAGAAAACACTTTTTCTGGTATAAAACAATTCATTATAATCTAAGAATGATACACATTTTTATAAAAATATGTTTCATGGTTGAATAGGAAAACACATTGTAATATTATAAAGTTTTAGCATCATTACACTATTTTAAAATTTTAATTAGCATAGATGCAAAGATTGTTTCGCAAAATAGTCAATAATAGAAAATTGATGTATTTTCTATTTAAAGGATAGATAAAAGACAGCATAATATCCCTGATTATAATACAAGTAGCTGAGCATGTTTAATATTAATATATATAAATAATGTGCACACTCAGAAACGAGATGAGATGAAAGAAAATCAATGTCAAATATCTGAAACTTATAGATTTTAAAATCTAAATTTTTACATCATAGAAAATTATTTAGATGTCGTTTTATTTAAAATTGAATATAAAGTAAAAGTTCTATGCAATATACAAAATAAATAAAATATTCTAGTTTTTTCCAAGGGCAATAATTCCCTTTTCACTTTTTCTGAAACAAGACTTGACTTTTTGTTGTGGAAATCCATTTAAAAAATACTATGAGGCTAAATGACAGAACCCCAGTTTACTGTATAAATTCTTTTGTCTAGATATATGAATGAATTATTTTTCAAAGACAGTTTGACACTGTGAAACTGAAGTTGCACTTAAAATGTTTATATCCTTTTAATATATTTCAGAATTTAGAAAACAATGAATGCAAAAAAAGTTATTGACATATTAAAAAGAAAATTGAACATTTAAATGAAAACTAAGCGCTATGTTTCATTAGGGTTATTTACAATATGCAAATTTTGTGTCACATAACCAAACAGCCTTTGAATACTTACAAACATTATATTCTAGTATTATAGGTTATTCTTTTACCAAGCAAATGTGACATATTTAAGGAAGAGCTCAGATATAGATAAATATGTGCAAATATATAAACATATGTATACATTTAAAGACAATTTTTTTACAGACATGTACATGCATATACATCTGAAAGTGTGTATACATGTTTGTACATATAGCAGTACAATATCAAAGCTTCCCAGAAGCTAAGTGTAAACATCTTATAAAAGTAGCCGGAACACAATCAAGTGCTGTTAAATAAAGTACCTGAAGATATAACAACTTCCAGCACATCTAGATCTGTAGTTCTGGTCTATTTGATCAAGAGCTTTCATCTGTTCTTCATCTGAAGAAATGTCATCAAAATCTTACTCTATTTCACCATGAGAGAAAGGATAAAGTATGAGTGAGATCTGAGAAAATAAAAGATCAGTGTTTGACAGTATTTTCAAATCGAATCAAAGCCAATGATATTTGGCATATTGTCTCCACTTTATTTGTTATCAGCTCCAAGAGCAAAGAAGTGAAAATTAAAAAACATAAAAGTTGAGACTGTGCTATATTTATTTTAAATAAAGAAATTATGTATCATCGAATGATTCATAGCTTTTAGTTGATAAAAGTTTAAGGACTTTAGTGCAAGTTTTTCTGAAGATTCTAGTATTTATGTCTGCACAAAGGTAACTTTGAATTAGGCTATAAACTAACATTGATTTAGCTTTTATTTTGCAGTACAAATGTTGGCTAAAGAGGACTAATCCTTTATCAACTATATGCATACCTCAGAAATATTGCGGGTTTGGTTCCAGACTATGGCACCACAGTGTTACATATTTTTTTGTTTGTTTGTTTCTCAGTGAATATAAAAGTTATGTTTAAAGTACACTATAGCCTGTTAAGTGTAAAATAACATAATGTCTAAAAACTACATCTTAATTTAATAATACTTTATCGCTACAAACATGCTAATAATTATCTAAGCCTCCCATTAGCTATAATCTTTTTGCTGGTCTCAATGTTGATACTTGTTAGATGATCAGTGTGGTGGTTGCTGAAGTTTGGGGTAGCTGTGGTAAGTAAAATAGCAATGAAGTCTGATGCATCCATTGACTCTTCCTTTCATGAAAGTTTTCTCTGTAGCATGCAGTGCTGTTTGATAGCATTTCACTCACAGTAGAACTTCTTTTAAAGTTGGAGTTAATCCTCTCAAACTCTGCCACTGCTTAGTTAATTAAGTTGATGTAATATTGTAAATACTTTGTTGTCAGTTCAACAATGTTCACACCATCTTCTCCAAGAGATGACTATGAAACCATTTCTTTGCTCATCCATAAGGACCTCAAGAAACCACTTTCTTTGCCCACCCATAAGGAACAATCCATCAATTTTTAAAGTTTGATCATGAGATTGGTACAACTTGGTCACATCTTCGGGATCCACTTCTAACTATTTTTCTCCTGTTCTTTACATGCCATTTACATCTATTTTCTAAAATCTTGAATCCTCAAAGTCATCCATGAGGATTAGAATCAACTTCTTCAAACTCCTATACATGTTGATATTTTGACCTTCTTCCATGAATCATGAACGTTCTTAAAGGCATCTTGAATGGTGAATATTTTCCAAGAGTTATTTTTTAATTTACTTTGTCCAGTTCCACCAGAGGAATCACTATCTATAGCAGCTATAGCCTTATAAAATGTATTTCTTAAATAATGAGATTTTAAAGTAAAGATTGCTCCTTTATCTATTGTCTTCAGATTGGATGTTGTGTCAACAGGAAGGAAAACAACATTAATATCCTTGTACCTCTCCATGACAGCTCTTGGATGATGCGGTACATTGTCACTGATGAGTAATATTTTGAAAGTAGGTATTTCTAAGTTCTAAGTTTCAACCATGAGCTTAAAATATTCAGCAAACCATGCTGTAAACAGATGTGCAATCATCAGGTCTTTATCATTCTATTTCTAGGGCACAGGCAGAATAGATTTAGCAGAATCCTTAAGGGCTCTAGGCAGAATATGAATAAGCTATGGGTCCAACTTAAATTTACCAGGAGCATTAGTCTCTAATGAGAGAGTATACCTAGCATTTGAAACTTTGATGTCAGACACTGGCTTCTCCTCTGTACCTATGTAGGTCCTAGATGACATTTTCCAATATGAGAATGTTCTTTTTTTTCTACTTACCAAGTCTGTTGTTTAGTGTAGCCAACTCATGACTTTTCTTAGCTAGAAAAGTCTTTTGGGTAACTTGCTGCAGCCTCTAATCAGCATTTGCTACTTTGCCTTGTTATTTTGTGTTGTGGAGAGAGCTTCCTTCCTTAAATCTCATGAACCAATCTCTGTTAACTTCAAACTTTTTTTTTTTTTCCTGTAGCTTCCTCATTTATTTCAAACTACGTAGAATTAAAGAGAGTTGGGGTCTTGTTCTGAGCGAGGTTTGTTTTAAGGGAATGTTGTGGTCTGAGTGAAGTTTGGCTTAAGGAAATGTTGCTCTGAGTGAGGTTTGACTTAAGAGAATGCTGTTGTCTTCTACCCAGACCACTCAAACTTTCTCCATAATGGAAATAAAGCTCTTTTGTTATTCTTGTATTCACCGGAGTAGCATTTTAAATTTTTGTCAAGAGTTTTTCTTTGACCTTCACAGGTTAGCTAACTGGTACAAGAGATCTAGCTTTCAGCCTGTCTCAGCTCTCAACATGCCTTTCTCATTAAGCTTAACAATTTTTAGCTTTTTCTATAAAGCGAGAAATGTGTGACTTTCACTGGAATACCTAAAGGCCATTGTAGGGTTATCAATTGACCTAATTTCAGTATTGTTCTGTCTTAAGGAATAGGGAGTTCCCTAGGAGAGGGAGAGAGATGGAGGAACAATTGGTTTTCAGATCAGTCAGAACACACATATTTATCCATTAAGTTCACCATCATATATGGGCACAGTTTGTAGTACCCCAACACAATTACAAAAGTAACTCCAAAAATCACTGGTTGCAGACACTGTTACCAAGTATAATCATAACGAAGATGTTTAAAATATTGCAAGAATTACCGATATGTGACACAGAGACACAAAGTGATCACATACTGTTGGAAAAAATGACACCGATAGTTTTACTTGACACGGGATTGCCACAAACCTTCAATTTGAAAAAGATCTCCAAAGTGTAATTTTGTAAATGTTTGTAAAAATATTTGCAAATAGTTAAATGTAGCATATTAAAAGGATATTTGTCTGAAACTGGAAAGTTAGGGTGATGAGACAGAAACTTTGAAGTCAGATTGCCTGACTCCCAAGCTTTGGCCATTTTATTTGCACAATTCTAGGTCTTTATATTGTAAACTCATTATATTGTTCATGCAAGCCTACAGGAGAAAACTACAATAAATTCTGAATTACCAGTGTTAAATTGGTAATGATTATTTAAACGTTTTTTATTAGTTTTTGTTTTGGCTAGTATTTCAATTAAATGTGATAGTAATGGCAAATTAGTTTTCATTTTTACTTATTTTTAATATGTGAAAAATTAACTTGTAGTCAGTGTAGTCATTAACATATTAAAATAATATTTTAAAAATAATCACTAATTCCTTTTTTTTCCCTCATTTTGCATCACCACACTCTCAATCTAAAGCTAAGCAAATAAAAGTCCTGGTGTGTTCCAAACTGTTTTTCAATTTTTAGAATCAAGTTGTGAAGAAAGTATGGTTGATTTACTTTATAGAAAAGTAATTGAAGACATAACTGCTTAACTTGGGTAGAATTTTGCAGTATTATCTTAAATTCATATAGTTTAACTGTCCACAAAGCTATTTTAGAAATTAAAGGTAGAATTATGTGATTGATTTAACTATGATAAATTTATATCCTTGTGGCAAAAACTTGATATCACACACACACTCATAAATATTGTATTATATTTATACATTAAAGATACATTAAATCTATATTTAATTTTATTATAATATAATTTAGTAATGAGAATGCCGTGTAATATTTGATTTCTCATTAAATCTACACAATATTTTATAAAATATAAAGACGTGGGGTGACTTGCCTGAGACCAGGAAGCTAATAAGGGGCATAATTGGAATAAAGCCTTCACCTTCATTCTCCATTGCAATTTTATTCTCTCTCTCTTTCTCTTTCTGAAAGCATTGATTATCTAAGTTCTCTGTGAGTATTCTTGAAAAAATATATGATTACTGCTTCTTATGTCAAGTATTTATTTATTTTTCTAAATTTTTACTGCTATGTTTTTTGAGATGCATGTGATAATCTTCTGATTAGAATAGTAGCAGTGTTAAATCTGAATAGCACATTCAAAAATTACTTGAAAAATGTATATCATTAGCATTCTGTTATACAAAATATAAAATTTTATATTAATCAAGACAACATTATAATACTCATACCCAGGCTATTATTAATGCAATTTTTATTGTAAATAACCAAAGACACTTTATTAGCAATCTACAATTTAACGTTGTGTCTACTATTTTTAGAATCTATGACATACACATGCTATTTGAGTTCCCAGAGCATCACATTGTAAAAATGAAAGTATGGAGAAAACTATGCATTATTTGTTTGAAAGAAATAATTATTGACCTGCTACATTGTGATAAGATCCTTAAAAAGCAGCAATGAACACATAATGATTATGTAATAGACTTCTAAGAAAGATGGAAGTCATCTAGTGTGAAGGGCCTTGGTTGTGCTCTGTGGGTTATTTACTCAGAACAAGGGAGAGAATGCTGAGTTGTTACTAACAGTGGTACTGTTGCTCTATTCTTTCTCTAAATATTATTTATAACAAATATTTAAAGAATATGGTTTTGAAGAAGCTACACATGCAACCCAGAATGACGCAATCTTGCTCCAAAATCTAGAGATCTTCACTGAGTCATTCCTATCTAAGCTTTCCAGTAACCTGCCAAGGTACCTTTGCATATCACAGATATATCTTGGACCACAGCCTGCACCTGCTGTAGAGCCCTCTCTAAACCAGTAACCTTCTGAGTCACCTGGAAAATAGATACCAGTATGCCCAATGTTTTACATATTCTCTCCAAAATTCAAAAGTAGCTGATCAAATATTGTGCCTCTTTTCCTTTGAAGGAGGTTGAGATGAATTATATTGCCCTATTTTTCCCCCAATGAGATGTCTCAAAACATGTGAAATACCACTGTACTCCTAATATTTCCCTGATGATAAAAAGCCTTTTTAGAGTTTATCTTCTAGTCTCTGATATACATGTATTTTACCAGACTAACTGACATAGTTATCACTTGCCGAACATGTCTTATTAACAAGATGTCATTAAGATAGTGCACCAGTAGATGTTCTGTCAATTATCAGTAAAAATTGAAGTAAAATTTATTTGGACTATATAGTTACAGAGAGCAGAATAGTTAACTCTGGCCTGGGACAAGACTAAAAACAATTAGTACAGTCTGATATACTTTCCTGATGGGACTGAAACAAAGACATTCACCAGATCAATAGCTGAGTATCAAGTGTGAGAGGCTGTGATGACATGTTCTAGAAAAGACACCACATCATGTGAGGCAGTGCAAATTGTGGCTACGACTTCTTTTGAAGTTCAGTTTGGTTCTTCTGCCTGATTTATCTTGTTTTTGAAGTTGTAATTCTGATTTTTTTTAAAGGGTATGATGGGCACCACCAGTGCTACTTTTTTTAAGTCTGTATGAGTGGATCTAATATTTGTCATTATACCTGTGATATAATAGTGCTTCAGTTTTACTGATTAGGTCAAGGAAGGGAAATTTCAGTGACTTCCGTTTGGCCATTCCCCTAATAATCAATCAGTAGATTTGTATCAGTGTTCTTCTAACTGCCAAATATATCTACCTCAGTTATGTACTCAGGGATATAAGAAATAGTCACAGGTGTGATATGTAAACTTATACTTGTAAAACAGCCTTGTACCAGGACCAAGTACTTCTCATGGTGTTTCTACATGGTCCCATTGTATGAGGGGAACTGTGATGGCATTTTGGGTCTCTTTATATGAATGTCTCTGTAGACCCCATATACAACAGCCCTTGAAAGGTGTATTTCCCCATTATATCAGTACTCTGATAAATTGCCATAAATCTCTTTAAAAAACAGCTACTGGTTATATTTGCTGTAACATTACAAAATGCTTCCTCAAAGGGACACAACATCTTTGCAATTATTTATGAATTTCACTTTCATTTTTTTACTTCTTCTAAATTATTTTAATGCATAAAGTATATCACCCATTATTTAGTATATGGCTGCTCAGAATATGAAGTAAGTGGCCAACAGGCTTATTATCTGGAAGACTTATTAGATCACTCAAATGTACTGAACTAAAAGTCTGTATTTTATCAAGATCCTCAGGTATTACCTACATACATTAAACTCTGTGATACTAAGATGGTACATATACATTGGCCAACTTGTAAGAGTAATTAACATTTTCTTTTTATTTTATATATTTTTATTTTATTTTATTTTATTTTTGAGACAAGTTATCACTCTGTCACCCAGGCTGGGGTGCAGTGGAAAGATCAGAGTTCACTGCAGCCTTGGCCTCCATGGTTCAAGTTATTCTCCAGCCTCAGCTCCCCAGGGAGCTGGGACTACATGCCTGCATCATCACCATGTCCAACTAATTTTGTGTCATCCAGGATGGTCTCGAACTCCTTGCTCAAGTGATTCACCTACCTCAGCCTCCCAAATGCTGGGATTAAAGGTGTGAGCCACAGCACCTGGTCTGTAACAAATATTTTATGTTTTATCAGTTTTATTTATAAACCAAGTTATAAAATTGGTTGTAGACAAGAATGTTAAAAACTCTTGTGTATTAAAAAAAATCAAAAGATCACAGTTACTACATTAGCACCTGAGTTACATGCTAATAATGTACAGAAATTGTCATACTAGAGTTTAGTTCATAAATTATGGATTCATGCACTTATCTCCTTTATATGAGTGTCTTTTAAACACCTCATAGAAACCAGCATTTCTGATGTACACGTTCCTATGGGTTTTATGCTACAGCAATTTTGCTCACAAGGTGCTCTGTTAATGTAATAATGTAATATGATATTACATATCACATAACTGTAATTAGAGAAATGCAATTATTGTTCTTTCTCCGAAAGTACTTGAAATAAAAGATTCTTTGCTCAGAAAGTAATAGATGAAGTACATTTTCAATCACAAATCCAGCTTATCTCTTGTGTAAGATAGTGTAATATTTTTCTATTTGATGATATTGTAAATTACATGGGGATTCATTTAACCCTAGAATTCAATTAAACCAGAAAGTTTTTTTTTTTTTTAATTATAAGGTAATTTTCATTTAACAACATTCAAGCACATTTTTCAAATAAACCATTCAACATTTTTGAGACTTTAGTTATTGTGAACAGAAAGTTTCTTCATGGATGATTACCCTGAAAATGATTTAACTGGAAAATAAGTGTGTATTATGTACTAATATAAAATTATAGAATAAAGTAGTGGTACTCTCCATGTTAAACACTCTTAAGCTATATCACATATATTCCAGCAGATGTAAATGCAAACATATCCATATCCATATCTAGACATGCATATATAAGGAAACATGATAGGTAGACAGATATGGATAGCTATATACAGACATAGATATGAAGATATAAATGACAGTTATGAATAATGCCTACATATCACAATGTTTATTTGGTAATCATCATCGTAGCCATGAGTGTTCATTTTACTCTTCGAGACACTGAGGCTTAGGGCAGGTGAACTACCTCCTAAGACCATACTTAACTAGCAGCAGAGTAAAGTCTGAAATCAGGTATGGTAATTCTTTGCTGAAATAGCTTCTGAGGTTTTCATTTTACTTAGTGACTTCCTATTATGACTTTTCATAATGCCAGATTAAAACATTATTAAAAGCGGATTAACATATAAAAAATTTTTACATTTATTTTTCTTTTCTTTTTGTATAGATGGGGTCTTGCTATGTTGTTCATGCCAGTCTCAAACTCCTGGCCTCAAGTGATTCTTCCACCTCAGCCTCTCAAAGTGCTGTGATTACAGGCATGAGATACCACACATGGCTACTATTTTAAAAGTTTGAAAAAAATGAGTAGTTATTACCAATAAAATATGTGCTCATTTTAAATCAAATAATCCAATATTGTTTGTACTGTTCTTTGCTTTTAACAGCCCAGGGGATTCATTCTGCTATTTATTCGTCAAAGTAATTAAGGGTATCAATTGCACATGAAATGTTACACTGCATTAAGATGAAGATATAATCAATAACTGGCCAGTTTGTTCAGTATTTTGAAGACTGCAAAATGGAAGGTCATGCCTGATGAGAATACAATAGCAAAAGTGTCACCAAATGATTACTGTGACAGTAATTAGAGTATCATTTTTACTCAGATGCAGTGTTTAACTTGGTTAATACCTTATGTGAAATTTAATATTGAGCTTTTCTTGCCTGCAATATCTTATTGGCAATCTAACCCCTTAGTGAAATTTCAGCTCAGTGTGTAGCTTTAAATGTCCATGTAGTACAGTTCATCTTTTTGAGTTTAATAAATAAGTGAATGTACATTTTTTCAAAGTGTCATATGGGAAAACATAGCTAAATATGTACATAATCAAATTTCTAATAATTTTTCAACAAATAATTGTGTTCCTGAGCAGAGTGCCAAATTCAGTACAGTGGTGTCAGGGAGAAAGTACAAAGACCTATAAGTTAAGAAAAGCAATAATAGTAATAAAATAAATAATATAATTTAATTGTTCTAACAAGTCTTTCCTCTGGGCATTGTAACCCCAATTTTACAAATGTGTAAAGTGAGGCAAAGAAAAGTTAAATTACCTGCTTAGAGTCATATAACTATAGGAGCGTTCATGATTTGATTTTAGGTTTATTTACAAGAAAACTACGTGCATTTATGTCAAATTTGAAAACAACTGGTCCTTCTGTCAAAGGGCTCATTATTAAGGTACAGATACCTAGAAGCACAAAATTAGCAAAATGACTAAGCAGACAATCTTGAAAACACACAGGTTCAAACAAAATGACAAGAGGGCTCCATAGAGTTAGCATTTAAATCTGACTTTAGCAAATATAGATTGATTCTCAGATAGGAAAATATTTGACCCAGAACTTAGATGTTAAATTTTGATGCACAAAAAAGTGTTAGGCACTTCAGCAATATTGATGACTGGGAGTAAAGTCAATGAGGTGTAGTAGATCCTAGCATACCCAGGTAAAAGCAAGCAGTTTAGGACCAATGAAACGTAAAAAAACAGAGAATAACAGAAAAGGAGAGAACAGTAGCTGAAAATGAGATTTTATAAAGTTATATCTTAAAATCTTAATGAAGATACTTACTTGCCATGCCAAGGAATTTTAATTTTTTTAAGTAACAAAAAAATAGAAAACAGAGAGAGAGCAATATAGTAATGTTCTAGGGTGAAATGGCAGGAAGAGAGATGAAGTTAAGGGTATCATTTGGGAGGATATCGTAAGAACTTAACTGCGGTCAGATACATTCCCCTCCTTGTCCATATAACTAGTGAGTTTAGTGTGCATCCAGAGTCATTCTCTAAACTGGTTGGTAATATTAATTATGATGATTACATGCATTTAGATACCACTTTTTGGTCCAAATTTGTTCGTATGTTACCATATTCAGTCCTAGGAAGAGGAGAAATGAACAAAATGGTGCAGGTGTTCCATCAGTAATTTGGAGATACAGAATTTTTAGTAGAAAAATTAATGTCACTGCTTAGAGTCATACAAGTAAATAACCAAAGAAAGCAAAGTGAAATAAGTCAGGTACAGAAAAGCAAACTGCACATGTTCTCATTTATGGAAGTTAAAAATTAAAATAATTGAACTCTCAACCCTTTTCATTATAACTTTCAGCAAGTTCTAAGTAATAAATGCAAAATATAACATATTTTAATATTCATTTATACATTTCAATATTCAAATTGGATATCTATTTTTGAAACATCAAATAGATTAACACTTTATATGTGTTTGCTTTTTCAAATATAGAACACCATATTAAAAATTAATTCAACAAGTATTTATTGAGCACCTGTTAGCATTAACTAGTCACTGATGAGGAAAGAATAGCAATGAACACTAAAGCCTAGTAATGAAGGTAGAAATTAAGCTAATAATAAGTAAAAATAGTCATTTCTCTTCTTTTCATTACATATTTTTTAATTACAGAAATTTTTATTCATAGTTTATATGCTTAAGTTTATAATACAACGGAATATATTTAAACAAATGTAATGGTCTTAAACTTATAAGCTACTGAAAATCTTGTCATAACTATGTGTCCAGTTCTTATAATTTTTTGATGCAGTCTGGTAGCAAGTCTTTTGAAATATACTTCAAAAGCTTTGAAATCAAAGTTTTACTGGGAAGTAGATATGGCATATAAAAGAACAAGAGGATGAAGGATTTGTAGCTCAGCTTCCCCACATAACCTCACAAAAGAAAATCCAGGAGATTTTTCTGTCAAAGAGAATAGATGGTGTTCAATCATGGTAAGGCTTTAAAAAGTATCTCTAGACACCTCTAGATCAAAATGACACATGTCTAAGCATCCACCAATGTATGGTCTCCACATTTTTTATGCATAGATATATGGAGAGATGAAAACTCTCAGCAATTTGAAGAAAGAAAGACTGGCACAAAGAAAATTGACAACATGGTGGGAAATATCTCATTAAGAGTAAGGCATCTGGATGTGGATTGTGAAAAACCTAGCTAGAAGCTATAGCACATGCCAAAATCTTTCAAAGGAAGACACCAAGAAATAAGTTCAAAGTGGCTTCATTTCTATATTATTCACTCATAATTTACTAACCCAGGGACTTGGAGCATGAACTGCTCAGAAAAGATGGCAGAAATTTACTTCCTCACTTAGGGAATTGATTTGTGAGTTATGCACCCCTTCTTCAAACTCTAGATCTACATTCTCCATATTCACAGTATATTTTAAAAGTTAGAGTAGATTTAGATATCAAAAGCCATAAGCTTAATTTAGAGGCTGACTGGCGGTACTATTGCACACTTGAAGAAGTCTATGCAGATATATAAGAGAGGACAATTATAATTATCTGTGTACTGTAATAGATTTAAGAACATAAAAGATTGATTCTCAGATAGGAAAATATTTGACCCTGAACTTAGATGTTAAATTTTGATGTACAAAAATGTGTTAGGCACTTCAGCAATATTGATGACTGGGAGTAAAGACAATGAGGCCTAGTAGATCCTAGCATACCCAGGTAAAAGCAAGCAGTTTGGTACCAATGAAACGTAAAAAACAGAGAATAACAGAAAAGGAGAGAACAGTAGCTGAAAATGAGATTTTATAAAGTTATATCTTAAAATCCTTATGAAGATACTTACTTGCCATGCCAAGGAATTTTAATTTTTTTAAGTAACAAAAAAATAGAAAACAGAGAGAGAGCAATATAGTAATGTTCTAGGGTGAAACGGCATGGAGAGAGATGAAGTCAAGGATGTCATTTGGGAGGATACCAAATCCTCCCAAACTGATCAAAAATCAAAAAGATTAAAGTATGAAAATAAAAGAATTGTACTAGAAACTCAACCTTGTTTGAGTTTATCTCTAGCTAGAAAAATTTAAATGACGCAAAAAAGTCCTGAAAAGACTGAAAGAGATGAAAGGTACTTCGTTTTGGAAAATCTTTGTAGTATTTTTTTTTTTAACAGAAAGAATATATGTCTTCAGTGTATCATGCGGAGAAAATTGGCTTATATTAAAAAGCGAGAAAATTATATCAAGTATTCAAAATAAGTAATAAGAAAAAATATCATGGAAATGACAAATCTATTTAAATATATACTAAAAACTGTAAAGAGCAGAATTGATCAAGTCAACACAAACAAATACCTAAAAACAAAACTAAAAAAAAAAATCCTAAAAATGCAATAAATAAGTAGAACAATTTGTATGCTTTTGAATAAGTTTGAAGAAGAGTTCTTAAAATGAAGAAAAAAGGTCAAAGTGGTTAACATTATGAGAGGCAAGATTATCAGTATAGATTATTGAGAACAAGAATCAAATATGTGAGTCTTGAAGATTATACCAGATTATAATACACAGGAATTAAAATAGTTATATATACAAGAGATTCATAGAGAGCCAGGCTAAAGCAATAACAATGTAACAGGCAAATTTAGTTTTAAATGAAAATTGCCAGATACGGTAAACAAACAGGTGTGTACTATGTTCAAGGGGCAAGTACTATCAAAAGAAACAACTTCAACAAAACTTAGATTTTGGATTTATCATTAAAACGTTGACAGAGTCTACTATAAATGTGTTATCACGACACAAGAATGATTCAAGAAAATGAAATAAGGGGTGTACTGATTTGAAAGAAAGAATTAAAAATAAAAATGTTTACTTGCAAAATATATTAGTGTGCATAAGGGAAATACTAAGAAAATTTAAGAAATGCTACTAGAACTAACAAAGTGGATTTAGTAAGTTTGTAAGGTAGAAAATTAATTTTAAAAGATTAATTTATTTCATATATGTAACAACAAACAGCTTAAACTTAATTTTAAAATCTCTATCTATAATATAATAAAACCTTGTGAAATATTTTATTAAAACATATGTAAGTCCTATGTACTGAAACTATAAAACATTACTGAGAAAAATTAAAGAAGACTTAATCAAATGGAAAGCAATATCATGTTCATGTTTTGGAAAACTGGATATTGTTAAGATGATAATTCTTGCCAGAGTGATCTGTAGATTTAATGTTATCCCAAACAAAATTCCAGTTGTTTTCTAAATAGAACCTGACCTGTGTATTTTGAAATTTACATACATATACAATTGACCAAAAAGAGCCAATATTATATTTAATTTTTTTTTAATTGGATGATGGCAGTACACTATTGCAATACTACAAAGCTACAGTAATCTTGAGAGTATGATAATTACATGAGCATAAACATATAAGTTGTGTACCAAAAGGTATCTGAGACAGGCCTCAATCAATTTAGAAAATTTATTTTCTCAAGTTTAAGGATGCCTCCATGACACGGCCTCAGGAGTTTCTGATGACAGGTGTCCAAGGTGATCGGGGTAAAGCTTGGTTTTATATGTTTTATAGAGACATGAGACATCAATCAATATGTTTAAGATGTACACTAGTTCTGTCTGGAAAGGTAGAATAGCTTGAATGAGGGGTAGAGGAGAGGAGCTTCCTGGTCATAGATAGCTAAGAGACAAAGAGTTGCACTATTTTGAGTCTCAGATCAGGCTTTAACTAAATACACAATTTCCATATGAGTCGGGGGTAAAGGAATAATAATTTATGCCTTAGACTGGTTCAGTGAATCTCCATTTTCACGTAAACAAAAGTCAGAGGAAGCAATAAGATATGCGTTTGTCTCAGGTGAGCATGGGGATGACTGAGTTCTGTCCTTTGTCCTGAATTTGTGAAGACAAGCTATCAACATACATTGCCAAGGTGAAATTCAACAGAACTGTTTTAGGATAGAGATCTTGAAGCCCACAAAGAAATTCCTTGTAGGCAAATTATGAGGGAAGTATGCAGCTTTTTTATCTTTGTAGGTATCTTACTAGAAATAAAATGGGAGCAGATTTGCCTGATTCAGTTCCCACTTTGATTTCTCCCTTTGGCTTAGTGATTAGGGGGTCCTAAGATTTATTTTCCTTTCACAGCATCAATAAAATAAAAACAAGCTTCCATATGTTGATCCACATGTATATATAGTTTCAATTCATGGCTATTAAAGTGCTAAGGTAATTCACTGGGGAAAGTTCAGTCTTTCCAGCAAATGATGTTGAAATAACAAGATACCAATCTAGGGGAAAAAAAATCCTTCACTCCTACACAGTGTCATATCTAATCACAAATGGATGGTGGGTTTGGATATTAGAGCTAAAATCAAGAAACTCCTAAAACAAAACTTTGAAAAAAATATGTGTGACTTTGAGTTGGCAAAAATGTCTTTGATAGAAGTGATAGGACACAAAACAAACAAAACTTAAAGGAAAATATAAACATCAAATTGTTTTGCTGATCCAATAACACCATTAAGAGAGTGAAGGGAATGCCCAGTTTCAAAGAAATATTTTTAAATCATATATCTGATATAAAACATCTATGCAAAATATATAAAGAACTCACACAACGCAGTAAGACGAATGATACAATTTTAAATGAGCAATTTGAATAGGTATTTTACAAGACAAGATATAGGAATGCTAATATGCTTATAAGATATTGTAAACACTGCCTCCATTAGGTAAATACAAATTAACAACACTGTAAGAAACAACTACAAATCTACTGTCTGCTAAAATTTTAAAAGATTGAAAACTTCAAGAATTAATGAGAATGCAAAGCAACTGAAACCTTCATACATTGAAAATTAATGCAGTCACTATAAACATACAACAATTTTTTAATATATTAAAAGATTAAGGCACATCAAAGGACCCTTGGATTTTACTCCTACATATCTACCTAAGGGAAATGAAAACTATATCCACACTAAGACTTGTATGCAAACGCATATAATCTCTCCATTTCTCTCTCTCTCTCTCTCTCTCTCTCTCTCTCTCTCTCTCTCTCTCTCTGCCTCTCTGTCTCCATCTCTCTCTCATTCCCTGTCTTTCTGCCTCATCCTGGACAACACGACTACTTGTAATACCTAACTACATATCTCCTATGATTTAACAATAATATTTTTTTATCTTCAACATTTATTATAAGCTCCAGGGTGTATGTGCAGGATGTGCAGGTTTGATACATAGGTAAACGTGTGCCACAGTGGTTTGCTGCACAGATCATCTCATCACCTGGGTATTACACCCAGCATCCATTAGCTATTCTTCCTGATGCTCTCCCTCCTCCCAGCCCTGCCCCAGCAGGCCCCAGTGTGTGTGGTTCACCCTCCTCTGTCCATGTGTTCTCATTATTCAGCTCCTACTTATAAGTCAGAACATACAGTATTTGGTTTTCTGCTCCTGTGTTAGTTTCCTGAGGATAATGGCTTCCATCTCCAACTATGTCTCTGCAAAGGACATGATCTTCTTCGTTGTTATGACTTCCTAGTATTCCGTGGTGTATATTTACCACATTTTCTTTATCCAGTCTATCATTGATGAGCATTTAGGCTGATATCATGTCTTTGCTGATGTGAATAATGCTTCAATAAACATATGGATGCATATATCTTTGTAATAGAATACTTTATATTCCTTTGGGTGTGTACCCAGTAATGGGCTTACTGGGTCAAATGGTATTTCTGGTTTTAGATCTTTGAGGAATTGCCGCACTGTCTTCCACAATGTTTGAACTAACTTACAGTCCTACCAACAGTGTAAAAACATTCCTTTTTCTCCAAAACCTCAACAGCATCTGTTGTTTCTCAACTTTTTAATAATTGCCATTCTGACTGGCATGAGATGATATCTCATTGTGGTTTTGATTTGCATTTATCTAATGATCAGTGATGTTGAGCTTTGTTTCATATGTTTGCTGGCTTCATAAATGTCTTCTTTTGAGGAGTGTCTGTTTATGTCTTTGCCCACTTTTTAATGGGGTAGTTTTTTCCTTGTAATTTTATTTAAGTTCCTTGTAGACTTGGGATACTAGACCTTTGTCAGATGGATAGATCGCAACATTTTTCTCTCATTCTGTAGGATGTCAGTTCACTAGATAATAATTTATTTTGTTATGCAGAAGCTCATTTAATTACACCCCATTTGTCAATTTTTGCTTTTGTTGCAATCAATTTTGGCTTTTTTGTCATGAAATCTTTGCCTGAGCCTATGTTCTGAATGGTATTGCCTAGATTTTCTTTTAGGGAATTTGTAGTTTGGGGTTTTACATTTAAGTATTTACTTCATCTTTAGTTCATTTTTGTATAAGGTGTAAGGAATGGGTACCATTTTAATTTTCTACATATGGGTAGCCAGTTCTCTCAGCACCATTTACTATACAGGATATCCTTTCCCCATTGCTTGGTTTTGTCAGGTTTTTGGAATATCAGATGGTTGTAGAAGTGCAGTGCTATTTCTGCATTCCTTATTCAATTCCTTTTGCCTACATGTCTGTTCTTGTACCAGTGCCATGCTGTTTTGTTTACTGTGGCCTTGTAGTATAGTTTGAAGTTAGGTAACATGATGCCTTCAGATCCAGTTTTGTTCTTTTTGTTTCAGACTGTCTTGGATATTCAAGCTCCTTTTTGGTTCCATGTAAATTTTAAAATAGTTAATTTTTTTTCCTAATTATGTGAAGATTGTCAATAGTAGTTTAATGAGAATAGCATCAGATCTACAAATTACTTTAGGCAGTATGATATTTTAACAACACTGATTCTTCCTGTTTGTGAGCATTGGCTTTTTAAAAATTTGTGTCTTCTCTGATTTTCTTGAGCAGTGATTTGTAATTTCCTTGAAAAAGTCCTTCACTTCCCTTGTTAGCTGTATTCCTAGGAATCTTACTCTTTTTGTAACAATTGTGAATGAGGGTTCATTCATGATTTGGCTCTCTGCTTGCCTGTTGTTGGTGTATAGGAATGCTAGCTATTTCTGCACGTATATTTTTATATCTTGAGACTTTGATGAAGTTGCTTATCAGCTTTAGAAGCTTTTGGGCTGAAATGATGGAATTTTCTGGACATAGAATCGTGATATATTTAAATAAAGTTAACTTGACTTCCTCTCTTTCCATTTGAATACATTTTTTTTTTTTTTCTTGCCTGATTTCCCTCACTAGAAATTCCAATACTATGTTGAATAGGAGTAGTGAGAGAGAGCATCCTTATTTGTGCTGGTTTTCAAGGGGGAATGCTTCCAGCTTTTGCCCATTCAGTATGTTATTGGTTTGGGGTTTGTCATATATGGCTCTTATTATTTGGTTTGGGGTTTGTCATATATGGCTCTTATTATTTGGAGTTATATTCCTTCAATAACTAGTTTATTGAGAGTTTTTAACATGAAGAGTTGTTTAATTTTATCAAAGGCCTTTTCTACATCTCTTGAAATAATCATGTGGTTTTCATCTTTATTTCTGTTTATGTGATGAATCACATTTATTGATTTGTGTTTGTTAAACCAATCTTGCATCCCGGGGATGAAGCCAACTTGATTATGGCGTATAAGCTTTTTGATGTGATTTTGGACTTAGATAGCCAGTATTTTATTGAGAATTTTTGCATTTATGTTCATCAAGGATATTGGCCCGAAGTTTTTTTCTTTTGTTTTATCTCTCCCAAGTTTTTATAGCAGAATGATGCTGGACTCATAAAGGAATTAAGGAAAAAAAATTCAATTTTGGGGAATAATTTTTGTAAAAATGGTATCAGCTCTTCTTTGTACCTCTTGTATAATTCAGCTGTAAACCTGTTGGGTCCTGGGCTATTTTTGCTTGGTAGACTATTTATTACTGCCTTGATTTTAGAAAATTTTATTAGTCTATTCAGTGATACAATTCTTTCCTGGTTCAGTCTTGGGAAGGCGTATGTGTCCAGGAGTTTATTCACTTATTCTAGATTTTCTAGTTTATGTGCACAGGGATATGTATAGTATTCTCTGATGGTTGTTTGTATTTCTGTGAGGTCAGTGGTGAAATCCCCTTTATCATTTCTGAGAGTGATTCTTCTTTCTTCTTTGTTAGTCTAGCTAGTGGTGTATCTATTTTATTATTTTTTTTTCAAAAAAATAAAACAGCTCCTGAATGTTTTAAGTTTGGAAGAGTTTTGTGTGTGTCTCTATCTCCTTCAGTTACACTCTGATTTTGGTTATTTCTTGTCTTCTGGTAGCTTTAGGATTTGTTTGCTCTTGGTTATCTAGTTCTTTTAGTTTTAATGTTAGGTTGTTAATTTGAGATCCTCCTAGCTTTTTGATGTGGAGATTTAGTGCTATAAATTTTCCTCTTATTACTGCTTAGCTGCACCCCAGAGATTCTGGTATGTTATCTCTGTTCTCATTGGTTTCAAGGAAATTCTTGATTTCTGTCTTAATGTCAGTATTAACCAATGAGTCATTCACGAGCAGTTTGTTCAATTTCCATGTAGTTGTGTGATTTTGAGTGAATTTTTAAAATTTTGAGTTCTAATTTGATTGTGCTGTGGTATTAGAGATTGTTTGCTATACTTTCAGTTATTTTGTATTTGCTAAAGAGTGTTTTACTTCTGATTGTGTGATCAATTTCTGAGTAAGTGTCATGTGGTGATTAGAAGAATATATATTCTGTTGTTTGTGGGGTGGAGAGTTTTGTGGATATCTATCAGATCCACTTGATCCAGAGCTGAGTTCCGGTCCTAAATATCCTTGTTAGTCTTCTGTTTTGATGATCTGTGTAACACTGTCTGTGGGATGTTAAAGTCTCCTGCTATTTATTGTTTGGAATTCCAAGCCTCTTTGTAGGTCCCTAAGACCTTGCTTTATGAATCTGGGTGGGCCTGTATTGGGTGCACATGTATTTAGGACAGCTCTGATTGTTGAATTGAACACTTTACCTTTATGTAATGCCTTCCTGTGTCTTTTTAGATCTTTCTTGGTTCAAAGTCTGTTTTGTCATAAACTAGGATTGTGACCACTGTCTTTTTCTATTTTCCATTTGTTTTGTAAATTTTTCTCTACTTCTTTATTTTGAGCCTATCTGTGTCTTTGCATGTGAAGTAGAGCTCTCAAAAACAGCATACCAGTGGGTCTTGGTTCTTTAACCATCTTGTCATTTTTTGTCTTTTAATTGAGGCATTTAGCTTATTTATGTTTAAAGTTAGTATTGTTATGTATGAATTTGATCCTGTCACCATAATGGTAGCTGATTATTTTGCAGACATGTTTATGTGCTTGTTTCATAGTGTCACTGGTCTGTGTACTTCATTGTGTTTTTGTAGTGGCTAGTAACAGCTTTTCCTTTTTATATTTAGTCTTCCTTCAGGAGCTCTTGCAAGGCAAGCCTGGTGATTAATTCCCTCAATATTTGCTTCTCTGAAAAGGATCTTATATCTCCTTCATTTATAAAGCTTAGTTTGGCTGGATATGATATTTTTGGTCAGCAGTTTTTTTTTTTTTTTCCTTTAAAAATGTTGAATATTGAACCCCAATGTCTTCTGGCTTATAGGGTTTCCACTGAGAGGTCTACTGTTAGTCTGATGGGCTTTCTTTTGCAGGTGACTTGGCCTTTCTCTCTGGCTGCTCTTAACATTGTTTTGTTTTTAATTTCGACCTTGGAGAATCTTATGATTATGTGTCTTGGGAATGATATTCTCGTGGAGTGTCTCACTGGTGTTTTCTGCATTTTCTGAATTAAAATGTTGGTCTGTCCTGTTAGGTTGGGAATTTCTCCTGGGTGATACCCTGAAGGAGGCTTTCCAACTTGGTTCCATTCTCCCCATCTCTTTTAGGTACCCCAGTCAGTCATATTTTTGGTTGTTTTACATAATCCCATATTTCTCAGAGATTTTTAATTTATTTTTATTATTTTTTTCTTTCTTTTTGTCTGCTTGTGTCATTTCAGAAAGAGTTTTCAAGCTTTGAGATTTTTTCCTCCACTTGGTCTATTTTGCTATTGGTAATTGTGATTAGATTGTGAAGTTCTAGTGATGTACTTTTCAGCTTCATCTGGTTGGTTATGTTCCTGTTTAAACTGGTTATTCTGGTTATCAGTTCCTGTATTGCTCTATTATGATTCTTAGCTTCCTTTCATTGGTTTACAACATGCTCTTTTAGCTCAAAGAAGTTCATTGTTACTCACCTTCTGAAGCCTACTTTTGTCAATTAAGCCATCTCAGCCTGAGCCCAATTCTGTTCTCTTGCTGGAAAGGTGTTGAGAACATTTGGAAGAAAACAGGCATTCTGACTTTATGAGTTTTCAGCATTTTTGTGTTGAATTTTTTCTCCTCTTTGTAGGCTTATGTGTTTTTGATCTTTGAGGTTGCTGACCTTTGCATAGAGTTTTTGTGGGGCCTTTTATATTGATGCTGCTGTTGTTGTTTTCTGTTTGTTTGCTTTCCTTTTAACTCTCAGACCACTGACTGTTAGCAGCTGTAGGGCTGCTGCACTTTGCTGGGGTTTTGCTTCAGACCCAGTTTCCTTGGTTTTCCCTGTACCTGGGGTTATCAACAGTGAAAGCTGTGAAACAGCAAAGATGGTAACCTGCTCCTTCCACTGGTATCTCTGTCCTAGGGGGATACTGACCTCTTGCTAGCTGAACACTCCTATAAGAGATGTCTGAATGCCCATGTTGTGGAGTCCCACCCAGTCAGGAGGAACAGGATCAGGGACCTGCTTACAGAAGCCATCTGGCTGCTTTTGGTAGGGTGTGTGTACTGTGTTGTGGGGTCCCTTCCTTGTCCTGACTGTCTGGGCTCTCCAGAACTGGCAGGCTAAAACTGCTGAGTCAATTGAACCTCAGAGATGGTGGCCACCCCACCCCCTGGGAGAGATTAGAGTTCTGTTTATAAATGCCTGGCTGGAGTGACTGAAGGTCCCCACAGGGAGGCCTGACTCAGAGGAGGAATTGATTGGGGTCTTGCTTAAAGAAGTAGTCTGGTCATGATCTGGCAAAGCAAGTGTGCTACTTTGGGGGGACCCCTCCTCCTCTGGAATGTCTGGACTCACCAGAGCCAGCAGGCTGGAATGTAAAGTCAACCTAACTGGAGATATGGTGGCCACCCCTCCACCTCAGGAACTTACTCCCATTTCAGGCAGACTCAGTCTGTTGCCATTGGCTGGTTGATATTGCAAGCCATTGGGTCTTAAATTGTGAGGCGCAGTGGAAGTGGAGACTGAAGAATAATGCTGCTTGGCTTCCTGGATTCAGCCTTTTTTATAGGAGAATGTACAGATGAATCTGCTTCCTTGCCAGGAATCCCTGGGCCAAAGTACATAAAACTTCTGGTTCTCTGTGTGTGCCTGAGCAGCTGCTTTGCTGAAACGCCACACAACTCTGTGTATCAACCCCAAGGCCCTGGTGGCATGGGCTCCAGAGAGGATCTCCTGATCCACAGGGTTGCAAAGATCTCTGGGAGAAGTGAGGTTTCCTGGGTGGGGTTGCCCAATCACTGACTGCTTCTTTTGGCTGGGGATGGGAACTCCCTTGACTCCATGCCACTTCCAAGTGGGCCAGTGACCCACTCTGCTTCTCTTCATGCTCCTTGGGTGAAGTTGATTGCCAAATCAGTCCCAATGTGAGAATCTTGATATTTCAGTTGAAGGGGCTGAATTCATTCACTGCTTTCATTCCTCACCCTGAGTGATGCTGATCACAGTTGCTTCTAATTGGCCATCATGGACCCTCCTTACAATCATAAATGTTTGTGGATTGGTAGGGTGGTAGGCTGTGGGAAAGAAGCTCCTATCTGTACAAACCTGGAGAGAAAATTCACTATCTGTGGACAACCATCCTTATTTTAGTCTTGTACCTCTCCAGAGACTAGCATTTGCTGTAATTTTTTTTTTTTAACTTGATGTTTCTAATACTGAGGAATGTGTGAGAGTTTTGCATTACAAATCTGCATGCTTCTGGTTAAATTTTCCATAATGAAAGCACTTAGGTTCCTGCATTTAGCACTTCACACATCAGTTACAATTAACCTATTTTTTTATTGTTTTCACTCAAACCATTTGTCTCTTGTCTTATTCATTGTTGTAAATGTGTACACTGTATTGTCTTATTGTCATTACAACAATTTTTCAGGAAGGGACATAGATAATAAATAAAATAAATCTTCCATTTTTATCTTGTAATATTCTGTTACTAGCCCACCTTTTCTCTTCATATACATAAGCACTCAAGGTCATACATTTACCTCTAAATACTGCCTTACATCCAACAAGTTTGAACATGGAGTATTTTCCTTATTTTTCTCTTATAATACTTATAACTTGTCTGATGACTTATCTGATCCATACAATATAAGATTGGGGACTTAAGGTTACTTTTTAGTTACTGATTTCTACTTCCCGATTTGACAGGTTTATTAGGAATGTATAATTTTAATTTTTGTTACCTGTTATGATTCACATTTTATAATGTTGTATGTGTGCTTGAAAAAAAAGTGAGTATTGCTGGTTCGGTGGTTCATGCCTGCAATCCTAGCACTTTGAGAGGCTGAGGTGCATGGATCATGAGGTCAGGCATTCGAGACCAACCTGGCCAACATAGTGAAATCCCATCACTACTAAAAATATAGCCGGGTGTGGTGGTGGGCACCTGTAATCCCAGCTGCTTGGGAGTCTGAGACAGGAGAATTGCTTGACCCTGGGAGGCAGAGGTTGCCGTGAGTGAGTCAAGGTCATGCCACTGCACTTGCACTCTAGCCTGGGCAAAAGTGTGAGACTCCGTCTAAAAAAAAAAAAAAAAAAAAAAAAAAGAAAGAAAAAGAAAAGATGTGAGCATTGCCTAATGATTGAATGTAGCGATCTATGTATACTCACCTGGTCATATATTTTCCAAATCACTTAGACCCTTAAATTGTATCTAGTTGAAGTAATATTTTCTGAAACAAGTCTATTAAAAGTTTCAACTGTGACTATGGATATATCTAATTATTTTTATAATGTTTCAAATTTTGCTTTATGTATGTATATAATATATTATAAAGTGAATATAGTTACATAATTGTTGCATATAATTTATATTATTATATTTCATTACCAATATGTAAGGATTCCATTTATTCTTAATAATTATTTTGGCATAGTATCCATAATCTACTTTGTCAATTATCTCTTTTGGTTTTGTTTCTTTGGTTTCATATTTCATTACTTGAATCTTTTCTCTACTTTTAATTTAAACATTACATGTGGTCTGTTTTTTATCAACACCACATTTCTGAATTTTTTTCCTATCCAATTTGAAAATCTAAAATGTCCAATTGTTAACTTTTTATGAGTACATACACTGTGTGTGCCAATTTTTACTCTTCGTTATTTCTATTTAATCCTGTTAAAAAGAGAGATGATTAGACAGAATTTAAAAATCAAGATTTACTCTATACTTTCCACAAGGAATCTACTTTATAATATGAAGACTTTATAATATAAAAACATAGCAGGTCTTAAAGTAAAAGGTACCAGATGAAAAAGAAATATCATCAGCTTTTTTGTTGTTTTTGTTTTTGAGACATGATCTTACTCTGTCGCCCTACTGGAGTGCAATGGTGTGATCATGGCTCACTGCAGCCTTGACCTCCTGGGCTCAACCCATCCTCCCATCTCAACCGCCCATGTAGCTGGAACTACAGTTGTATGTCACCACACCTGGCTAATTTTTGTATTACTTGTAGAGACAGGGTTTCCCTGTGTTGCCATGGCTGGTCTTAAACTCCTGTATTCAAGCGATCTGCCTGCCTCAGTCTCCAAAAGTACTGGGATTACAGGCATGAACCACCATGCCCAGTCAGCCATCAGCTTTAACCAATAGAATGCTAGACTAGCTATATTAATTTCAGAAAAAGTAGACTTCCAAAAAAAATTTTTGTGGACGAAAAGGAACATTTCACAATAAAAAAGGGGTTAACTTTCTAAGAATTCTAAGTGTGTGTGTACATAAGAGCTTCAAATTAAATGAAGCAACTATTGACATGAGTGAGAAACATAGTTATCCATAATTATTTACACATGTGTCAGCACTACTGTCTCAGCAATTGAGAGAATGAAAAAGATAGTAAAGATATATATGATCTAAACAACCAACTTTACCTAATTGAAATTTATATTCCGTTTCACCAAACAACAGTAGATTACATATTTTTCTGAAGTGGGCATCTAGAACTCCTTACCTAGGCAGACCATATTCTGGGCCACAAAATAAGTATTAACAAAGTTGACATAATAAAAACAATACAATGGACTGGGTGTGGTGGCTCATGTCTGTAATCCCAGCACTTTGGGAAGCCAAGACAGGCAGATCACTTGATCTCAGTAGTTCAAGAACAGCCCAGGAAACATGGCAAAATCCCATCTTTACAAAAAAATACACAAAATTAACAGGGCATGGTAGCATGTGTCTGTCATCCCATCTACTCAAGGGGCTGAGGCAGGAGGATTGCTTGAATCCGGGAG
This sequence comes from Macaca fascicularis, assembly GCF_037993035.2. NCBI lineage: Eukaryota > Metazoa > Chordata > Mammalia > Primates > Cercopithecidae > Macaca > Macaca fascicularis. The sequence continues at coordinate 77,662,385 of NC_088376.1, forward strand.
GTTAGGGCTGCAGTGAGCTGAGATCACGACACTGCAGTTTAATCTGGGGGACAAAGTGAGACCCTGTCTCAAATCAGATAAAGCAAAAAACAAAGAAAAAATACAGAGTACATTCTCAGAAAATGATGAATTCAAACTGCACATCAATAATGACAGTATATGAAAAAAATCACCAAATATTTGAAAATTAAATAATACACTTTAAAGTGACACAGGCGTCAAGAAGATAGTATTAACAGAATATTTAAAAATATATTTAGAAGTAAATGATATGTAAATTAATTATATGAAAATTTGTGATATAAAGGTCATGCAGTGGATAGTAGAAAATGTATAACATTAAATTCTTACATTAGAAAACAAAAATAGTCTAAAATCCATTACCTCAGCTTCCACCTAATGGAAATCTTTAGAGAAAAGCAAAATAATCCCAAAACAGACAGATGGAAAAAAATTATAAAGATTTGATAATAAATAAATAAAACTGAATTTAGAAAAGAAAGGAAAGGTAATAAATAAATAAAAAATCTGGTTCTTTGAAAAAAATCAACAACATTGATAAATTTTTAACCAGGTCAAAAAGGAAAACAGAGGTATGAATTTACAAATTATAAAGGAAAAAAGACAAATTTTTGACTTCAAATATACTAAAGGAAACAAAGGGGGATATGAAGAACAAGTATAAACTCATATATTAAAATTTTATTTTAAGTCAATCAAATTCTTTGAAAGACAAACCATCCAAATTGAATAAAATATTATTTGATTAGAACTACTTCTGTTGAAACTTCATCTCCAGATAACGTTACTAATGGATTCTATTAAACATTTAAAGAATAAGTAATACTAATTCTACTTCGACCCTTTCAGAAAATTAAAACAAAACAAACAAACAAAAAAAAAAAAAAAAAAAAAAAAAAAACACTATCTGCCTCATTTTCTTAGATTCATTTTCCTAAATGCTAATATCTGGCAGAAACAGATTCTGCCAAAATGCCAGGCATAAAACTATTAACTAATATTGTTTACAAATAGACAAAAAAAATCACACATCCAAAATATTAATCAAAACCAGCAATATACAAAAGTGAAAACACTGCTGCCAAATGGTGTTTATCACTAGAATGCGAGTTTCATCAAATTCAAAAGAAATCATTATATATTTTTTTCATATTAACAAAATAATGAAGAAAAATTAACCAAGTATTCAGCAAAACCTGAACATCGATTTTTTTAAATTAATTAATTAATTATTATTATTATTATACTTTAAGTTGTAGGGTACATGTGCATAACGTGCAGGTTTGTTACATATGTATACTTGTGCCATGTTGCTGTGCTGCACCCATCAACTCGTCAGCACCCATCAACTCGTCATTTACATCAGGTATAACTCCCAATGCAATCCCTCCCCCCTCCCCATGATAGGCCCCGGTGTGTGATGTTCTCCTTCCCGAGTCCAAGTGATCTCATTGTTCAGTTCCCACCTACGAGTGAGAACATGCGGTGTTTGCTTTTCTGTTCTTGTGATAGTTTGCTAAGAATGATGGTTTCCAGCTGCATCCATGTCCCTACAAAGGACACAAACTCATCCTTTTTGATGGCTGCATAGTATTCCATGGTGTATATGTGCCACATTTTCTTAATCCAGTCTGCCACTGATGGACATTTGGGTTGATTCCAAGTCTTTGCTATTGTGAATAGTGCCGCAATAAACATACGTGTGCATGTGTCTTTATAGCAGCATGATTTATAATCCTTTGGGTATATCCCCAGTAATGGGATGGCTGGGTCATATGGTACATCTAGTTCTAGATCCTTGAGGAATCGCCATACTGTTTTCCATAATGGTTGAACTAGTTTACAATCCCACCAACAGTGTAAAAAAAATAAATCAGAAATATAAGAATTGAAAACTTCCAGAACCTAAAAAGGGCAAATACAAAAACAGGTAAGTAACATCATATTTTATAATGAGGTTCTCAAAGATTTCTCCTCTCAGGAAAGACACAAATAAGTTATTGATCACTATTCCTTATTCAACATAATATTGGAAATATTAGACAGGACAACAAAATAAGAGAAAGAGTGAGGCATATGCATTATAAAAGGAGGACTCCAACTGAACAAAAATTATAACCACGTGTATGTGATTGTCAATGGAAAACATCACATATAGAAAAGCATATACAGATGTTATATGAATTTTGCAAGGCTGCACGCTATAGGGTCTAATAGAAAACAAACAGTATTCTTTTATATAAAAAATAGAAATTTGTGTATAAAATGTATTATTTACTATTTCCTCCAAAAATAAAATAATTGGGAAATAAACTGTATATGTGTGTGTGTGTTTGTGTTTGTGTGTGTACAGCCTGCAGAACCATCAGCAAATTTAACCCTGTTTCTTAATAAATTACTCAGTCTCAGATATTTATTTATAGCAATGAGAGAATGATCTAATAAATCTTGGGATTGGCTAACTTCTTTAAGTCATGATGAAAATTGCAAAATCATTAAAAATAATACAACATAATATGAACATTATCAAAATTAAAAATTTAGGGCTTAACAAAATAATAACTGAAAAGAATGAAAAGATAAACCATATACCGGGATAAACTCTTTGCAAATCACATATCTGATAAGACACATACAAATCTTTGATATATAAATAACTGTTAGAGTGAAAAAGATAATAAGAAAAACCCAATAAATACTTGGATTGAAAAAAAAATGAAGAGACATATCACCAAAGTTGATATCCAGATGGAAAACAGGTATATAAAAAGATGTTAAATACCATTAATCACCAGGGAAATGCAAGTTGAAACCATGAGGTATGACTACACAACTATTAGAACAACTAAAACAAAATTCTTAAAAAAATGACGGGATTGCAAGGATACAAAGCAATTGGAACTCATATGTTGGTGGAAATGCAAATTAGAACAGACACTCTGGAAAAGTTAGCAGTTTCTTGTAAAGTTATAAAGCATTACTTAGCAATTTTACTTCTAGGAATTTTTCCAAGTGAAATGAAAGGAAATATCCACAGAAAACTTGTATGTGAATGTCTGTATACAGAATGTTTATTTATGTTTTAAAACCTGAGAGAAAACAAACAAGATCAACCAAAATGACATTTAATAGACATTTAATAGATGAATTAATAACCAAACTCTGGTACACCACTGTGCATTTTGTGAGGTGAAAATGCACAGATCACATGATTGTATTTACATGAATCTTGGGAAAAGATACAACTACAGGGATCGAAAACAGATTAGTTAGGTTTTGGATGTGTGGGATGCCAGGGGGAGGTGATTACAAAGAGGAACTCCAAAGAATTTCAAAGGACGAAATAGTTTGATATTTGATGCTATTGTATTGTATAATCTTTGTATTTGATAAAACCCATAGAACTGTATACCACAAAAAGTGAATTTTATCATATGTCAACTTTGAAAAATTAATCATGATATTGGGAGAACACACATGTAATCCACACCATAACAAATGTATATAAATGTATTAGAAATACATGCAGTAAGTACACTAAAGGAGTTAGATAATACAGTAGCTGACCTAAGTAACTCTGGAAAAGAGTGCTTCGTCTAGATAATCTATGGCTAAAGACAGTAAAAACTGCATATAAACACTGTGCTATAATTTGAAAATTTGTTTCTCATAGATTTGCAAGTTAGTAATTTTGAAATGAATTGGTATATATGCTAGGGTTGAACAAATAGGTAAATAAGCCACTGGGCGCGGTGGCTCACGCCTGTAATCCCAGCACTTTGGGAGGCTGAGGCAGGCGGATCACGAGGTCAAGAGATGGAGACCATCCTGGCTAACATGGAGAAACCCCTTCTCTACTAAAAATACAAAAAAAAAAAAAAAAAAAAAAAAAATATTAGCCGGGCATGGTAGCCAGCGCCTATAGTCCCAGCTACCTGGGAGACTGAGGCAGGAGAATGGAGTGAACCCGGGAGGCGGAGCTTGCAGTGAGCCAGATTGCGCCACTGCACTCCAGCCTGGGCGTCAGAGCGAGACTCCATCTCAAAAAATAAATAAAATAAAATAAAATAAAATAAATTGTAGATTTCTAAATTATTCACTGTCAATGAAAGCAGTTACAGAGAAGGAATACTAGAATGAATTCTGAGATTATGATTTGGAGTCAGATATATAAACATGAATTCGTGCTTGTTTTAACTTATATACAAATAAATATCAAAATAAATATAGATATGACTGAATATGCATTTATTTCTTAACTCTCTCCCTTGAAAAGTTCTAAGAGTAGTGACACATTAGTAGCAATATGCATCACTAATGTCTAGATATTGGTTACTAAATATTATTCTCTAGTCAAAGGATGCTTTACAAAAATATCTGGTTCTAGGGCAAATCTGGGAAAATACAAAATGTACTTGTACAATCTTGTGATGACAGGAAGTAAGATAATTCTTTAAAACTGGAGAAGAAATGTCAACAAAAAGAGGATCAAAAGTTAAAAGAGTTCTTAATGAGCCAAACTAAAACAATCTGATAAATAAAATAAAAAATGATAGTGCCACTTTAGCTGACCACTCTCAGATGTTGGAAGAAAACTGGTTCTCCTTGCTGTCTTTGGTAGGAAAACATTAAAAAACTGACCCCACAGTATAAACATGGATTCTTTCTATTCTCTTTCTCAGAATAAATAATATACAAAGGTCTAATTTTTAAGAATTAGACTGAATAATAAACACTATTGAGGTCTAACAAAAAATTCAGGATCTAATTTAAGGTATCTTTTTTCGACAACCGAATGTTTGACCTTGCCTTCTCATGAGTACCTGACAGGCAGAGAAGTACTGGATGATATTGCTGATACTTTCTGACTTCCAGCTTGCTCAAAGAAAACGGAGGTAGTCACCAATGGCCATAGAACAATTACTTTGCAGGCATATGTTGTAGGTGTTTTTCCTCCCATCTTAAGCTATGCCTACAAAGGCATTTATCCTACACACAGGTAGGACAATTACCTTCCAAAGGTAGCCCTAGCTTATGGTTTCACTTTGTCAGGGTAAATTCAGATGACTTGAAACTATCATAGGTCTAGTGCTGTCCTAGAATACACTGGCAATTGTGTTGACACTGTAAAAGCAAAAGATAGATAGATAGATAGATAGATAGATAGTTAAAAATATATATAATCTCATATATATGATAAAGGTTAAAGGTCTTAGGAGCTAAATATGTAAAGGAGCTTTAGTTTTTTAAAGCAAAAGATGTGTGTATTTTTAATATAAGCTAAGCCTATATGAAATAATATACATTTGAATAACGAATAATAATGATTAGAGTATTAGTTTAATAAAACATTTATTTGGTTCTCTACTGACCTTCTGGGCACAAAAATCAGTTCAAAAGTCCTGAATGAAGAAAGCTTCATGGACAATAACGAAGGAAAACTGGGAGCTGAAATGTGAGAGAAAGATTCAAACTCTTAGAAAGGGGTGTTTAATGATTTAAGCTGAAAGAAAAATGTGTGTGTATGAAGAGGGCAAGATTTAGAATGGTATCTCAAGGCGAATGGGAATCAGCTTTGGCTGGAATGATAAGTCATTTTGAAATCGGTAGAAACATTGTAGAGACTTATTATAGGAGTTCCAAAATGCCAAAGGAAAATCAAAAGTTTAATCTACAGACAGTTTAGCAGGGCATTAAAATGGTGGCAGATTCTTTAGAGACATTTTATTGACATTGTAGAAGTGAATGGAGAAAAAGTTATTTGAAGAAAAGACAAAACAGAGGCTACTTTAGGTAATAGACAATGTGGGAATACAGGCAGTGATGGAAATGAAGAAAAGAGTGAAGTATGGACATGGACAATTTAGAAGAAGAAAGAACAGATTAAGGGAATAAGAAAAAAGGCAAGTCGATTAAGGAAAATCACGTTTCCAATAGAAATAATGGATTTGGTTGGGGAGCTAGTTTACCTGCATAAGAAATTTATAACTATAATTTTAATTTAAATATTTATCTTAGATATGAACCTAAAGTAAGATATATAAATGTATCAGCAACTTTTTTAGGATGTCAAATAAGAGAAGATTATTTCTCTAAACATCTTCAGTGTTCATCGCTTTTGTTTTATTATCTCTTTTTTGAGATCTCCCTCACTCTAATTTTTGGATTTTTTCACTTAAATTTTGTAATCAAACTAACAAATTTCTTTAAATTCTATCGTGTTTGCAGATGACTTTTCTGATAAAGATAATAGATTTTCTCACATTTTCATTTCATTTAAATAGATTTGGATGCTTCTATCACACTGGGATAAGTTATTCTTCATCCCATTGGAGTTAGTCCTTTGTTTTAAGAAGTTTTAGGCAAATATATGTCAAGCCAGATAATATTCAAATTGGACTTTATTACCTGTAGCATATCTGCCCTAATTCCATAAATTTTTCTTCTCTTTCTACATGTGCCATCTCTAGTCCTTACAATCTTTTCTGTTGGCCAAATTTCTATGAAACAATTATTATTTTTCACCTCCTATCTGCATCATCTATTTGCTGTTGTTTTGGGAAGCTGCTGCAGCTCTTAATGCCATTTAATTTTTGGAATTCATATCAACATCTATAAATATATTTTCACAGCAGAACATTTTTTCCTCAATGTGCCATATTATCAACTATACGCTAATCCTCTGTATTATTCTAATCGTTCATTCAACAAATATTTATGGAATACATAGTATGTGCAAGCATAGACTAGTATAGGTGACAGTACAAGATATGGAACCTGTATTTCTGTCCTCCTTAAGTTATGATCTGGTAAAGCTGGTGGCAGGGCAAGAGGTAATGCAGAATAAATAAATAAAGTGTACAGTCTATTAGAAGGTGGTAAGTTACAAAAAAATTAAAAATAAATGTAAAATAATTGAAAAAAAAATTGACCAGAAACTACACATTGAGAGTGAGTGAGATTGAATGTGAGTAGACTTTGAATTTCAAATAAAATGTTAATGAAAAAATAAAAACGTAAGTAAAGCTCTGAAGGAGGTGATAAATCAAACCTTGGATCTAGCTAAGGGTAAACTATCCCAGGCAGAAGTAGCATAAGCAAAAGCCCTACAACAAGAATGTACTCAAAATGTTTAAGGTACGGCAAAAAGCCAGTGGATAGGGAGCAGAGTGAGTGAAGGAAAGAAAGGTAGTAGATGATGTTAGAGAGGAAATTGGGAGCCTCATCATGTGGAACCTGTGTGGTCATTGTACATCCTCTGCATTGTATTTTAGTTAAGTCCGAAGCCACCAGAGCATATTAAGCAGAAGAATAATCTTTAGTGTCTTCTGTTTGAAAGATCTCAAACTCTAAATTTCTCTCTACTTTCATATTAATAAACTATTATTTTTCCTTCAACGCTTTGCACTACATTTTAAAAATCTCATCCCAAATCAAACTTTTCTAACAAAATAGAACAACAACAAAAATACATTATTAGCGCCATCCTTTCTCACTTTTGAACGTGCAGCCAACACCACTAACCATGTACAGTACAATAGCATGCCTTGTTGAGCCTGATAAAGCTTTTGAATCCTTTCCACATTAATTCCTCAAGTAACTACTAACAATCAGTTGAAGTTAGAACCCAAAATGAAGCCTGTTAGCCCACATTACGAACTCCATTTTGCCATCACATGCCACCATTCAACTCTGGATTATGGAACTTGTCACTCTGTCTATACTAGAAATTCTGGGATCTTTTCCTTCCTATCAGCCTTAATTTTTTAAGACTTGATTCAACCATAGTGTAGACAAATCTTTTCTTATATCTTCAATTTGATAGATGTTTATGGAGACAGAAACATGTTGATTAATTTCATTTTTAAATCTTTGACAAAAACTTTAAAAAATTCAAGTTCTATTTTCTCATTGATTTAAACTTAATTGCTTCTCTACATATTTTATCAATTTACTATATTAAATTTATTTTTTTTTCAATTTTTCTGCCCTGAATTTTTTTAAACAAGCAAACAAACAAGAAAATCTTGGTTTCTCAACTGATCTTATCACTTACTGTTCTAATGACAAAACTGAGATTTTCTGATATGAGTTCTCTGAATGTTCTACACCTTTACCTCCATTGCACTTGGCTCTCCTTCACATCTGAGTTGCTCTTTCTGGACACTTCTATCTTATGCACTGGTCATTTCCTTGCCATGTGGTTTGTTTTTATTTTACATCTTTAAACACTTAAAATATTTTTAAAAATTGCATGTTTTCCCTGTGTTAAAAGCAACTTTAGAGAGTTGGTGGAGCAAGACAGCTAAATAGAAGCATCCACTGATAACATCCTCCCTGCAAGAACACCAAATTGAACAACTATCCACATGAATAAAAGCACCTTCATAAGAATCAAATATCAGGTGAATGGTGACAGTATCTGGTTTTAAGTTGAAATCACTTAAAGAGGCACTGAGAGGGTAGGAGAGAAAGTTTTGAATTGCTGATGCCACCCCCCTCACATTCCCTGGCAGCAGCCACATGGCATGGAGAGAGAATCTATGCACTTGGGGGAGGGAGAGCACAGTGACGGTGGGAGATTATTTGGGAACGCAATGCTTCCCTGTTACCTCAGAAAGCAACACCAGGAACAACTCAGTCAGCACCCACAGAATGAACATTTGAACTAGCACTAGACAGAGAATTACCCCTGCCAGGGGCCAAATCTTAAGTACTGGGAAGCATTGACACCAAGGGATAAAGTACTCTAGGTTCTAAATAAATTAGACAGACAGTAAAGGCACAAGGACTCCAATTCCTGGGCAAGTCCTGGTGTTGTGTTGGGCTTAGAGTTGGTGAAGTTGAAGCACATGTGACATAATGAGACGAGCCTGTGTGGCTAAAAGAGTGCTTGTGCCACCCCTCAGGCAACCAAAGGCAGTGCAGTTTGCAGCTCTGGCAAAGAGTTCTTCCTTCCATTTGAGGAGAGGAGAGGAAAGATAAAAAAGGACTTTTTCTTGCAAGTTGGATACCAGCTCAGCCGCAGTAGGATAGGGCAGCAGACAGAGTCCTGAAGGCCCCATTCCACGTCCTGCCTCCTGGATAACATTTCTAGACATATGCCGGGCCAAAGGGGAGCCTGCTGCAAAAAGACCCAGTCCTAGTAGGATTCGTATCTTCTGACTAAAGAGCCTGTAGGCCCAGAACAATCAGTAGTAGCCAAGCAATACTCACCATGAGCCTTGGGTGACACTCAGAGATGTTCTGGCTTCAGGTGTGACGCAGCATATTGCCAGTTGTGATGGCTATAAAGAGAGACTCCTTCCAATTGGGAAAATAAAAGGGAAAAGTAAAGGGAACTTTATCTTGCATCTTAGATGTCAGCTCAGGCACAGTGGGGTAGAACGCTAAATGGCCTCCTAGATTCCCTGATTCCAGATTTTGACTTTTGTCAGAATTTCTGGATCTTCAAAGAGCCCAGTGTCCTGAAGGGAGAGTCTCAGGCCTGGCAGCACTCCCCACAAGCTGACAGAAGAGCCCTTGGGCCTTCAGTGATCATCTGCAGTAACCAGGCATTATTGCCACAAAGCTTGTCATGAGGAGAGATGCCTCTGCCTACGAAAAGAGGAGGGAAGGGTAGGAAAGACTTTTCCTTATGGCTTGGGTGCCAGATCAGCCACAATAGAATAAAGCAACATAGATTTCTAAGGTTTCTGACTCCAAGCCTTGGCTCCTGGAGGGCATCTCTGTGACCACTTGGGGCTACAGGAACTCACTGCCTTGAAGGGAAAGATGCAAGCCTAATTTTCTTTGCTGATTATAGAGCCCCAGAGCCTGGAGCAAACATATGTGGTAGCCAAGCACTGTTTGCAAACCCCAGGGATGTGCCTGCTTTAGTTCTCACTCAGAACAGTCTTAGTGATGGTGGCTACAGGGATACTTGTGTTACCTCTCCCATAGCTTCAGGAATTTCAGCACAAAGAGAGAGACTCCATTTGTTTGGAAGAAAGTAAGGGAATGGAACAAGAGTCTATGTCTGGTAAACTCAAGAATTCTTACAGATCTTATCCAAAACCACTAATGGGGTACCTCTATGAGTTTGCAATAGCCACAATATTACGGCATGCCCTCTAATGCAGATGTAACTGCACTGACTAAAAATTTGTGTCACAACACAGGTCAGATACCCAAAAAACCTTTTTAAGAAAGACAGGTAGAAACATGCCCAGACTGCAAAGATTACAACAAACAACTAATTCTTCAACGCCAGACACCAGTGAACATCCACCAAGCATCACGACCATCCAGGAAAACATGACATTACCAGACAAACTAAATAAGGCACCCAGGACCAACTGTGGAGAGACAGAGCTATGGCAACAATCAGACAGGGAATTCAAAACAGCTGTTTTGAAGCAAAGCAAAGCAAAGCAATTCAAGACAACACAGAATCCTATCCAATAAATTCAACAAAGATATTGAAATACTTAAAAAGAATCAAACACAAAATCTAGAACTTGAAAATTCTATTGACAGACTGAAAAATGCATCAATCTCTTAATAGCAAAACTGAACAAAGAGAAGACAGTGTCAATGAGCATGAAGACTGTCTATTTGAAAATGCACAAAGAAGACAAAATAAAAAAAGAATAAAACATGCTTCAAGATCTAGAAAATTGGCTCAAAAAGGGCAAATCTAAGAATTATTGTGCTTAAAATGGAGGTAAAGAGATAGGGGTACAAAGTTTATTCAAATAGATAATAACAGAGAACTTCTCAAACCTAGAGGAAGGTATCAATGCTCATGTACGAAAAGTTTATAGAATACTCAGCAGATTAACCTAATAAATAAGACTAAATAAGACTACCTAAAGACATTTATTAAGGAAACTCCCAAAAGTAAAATATTAAGAAAGGATCCTAAAGCAGACAGAAAAAAGAAATGAATAACATAAAATGGAGCTCCATTACACCTGGCAGCAGAATTCTAAGAAGAAACTTTACAGGCCAGGAGAAAAAGGCATGACATGTTTAAAGCACTGAAGGAAGAATGAAGTGTGTATTCTAGAACAGTATGTCCAGCAAAAATATACCTGAAATATGAAGGCGAAATAAAGACTTAGGAAAGAAGCAAAAGCTGAGGAATTTCAACACCAAACTAGCCCTACAAGGAATACTAAAGGGAGTTCTTCAATCTGAAATGAATATATGTCAATGAGCAATAGGAAATCAACAGGGCCAGGCACAGTGGCTTACACCTGTAATCCCAACACTTCGAGAGGCCAAGGTAGGCAGACTGCTTAAGTTCAGGAGTTTGAAATCAGTCTGGACAACATGGCTAAACCCCATCTCCACCAAAAATACAAAAATTAGCTGGACATGTTGGCACGTGCCTATAGTTCCATTTACTCAAGAGGCCGAGGCAGGAGAATCACTTGAACACAAAAGGTGGAGGTTGCAGTCAGCAGAGGTCACACTACTGCACTCCAGCCTGGGTTATAGGAGTTAAAGCCTATCGAAAAGAAAGTAAGAGAGAAAGACAGAAATAAAGAAAAGAGGAGAGGAGAGGAGAAGAGAAGAGAGGAGAGGAGAGGACAGAAGAGGACAGGAGAGGAGAGGAGAAGAGAGGAGAGGAGAGGAGAGGAGAGGAGAGGAGAGGAGAGGACAAGAGAGGAAAGGAGAGGACGGGACAGGAGAGGAGAGGAGAGGAGGAAAGAAGGAAGAGAGGAAGGAAGGAAGGAAGGAAGGAAGGAAGGAAGGAAGGGAAAGAAAAGAGAGGAGAGAGAGAAAGAAAAGAAAGGGAAAGAGAAAGAAAGAAAGAGAGAAAGAAAGAAAGAAAGAAAGAAAGAAAGAAAGAAAGAAAGAAAGAAAGAAAGAAAACTGAAAATATATTACTCACTGGTTATCGTAAGTGCACAGAAAAACACAGAATATTATACCAAAGAAATTTTAGTGTGTATATTACAAACATCTTGAGTGGCAACATTAAAATGTGAACAAATCAAACGTAATAGCTACAACTTATCAAGACATAGACAGTACAATAAGATATAAATAGAAAAAAATGTTAACGAATAGGGAGAAAAATGAACATTTGGTCTTCGTCGGTTTTCTCTTTGCTTGTTAGTTTTTTGTTTGTTTATACAATCAGAATTAAGTTATTATTAGTGTAAAATAATTGTATATAAGGTATTATTTGCAAGCATTATGGTAACCTCAAATCAAAAAACATACTAGAGAAACACACACACACAAACCAAGAAATTAAAACAGAACACCAGAGAAAATCACCTTCACTTAAAGAAAGATGAAAAAAATAAAGATGAAAGAGAAGACTACAAAACACCCAAGAAACAAATAACAAAATCCAGAAGTAAATCTTTATTTGTCAATCATATCAATGAATATAATGAATGGTTGAATGTATAAAAAAGAAAAACCCAATAGTCTGTTGACTACAAGAAATACACTTCACCTATAAACAAACACATAGACTGAAAATAAATAAAATAGAAAATGATATTCTATAAAAATGGAAACCAAAAAAGAACAAGAATAGATATATCAGAGAAAATATATTTCAAGGCAAAAATTATAAAAAGGGACAAAGACTGTCGTTATGTAATGACGCAGTTTCAATTCAGCAAGACAAAGTAACAATTTTAAATATATAAGCACCCAACATTACAGCACCCAGATATAGGAAACAAATATAATTAGAAATAAAGAAAGAGAGCCAAATGCAATAATAACTGGAAGTTTCAACATCTCACTATCAGCAGTGGAGGGATAAACCAGACAGAAAATCAACAAAGAAATATTGTCTGCACTATAGACTAAATGGATCTAATAGCTATTATGAGACCATTTCATCCAACAGCTGCAGAATACACATTCTTCTCTACAGCACATAAATCGCTCTCAAAGATAGACCATACACCACAAAAGTAATCTTAAAATAGTTTTAAAAATTAAATCATATCAATTATATTTTTGACCAAAATGATATAAAGCTGGAAGTCAATAACAATAGGTATTTTGGAAAGTATACACACACATGGAAATTAAACAACGTGCTCCTGTATGACAACTGGGTCAATGAAGAAATAAAGAAGGAAATGTTAAACTTCATTGAAACCAGTATTAATGGATACACAGCCTACCAAAACATACAGGATACAGTGAAAACAGGCATAAGAGAAAAATTGACAGCTACAAGCATCCACCTCAAAAAAATAGAAAACTTCAGATAAACAATCAAAGAATGCATTTTTAAAAAACTAGAAAAGTAAGACCAAACCAAGACCCAAATTTAGTAGAAGAAAATAAATAATAAAGACAGGAGCAGAAATAAGTGAAACAGAAATTTAAATACATATACAAGATCAATGGGAAAAAAAAATTTGTTTTGAAAAGACATATACAATTGACAAACCCTTAGCCAAACTACGGAAAAAGATAGAAGACTCAAATAAATAAAATCACAAGTGAAAAAAGACATTACAACTGATACTACAGAAATTCAGAGATTATTAGAAGCTACTATGAGCAATTATATGCCAATAGATTGGAAAACTGAGAGGAAATAACTAAATTACTAGACCTATACAATTGATCAAGATTGAATCATAAGGAAATCCAAAACCTGCACAGACAAATAACAAATAATGAGTGTGAAGCTATAATACAAATTATCTTAGCAAGGAAAACCCCAGGACCTAATTGCTTCAATGCTGAATTGTAAGAAACATTTAAAGAAGAACAAATATCAGTCATACTAAAACTTTTTTGAAAAATAGAGGAGGAGAGAATAGTTTTGAGTTCAGTCTGTGAAGCCAGTTTTACCATGAGACCCACAATAGACAAAGATAGATAAATAAATAAATAAATAAATAAAACTATAGTTTAATATCCATGATGAACATTGAATGAACATTATCAAAATGCTAGAAAACAAAATTAAACATCATATTAAAATGATTATTCATCATTACCAAGTGGGATTTTTCCCAGAGATGCAAGATGGTTCAACATACTAAAATCAATTACTGTGATATAGCATGTCAACAGAATGAGGGACAAAAATCATATAATCATTTCAATTGACACTGAAACAACATGTGAAAAATTCAAAATCCCTTCAAATAAAATACTCGAAAACTGAGTATAGAAGTAACATACTTAAACACTATAAAAGCCATATACAACAGACCCACAGCTAGCATTTTAATGAATGGGGAAAAAATCAAAGCCTTTCCTCTTTGATCTAGAACACAACAAGAATGCCCACTTTTACCACTGTTATTCAATATATTACTAGAAGACCTAGCTAGAGCCATCAGAAAAGAGGAAGAAATAAATAAAATAAAGAACTTCCAAATTAGAAAGAAAAAAGTCAAATTATCCTTGTTTGCAGATGATGTGATTTTATATTTCAAAGAAGCAAGAGATATCCACAATGAAAACTCACTCTAAAACACCGATTAAAGAAATAGAAAATAATACAAAAAAATTGGAAAGACATTCCATGAACAAGGATTGGAAGAATCACATTATTAAAATATCCATATCGCCCAAAGCAATCTACAGATTTAAAGGGATTCCTATCAAAATACCAAGGACATTCTTCACAAAAATAGGAAAAAGAATCCTAAAACTTATATTGAACACTAGAAGAGCCAGAGTTATCTTGCGCAAAAAGAACAAAAGTGGAAGAATCACATTGCCTGACCTCAAATTATGCTGTAAGCCTATGGAAATCAAAATAGCATGGTACTGGCGTAAAATAAGACACATAAACCAATGAGGCAGAATAGATAAGCAAGAAATATATCAATGCATCTACAGTGAACTAGTTTTGACAAAGAAGAAAAGAACATACATTGGGAAAAGAACAGTCTCTTTAAAAAATGGTTCTGGGAAACTATAATAGATATCCATATGCAGAAGAATGAAAGTAGACCCATATTTCTCACCACATACAAAAATTAAGTCAAAATGAATTAAAGACTTAAATCTGAAACCTTAAGCTATAAAACTATTATTGGAAAATATTGGGGAAACTCTCTGGGATATTGGACTGAGCAAAGATTTCTTGCATAATACCCCAAAAGCACAGGAAACCAAAACAAAAATGGACAAATGGAAGCATATGAAATTGGAAAGCTCCTGCATAGCAAAGGAAACAATCAACAAAGTGTAAAGACAGTCCACAGAGTATGAGAAAATATTTGCAAACTACCCATCTGCCAAGGGATTAATAACCAGAATATATAAGGAGCTCAAACAACTCCAGAGGAAAAAGAAATCTAAAAATTCAACTGAAAAATGGACAAAAAGTGTGAATAGACATTTCTCAAAAGAAGACGTACAAAAGAGGCAAATGAAAAGGTCCCCAACATCATTGATAATCTGAGAAATGCAAAGCAAAGCTACAATGAAACATCATCCAACTCCAGTTAATATGGCTTTTATGAAAAAGTCAGGCAGTAACAAATGCATGCGAGAATGTAGAGAAAAGGAAACTTTGTACACTGTTGGTGAAAATGTAAATTAGCACAACCACTATTGAGAACTGTATGGAGATTTCTCAAAAATCTAAAATTAATGCTACCAGGTGATCCAGCAATCTTACAGCTTAATGTATACCCAAAAGAAAGGAAATCAGTATATCAGAGATATCTGCACTCACATGTTTATGGAAGCACTATTCACAGTAGCCACGATTTGGATGAAAACTAAGTGTCCAAATGGACAAAGAAAACGAATTACATATGTACACAAGGGAATTCTATTCGGCCATAAAAAAGAATGGGATCTTGTTATCTGCAACAATATGAATGGAACTGGAGGTCATTATGTTAAGTGAAATAATCTAGGTACAGAAAGACAAACTTCACATGTTCTTACCTATTTGTGCAAGCTAAAAATTAAAACTATTAAACTCATAGAGATAGAGAGAGGAACAATGTTAACAGAGGCTTGGAAAAGTAGTGTAAGGTGAAAGTAGGGATTGTTAATGGGTACAAAAATGTAGTTAGACTGAATAAATATGACCTACTATTTGTTAGCACATAGGACGACTAAAATTGACAATAATTTATTGTACAGTTTAAGATAACTAAAAGTATAATTAGATTGTTTCTAACACAGAGAAAGGATAAATGCTTGATGTGATGGATACCTCTTTAACCTTATGTGATTATTGTTCATTGCATGCCTGTATTCAAATATTTCATGTGTCATGTAAATATATACACTATGTGTCCACAAAAATAAAGAATAGAAATTTAAAAAGGAAGAAAAGAAAAAAGCAACTTTATAAAAGATTCATGCAGTATTCCATTTTGAAAATAAAGTTGTATTTTAGCAATTTTTAGATTTAGCATATAGTTGTGCAGATAATGTTGGAGAATTGTCAGATACCCCACACCCAGTGTTCCACATTGTTACTGTCTTTCACGGTACATTTATCACAATTAATAGATAATTAATGATACATTATTTTAATTAAAACATACCCTTTTTTATATTTCTTTAGTTTTTGCCTAATGTCTATATTCTGCTCCAGGTTCTCATCTATATTACACTTAGTTACTGTGAATTCTTAGGTTCCTTTCACTATAACAGGTTTTTAGATTCTTATTATTTTTGATGACTGTGACAGTTTTGAGAAACACTAGTTAGATATTTTATAGAATGTCCTTAAATTTGAGGTTGTCTGATTTTTTTTTCCTCACAGTTAGACAGGAGTTACGGGTTCTAGACAGGAATAGCACAGAGGTAAAGGAAGATTTTATCTCATCATTTCAGGGATCCAGCCTGTCAATACGCCACTGTTATTGTTGATGTTAACCTTGAGCATATCACTGAGGTAGGGTTTTTCAGATTTTTCCACAGTGACGGTATTCTTTTTTCCCACTTTTCATATTTATTTCTTTGGAAGAAAGACACTATGCTCAGTGCTTTCTTAAGGCACTAGGAATTATCTCCACCTACTTAAGAAAAAAATTACCTAAAAAATCATTTGAGCTCTTCTGCACTGAAGAATTGACTATTCTCCTCCATTTATTTATATATTCAATAATTGATTTTTAACAGTATGGGCTCACATCCTTTTTTATACTTGGGGTATAATCTAACACCTTTAATATGTAATGTATTTTTTCATAATATTCCAGTTTAGCTATTAGAAATTCTTTTGGTTGGTTCTGGTGTTCCTTTGACAAAACTTCCGTATTATGTATATGTGTGTGCATGTGTGTGCGTGTGTGCATGTGTGTGTGTTTGTGTGCGCGCGCGTGTGTGTGCACGTGTGTGCGGGTGTGTGTGTGTTTAGCACTACATCATCTAGCAGTACTAGATATTCCAATCTCACATTATTCTAGCTCTAAAATTATCCGTGTCTGCAAGGATTCCTGATGGCTTTTACTGAAGTGTGATATTAAAAACCAAATACATATGTGTATACTAACCCATTGTGCTGTGGACTGAATAGTGTTCCTCCAAAATTCACATATTAAATACTGAACCCCAATATAACTATATTTGGATAAGCGGCCTTTAGGAGGTAATTAAGATTTAATAAGATAATGGTGAGGTTATAAAGTAATGGAATTAGTGTCCTTATAAGAAGAGTCATCAGAGAGCGCTCTTCTTCTCTCCACCATAAGAAGAGAAAGCGTCAGCCTGCAAGCCAGGAAGAAAGCCCTCACCAGAAACTGAATCATCTAGCACTCCAATTTCAGACTTCTCATAAATCTGACAAATACCGTTCTGTTGGTTAAGCCACCAAGTCTACAGTATTTCCTTATGGCAGCACAGACTAGTACACTTATATCTATGTGTGCTTATATCTATAAATATAGGTAAATAGTATATAAATATAGGTATGTCTCACTTATATCTATATTTGTATATTAATCCATCTAATATTGTGAATGATATTGTTATAAAGAATACATGATAGTATGTGTTTGTTAAAACTTATAGAACTTTACAGCATAGAACTTTACAATGCATAATGTAAACAAATTAAATAAGTATGATTAGTAAGTTGGAGGATTGCAGGATGGAATATAGTTTGTGAAAAAAAAAACTGCCTTCCAAACCTGAGTTCATAAAGACATCTGCAAGTCTAATCCAGTATCACTTTGATTATTCTAGCCCTCTCTCCTTTCTTGTGTGTAACTTTCCACTCCAGCAGTAAGAAACTTGGCTCCTACTGTCGGCTTTCCATTTACTGAATTGTTCAATTCCACATAGAATAGTTTCAGAATTATTAACTGCTATCCCTGTGAGAAACAAATTTATATGCTACAGTGGAGTACGTACATGCAGTTTCTTTGTTTCAGATGTTTAGAAGGCAGTTGTTGCTTTTTTTTTTCACAGACTATATTCCATCCTGCAATCTTCCAACTTACTAATCATACTTATTTAATTTGTTTATGTTATGTATTGTAAAGTTCTGTGCTGTTAAGTTCTATAAGTTTTAAAAAACACATACCATCATGTATTATTTATATCAGTATCATTCACAATTGTTTCATGGCCCTAAAAATCCCGGTGTTACATTAGATACAGCAACATAACAGAACCTTTTGCCACCCCCAAAATATTCCCCGTATTTCACCTACTTAACTCTCTTCCCTCCACAAACTTCTGATAGTCTTACTTGTTTGCTGTTTTCATAATTTTTCCTTTGCAAGAATGTGTCTTAGAAATTGAATCATACAGTATTCAAATCTTTTTTATACTTCTTCTCCCTTTATAAACGATCTTCTTAAGTCTATGATAATTCATTTTTATACTCTCCTTGCACTCTTTGCATCTGTCCCATTTTTATATGGATTCTACCAAAATTTCCTCTTTAATACTTTTATTTTTCTCTTGGTAAATACTTTCCTACCATCACTGTTAAGATACTTTCTAAAGTAATACTTTGAGCTCAAATTGATGCTCACTTTTTTTTCTTGAAATTTTTTACCTGTTGTTTAGCAACTCAGTTTCTATGTCTTTAAATTTAACATACCCAAATTGGAACTAAATATACTCTTGCCAAATTCTTTGCCCAAAAACTATAGCAGTGTTTCTTCTGGCTTTCTTACTGATTAGTTTCTCTCAAAGTATTAAAAGTATAAATAGTACTAACTAACCTGAGTCAGCAGGAGAATAAATGTAATTAAGTTGTTTAGGAACCCTCCAAAATGGCATTAAAATATTTCTGCCAATTGCACTGGTGTGTTTTTTATTATATCCTTAACATGGTTGGAAATACTACTTTAGAGATATCTTCAACAAATAGTTTTCCTCTACCTCATAACGGAAATGTAGAAATAAGTATTACTTGAAGTCATGCATGTTGAGACAATTACTATGCTTGTTGTGAGGAGAGAGGAAAGGATATGAGAACAGCGTTAACAAGTGCCTATAATGTATGCCCATCTCTATATTAACACTGTTCCGAAATCACCTGTGCGTTACAGATGTTTTCTTGATACTGCTCAGCAAGAAAGATTGGTTTAGTGTCATGACATCTGATTGGATGGCAGGTATTCTTACAGAATCCTGAAAAAAAAAAAAATCTAATTGAATGCACTATGGGATGTCTCAATTTAAATTATTTCTCAGCTGTAGAAAATGTAGCCCCCACTGTAGCAAATGGGCACTAATGTCAGCAATGTATTAGGTTTTGGTTTAAACCAACAGATTTTGTGCCTTTCTATATATTCTTCTTAATACTCAAAGACTTTGGTGACTCACTAGTGTTTCTCAATAGTTCCATTAGCTCTGAAATAACTACATCAATTTTCTTCCCATTTTACTTTCCACATTATTCTTCTCTAACCATGGATACTCTATGTATTTTCTACATTACTATACTACCTTCCTAATTGTTTAATTAATTGCACAGAATAAAATATCCTGATGTTTATTCAATAAACATTCTGAAATGGGTAAATATTGTTGATCTCACTAATGTTTTTCAATATATATTTAAAATAAAAATAAAATACACCCATTTTAAAATAAATTTTATGCCCCCAAAAATGTTTTGATTGGAAATAACAAAAATAGTTTAGGTTATAAGTACTTACACAACAATTTTGTTTTTTTATAAAGGTAGCTCAAGTGCCTTTTTCTGCTATAAACTTTTAAATATGTGTTAGAAAAAAATGAAAGGCAAGAGTTGTAACAATTGTAAATATTTCAGGATAGTTCAATTTGTTTGTTAACACTAATGTTTGTGTGCGTCTACACATATGTATGTATATATTAATACACATACTACATATATGTAATGTATATATGTGTATATGTATATATAATGTAAAGCATTAAATGTGTACATATGCACACACCCACATATATATATATAATTTTTTTAAGTTTATAGAATCCCTGCCATCCAATCAGAGATCATGACACTAAACCATTATAAGGTCTAATCCATAGATATGCAGATCATCAAAATATTAGAAGTATGCTTTCTGTCTGATTATTTCTTGTTAAATTCAATTTCAGTGTACTTTGTCCAAATATGAATTATTTTTCCAATGGGACTCTTTTTATAAATGATTTCACAGTCCTTGAACAGTAGGCCTCACAGGATTTACTGCTAGATAAACAATTCTAAATCTTCAATCTTGCTGGAACAGAGAAGCTGAGTATAATGCTAACAAAGAAAAACTAGTGTTTTAAAAAAGAAATGTAATACTGGCTCTCTGATACAGGTACATTGAATAACACACATTTGAAATAAACTTGAACTTAATGTGTCAAACTTTTTAAGAGCTAACATGCATAATCTTGTTTCATTTTGAGAATAAATATAAATTAATCATAACATATAATAATACGGAATATATGTATACAAAAAATCCCAAATACCAGTGGATATTTAAATATTCAAAGTAATTTTATTCTTTTTTTTTTAATTTTTATTTATTTATTTTTTATTTTTTTGAGATGGAGTCTCACTCTGTCCCCCAGGCTAGAGTGCAGTGGCCGGATCTCAGCTTACTGCAAGCTCCGCCTCCCCGGTTCACGCCATTCTCCTGCCTCAGCCTCCCGAGTAGCTGGGACTACAGGAGCCCACCACCTCGCCTGGCTAGTTTTTTGTATTTTTTTAGTAGAGACGGGGTTTCACCATGTTAGCCAGGATGGTCTCGATCTCCTGACCTCGTGATCCGCCCGTCTCAGCCTCCCAAAGTGCTGGGATTACAGGCTTGAGCCACCGCGCCTGGCTCAAAGTAATTTTATTCTTAAGTCAAGTCACTATAAACGAATTATAATGCAAGAATGTTTATTAAATTGTTTTTACTCTCACCTTTATTTAAATCAATTGTTACTTTACATTTTTAATCTAGCTTTATAAAAGAAATTATTGGGGGGCGGAGCAAGATGGCTGAATAGGAGCAGCTCCAGTCTCCAACTCCCAGCGCGAGCGACACAGAAGACCGGTGATTTCTGCATTTTCAACTGAGGTAGTGGGTTCATCTCACTGGGGAGTGCCGGACGATCTGGTCAGCTGCTGCAGTCCGACCAGCGAGAGCTGAAGCAGGGCGAGGCATTGCCTCACCTGGGAAGCGCAAGGGGGAAGGGAGTCCCTTTTCCTAGCCAGGGGAACTGAGACACACAATACCTGGAAAATCGGGTAACTCCCACCCCAATACTGCACTTTAAGCAAACAGGCACACCAGAAGATCATATCCCACACCTGGCCAGGAGGGTCCCACACCCAAGGAGCCTCCCTCATTGCTAGCGCAGCAGTCTGTGATCTACCAGCAAGGCAGCAGGGAGGCTGGGGGAGGAGCGCCCGCCATTGCTGAGGCTTAAGTAGGTAAACAAAGCTGCTGGGAAGCTCGAACTGGGTGGAGCTCACAGCAGCTCAAGGAAACCTGCCTGTCTCTGTAGACTCCACCTCTGGGGACAGGGCACAGTAAACTAAACAAACACAGCAGACACCTCTGCAGACGCAAACGACTCTGTCTGACAGCTTTGAAGACAGCAGTGGATCTCCCAACACGGAGGTTGAGATCTGAGAAGGGACAGACTCCCTGCTCAAGTGGGTCCCTGACCCCTGAGTAGCCTAACTGGGAGACATCCCCCACTAGGGGCAGTCTGGCACCCCACACCTCACAGAGAGGAATACACCCCTGAGAGGAAGCTTCCAAAGCAAGAATCAGACAGGTACACTCGCTATTCAGAAATATTCTATCTTCTGCAGCCTCTGCTGCTGATACCCAGGCAAACAGGGTCTGGAGTGCACCTCAAGCAATCTCCAACAGACCTACAGCTGAGGGTCCTGACTGTTAGAAGGAAAACTATCAAACAGGAAGGACACTTACACCAAAACCCCATCAGTACATCACCATCATCAAAGACCAGAGGCAGATAAAACCACAAAGATGGGGAAAAAGCAGGGCAGAAAAGCTGGAAATTCAAAAAATAAGAGCACATCTCCCCCAGCAAAGGAGCACAGCTCATCGCCAGCAACGGATCAAAGCTGGACGGAGAATGACTTTGACGAGATGAGAAAAGAAGGCTTCAGTCCATCAAATTTCTCAGAGCTAAAGGAGGAATTACGTACCCAGTGCAAAGAAACTAAAAATCTTGAAAAAAAAGTGGAAGAATTGATGGCTAGAGTAATTAATGCAGAGAAGGTCCTAAACGAAATGAAAGAGATGAAAACCATGACACAAGAAATACGTGACAAATGCACAAGCTTCAGTAACTGACTCGATCAACTGGAAGAAAGAGTATCAGTGATTGAGGATCAAATGAATGAAATGAAGCGAGAAGAGAAACCAAAAGAACAAAGAAGAAATAGAAATGAACAAAGCCTGCAAGAAGTATGGGATTATGTAAAAAGACCAAATCTACGTCTGATTGGGGTGCCTGAAAGTGAGGGGGAAAATGGAATCAAGTTGGAAAACACTCTTCAGGATATCATCCAGGAGAACTTCTCCAACCTAGTAGGGCAACCAACATTCAAATCCAGGAAATACAGAGAATGCCACAAAGATACACCTTGAGAAGAGCAACTCCAAGACACGTAATTGCCAGATTCAACAAAGTTGAAATGAAGGAAAAACTCTTAAGGGCAGCCAGAGAGAAAGGTCGGGTTACCCACAAAGGGAAGCCCATCAGACTAACAGCAGATCTCTCAGCAGAAACTCTCCAAGCCAGAAGAGAGTGGGGGCCAATATTCAACATTCTTAAAGAAAAGAATTTTCAACCCAGAATTTCATATCCAGCCAAACTAAGTTGCATAAGTGAAGGAGAAATAAAATCCTTTACAGATAAGCAAATGCTTAGAGATTTTGTCACCACTAGGCCTGCCTTACAAGAGACCCTGAAGGAAGCACTCAACATGGAAAGGAACAACCGGTACCAGCCATTGAATAAACATGCCAAAATGTAAAGACCATCGAGGCTAGGAAGAAACTGCATCAACTAACGAGCAAAATAACCAGTTAATATCATAATGGCAGGATCAAGTTCACACATAACAATATTAACCTTAAATGTAAATGGACTAAATGCTCCAATTAAAAGACACAGACTGGCAAACTGGATAAAGAGTCAAGACCCATCAGTCTGCTGTATTCAGGAGACCCTTCTCACACGCAGAGACATACATAGGCTCAAAATAAAGGGATGGAGGAAGATCTACCAAGCAAATGGAGAACAAAAAAAAGCAGGGGTTGCAATACTAGTCTCTGATAAAACAGACTTTAAACCATCAAAGATCAAAAGAGACAAAGAAGGCCATTACATAATGGTAAAGGGATCAATTCAACAGGAAGAGCTAACTATCCTAAATATATATGCACCCAATACAGGAGCACCCAGATTCATAAAGCAAGTCCTTAGAGACTTACAAAGAGACTTAGACTCCCATACAATAATAACGGGAGACTTCAACACTCCACTGTCAACATTAGACAGATCAACGAGACAGAAAGTTAACAAGGATATCCAGGAATTGAACTCATCTCTGCAGCAAGCAGACCTAATAGACATCTATAGAACTCTCCACCCCAAATCAACAGAATATACATTCTTCTCAGCACCACATCATACTTACTCCAAAACTGACCACGTAATTGGAAGTAAAGCACTCCTCAGCAAATGTACAAGAACAGAAATTATAACAAACTGTCTCTCAGACCACAGTGCAATCAAAGTAGAACTCAGGACTAAGAAACTCAATCAAAACCGCTCAACTACATGGAAACTGAACAACCTGCTCCTGAATGACTACTGGGTACATAACGAAATGAAGGCAGAAATAAAGATGTTCTTTGAAACCAATGAGAACAAAGATACAACATACCAGAATCTCTGGGACACATTTAAAGCAGTGTGTAGAGGGAAATTTATAGCACTAAATGCACACAAGAGAAAGCAGGAAAGATATAAAATTGACACTCTAACATCGCAATTAAAAGAACTAGAGAAGCAAGAGCAAACACATTCAAAAGCTAGCAGAAGGCCAGAAATAACTAAGATCAGAGCAGAACTGAAGGAGATAGAGACACAAAAAACCCTCCAAAAAATCAATGAATCCAGGAGTTGGTTTTTTGAAAAGATCAACAAAATTGACAGACCACTAGCCAGACTAATAAAGAAGAAAAGAGAGAAGAATCAAATCGATGCAATTAAAAATGATAAAGGGGATATCACCACCGACCCCACAGAAATACAAACTACCATCAGAGAATACTATAAACACCTCTACGCAAATAAACTGGAAAATCTAGAAGAAATGGATAATTTCCTGGACACTTACACTCTTCCAAGACTAAACCAGGAAGAAGTTGAATCCCTGAATACACCAATAGCAGGCTCTGAAATTGAGGCAACAATTAACAGCCTACCAACCAAAAAAAGTCCAGGACCAGATGGATTCACAGCTGAATTCTACCAGAGGTACAAGGAGGAGTTGGTACCATTCCTTCTGAAACTCTTCCAATCAATAGAAAAAGAGGGAATCCTCCCTAACTCATTTTATGAGGCCAACATCATCCTGATACCAAAGCCTGGCAGAGACACAACAAAAAAAGAGAATTTTAGACCAATATCCCTGATGAACATCGATGCAAAAATCCTCAATAAAATACCGGCAAACCGGATTCAGCAACACATCAAAAAGCTTATCCACCATGATCAAGTGGGCTTCATCCCTGGGATGCAAGGCTGGTTCAACATTCGCAAATCAATAAACATAATTCAGCATATAAACAGAACCAAAGACAAGAAACACATGATTATCTCAATAGATGCAGAAAAGGCTTTTGACAAAATTCAACAGCCCTTCATGCTAAACATGCTCAATAAATTCGGTATTGATGGAACGTACCTCAAAATAATAAGAGCTATTTATGACAAACCCACAGCCAATATCATACTGAATGGGCAAAAACTGGAAAAATTCCCTTTGAAAACTGGCACAAGACAGGGATGGCCTCTCTCACCACTCCTATTCAACCTAGTGTTGGAAGTTCTGGCTAGGGCAATCAGGCAAGAGAAAGAAATAAAGGGTCTTCAGTTAGGAAAAGAAGAAGTCAAATTGTCCCTGTTTGCAGATGACATGATTGTATATTTAGAAAACCCCATTGTCTCAGCCCAAAATCTCCTTAAGCTGATAAGAAACTTCAGCAAAGTCTCAGGATACAAAATTAATGTGCAAAAATCACAAGCATTCTTATACACCAGTAACAGACAAACAGAGAGCCAAATCAGGAATGAACTTCCATTCACAATTGCTTCAAAGAGAATAAAATACCTAGGAATCCAACTCACAAGGGATGTAAAGGACCTCTTCAAGGAGAACTACAAACCACTGCTCAGTGAAATAAAAGAGGACACAAACAAATGGAAGAACATACCATGCTCATGGATATGAAGAATCAATATCGTGAAAATGGCCATACTGCCCAAGGTAATTTATAGATTCAATGCCATCCCCATCAAGCTACCAATGAGTTTCTTCACAGAATTGGAAAAAACTGCTTTAAAATTCATATGGAACCAAAAAAGAGCCCGCATCTCCAAGACAATCCTAAGTCAAAAGAACAAAGCTGGAGGCATCACGCTACCTGACTTCAAACTATACTACAAGGCTACAGTAACCAAAACAGCATGGTACTGGTACCAAAACAGAGATATAGACCAATGGAACAGAACAGAGTCCTCAGAAATAATACCACACATCTACAGCCATCTGATCTTTGACAAACCTGAGAGAAACAAGAAATGGGGAAAGGATTCCCTATTTAATAAATGGTGCTGGGAAAATTGGCTAGCCATAAGTAGAAAGCCGAAACTGGATCCTTTCCTTACTCCTTATACAAAAATTAATTCAAGGTGGATTAGAGACTTAAATGTTAGACCTAATACCATAAAAATCCTAGAGGAATACCTAGGTAGTACCATTCAGGACATAGGCATGGGCAAAGACTTCATGTCTAAAACACCAAAAGCAACGGCAGCAAAAGCCAAAATTGATAAACGGGATCTCATTAAACTAAGGAGCTTCTGCACAGCAAAAGAAACTACCATCAGAGTGAACAGGCAACCTACAGAATGGGAGAAAATTTTTGCAATCTACTCATCTGACAAAGAGCTAATATCCAGAACCTACAAAGAACTCAAACAAATTTACAAGAAAAAAACAAACAACCCCATCAAAAAGTGGGCAAAGGATATGAACAGACATCTCTCAAAAGAAGACATTCATACAGCCAACAGACACATGAAAAAATGCTCATCATCACTGGCCATCAGAGAAATGCAAATCAAAACCACAATGAGATACCATCTCACACCAGTTAGAATGGCAATCATTAAAAGGTCAGGAAACAACAGGTGCTGGAGAGAATGTGGAGAAATAGGAAAACTTTTACACTGTTGGTGGGATTGTAAACTAGTTCAACCATTATGGAAAACAGTATGGCGATTCCTCAAGGATCTAGAACTAGATGTACCATATGACCCAGCCATCCCATTACTGGGTATATACCCAAAGGATTATAAATTATGCTGCTATAAAGACACATGCACACGTATGTTTATTGCAGCCCTATTCACAATAGCAAAGACTTGGAATCAACCCAAATGTCCATCAGTGACAGATTGGATTAAGAAAATGTGGCACATATACACCATGGAATACTATGCAGCCATCAAAAAGGATGAGTTTGAGTCCTTTGTAGGGACTTGGATGCAGCTGGAAACCATCATTCTTAGCAAACTATCACAAGAACAGAAAACCAAACACCGCATGTTCTCACTCATAGGTGGGAACTGAACAATGAGATCACTCGGACTCAGGAAGGGGAACATCACACACCGGGGCCTATCATGGGGAGGGGGGAGGGGGGAGGGATTGCATTGGGAGTTATACCTGATGTAAATGACGAGTTGATGGGTGCAGCACACCAACATGGCACAAGTATACATATGTAACAAACCTGCACGTTATGCACATGTACCCTACAACTTAAAGTATAATAATAATAAATAAATTAAAAAAAAAAAGAAATTATTAGTAATACAATTGTTTTTATTCTTCTGACATGTTAATGTTTAGTGAAATAACCATGTGATTATTTTATAGCAGCACTTCGCTTTTAATACAAGATGCATTCCAGAAAACATGTGTGCATATATAATTCTTAAAAATAGGACTACGTTTTTAACATACATGGCATAATTCCTAGTTAAAAAATTACGGTATGACCTGTTTTCTTCTAAAGCACAGAATGATTAAGAATCATGAACAATCTCTCAAATTTCAACCCTGCATGCATCCACAAGTAACAGACCTTGAACTACCGGGCGAGTTTCAAAGCATCACGTGTTTCTGCTGTCAATCTTCATTCTTCTAACACAGGATGCTAATTGAGGCAGTCCACATCAAGTTACTTCAGATTTACTAAAGTCATTTTTTGGCACAGTCATGGGAAAATATTTTAGATGACATGTAACTACTATCAGATATTCCTAAATTATTCATTTCAACATTTGTTTTGTGAACCTAATAGATGAAGGCCTATCCTCAAGGGAAACAGCAGAAGTGTAACATTTTCTGCCCTCCTGAGGTCAAAGTGTAACTTGTTTTCCCAAAGGTGGAAGTAAAGAATTTCACTGGGTTCCCTGACCAAATTAAGGTTATTCAGTGAATGTTTTAAAAATGGGAATTTTGGACATGAAGTCTTTCCCCATGCCTATGTCCTGAATGGTAATACCTAGGTTTTCCTCTAGGATTTTTATGGTATTAGGTCTAACATTTAAGTCTCTAATCCATCTTGAATTAATTTTCGTATAAGGAGTAAGGAAAGGATCCAGTTTCAGCTTTCTACTTATGGCTAGCCAATTTTCCCAGCACCATTTATTAAATAGGGAATCCTTTCCCCATTTCTTGTTTCTCTCAGGTTTGTCAAAGATCAGATGGCTGTAGATGTGTGGTATTATTTTTGAGGACTCTGTTCTGTTCCATTGGTCTATATCTCTGTTTTGGTACCAGTACCATGCTGTTTTGGTTACTGTAGCCTTGTAGTATAGTTTGAAGTCAGTCCAGCTTTGTTCTTTTGACTTAGGATTGTCTTGGAGATGTGGGCTCTTTTTTGGTTCCATATGAACTTTAAAGCAGTTTTTTCCAATTCTGTGAAGAAACTCATTGGTAGATTGATGGGGATGGCATTGAATCTATAAATAACCTTGGGCAGTATGGCCATTTTCACGATATTGATTCTTCCTATCCATGAGCATGGTATGTTCTTCCATTTGTTTGTGTCCTCTCTTATTTCACTGAGCAGTGGTTTGTAGTTCTCCTTGAAGAGGTCCTTTACATCCCTTATAAGTTGGATTCCTAGGTATTTTATTCTCTTTGAAGCAATTGTGAATGGACTTCATGTCTAAAACACCAAAAGCAATGGCAGCAAAAGCCAAAATTGATAAACGGGATCTAATTAAACTAAAGAACTTCTGCACAGCAAAAGAAACTACCATCAGAGTGAACAGGCAACCTAGAGAATGGGAGAAAATTTTTGCAATCTACTCATCTGACAAAGGGCTAATATCCAGAACCTATAAATAACTCAAACAAATTTACAAGAAAAAAACAAACAACCCCATCAAAAAGTGGGCAAAGTATATGAACAGACATTTCTCAAAAGAAGACATTCATACAGCCAACAGACACATGAAAAAATGCTCATCATCACTGGCCATCAGAGAAATGCAAATCAAAACCACAATGAGATACCATCTCACACCAGTTAGAATGGCAATCATTCAAAAGTCAGGAAACAACAGGTGCTGGAGAGGATGTGGAGAAATAGGAACACTTTTACACTGTTGGTGGGATTGTAAACTAGTTCAACCATTATGGAAAACAGTATGGCGATTCCTCAAGGATCTAGAACTAGATGTACCATATGACCCAGCCATCCCATTACTGGGTATATACCCAAAAGATTATAAATCATGCTGCTATAAAGACACATGCACACATATGTTTATTGTGGCACTATTCACAATAGCAAAGACTTGGAATCAACCCAAATGTCTATCAGTGACAGACTGGATTAAGAAAATGTGGCACATATACACCATGGAATACTATGCAGCTCTAAAAAAGGATGAGTTTGTGTCCTTTGTAGGGACATGGATGCAGCTGGAAACCATCATTCTTAGCAAACTATCACAAGAACAGAAAACCAAACACCGCATGTTCTCACTCATAGGTGGGAACTGAACAATGAGATCACTTGGACTTGGGAAGGGGAACATCACACACCAGGGCCTATCATGGGGAGTGGAAGGGGGGAAGGATTGCATTGGGAGTTATACCTGATGTAAATGACGAGTTGATGGGTGCTGACGAGTTGATGGGTGCAGCACACCAACATGGCACAAGTATACATATGTAACAAACCTGTACGTTATGCACATGTACCCTAGAACTTAAAGTATAATAATATTTAAAAAAAGAAAATGGGAATTTTATTATATGAAAGTTTTCTGAGACTGATACAAATATTTTTTGTTGTGGTAATTAAAATAGCATTTTATTAACATAAGGCAAGACAAATAGACTAAAGGGAAGAATAAATAATTCAGAAACACAAAAATGTATACAGGAAACTTGATATACAACAGTTATAAACCAGCAGGGCAATGGTTCTGAGACAAGTAGCCATTTGAGGAAAAGGATAAAAGTATTTATCTATTTTATTCCACACAAAAAATAAATTTCAGGTGGATTAACATCCATATATGGCAACCAAAATCTCACAGTGTTTAGAAAAAGTATAGCAGAATATATTCATACCACTAAAATTACTGACCATTAGAGCATGGATGATTAAATTTAATGATATAAAAATGTAAAACTTGCATGTGACAAAGATGCTAGTTAAAATTTGAAATACAAGCCAAAAATGGGAAAGATTTTTGAAATATATATAACTAACAGAGGATTATTATCAAGAATATGTAAAGAGTCCTTGCAAAGGAAAAGAAAAACATTTATAGAAGCAACACCTCAACAGCAACAAACACATGAAAAAATGTTCAATCTCACCTGAATTCAAGAAAATAAAATTAAAATGCAATGAGATATTGTTTCATTACCATCAAATTGACAAAAATTTGAAATGATACTTTTAAATGATAGCTATGTGTTGGAGGAAATCCAAACACTGCCAGAAAAGATGTAACTTGGTACAAATGATTTGAAAATAAGTATATACTGTATTTATTTAAACCAAATATAACCTATAACCTGGAAACCTGCAACTTCAGGTATATACCCATAGATATATTTGTAGACATGCCCACCGACACATATTCAAGGAATGTTTTTCCCAGTATTTTTTGTAGTGCTGAAAATTTGGAAACAACTTACATTTTATATAGAAATATGTCTGCCATTTTTGCACCAGACATTTTTTAAGAAACAAAAGTTGAAAATAAGTTGAAAAAATAATTTGAAAAAATATTTTTAAAGAACCCCCAGTAAATTTAACGAAGATTGTCCTTTCAGAATATGAGTTAGTAAGAACTTTGAGAATAGCCTCAGAGAAAGGCCAAGCCAACAGCTATATAGGAACATTAGGCAGTACATGGGTGCCGATAGGTACCACATGGAATTTTATTCCTAGAGGACTGTTTGTTTTGCTACTTTGTTGGTAAACGACAGTCCTTTACCTATACTTCATATGTTTCCAGGAGACTGGCTCCAAAGAGAACACTCTGACTTCTCTGTGACAAAATTTAAGTTTAAAAGAGATGAAATGATACAATTTGAGGAGGGATTTATTATGGTTAGAGATAAATCACACAACCTTATCCATCAGATAATAAGGTTACAAATGCAGAAATTAAGGCTGAAGCATATAGTGTATGTGGGTTTGTCACAGTAGCTTTGAAATATTATATATAATATTTTAAAAGCACATAATAGAACTTTATGGTTTTATAATAGAACTTTATAATTGAATCCTACTAAATTTGAAAAAAAATTGTAATTTATTTGTTTTTATATATATATATTTTTAAATAGTATCTGAAAGAAATGGTTGCCTGTTTTATAATTAAGACACGGCAGAGGTTATTTCAGGTAAAAAGTGGCTGTAGTTGGCAAAGAGTAATGGATCTACTTTCTTCCCATCTACTGATGTGCTGTATCTTTCCAGAATTCCTCCTGGTCAATGTTGGATCTCTTGCATTGATTCTCAAATCGTCTTTCTCTTCCCACTCCCCCTACTTTCATTTTTGATTTTTAATTTTTGTGGGTTTGTCCTACTTCTGGAACACTTTTTTCTACTTTTATGTTAGATTTTGAAGGAGCTAAAATATTTTTAATTTTTAAGACTTCCCGTTCCTTTTTCCATTCCCATTTGATTGTTGTCCATTCTTATTTCATGAACACACTATCTCTGGTTTTCTCTTTGAGGATAAAAATGGTAGACTTTTAAAATATTCTTTTATCTCCATATTGCCCCTGTCTTTCACATTCTTTTTTCATTCTATTGGTTTCTTTTTGCTTTCATTTTTAACTTAATTCCCTTTCTTGTTAAATGATTAATTTCACTCTAGCATGATCAAGTGACAAGTTGCCGTTTACTGGCCCTCTTCCATAACTATTATTTCACTCAGGAATTACTCTATTCCTGTCCTTATCTTTAGCAAACCAACTTTCAATAAAGTACTTGGGGAGTAAAATTCTGTGCTGCTATTGGTGGGAAATCTGGGGAAAGTAAAGGACTTTAAGTTAAAAGTTTCTCACTTTTTGTTTACCTTAAGTCTAGTGATTCTGCTTACATTTTCCAAAAAGTAAATATCCTACTTTGAGAAAGGGAGAAGAGAATTAGCAGGTATTGTGAAGCTAGATTGAGAATCTGGGGTTTTAATACCTTCTGGAGTAAATTTGGTTTGAGACCTTCTGTTTTTATCTACATGTGTACCCACGACTTTCTATGTCTCCTCTTGCCTTCAACTTGTGAATCTTTCCAGGGTTTTGACAAGCAAATAGATTTACTTATTTTGGTATCTCCATTGATATGCATTTTATTTTCAGCCTCTTAGACTTGCTTAAAGCAGTTATCACTTTAGTAATTGATTTTCCTCTTCTCAAAATCTACCTATTTATTTTGCTGTTGCCCTCTTCCCTGTTTCCTTTACTCTGGAGGTTTTTTATTCATTTTTTAAAAATGTTGTTATTGACACTTCAGTGGGATTTTGGCAGGGGAAGGAAATAAATGTATGCAACAACCTGTTAGGTTTTTAAATTTCTCTTCATTTCATTCATTCTTTTCTGCATTATGACACTTTGTTATTTAAATTATCATTTTTCTTTTATATTGGAGTCAGAGAGTAATATATATTTTCATGAAAATTATTGTATATATTTGTATACTCAATGTTTATTTTTATGTTCTACTATTTTTATTTAATTATTTTTAAATTAAAAATAAAATTGGATATATTTATGAGGTACAACATGATATTTTGATATATGTATACACTGTGGAATGGCTAAATCATGCTAATAAACATATTTGTTACTTCACATACTTAATTTATTGTGTGAACACTTAAAATCTAATCTCTTAGTGGTTTTCAAAACAATACCTTGTTATTAACTATAGTCACTGTACTATACAACAGTGCTCTTGAACTTATTTTTTTAGCCTAAAATTGTGCATTATCTAAGCAACATCTCTCCAATCTACTCTTTAATCCCTGTTAACCACCATTCTACTCTTTGCTTCTGAGTTTGCCTTTCTCAGATTCCATATATAAGTGAAATCATGAAGTACTCGTCTTTTTGTGCCTGACTTATTTCACTTAACATAAAGTCTCCAGGACTTCCTTCTTTTTTAAGACTGAATAGTACTCTACTGTGTATATATACCATATTTTTTATATCCATTCATCCATTAATGCATGCTTTGATTGATTTCATATCTTGGCTATTGTGAATAATGAATGCCTCAGTAAACATAAGCATGCAGATATCTCTTTGACATACTGATTTCTCTCGGATATGTGCTAAGTGGAACTGCTAGATCTATAATTTTTGAGAAAGCCTGCATTCTTTTCTGATGAGAAAATAGAACCTTTGTACACTGTCCAGGGAATGTAAATTAGCCAATTTTTAAAAATGAGCTATCTGCCTTGTACCCTGTGTTTCCCTTCCCTTTCCTTCAAGGGAACAATTTTAACTGATTCTTTGTATTTACTTCCAGACCAGTTAAAGATATGCTTGTATTTCTATTTGATAACATGTATGTATATAATGCATGAATAGTTCTGTGTAATTTATATATGTGCATATATGTGTGTACATGTGTTTATATATATTATACGTGTATATAGGTATGTGTCTGTGTCTGTGTCTATGTGTGTGTCATTTTAAGCATTATCCATTGACATTTCAATAGTAAAAATGAGGATGTTGCTTTCCTTCTCCTATTCTTACTACACATTCTCATCTTTCTCTTTTGCTTTTTACCCTTAAATAAATACGTTAAAATGTGCATTAGATAGATAGAGGTATTCAGTGCTTACACTATTTTGACATTGTAAGTGCTGGTCACAACTGTGAAGCCCAATTAATTTTGATTATTTATATTATTTCATGTGTACATTTGTGTTATTTCTAGAGTTAAAAATCAGCTGCTTTTGATCTTTAATTTTGCTGTCATTAATTGCAAAACAATCCCATGGCAACAATTTAAATCTGTACATTTCATTGGAGCATCTCTCATTTTAATTCTAATGGACAATTTCCTCTTTTAGTCTTCTATATTTCACTGTTCTGAATTGGTTGTTCACTATACCTGTTACCTAACCACTACATTTTGAATATCCTTTCCACACAGCCCATGGAATCCCCTTCACTGACTTTTATTTTAGTTTTTTTGTTTTGTGTATTCTATGTGTTTCTTTCCCTGGTTTACTTGTCATTTCAGTACAGTGTCATATACTGAAAAAAGTGAATAGTAGTTATTGATGAAGACTTTTAACTAATGCTCTTATTCAAACTTTACCCTTAATATATAATTGGAATAGGCATACACTGTATACATCAGTAAGGAAATCTCCTTAATTTAAGCTTTTTGAAGGCATTGCTCCATTTTCTTCTTCCTTTCAGTGCTGCTGTTGAATCATCTGAAGATTTTAGGATTTCCGATTCTTTTTTGTTTTTCTCACTGAGAAAACGTATTGGATCTTCTTTTTTTCCTCAGTGTTCTCATCATTCATATGGACACTCAATGTAAGGTTCTGTACTCTACCATCACCCTCTGTTGTGTCTCCTGTGTCCCAGTCATTAGACAGTGTGATCTTGAGAAAAAACATTGACTTTTTTTTTTTTTTTTTTGAGATGGGGTCTCACTCTCTCACCCAGGTTTCTTGAGTGTGATCTCTGCTCACTGCAACATCCCACTCCCAAGCTCCATCAATCCTCCCACTTCAGCCTCCTGAGTAGGTGGGACTACAGAAGGCACCACCATGCCCAGTTAATTTTTTGTATTTTTGGAAGAGAAGGGGTTTCACCCCGTTGCCCAGGCTAGTCTCGAACTTCCGAGCTCAAATGATCCACCTGCCTCAGCCTCCCAATTTGCTGGGATTTCAGGTGTGAGCCACTGCGTCTGGCCAAAACTTTAATTCTTTTACTGGGTGGAGTAGTTGAGTGACTGATTTGAAAGTAGGAACATATTTGGAAGTCTATCTTTCAAAAAAATGAACAAGAAAATAATTCTGTCATTTAAGTTTCCTATTGACCTCCCATTCCAGAGCATCTGTTGCAGTCATTTCCTGAACACTTAGTACAAATGGAGTTAGACTTGGGCTTCCTCATTGTCAGCTTAGTCTTTAGGCCTCACAAACCTTCTCCTCCTGCAAGAGATCTCTTAAGTGTTTTGCTGTTCACATATTTTTTAAATGTATATAATTTTATTGCTACACTTTCGTTCTGCTCATCTTTATGGCTGTACGTCTAATGTCAAACAAAACCAATCAAACCAAAACAAACAAAACATAATTTAAAAAATACAAAATAAAATAATAATAATAAGCAATAACACAATCAGAAGGGAGACAAGTATGTACTCTGCCTTTTCACATGCAATTTTTATCTTTGAAATTTAGCAGTTTTTACAGAATATCGCTCAATAATTAATCAAAATTTTGTTAATTTTCCCTAGTAAAAGTTAATCCTGAGATTCAGGCTGTTGATTTCAAGTAAATTTTTCCTCTTATATCATTAGAGATTACCTCTGTTTCATCAGTATTGTCCTATTTTTCCCAGGGTGATGGAGATGTAGCATAGACATTGTGTCTTCATTAGTATGTTAAATTTTTTGAGAGGAAAAAGATGTATCATTATTTAGTTATTGCCAGTGTGTCCTATTCAATTGTTCTTTGCAGAATTCACTACAAGATGTTGAAACTTTTAATAAAGTTCAGATTGAGGTAATGATGCTGAAAATTTCTTTAATTCTTGTGTAAAACATTGGGCTATGGCAATAACTTCATGAAGCATGATACTTGTGATAGCGGCAGGAGTCAGATAAATTCCTTGGCAGATAGGGGTGGGTCCCTGGTAAAACCCACCTTCAGGCTGGAGTGAAGCTGAAGTCTGATATCTGGGCTGCCAGTTCCTGGTGGACCACACTGCCTGGAGTGAGAACTTCTTTGATGCAGTTTGGCCAATCAGATGGTACTTTTTCCAAATCTGCCCATGGACCAATCAGAAAGCACTTGCTCCCACCCATGGACCAATCAGAACACAGTGCTTCCATTCTAAGCCTATAAAAACCCCCAGACTCAGCCGGACTCAGAGACACTTTTTAACTATCTGCCTGCCGGTGAGAGTTACCCACTTCAGGTCTCCTGTCTGCTGGGAGCTGTTGTGTTGCTCTACAAAGTTTTCCCTGCTTTGCTCACCCTCCAGTTGTATGCGTTATTGCATTGTTCTTGGACTCCAGACAAGAACTCAGGACCTGCTGAACTGCCGCACAAAAATGGCTGTAACATGTTCCTGGCCGGCTCTGTGAGCTGCAAGCAGCGACAGGCTCCTGTTCATCAGACTGCGGGAGTAAACAGCGCAACCCTTCAGGGAGCTCAGATTTTAGTATTCCCCAAGCCAGAGCTGTAACTCTATGGCTTTCTCACCCGCTGCTGGCATTGGGTAGCTGCCTCTTGGGATGGGAAGCAGTGGCAGGGCTGGGCCTGCCCAGGAGCTGTGGACCTGAGTGGCTGACCAAGCTGTAACACAAATGGGCTGAAACATGCACCCTTCCATGTTTGCTGTGCTGTGGGCAGCTGGATCGAGAGAGTGGTAACACACCCTCACCCCTTGGAGCCCTGTGGTGGCTGACATCTCCAAGTTTTCAGATGCCATCTTGTTTCCCTCCTTCCGATGCTGGCGCCCGCAGCAGAAGCTGTTGTGGTAAGCCGGGTCCAGCTGCAGCTTTCCATGCAGCTGGCACCTGAGCCAGCACCTGGAGCTGCCCGTTCTGCCACAGCAGCTGGAACACCTGGCTGTGACCAGTGGCTGGACCCTGTGCTCACTCCCTTACACATCCCTCAATACTCTGCACCTGGCTCACCCTCAGTGGACATGGGATCTAAGCCAATAGCGTGAGGCAAGCACAGCCTGTCAGTTGAGTGTTTGGAACGAGCCCAGTGGGTGTAAGTGAAATTCAGCCAGAGGTGCTGCTGGCCACAGAGTTTTGGGCCGGTAAAGCAACAGCCAAAGCATCCAGTGACACTTGCATATATTTTGGATAAAGTATGCAAAACTATGTAGGAACTCCATTTTAGGGGAATAATTATTTAATAATTTAATAAATGATATTTGGCTATTTTTGGGGATAGAAGAGTAAGTTACCATGATTTTGGCCTAAGAACAAAGGAGACTTCTACTTGTTAAAATATGGATCAAGGGATCTTCGGGGGGTTATTTGTTTGTTTATAAGCTGGTTGTTCACATATCTTTTCTTATCCGCCTTCAATGTCTCCTCAGAGTTTGGTTTGAATTGTGCTACATTAAACTATCCTAGATAATACATTCTTGTTTATATTAAAGTTCTCCTGGTATGGACAGATTTGATTGATTGATTGATTGATTGATTGATAAATATAGATAAATCTGGAGAGAGACAAGAGAGAGGATTTACTTTAAGGGCCAAATAAAACACCTCTGACTTATGCAATTGAGGGGGCTTGCAAGTTAGAAACAGGCCAGTAAACTAGAAATTCTGCCAAGAATTAATATTGCAATCTCCAGTCTGAACCCTGGAAACTTAGGCAGAGTTTCTATGATGCAACAGAGAAGAATCCCTTTCTTTACAGGGACCTAGATTTTTTTTAAGGTTTTCCGTTGTTTGGATGAGGACCACCACATTGTGAAAGTAATCTGCTTTACTCATGGTCTACCAATTTAAATGTTAATTACATCAAAAAACACTTTCCCAGCAACATCTAGCTGGGTGTTTTACAAAATAATTTGGCACCACAGCCTAGGCAAGTTGACACCTAAAATCAACCATTGCATTGTTTCATTTGAGAAATCAGTAAGTACTTTCAAATAGCAAAATGAAAATAAATGCACAGTCATGCACTGCTTAATGATGAGAAATGTGTTGTGAAGTAATTTTGTCATTAGGCAAATATAGATGTTACTTAGACTATATCTTACAACCTTTTGTTCCTAGGATACCAAACCGTACAGTACGTTACTCAACTGTATACTGTAGGCGACTATGACACAATGGCAAGTATTGGTATATCTAAAGTTAGAGAAAGCAGAGTGAAAATAAAGAATATGACAGATGTAGTGGTGTGTGCCTATAACCCCAGCTACTCTGGAGTTTGAGGTGGGAGTATTACTTGAGCCCAGGAATTCGAAACAATTCTGGGAAGCAGAAAACACTATCTCATATAGAAAATAAAATAATTTAAAAATACAGTATAAAAGAAAAAAATGGTACACCTTTATAAAGACTTACCTAGAATGGAGCTTGCAGGCTTGGTAGTTGCACTGGGTGAGTCACTGAGTGAGTGGTGAGTGAATGTGAAGGCCTGAGACATTTCTCTACCCTACTCTAGACTTTATAAACATTGTATAATTAGGCTACATTAAATTCAGTTTAGAAATTTTCTTTCTTGAGTAATTAAATTAACCTGCACTTACTGTAATTTTTTATTTTATAAACTTTTTAATTCCTTTCAATTATTTAATTCTTGTGTAACAACACTTAGCTTAAAACACAAACACATTGTACAGCTGTATAAACATATTTTTTCTTTATATCCCTATTCCATAAGCTTTTTCTGTTTTTAACATTTTTAACATTTTCAACTTTTTGTTAAAAACTAAGACACAAACATACACATTAGCCTAGGCCCATACAGGATCACAATTACCAATATCGCTATTTTTCACCTCCGTATCTTGTGTCACTGGAAGGTCTTCAGGGGCCATAACACAAATGGAGCTGTTACAAGTACCTTCTGGAAGACCTGCCCTGCTCAAGACTGTTCTATAGTTACTTTTTTTTTTTTTTTTTAATAAGTAGAAGGAATACACTCTAATATAATGATAAAAAGTACAGTATAAAAATATACAAACCAGTAACATGGTCATTTATTATCATTATCCAGTAATGTACTGTAGTTAACTATATACCATCCTTTTCTAAACTGGCAGTGCAGTAGGTTTGTTTACACCAGCAACACCACAAACTCCAGTCATGCCTTACACTACAATGTTATGATGTCTACAATGTAACCAGGCCATATGAATTTTTCAGCACAATTATTATCTTATGGGACCACAGTCATGTATGTGATCAGTAGTGCACCAAAATGTCATTATGCACTAGTCTTTTATGCACGTATTTTTCTGTAGAAAGTAGTTGAAGAGATTAAGCATATCAAAAATTGATCCCTTAAATTAATATTCAATTATGAAAAGCTAGTCCAACATATTTAAATACTGCCTTAGAATTAATTTAAAAAGAACATCTATCAGAATGCCAAATTGTTTTCAAACAATTTACCAGATAAGTTAAATTTACATTATTAATTAAGTTCTCAGATATGCATTGTTTAGATAGGGACTAATATTTATTCCTGTAACTTTTGTTTTGTTATCAAAGGTTCTGGAATAATGCGTTTGATTTTACTTTTCTCACATTCAAAGCCCCGTATCATATGGAGAATGAGTCTCTCTGTTTTTTCTTTCTTTTTAACTGATAGGCCCAGGGAAGAGCCTTTTTAAGTTACCCAGTTTTTTTTTAAATGGCTTTGTTCCTTATCTTCTCTTTGTTTAGTTGTTTTATAATATGTCATCATGTGTGAACTTTATCCAATATTTAATTTTGTTTCATCAGCATCTACTCATAAATTATAAACTCAATTATCATTGCTGTCAGTGGTGGCTGATTTACCTTAGGATAAAAAAAACAATAATAAGATAAAAGAAAAAAATTAACGTACACTTTGGAGAATATAGAACACTTGCTGAAATTAACTTTGCAATTACTGTTTGCCTTTATTTTCTTAGACTGATTTATATATTTATGACTTGTTTTCACCTAATTTTATTTATTAGAAAATGTTTTACTCCTACTATAAATGCCATTCAGTATACTTTAAGAAAATCGATGCCAGATGTTCTGTGAAATTAGTCAATCTTGTCATAGATACTTATCAATGTTTTGTACACCAGAGTGAAATTTACTTCCTGACCCTAGCTATTCGTTAGGTAATACACAAAAGCTATTGAATTGGCAATCATAGTCACTTAAGATAATGGAAAAACAGATGTTTGTCAAGTATTTTTAAATGAATCTTATATGACTAAGTAGCTATATACTTGAAAGTTTTGCAGGTAAATTAATTTTATGTTGGATATATTTCTTTCTATTTGTATTTTGTAAATGCATGTTCCAATTTATGTTGTCCTGGGTATTTTTTTTTTTTTTTTGCTAATTTTGAGCAGAAACAAATAGAAACATAAAATTAAATTAGTCATATTCATTTAAAAATAAAATATAATATTTTATTTCATTTTGTTTGTAACACTCAGCCAATAAAATGTAAATCTTGATTTTAAACCTTTGGACTTCAATAAACTTGTTGCCTTGGTAGCCCTAGTCCTTTGCCTCTCCTGAATGTATACACTTTAAAAAGGCACTTTGCAGTTCCTGTTATGAAGCACATAACATAATTACACATATCTTAATTCCGAGCTCAGCTATGTGATTTGCTTTGACCTTTGGTATCTTAGCATTTGTAGTATAAGCAAAAGCTAGAAAAGGACTGGTGCACTTTTGCCTTCAATGTTGAAACATAGCCAGGCTGGTCCACCAGAGGGATGTGAGAGAAAAATGAAGTAGAGACAAGTTGTTCCAGGCAATAATCAGCCCACTTCCAGAGACATAATACCCCAGACAGCAGCCAGGTAATACCCAGACATGACAGAGAGTCCATGTGGAAATCAGAAATTGCCCAGCTGAATTTTCCAGTCACAGACTCAAGACAAAACAAATTCTTGTTGTTTTGAGCCATTGTGTTTTGGAATGGTTTGTTATGCTGCATTAATATGGCAATAGATAAATGATGGAGAAGCAAAGAATTATATATTTTTTAAATTTCTCAGTTAATAACAATTGCTCTGTGTATTAGTCTGTATTCATACTGCTATAAAGAACTGTCCAAGACTGGGTAATTTATAAAGGAAAGACGTTTAACTCACAGTCCCGCAGGGCTCAGGAAACTTACAATCGTGGCGAAAGGCAAAGAGAAAGCAAGGCACCTTTTCACAAGATGGCAGGAAGAAGAAGTGCTGAGTGAAGGGAGAAGAGTCCCTTGTAAAACCATCAGATTTCATAAGAACTGACTCACTATCATGAGAACAACATGGGGAAGCTACAAACATGATTCAATTACCTCCTGCTGGTCTCTTCCTTGACACTTGGGGATTCTGGAGATTACAATTCAAGATGAGTTCTGGGGTGGGGGGTGGGGGGGCAGTTAAAGGCTAACCGTATGACTCTGTGTAACTTCTCTCACTTTTTTAAAGTATGTATATATTTGAGGATATATATGTTTATTTATTTTACAGTCCAATTCTTCTCACCCAAATAAATGCAAATGTATGTGTGTGTATATATATATGTGTGTATATTTAAAAAATAAGTTGTACTCTAATTTTCTGTGTGCATGAAGAGCTTACACAAGCATGTTGTTCTGAAGTTATTTATAACTTTTTGTTTTTATTACCACTATCTTTTCCAAATCTATTAGTTTCATTTTAAGTATATGTCAATCGTTGACTTTAACTATCACATAGAATCTCACAGTGCCAGTCATTTTCTACTTATCCATTGTTCTAGAGGTAGAAACTGTGTGTTCGTCATATTTCTACAAACACACAAGCAGCATAATGAAAATCTCCATGTATAGCCCTGTGGGAAAATGTATGTATCCAATTATCATTGCATAAATTTACTTTCTAAGAAGATCATTCCACTCATATAATTTTTCATTTTGTAATTTTTTAATATGTTTTTTTTTCTCTCACCTTTGTCAAGATTTAGGTAGTCTCTTAAACTAGAAAAGTGGTTTAATTTCTCTGTTTATTTGTTTAATGTAGAGATACATGGCATGTATGACCTTCACCCTCTTTTACGTAAATCTTAAATAATAACAAAACTATTTTAAATTCTAATAAGGAAGATTTTGGTTGCCAATCTTAGAAATTACTATCTTAAAACAGTCACCAAGATAATAATTTGGAGTTGTCATATGTGGGAGTCTTCTCAAAAACTGAATTTCAGTTATTTGCTTCAGAAAATTTGAATATATATGAGTATGAAAATAAAAGTCGGAGCAACTGGTCATTTGCTTGTTCTATCCCGCACAAGCATTCAGTGAAATTCAAACTACCTCAGAAGAGGAAATAACATCCTGCCATACTTTTAAAAGAACAAATATATAAAAGAGAAGTGGAAAATATTAAAATAGAAAAGACAAATCTGTGTAATCAAGCAAATAAAATCATCATAATTTTCAGAAAACAGTCACAAAGAAAAATATATATTATACCTCTATCTAGAGATGATTCAATATTTTGATATATAAGCTTTAAAATACATTCTGCTGCATAAGTCTTTTAGAAAAAATCTTTAGATAAAATTTATAGTTAACAAAAAAAGTTGAAAAATTGTTCTCCTGGTTCAATGATTCCCAGCAAGGAAGCTATTGGTATTTTGGGTGGGACCATTCAATTCTTTGACTATTCAATTCTTTCTGTCAATGTACAGGATAATTTCCAACTCGGGTCCCCACAATCAAATGCTTTAAAAATGTAAGAACATCTTAGAATTCAGAATGCATTCTATTTTGTCGTTTTCCAGCTTACAAATAAACACCTCAGTGTGGCTCAGTAAATCTAATAGTGCATCAGTTCACAGTGCATAGCGATCACTAGAAATGGGGTTTGGAATCCCCTCACTGTGTAGGGCTCACGAAGTTCTTGAGATGCCATCTCTTTGTCTTTTCCGTGCATTCAACTCTCATTGCATCATTATAAATGGTATTGTCTGTTGAACTGAGAAGCTTCATTAGATTAAAGAAAGTACAGAATGTAAACTTATTTTGTGTGTGTGTGTGTGAAAGAAAGAAAACAAAAATAATTCATAAATCACATTCTAGACTTTAATTTTTATTAATTTTCATTGTTCTGAATTCTAAGTGGTCTCAGCCATTATAGACTTTTATTCTCTGCTCAATTTAGTGACATAAGGCTAAGATAATGCTCTTTTCTATATCTTTATAAATGCATTAATATTTGAATGATTACTATAAGCATGGATAAAATGCTATATTGCTCTCAATTTTATATATCAAAAAAACTGTCTAGAGAAGACAGATGTATCACAATTATCCTTAACTATTTAGTGATTCACCTTCACAGTGATATGAAAAACAGTACACTTAAAGGAGTAATTCAACTGAGTACTTACCAGAATTTCTGTAATAAAACTACTTTTAAAGAACTTAATGTCTTTAATACTTTATCTAGATTTATGTGAAAAAATTTAGAGAAAAATCTATTTATGAAATATTTAATTGAAGACAGTAATGTATTTTTTTCCATATTCGTCTATATATGCAAATGTAAAGTTAAAACACCTTTTTTTTTTTTTTTTTTTTTTAGAAATTTGAATCATTGGCCGGGCGCGGTGGGTCACGCCTGTAATCCCAGCACTTCGGGAGGCCGAGGCGGGTGGATCACGAGGTCAGGAGATGGAGACCATCCTGGCTAACGCGGTGAAACCCCGACTCTATTAAAAATACAAAAAAATTAGCCAGGCGTGGTGGCGGGCGCCTGTAGTCCCAGCTACTGGGGAGGCTGAGGCGGGAGAATGGCATGAACCCGGGAGGCAGAGTTGCAGTTAGCTGAGATTGCGCCACCGCACTCCAGAGCCTGGGTGACAGAGCAAGACTTCATCTCAAAAAAAAAAAAAAAAAGGCCGGGCGTGGTGGCTCACGCCTGTAATCCCAGCACTTTGGGAGGCCGAGGTGGGCGGATCACAAGGTCAGGAGATCGAGACCATGGTGAAACCCCGTCTCTACTAAAAATAGAA
This sequence comes from Macaca fascicularis, assembly GCF_037993035.2. Lineage (NCBI taxonomy): Eukaryota > Metazoa > Chordata > Mammalia > Primates > Cercopithecidae > Macaca > Macaca fascicularis. The sequence continues at coordinate 77,706,571 of NC_088376.1, forward strand.
AAAATTAGCCGGGCGCAGGGGCGGGCGCCTGTAGTCCCAGCTACTCTGGAGGCTGAGGCAGGAGAATGGCGTGAACCCGGGAGGCGGAGCTTGCAGTGAGCCGAGATTGCGCCACTGCACTCCAGCCTGGGCGACAGAGTGAGACTCCGTCTCAAAAAAATAAAAAATATATATATATATATGTGTGTGTGTGTGTGTGTGTGTGTGTGTGTGTGTGTATGAATATATATATATGAATGAATCATATATATAATAAATATATATTAATAAATTTATATATATAAATTTAATAAATTTATATATATATTTAATATATATATAAATAAAAATATATATATATATGAATGAATCATTATCACACCCTTACCTCTTGCCTTTCCAAGCCTCCTTGTAGCTGGAGTATATTTCTCTCTCTCATAATAAGGCTTGACCATATAACTTAGTTTCGTCATGATAATCAAAGAAGGTTTGACACATATGAAGAACTTTAAAATCTTTCGCATGATTTGCTTCAGCTTCTTGCTTATGCCCTCTACCATGAAAAAAAAAAAAATGACTCAGATAAGAGTTATGAAATCACCTTGGGCCCCAAAATGAGAAGATATGTGGAAAACAGCAGAACCATTGCAAGCAGAGACAAGCAGTGTTGTAGCTGACACATACATCCACGGGATAGAAATAAATAACAACAAATGGCATTTATCTGTTCTTGTAAACCTCTGGGACTTAGGAGCTGTTTGTTTTCAAGAAAAGTTGACAGAAATACTTTTCAATATATTGAAATACATCAGATTCAGGGTTCATACCTACATTTGACAATTTTTTGTCAAAAGTACTGGTAACTGAGTTAAACCTGTAATTAAAAACTTTACTTGAAAACAGAGGTTTCAATGTTTTCAGAAGTTGTTTTACGTAAATTCACTGAACACTCAGTAAGGCAAATAGGAATTGATTTTAATAAATTATTTCAGGTGTTAAACAAAGGGTTTATTTGTGGGTTTTGAAGTCCTTTACAGAAAAAATGGCATGGAAAGATTTAGCATTATTTTTTACTTTTTTATTCAAGTTTCACTTTTTAATTATAGACCCAATGTACTGTAAATTTGACTCCATCTTTCAAGCTTAATGAGGACTACTTGGTTTTCATTTTCAAAATAAATTGATACTAAGTAGATATGTTTATTGAATACGGACCATTCAAAGAGGTGATCAAGTTTGCAAAAGATATGTTGTTTTAGATTATTTATATAATGTCCTCATACTACAACTTTTCATAGTAGCAATTTATGCACTAGTACCATGTTGTGCTGCAAAGTACTTTTCTTATAAACAAATTTTAAATTCAATACAGCACAATTCTACAATATTATCTATAAATATTATGTAAAAATTATATGTAGAAGAAAGGGTAATGCAAAAATAAAAACCATCTTGACTAGTTTACCCATTATCATTGCCCTTATGAGATACTTTCTTCTTTGTGTCTACTTATCTTCTAAAAACTATACCTATGGATATATAATTATATATTAATCCTGAATGTTGAAACTATAAGGTAGATAACAATCTAATATGTGCAAAATTTAACACTTTTTATATTATGAATTCAGCAAAGTATTTACCCTATATATTACATCACTATAAATAAATTTTACTACAGTTCCTTTATACAAAGTAAATATATGTTATTCACAATTTGATGCTAATCTTTATATAACATCTTCTGCATACAAAGCATTTGGCAAAAATTTGTGGAGCAGGGGGTATATTAAAAGGTTAAGAGGGATAAAACACATTTAAAGGGATAATACACATGAACAAATTCAAGATTATTTTGATCTATAAATATTAAATATTATATAATACTCATCTTAATATTTCATCAAACAAAATGCAATGGATTTTAAGATGTGTCATTATTTTATGTACTTCCATATACTTCAGAAAATAAAAAAAATGCTGGACATGTGCAAACTATATAGGAGACTCCCCTTTGAGGGTAATCCACAAAAGGTTATAGATTAACTGTTGCTATATTTTAACCATTGTTTATATTTCCCTTTCCACAAAAGGGAAATGTAAACAAGACCTTAAACTACGAGAAAGGACAGCAAATTAACGAACAAGCCTCTACCCTGATACTTGGCGGAAGAAGTAAAACTTTCCCAGGTGATTTAAATCACCAGGCATTATCTTTCAAGGTTTGTAATCTGAATTCACACTGCTAGTGTGGTCCAAAAGCCTCAAGCAGAGAATTTAATGAAAGTTGTCTCAGGTTTATTTTGTCCTTAGGTGACTCAAATGCAAATCTTTTTGGTTCTCAGTGTATGCCAATGCAGGTTTGTAAAATGCTATCCATAAGAAGATGCATTCCAACTTCAGAAATGTTAAATTGTATGACAGACATGATTAAAATCTATTAAATAAGTATTCTATAATGAAATCCATACTTTATATAAACACCAGAAAATGCTATTGAAACATATTTTCATATTAGGGGGCTGGAAAGCCTTAAGAAAGAACAGTATTTAAATGTTAACAATAATAATAGTAACAAAAAGGTAGCAACAGAAACAATAGCTGTGTCTTTACGATATGCCAGACATTAAATGTCCGTGTATTTAGTTACTTGACGCTCACAACAGCCCTTTTAAATAGTAATAATATTTTTTTTCCTTTTCACAGGTAAGTAAACAGAAAAGCCAATACTTTAATCCAGCCAGTTTTTGTGAAAAGTCATATCTTAATCACTGTTTTAAGAATGAAGGATGTTTCAGTAAGCAGTAACCACATAGATGGCCGTTCCAAACCAAGAGGACACAAAAGAGCAGTTTGTTGTTGTCGTTGTTGTTGTTTTGTTGTTGTCTTTAAAAGACATTTCTTAAAATGTCAGTTGGATTAGCATGGTTAGGACAAAAGAAATTAAGTACAATTAACTAGGTCATAATACTGGCAAAATATATGGAAGCCAGAACATGTATTATTTTAATATTAAGATATATGAGATATATTATCTAACTATTGAGGATTCCTTAAAAGTCGTGGAGAAAAAAAATGTATCATGCTGTGAACTGTATTTTCAGACAACTGATATCAATGTGATACACTTCCTCAAAAAGATGACAGCAGCTAGATCATGTGCAAAGGGGTCCCTTATATAGAAGAAGTTAAAAGTCTTCACTAATATATAACCCATCAACATATAATGAAAACTTTTGACTATATTTTTGGAAGGAAGAGAGTGTTTCCAACTGAGTTAATGAACAGGGAAGAAAAAGATGTTTGACAAAAGAAATAATAAATCCAGTTGGAAACCTACTGAATTTGAAGTACTTTTATAATTTTCATGTAATTTGGTTAGGGCATAGGTGGATTTCTGGGTTGAAGAGAGTCATGAAACTTGATGTCATTGACAGAAGAAATTATTTTCAAACAAATGTATGTAACAGTTGAAATAAAACTTATGGATGCACTTTAGCACATATTTTAGAGTATTCAGTGGATTAAATAACCTTCAACTGATTTTCTTGCACCTTTTTCAAAGACTTATATTTTCATTTATAATGAAACAAGTATATACAATGTCTTAAAAACATTTTGCAATAAAATGTACATAATATAAAATGAACCGTTTTAAGCCTTTTTAACTGTAAAATGTATTGGCATTAAACATTCACAGTGTTGTGAAACCATCACCTCTGTCAATTTTTACAACTTAAATAACATTTTAAAATACTTTTAAATTTCAAGTTCATTGTGTCAATCTTGGTAAAATCAGTCATAGTGTTACTGGAAAGGAGCCCCAATCCAAACCCTACGAGAGAGTTCTTGAACCTCACTCAGGAAAGAATTTGGTGCGAGTCCATAAATTGAAAACAACTTTATTAAGAAAGTAAAAGAATAAAAGAATGGCTACTCTGTGGGCAGAGCAGCGGGCTAGACTGCTTGACCAAGTACACTTATGGTTATTTATTGATTACATGATAAACAAGGGGTGGATTTTTCATGAATTTTCCAGGAAAGGGTGGTGGGGCAATTCCATAACTGAGTGTTCCTCTCCTTTTTTAGACCATGTAGGGTAACTTCCTGATACTGCCATGGCGTTTGTAAACTGTAATGACACTGGTGGCACTGTCTTTTAACTTGCCAATATATTATAATTAGGGTATAAGGAGAAGTGAGGATGACTAGAGGTCACTTTTGTCACCATCTTGGTTTTGGTGAGTTTTGGCTGGCTTCTTTACTGCATCCTGTTTTGTCAGCAAGATCTTTGTGACTTGTATCTGTGCTGACATCCTATCTCATCCTGTGACTAAGAATGCCTAACCTCTTGGGAATGCAGCCTAGTAGGTCTCAACCTCATTTTACTCAACCCCTATTCAAGATGTAGCCACTCTGTTTCAAATGCCTCTGACAATAGATCATTCTAAACCAAACAAAAGGAATACTGGACAGAAAGACCAGGCTAATATAAAAGTTTTTTTGTGTAGAATAGGGTACATTTTTGAAAACTTCGTGTTTAGTTATATATGAACAAAATTTAGGCAAATGATGGTTTAAGGACAAAGGATAAGCAAGTGAGCACATACATTAAAACTTTATTAATGACATACAACCTCAAAAAATGGTCTTTTCTCTACGACTAAAAGTAAATTATCAGCTTCATGGCTTCACTATTTGTAGTATACCTGTCAATCCATTTCCATAAAGCAAAATATAAACCAGATTATTATTTATTCTTGAAAAAACGTCTATCTTTTGCCCCATTTTTTTATTAGCAGTCATGACGACAGAGTTCCACAGGACTAAGAGCTTTTGGCCGCAATGCTCACCCTCTCTCTCACAAATTTCACAGCCTCAAATCATCTATGAGCCTTGAGGTCACCAAAGATATCCTGTCAAATCCACAATAAATGCAGGATTCTAAGATCAGCTCAACAACATTTCCAGAAGGTTTTGCGTTCTTCTTTTTCTGACCTACTCTTCAACACCTCCTGTTCCATTGTTTATGTTCTCAATGTATCTCTCAGTTTTTCCTTTTACCTTCTTTCTCTATCTTAAATCTAAATCTCTTTGAAAAATTCTACTTCTCCTACAGATTTCTCAAGTTGCAGAAGTTTTCTCTTATGTCTTACATTTTGGGATAGAAGTTGGATTGGCATTTCTACTTGTTTCTTATCACCCCTATTAGAACATTGTGCTTTCCATCTTCCCCTAAATCTGGAGCTTCTGAAGCATATGTATTAGACAATGCCACTTGATAATGCTCCATGTTACAGTCATCTATAGATCTCTATGGCTCTTTCTGATAATCCTTACAGATTTAAACTCTTGGGAAATTGTTCCATTCTTATTTTAATTCTTGGTGATATCTGTTTTCACATAGTTGATCACCCCATATGCCATACACTTTGTTTTTTGAGCTAATCTCTCCTCTAGTGAACTTATACTTTGACCTCTCTCTGCAATCCACTATGACAGCTATCTTTAATAAACACAATCTCAATTTGAAGCATCCTATACCTTGAAGAACATTTTCTCGCTGTTCGCAAAAGCCCTTTTAGTATTCCAACTTCAGCACATTAACAACTATAGCAGTACCTACAACTATTTCTGATACCAACTGGAAATTTCCAGTATGAAGACCAATTGTTTGTGGTCAGTGAGTTCTGACTTGTTGTGTAGCTAGTTTTTTTTTTTTTTTTTTTTTTTTTTTTGACACAGAGTCTCGCTGCTCTGTCATCTAGGCCAGAGTGCAATCAGGAGATCTCGGTTCACTGCAACCTCTGCCTCCCAGGTTGAAGCGATTCTCCTGCCTCAGCCTCCCAAGTGTGTACCTAGTTTTAATTCGTTGGTACCTATGCTCTACTAGTCATTATATTTTAAAAATATTATCTGTGCCCACAGGCATTGATCCTATCGCCCTTTCACTGATTTATTCACTTTCTGGTACTAACTTTTTCCTTGCTCAGCATATAAATTGTATGGCCAATTGTCCTTATTCCTGTTGTATATATTATGCATCCCTTGTCTCTCACTACCTATTTTATACTCTTATTATGTCAAATAGGCCAGTCTCTCAGTCTCTATTTATTTCACTACTATACTTTTGCAGGTGGATAAGGGCACAGAAACAATTAATAGGCTTCCATTTAAATCATGAACACCAATCTCACTTGAGACCTTATATATCCTGCCCAGAAATCTAAGGTTATTTATCTAGTTCATTCACTTCAATACCATTCTCACTCTAGATGATGTTTTTTATCCTATTTCCCTGAAAAACAGAAGCTATCAGAAAGTATCCTCCTTGAATTTCACTGTATCATAAACTCACTGCCTGACCTATATCATATATTTAGCTTTTGACCTTCCATGTTCTTAGCAAAGACAAATTATTCTGGTTATCTTTCTAACTCTACCTCTAACTTCATTGACCCCGACCCTGACCTTAATTTGCTTTTATCTGTAATCCTAATGTATCGGAATCCAGTTTGAACCTGTTAATTATCTCTCACCTAAATGAGGAAATTCAAACCAATATTCTTCCTTTCTCTTGCATTAGTAACATTCTCATTAAACTTGATTATTTCTATTAGGGTATAAATAACTGCTTCTCGGCCTTTTGGCTAAGATCAAGTGTAGAATATAAAGATACTTGAACTTTCATATTTAAATAAAAAACATTTTAATAAAAAATATTATTTTAATACAAAGCTTATATTTCCTTCTAGCTATCATCTCTTTTCTATGCTTTCCTATATAGCTCAACTCCAAAGTTTACTGTACTTGCTTTCTGATTTTAATCTGTTATGTCCCCTTGATCCCATTTCAAATACTATTTCAAATACCATTTCAAATATTTTCACTACCCATCCTACTGACCCTGCACATGACCTCAACATTGCTAAATCCAATAGCCAATGCTCATTTCTGATCCAGCTTAAAATGGCAGTATTAACACAGGAAACACTTGGAGTATTTCCCTACTACTGAATTTTTTTTTTTTTCCCTCCTCACTGGCCCTCCTCCTAGTCTTCTGACATGTTTTCTAAATGTTCGTATGACCCACTCTGAGCTTTAGGTCTGCTTATTTTCCTCCACTTGATCCTTCTATTCTTCCTCCAATCTCCCACACTTTTCATTCCTGTTCTTCTACCCCATCTTCCTTTTCCATTACTTATTCTCCACATACTTCCTAGGTAATCTTATCGAGTTTCATTAATTTATAAATATCTGTATGTTGACAGCTGACAGTATCCAAATGTTTTTCTCCAAATAGTTTCTTGAAATCCAGAAAAATAATAATTGTATTCTTAGCATTTCTACATTGGTTTAATATGTTTAAAAGAGAAATTCTAGTCCTTCTACATGAAACATATAACTCTTTTAAAGTCTTCTTTCATTTTAGCCTGATAACTGCTTATGCTAAAATATTTAAGGCATTTTTAACATTACTATTTCTCTCATATGCTGTTCAACTCCATCTGTAAGCCCTGAAGGCTTAACATCCACATTAATTCAGCATTATATTATCTCCTCTAATAGCACCTGGTTAAAGGCAATTCTTCTCTCTTATGAATTATTGCAATAGCTTCCTACTTAGTTTTCTTGCTTCTGCCCTTGTCTTCCTATACAGTGGCGGTAGTGCTCTTGTAAACCCAAAAGCTGATCATTTCATTTCATTGTCCCATAACTCTCCAATGGCTCCTTTTGCTCTTGGAGTTAAAGTCAAAGTCCCAGTTTAATTTAGACACTTTCTGATCTGGCTCCCTGTTACTACTCTGATCTCAGCTTCTACTGTCCTTCCCGTGTCTCCTTGGACTCCAGCCTCTTTGCTGTTTGTGATATACACCACCATTGTCTTGGATAGCCTGTTATTTCTGTCTGAAAATTCTTCTCTTAGATATGCATATAGCTTATCCTTTCACATCCTTTTATTACTTAAGCTTCTATGATCACTCTTTGAAAAATTGTTTATTCATTCTTCATTTCTGTTTGGTTCTAACACAAAGCATTTAATATAAACAAAGGTAATAATATACTGATTTATCACCCACCTGACAACTAAAATTTCCAATTAGGTAAGAGATTATCTGCTAATGTATTTCCAGCATATAGAAAAATGACCAAAATATAATAGGTGCTTAATAAATGTTGGCTGAATCAATGAATGAAATAATAACTTAATGTTATTTATTTGATAACATTTTTCTTTTTTCTTTCTTTTTTTTTTTTTTTTTTGAGATGGAGTCTCGCTGTGTCGCTCAGACTGTATTTGATAACTTTTTCTTAATTGAAAAATGCTTTCTGGCCATAAATACCTCTCTACAAAATTTGTTTATATTTTATTATGCATTTATTTCTGCTTTTTTCATAGCTTGTATGAACTTGAAAAGTTTAGTTGAAGTAGAATTGTCACACTCATTCTTTTTATTTTTTTAATACTCAGTTTTTAAAGGAAGAAGGGTTAAAGTAAAAAAGACTGAATGAGAAGTTAGGAGTCAAATTTATTAAAATATAGTAGCAATTGTGTATAGATTTTTCTTTCCCATTTAATTCTGGGAATATAAGGAAGTGTCAACATGAGCATGTCTTTGAGCAGAATTCATTTTGCTCTTGCTTGTTTTTCATATAGAACTGCATTCGCTTTGCTTTCATGTCTCATCTCTCAATTTTGTGTGTTTTTCCATCTGCTTATGTTTTTTTCTATAGTCATTTAGTACCTTCGTATTGGCCTGCCCTGTGTTAAACACATCCCTAATACATCTTGCCCACACCTCAGCATCTCAGCCTGTCTGCTTGGGTTTCTTCATCTGGCTAACAATAAACGACATAAGTCAGGTGACAAAATCAATGTAATAAAAGAGGATCATGGTGTCTAGTTTGTTCAGAGGAAAAAGCACATATGATGAAAATACACTCATAGCTTGTTTTCTAAACACCATTTGCCAATTAAAATAATCAGTTCCTTTAAGAAGGAATGTATTCAATTTTTAATTTTTTGAGAAATCCCTATACTGTGTTTCTTATCTAAGGTAATATAAATGTCAATTAACTTGATTTAGCCATTCCAAGAAGTATACATACACTTCAAAACATCATGTTGTATATGGTAAATATATACAAATTTATCTGTCAATTAAAAAGGATAAATTTTTTAAAAAGGAGAAAATAAGGTAGTAGTTTTTAAGGCTGGAGCATGGAAAATATAAAAATTGCCTGGAGAATCTTTTAGTGCCAGTTTGCCCATTTGAAATATTTCACTACATGCTACATTCTTTATTGTGTCTTCACTCTGGAATAATTCAATCAATCCTGATTTAATCTATCTGTAGATTTAAAGGTTGTCCTTACGATGGCTATAACAGGCATATTCTTGAATTGATATTGAGTATTTCTGAGTTTAAATAGTTTAAAGTTTTTTAAAATATTTCTAAGCTTTATCATTTACTGCTTACGTTTGAAATGACTTCTCAAAATGTATCCGTGACTGTGTGCTAGGCAATCGATTTTTTGCAGAACCTTGTTAGATGAAGCCAATTGCAATCAATGTTGTTAATATTCTGCTTTTTCAAAATCTTCCCTGGAACAAATACATTAATTACTTACAGTTTCTACACTATACTTTGTCATAGGCAAGATTTGTACCAAATGAACTTATTTGTTTTTCAATGTGCACGTGTAAATTATATCAAATATTCTTCAACAATAAAATGTTGGTGGATTATTCCAACTCTCCTGAACAGTTTTATTAAAATAATACCTGTTCCTGGATCCTAAGCCAAGGAAAAGTGTTTTTTTTTAATAAGTAATACTTCTTTAGTAAGTTACGAGAGGCTAGATAATGCTGTAATAACAATCCCCCTATAATATCAGTGGCTTAAAAGAACAAAAGTTTATTTTTCCTGGATGTCTATGTGGGCTCTTATAAGACAGGAAACTTGTTCCATGCCAGAGGGAAAAAATGTAGAAGTGTTTTACTCTTGCAACCAAGTATCTTGATTATGTCCATTTATAACTGATTGTGAAAGCAAGTTCCAAAGTACCAAACTCCAGGGTGCAAGGAAATTCAATCTTCAGTGTGCCCCAAAACAGGAGAGAACCAAGAATCAGTGAGAAAGGTTGTGTTTAAATGGAACACCCCCTTTTCTTAAGTCAAGATCCTTTCATTGGGCTAGTGTTCTTTGGAAAATCCTAATACAGGCTGGGTTAGTCCATACGATAAATGACTGAGCTATGGAATTCCAAACTTCTAGGAACACGCCTTAAACGTGATGTTTCAGTTGTTGGTGTGAGTAGATGGATAGTTTCCAAGTGAAAAATATGTATTCCAACTGGCACCATCAGTTTTATTTAACATTGTTCATAAATGCTTTTACTGCTAATGTTTTTGTATATCATTATTTTAAATCTAGTTATTTTTCCAAATTCTTCAAACATCTTTACTATGCCAAGTAATTCTCAGGATTTATTAAAGGTTAATGGGGAGTTTATTGCATCATATCTTCTTTGGCTGTTTAAAAACATGTAACTTTAGTGGAAACGTAAAGTAAACCACTGAAAGATGGCTAAAGACCAAACGTTGACAAAAGATGATTTATATTTTTATTATCAGAGGTCAAGGAGACTCATATAAGCTAAATTTTCATGGCAGAGCTTCTCTTTATTTAATTTCAATCTGATGTCAGTTAATAGTTATTAAGCGCTTACTAACTGTAAATCATTTTAAATATGTAGTATAAGAAATATACAGCAATTAGGCACTCGGCAATTTATATATATTGTTTAATGTTATATAATTTCAATTCAGCCAAGGAGGAAACATAAAAGTACAATCATGCGACACTGCTAGCCTACATTCTCTAATGATTCCTCATATCTGAAGTTTGTCAACATTTCACTAATAGATATGAGAGTCTCATGACAAAACCTGCATTACCATTCTCATATTTTTACTCTTATTTTTCTCTTAGCCTTGTCTTATCCACTGACAATTAATTACTTTTTATTTTCAGAGTAAATAACGCTCCAATATATATTTTGGCTTTTGCCCATAATATCACCTTTGCCCATACTTCCTTATGTTGATTATTTTTAATGGCATAGAAATTGTTGCAATACATTGCAATATGAAAAAAAGTTAGGAAATAGCAAATATGTGTGCATGTTACAACTCATTTTGCTAAAAATAAATAGAACAATATTATAAATATATGAGTCAATATGAAATGTTTATATTTGGGTGACATAGTTATCCATTTTTCATCTGTGTTTGTATTTAATGTTCTATAATATGAATATATTATTTGTAATCAGGAGAAATCAAGACCTGCTATTATTTTTCAATCACAAAGAAAATAAAAATATTCAGCCCTTTCCTGCAACATTCTTCACTCCTATTAATGTCTTAATCTCAACCCAAAAACCATTTTTTTCTGAAGAAAAAAATTCTTTTCCCTACACTATGATTGTGTTTTGTAGATTGTCAATGATGCTTTTGTATAATATTGTTTACCTACTCTTATATTAACCTCTAAAAATTTGAGGTCAGGGATCACAAGATTCACTCTTCATGACCAACATATAGCACAGAAAGTGTATTTATGAATTATTAAATAAAATAACTGTGAAACAAAGTTGAATAAATGACTGCCAAGGAGATGTAGAAGAAGCAAGCAATTGCAACAAAAGGAAATGTTTCAGTCTGACATGAGGTTTCTGGGAGGTAAACGATGAATCTGACCTTTGAAAACTGTTCTTTTAAAATATTTGTGATTATGTCATTCTCTTCATTTAATATTTCAATGACTCTACTCTTACACAATATAATTCAAATACTTTCATATCCCTATAAATTTGTATGCATTTCTGTCAAAATAATTATGAAAACTTTGTTATAGGAATGTTAATCGGCACTAAGTCTTTTTTTAAATAACTTTATTACTTTAGAAAAATTTTAGATTTATAGAAAAGAATATAGTTTGGGAAATCCCCACATACCTTGTGCACAGGTATTCCAATTGTTATTATCCTTCTTGATTATATTATATTTGTCAAAACGACTCAACTAGTATTAATATATTATTACTAAATAAATCCCATGCTTTATTCAGATTTTATCAACTTCCTCCAATGTCTTTTTTTTTTTTTTTTTTTTTTGCTTCAGGAGCCCATCAAGTATACCACATTACATTTAGTTGTCATGTTTCCTTAGCCTCTGTAATGTAACAGTTTCTCAGACTGTCAGTGTTCTTGATGACTTTGACTGTTCTGATGAGTATTGGTCACATATGTTATGGAACGGCACAAATGGTAAACCAAATTGGATTTGTCTAATATTATTCTCATGATTAAACTGGAGTTGTAAGTTATTTATAGGAAGACTTTGAAGGTAAAATGCTAGTTTTATCCCATCATTATACATCATCAGGTGGCTGAGGTAGAGTTTGCTAAGTTTATACGTTGTAATTACTATACTATTTGCAAGAAAGTCACACAGCACAGATCAAACTTAAGGGGTGAGAGTTATGTTCAATCTCCTTGAGGGGGAAATAACTTAATCACATTTTTCTGCGTGCAAGATTTATCTAGACATTGCATTTATTTGTTTATTTATTTATGTCAAGATAGACATGATTATTTGTTTTATACTCTGGATTTTAATCCAACTTTTTTCCTTTATTTTTTCCTTTCTTTCTTTCTTTCCTTCCTCCTTCTTTCACTCCTTCCCTCCTTCCTTCCCTGCCTCCTTCCTTCCTGCCTGCCTTCCTTTCTCACCTGCTTGCTTTTTTTCTTTCTCTCTTTCTTTCTTTCTTTCTTTCTTTCTTTCTTTCTTTCTTTCTTTCTTTCTTTCTTTCTTTTTCTTTCTTTCTTTCTTTCTTTCTTTTTCTTTCTTTCTTTCTTTCTTTCTCCTTCCTTCCTTCCTTCCTTCCTTCCTTTCTTCCTTTCTTTCTTTCTTTCTTTCTTTCTTTCTTTCTTTCTTTCTTTCTTTCTTTCTTTCTCTTTCTTTCTTTTTCTTCCTTTCTTCCTTTCTTCTTTTCTTCCTTTCTTCCTTTCTTTCTTTCTCACTCTTTCTCACTCTTTCTTTCTTTTTTCTTTCTTTCCCTTTCTCTCTCTCTCCCCCTCCCTCCATTCCTTCCCCTCCCCTTCCCCACTCGCTCCCTCCATCTCTCTTTCTTTTCTTTTCTTTCTTTCCTTTCTTTTCTTTCCTTCCTTCCTTCCTTCCTTCCTTCCTTCCTTCCTTCCTTCCTTCCTTCCTTCCTTTCTTTCTTTCTTTCTTTCTTTCTTTCTTTCTTTCTTTCTTTCTTTCTTTCTTTCTTTCTTTCTTTCTTTCTTTCTCTTTCTTTCTCTTTTATTCTTCCTATTTTTTTTCTTTCTCCCTTCTAGCTTTAGCCAGTGAGAATATTTTCATATTGGCTCTATGTCCTTTGGATGTATTTCCATCATATTTTTTCATGCTTTCTTTCAATATAGAAAGCTTTTCATAACTTTAAAAGTATTGGTAAGTATTCTAGTTTGTGCCAAAGCAAAAATTTTATAAGCAAAAATAATATAGGATATGCTCAATGTTTTGGAATCTCTCATGGATGGAACCAGGAGAAAACTGGTGGTTCCAGTGACAGATAAACCTGGAAATGGAGATGGGACCATACTGGGAAAGATTTTAATGTTATATAAGGGTGCTTTGATTTATTTTATAAATGATGAAAGTATTTTTATGGCAAGAGTAAAAAGATAACTTTTGTTTCAGGTAATATATTAGATAGTAGTGTAAATTATGACTTGGAATAGGAAAAGTTCAGAGGCAGGAAAATTACTATTAGTAACAGTAGAAGTATTTTATTTTATTTTTTGAGACAAGGTCTTGAGTCTTGTCCTGCTGTCCAGATTGGAGTGCAGAGGTGTAATCATAGCTCACTGTAACCTAGAACTCTTGGGCTCAAATGATCCTATCAGATTCAATCAGTTTCTAAGACAAGTATGGTAAAATCACTAAAACAGTGCCTATTGGTTTCCCAAGCTTTAATTTTAGTGATTGTTACTAATGTTACATAATTTTTTTTGTTATTGTGAAAACATTGTCTTTGCCTCTGGTAATACTATTTGCTATAACCAACCATAATTATATCAATGTTTATTTGTAGTAACTCCATTATCTAGATATACTATTTCTCTGCTTCTATTACTTGTATATTCAATTTGCATTTGGTCTTCTCATGTGCTTGGTAAGTGCCCATGTGTGTACTCAGAGCTACACTTTTATTCTGTACACACAAAAAATGTGGTATATTATATTGTAATTACTACTTTGTTCTCTGGATTTTTTATATTTTAGTGTGACTCATAGGTTATTTAAAATTATGTTGTTTACTCTTGAAAGATGTATTTAAAAATTATATTTTTATTTTTAATTAATCCCTAGTTTCATTTCACTACTATACACAATTGTGCATTTTAAAAAGACCATATGTTTTACATTTGTTAATAAATGGTTTGTTGTCTGTTCATTCTACCAGTTACTAAGCATATACATGAGGTAACCAGATAAGTTAATCATAAAATTGTAAGGATTAATTTCAAAAAGTTTAAAAGGAACCAGCAAATTGAACATAAAGAAGCAGAAGTAAACCATCATAAAGTTTAAAATAAATGAAATTAGGAAAAAAATAAGTAGAGAAAGTTAGAAAATACAAAGGATGTTTTCTTGGAAAAGAAAAAATAGATAAGTCTCAAGAAAGAATAATTCATTTTAAAAAGAGCAAACATTGTCAATATCAGAAATAAAAAGTGGGTACTCTTATTCTGCAAACATTAAAAATTTATAAAAGGATATGAACAGTTTTGTCAATAAAATACAATTTCAAATTAAAAGGAAACTAAGAATGAATATATAGCTTAAAGAGACTGAATGTGTAAATAAAATTATGTTCACAAAACAACTCCATACTTGGATATGTGTATCAGTAAGTTTTAACAATTCTTAGGGAATAAATAATATTTATATACTCATACTTTCCTAGAATATAAAATGTAGGAGTCATTCCCAAATAATGTTGTGAATTCCGTTTTAATTTGACTACAACAATTATTATAGATTTTACAGGAAAGATATTTGAGGGACACTCTATTTCATGCTCATAGAATTGCTGAGGGGTTTTTTGTTTTTTTTTTTTGTTTTTTGTCTTTTGGGTTTTTTTTTTGGTGAGCTCTCCCAAATCAGGACTTCTTGCACAGGTTTTGTCGGTTCAAGCTAGTGAGTCAGCATGGTCTATGTGTGCATAGCTTGGACCCTGGGGAATGTCTTTCAGACCTTTGATACATGCTAGAATTCTCTGTGCTCTTTATGCACCATAGCTTTCCTTTTTCTTTTTTTTTTTTTTTTTAATTATACTTTAAGTTCCAGGGTACATGTGCACAACGTGCAGATTTGTTACATATGTATACTTCTGCCATGTTGGTGTGCTGCACCCATCAACTCATCAGCACCCATCAACTCATCATTTACATCAGGTCTAACTCCCAATGCCATCCCTTCCCCCTCCTCCGTCCCCATAATAGGCCCCGGTGTGTGATGCTCTCCTTCCAGAGTCCAAGTGATCTCATTGTTCAATTCCCACCTATGAGTGAGAACATGCGGTGTTTGTTTTTTGTTCTTGTGATAGTTTGCTGAGAATGATGGTTTCCACCTGCATCCATGTCCCTACAAAGGACACGAACTCATCCTATTTTTTGCTGCATAGTATTCCATGGTGTATATGTGCCACATTTTCTTAATCCAGTCTGTCACTGATGGACATTTGGGTTAATTCCAAGTCTTTGCTATTGTGAATAGTGCCACAATAAACACACATGTGCATGTGTTTTTATAGCAGCATGATTTACAATCCTTTGGGTATATACCCAGTAATGGGATGGCTGGGTCATATGGTATTTCTAGTTCTAGATCCTTGAGGAATTGCCATACTGTTTTCCACAATGGTTGAGTCAGTTTACAATCCTACTAACAGTGTAAAAGTGTTCCTAGCCGGGCGCGGTGGCTCACGCCTGTAATCCCAGCACTTTGGGAGGCCGAGGCGGGCGGATCACAAGGTCAGGAGATCGAGACCACGGTGAAACCCCGTCTCTACTAAAAAAAAAAATACAAAAAATTAGCCGGGCGCGGTTGTGGGCGCCTGTAGTCCCAGCTACTCGGGAGGCTGAGGCAGGAGAATGGCGTGAACCCGGGAGGCGGAGCTTGCAGTGAGCCGAGATCGCGCCACTGCACTCCAGCCTGGGCGACACAGCGATACTCCGTCTCAAAAAAAAAAAATAAAAAATAAAAAATAAAAGTGTTCCTATTTCTCCACATCCTCTCCAGCACCTGTTGTTTCCTGACTTTTTTTTTTAATTTATTTATTATTATTATACTTTAAGTTGTAGGGTACATGTGCATAACGTGCAGGTTTGTTACATATGTATACTTGTGCCATGTTGCTGTGCTGCACCCATCAACTCGTCATTGCCATTCTAATTGGTGTGAGCTTTGTCTTTTAATTAAAGCTTTCAATGAGAAGGCACTGTGGAATCTGATGAGTCCTTTCAGATTATCTATACTGAAGAAATCAGTATAACAACACAATATATGTATTTTTTTAATTAAAATGAATTTATGAACCTCTTAGCAAATTAGAATTAAAATAAAACTTTATTAATCTATAGGAAATATTTTGGAAAAAGAAACTAAAACATATATGATGTGTTAATTATGAACTGCTAAAATATTTCATCTGGTGATTGGAACTAGGACAACAATGTCTGATACTCACCAGTCTTACTAAACACTGCATTGTTGACACTAGCCAGGTATTAAGGTAACAAAAAGAAAATATTTAAGATTTAGAGAGGAATGGAAGGAAGAATTATGATTGATATTATTTGCATTTGATCTGCTTGTATACAGAGGAAATTCAAAAGAATGCAGATTAAAATATTAGAAAAAAATGAATTCAGTAAACTTGTCCATTCATTAGTCCAAAATAATTCAAAAATAATGTTAGACAAATAACACTATTTAGTATTAAAAAACCTAAGATTTAATATATCAAAAATGTGAGAAATTTTACACATAAAATAATAAGACATTAATGGGAAAAAGGATATCTGAATAAATAGACCATGTTCATGAACGCCATTGCAATCATTTATATTGTGAAGATTTCATTTCCCCTTTATGTATATTTTCAATTGAAAACAAAATCTCAAGATGTTTATGCACTTATGTCTTTGTGAAAATTGACATAATAATGCTAAAATTTATAGGAAACTACAAAAAAATTTAAAATGCCAAAAAATCTGTAGTAGAAGATAACAGCTGGTGTTCTTACTCTATCAGATGTCAAGACTTACTAGAAATCTATATAAAGACAGTATGGTGTTTTCACAAAAAGAAACAAATACTAAAGCAAGAGAATAAAATGTATAGAAATGCCTCACATATATAAGATAGTTGCTTTTGCAAAGTTAGAAGTGCACATCAGGAGAGAAAGATAAATACATGTTTTTAAACTAGTGACCCTCTATGCACATTACTGTAGTTGTTATTCCACCTCACAACATACACAAAAGTCAACCCAATGTAGTTAAGAAGTAAATTAAGAAAGGTCATAATATTCAAGGTCATGCTATAAGTCGATTGTATTTCTACACACTAGCAACAAGCAAGAGGGAATGAATTTTTAAAAAAATAACATTTATAAAAACATCAAAATCACAAACATGCTTAGAAATAACTTTTACAAAAAATATACAAGTATAAAATTTTAAAAATCTACAAAATATTACTAAGGGAAATTGAAGAACACCTAAATACAAGGGGAAGCTTTGATATTAATAGATTGGAAACCCAATGGTGTTAAAATTTCACCTCCTGTTTAATTAATGTACAGATTCAATAAACTTCCAATCAGAATTCCAGCAGGATAATTTTTATATTACAAAAACCGATTATAAAAGTTTCATGGGAATTCAAAGACCCTACATTAGAAAAACATTGAAAAGAAATGTTTTCAAATTTATACTACCTGACTTCAAGATTTAACATAAAGCTTCTGGAACCAAAGACAATGGAATAATATAAATCACAGAAAAGAGGCATCACCAACAACAAGATGAGTAAAGAGTACAGAAATAGAACAAAGGCATCAAGGTAATTGAAAAGACTAGGATAAATTTTCAATAAATTGTGGTGAAAGAACTGGATATTTACAAGAAAGTATAAATATCGAATCCCCCACAGACCAAAAACAAACATTGATTTGAAGTGTATTACACACTTAAAGACAACTACTGACATTATAAAAATTAAACAAGAAAATATAAGAATATATTTTACAAATCGTGATAAGCAAAGATTTTTAGATAAAATATATAAATGTCTGATCCTAAGATAAAAAATAAATTAATCCTCATTAAAGTTTAGAATATATTTTAAAAAATAAATCATTTAGAAAATGAAAAGTTAAGTCAAAGCATGAGAAAATATTCAAAATGCACTTTTATGATAAAGAACTTATATGTAGACAATATAAAGAAATCTTAGCTTTTAGAATACCCCAAATATATAGGCAAAATGTTTAGATATATCATTCAAAGAATTTGCAAATCTCTAGTAAGCATATGTAGATATGCAAGATTATCAGTTATCAGTTTAATGAAAACTAAACCCTCCAACTTTAATACTTAAAATCCAATAAGACTTTCACAGCATTCTTCTATATCATACTTCCAAAGCAGAGACAATAAAAACGTCCATCAATGGCTGAAAAACACAAATAGTGATGTGTTCAGCAGTAACAATGAATGAATTTCTTATACAGGTAGCAACATGAACGACTAAAAAAACAAAAATCCAGATACAAGGAGTATCTATGATTTGTCATGTAAACTCAGAGATTTAGAGAGCTAGTAAAAGTGTTGGTCATATCTTTACAAGACTGCAAACATTTCAGAAGCAGAAATAAAGTAGAAAATGCTTGGCATATTGGAGACTGTCACTGATGAGGTCAGTAAAGCACTGTGGACATAGTTAAATTCTACACAACCATCCACCACTGATCATAATGCTACCTTGGATTTACTATCCAATGATGGTTTTGTTCATCCAGTCTTTACTACAATGGGCTCGGTGGCTCACGCCTGTAATCCCAGCACTTTGGGAGGCCGAGGCGGGCGAATCACGAGGTCAGGAGATCGAGACCATCCTGGCTAACACGGTGAAACCCCGTCTCTACGCAAAACGCAAAAAATTAGCTGGGCGTGGTGGCGGGCGCCTGTAGTCCCAGCTACTCAGGAGGCTGAGCCAGGAGAATGGCGTGAACCTGGGAGGCGGAGCTTGCTGTGAGCCCAGATCGCGCCACTGCACTTCGGCCTGGGCGACAGAACAAGACTCTGTCTCATAGAAAAATAAATAAAATAAAATAAAATAAAATAAAATAAATAAAGTAATAAAATAAAATAAAATAACTGACTTTGTCCACTCCAGCCTCTTTCTCAACAGTCACTAATCTGTGCTACAAGTAAGAGGCCTCCATTTTTCCACATTTATTCAACTGTTTATTACCAGTATACACATGTGACATTTGAAATTCCTTCACTTTTTTCAGTTTGGTGCTCAAATTGTGCCAGATATGGCTAAGAGCTGGAACATGCTTCCTTGTAACAACTCTATCATATCTCTGACTATATCTGTATCTATATCTGTCTATCTATCTAATGATAGATTGATAGATGGACGATAGATAGATAGCACAAAGACAAACAAAATACTAAAGGAACAGAATAAAATATATAGAAATACCTCACATATATAAGATAGCTGATTTTGCCAAGTTAGAAGTGCACATCAAGGAGAAAGATAGATATATGTTTTATATTTAAATATAGATGTTTAATATATATGTTTAACATATGACTCTGTCACAATGCAAATTACTGTAGTTGTGATAATATATATCAATTCCTTATTTCTTAGGATAAATAAATGTTCTACCTTTATTATTATTGGTCTGTTGTGGTTTTCGCTTTCTTCCTGATTCAATCTTGGGAGGTTGTGTGTTTTCACAAATTTATTCATTTCTTCTACTTTTTCAAATTTGTGAGCATGAAGGTGTTACTAATAGTCTCTGGGGATCTTTTGCATTTCTGTGTGATTGGCTGGTTGTAATGTCATCTTTGTCATTTCTGATTGTGGCTATTTGGATCTTCTCATTTTTTTTTATTTGTTAATGCCGCTAATGGTCTATCACTCTTGTTTATTCTTTTGAAAAACCAGCTCTTGGTTCAATTGATCTTTTGTGTAAATTTTGAGGTATTAATTTCATTCAATTCTTTGCTGATTGTAGTTATTTATTTTCTTTTGCTAGCATTGGGGAAGGTTTGTTCTCTCTCTCTCTTTTTTTTTTTTCTCTTTTTGTTTTTTTCTAGTTCTTTTGTACAATATTAGATTGTTAATTTGCTAGGAGTCATTATCTTACATGAAACAGAAAACCAAATACTACGTGTACTCACTTATAAGTGAGAACTAAATGTTGAGTACCCGTAGACATAAAGGTGGGAAAAAAAGACACCAGGTACTCTAAAGCGGGGAAGGAAGGAGCATTGTTGCAGGCTGAAAAACTACACACTGAGTACTATGCCCACTACCTGGATGACAGAATCAACCATACCCCAAACCTCAGCATCACACAGTGTATCTGTGTAGCAAACCTGCACATATACCCATTGAATAGAAAATAAAAGCTGAAATCATTTTTTAAAATTATCTTTAATAAATATTGCATATATTTAAGATGTGCAACAATGCCAAAAAAGCAGTATCTATGAAGAATCATTTAAATCATGTGTACATACATAGTTCTAAAAAGAACTAATTTTACATGAACATATTTGTGAGTCTTCCTCAAAATATATTAATAATAAGTAATGCATTACAATAAATGGACAAATAATTGAAACACTGACTTATGTGTATAAAAATACAGATTTTTATCATCCACAAATATTAGCTATGAAAATATATTTTCTGAAAAAATAATACATTCAGCATGATTTTTCATGGCTACATAATCAATCATCTTAAAAAAGGGTTGTAATGAGAATAACATATTTTAATTAAATGACATTATTAGTAAGTTTCATTCTAAACAACCTATTCATTTTTATTAGAAATCAACTGATTTATACCACACTGCAGTTAAACCGTGCAAGTACATGCCAATGATATAAGCTGACTCTGCTGAGACTCGTTACCATTTAATTTCAAAAAGATTAAATAACAAAATCAAACATTTACGAAGAATACTGGGTTTGGTAATCAGATTTGATGTGAGCAATAAATGATGATAGAGTAAAATTAAAGATAAAACTCTAAAGAAACTGAAACATTTTTGTAGAGAAAAAAACATGTTGCTTTCAGGATAAGACTTAAATACAAAAACACAAAAATGTTAAATATAAAAGAACGGAAATAATATACATTTTGCCAACACTAATAAAAAACGCTTGTATAGTTACACTAACGTGATTATTTTTCAACTAAATAAGTGTCCTTTTGTTCAATAGCATAGCCAAGCATTAGTCCAGTTCTCTGTAGTTCAGTGTGTGTTTTTCATGGGATGTGATTTTTGCTGATGGACAAAATATTAGGGATTTCTGGTGTGCGCTCTGCTGTACTCCCTTTCTTCCATATCTTTGCCATCAGTTCCTGGCTTGCGTAGATCTGTTCCCTGGAGATTCTGACTGATTGACAAGTTACAGTAAGCAGACAGAGACTTATAATTCAATACCAAAGATGTCAGCCTTGAGTAATGAAAGTGAATCAAATGTTCCCCCGAATCAAATGTCTAAATAAGAAATAAAGACTTTAAAATAATTTGGCTCTATATTAAGTATTTACTTATATTACTTTAGAAGACTTACTTTCCTATCCTTTTTTCAGAATCTTCACAGTTTAGTACATAATACAACTAGTATCCTAGCAGTGAAAAAAAATGCATTTCAGTTTCAAAACCTATATATTTACTGAGCATATTGAACTATGTGCTTGTAAGAGTGCCAGGTTCAATGACTAAAACAGTGCATAAGAAAATATCTATTTTTGAAGAGGATCTTTGTCAAGATCTCAGAGGTACAGGCTAGTGATTTGGCACTTACAAAGCAGCACGGCAAGTGGTGTATGGATTCAGCCAACCCAATTCCCTGGTTATGATAGAGTTTAATTTCAAAGGGCTTAGTAACCTGCATAGCATCCAGAGTGTCCACTTTAAGGAGGCCAGTCCAGCGTATGGACTTCAGGAGAAAGGAGTCATGATTTACTTTCCTCAAGTTATTTTTCTACATAAAAATGAAGACATTATTAAGGGATACATTTGGCCACTGGGGCATAAAATCCCAAATTTCTCTGAAATTTAGCTTTTCTGGATATTGTAGGGCTAAAGCCAGAGACTCAGGGAACCTTTTTCATCAGAGTACATAATTATTGAACTTAAAGAAGGTGATGTTCTGGAACAGGGGTTCACTTTTATGTAAAGTGAGCCAATGCTTGAAAGAATTACAACACACCAGAAAAGTTCAGGCATTACTTTCCGAGCTGACGAGCACAATTAATGTCTGTCCTCTGTGACTCTATGAAGCTTCCTGGACAACCCTTTAACTTGCACATCGAAATAATCTGCTGCACTTCTGTTTTACCCATTAGACTATTAACTTGGCAAGGAATAGGGCTTTGCTTTATGTACCATGCAATCATTAACATACTTATTAGTACAGAGTAATAGTTGAACATGTAGAACTCTAGCAGTTGTTTAATATTTAGAACTGAGCCAAATTGCTCATGTTAGCGGGGAAAAAAAGGCAAAAAAATACTAAATAAATACACTCCAGCTCAATTCTGAGACAAAATTACATAGAAAAAAATATGCAAGATGTATACAATATAACTAAATTTGTCAAATTAAGCAGATTATTACCTAAACTTTACATAATGCATAAAGACTTGCTCATTGATTAAGCACAGACACAATTTAAATTATTTCAAAGATCTTTATTGAGAAAGAATCAATATACTGACTTTACATTCTTTAAAAAATAAACCTAATTGGCCTAAGTTTATTCTTGAAAACTCTATTAAATGTGACATATTCTAGCATTAATGTTTGAGATATTTTGATATTGTGTATTACACCCTAAATATAATATGTCCTTTTCTATGTTAATTATAACATTTAAAATAATATTACCTTATTTCACATTTACACAACATATGCTAGTTTTTAAGAACCATAGTGATATATGTAATCCCAAGATTTGCTCTCAAGTCTCAGATATGACAATTCTCTGACTAATAAAGTCATTTTATCACTTTAAATCACAAATTATCCTTCTAAAAAATTTTGGAAAATGTATATGATATGTGAAAGTGTTTTACAACTATACATGATTGTTTGAAATGAAGAAAAAGATATTATGTATACTTCTCAAATTTCTCAAAGATTACTGTCCTGCTTAAAAAGAGGAACATGGTGTTTTGTTTGCTTTTTGTTTTTGTTTTTGTTTTTCTCTGTGTTCAGAATTCATTTTATGGAAGATCTAATTCTACCTAATTGTAAGAGTTGTACTACATTCATGCACAGTTGTTGAAATTAAATACCTCTAAAAACCACCACCAACAACCACAAACCCTAATAAAATAAATGTAATCATTGGCAGATTTAATTTCATTTATAAAAGGAAGAAAATGGGGGAACAGCATAAATAAAATAACATTTAAAACTACTACATAAAAATATAAAGCTTCCATGCATAACAGGATTTACATCAAGATTTATTTTACTTGGTTTTGTTTTTGTTTTGTTTATTAGTAGACTCCACTACATAGCTTTAGCACCTTTTCTGGATTCAACTTTTCCCAGGAGTGACTTTTCTCACTCCATTTATATGTCCCAGGAGAGAAAACAAGCAATCATCCCATGGCTATCGAAAGAACAGTAATCCTGAACTCTTATAAATAATAAAAAAAAAATGAAAATATACAGAGTTTACATAAAATCAAAGCTGCAAACAGCTACAGCAACAAACTGATATTTATTACCAAGAAATATTTTTGATATATAAAAACGAACAAGGTGTTTAAATTTTGAAGAAACACATTTACTACCCAGAATTAAATCAGTTTTATAACTTGCAAGCTGCTTTAATCTGTCACAGAAAGGAAGAATGATGATTATATATTATAGGTAGTTAAAGATGGGGTTTTTAAAAACAATGATTCGGGTTAGGGTAACCCAAGAATATGAAATAGTTTCATGACCTATGATATCCATTATGTTTGGAATAATAGTACTAGACAGTTATATGACATAATAATAAATAGTCTCTGAGGCTAAGAAATTTAAAAGAGTATTTTTCATCATTGAGATCACTAACTAGCAGTTATTGAACATTTAGTGGAAACTTGACTCTAACAGGTATTGACCCTGTAAAGAATAAGATTTTAATATAGACTGCTTTCCCATAAGCTAGATA
Source organism: Macaca fascicularis (assembly GCF_037993035.2). Lineage (NCBI taxonomy): Eukaryota > Metazoa > Chordata > Mammalia > Primates > Cercopithecidae > Macaca > Macaca fascicularis. The sequence goes on from NC_088376.1 coordinate 77,731,132, forward strand.
TTGTAGCTATTCAGGCAAAATTAAAAGTTTTTTCTCACATAGTTACTATGTATAAAACCAGGAAAAAACGAGTTACAATTTTTATCATTACATATCTGAAAGATACGCAATCTGAGACAGACTTTTAAGAATAAAAAAGAAAATATCAAACAAATGGTATCTGAAGCAGGACAGAATAAAGAGTTATACAAGTTCAACATAAATCTATCCAAGAAGGATAGAAAGGATAGAATTTTATTAAGCAACCAAAAATGTTAAGATAAAATAATTAAATCATTTTCAATCTATATGCTACCTGAGCCAATCCACATCTACACACTTATGCACCAGACACCCTGCACCTGGACACTGCATACATGATTCCCCTAATAGTATAACAAGTTCTCCTCTTCACAAACATCAATAGCAAGACACACATAGTCACGTTCCTCTTACCACATCTTACTCTGGCATTACCCTGCATACTGAATAAAGTGCCACTGTAAAGAAATCTTTATCTCTGTTTTAACTGTTCTGTAATCCATAGTGATACCTTCAACCAAATTAGTTGTTCATTCCATGACCACACATCTTGCTCAGTCATCTGTAACATAATGAAGGCTAAAATGAGCATGGTCAGCATTTGTTGAGTAATAAGTACCAAGGTTTGTGTTAAAAGTTTTAACTGGTATTAGCTGATCCAATGATTAAAGTAAATGTACACATTAGATACCACTGACATCTCAATTTTACAGATGAGAGACTAAGGTACAGAAAGTTTAATATTCTTGACAAAGAAATAAAGTATAGAAGCTGCCATTCAGAATTTAAATCTAAGCAGTTGTAATCTTAATCCGGCAATGTTAAGGTTTCTTAGGCTTTCAATTAATCCCACAGTAACATGCAACTATCGATCTGCTAAATGTATATATATAAATATATATATGTGCGTGTGTGTCTATATATACATATATATATATATCCATAACGTCCATCAGAAGCAGTTTGTTTTCAGCTGATGAGGTTAGTAATGCACCTTCACTGTCCCGACTCAGGGCTATATAAACCCTCCAGTCCTACTTTGTAATTTAACTTCCAGGGAATTTGATTGCCTTTTCTTTTCCTAAGATATCACACTGGTTCATTATATTGATGACATTATACTTATTGGACTTAGCAAAAAGTGGTAACTACCCTAGACTTTTAGTGGTATGGCATTTGGGTTTGAGAGGATGGGAAATAAATATGACTAAAATTTAGGGGATTTCTGTCTCAGTTAAACTTCTGGGAGCCTAGTGGTGTGGAACATATCAAGATATACCATCTAAGGTAAAGAATATATTGTTTCATCAGGCCCCTTCTGTAAGGAAAAAGGAGATATAACGCTTAGTTGGTCTCTTTGAATTTTAGAGGTTACATACCTTGAGTATGTTATTCTGAATCATTGCCCAGTGACCCAAAACACTGCTACTTTTGGTTTGGTCAGAACATGAGAAAACTCTACAACAGGTTCAGGCTGTTGTGCAAGTTGTTATGCTACTTGGACCATATGGTCCAGTATATCCAATCAATCTGGTGCTTGAAGTCTCAGTGGCAGATACGGATGCTGTTTGGTATATTTGACAGTCTCTTACAAGTAAAATTTAGCAAAGGTCTTTAGGATTCTGGAACAAGGCCCTGCCATCTCCCAAGGATAACTAGCTCTTTTTGGAAAAACAACTTTCAGCCTGTGCCTGGGCCTTAATAGAGAAAATAGTTCACTTTCTTTGGAAGGAAAAATTGCCAGAGTTGTGGTCATATACCAATTCATCGGCTGTGGCCAACAATTGGACTGGGTGGTCAGGGAATTTAAGAGAATGTGATTGAAAAACTGGTAACAAATTTAGGGTGAGATATCCCCTCTGACTTGACAAAAACATTAAAAATAATTGTTTTTCATGTGAATTTTCTCCAGAGAATCGCCTCAAAAGAGGAGAATTTTAACTATCAAGTGGATAGGATAACCATTTATGTGAATTCTAGTCAACCTCTTTCCCTGCTGGCTCATGTAAAGAGTGGCCATGGTGTCAAGGGTGGAGGTTATGCAAGGGCTCAGCAAAAGAGACTCACACTTACCAAGGCCAACTTGGTTATGACCTCTATCAAGTGCCCAAGCTTCTAGCAGTAGAGATCATCACTGAGCCTTTGATATGGCATCATTCCCTGAAGTGATCAGCTTCTCTCATAGAAGGGGCAATGCTTTGTCTTTTTTTGAAATAGACACTCTGAATATAGATTTGCTTTCCCTGCATGTAATTCCTCTGCCAAAACTATCACCCATGGAATTAAAGAATGCCTTATTAATCATTACAATACTCTGTACAGCATTGCTTCTGATCAAGTAACACACTTTAGGACAAAAGAAGTGAGGCAATGAACTCACGCTCATGGAATTCACTGCCTCTACCATGTCCCTGCCATAAGTAGCTGGTTTGATGAAATGGCCATTTAAGGATTCAGTTAGAGCTGCTGGCAGTATCTTGTAGGGCTTCAGAAAGTATCTCCAGAAGGTGGTATGTGCTCTGAATCAACATCCAGTGTAAAATTCTCTTTTTCCAGTAACCAGGATTCACAGGTCCATGAATCAAGGAGTGGAAATGAGAATGGAACCCCTTGCTATTACCCCTAATGGCACACTGGGAAAATGTTTGCTTCCTGTTCCAGTGACGTTATGATCTGCTGGCCAAAATGGTTTAGTTCCAGAGAATGGAATTCTTTCTAGGTAAAATTGTAATAACTCTGTTGAACTGGAACTTATGACTGTGTCTTCACTTTGAGCTTTCTCAAGAGGAAAAAAAAAAAGGGAAATTATGGTGTTTGCTGGAGTGATTAATTTTGAATACCAGTGGGAAATTGGCCTACTCCTCCACAATAGAGGTAAGGGAGAGTATGTCTTTAATACAGGAGCTCCCTTAGGGAATCTCTTAGTACTCTTATGCCCTGTGGTTAAGGTCAATGAAAAACTACAATTTAAAACAGGCATTTCCAATAATGGAGCAGACCATTCAGTAATAAAAATGTCTTAATCTTTCCATGCTTCTCTAACTGAAGACCACAGACAGTAATTTACAAGGAACAGAAATGTATTTCTCATAGTTCCTATGACTGGGAAGTCCAACATCAAATCATCATCATCTATTGAGGGACTTCTTGCTGCATCCACATACAGCACAAGGTGAAAGGTTAAAAGTTTATGCACAATGTGTCCTTAAATGGCAGAAGGGCAGAAGAGGAACATGCTTCTGTAAGCCCTTCTTACAATGCCATTAATTCATTCATGAGAGCAGAACTCTCGTGACCTAAACATCTCTCATTAGTCCCCACTTCCCAACACTTTTACATTGAGGATAAAATTTCCAACATATATATTTCAAGGGACACATTCAGAACATAGCAGAAGGCTTGGGTCACCCATGCAGGTAAAGAGGTAAAATACCATAACCAGTTGAAGTGCTTGCTGAAGACAAAACAAGTACAGAATAAATAGTGGAAGAAAGTAGTTATAAATACCAACTATGACCACATGACCAGTAACAAAAATAAGAACTGTGACTGTCATGCATACTTTATCCTTATTTTGCTTTCAAGATGTTTGTGTGTATATACACATATGTAGTTGGATGATAGATTGATGATAAATTGACTTATCTTTGTTTTCTTTCCTCTTGTACTCACTTATTACCTAACATAAGATATATTCATTATATACTGAAGTATGGAAGTATTTTAAATTTTAATCATATTATCTAGTAACCAGATAGCAAAGAGAAGAGTAAGTATCACTCAGACTATCTCCTCCTCTGGGAAAGGGACTGTACATTTCTTATAGTTGCATGCCAGATAGTTGCAATGTTTAGTGCAACTCAAAAAACAATTTAAAAGAAAAATATTAATACCCACTTATGGATTGTTTACTTTGCTTTCCTCTTGGATACCTCCCTGTACATATACTTCCTGCTGGCAGCAAACTATGAAAAATTGATGTCAGAGTAAAACTTGAAAGCAAAAATAAATAATCCTTCCTGGACACTCCATATCTAGCTGAGATTCTTTAGCATCAGTTTCTCTCTTCCCTCCTCGGATAGTTATGATGGTCAGTTCCTTTAAGTAGAAAGCTGAAACTGGATCCTTTCCTTACTCCTTATACAAAATTAATTCAAGATGGATTAGAGACTTAAATGTTAGACCTAATACCATAAAAACCCTAGAGGAAAACCTAGGTAGTACCATTCAGGACATAGGCATGGGCAAAGACTTCATGTCTAAAACACCAAAAGCAACGGCAGCAAAAGCCAAAATTGATAAATGGGATCTAATTAAACTAAAAAGCTTCTGCACAGCAAAAGAAACTACCATCGGAGTGAACAGGCAACCTACAGAATGGGAGAAAATTTTTGCAATCTACTCATCTGACAAAGGGCTACTATCCAGAACCTACAAAGAACTCAAACAAATTTACAAGAAAAAAACAAACAACCCCATCAAAAAGTGGGCAAAGGATATGAACAGACATTTCTCAAAAGAAGACATTCATACAGCCAACAGACACATGAAAAAATGCTCATCATCACTGGCCATCAGAGAAATGCAAATCAAAACCACAATGAGATACCATCTCACACCAGTTAGAATGGCAATCATTAAAAAGTCAGGAAACAACAGGTGCTGGAGAGAATGTGGAGAAATAGGAACACTTTTACACTGTTGGTGGGATTGTAAACTAGTTCAACCATTATGGAAAACAGTATGGCGATTCCTCAAGGATCTAGAACTAGATGTACCATATGACCCAGCCATCCCATTACTGGGGATATACCTAAAGGATTATAAATCATGCTGCTATAAAGACACATGCACACGTATGTTCATTGCGGCACTATTCACAATGGCAAAGACTTGGAATCAACCCAAATGTCTATCAGTGACAGACTGGATTAAGAAAATCTGGCACATATACACCATGGAATACTATGCAGCCATAAAAAAGGATGAGTTTGTATCCTTTGTAGGGACATGGATGCAGCTGGAAACCATCATTCTTAGCAAACTATCACAAGAACAGAAAACCAAACACAGCATGTTCTCACTCATAGGTGGAAACTGAACAATGAGATCACTTGGACTCAGGAAGGGGGACATCACACACCGGGGCCTATCATGGGGAGGGGGGATTGCATTGGGAGTTATACCTGATGTAAATGATGAGTTGATGGGTGCTGACGAGTTGATGGGTGCAGCACAGCAACATGGCACAAGTATACATATGTAACAAACCTGCATGTTATGCACATGTACCCTAGAACTTAAAGTATAATAATAAAAAAAAAAATTTTAAAAAATAAAAAATAAAGATTCTCTATATTCACCATGACCCATTGGTTTGTGTTGAAAATAAGACCAATGCAACTCTTAGGACATTTATCACAGAACAAAATAGTCAGTTAAGCAATTCATCCACTTTGCCTCTTATTTTCATGGCAGTCAGCAAAGAGCTATTTCTAGGCATGTTACACATTTCTTCCATGAATTCTGTGGTCAATCTGTAGTATATTATGACTTTGTTTCTAATACCTACCCGTTCAGAATGCCTTTCGTGCCTCCTCTCATAATTGTGTAGTGTATTTTCCTATCTCTCTAATTCAGAGATCGGTCATAAGATTTGCTTTGACTAGTGGATTATGAATGGTTGTGGTGTCTTCAGAGCATTTAAAATGTGCTTGCATAGTTTATCTTGGCCCTTGAACTCCTGCTGTTCTATCAGAAAACATGCCTTGGGTACTTCTAACTAAGGAAGATAAAAGAAATGTCATATACTCGGAGCTAACCCACAAATGAAACGAAGCTGAACCTAACACTGCTTGAAACAGAGCTAACCATCCAAGCCCAGCTGAGATTAGCCAAGCCTCTTCCCATCCACAAACCTGGAAGCATGAGAACAAAAGCTTATTATAGTAAGTCACTAAATTTTGAATGAGTTTTAATACTATTTTTTATTTTTAAAAAACTGGATCGTAAAGCACATTTTCTAAATTAAATTCAAAGTTCACCTGGCTGGTTAGTTGATTCCTATTCTCATTCTGTTCTCGCTTGCTGTAACTTATGACCCTAGCTTCTGTTATAGCAAAGCTGCAGCTCATTTTCTTCTAAAATTCTTCCTTATATGTAGATGGAAAGTAGCTGAGATTTAGAGATAATTTGAATGTTTACTATATTGAAAGAACTATTATTTTCAGGGTTTTTGTTTGTTTGTTTGTTTTGTTTGTTTGTTTGTTTTTTAAGAGAGGCTGAAAATTGCCTAAATAACTCTTTTTTTAGGTCTGCATGACATGGAATATCTTGCCAAATATTTTACCTCTCCCCTATTGGTTTCAAAGTAAAGAGTGTACTTTTTGACTCGGAATGTCTGTCTCTCCCTTATCTTTTGAATTTTTCAAAGTTTTCTCTTTCTGTTTCATGAAGTACACAGATGGCAAATGAGAAAGATTGACTGAACGTGAATATGCTACACGTTTACGTCACCATCTCCTAGTCCTTATTGAGACTGTACATTGTGTAGAATATAAATAGCATTAAAATATCTCAATAATTTTAAGTCATAAATTTTCCCATTACATTAATTATTGCTTTTTATAATTACTACCAAATTTCAACTATTTTTTCTATATATTTACTGTTAAAAGTCCACTGATTATAGCTGTTTACCGGTTTGAAAAGAGTTTTCTCTAGGTTAAGACAGAATACATGCCTGGTTTGATAGTAATTTTTTAATGCAGACTAGCAAAGCCATACACAAACTATCTGATTCCTTGGCTGCATTTGTATTTTTGTCATGAAAAAAATAATAACCTCCTTCCCATTTGAGAGCTATTACTTTATCCTTGCACCCTGAATGGCCCATATTTAATGTCCTTCAAACGCTAGTTTTGAAGTTGTTAATCCTTAACTATCTGATTCAGAGACACTAGTTCTCTAAAATGCTTTGTCAAATTGCAATATTATAACTTATTCTTGACACTAGTTCTCTAAAATATTTTCTTATATTGCAATATTATAACTTATTCCTGAAGCAGGTTCTACTTGCTTTTATAAGATTCCAGGTAAAGTAAAGGTCTTATGTTTTATAGTTCATGTCCAGATTTCACACAAAATCTCTGTGAAATGATTGGATTATCACATGCTTAAAAATCCTCCTGCTAATCAAGCATGAGAAGCCAAAAAATATACACTGCACAGATGGGCAGTTAATTTCTTTTCCATTGAGCTTGCAATGTGCTCCATGATGTTTTAGCAGCTGTGATGAGAATGGTGGATGTCCCCAATCTATGCTTCATTTAACTTCGGGAATTCTAAAAGATTGCATTGTGTGAAAAATAAAAACGTATTTTAAAGCAATGGAGCTTGGTGTCCTGAAGCAACATTTCATTTTAACAACTAAGTTTTAGGTGCAAATGTTGGTACTTACATATTTCATTCTTCTGACAACTTTACCATCAACTTGGATTGTATTTCATCACTAAATTATACTGTCAACTTAGTCCTAGACAGCTTATGAAAATCAATGGAATTTTATAATAGACAACAGAAGAGTGATGTGGTAAAAATTGTGTTTCAATTGTTAGCCACTCAAGTTTATTTTTCACAAATACCAATAATACCACATTATATTTGTATGACACTTTGATATTCAAAATTATTTTCCTGTCAAATGGGAATAAAATGCTTGTACTACCTACTCAGAGCTGATGATGTGATTACCCAACATAAAAGAAATAAAAATGTTTTCTAAAGGAAAGAATGCTATAAGAGATAAGGGATTATCATTGCCATCACGTCTGAGAATTTTAGTCAGTAAAAATCACAGAGGCTTTGAAATGAGACCTGGATTTCAGTTCTGGTTCCATTCCTTATAATGTTTGTAAAACTTGGCAGTTTTCTTACCTGTACACTGAGCCCAAGGGATTTTGTGTATAAAATTTGAATAATTATAAACTATATATATGGTATGTGTGTTTGTGTGTGTGTGTGTCTATGCATGCATGCTTGAAAATTACAGAAGGTTTTATAAGAAAAATGTATAGTTCAAGGTTACACTAATATCTGATAATCAGGTTTAAAATGTTACAAATAATAAAAGCCATTATTAAAAGTATTAAGTGTGAATAAACTGATGTGAGACACATTTTAACAACAGATATTAAGGGTCTGAACTTCACCAAATAAGTAATAAGAAGTATAATTGTAATGACTGAAGGGAATCATCTTTCATTTGTCCTCCACCTAGTGTGCCTAGGAGTATAGTATTCTTTTCTCAAAAAAAATTTTTTTGATAATAGTGTCTCTAACATATTTGTAACTGCTAGATTATGTATCAGACAATGGAACTCCTTTGAAATAGAACCTTTGTTAAATTTTTAGAGAGCACTCAAGACTCCTCCATATTATCCTCTCCCAGTCTTCAAGAAATGGTCAAGTCACTCCATCCCTAGGGAAAAGGGTTATGCAGGTTTTAGGATAGTAAAATCCTTGCGCTGTCATGACAATGGGTAATGCTGGTATGCTAAGTTCAATTTTGTGATATATATATAGTTATGGTCTTTTTTGATGTTTCCTCCAACATAACCAGGGTTATGGAGTAGTGGCCATGTTCTTTGATTTCCTTACTTTTAATCTTTTCTTTTTATTTTTAATTTTTGCGGCTACATCCTAGGTGTAAAGAACTCTTTTGCTTGCACATTTTTTCTATCAAGATGATAGAACTAGTGGAAATAGTAGCATGCTCCATTTCCTCATAAAAGATGCTCATTAATTTCTAATTAAGATGCTTCTTAATTTCTTATGGTCCCTTAGTTAGAATTGATTGTCTTTCTTACTTTATAATTTGCACCACTCTGAAGGACACAAAGATCTAGGCCTTCTCCTTTTAGAATTAACCCCTACTACTCCCTATTTTTAATTTCATGCATTCTCTCTTCTTTCTCTCCCCTTCTCCATATGTATTTCATATGTTAAATATTGCTTTCCACAACAACCTTCTATTTTGCTTTATGTCCAAGCTCAATGGTCTAGGGTTAATGAGCTAAAGCCCTGGTTTATTAAGGGTTGATGAGCTGAACTCTGATGTGGCGGGTATGTTTGCACCAATCATTACATCTTCTCTCTCTTCAACTCTCCATTAAAAATTCAAGCATTGGACTTCATTATTTCCCTACTACGTGATGTAATCGATCTTTTAATTGCTTACATGTCTATCTCCCCTCCTTCCTCACTAGAATACAAACAACAGGAAGGGAGAAGTTTTAATTTTTATTTTCCCTATTGTTCATAAGGGTGCCAATAAATAGCAGGTTAGTAAACAATAATTGGTGTAAAGTAAATCAGGAAACAAATATAAAACTTTTATTTGAATGCCAATAAAAAACAAATTTTCAGATTTCAGACTGCCCAGGATAGGGGAGAGCTGTCTTTTTTGTGTTCCGGCTAAGCACACTGGAGCTCTACCATAGGGTTAACTCAAAACCCAGCTAATAGGCTAGGCATGACGGCTCACACCTGTAATCCCAGCACTTTGGGAGGCGGTGGCGGGTGGATCCCTGGAGTTCAGGAGTTACAGACCAGTCTGGACAGCATGGTGAAACCCTATCGCTACTACAAATGCAAAAATTATCCAGGCAGAATTTGCAGTAAGCCGAGATTGGTCCACTGCACTCCACCTTGGGCGACAAAGTGAGACTTTGTCTCAAAAAAAAAAAAAATATATATATATATAACAACAACAACAACAAAAGACAGCTAACAATAAATGATTGCTTTACTTTCTTTGTGATTGTATATCTCAGGATTCTCTCAGTTTGTGTTGGTTTAAGGATAATGCAAAATTCAAAATAATACCGCATTGATATATACTATCTAATAGAATTTCAAAATATTGTTTTCAAAAAATAGCATAATTTTTACAGCTGATAAAGAAAACCGTAATCATTTTATAAAACACAGAATAGAAAAGTATGAACAAAACAAGCATAATTCTAAAATAAGGAAGGAACATTATAAAATATAATGCTTTTAATTCATGCATTTCCCCTAGGTATATTTATATTTTCATTGTCAACTGATTTATAATCTTTTCTAATGTAATTTTGCATGCTATAACATGAGGAGTGTGGTCCCCATCATACGCTGTGTATAACATAAATTCTAAAATTCACATTGGGCACCATATTATCAACTATATTGTATTTATCGAGATCCTAATGTTGGGAATTTTTGTGGTTGTTGTTTTGGGCTCTAATTTTCACGAATTACTGTCACTGGTATGATTAAAAATTATCTGCTGAAAGCCACTTGATCTTACAGGAAAGAAAAACTACATCCATAACAACTTAATTAACCAATCATCATATTTTGAGAATGAGAATTTTAACTCAAGTGCCTTATTTATTATTACAATATTCTTTAAAATTGTACACGGTCTTGAAAACAAACACCTAGGATAATCACGGAAACCTCATATTACTTTTAGAGAAGTGGTGAATCACAACTAATTTTACAACAAGATTTTAGTTTATTTGTAATTAAAATATATAATTAAGTACATATTTATAAGATTAGGCAGGTCTAAAATAAGTCAATAATAAGAGACCACTCAGAGATAGTGAGGGGCAACTTCTCTACAGCCAAATGGTTCTGGATGTCTAGAAATTTAAAAAAAAAAAAAAAAGTCATATTTGTGGAGAAGAGTCAAAGAAGGGTTCTGGTCATTTTATTTATCCTTTATTGATTTCTCAGCCTGTGACTTTTTTTAGCAATGGGTTGAGTATAGCAATAGAGTGTGCTATATGCAATGGATAACAACACAAAATTAGGAAAAAAGAGTAATTGCATTTATTTTAAAATGGTCTCAGTGTTCAAGCTCAGAATTGTTGGTAATATGTGTTTTGTAATATAATGTATATGTATATATAACAATTTTATAGTCACATATACATAAATACATGTATATATGTTCATGTATATATTTTGATTTATGTTTATATATTTATATATCCATAAATCATATATGTATAAATACATAAATCCATGTATTTATGTATTTTTCCCAAAAAAACATCCAGGTTGAAAAACACTAATTTAAATTGAAAAATATATTTAATATTATTATTCTATTTTAATTTGCTAGATATTACTTGATACAATGAAATAAAATTAGAGATTATAAAAACTTGTTAAAAATAATTAAAATATTAAAATATTAAATACTAAGATCTCCTTGTGTTAATTGTATTTGAAAATAATCACAATTAAACTAATACTTTAATTCTAAATTATAAAGAAAACTCCATAAATGCTCTTTGACCTATTAATTTCCAGTGATTATCCCTAGATAGATGTTACAGCAATAAATACCAGAGGAACTGAGATAATTAGGCCATAATTTTAAATTTTAGGGTATACTTTCTATTTTTAATTTTATTTGAAAATGGACAAGTCAGAAAGTAATTGTTAAAAGTGGTCTTCAGAGTCAAACAGGTGTTTTGGTTACTAGCTCAACTTTGGTGAAATTCAGTGGGAATCTTGAAAGCCAATTAAACATATGTAAAAGACACACTTCCCTATGAGAGCTTTACTTTCTCTATAAATTTTTTTTGGAATTGCCATAGTCACAGCTGGGAAAACTAAACACCTGCTTTAAAGGGACTCATGAATGTTTAATCCTGATGAGTAGATTGTTCCATTAAGATCCAGGCAAACAGAACAGATCAAGTAAACATGAAAACAAAATAATCACTACCCCAGAGGCATTTCTTTACCATACTTTCGTTCAACTATTCTACTTTTGTGCAAAATATTATCTGTATTTTCTACCGTCCATGATTATATGTGTATTTGTGCATATTATGAAAATTAAGGGACATATATAAAACATGAATAAGAATATTTGATATGACTTTTAATCCTTTTCTTAACGTTTAAATAATTTAAATATTGCATATGAATAAAATCACATCAAAAGTTTTAATGTTTATAAATTTTATAAACTTTATAAAATTAAATAAAAAATTAATTTAAGTTTGTGAGACTTATAAAAGTATTTATATAATTTTTATGAGTTAGTTAATTTATAAAATAAATCATTTATATAATGTATAAAAATGAAATACATATTTTACACAATTTTTATAAAATTTTATATATATTCTAAAAATTTCATTGTTTGCAAACAGCTGAAGTAATTCTGAGTAAAATCATTTTTTCCTCAACTTGAAATATAACACATTCTGCAAACAATTAACTCCTATAATGAATCTAAATTATGCCTAAGTGATATTTGTAAAGCAGGACAGCCGTACACAAAATGAAATATTTTATTTACACCTACCCACAGATTCCATTTGACTCATGTAAACAGAATTAACATACATCATGTAAAAACTGTAAAAAGTTATCAAATAACTTTTAAGTTCATAATATAAAGCAGTCCTTTACGAAATAAGAGTGTGTGAAAGAGAAAAATCTCTAATTAGATGTATTATAAATCAGACTGCAATTTAAATAAATCAGATTATTGCTCACTGCTATTTTGTAATCACTCTCTCAATTCTTATTCTATACACTACTAAGTTAGAGAATATAAATAAAAATAGAAAACAACCAAAAATATCATCAAATTTTATAAATTATTCAACAATACAGTATAACATCTACTATAAGTGTACACTGAAAGATGTCTGCCAATCTTTCAACATTTGTTCTATTGTCATTGACTATTGGAGTGGATTTTAAGATATCCATTGGCAAAGACATAAGACATATAACATCATTTTTTCACATAATATGGTTTCCTATTAGGAATGAGTAACAGGATACAATTATATAGTTACTCTGCTCACTTAGAAGAAAACTAGGGTTATAAAAACAAAGTGATCCATTGGCATCTAAATCCTCAGAAATCTCAAAGTCAGTGGAAATTAATTTTTTAAAATGTCCTGTACCACAAATCCTATCAACTCACCTTGCAAGTATATATTGTATTTGTTCCTTTATTTCCATATCCACCATCAGTACCCCAAAAATACAATACTATATCTTCTGTCTGACTACAGCTCTAGCTTCCTAACCATTCTACCTTTATTCATCCTTTTACTCTTACCTATTATCCACAGAACAACTACAACTAGAGTGAACTTGTGTGTGTGTGTGTTTGTGTATGTGTGTAATTCAGATCACATGATAAAATGATTGACTTGACAATAAGAAAAAGCTGAACTCCTTGTGGTGGGTTCCACAATCTTGCCCCTAGAATGAAATTCAGTTCTACTTAGCAATAAAAAAGAAACAGGAGGGAGGCAAAACAAGATGGCAGAAAAGAAGGCTCCAGCAATAATCCCCCCTAGAAAGCACACCAAATAAACTATGTTCTAAACACCAAAGAAACACTTTCACAGGAAAGAAAATCAGGTAATCACTGACAGTACATGTATAAACTATATATTGCTGAAAGAGGCACTGCACCAAGCAGGCTCTTAGGGGTCCCAATTCCAGCATTTTATGACCTGCCCTAGCACAAAGGTGAGCTCACTTTCCTGAAGGATGAGTCCCAACCCAGGCAGTATTCACTAAAAGCTTGATCCTTAAGGAAACATCTACAGTAGTCTGGCAATCCTTTCTGTGGGCCTGTGGTAGTGTTGGCTCACAGGTTGAGGATAGTCTCCTTTGGTAAAAGGAGAGAAGACTGGGAAAAACTGTATCTTGTGGTTTCAGTGTCACCTAAGCCACACTACAACAGAACATGAGGTATAGGTCTAAGGTTTTTACTCTAGTTCCTGACTCCGAGATAAAACCTCTGGACCCTCTGAGAGCCTGGTGAAACTCACCACCCTAAAGGAGGGACAGATATCTGACTAGCTTTAAAACACCTGCTGATTTTAGAGGCCCTGGGACTTGAGTGAACATAGGTGGTAGCTAGGGAGTGGTTAAAACAAGACTTGGGCAAGTGCTGTGCTGGCTTCAGGTATAACCTAGCATAGCCATAGTGGTGGTGACCATGACAGTGCTTGTGTCACTCCACCCCAAGCTTTAGGTGACTCAAATCAGAGAGAGGCTCCGTTTGTTTCAGAGAAAGTAAGGGAAGAGAATAAGAATCTCTGCCCGGTAATTCAGCAAATTCTTCCAGATCTTGTTCAAGAGCATCAAAGCAGCTTCACTAGTTTGCAAGAACCACAGTGTTACTGGGTTCATGGTACTGCCTAATGCATATACAGTTGAGATCATAACATTCAAGTCTTTCGAATATCTGTAAAGCTTTCCCAAGAAGGACAAGCACAAACAAGCTCAGACTGTGAAGACTACAATTAATATCTGACTCTTCAATGCAAAGACATAGAAAAATGTCCTTAATATCAAGACCATCCAGAAAAATATGGCCTTAACAAATGAAATAAATAAGGCCAGAGGGATGAATCCTACAGAAACAGAGATATGTAACCTTTCTGACAAAGAATTTCCAAGAGCTGTATTGAGGAAACTCAAATAAATACAAGATAATCAAGAAAAAGAATTCAGAATTCCACCTGATAAAATTAATAAAGAGATTAGAATAATTAAAAAGGATCAAGCAGCAATTCTGGAGTTGGAAAATTCAATTGACATCCTGAAGAATGCAGCAGAGTCCTTAAATAGCAGAATTAATATAGCGGAAGAATTAGTGAGTTTGAAGACAGACTATTTCAAAATATACAGTTAGAGAACACAAAAGAAAAAGAATAAAAATCAATGAAGCATGCCTACAGGATCTAGAAAATAGCTTCAGAAGGACAAATCTAAGAGTTATTGGCTTATAGATGACAAATAGAAAGAGATAGGTGTAGAAAGCTTATTCAAAGGGATAATAACAGAGAACTTTTCAAATCTGGAGAAAGATGTTAATATTAAAGTACAAGAAGGCTATAGAACAATAAGTAGATTTTGCCTAAATAAGACTACCTGAAGACATTTAATAATTAAACTCCCAAAGGTCAAAGATAAAGAAGGGATCCTAACAGCAGCAAAAGAAAAAGCACAAAAACATATTATGGAGCTCCAATATGTCTGGCGGCAGAGTTTTTCAGTGAAACATTACAGGCTGGAAGAGAGTGGCATGACATGTTTAAAGTGCTAAAGGAAAAAAAAAAAAAAAGACAACAACAACAACAAAAAACTTTTACCCTAGAATTAGAATACCATTTCTGGCAAAACTATCCTTTTTACATGAAGGATACATAAAGACTTTCCCAGACAAAAACAAAACAAAACAAACAAAGAACAAAAACAAACAAAACACAACAACTAAACAACAACAACAACAACAACCTGAGTGTACAATAAATGCTAAAGGTATGACTTCAATCAGAAATTCTAGAGGTGAAAATGGACTAAAAAGAAAGACAAGACTAAAAAAAGACAAGAAGAAAAGAAAGAAGGAACACAAGAAAATTAGTAATGAAATAGTGCAAGTAAGTGCATACTTATCAATAATAATATTGACTATAAATGATTTAACTCTCCAACCAAAAGACATAGAGTAACTGAGTGGATTAAAATGAAACTAAACAGCAACGACAACAAAAAGGATCCAATGATCTGTTGCCAACAAGAATCACAGTTCACCTATAAAGACATACATGGACTAAAAATAAAGGGATAGAAAAAAATGTTCTATGCCAATGGAAACGATAAAGGATCTTATGTAGCTATACTTACACAAAACAAAAGAAATTTCAAGGCAACAGCTTTAAGAAGAGCCAAGCATGGTCACTATATAATGACAAAGCAGTCAATTTAGCAAGAGGACATAACAATTGTAAGTATACATGCACCCAACAGTGGAGCACTCAGATATAACAAGCAAATATTATTAGAGCTAATTAGAAAGACAGACACTAATACAATAAAAGCTGAAGACCTCAACACTCCACTTTCAGGATTGAACAGGTCTTTCAGAAAGGAATAACAAAAAAATAGACTTTATCTGTACCACAGATAAAATGAACCTAATAGATATTTACACAACACTTCAACCAATGGCCACAGAATGGCTACAAAATACACATTTTTCTCATCAGCACATGGATCATTCTCAAGGACAGACCATATGTTACTTAACAAAACAAATCTTAAAAACATTCAAAAAATTAAAGTAATATTAAAAATCATCTCTGACCACAATGGAATACAACTAGAAATACATTATAGGAGGAATTTTGGAGCCTATACAAACACATAGAAATTAAACAACATGTTTTTGAAGGACAAAAGAGTAAATGAAGAAATTAAGAAAAACATTGAAAAAATTCTTGAAACAAGTAATAATTGAAACACAAAATATTAAAAACTATGAGACCCAGCAAAAACAATACTCAGAGGAATGTTTACAGCCATAAGCGACTACATCAACAAAGAAAAGAAACTTCAGTAAACAAATTAATGATTCAAGAGCAGACCAAAGACCAAGTAATAAAATCAGAGATGAAAAAGAAGACATTGCAACTGATACCACAGAAATTCAAGGGATCATGAGTGGCTGCTATGAGCAATGCTGTGTCAATAAATTGGAAAATTTAGAAGAAATGGACAAATTCTTAGACACATACAACCGTTCAGATTGACCACTGAGAAAATCCAAAATGGGAACATATCAGTAACAAGTAACAAGATCTGAGCCAAAATAAAACATCTTCCAGCCAAAAAAAACAAAAAACAAACAAACAAAAAAAAACAAAACAAAAAAAAAACAAAAAAAACCCAAACAGAATGTGATGGCTTCACTGCTAGATTCTACCAAACATTTAAAGAAGGATTAACACCAGTTCTACCCAATCTATTGTGAAAAATAGTGGAGGGGGGACTGTTTCCAAGTTCACTATATAAGGCCAGTATTATCCTGATACCCAAATTAGACAGACACTTCAAGAAAAGAAAAACTGCAGACCAAAATCTTTTATAAATATTGATGCAAAACTCCTCAAGAAAATATGAGCAAA
Organism: Macaca fascicularis; assembly: GCF_037993035.2. Classification (NCBI taxonomy): domain Eukaryota; kingdom Metazoa; phylum Chordata; class Mammalia; order Primates; family Cercopithecidae; genus Macaca; species Macaca fascicularis. The sequence goes on from NC_088376.1 coordinate 77,748,165, forward strand.
CCAAATTCAACAACATATTAGAAAGATCTTGTAATATATTGAGTGGTATTTATTCCAGGGATGCAATGTAGTTGCACAGTTAAATATAGTTGAACATGCACAAATCACTTATTGTGATACATCATATCAACAGAATGAAGGACAGCAACCATATGATAATTTGAACTCTTGCTTAAAAAGTCTTTAATAAAATTCAACATCTTTGTAGAATACCCTCAAAAAGCTGGATGTAGAAGGAACATACCTCAACACAATAGAAGTTGTATGTGACAGACACACAATTAATATCATGCTGAATGGGAAAAACTGAAAGCTGTTGCTCTAAAATCAGGAACATGACAAGAATGTCCACTGTTATTCATCACAGTACTGGAAATACTAGCTAGAGCAATCAGATAAGTGACACTAATAAAGGGCATCCAAATTGGAATAGAAGAAGTCAAATTATGTTTGTTTGCAGATGAGGTATCTTATATTAGGAAAGTCCTTAAAAATACAGCAAAAAGGTAATAGAACTGATCATCAAATTCACTAAATTAGCAGGATACAAAATTCACATACAAAAAAGCAGTGACATTTGTATATAACAACAGCAAACAATCTGAAATATAATTTGATAGTAATCCTATGTACAGTAGCTAAAACTAAAATAAAATACAAAGGATTTTAATAGATTTAATAAATAAAATAGATTAATCTAACCCAAGAAATGAAATATTTTGATGATGAAAACTATAAAAATGTTGCAAGAAATTGAAGAGGACACCAAAAAAATGGAAAATATTTCATGTGCATGGATTAGAATAATCAGTATCCTTAAAACGTTCCTACTAGGTGATATGGTTTGGCTTTATCTCTTCTTGAATTGTAGTTCCCATAATCCCCAAGTGTTGTGAGAAGGACCACGTAGGGTGGCAATTGAATCGTGGAAGTGGTTAACTCCATGCTGTTCTCTTGATAGTGAGTTATCGTGAGATTTGATGACTTTAAGGCGCTTTTCCCTTTTTGCTTGGCACTTCTCTCTCCTGCCTCTCTGAGAAGAAGCTTGGCACTTCTCTCTCCTGCCTCCCTGTGAAGAAGTATGTGTTAGCTTCCCCTTCTACCATGATTGTAAGTTTCCTGAGGCCTCCCCAGCCTTTTGGAACTATGAATCAATTAAACCTCTTTCCTTTATAAATTACCCAGTATTGGGTATTTCTTCGTAGCAGTGTGAAAACAGACTAATACACCACCCAAAGTAATTTGCAGACTTTGTGCACTCCCTATCAAAATTCCAATAACACTCATCACAGAAATTTTTTAAAATCCTAAAATTTATGTTGCTCTACAAAGGAGCCAGAATTGCCAAAGTTCTCCTGAGCAACAAGAACAAAACTGGAGGAACCATGCAACATGACTTCAAATTATACTACATTGCTATAGTAACCAAAATGCATGTACTGCCATAAAAATAAGATACATAGATCACTCAAACAGAATAAAGAACCCAAAAATAAATTCATATATCTACAATTAACTCTTTGTCAACAAAGCTTTCAAGAACGTTAATTGGTGAAAGGATGGCCCCTTCAATAAGTGGTTCTAGGAAATCTAGATATCTACATACAGAAGAATGAAATGAGACCCCCATCTCTTCCTATATAAAAAAAATCAAGACCAGGTATGGTGGCTCATGCCTGTAATCTCAGCACTTTGGGAGGCTGAGGCAGGTAGATCACCTGAGATCAGGAGTTTGAGCCCAGCCTGACCAACATATTGAAACCCTGTCTCTACTAAAAATACAAAATTAGCTGGACCTGGTGGCATGAGCCTGTAATCCCAGCTACTTAGGAGACTGAAGCAGGAGAATCACTTCAACCCAGAAGGCAGAGGTTATGGTGAGCCCAGATCGGACCATCGCACTCCAGCCTGGGCAACAAGAGCAAAACTCCGTGGAGGAAAAAAAAAAAAAAAAATCACAGGGATTAAAGACCTAAGTCACATGCCTCAAACTATAAAACTACTAGAAGAAAATGTTTTGGAAACCCTCCAGGACATTATACTTCTTGAGAAATACCCCACAGGTAGAGGCAACAAAAGCTAAAATGAACAAATGAGATCACATCAAGTTAAAAAACCTCTGCACAGCAAAGGACACAATCAAAAAAGTGAACTGACAGCCCACAGGATTGGAGAAAATATTTGCAAACTACCCATTTGACAAGGGATTATTAACCCAAATATACATGAAACTCGAAAAACTCTATAGGAGAAAATTTAATAATCTGATATTTTTTTTTTCAAATGTGCAAAAGATCTGAATAGATGTTTCTTGAAAGAGGATATACAATTGGTAAAGAGGCATATGAAAAGTTGCTTGATATCATTGATTATCAGATAAATGCAAATCAAAACTACAATGAGATATCATCTCACCCCAGTTAAAATGATTTTTATCTGAAAGTCGAGTAATAGCAAATGTTGGGAAGAATGTGAAGAAAAGGAAATCCTTGTACAACATTGGTGGAATGCAAATTCATAAAACCGCTATAAAGAACAGCGTGGAGGTTCTTCAAAATACAGAAAGTAGGGCTACCATATGACCCAGCAATGTCACTGCTGGATATATACCTCCCAAAAAGCAAATCAATATATCAGAGAGATATCTGCACTTTCATGTTTGTTGCAGCTCTGTTCACAATAGCTAAGATTCGGAAGCAACCTAAGTGTCCATCAACAGATGAATGGATTTTAAAAATCTGGCACATATATAGAATGGAGCTCTATTCATCCATAAAAAAAAAGAGTGAGTTTCAGTAATTTTCAACAATGTTCATGGAACTAGAAACCATTGTATTAAGTGAAATAAGCCAGGCAGAGAAGGACAAACATTGAATGTTCTCAATTATTTATGAGCTCTAAAAATAAATCAATTAAACTCAGGGAGATACAGAGTAGATGGGTGCTTATCAAAGGAGGATAAGTGTAGTGGGGAGGGTGGAGGAAGTTGGGGAAGGTTAATGGGTACAAAACAATAGTTGGAGAGAATGAATAAGACTAGTATTTAATTGCACAACAGGGTGACTGTAGTAAAAAACAATTGAATTGTACATTTAAAAACAACTAAAAGAGTATAGTTTGATTGTTCATAACACAAAGGATTCATGCCTGAAGGGATGGATACTCTATTATTTACACTGATGTGATCATTATGCGTTCCATACCTGTATCAAAACATATTATGTAATCCATAAATATATGCACCTACTATATACAGAAAAAAAATGAAAAATTTTAAAAATGCACAATTTTTACACGTTGCAACATTAATGAATTTCAAAGGCATTCTGCTGGGTGACAGAAGTCAGCCTCAAATGATTACATACTGTATAATTACATTTATATAATGTTCTGGAAAGCAAACATACAGTAATAAATTTTCAGCATTGCTGAAAGTGAGAGGGAGGGAGAGGATGGGATTTCAAAGGAACATCATAAGGAGGAGTTTTTGATTGATGGAATTAATCAGTGTCATGATTTTCAGGGTGGTTACGCAAATCTACATATGTTAAAACTGTGACAGAAAGCTATTAAAAATTTTGCATTTGTTAATTTTAAAAAATTAATAAAATAATTGGTTGGTCTTTTAAGTTGGACAAATACACAAGCCAGAGTTTATTCATAATTGAAATTAGAACACTGATATTATTATTACAAGCCTGTTTCTTTTAAAATATAAAATGTATTTTTCCCTTATCCTCTATCTTCTTTGTTTATTTTTATTTATTCAATAAGTAAAGAGCTATATATTATTTATGTTTCTCAGGAGAAATTCCCATTATCTATTAATTTCTGTTAACACAGTCTATGCATCTACTTTGATGTTGTCAGGAAACTAATTTTGTTGGCATCCTCATGATTTTTACATAGTAGGGTGGATGCCTTGTGAATAATTTATACAAATTAGAAGTTAACATATGTGCTATTTCTAATAAGAATATAATGGCATACTAAAATATCCTAGTTGAATTTTTCAATGTAAAGATAATAATGCTTGAATAAGCAATTACAAAGTAAGTCAAGAAGCCTCCTAAAATTTAGAGGCTATATTGAATCGTATTTTCCTCATTCGAGTTAATAAAATGTACTGATTTTTAAAATATTGACAGTGTGGATATAAAAACCTCTTTCCAAACAATGATCCATAGTTGTCTCATATCTGAATTTAGATAGCTATCTGACATTTTTATTCAGCCTTCCTGTAATTACAAGGAATCATGTGCCTTTTACCTATTTAATTTGAAGGCTGTAGAATATCACTGCAGTGAAGGGTGATTATTATATTTCTTTCATGAGTAAGAAATTCTCATAACTCACAGACATCACAAAGTGCCTATGGAGTTTGTGAGTTATTAAGGTCAGTCATAGGAAAAAAGAAGATAATCACTTTTTACCGGTGAAATATTCAACTTATTTTAGGAGAAAACTTTTTTATTGATTACCAGTTCAAGAATAAAAGAGAACTAATAAAGCACCTGGTAGACTTTTCTTTCCATCTGTCTATCACTCCAGGATCTATTGACCTGTACCCTTGGTTGTTTAGTGATAGTAATACATTCAAACTATAGTAGATATAAATAAAGATTTTTTTTTTCATTTAAATGTGTGCAAGCTTTTTAACATTTAAAAAACAAGTGCTCTCTGCTTTACTCATTAATTTATCTTAAGGAAGGAAAAAAATATATTGGTTACTATCACCCTAGTCAGTGTGAAACAGGGATGTAATTTCTGGGCTTTCTGAAATAAACTTTCTTTGAAAACAAAGGCAATATAACAACAACGACAACAACAAAACTACAAAAATCAAGCACTGCAGAGGAATTCTAGACTCGAATATACAAATGGCATATATAACATAATTGCATTATTTTTATATTTGGTATGTATAAAAATTTATGAGGAGAATTGAAGAGTTTCTCTACAAATGAAAAACCATAAAATATAAAGTGTGAAATAGTGATAACTTTAGTTTTTAAAAAATCAGTCTTGGTTAAGAAAGCTGTTTTAATTCAAGTTTCAGTTGTTTCAACACTTAGAATTCCCTGCTTCTTTTTCAAATAGCCAGAGAAATTCAGAGCACATTTTAATGTTTTAATGTAAAATTCATTTTGATAAGATTATGTTTATATATTCACCAAACAATATTTCAAGGCTCTGAATTCAGTCATAAAGTTGAGCAGGAAAAACCAATCTTGTTTCCGGAACAGTGAAAGATGTAGCATACGTGAGAAAGTGAGAGAGAGAGAGTGTGTGTGTGTGTGTGTGTGTGCATGTATCCTCTACCCAGTTATAGTGTAGAATATAAAAAATACTATACGTCATACAGGAAAGTACGATACAGGAAAATGTTTAGGTAATTCAGAAATCAATGCCTTTCATATTTCTCTAATCAGTAAGCACTTATTGCTTATGATAACTATTTTGTTATTTGATTTACTCATTTATTTTTGATATATTCAACATTTGTTTTTCGTTTCTGAGAAAGATGTTCATTTCACTAAGAAAAAAACCTTCCAGAAATGTTTGCTTTCTGAAAATAGTTTTACACCTTATCAATATTTTAGTAACTCATTGTTATTTCCTCAAATATTTAGAGATAAATATCATTTGCCCAAATTTATCTTTTTTATAGTAAAAAGACACAAGATAGTGCTTGCCTTATTTTACTTAGTTTGAAGTACCCTCACCATCATGCTTATTTTTCTTCTCATTCATTTCAGTTTTTCTTCCAATTGTATTTTAAAATTTAAGTTTATGCATGGCATGGTCATACGATAAATATAAAGTTCAAAAGCAAAATATCAAATTGTAATAATCAGATTGTAAAAGGAAATTGAATAGAGTTTCTTCCAGGACTCTTGAAGGCTCTTAAATTCCTTCACTTTCAGAATAATAAAAACTCAGAAGAGTGGAGTAGGGGAAGTTTGTGAAGACATTACGTTATTGAGAGTATATGAGATTATTTTAGATTTTATATACTTAAGCCTACTAGAGCAAAAATGGGAGGTTAGCAGAATGAGGCTTGGTATGAACCAAGGGAAGTCCTAGAACTGAGGAAATAAATGTACACAACTGTATGAAGAAAGGAACCAAACTCTCAGGTAAAGGAACTGTTGGAGAGAGATATTCAGTGTAAGCAATTTCTTCAGAAGTTCTGAAAACACCTTGAAGTAAAAGCTAGCATTAGGCATCTTAATGTGGAACACCCTATCAGATTTTCAGTGTACTAGTGCAAACAAAACTTTTTCTGCCCTTTTCATTTTACCCTTCCTATATTTCTGCTCCAAAGTGGTAAGGACACATACTGAGATGTGACAACGTGCTAGCAGCCCTGGCTCGCTCTGGGCACCTCCTCGAGCTGGGCGTCCACTCTGACCATGCTGGAGGAGCCCTTCAGCTCTGGCTGCACTGTGGGGGCCCTTCTCTGGGGCTGGCCGAGGCTGGGGCCTGCTCCCTCTGCTCACCATGAGGTGTGGAGGGAGAGGAGGGGCTGCACCCTGCCTTCTGGGGTTCTAGGTGGGCACTGGCTCAGCGGCCTCACACTGGGTGAGGCTGGCCAGCGCCTGCTGCACTTGATCAGGGAAGGTGCGGCAAAGTCCCGCAGGGACTGCCAATGAGAGGTGAATCTGGCTGGGCTTCTTGTCTGGTGGAGACCTGGAGAACTTTTCTGTCTAGCTAAAGGATTGTAAATGCACCAATCAGTGCTCTGTGTCTAACTAAAGCTTTGTACATGAACCAATCAGTGCCCTGTCAAAACGGACCAATCAGCTCTCTGTAAAACGGACCAATCAGCTCTCTGTAAAATGGACCAATCAGCTCTCTGTGGGTGGGGCCAGATAAGGGAATAAAAGCAGGCCAACCAAGCCAGCAGGGCAACTGAGTCTGTCAGATCTGCATTGTGGAAGTTTTGTTCTTTCACTCTTCAAGATAAATATTGCTGATGCCCACTTTTTGGGTCTGTGCTGCTTTTGTGAGCTGTGACACTCACTGTGAAGGTCTGCAGCTTCACTCCTGAAGTTAGCAGGACCACGGATACACCAGAAGTAAGAAATTCTGGACACATCTGAAGAAACAAACTCCACACACACCGTCTTTAAGAACTGTAACACTCACCGCAAGTGTTCACGGCTTCATTCTTGAAGTTAGGGGGACCAAAAATCCACCAATTCCGGACACATTTTTGCAACCACGAAGAGATTCTCACCTATTGCCAAGTGGTGAGAGTATCACCTACCACCAGGTGGTGAGACTATCGCCTATGGCCAAGCAGTGAGTACCATTGGACCCCTTTCACTTGCTATACTGTCCTATTTTCCCTTATAATTCGGGGGCAAAATAATGGGCACCTGTTGGCCAGTTAAAAGTGACTAGCGTGGCCACCGGACTAAAGAGACAGGTGTCAGGCTTTCAGGGAAAGGGCTCTCTAACACCCCCTGACTCTTTGGAGTTGGGAACATTGGTTTGCCTGGAACCAGCTTCTGCCTTTTCTGTACTTCTGGGCTGAGCTGAGGGTTGACAGAGAGGAAAACCATTCAGCTCCTGGGTCCCAAGGACAAGTTGGTTGACCCTACAGCCATAAGCGGAACTCTCAAAGGCATGTCACTCAAGCGAGACTCACCTATCCTATCTATCCTGACTTTTGCCCCCTGGGTCCTAATGCCTGCCAGACAAACTTCCTCTCGCCTCTCTTCTCCAAGGTTAGTCCCACTTCTAAAAACCACTCCCTGTCTCTGGTGCTTTTCTAGTTTTGCCTATAAGAATGATTTCTAGTATAAACTACAGGACTCTGTTACCTTCTTTAGGCACCTGGGCTCACCAATCAGAAAGACATAATTTTTGCCCAAAGCCCCATTATAGGGGGACTATCTGCAACCTTGGGATCCCTCCTATGACTAGCAGGCCTAACAAAAGCTATTCTTGAAGCTAGGATATGGGGAGCCTCAGAAGTTGTATCCTTCCTATTCATGTAAGTGAGGAAAAAAGGGGTCCCTCTTCCAACCCTGGAGATCCCTTCCCTTCCTCAGGGTATGGCCCTCCACTTCATTTTTGGGGCATAACATCTTTATAGGAGATGGGTAAAGTCCCAATATTAACAGGAGAATGCTTAGGACTCTAACAGGTTTTCAAGACTGTGTCAGTAAGGGCCACTAAATCCGATTTTTCTCGGTCCTCATTGTGGTCTAAGAGGACAGGCAATAGTGCAGGTTTTCGAGAATGCATCAGTAAGGGACACTAAATCCAACCTTCCTTGGTCCTCCATGTGATCTGAGAGGAAAACTACTGTTTCTGCTGCTGCATCAGTGATGCAACTGTTCTGATCAGCAGGGTCCAGGGACTGTTGAGTATTCTTGGGCAGGGAGAGAAACAAACCAAAACTGTGGGCAATTTTGTCTTTCAGATGGGACACACTCAGGCATCAATAGGCTCACCCTTGAAATGCATCCTAAGCCACTGGGAATAATTTGACCCACAAACCCTGAAAAAGAGGTGGCTCTTTTTTTTCTGCACTATGGCCTGGCCCCAATATTCTCTCTCTGATGGGGAAAAATGACCACCTGAGGGAAGTACAAATTACGATACTATCCTGCAGCTTGACCTTTTCTGTAAGAGGGAAGGCAAATGGAGTGAAATACCTTATGTTTAAACTTTTCATTGAAGGAGAATACACAACTATGCAAAGCTTGCAATTTACATCCCACAGGAGGACCTCTCAGCTTACCCCCATATCCTAGACTCCCTATAGCTCCCCTTCTTTTAAATGATAATCCTCCTGTAGTCTCCCCTGGCCGGAAGAAAATAAGCAAAGAAATCTCCAAAGGACCACAAAAACCCCCAGGCTATCGGTTATGACCCCTTCAAGCTGTAGGTGGAGGGGAATTTGGTCCAACCGGGATGCACGTCCCCTTCTCCCTCTCTGATTTAAAGCAGATCAGGGCAGACCTGGGGAAGTTTTCAGATGATCCTGATAGGTACATAGATGTCCTACAGGCTCTAGGGCAAACCTTTGACCTCGCTTGGAGAGATGTCATGCTACTGTTAGATCAAACCCTGGCCTTTAACGAAAAGAATGCGGCTTTAACTGCAGCCTGAGAGTTTGTAGATACCTGGTATCATAGTCAAGTAAATAATAGAATGACAGACAAAGAAAAGGACAAATTTCCTACTGGTTAGCAAGCTGTCCCCAGTATGGAACCCCACTGGGACCTTGACTTAGATCATGGGGACTGGAGTCGTAAACATCTGTTGACCTGTGTTCTAGAAGGACTGAAGAGAATTAGGTAAAAGCCCATGAATTATTCAGTGATGTCCACCATAACTCAGGGAAAGGAAGAACATCCTTCTGCCTTCTTTAAGTGGCTATGGGAGGCCTTAAGAAAATATGCTCCCCTGCCACCCAAATCACTTGAGGGTCAATTGATTCTAAAAGGTATGTTTATTACCCAATGAGCTGCAGATATCAGGAGAAAGCTCCAAAAGCAAGCCCTGGGCCCTGAATGAAGTTTGGAGGCATTATTAAACCTGGCAACCTTGGTGTTCTATAATAGGGGCCAAGAGGAACAGTCCCAAAAGGAAAAGCAAGATCAGAGAAAGGCCGCAGCCTTAGTCATGGTCCTCAGACAAACAAACTTTGGTGGTTCAGAGAGGACAGAAAATGGAGCAGGCCAATCACCCGGTAGGACTTGTTATCAATGTGGTTTACAAGGACACTTTAGAAAGGATTGTCCAATGAGAAACATGCTACCCCCTTGTCAATGTCCGCTATGCCAGGGCAATCACTGGAAGGTGCACTGCCCCAGAGGACGAAGCTTCTCTGGGTCAGAAGCCCCCAACCAGATGATCCAACAACATGACTGGGGGTGCCCGGGCAAGTGTCAGCTCATGTCATCACCCTCATTGAGCCCCGGGTATGTTTAACCATTGAGGACCAGGAAATTGCCTTCCTCCTGGACACTGGCACAGCCTTCTCAGTATTAATCTCCTGTCCTGGATGACTGTCCTCAAGGTCCATTACCATCTGAGGAATACTGGATCAGCCTGTAACCAGGTATTTCTCCAAATGCTTCAGTTGTAATTGGGAGACTTCGCTCTTTTCGCATGCCTTTCTTGTTATGCCTGAAAGTCCCACACCCTTATTAGGGAGGGATATATTAGCCAAAGCTGGAGTTATTATCTACATGAACATGGGGAACAAGTTACCCATTTGTTGTCCCTTACTTGAAGAGGGAATCAACCCTGAAGTCTGGGCATTGGAAGGACAATTTGGAAGGGCAAAAATGCCCACCCAGTCCAAATCTGACTAAAAGACCCCACCACTTTTCCTTATCAAAGGCAATATCCCTTAAGTCCTGAAGCTCATAAAGGATTACAGGATATTGTTAAACATTTAAAAACTCAAGTCTTAGTAAGGAAATGCAACAGTCCCTGCAACACCCCAATTCTAGGAGTACAAAAACCGAATGGTCAGTGGAGACTAGTGCAAGATGTCAGACTCATTAATAAGGCAGTAATTCCTCTATATCCAGTTGTATGCAACCCTTACCAGAGGAAGCAGAATGGTTCACTGTTCTGGACCTCAAGAATGTCTTCTTCTGTATTCCCCTGCACTCTGACTCCCAGTTTCTCTTTGCCTTTGAGGATCTCACAGACCACATGTCCCAACTTACATGGTCGGTCTTGTCCCAAGGGTTTAGGGATCACCCTCATCTGTTTGTTCAGGTACTGGCCCAAGACCTAGGCTTCTTCTCAAATTCAGTCACTCTGGTCCTTCAGTATGTGGATGATTTACTTTTGGCTATCAGTTTGGAAGCCCTGTGCCAGCAGGCTACTCTAGATCTCTTGAACTTTCTAGCCAATCAAGGGTGCAAGGTGTCTAGCTCGAAGGCCCGGCTTTGCCTACAGTAGGTCAAATATCTAGAGCTAATCTTAGCCAGAGGAACCAGGGCCCTCAGCAAGGAATGAATACAACCTATACTGGCTTATCCTCACCCTATGATATTAAAATAGTTGTGGGTGTTCGTTGGAATCACCGGATTTTGCCGACTATGGATCTCCAGATATAGCAAGATAGCCAGGCCCCTCTATATTCTAATCAAGGAGACCCAGAGAGCAAATACTCATCTAATAGAATGGGAACCAGAGGCAGAAATGGCCTTTAAAACCTTAAAACAGGTGCTCATACAAGCTCCGGCTTTAAGCCTTCCCACAGGACGAAATTTCTCTTTATACGTCACAGAGAGAGCAGGGATAGCTCTTAGAGTACTTACTCAGATTTGTGGGACAACCCCACAACCAGTGGCGTACCTAACTAAGGAAATTGATGTAGTAGGGAAAGGCTGGCCTCACCTTTTACAGGTAGTTGCAGCGGTGGCCAACTTAGTGTCAGAGGCTACCAAAATAATACAAGGAAAAGATATCACTGTCTGGACTACTTATGATGTAAATGGCATATTAAGTGCCAAAGGAAGTTTATGGTTATCAGACAACCACCTGCTTAGTTACCAGGTGCTACTCCTTGAGGGACTGGTGCTTCAAATATGTACATGCATGGCCCTAAACCCTGCCACTTTTCTCCCAGAGGATGGGGAACCAATTGAGCATGACTGTCAACAAATTATAGTCCAGACTTAGGCCACCCGAGATGATCTTTTAGAAGTCCCCTTAGCTAATCCTGACCTTAACCTCTATACTGAAGGAAGTTCATTTGTGGAGAATGGGATACGAAGGGCAGATTATGCCATAGTTAGTGATGTAACTGCACTTGAAAGTAAGCCTCTTCCCCCAGGGACCAGCACCCACTTAGCAGAATTAAGGGCACTTACCTGAGCCTTAGAACTGGGAAAAGGAAAAAGAATAAATGTGTATACAGATAACGAGTATGCTTATCTAATCCTACATGCCCATACTGCAATATGGAAAGAAAGGGAGTTCCTAACCTGTGGGGGAACCCCCATTAAATACCACAAGGAAACTATGGAGTTACTGCATGCAGTGCAAAAACCCAAGGAAGTGGCAGTCTTACACTGCCAAAGCCATCAAAAGTAGAAGGAGAGAGGAGAACAGCAGCATAAGCAACTAGCAGAGGCAGGGAAAGACCAGCAGAAAGGAAAGAGAAAGATAAAGAAAGTCAGAGAGAGAGAGAGAGAGAGAGAGAGAGAGGAAAAGACAGAGACACAGAGAAAGTCAAAGAGAAAGAGGAAGAGACAAAGAGGGAGTCAGAAAGAGAGAGACAAAAAAACCAGAGAGAAGGGAAAGAGAAATGGAAGTAGTAAAGAAAAAACAGTGTACCCTATTACTCTAAAAGCCAGGGTAAATTTCTAAATGTCTACCCAGCCAAGACATATTCTTCTTATGTGGAACATGAACCTATATCTGCCTCCACACTAACTGGACAGGCACCTGCACCTTAGTCTTTCTAAGTCCCAACACTAACATTGCCCCAGGAAATCAGGCCCTATCAGTGCCCCTCAAAGCTCAAGTCTGTCAGCACAGAGCCATACAACTAGTACCCCTACTTATAGGGATAGGAATGGCAACTGCTACAGCAACTGGAATAACCAGTTTATCTACCTCATTATCCTACTACCAGACACTCTCAAAGGATTTCTCAGACAGTTTGCAAGAGATAACAAAATCTACCCTTACTGTACAATACCAAATAGACTCTTTGACAGCAGTGACTCTCCAAAATCGCCAAGGCCTAGACCTCCTCACTGCTGAGAAAAGAGGACTCGGCACATTCCTAGGAGAAGAGTGTTGTTTTTACACTAACCAATCAGGGATAGTATGAGGTGCCATCTGGTGTTTACAGGAAAAGACTTCTGAAATCAGACAACACCTTTCAAAGTCTTATAACAACCTCTGGAGTTAGGCAACATGGCTTCTCCCCTTTCTAGGTCTCGTGGCAGCCATCTTGCTGTTACTTGCCTTTGGACCCTGTATTTTTAACCTTCTCGTCAAATTTGTTTCCTCTAGAATCGAGGCCATGAAGCTATAGATGCTCTTACAAATGGAACCCCAAATGAGCTCAGATAACAACTTCTACTGAGGACAACTAGACCAACCCACTGGCCCTTCCACTGGCGTAAAGAGTTCCCCTCTGGAGGACACTACAACTACAGGGCCCCTTCTTCACCCCTATCCAGCAGGAAGTAGCTAGAGCAGTCATCGGCCAAATTCCCAACAGCAGTTGGTGTGTCCTGTTTAGAGGGGGGATTGAGAGGTGACAACATGCTAGCAGCTGTCGCTCACTCTTGGCACCTCCTTGGCTTCGGCATCCACTCTGGCCATGCTTAAGGAATCCTTCAGCCCACCACTGCACTGTGGGGGCAGCTCTCTGGGGCTGGCCAAGGCTGGAGCCGGCTCTCTCTGCTAGCGAGGAGGTGTGGAGGCAGAGGCATGGGTGGGAGCCAGGGCTGTGTGAAGCACTCGTGGGCCAGTGTGGGTTCTGGGTGAGTGCAGGTTTGGCAGGCTCCACACTCGGCATGGCTGGCCAGTGCCTGCTGAGATTGATTGGGGGACCAGCTCCCTCTGGGCTGCAGGAGTGCCTGGGCTATGTGCCTCAAAGTCCCACAGTGACTGCCATTGAGAAGTGAAGCTGGCTGGGCTTCTGGGTTGGGTGGGGACCTGGAGAACTTTTCTGTCTAGCTAAAGGTTTGTAAACACACCAATCAGCACTCTGTGTATAACTAAAGGTATGTAAATGCACCAATCAGCGCTCTGTGTCTAGCTAAAGGTTTGTAAATGCACCAATCAGCACTCTGTCAAAATGGACCAATCAGTTCTCTGTAAAACAGACCAATCAGCTCTCTGTAAAATGGACCAATCTGCTCTCTGTGGGTGGGGCCAGATAAGAGAATAAAAGCAGGCCATCCCAGCCAGCAGTGGCAACCCTCTCAGGGCCCCTTCCAGGCTCTGGAAGGTTTGTTCTTTCTCTCTTCCCAATTAATCTTGCTGCTGCTCATTCTTTGAGTCTGCACTGCCTTTATGAGCTGTAACACTCACGACAAAGGTCTGCAACTTCACTCTTGAAGTCAGCAAGGCCACAAACCCACCAGAAGTTAGAAACTCCAGGCATATCTGGACATCTGAAGGAAGAAACTCCGGATACACGATCTTTAAGAACTGTGACACTCACCGCGAGTGTCTGCAGCTTCATTCTTGAAGTCAGCAAGGCCAAGAACCCACCAATTCCAGACACAATACTTCATATGTTCTCCACTCGTGACACATTTTGGAAACATTTCTTAGATAGCTAAGTTATAATTTTAAGTTACTTTTTTCATTTATTAAGGGATGAGATACTTTCAGAATCCTTGAATATCTATAAATTTGTTTTATTGTTTATTTTATTGATTTGCCGTTATAACTATTTCTTAAAATTTCTGAGTCCTGACGACTTTTTTTTTTTTTTTTTTTTTTTTTTTTTTGAGATGGAGTCTGCTCTGTTGCCGAGGCTGGAGTGCAGTGTTTCAGCTCACTGCAAGCTCCACTTCCTGGGTTCACGCCATTCTCCTGCCTCAGCCTCCTGAGTAGCTGGGACTACAGGTGCCTGCCACCATGCCCGGCTAATTTTTTCTGCTTTTAGTAGAGATGGGGTTTCACCATGTTAGCCAGGATGGTCTCGATCTCCTGACCTTGTGATCCACCCACCTCAGCTTCCCAAAGTGCTGGGACTACAGGCGTGAGCCACCACCACTGGCCGATATCCTGGATTTTTATAGTGCTATTTCTGTTCTTTCAGTGTTTATATTTGATAGTTAAATTATATGAAATCACTTTTTATTTTTTCCTTGTCTATCTTAGGCATTATCTGATATATTTTTATTTCTGTTTTAATATCGCATCTTTCATCTTTTAAATTATGAATTCCTCTTATAATGTGATGCAATATATAGTTTTTCTAACATTGTATGTGTCTTTCTTATATTTTGTCCATTTTTTGTCTGTTCTCATCTACATATATTTTTTAAAATTCTAGTTTTCTAAATTTTTTGTTTTGCTTCATTGCTTCTGCATTAATATCATTAAATGATAGCAATATTACCCTGTATTCTTATTAGTATGGGTGAATGCAGGTGGTTTCTTTCAAAGATTTGATTACACTAACTTGAAGAAAAATAAATAAAAAACTATATCAAATATATTTACTTGTTAACTGTACAATTCTGAGAAAAAAAGCATTTTTAAATTATCAGAATTTTTGACTCTAATACTATGCTATTATCTAGTGTAGTTATTAATTTAAAATATGGAAGAAAAAGAATAAAAACTAAAGCCCTTATTTTAAATCTAAATACTCTGGGAAATGTTTTTATTTTTGAAAAATCTCTGTTTTTGAAAAAATAGTAAGATCTTACTCTGGAAGGCAGTAGTCAAAGTGTACTATTGCTTCTGGAAGTATCTTAATAATTAGATAAACCCATGATTTTTCCAGAACAATCAGTTAAAGTGAAGATTCCATATTAGTAAATGCACATTTCAAGGGGAATTCAATCTACAATATTCAACACTAGCCACACTTATTTCTACTGGATATGGCTATATATGAATGTTGAGGATACAGAAAATAAAGAATATAGCTTTTAAGAAGTGTTTTTCTTTGATACCATGGCCCCAATATAAAGGTTTCTGCTTTAAATACTTATGTATTTGGGCTTACATTGGTTGCCCTCCAAAGTTTCAAATTTGACATACAATATTTGATTAAATGGAAGAGTTTGATCATGTGTTCTGTACTAGACCCAATGATGGAAGAGGTGGTCCATCTGGAGTGGCACTGCCATCACCCTGCCTTCAGTGGAGAGGCACAGCTGGGGCTGCGTTCTTCACAGAGCCTATGGGAACTTCCAGGGTGCAGCCCCAGCTGCCCAAGTTGTCACTGTGGACCCAGGCCTCCCACTGCATGGAGCAGGAAGGAGTCCTGTACCCCCAGGCACAGCTGTAGTCACCCAAACCATGGCTGAGATCCCAGGCATCCCTGCATTCTTGGGGGTCCAGGAAGGACTTCTTGCCCTTGTAGTTTGAGAAGTGTCTCCTCCTGCTGCCTGGTTTCTCCCTGCTGTCAGTGTCTGCTCCAATCTTGGGGCAAAATTGGCCAAGACTGAGTGCTGTCACAGCTCTGCCAGGTGTGCATACACTGGGATCAGTGCTGAGACATCAGGCCCCTGCCACCTCAGCCCACTCCAGGCTTTGGATACCAAAGAGCATAGGAGGAAAGACTATGGGGGGCTTAGGGAAGCTCAGCCACTGGTCTTCAGGAGCTCCTTGGCACCTACAGCCAGGGCACCATGAATGGTAGAAGGAGGCATACAGGTTCCTGAGTGAAAGGGAATGGGTCCCCGGTGAGGCCCACCATAAGGCCAGGGAGGGCCTGAAAGCTGTAGGCCTGAATGCCAGTCCCACGCACCAGAGTGAAAATTTGTAGTGCCTTTTTTGGGCCTGCCCATGGCCAAATATGGACCAAATATGGATCAATCAAAATGTGCTTTCTCCCCTTGAGGCTCATAAAATCCCTGGACTCAGCCAGAGCCTGGCATACATAGGGACAACCATCTGCAGAGAGGAGCTACCCACTCGAGGGCCTCCTTTTTGCTGAGAGCTGCCCATGTCGGGACAACCAGTGGCATAGAGGAACTACCCACTTGAAGTCCTCCTCTGAGGTATACTGTCACTCAATAAAGCTTTTCTTTTCCTTGCTCACCCTCTGCTTGTCCATGTGCCTCATTTTTCCAGGGCACATGACAAGACCTCAGGATCTGATGAATAGTACGGATGAATGAGCTGTCACACAAACAGGGCTGAAACAAGCCCCTTGCTTGCCATGTTACGGGTGAAGAGAAGAAGAGAAGAGCAGCAGCCCTTTGGGGAGCCAGATGTGGGAGCTCCTTGAGTCAGGGTTGTGACTCTCTTTTTGATCCTTCAATTCCTGGAGTCTCCAAAATTCTGGGCACCACTGCATTCCCTGATGGCAGCTGTGGAATCTGCTTGCAGTGCACCTGGTCTAGTCACAGCCTTGTAGAGAGCCAGTGCCCATGCTGGCATTTGGAGCTGCCTCCCCAGCTACGGCAGTTGATGTGCCTGACTGTGCTCAGTGGCCAGATCCCACATCTGCTAGCTCACACCTCCCTTACCACTCCAGGCCTTGGCAGGCATGGGATTCATGCCAGTAGCATGAGCTGTGTGCAGCCTGCTAGGCTGAGTGGGTGGAATGAGCCCAGCAGGTCCAAGCAAAATATTACTTGATTTTACACGTCTTAATATTTTTAATTATATTCCAATTATAGTATTACTGCATTGTTTCCAATTCAACCTTAATATAAACAGTGGAAATGAACAGTATTTTAAAAAAATTTTTTCTTAGGATTAAGAAAATGATATAAATATTTAAATTATCATCATACATTTCCCAAATTGTTGTCCAGAATTTATGAACAGTATTAAAGCAAAAATATTTATATAACATTATAATTGTAATCCTATTTTATTTTAAATATGTATCATCTCACAGAGATTATTGTATCTCTGAAAAATAGCTTATGAAGAGTAAGAATAACATATGAGCTACCAGTATTAGTATTATTATTACTATTTCATGTATTTATTTTTTGAGATGGAGTTTCACTCTTGTAGCCTAGGCTGGAGTGTAATGGTGCGATCTCAGCTCACTGCAACTTCTGCCTCCCAGGATCAAGTGATTCTCCTGCCTCAGCCTCCTGAGTAGCTGGGATTACAGGCATGGGCCACCAGGCCCACCTAATTTTTGTATTTTTAGTAGAGGCAGCGTTTCACCATATTGGTCAAACTGGTCTCAAATTCCTGACCTCAGGTGATCCACTTCCCTCAGCCTCCCAAAGTGTGGGAGCCACCGCACCCGGCCGTGAGCTACCAGTATTATATCATAATTTTAGTAATTTTAAGGGAAAATAACAGCAACCTGGTCAAAATGAGTGGAAATTGTAAGACAGAAGAGTTGAGGAAAAGGTCAATGGCCTTCCACTTAATCATTTATTTTTATTAGAAAGCCAAAAACACTTTAGTCACAGAGGCTTTTTTCCAATATTGTGAAAGTCGTGGTATATTTCTGTTTAAAAACAGTCCTATTTAGATGAAATGCTAAATATTCTGTTTTGCTTTGTTTTTTGACAGAGTCTTACTCTGTCTCCCAGGCTGCATGCAGTGGCACAATCTGGGCTGCTGCAACCTCTACCTCTTGAGTTCGAGTAATTCTCCCACCTCAGCCTCTTGAGTAGCTGGGACTAGAGGCATGCATCTCCACCGTGACTGGCTAATTTTTGTGTTTTTTTCTTTTTTGTAGCGATGAGGTTTCACCATGTTTCCCAGGCCATTCTCAAATCCCTGGCCTCAAGTGATCTGCCCAGCTCAGCTTCCCAAAGTGCTAGGATTATAGAGGTGAGTCGCCACTACTGGCCTTTTTTTGTTTGTTTGTTTGTTTGTTTTTTAGTTAGTTTTTTTTTTTTTTTAAGAAAATATGTCTGTAAGAGTAGCATTCTTTCTAACTGCTCTATTAATAAGATAAGAGGCAAGATGCCCAAAACACAGGGTTCGCACAATGAATACCATTGCTTGCCAGTGGCTCAAGCAGTGAAGAGAAATAAAGAATGAGAAAATTGCTGATGAATCCTTTCACTAGAGAAGAAAATCCAGGCAGAGGATAAAAGAGATCTTATAATCTTTGTTTCTTCTGGCCACAAGGGCCACAGAATTATTTTCCTTGTATAAAAGCTACTTAACCAATAGAAAAGAGGTAGTTTGAGCAGAAAATTCCCAAAGAGAAAATAATGTCCCAACAAGGCACTTAAATTCTTCCAGATATTTACACAGAAAATTAAAGACTTCTCCTAATAGGGAACAGGGGATGGTGTAAGTACTTGTAAAAGTCTTTTATTGCCCAATTCTAAAACAATTGGAAACTCAAGCTCAGAGAAGGCACAATATAGTTCCTTTAAAGCTACAATTGCAGAGAAATACTTCAAAGTAAATTCTGCTTTAGACTTACTTTAGACCAGAGTTACATTTAACAATGATTCATAAGACAAAATTAATATTAGAAAGCTAATCAGGCATTTGATTTTATCAAATTATAATTTCTAATGCATCAGTTCTTGAAAAATGCATGCAAAACCAATATTCGGTAATTATAAATTCTACTAATTTTATAATAATATGTTTCTTGGGAAAAAAGAATGTTTTGTGTTAAACATTCTTCTTTTATTATTTCACACTAGCAGAAAATCAAATGTTTGACCCATACAACCAAAATATTAGTTACTTTATTTTACTTTGTATTAAATATCCAAAAATAATCAGAGTGTCTAGAATATAATTAGAAATAAACAAGTTATGAATAAATAATCTTGAAGAAAAAATGTGAAATGATGGCAAATTTTATGAAGTGAAGATGAGAATGGGAAAAGAAAAACTAATAGAATCATAGAATAGCCAACATTTTAGGTTTTCTAATGATTTCAGGTCAGTAATACCCAAAAATATCCTCTTACATTTTTAAATCTCAGTCTTGAGAAAGCATCTGGATTTTCATACAGGTATGGCCAAGGTAGATTACTTAATCTACCTTCACTCATTTTTCTCATCTTTAAACATTGGTAGAATGATCATACGTACCTCATAAGACTGTCTTATGCAAAAGGTAAGTTAGTGCATATAAAAAACTTACAATAGTATTTTCCATAAAGTAAATAATCAAATAATTTGAAATGTTAAGGAAAATATAAGATACTGACTGCCATATTTGATGCTGAATGTTTTTATATCTGCAAAAGTGCACATACAGTAGTGGAATACATTTTAATAAATTGTATATTTCCTGGAAACTAATAAAATTAATGAAACTAGTAATACTAATATTAATAAAACTAATAAGTAAAGCAAAAGCATGGTTAAGCAAAGGAACCCAGAAAGAGGCAAACAAAAACAAGAATTAGCAAAAATCTATATGTGAAGAAAATCTGCATATGAAAGAGCAGAAATTTTTAATGTACAGACATTTTACATATACGTATTGGTAATGATTGCTCACATTTCAGAAACCCAAAATAAAAGCTATCTCTATGTTATGAGTTTTCTGATGTGATATATGGTTTCAAAATACTCAAATTAATTATGACAAGATCAGGCAATATGTTAGAGTTGACCAGATAAGGTTCTTTTTGCCAACCATGATATTGAATATTCAATCTCACCATCACAAGCCATTCACATTTAATTTACATGTATTATGTGGTATGCAGGGCTTGAGTTAGAAGAGTAAGGCATGTCTGCTAATTAAAATGTCAACATCTACTTTTGATAAAATGACCTTCCTTCCTTTTTTCCTTCTATCCTTCCTTCTTTTCTTCCTTCCCTTTTTTCTTCTGTTCTTTCTTTCATTTTATTTCTTATGTAATTTTTGTTTTTCAATGTTAAAAGAATGTGTTTGCCTAAAAAAAAGTGACACTTCAAAGGTACTTCACATTAACATTTCATTAGCTCTTATGTAGACAACATTTCATAGGTAATTTAGCTTCATGTTTCCCTGATCCATGTTGACTTCTCTTGAATCCTAACAGTGGTTATTCTCCACATCTTAGCTCTTGGAATGTTGTCTTATCCCTTCATGGGTTACCTATTCTTACAATGTAAGCTTTTATTTTTACAGATTCCTTCATAATCTAAATCTCTACCATTCCAGTTAATTTATCATTTGCATCATTTAGCTTTCTACTTCGTGAGAAACTCACCATCACTTATAACTCAGTGTGCCACAAACAAAAAGTATTGCTTTCCTCAAAAAACACTTGTCTCCTCTTTTTCTATTTCAGTTGGTTATGTCCTCATTCTTCCAATAATTTCAGTGTGAAAAAATAAAGTTGTATTTACTCATTACTTTCGTTTGGGCATCATATCTATTTGACTTCTGAAATATGTATCTTACA
The DNA here is from genome assembly GCF_037993035.2 of Macaca fascicularis. Taxonomy (NCBI): domain Eukaryota; kingdom Metazoa; phylum Chordata; class Mammalia; order Primates; family Cercopithecidae; genus Macaca; species Macaca fascicularis. Next base: position 77,769,155 of record NC_088376.1, read on the forward strand.
GTCTTTCTTTTATCTCCATTTTAGTTCTCAAATTCTACCCTGGAATTTTATCTATGCACAATCAAATTTTGGAAAAAAAAAAAACCTCTTCGCTGATACTTTAACCTACTTGCACTTTTTAATTCTTGACTCCGTGTCCACAATCATATTATCTGCCACATTCTGGAATTAGTTCAACTTTGTTCCATCCAAATCCTACTAATTCCTCAACATCTTCCTCCTAACAACTTGCCTTAAAATCTGATGCTTGCTGATGCTTGTATTGAATAGCTTGTCTCTAACCTATATTCTTGAGTTGTTTATTATTGTATGGCATGTAGTATATAGAATATTAAGTTAGAAAGACATTTTGACCAAAAAAAAGTCCAGATCTTTTATTTTACACTTATGAATTCTGGACCTGCCACATTTAAGACTTGAAAGCTTCTTGAATGAAGAACAAATATATCATTTCTCTGTATTGTGCTTTCCCCATAACCTGTACATTTAATCCAGTGCAGGAAATCCACTAGGTACTAACCATTTCTGACATACAAACTGATTAAGTGGCTTGCTGAATTCTATCCTAACAACAAAATCCTAAGCTTCTTGATGGTAGAACTGGTCATGCCCTAAAATTCCTCTATAATCTTGAATAGACCTAGTTGAGAAAAACAATACAGGAGGTAGTAGCTTGTTTTATTTCATGTAATTCTTCTTTTATATATGTAAAAAAAGTGTATATATATAATATATATTATATCTGTGATAACATGAACATTATTCTATGTTACTGACATGGAAACAAGTCATTTACATGGCTGGTGAGTGATGAAGCCACATTTTAACATAAGTCAGATTCCAGAGGCCCCCAACTAATTTTCATATTATACTTCTTCTTCCCCATTTAGTAACAATGCCTAAATAATTAAATGTACTTCAACTAGGTTGATGTGGGGCATGCATTTAAGTTATTTGTGATACCAAACTAATATCATTGAATAGGTTATAAGATAAAATATTTTCTTGTGTAAATAGTTCCTTATATGAGTCAGACACTAAGCCTTTACTAAGAAATAACATGATAGTGGGTGTATAGGCATGAGGTGTTTTCCTTCTTCTGACACAAAGCACAGGGGAGGTATTTGGCAGCTTGGTGTCAGTTCTTTGAAAACAGGTAAGATTCTGAGACAAAAGTGTCCCACATATGTACAACTATATCAGCATTTTGTTGCTACTAGGTAAGTTCCTAAGCTGCAAAAACTTCAGGATACTTCTTTATTAAAAAAAAAAAAAAAAAAAAGGGCGGAGCAAGATGGCCAAATAGGAACAGCTCCAGTCTCCAACTCCCAGGGCGAGCGACACAGAAGACCGGTGATTTCTGCATTTTCAACTGAGGTACTGGGTTCATCTCACTAGGGAGTGCCAGAAAATCGGTGCTGGTCAGCTGTTGCAGCCCGACCACCGAGAGCTGAAGCAGGGCGAGGCATTGCCTCACCTGGGAAGCGCAAGGGTGAAGGGAATCCCTTTTCCTAGCCAGGGGAACTGAGACACACAACACCCGGAATATCAGGTAACTCCCACCCCAATACTGTGCTTTAAGCAAACGGGCACACCAGGAGATTATATCCCACACCTGGCCGGGAGGGGCCCACACCCACAGAGCCTCCCTCATTGCTAGCACAGCAGTCTGCCATCTAACCCCAAGGCAGCAGCGAGGCTGGGGGAGGGGCGCCGGCCATTGCTGAGGCTTAAGTAGGTAAACAAAGCTGCTGGGAAGCTCGAACTGGGTGGAGCTCACAGCAGCCCAAGGAAACCTGCCTGTCTCTGTAGACTCCACCTCTGGGGACAGGGCACAGCTAAACAACAACAACAACAACAACAAAAGCAGCAGAAACCTCTGCAGAGGCAAATGACTCTGTCTGACAGTTTTGAAGAGAGCAGTGGATCTCCCAACACTGAGGTTGAGATCTGAGAAGGGACAGACTGCCTGCTCAAGTGGGTCCCTGACCCCTGAGTAGCCTAACTGGGAGACATCCCCTACTAGGGGCAGTCTGACACTTCACACCTCACAGGGTGGGGTACACCCCTGAGAGGAAGCTTCCAAAATAAGAATCAGACAGGGACACTTGCTGTTCAGCAATATTCTATCTTCTGCAGTCTCTGCTGCTGACACCCAGGCAAACAGGGTCTGGAGTGGACCTCAAGCAATCTCCAACAGACCTACAGCTGAGGGTCCTGACTGTTAGAAGGAAAACTATCAAACAGGAAGGACACCTACACCAAAACCCCATCAGTACGTCACCATCATCAAAGACCAGACGCAGATAAAACCACAAAGATGGGGAAAAAGCAGGGCAGAAAAGCTGGAAATTCAAAAAATAAGAGCGCAACTCCCCCGACAAAGGAGCGCAGCTAATCGCCAGCAGCAGATCAAAGCTGGACGGAGAATGACTTTGATGAGATGAGAGAAGAAGGCTTCAGTCCATCAAACTTCTCAGAGCTAAAGGAGGAATTACGTACCCAGTGCAAAGAAACTAAAAGTCTTGAAGAAAGAGTGGAAGAATTGATAGCTAGAGTAATTAATGCAGAGAAGGTCATAAATGAAATGACAGAGATGAAAACCATGACACGAGAAATACGTGACAAATGCACAAGCTTCAGTAATCGACTCGATCAACTGGAAGAAAGAGTATCAGTTACTGAGGATCAAATGAATGAAATGAAGCAAGAAGAGAAAGCAAAAGAAGAAAAAGAAATGAACAAAGCCTGCAAGAAGTATGGGATTATGTAAAAAGACCAAATCTATGTCTGATTGGGGTGCCTGAAAGTGAGGGGGAAAATGGAACCAAGTTGGAAAACACTCTTCAGGATATCATCCAGGAGAACTTCCCCAACCTAGTAGTGCAGGCCAACATTCAAATCCAGGAAATACAGAGAATGCCACAAAGATACTCCTTGAGAAGAGCAACTCCAAGACACATAATTGCCAGATTCACCAAAGTTGAAATGAAGGAAAAACTCTTAAGGGCAGCCAGAGAGAAAGGTCGGGTTACCCACAAAGGGAAGCCCATCAGACTAACAGCAGATCTCTTGGCAGAAACTCTACAAGCCAGAAGAGAGTGGGGTCCAATATTCAACATTCTTAAAGAAAAGAATTTTCAACCCAGAATTTCATATCCAGCCAAACTAAGTTTCATAAGTGAAGGAGAAATAAAATCCTTTACAGATAAACAAATGCTTAGAGATTTTGTAACTACCAGGCCTGCCTTACAAGAGACCCTGAAGGAAGCACTAAACATGGAAAGGAACAACCGGCACCAGCCATTGCAAAAACATGCCAAAATGTAAAGACCATTGAGGCTACGAAGAAACTGCATCAACTAACGAGCAAAATAACCAGTTAATATCATAATGGCAGCATCAAATTCACACATAACAATCTTAACCTTGAATGTAAATGGACTAAATGCTCCAATTAAAACACAGACTGGCAAACTGGATAAAGAGTCAAGACCCATCAGTTTCCTGTATTCAGGAGACCCATCTCACATGCAGAGACATACATAGGCTCAAAATAAAGGGATGGAGGAAGATCTACCAAGCAAATGGAGAACAAAAAAAAGCAGGGATTGCAATCCTAGTGTCTGATAAAACAGACTTTAAACCATCAAAGATCAAAAGAGACAAAGAAGGCCATTACATAATGGTAAAGGGATCAATTCAACAGGAAGAGCTAACTATCCTAAATATATATGCACCCAATACAGGAGCACCCAGATTCATAAAGCAAGTCCTTAGAGACTTACAAAGAGACTTAGACTCCCATACAATAATAATGGGAGACTTCAACACTCCACTGTCAACATTAGACAGATCAACGAGACAGAAAGTTAACAAGGATATCCAGGAATTGAACTCATCTCTGCAGCAAGCAGATCTAATAGACATCTATAGAACTCTCCACCCCAAATCAACAGAATATACATTCTTCTCAGCACCACATCGCACTTATTCCAAAATTGACCACATAATTGGAAGTAAAGCACTCCTCAGCAAATGTGCAAGAACAGAACTTGTAACAAACGGTCTCTCAGACCACAGTGCAATCAAACTAGAACTCAGGACTAAGAAACTCAATCAAAACCGCTCAACTACATGGAAACTGAACAACCTGCTCCTGAATGACTACTGGGTACATAACGAAATGAAGACAGAAATAAAGATGTTCTTTGAAACCAATGAGAACAAAGATACAACATACCAGAATCTCTGGGACACATTTAAAGCAGTGTGTAGAAGGAAATTTATAGCACTAAATGCCCACAAGAGAAAGCAGGAAAGATCTAAAATTGACACTCTAACATCACAATTAAAAGAACTAGAGAAGCAGGAGCAAACACATTCAAAAGCTAGCAGAAGGCAAGAAATAACTAAGATCACAGCAGAACTGAAGGAGATAGAGAAACAAAATACCCTCCAAAAAAATCAATGAATCCAGGAGTTGGTTTTTTGAAAAGATCAACAAAATTGACAGAGTGCTAGCAGACTAATAAAGAAGAAAAGAGGGAAGAATCAAATAGACACAATAAAAAATGATAAAGGGGATATCACCACCAACCCCACAGAAATACAAACTACCATCAGAGAATACTATAAACACCTCTACGCAAATAAACTAGAAAATCTAGAAGAAATGGATAATTTCCTGGACACTTACACTCTTCCAAGACTAAACCAGGAAGAAGTTGAATCCCTGAATAGACCAATAGCAGGCTCTGAAAATGAGGCAATAATTAATAGCCTACCAACCAAAAAAAGTCCAGGACCAGATGGATTCACAGCTGAATTCTATCAGAGGTACAAGGAGGAGCTGGTACCATTCCTTCTGAAACTATTCCAATCAATAGAAAAAGAGGGAATCCTCCCTAACTCATTTTATGAGGCCAACATCATCCTGATACCAAAGCCTGGCAGAGACACAACAAAAAAAGAGAATTTTAGACCAATATCCCTGATGAACATCAATGCAAAAATCCTCAATAAAATACTGGCAAACCGGATTCAGCAGCACATCAAAAAGCTTATCCACCATGATCAAGTGGGCTTCATCCCTGGGATGCAAGGCTGGTTCAACATTCGCAAATCAATAAATGTAATCCAGCATATAAACAGAACCAAAGACAAGAACCACATGATTATCTCAATAGATGCAGAAAAGGCTTTTGACAAAATTCAACAGCCCTTAATGCTAAACACGCTCAATAAATTCTGTATTGATGGAACGTACCTCAAAATAATAAGAGCTATTTATGACAAACCCACAGCCAATATCATACTGAATGGGCAAAAACTGGAAAAATTCCCTTTGAAAACTGGCACAGGACAGGGATGCCCTCTCTCACCACTCCTATTCAACATAGTGTTGGAAGTTCTGGCTAGGGCAATCAGGCAAGAGAAAGAAATAAAGGGTCTTCAGTTAGGAAAAGAAGAAGTCAAATTGTCCCTCTTTGCAGCTGACATGATTGTATATTTAGAAAACCCCATTGTCTCAGCCCAAAATCTCCTGAAGCTGATAAGCAACTTCAGCAAAGTCTCAGGATACAAAATTAATGTGCAAAAATCACAAGCATTCTTATACACCAGTAAACTGACAAACAGAGAGCCAAATCATGAATGAACTTCCATTCACAATGGCTTCAAAGAGAATAAAATACCTAGGAATCCAACTTACAAGAAATGTAAAGGAACTCTTCAAGGAGAACTACAAACCACTGCTCAGTGAAATAAAAGAGGACACAAACAAATAGAAGAACATACCATGCTCATGGATAGGAAGAATCAATATCGTGAAAATGGCCATACTGCCCAAAGTTATTTATAGATTCAATGCCATCCCCATCAAGCTACCAATGTGTTTCTTCACAGAATTGGAAAAAACTGCTTTAAAGTTCATATGGAACCAAAAAAGAGCCTGCATTGCCAAGACAATCCTAAGTCAAATGAACAAAGCTGGAGGCATCACGCTACCTCACTTCAAACTATACTACAAGGCTACAGTAACCAAAACAGCATGGTACTGGTACCGAAACAGAGATACAGACCAATGGAACAGAACAGAGTCCTCAGAAATAATACCACACATCTACAGCCATCTGATCTTTGACAAACCTGAGAGAAACAAGAAATGGGGAAAGGATTCCCTATTTAATAAATGGTGCTGGGAATATTGGCTAGCCATAAGTAGAAAGCTGAAACTGGATCCTTTCCTTACTCCTTATACAAAAATTAATTCAAGATGGATTAGAGACTTAAATGTTAGACCTAATACCATAAAAACCCTAGAAGAAAACCTAGCTAGTACCATTCAGGACATAGGCATGAGGAAGGACTTCATGTCTAAAACACTAAAAGCAATGGCAGCAAAAGCCAAAATTGACAAATGGGATCTCATTAAACTAAAGAGCTTCTGCACAGCAAAAGAAACTACCATCAGAGTCAACAGGCAACCTACAGAATAGGAGAAAATTTTTGCAATCTCCTCATCTGACAAAAGGCTACTATCCAGAACCTACAAAGAACTCAAACACATTTACAAGAAAAAAACAAACAACCCCATCAAAAAGTGGGCAAAGGATATGAACAGACATTTCTCAAAAGAAGACATTCATACAGCCAACAGACACATGAAAAAATGCTCATCATCATTGGCCATCAGAGAAATGCAAATCAAAACCACAATGAGATATCATCTCACACCAGTTAGAATGGCGATCATTAAAAAGTCAGGAAACAACAGGTGCTGGAGAGGATGTGGAGAAATAGGAACACTTTTACACTGTTGGTGGGATTGTAGACTAGTTCAACCATTATGGAAAACAGTATGGAGTCTCCTCAAGGATCTAGAACTAGATGTACCATATGACCCAGCCATCCTATTACTGGGTATATACCCAAGGATTATAAATCATGCTGCTATAAAGACACATGCACACATATGTTTATTGTGGCACTATTCACAATAGCAAAGACTTGGAATCAACCCAAATGTCCATCAGTGACAGACTGGATTAAGAAAATGTGGCACATATACACCATGGAATACTATGCAGCCATAAAAAAGGATGAGTTTGTATCCTTTGTAGGGACATGGATGCAGCTGGAAACCATCATTCTTAGCAAACTATCACAAGAACAGAAAACCAAACACCGCATGTTCTCACTCATAGGTGGGAACTGAACAATGAGATCACTTGGACTCGGGAAGGGGAATATCACACACCGGGGCCTATCATAGGGAGGGGGGAGGGATTGCATTGGGAGTTATACCTGATGTAAATGACGAGTTGATGGGTGCTGACGAGTTGATGGGTGCAGCACACCAACATGGCACAAGTATACATATGTAACAAACCTGCATGTTATGCACATGTACCCTAGAACTTAAAGTATAATAATAATTTAAAAAAAAAGAAAAAAAAAGAGGAAAATAAATTTATCTGCATCCCTGATGCCCTAAATCCTAGTGAGAGACTCATTCATTGTTTTTCTGGCTTAGCTCTTAATGTTGAAAACTCCTGATATAATTTGTACATTAATTTGTATGAGTCCTCACTTCTGCTGACAGTTTATTTCTGAAATTTTCATGAATGCCAATCCAGTGTTTTATTTGATATATATTGGATAGTTGACTAGATTAGTCTGAGTAAGATATTAGAATATCTTACTTTTGAGTCAGCTTTGTACTTTTGTTCTTTCACACAAATCTTGTAACAAATGGCAAGGTGCAAAAATAATTTATTATAATAATAGTCACTTATGTGATGTTTACTTTGTGCTAGTCACTGTTTTACAAAATTGACATCTATAACTTTTAAATACCATCAAACTCAATGTTATATGTGCTAGTATTATTTCTATTTTACAGATGATATTAAGTAGCTGATTTAAGATCATACTGTTTGGAAACAACAGTACCAATATTTGAACAGATTCAGTCTAGCTTTGGCATCTGTTTTTATAATCACCATATAATACTTCATCTCAAGAGTTTGCAAAAGTGAAACTACATGTTTTTGACTATTCATGTTATTCTCAACTGCATGACATTTGAACTTGATGCTAAGTAAACACTGAGGACTACAGCTCACTGTTTTTGTTTTCAAGGTGGGAAAAAACAAATGATGTAAATGCTTTGTGATGGGCTAGCACACATAAGGGGCTAAAAATTTAGCAATAAATGTCATAATTCACATGTAATATTAGTACATTTCTGAAAAATATGTTTTATAATTTGTTTTTTCTCATGAGACTAGACAGGGAGAATGAAAGAAATCTGAGTGTATGTAAGGCAGATTTATCCTCTTTACATTTTTTCTATAGTCGGTTTAGTTTCTCAATGAAATCCATTGTTAAATTTCTTATTCATTTCTGTACATTTCCTTATGTAAGGATTCTTTTTTTTTTTTTTTTTTTTTTTTGAGATGGAGTCTTGCTCTGTCACCCAGGTTGGAGTGCAGTGGCATGATCGTGGCTCACTGCAAGCTCTGCCTCCTGGGTTCACGCCATTCTCCCGCCTCAGCCTCCCCGAGTAGCTGGGACTACAGGTGCCCGCCACCACATACAGTAATTTTTTGTATTTTTAGTAGAGACAGGGTTTCACCATGTTAGCCAGGATGGTCTTGATCTCCTGACCTCATGATCCACCCGCCTCGGCCTCCCAAAGTGCTGGGATTACAGGCGTGAGCCACTGTGCCTGGCTCTAATGACTGTTTTATGTTTTCTCTCTGTTAACTCTAGAAGATATATTATTTATTTGATTATTTTTAACCACCATACAAAAACAAGAATAAACATTATGCTCAGTGTCAGAATTCAGGTATTTGGTGAGCAAATGTTTAAGCTAAAGCATGAAATATAATAGAATTTCCTACGTAAAATATGATGAATAAGTAGCAAGTATTTAACCTTCAGAAAAAAAATGTATAAATATTCCCTAGATTGGATATAAGCCATTATATTTGGAGGGTGAAGTCAGAAGAGGAAGTGAAAATAGATGAGGCTGAAGACATGCGCCTGAATATAGGATCCTGAAAGTGTCTTTAATGGGGTGATACTTAACCCTTAATTCAATGTGAACCTCTTCAAGGGACTTGAGAATTATGTGATCCAGTACACATATGATGATTACTTTAGATTCATCACAGAAAATTATTTCAAATGAGATAAATGTGAATTTAGTAAGATTGATAAAGGGGGGTCTTATAGAAAGCTAGGTTAAGTTATGACAATCTGGACAATGCCTTGACATTTAGAATGAAAAGCAAAAAGATAATTTAGAGAATGGCAGGCTGGGGAAGACAAGAAGATTTGTTGACAAATTGGAAGTATGAATAAGAGAGAGGAAGGTATCATGTGTGGCACTCTGAGTTGGTAGCTGGGAATGGTGGCATCCTTCATTAGAACAGAGATTGCAGAATGGAAAGTAGATTTAGGAATTTTTAATTTGAGACACTTGTGAAGATGTTTGGCATATGATGTGGTGAGCAGAGATGAAAACTGGTTATCATATGTGTGTCAGATACATAGATTGCTGAATACTAAATGTACGGTGATGCTAGGAAATACGGCACCAAAGAAGGATGTTTGAGTAAATGACAAGGTAATGATACTGAGTAAATCAGTTTTATGAGAAGAGAAGGCAATGAACAGGTGGCTAAAAAGGAAGAGCCATAGATGAAGAATTAAAACCAGCAGTCTGGGAAAACAAAAAACAAGAAAAATGTTTCAGAGATCAAATGTATTTACCCTAGAGAAAAAAAAAAAAAAATTAAAACTCTGGTTGATCGATCTGGTGATGTTAAGAAGTTGCCTTCGGCCGGGCGCGGTGGCTCAAGCCTGTAATCCCAGCACTTTGGGAGGCTGAGACGGGCGGATCACGAGGTCAGGAGATCGAGACCATCCTGGCTAACACGGTGAAACCCGGTCTCTACTAAAAAAAAAAAAAAAAAAAAAAAAAAAAAAAAAAAAATACAAAAAAATAGCTGGGCGAGGTGGCGGGCGCCTGTAGTCCCAGCTACTCGGGAGGCTGAGGCAGGAGAATGGCGTAAACCCGGGAGGCGGAGCTTGCAGTGAGCTGAGATCCGGCCACTACGCTCCAGCCTGGGCGACAGAGCGAGACTCCATCTCAAAAAAAAAAAAAAAAAAGAAGTTGCCTTCAGCAGTTCGTATTACATAGGAGAAATCCAAATATATTTTGGTGCTACAAAAAATGTATTTTTGGTTTTTATTTTTGTTTCAGTTTGGTTATTGTTTTTGTTTTTTTTTGCTGTATTTTGAAACAAAGCAAACTCCTGCCACTTATTTTCAAAGCTAATGTCTTTACAGCTTGAACTTTGAAACATCCGGCAACATTCTAGCAAATTAAATGAAGAAATACTTAATAAAAACTATAATTTTTCCCTTTTCCCTTATGGGTTCAATATACATATTTTTTCCATGTATGGGCTCAAATAATGCACTTTGTTAGCTGAACATTACCACCTAAAGGACATTTTTCCTGGAACTCTCAAGATAGGTTATGTTTGCATACTCACGTCTCCCATAGCAACCTTTGCTTCAATCTCTTAAAATTATCTTTGTTTTTTTCTTTCTACTAAATATTCAGTTATTAAGTATGGAGCTTCGATAAACATAGAAATAAATTTTTATTTATATGCATTCTAAAACTGAGATTGACTCTTCTGAACTATAAGAAAAAAATGATTTTTGCTGAACAAGAATTCTACTATGAACAAACAAGTTGAGGGATATAAAATGAGAACTTTCTTCATCCTTCTCATGGAGGATAATAGGGCAAGGAAGCCAGGCTATAGGCACTATCTAGTGATTCTCTTTTGTTCTTTGGGGGAATATTAGGCTTCTATGGGGGATTGCTTCTCTTGGTGCTTATAAAATTATTTCCTTAACACAACTCTTGAATTTTCTCTGTTTGATTTAAGAGTACAGAATTCTTGTGAATGTCTCCTTAGAGGTTTCTGACAGCTGTAAGACTTATTTATTATCTCTTCCTCTCCTGTGTAAGAAATTTTCTCAGCAGTTGAAAGTTGTGAAATCTCCAAAATAAAGAAGGTGTCCCCCTTTCTAAATTCCTGTCATCACTCTTTCTTCCCTATAAACTGTTTATTCATTTATTCATTTATTTTTTTTCTAAAATTGGTCTGTGAGTCTTCAGTTTTAATAAGAAGAAAATAGAATTATGTCAAAATTTAGATGATTACTAAGAGCTTTTATTAATGGAAACTAATATAATAGAGCAATGTATATTGCAAATTCTGCAAATTGTTTATTTGAGTTAAATTTAAAGACCATTTCTAGTCTGGACCAGGTATACCGTGTTCATTATATTTTTAACTATTTTAGCATAGTGGGGGAAAATTACTTAGTTAGACCCTCACTTGAAAAGTTTGTAATTATAAAATTGTATGCTATTATACTTATTTTATTATATTGGCTTCAAAATAATGAATATACACCAATTCACTGTTATGAAAGATAACATTTGTTTTTTATTACAACTTTACTAATATTTACCCATGGAGACTTGAAATCAGGGACCCTATTGATAGGACTTAGAAAAATAGACTTCAAACCCCTTTATATGTTTTATAAGACAATTAGGGGCCCATTTTTTTTAAACTTCTCTGCTTTGAGATACTTATAGTTTCACATGCAGTAAAAAATAGTACACAGAGACCCCAAATCTGGTATACTCTTCTCCTAGTTCCCCAGAATGACAACATCTTAGGTAACTAGAGTATAGTACCACAATCAGGAAATTGACCTTAAGTGAGTCCTAATAGACTTATTGAGATTTCACATTTTACATGCACGTCTGAGTGTGTTTATGGAATTTCTGTGTAATTTTATTTCATGTATAGATTTATGAGATCAGTACCACAGTTAAGACAGAGAATTCTTCCATCAAAAGGATTTTGCTGTTCTTTTGTAGCCACAGCCAATTATCGTCCCTCTCCAGTTTCCTAGGCCCAGGGTGAACCAGTTTCAACACTGATTTGATTCTAAATGCCCCTGCTTACTGGCTTTGTCTCACCTTTGTTCCTTTATTTCTTTCTTCCTTCTTTCCTTACTTCCTGTCTTTTCCTTTCTTTGTTTAATTTAAAGCGTCCTGCTCATTTTGGTTCTAAAGGGGGGAAATCTATATTGTTTCCCTTGTTTGTACAGTTTTGGTCCTTCGTTCTAATCCACAACTGTCTTGATGAGTGCTTGGCATTTGCAATTTATACTTCATTTAATTAATTTGAAGTTATAGAGACATAGTTATTAATAAGTGCATATTTTATATTGGGAAGGAATGGGGGAAGTAGTGAAAATACATAATGAAATAATGAATTATACTTTAAAACTTGCGTGGAGAAATCTGCATTTTTTATATCAAACCTTAAAATGAGAGAAGGGAGAAAGAGAATTGCTGACTTCCAGTTTACAAACAATCCTAGGAATGTCAAGCAACAAATTAGGCCACAATAAAATAAGTACTCATACACATTACACTAACCACTTTGAAGAATACTTTTGTAGTACGCACAATCAAGCATTAAAATTTGATTTATTCATTTTTAACTTTTATTTTTGGTTCAGGGAAACATGTACAGGTAAACTGTGTGTTGTAGGGGTTTAGCGTACAGATTATTTCATCACCTAGGTAATAAGCATAGTACCTCATAGGCAGTTTTTCGACTTTCACCTTCCTCCCTTCTTGCACCCTCAATTAGCCCCAGTGTGTGCTGTTCCCTTTGTGTCCATCTGTAACCTGTGTTTAGATCCCACTTATAAGAAAGAACCTGTGGTATTTGTTTTTCTGTTCCTGTGTTCATTCACTTAGAATAATGGTCTCCAGCTCCATCCACATTGCTGTAAAGAACACAATATACTTCTTTTATGAAAGCATAGCATTCCATAGTGTATATGCATCACATTTTCTTTATCCAGTCTACCATACATGGGTATTTAGGTTGACTCATGTCTTTGCTATTGTGGATAATGCTGTGATCAACATACAGGTCCATGTGTCTTTATGGTAGGATGATTTATATTCATCTGGGTATATACGGGCACTGCTAGGTTGAATGGTAATTCTGCTTTGAGTTATCTGAGAAATTGCCAAACTGCTTTCCACAGTGACTGAACTAATTTACATTCACCAGCAGTGTATGAGTGTTCCCTTGTCCCTGCAACTTTACCAGCAACTGTTATTTTATGACTTTTTAATAAAAGCCATTCTGACTCATATGAGATGGTATTTCATTGTGGTTTTGATTTGATTTCTCTAATGATTAGTGATTTTGAGCATTTTTAATTTGTTTGTAGGCCATGTGTATGTCTTCTTTGGAAAAAAGATAATTTTCATATCCTTTGCCCACTTTTTAATGGGATTGTTTCTTTTCTGCTTATAAATTTGTTTAAGTTCCTCATTGTTCTCCTTACAATATTGTTTGCAGAAGAACTTGGTATTTTTGTTTTCAGTCAACCTTCATTGTGGAAATCAGAGAACATTGTGTTTAATCATGCTTATCAACCAATGTACAATAGATTTATTTAATAAAAAGGAACATATAAAACAAAGTTATTTCTAGTAAAATTCTTTTAGACTTTTTTATATTTTTTGGCAGACAAACCATACGGCTCATGTTATAGAATAATTTGGTGAGTTGATTCCCATGTTCAAGCTCATGTTTCTTAAGAATTATGATGATGTTTTTGCTAACTTCTAAATATACATTGAAAGTATTTGAAAATTTTGGAAAATTATAATATTGAAATAAACAAGTTTCCCAAAATTTTTTTAATCTCTTTTCTTCTATTACCTTTCTCCTTCTACTTATTTCTGTTCTTCTGATAAATTAATAGTATTAACTTTTAGATGAGTAACCTTTTTGTAGTAACAGATTTTTTTAAATAATGCAACTTTAATTTTCTTTTTTTTTTTTTTTTTTGAGACGGAGTCTTGCTCTGTCACCCAGGCTGGAGTGCAGTGGCCGGATCTCAGCTCACTGCAAGCTCCGCCTCCCGGGTTTACGCCATTCTCCTGCCTCAGCCTCCCGAGTAGCTGGGACTACAGGTGCCCGCCACCGCGCCCGGCTAATTTTTTGTATTTTTAGTAGAGACGGGGTTTCACTGTGTTAGCCAGGATGGTCTCGATCTCCTGACCTCGTGATCCGCCCGCCTCGGCCTCCCAAAGTGCTGGGAAACTTTAATTTTCTTACAACATTAGTGATGTAATTGTAGCCAGGTCCTGCTGGTTAAATTTTACATATAGAATTCTTCAAATTTGTAGAGAAGGAGTAAAAGTCACTGCCTATGCAAAATGAGCATCAAGATAAGAGTCATTTGATTCATGACAAGTTGTCACTCAATAATAATAATATGGAAAATTAATGTTTATAAATCTATATTGATGTTTAATCCATATTCATATATATATCCCTTGTATCTATCTACTTACTCTGGAAGTAGACTATCTGCATTTACATATCAAATTAGTAACTGTGTAGCTTTTCAAAACTTCAATTTCTACACACTAATAATATTCTTTGCAATAATAATATGACAATGTCTATATATGTATATTGCTATCTAATCTATATTCATATACATACCTCTTTTATCTATTTACTTACTCTGGAGGTAGACTATCTGTGTTTATATATCAAATTAGTAACTGTGTAGCTTTCCAAAACTTTGGTTTCTTTATTTGCAAAAATGAAAAAAAAAAAAAAAAAAAAAAGATGAATAAAACGAAGAGGAAGAAGAGAAAAAAAGAGAAAAAGGGGAAATTATAGGGTATATCTTTAAGTAGTAGTCATCAAACGGGATTAATCTTGTTCCCCAGAAAATATTTGGCCATGACTGGAGATATTTTGGTTATCATAATGATTGGGGGTTTGAGATGGGGGATGCTACTGCCAAATAATGGGTAGAGGTTAGAGATTCTGCTGATAAACATTCTACCACTTATACAAGAGCCCCACAAATAATTATCTGATTCAAAGCGTAAATGATGTCTCATTCAAGCATAAAAAAAGCCCACTTAGCTTTTGAGATTAGAGGAGATTGAGCACATTGAACAATAACAAAACAATGATATGAGCTGATGGATATGTTAATTAGCTTAGGTGTGGTGATCGTTATCTTATCTATACATATATCAAAACACAAAGTTGTACACCTTAAATATATACAATTTTTGTCAATCATCCACTAATAAGCTGCCAAAAAGGCCTAGCATCAAGGTTAAGAAACCCTAGCTTAGAAAGTTACATTTTTGATGATATGAAAGTAACACTTCTAAAAAGGCTTCTAGTGGTATACTAGAGCCACCTCATACCAGCTTGTGAAATAACGTTGTTCACATCGCTGCTCAACTTTCATTGAGTGGAAATTCATTAGTAGGTTTAAATTGACCACACTGAGTGTATTTCCACTACAAAATTTGACAAACTATAAATCAGGTATTCTACTCCACATACACTGTGTGTCCCCGGAGAGCTGGTTGTTAAACATGTACTATCCTCCACTGCTTAGCACATTGATTGGTATATTGAAACTACTGTATAAATATTAGTTATTATTATTTCTATGAAGCCCTCTCAAGTAATCTGGAAAAATCACTCTGCATTTTATTTTTTTCTTTCCTTATTGCGTATTTATTATTAAGCTTCCATTTCTCCTGATGATTTTATGATAGACTTCTAACTATCCCTAGTCTTAACCAAGTCCTCCTCTATTTTTCATGCTTCAGTAATATTCATTATTATAAAATGCAAATTTAAACCTGCTGCTACCATATTTAATATTTTCCAATGACTTGTCATTTTTAATGATATTAATCTGACCTCTTAGTGTAGAGTTGCAGGTCCTTTAACCTCACTCCAGAGGGCCCTGAAATTCACAAGCCCTTTATTCAGATATATGTACAATTGTGAGTTCTCTATTGATCTTGTTATATTATATTTTCCTTTCTCTCAGTCAAACTAATTTGAGCAATTATTCAAAGGTAAGGAAAACGAACTCTGTCACAACTTATTGATTCAATATTTTTTTCTTATATATGCCTAGACCTTAGCTTACAAACTGTTAAGGCCAACCATCTTACTCTTTTTCTTTTGGGGAGTGATGCTATATGGGAGAGAAGTGAGCATAGGATATTACAAATATTTCCTAAGTAAAAACAGGTCACAATACTTAATATATCAAACTTTGGCTGCCTCATATATCACAACTTGAGTATCTTTACATTTTAAATTCCACAGTCTGAATATCTCTACCACACGTTATATATAATTACATTATTTCAATTCGCCAGTACATTCCGGAAGCCCAGTAAATGTTATGTATAATAGTTGTCATAGAAGATGTCTGACTAGAAGCATCGGCACTCGGAGGCTTCCTTCCACAAAAACCATAATAAGCATGTGAATCTTTCACCAGCAAGCAAGGTATCCCGGTTCTCTCATCAAAACTGACGTGAAAGCTGGCATGACCCACAGAGAGAAGGAAGAGCAGTGGGGTGTGACCCACCTGAGAACCACATGGGGAAGGAGAACCCCTACCCTTCAGCCAAGGGAGGTGGTGAGTGTGCTACCCAACTGGGGAAACTGTGCAACCCACGGATGGGAAGATCCCACTCATGAAACCATGCTGCCAGGGCCTAGAGTCCCAACCCCAGAACATACAGATTCTTACAGCCTTTCAGCTGGAATCTGCTAAGCCTACCAAACTCCTGGGGGGAGGAGCAACCAGCAACTGCTGCAGCTGCCTGCTGTCTAAGCCATTTGAGCTCCTTATAGGAGGGACTGTAGCCAACACTGGGACTCCCAACAGCCTAACATGCTAAGGGGTAGGGGGAAGGGCAGTACAATTTTGTATGCTCCCCAGGTAGGTGGAAGGGCAGTACCCATTTTGTATAGCTCCAGGCTGTGCTTTTCCCCTGCTGGAGTCAGGGAGGCTTGATGGCTTGGTCCCAAGACTTGTTCCCACAGCCCAACACACCTGCTGTGGCAGTCTGCAGCCAGAGTGCCTCTTCAGGTCTAACCTTGACCCAACCTTCCTCAGTAGGTAGGGCTTCCCCCTGCAGGATCTCCAATAGCTCCAGAGGTTCAGGGACAGATTTCAGATCTCCCTGGGTCTGAGTCCCTAGGGGGAGGGGTGACCATAGTCTCTGTGGACCAGCAGACTTAGCCTCTCCTCCTGGTAGTTCTGAGGAATCTGGGCAGCCCAGATGAGTGGGTTTCCTCGCAGTGAATCACACCTTCTCCACCAAGGGACAAAGTGCTTCATTAAATGAGTTGTTCTCCCTGTGCCACCCAACTGGGCGAGACCCTCCAATAGGGATTGTCAGATGCCCTATACAGGAGTGATCCTACTGGCATCAGGTTGGTGACCCTTGAGGTCAGAGGTCTCATAAGAAGGAGGAGGCACTCATTTTTGTTGCTCTCCAGCATCCTTGAGTGACACCTTCAGGCACAAGAGCAAATCAGAGAATAGGACTTGAAGTGAACCCCCAGAAAACTGTAGCAGCCCTACAGAAGAGGAATCTGATTATTGAAAGAAAAACAAACAAGCAGAAAGTAACAACAACAGCATCAACAACAACACAACAACAACAGCATCAACAACAACACAACAACAACAATAAAGGCCTCCACAAAAGCCCCATCCAAGGGTCAGCAGCCTCAAAGACCAAAACCAGACAAACCCACGAAGATGGCAAAGAATCAACAAAAATATTGCTGAAAACCCAAAAGGCCAGAGTACCTCTTCTCCTCCAAATG
This sequence comes from Macaca fascicularis, assembly GCF_037993035.2. Lineage (NCBI taxonomy): Eukaryota > Metazoa > Chordata > Mammalia > Primates > Cercopithecidae > Macaca > Macaca fascicularis. The sequence continues at coordinate 77,786,986 of NC_088376.1, forward strand.
ATTACAATGTCTGTCCAGCAAGGATGCAGAACTGGACAGAGGATCAGATGTACAACTTGACAGAAATAGGCTTCAGAAGATAGTCAATAGAAAACTCTGCTGAGCTAAAGGAGCACACATTAACCCAATGCAAAGAAGCTAGGAGCCTTGATAAAATGTTAGAGTAATTCCTAACTAGAGTAACCAATGAAGAGAGAAACCTAAATGACTGGATGGAGCAGAAAAACACAGCACAGAACTTCATGAAGCATATGCAAGCATCAATAGCCAAATCAACCAAGTGGAAGAAAGAACATCAGAATTGAAGACCACCTTACTGAAATAAGACTTGCAGACAAGAATAGAGAAAAAAGAATAAAAAGGAATGAACAAAGCCTCCAGGAAACATGAGACTTCATAAAAAGGACCAAACCTATAATTGATTGGAATACCAAAAGGAGACAGGGACAACAGAAACAAGTTGGAAAACACAGGTCAGAATATTATCCAGGAAAACTTCCACAACCTAGCAAGACAGGTCAACATGCAAATTCAGGAAATACAGAGAACACCATTAAGATACTCCATGAGAAGATCAACCCCAAGACACATAATCATCAGATTCTCCAAGGTTGAAATGAAGGAAAGACTGTTAAGGGCAGACAGAAGAAAAGGCCAGGTGACCTATAAAGGGAAGCCCATAAGACTAACAGTGGACCTCCCAGCAGAAACTCTATAAGTCAGAAGAGATTGGGAACAATATTCAATATTTTTAAAGAAAAGAATTTTTGACTCAGAATTTCATTTCCAGGCAAACTAAACTTCACAAGTGAAGGAGAAATAAAATCCTTTCCAGATAAGTAAATGCTGAAGAATTTTGTGACCACCAGGCCTGCCCTGCAAGAGCTCCTGAAAGAATAACTAAATAGGGAAAGGAAAACTGGTACTAGCCACTTCAATAACACACCAAAATATAAAGACCAATGACACTACAAAAAACTGCATCAGCTAGGGTGCAAAATGACCAAATAACATCATGATGACAGAATCAAATACACATAATAATATTAACCTTAAATGTAAATGGGCTAAATGCCCCAATTAAAAGACACAGACTGGCAAATTGGATAAAGAGTCAAGATCCATTGGTGTGCTGCATTCAGGAGACTCATCTTACATGCAAATACACACACAGGCTAAAATAAAAAAAAAAATGGAGGAAAAGCAAATGGAAAGCAAAAAAAGAGGAGGAGTTGCAATTGTAGTCTCTAACAAAACAGACTTTAAACCAACAATGATCAAAAAAGACAAAGAAGGGCATAATATAATTGTAATGGTAACAATTCAACAAGAGGAGCTAACTATTCTGAACATATATGAACCCAATAGAGGAGCACCCAGATTCACAAAACAAGTTCACACAATAGTTGTGGGAGAATTTAACACCCCACTATCAGTATTAGACAGATCAGCGAGATAGAAAATTAACAAGGATATTCAGTACTTGAACTCAGCTCTGGATCAAGTGGACTTGGTAGGCTTCTACTGAGCTCTCTATGCTAAATAAACAGAGTATACATTCTTCTCAGGACCACATGGCACTTGCTCTAAAATTGACCACATAATTGGAAGTAAAACACTCCTCAGCAAATGCAAAGGAACTGAAATAATAACAAACAACTTCCCAGAATACAGTGCAATCAAATTAGAACTCAGGGTTACAAAACTCACTCAAAACCACACAATTTCATGGAAATTGAACAACCTGATCCTGAATGACTCCTGGGTAAATAATGAAACTAAGGCAGAAATCAAGAAGCTATTTGAAACCAATGGGAACAAGGAGACAACATACCAGAATCTCTGAGACACAGATAAAGCAGTGTTAAGAGGGAAATTTATAGCACTAAATGCCCACATCAGAAAGCTGGAAAAAATCTTAAATTGACACACTAACATGACAATAAAAAGAGCTAGAGCAGAAAGTGCAAACCAATCCAAAAGTTAGTAGATAAGAAATAAGTAAGATCAGAAATAAGTAAGATCTACCTCTTTCAAAGAATAGAAAGAGGTAGAGACATGAAAAACACTCCAAAAAATTAACATATCCAGAAGTTGTTTTTTTAAAAATTTAACAAAATACATAGATTACTAGCTAGACTAATAGAGAGGAAGAAAGAGAAAAATCAAATAACACAATAAAAAATGGAAAAGGAGATATCACCACAGATCCCACAGAAATACAAACTACCATCAGAGAATATTATAAATACCTCTATGCAAATAAACTAGAAAATCTAGAAGAAATGGATAAATTCTTGGATGCATGCACCCTATCAAGACTAAACCAGGAAGAAGTCGAACCCTTGAATAAATCAATAACAAGCTGTGAAATTGATGCAGTGATGAATAGCTTACCAATCCAAAAAAGCCCAGGACCAGATGGATTTACAGGTGAATTCTACCAGAAATGCAAAGACGAGCTGGTAGCATTCCTTCTGAAACTATTTAAAACAATTAAAAAGGAGGGACTCTTCCCTAACCCATTTTATGAAGCCAACATCACCCTGATACCAAAACCAGGAAGAGACACAACAAAAAAAGAAAACTTTAGACCAATATCTGTGATGAACATTGATGCACACATTCTCAGTAACATACTGGCAAACCAAATCCATCACCACATCAAAAAACTTATCCACCATGATCAAGTCAACTTCATCCCAGGGATGCAAGGTTCAACACTTGCAAATCAATAAACATAATCCATCACATTAAAAAAAAATCAAAGACAAAAACCACATTATTATCTCAAGAAATGGATAAAACATATCTGATAAAATTTAATATCCCTTTATGTTAAAAACTCTCAATAAACTAGGTATTGATGGAACATATCTCAAAATAATAAGAGCTATTTATGACAAACACACAGCCAATATCATATTGAATGGGCAAAATCTGGCAGCATTCACTCTGAAAACTGGTACAAGACAAGGATGACCTCTCTCACCACTCTTATTCAACATGATTTTGGAAGTTCTCGCAAGAACAATCAGTCAAAAGAAAGAAAGAAATAATATTCAAATAGGAAGATAAGAAGGCAAGTTGTCTCTGTTTGGAAGATATGATTTTATATTGAGAAAACTCCATCATCTCAGCCCAAGAACTTTTGAACCAATAAGCAATTTCAGCAGTCTCAGGATAAAAAATCAATACACAAAAATCACATGCATTCCTTTACACCAACAATAGACAAGCAGAGAGCCAAATCATGAATGAACTCCCATTCATGATCTCTACAATGAGAATAAAATACGTAGGAATACAGCTAACAAGGGATGTGAAGTACCTCTTCAAGGAGAACTACAAACCACTGCTCAAGGAAATAAGAGAGAACACAAACAAATGGTAAAACATTACATCCTCATGGATAGGAAGAATCAAAATCGTGAAAATAGCCACACTGTCCCAAGTAATTTATAGATTCAATGCTATTTCCATCAAATTCCATTGACATTTTTCAAAGAATTAGAAAATCTATTTTAAATTTCATGGAATCTAGGAAGACTCTGAATAGCCAAGACAAACCTAAGCAAAAAGAACAAAGCTGGAGGCATCAAGCTACCTTAATTCAAACTACGCTACAAAGTTACAGTAACCAAAATAACATGGTACTGGTACTAAAACAGATATATGGTCCAATAGAACAGAACAGAGACCTCAGAAATAACACCACACATCTACAACCATCTGATCATTAACAAACCTGACAAAAAGAAGCAAAGGGGAAAGGATCTCCTATTCAGTAAATTGTGCTGGGAAAACTGGCTAGCCATATGCAGAAAACTGAAACTGGACCCCTTCCTTACATCTCACACAAAAATTAACTCAAGATAGATTAAAGACTTAATTGTAAAACCTGAAACCATAAAAAACCTAGGAAAAAACCTAGGCAATACCATTCAGGACATAGGCAGGGGTAAAGACTTCATGACAAAAATGCCAAAAGCAATTCCAAAAAAAGTCAAAATTGAAAAATAAGATCTAATTTAACTAAAGACCTTTTTCACAGCAAGTAAAACTATCATCAGTGTGAACAGGCAACCTACAGAATGAGAGAAAATTTTTGCAATTTACCCATCTGACAAAGGTCTAATATCCGAAATTTACAAGTAACTTAAACATACAACAAGAAAAACAACCCTATCAAAAAGTGGGCAAAGGATATGAACAGACACTTCTCAAAAGAAGACATTTTTTTGGCCAACAAAAGTGAAAAGAAGTTAAACATCACTGATCATCAAAGAAATGCCAATCAAAACCACAGTGAGATACCATCTCATGCCAGTCAGAATGGCTATTATTAAAAAGTCAGAAAAAATAGATGTCAACAAGGCTGGGGAAAATACGAATGCTTTTCCACTGTTGGTGAGAGTATAATTTAGTTCAACCATTGTGGAAGACAGTATGGTGATTCCTCAAGGATCTAGAAGCAGAAATACTATTTGATCCAGCAATTCTATTACTGTACTGGGTATATACCCAAAGGACTATGAATCATTCTTTTATAAAGACACACGCACACGTATGTTTATTGCAGCACTATTTACAATAGCAAAGACATGGAACCAGCCAAAATGCCCACCAATGGTAGACTGCATAAAGGAAATGTGGTATATATACACCATGGAATACTATGTGGCCTTGAAAATGAATGAGATCATGTCCTTTGCAGGGACATGGATGAAGCTGGAAGCCACTATCCTTAGCAAACTAACACAGGAACAGAAAACCAAACACCGCATGTGGGAGCTGAACATTGAGAACACATGCACACAGAGAGTGAAACAACACACACCAGGGCCTGTTGTGGGGTGAGGAGTTAGGGGAGGGAACTTAGAGAATAGATCAATAGGTTCAGCAAATCACCATGGCACACGTATACCTATGTAATAAACCTTCACGTTCTGCATCCCTTTCTTGTTTTTTTTTTTTTTTTTTTAGAAGAAATAAAGGGAAAAACAAACAAACAAACAAAAAAACAGTTGTCATAGAAAAATACTGGAAAACTTGTTCACATAAATCTTAAGATTATTTGGAACAAATTTTATTTACACTACAGCATTATTATAAAATCTTTATATAAGTATCAGCTAATATACAAATTATTTTGAGCAACATTGACCACAAAACAAGGTAAACATATCCACCTACACTTTTTAAAATAGTATACCTTATGAATTTCCAGCCATAAACACAAAAATACAAAAATAATCATAGATTTAATGGAAAATGTTTCTTCCACAGCAGGATTCCACTACTTAGAATTGTTAAAAATGGCTACATGGAGAAGAAAGCCATAAAAACGGTGGAAAATAACATAAAATTAAAGATGCAATATATGAAATTAAATGTCATGATTGAGGGCATTAAAATGTATTTAAGAATACCAGGAATATCTCCTAATTCAGCTCAGCACATGTAGATGGGTATGCACGATTCCTAGTAAATATTCTATGATTCTCCTCTGCAGAATATCTTTCAATTTAACTTTTTAATACAAGTATACCAAAATCAGAGACACATAGTAATCTGTCTTTGTTGGTAACCTAATCATAAGAATGTTGTGCACTGGTTATCACATAAGAAACAAACTAAAAACCTGCACTACCATCTCCAAGAAGTTTATGACTCTCAGTCTTCAGCAATTTATTGAGCATCATAAAATGTCAGCATAGATAGGTGGAGAAAGATGGCTGAATAGAAACCTCCTCTGATCATTGTCCCCTCAAGAACACCAAACTGAACAACTCTCCACATTCAAAAGCACCTTCATGAGGTTGGGCGCGGTGACTCACTCCTGTAATCCCAGCACTTTGGGAGGTTGAAGAGGGCGGATCACGAGGTCAGGAGATCAAAACCATCCTGGCTAACGCGGTGAAACACCGTCTCTACTAAAAAAAAGAAAAAAAAAAATTAGCCAGGCGTGGTGGCAGACACATGCAGTCCCAGCTACTCGGGAGACTGAGGCAGGAGAGTGGCAAGAACCCAGGAGGCGGAGCTTTGCAGTGAGCCAAGACCGTGCCACTGCACTCCAGCCTGGGCGACTGAGCGAGAATCTCTCAAAACAAAAAAAAAGCACCTTCATAAGAACTGAAAGCCAGGTAAACAATCAATGTACCTGGTATTCACTTCATATTACTGAAAAAGGCACTGAAGAGAATAGGAAATAAAGCTTTGAATTGTTGAATTGGGGCCACCCCTCCCCTAGCCCCAAACAGCGACCTCCTGAAATGGAAAGATAATATGCATTCTTGGGGGAGGGAAAGTACAGTTACTGTGGGACATTGTATTGGAACTCAGTACTGTTCAGTCCCAGTGGAAAGCCACATGTGCCCATGGAGGGAGTATTTAGACCAACCCTAGCCACTGGGAATTGCTCATCCCAGTTGTCAGAACCTGAGTTATGGTAAGCCTCTCCACCATGGACTAAATTGGTCTGGGGACTCAAACAAACATGAAAGGCACTCTAGGCCACAAGGACTGCAATTCCTGGGCAAGTTATGTTGCTGGGCTGGGCACAGAGCCAGTGGATTTGGGAAGCACACGATCCAGTGGGAGACCAGCAGGGGCAGAGAAGGGTGTTTTTGCACCACTTCTCTGCCAAACCAAGGCAATGTAGATTGCAGCTCTGGGACAGAATCTTGTGCTTTGCTTGAGGAGAGAAAAGAGAAAAGTAAAGAGGATTTTGTCTTGCAACTTGGATACCAGCTCAGCCACAGTTGAACAGTGCACCAAGCAGAGTCCTGAGGCCCCATTCCAGGACCTAGATCCCAGATGGCATTTCTAGACACACCCTGGACAAGAAGGGAACCTGTTGCCTTGAAGAGAAAGGACAAGTTCTGGCAGAATTCATCGCCAGATGACTAAAGTGCCCTTGAGACCAGAAAAATCAGGAGTAAAACTCAGGCAGCACTTGTCTTGGGCTTTGGGTGAGAATCCAAGGTACATTGGCTTCAAATATAACTTCGCAAATTCTCAACTGTCATGGCTATGGGGAGAGACTCCTTCTGCTTGAGAAAAGCAGATGGTAGAGTAAGGAGACATTGCCTTGCAGCTTAGGTATCAGCTTGGCCACAGTGGATAGAGCACCAAGTGGACCCTAGACCTTGATACCAGGCCTTACCTTTTAGACAGCATATTTGGGACTGCCCTTGACTAAAAAGGGGACCACCTCCCTGAAGGAATAGTACCAAGCCTAGCAATATTCATTGCAAGCTGACTTAAGAGTCCTTGAACTTTGAACCAATGTAGGTGGTAACCAGGCAATACTCTCCATAGGCCTGGGAAAGTGGTGATCACAGAGAGACACTCCTTTGCTTATGGAAAGGAAAGGGAAGATTGGGAAGGACTGTCTTGTGTCTTAGGTAGCAGCTAGCTATAGTAGAATAGAGCACCAGGTAGATTCCTAAGGTTCCTGACTCTAGGTGCTGTATCCCAGATGGCATCTCTGGACCTACCCAGAATCTGGAGAAAATTGCCACCCTGAAGTGAAGGATACAAGCCTGGCTGGCTTTGCCACCTGCTAATTGTGGAACCATAGGGCCTTGAGAAAAAATAGGCGATAGCCAAGCAGTGGTTATTTCAGGCCTTGGGCAATACCCAGTGTTATGCTGACTTCAGGTCTAATGCAGCACAATCACAGTGATGATAGCCACAGGGGTGCTTCTGTCACCCCTCCTCCAGCTCCAGGCAGCTCAGCATATATAAATAGATGTCTTTTGTAATGGAAAAAGTAAGGGGAGAATATAAGAGTCTATGACTTATAATTCAGATAATTCTTCTGGATCTTATCCAAGACCACCAAGGCAGCACTTCTACTACTTCTACAAGTCTGTCTGCAATAGCCACAACATTCCTAATCTTGGGGTGTCCCCTAGTATAGACATGGCTGCAGTAGACAAAACTTAGATCACTACACCCAAGTTACTTTGAATATCTGGAAAGTTTTCTCAGGAAGGATGAGTACAAAAAAGCCTAGTCTGCAAAGCCTACAATAAACACCTAATTCTTTAATGCCTAGACGTTGACAAACATCCACAAGCATCAAGACCAACCAGGAATACATGCACTGGCCAAGTGAACTAAATAAGGGACCAATGATCAATCATTAAGAGATAAGGACATGTGAAGAACTTTAGCCAGACTATCTAAAAAAAAAAAAAAAAAAAAAAAAAAGTGGTAAGACTAACATAAATACAATCAAAGTTTAAAAATGAGGCATTAAAAATGATACTATAGAAATACAAATGATCACTAGTGGTTGCTATGAGCATCTATATGCCAATAGATTGGAAAACTGAGAAGAAATGGATAAATTCCCAGACACATACAACTTACCAAGATTGAGACATGAATACATGAAAAACCTGAGTAAACCAATAATAAGTAAAGAGATTAAGGCCATAAAACTTCCCCCACAAAAGAAAACCAAGATAATGATAGCCTCACTGCTGTATTTTCCCAAACATTAAAAAAAAAAAATACTACCAATACTACTCAAACTATTCCAGAAAATAGAAGACCAGTGAATACTTCCAGACTACTACTACAAGGCGAGTGGTACCTTAGTACAAAAACCAGATGAAGACACATTAAGAAAGGAAAATTACAGGTCAATATCCATGATTACCACAGATGCAAAATTATTATCAAAATACTAGTAAAGTGAACCCAAGAAAACATTTAAAAGATCATTCATTATTATCAGGTGGGATTAATCCCAGGGGTGCAAGGATAATTCATCCTATGCAAATCAATCATTGTGATACATCATATCAATTGTATGAAAGACCAAAAAAAAAAAAAAATTCCGATCATTTAAATTGATGCTGAAAAGCGTTTGATACAAGTCAACATCCCTCCACATAAAAACAGTAAAAAATACTGGGTATAGAAAGAACATATGTCGACACAATTAAAGCCATATGTGACAGACACGCAACTAGTATCATACTGAATAGGAAAAAATGCAAGCCTTTTCTCTAAGACCTGAAACAAGTAAGAATGCGCACCTTCACCACTTTCATGCAACATAGAACTGGAAGTCCTAGCTAGAGCAATCAGACAAGAGAAAGAAACAAAGGGCATCCAAATGGGAAAGGAATATGTAAAATTATCCTTGTTTGAAGATTATTTTATATTTTTTAAAAAACCTAAAGACTCAACCAAAAAAAGCTATTAGAACTGATAGACAAATTCAATGAAGTTGTAGGATAGGAAATCAATGTACAAAAATCAGTAGCATTTTTATATGACATCAGTGAAAAATCAAAAAAACAAATCAAGAACATAATCCAATGTACTGTAGGTACAAATAAAATAAAATGCATAAGAATAAAGTTAATTAAATAAGTGAAAGACTCCACAATGAAAACTATAAAACATTAATGAAAGAAGTGGAAAGAACACAAAAATTAGAAACATTGTCCATGTTCATGAATTGGAAGAATCAATATTTTTAAAATTTCCATAAAATTAAATGTAATCTACAGGTTCACTGTAACCCCTGTCAAAGTTTCAATGCCATTCTTAAAAGAAATAGAAAAAAAAAACAGTCCGAAAATATATGTGGAACCACAAAACATGCAGAAGCCAAATGTGTTCTGAACAAAAAAACAACACTAGAGGACTCAAAGGACCTGATTTCAAGTTATAGAACAGAGCTATAGTACCTCAAACAGCATGGTATGGACATAAAATCAGACAAATAGATCAATGGAACAGAATAGAAAACCTAGAAATAAATCCAAACATATACATTGAACTAATTTTTGACAAATGAGATAAGAACACACATTGGTGGAAAGGCCAGTTTCTTCAATAAATGGTGCTGGGAAAACTGGATATCCTTAAGCAGAAGAATACAACAAGACCCATATGTCTTGCCATAGAAAAATTAAATAAAATGGATTAAGGCCCTAAATATTAAGACCCAAAACTATGAAATTACTAAAATAAAACGTTGAGGAAACTCTCCAGAACATCAGACTGGGTCAAGAATTTTTTAGTAATATCACCAAAATACAGATAATCAAAGCAAAAATAGACAAAAGGGATCATATCAAGTTAAAAGTCTTCTGCATAGCAAAGAAAACAATCAATAAAGTGAAGAGAAAACCCACAGAATGGGAGAAAATATTTGCAAAGTATCCACCGGACAATGGATAAATAACTCTAATATAAAAGGAAATCAAAAAATTTTAGTAATCCAATTTTTAAAAATGGCAAAGGACTGAGTAGACATTTCTTGAAAGAAGACATGAAAATGCTGAACAGTTATATTAAAATGTGTTCAACATTATTGATCATCAGAAAAATGAAAAAATCTACAATAAGATATCATCTCCCATTTATGAATGAAAACATATGGTGTTTGATTTTCTGTTCCTGTGTTAATTTGCTCTGAATCATGGTTTCCAGCTTAATCCGTGCTCCTACAAAGGACATGAACTCGTCCTTTTTTATGGGTGCATAGTATTCCATGGAGTATGTGTGTCACATTTTCTTTATCCAATCTATCATTGATGGGCATTTGGGTTGGTTCCAAGTTATGCTATTGTGAACAGTGCCACAATAAACATACATGTGCATGTGTCTTTATAGTAGAATGATTTATTATCCTTTGGATATATACCCAGTAATGGGATTGCTGGGTCAAATGGTATTTCTGGTTCTAGATCCTTGAGGAATTGCCATACTGTCTTCCACAATGGTCAAACTAATTTACACTCCCACCAACAGTGTAAAGTGTTCCTATTTCTCCACATCCTCCCCAGCATCTGTTGTTTTCTGACTTTTTAATAATCGTCATCCTAACTGGTGTGAGATGGTATGTCACTGTGGTTTTGATTTGCATTTCTCTAGTGACCAGTGATGATGAGCTTTTTTTCATATTTGTTGGCGGCAAAAATATCTTCTTTTGAAAAATATCTGTTCATATCCTTTGCCCACTTTTTGATTTTTTTTTCTTATAAATATGACTTTGTTAAGTTCTTTGTAGATTCTGGATATTAGCCCTTTGTTAGATGGATAGACTGCCAAAATTTTCTCCAATTCTGTAAGTTTCCTGTTCACTTTGATGATAGTTTCTTTTGCTGTGCAGAAGCTGTTTAGTATAATTAGATCTCATTTGTCAATTTTGGCTTTTGTTGCCATTGCCTTTGATGTTTTAGTCATGAAATCTTTGCCCATGCCTATGTCCTGAATGGTATTGCCTGGGTTTTCTTCTGGGGGTTTTATGGTTTTAGGTATTACCTTTAAGTCTTTAATCCATCTTGAGTTAATTTTTGTATATGGTATAAGGTAGGGGTCCCGTTTCAGTTTTCTGCATGTAGCCAGTTTTCCCAACACCATTTATTAAATAGAGAATCATTTCCCCATTGCTTGTTTTTGTCTGGTTTGTCAAAGATAACATGACTGTAGATGTGTGGCATTATTTCTGAGGCCTCTGTTCTGTTCCATTGTTCTATATATCTGTTGGGTACCAGTACCATGCTGTTTTGGTGACTGTAGTCTTTACTGTAGTTTGAAGTCAGGTAATGTAATGCCTCCATCTTTTTTCCTTTTGCCTAGTATTGTCTTGGCTATACAGGCTCTTTTTTGGTTCTATATAAAATTTAAATTAGTTTTTTTTTTTTCTAACTCTGTGAAGAAAGTCAGTGGTAGCTTGGTGGAGATAGCATTGAATCTAAAAATTACTTTGGGTAGTATGGCCGTTTTCACAACATTGATTCTTCCTATCCAAGACCATAGAATGTTTTTTCATTCTTTTGTGTTTTCTCTTATTTCCTTGACCACTGGTTTGTAGTCTTCCTTAAAGGGGCCCCTCACATCCCTTGTAAGTTGTATTCCTAGGTATTTTATTCTCTTCTTGGCAATCGTGAATTCACTCACAATTTGGCTCTCTATTATTGGTGTGTGGGAATGCTTGCTACTTTTGCACATTGATTTTGTGTCCTGAGACTTTGCTGAAGTTGCCTATCAGCTTAAGGAGATTTTGGGCTAGGACGATGGGGTTTTCTAAATATACAATCATGTCATCTGAAAACAGAGACAATTTAACTTCCTCTCTTCCTATTTGAATACCCTTTATTTCTTTCTCTTACCTGATTTCCTTGGCCAGAACTTTCATTACTATGTTGAATAGGAGTGGTGAGAGAGGGCATCCTTGTCTTGTGCCGGTTTTCAAAGGACTATTTGCAGCTATTGCCTATTCAGTATGATATTGGCTGTGGGTTTGTCATAAATAGCTCTTATTATTTTGAGATACATTTCATTAATACCTAGTTTATTGAGAGTTTTTGGTATAAAGGGGTGTGGAATTTTATTGAAGGTCTTTTATTGAAATAATCATGTAGTTTTTGTCATTGGTTCTGCTTATGTGATGGATTACATTTATTGATTTGCATATGTTGAACCAGCCTTTCATCCCAGGGATGAAGCCAATTTGATCGTGGTGGATAGTCTTTTTGATGTGCTGCTGGATTCAGTTTGCCAGTATTTTACTGAGAATTTTTGCATTTATGTTCATCAGAGATACTGGGCTGAAATTTTCTTTTTTTGTTGTGTCTCTGCCAGGTTTTGGTGTCAGGATGATGCTGGCTTCATAAAATGGGTTAGGGAGGAGTCCCTGTTGTTGAACAGTGAGAGTACATGGACACAGGGAGGGGAACATCACACACCGGGGCCTATCAGAGTACTATTCAGTCATAAAAAATAATGAGATCCTGTCATTTGCAACAACATGGATTGTCTGAACTGAAGGTCATTATATTTAGAGTAATATGCCAGGCACAGAAAGATGAACTTTGCATGCCATCACTTATTTGAGGGAGCTAAAATTTAAATCAACTGAAGTCATGAAAATAGAGCATAAATGAATGGCTACCAGATTTTGGGAAGGGTATTACTGTGAAGAAAGGGTGGATGATTAATGAGTATAAAAACATAATTAAATAGAATAAGATATATTATTTGATAGCAGAGCAGGTGACCAGTGAAAAATAATTTAGTATACATTTAAAAATAAGTAAAATACTATAATTGGATTGTTTTAGCACAAAGAAAGGATACATTTTTGAGGTAATAGGTCACCTATTTACTCTGATGTGACTATTATGCCTATATTAAAATACCTCATGTAACCCATCAATATATATACTTGCTATGTATGCATAAACATTAAAAGTATAAACATAAATCATCCTAAGGTAAAATAAATGAATAATACATGGCCTTTGCCCTTGAGGATCTCACAGGCTACAGAAAATATGGTAATATAAACTAATCACAGCAACCAAAATAACATATTTTGCACCTTAGGACTTTAAAAACATATCTTAAATATAAAAGCCTTAAATGTAAGATAGGTGACTGATGACAGATTGATAAAGTTGATATTACTTTGAAGCCATATGTATATTAACAGAAAAACTTTAACAAAAAATGATAGCCAATAACTTGGAGAAAATACTTGAAAAGCATGGAAAATATTAACATTGAAACATATTTAAAAATATTTCATAAACACTGACATAGAAAAATATCACAGTAAAATAATAAAAACTAAACAGGCAATTTACAGAAGAAAAGAACAGAGAATGGCTACGAACATATAAAAACGTATTTAGTCATACACTGATGAGATGAAAATAAAAGCACAATAAAATATCATGTTACCTTCATTGCACTTGATAAATAAAACTTTTAGTAATAGAAAGTGATTATGAACATGAGAAGCCATGAAACTTTTATGCATCACTAGTTGGGTAAAATTGGTACAACACTTTGAAAAACCGTTCGGTAATATCTATCAACTAATGTAAAGATATACATGTTCTAAATCCTAGCAATTTCATTCCATGGCATATAACCTACAGAAAAATCTCAAAATAATAGGCAAGCAGAATTTCATGTAAAAGCAAAAAAAAAGTACAAATATACAAAATGTCTATTATCAGGATAATAAACTGTCTACTATATTAGATAATTAAAATGATTCAAGGAGTTAATGCACATAAAATGCTTGATTTTTCTACTACAAATATTACAATAAAGACAGGCACTCAAATAAAATTAGCTGTAAAGTAGGTGCCTGTCTTTACTGTAATATCTGTAGTAGACCCAGTTCCATTGGTACTCAGTTAAGACTTCAGAAAAATTATTATTTTATTGTTTTCAGCTGGGGAGATGAACAGCAACTGTTCTTGACTGCAGGACCTGTAGAATGAGCTTTCCCTAAACTTAAATAGAGAACCTTTACAGGCTAGTTATTATGTAACGAGTCCCTCGGTATGATTGTTTCTGCATTTATTAAACATTTTTTTCAAGTTTGGGTCCAGCATTTAATTTATCTTTTCCCATGTGTTATTATCAAACTTTTTATTTTAGAATACTTTTATTGTTTAGAATGTTTTTAATAACACTTTAAACATATAAAATTGGAGTTTTACAAAAATAATATAAAGACGGTACAGAGTTTCCATATACCTCTTACCCAGTTTCTTCTAATGTTGACATCTTACATTACCATAACACAACTGTTAAAACTAAGAAATTATTAACTCTACTTTATTGGGATTTCATTAGTTTTTCTATTAATGGCTTATTTCTCTTCAGCATTTCATCCAAGATACCATACTACATTATGTTTCTATGTCTCCTCTGGTCTGTGACAATTTCTCAGCTTTTCCTTATTTTTCACGAGCTTGGCAGTTTTGAAGAAGCATGCAATAGCTGTCCTGTTATGTCTCACTGTTTCACTTAGCATAATATTTTCAAGGTTCATCAACGGTGTAGATATATCAAAACTTCATTCCTTTTTATAGCAGAATCATAGTCTACTGTATTTGCCAAATTAAAGATTAGATTAAATTAAAATTCCTGCCAATTTTAATAAACCCATATTTATATATATATAAATATAATTAGATAAATTGAAGTAATTATTACCAAAGTAGGAAATGTTACTTTAATGTATTAACTAATATGTTTCATGCTTGTGGTAATTTCCTTCTGCTCTATAGCCCTTCCCTCATCTAATTTATCATTGTCTCAAGGATGGAATGTCAGCCAAGGAAAGCAGAAAAAATGATTCTGAGGTTATAATTCATATGCTGCCTTAATGTTGTATGTTCTGCAGTTTTGAATTACACTCTGTATAGGAGTCAGCATAAATTATATTCCATAATAAAAAGTACAACGGATTTTTAAGAATGTGTGATAGGGAAAGCCCACATTTTTTACCTTTTCCTAAAGCTATAGTGGATATTCCCCTTTGCCTGTCCAGGCATTCTTCACTTTCTCTGCTCAAAAGACAGAAGAGTATGTAGACTTTATCAGTGATCTCATCTGTCCTCTGATAGAATATCAAAGTGAGAGAGGCTAGTAGGTCAGTGTATTAGTCAGTTCTCATACTGCTAATAAAGATATACCTAAAACTGTGTAATTTATAAAGAAAAGAGGTTTAATTGACTCATGGTTCGGCATGCTTGCTTTCCTCACATTCTCAACTCATTGGTAGGTTCTTAACAATCTAGTCTTATTCTGGAAAACCTATTTTCCCTTACCAATAAGTGACTTACAGACAGGCAGGCTTAAGAAAATTTAATTAATTAAACCTGAGGACAAATTTGACAGAGCCTCCGTGGAAAGGGGGCTTCTTGCTATGAAAATATTTCTTACTATGAATACACAGCCTGAGGATGACAGCCTTTCTTGTTCACATGTACCAGTGGGGAAACATAGCCCAAACTGTTGTTGCAGCTCTAAGGGAATCCAGTCTCAAGATGTAGCAACATGTGGTGCAGAGCAAAACAAGGGAGACCACTGGGTTATTTTGGCAAAATTCTGTCCTTGGATCTATTATCTATCTGCTTTTTCTTTAAGACTCTGATTCTGTATACTGGTGTGTGTGTGTGTGTGTGTGTGTGTGTGTGTGTGTGTGTATTTTAAGTTAATTTAAAACTTAATTTGCTTCACTTTTTAGTTCATTAATGATAAAATCAACCTCAAATAAAGAAGTAGTGTTTGTAGGTGAGTTCTCCAAACAAACGGAAAAGGATGAAGGATTTGGGGAAGAGAAAAACAGTGGAAAGGAAAGAAAAATATGACAACTGATATGGGACCAAAGGAATGTATGACTGAAGCTGAAGTTAAAGTTAGGGGCAGTAGTTTAAAATGTCAGGAAAAAATAATGTTCTACTCCAATTGTTTGCTCAGTTAGGAAAGCCTGAGAAATAATATTACATTTATAAATGTAAATATACATAAGTTTTATTAACCACATAGGTTTTTCTGACATAGAGTTCAGTGAGAAAAGTGAGAAACAGAATATCTAAAGAGTAATAACAGTTATGAAAATTTTAAGTAAAATGCATAAACATGTATAGACAAAAACATCTATAAAATGTTATAAGGCAGCAAAATTCACATTAGGGTATGTGCATTTAGCAAGAGAAAAAATGGGACTGGAGATGAATAATTTGGGACAGATGAAAATGAGATGTGCTTATATTAATTGATATTGATGATATACTTAATTAAGGAACATGATTATCTAAATTCTATGTACCTAGTCTAAAAAATGTATGTGTGTTTCTGTGTGTGCTACCTGTATGTATAACTATTATACATACCAAGACATATTAAACATAATAGTAAGAAAAAATCACAACCTATATTGTCAGATAAAGTGAGCCACCAGCCCGGCCTCTTAGTGATACTTTTAAACTTACTAGGTTCCTTGACATTTTCCATTGTGTTAATCTTACTATACTTCTTTTAACAGTGGTCAATGATATATGTCTTTTTCTTCAAAACAGAATGCTCTCATATATTTCTGTAGACATTTATGCAAAGGAGGTGTGCATATTTATTTACAATAATATACCCCTATAAAACATAATTTTGAAATATTTTTTGTATATTTAAAAGCTGCAAATAAAATATTTCATAAAACAGATGTATTTGGTTCAGAGTCATATATGTGTGGATTATATTTCTGTAGGAAATATGGCAATACTTCTGCTTTCAGAGAAAATATTATTCTTTCTTAGTGTAAGAAGACATTGTCAAACATCCATCAATCTTATGTCTTTTAAAGAGATAAAACTATGATGGACGTTACATTTGGACCTAGTAATCTAAAGAAAGCAAACATGTGGAATGGTGGTTAGAAAGGTGACTATATTTTGGGGGAGCAACAAAAATGTGAATTAAGTAATTACAATTGGAGTTGCATACTTTATATATTAAGGGCAGGTACAAAATGCTAAGAGAACATACAGCAGGTAGCAGTTAATAGTTAATAAATAATCTATGTGTTTATACATTCTTTCATAAGTTTAATTTCTTGCCAAGTTTAATTCTTTCTTAAAGTTTCTAATAATCAAATAAAATTATTTTCAGAGTTCAGGCAGTTTCAATCATAACAACAGTCCATTAAAGTAATTTTTATATATTAAGGTATTATGCAGTTGTAAACATAACCTAAAGAATGTATGAAAGCAGGTTTTTTATTACAGAATATATAATTGTAGTAATATATGTAGTCATCACCTTTAGTATTTTCAGAAGAAAGGGGAAAGAAGAAAAGATGGGTTTAGAGTTTTATCACGGTATTACTATTACAACTTACAATAAAAACTTCTGCAAAACAAAACTGTGTTTCAACAAGATTTGCCATTTTCAGTGTGTTTCTGAACTTTAGTGTCCTTGCTTAAAATCTTTACTTTTTCCTCTCTTGTAACCACAGCATGTGTTGATGTTTCACTCATTTGTAAACTAGCCCTTATAAGACTTGTCAGAATACGTAAGTCAAAATTAATTTCTCCTTCATAGCGTTTATGAATCTATTTCTATATATAAATATACATCACTATTATTCATTATAATTTTCAATGTGTTTATTTGTGCATGGATCTTTTCACATTCACCTTTGTAATACTCATTGGCTAACATGGGTCACAAATGCTCACTATATATGGTTGTGGCTAGTTTTGAACATGTATTTTGTCCATGGTAAGAGATAATGATGACTGATTATGATCAGGTTTCAGATGGATTATAAAATTATTTGAAAGTAAAAGTCAAATTAAATCAATCTTTGGTAGCAGGATAATTTTTAAAATAGCTTGGTTTTAGGGCCATAAAGACTTGCATTACAATCCTGGCTTATCAATTTGGTAGTTCTGTGAATATAGATCAAGATTATTGCTCTTGAACTACATTGTCCTCCACATTTGTATAACAAGGATACAATCACATACATTTTACAGTTGGTCTGACAATGAGAAATTATTTTGCGAACAGTTAGATTAGCATCTCTCACATAGCAGACGTTAAAAAACGGTAGCTAGTCACAGGAAAAGTGGCACTAATCAACATCATCTATCAATCATCTAAGGAATGGCTAGAATAAAGTACCAATAAGTCTATCATATTGGAATTAAGAAAATCGTTAATTCTGTTAGAGTATATATAGGTACACAGCCTTTGCATTTTTATACTTATGAATTTCAATTAGGTGTCTCAATGATCTTATGTTGATATTATCAAATCCTAAATGTTCCAAGCCCAGAAAATAATACAAATAGATAAGTATAGTTTCATCTTTACTTTCTTTACTTCTTAAGTTAAGAAAACTTTACTAAAATATTTAATTATAGATGATATAAAATATGTGCTGTTATTTGACAAAATAAACTTGTTTCTTTTTACTCAATGAACAGAGCTAAAATACTTAATTGGTTTGGAAGCATGCCAATGCTGCTTTGCAGAATGTGAAATACAATTGTACAAAAGTCAAAAATGGTAAATATAAGAGTATATGTGTATATCTATTTGACTTCTACATTATTTGTCAAAACTATTGAATATACTTATGGGCAGTTCGTGTTTGTGTGTGTGAGAGAGAGGGGAGAGAAAACAAAGAGAGAAGAAGAGAGAGGAAATGACAATATGTTCTAAATCCTAGCAATTTCATTCCATTTAAAAGTAAATTTTTAAAAATAATGAAATAAAAATTTTTAAAGTGGTAGAGAATGCATCAAAAGTACAGCACTAGTAAACAGCATGTAATATTAATGCAAAACTAGTGTTGACTTGCCACTGAGATTTAGATTTTGAGGGAATTTTATTAAATGTTCCCATAGTGATATTTAAACAAAATGTAGAGTACACTTACATTAAAAAAAGAACTACTTTGATCTTGAAAACTCGTTTCTAAAACAATCATTTCCTAAGAATGGCTTTTGTGTTGTCAGATTGGAGTTAGCACTCATGCTCTTACATTCAATTCCTCAGGAGCATAAATCTTTTCAAATGCAAAAGGATCCTAAAAATAGTAACTGGCCGGTAAAACCAGACTTCGCTCATGTTGTCAGTTATTTATATACCATTTTCCCAACTGAGCATCCCTACTGCCATAATGACCTGAATGCATGCAGTGCTCAGCTGCTGAGGCAAAGCTTACAAGCTGATTTTATTGATTTAGACACATTGAACAACAGAAGAGCCCATCAGCACAGGAACATTAGGATACCAGAAGTGTTTTCAAATCATTTGCAATAGGAAATCACTCTAGAGCATGAATATATATTAAACCTGTGTCATTGTTTTCTTCAAAGAAGTCTATAGCACATAGTATACTGCACTTTAGCAGCAGTGATAAATTTATTCTTCTAACCAAATTGCAAAGGATTTGATTTGATATTTAAGTTAAATGATCACCATTCCCCACTAACGGTTTTACGTTTAACCTCTTTGTGTACCAAAATTCTGGGCATATTGAATTATCTTCTCTTGACTGAGAATAATAACCTTCATATCCATGGATACAGAATAATACTTTTATTTTTTGGATTGGGTCCCAGACCTCGCATAGAGTCTTCCTATTCTTATACCACAGTAATTGAATTTGTGTTGCCTCTGAGTCATTGAGTTAGACAGTTATTTATGTATAACTTACCTGCCCTTGAAAAGCAAGATGGCTTTTACACACACACCACCCCCCACACACACCTATAATACATCGATTCCCGAAGCCAAAGTAATTATAGAATAATTATCTCTAGCTCATAGATTTTAGTCCAGAACTTTTCTCTCCTTAGAAATTTCACATATGGTAATTTATATTCACTGTGTTTGACTTTATATTGTGATATCCTTATCCAATGCAGAATACAAAATATGTCCAATGCCATGCCATAATGGTTGACAGAATTGTCATAAAATGTGTAATTACAAATACTTATTTTCATATATTATTTTCCTAAATATAAAATCTCAGTTTGATTTTTAAAAAAATTCTAAAACATTTACTTATTGTCATAATCTACTGTAGAGAATGATGCTTTAATGAAATTTTAGAGTTGCTTTAAATCAAAAACCTATTGTGCTTAATTCTATGTTTATGGGTTCAAAAACAATGAAAAGCTTTCAAATATTTGATAAAACAATTGCAAAGTAAGCAAATCAGCAAACAAATTTTTAAGTGTCATTATTTTCTTTACACTGTGATGATACTAAGCACATTCTTATAATCCATGAAACATCATTGTTCATAGATATTTCTTAAGTTCATAATGTCAATGTTGTCACTCTGAGTCTATCACCATCTTTCAACCAATTTGCCAATACAGAATCAAATCTTGCTTTTATATTAATTATTTAACAATGCATTGCAAGAAATTGTTGATAGAAATAAAGGCTAAACTGTATGTTGTGTGTAAATATTCATTTTCTCAATATGGAGTACAGTTTAAACACATTAAACATAAATCTTAGAGTTCTGATAAATATAAACTGTGAAATCTCCAACTTCATGAAATGATCTGCTATGGTATCCAGTAGCATTCACAACTGTTTGGTCTTGAAATGTCTTCAATCATTTTAGGATAGGCTCTGAATTAGTTTCTGAGTCTGCTTCTTAATTACCTAATATGCAAACCAAAATCTGGTATAATTTGGATCACCATAAATTATTCCTCATGGGCCCTTCAGCAGGCAAGCTAAAAAAATATGTACTGCTTCTTTAAATTACTGAAGCAGTTTTTGTTTTTTTGTTTATTTTTTGAAATGTATTAGTTTCTGAGGTATTTTTAATATTGATATTTATGCTTTTTCTCTCATTCAAGAGAAAGAACTCCTAAAAGGAAAGAATTGTTTCTCTCTGAATTTATAGTGTGTGTCAGTGGCTGGCAAACAAGTTGTAAGAGTCTGTTGAGTCAATTAAAAATGTTAATTTTCAGACAATATTTAAACCAATGGAAAAATGTCACTTGATAAAAATATTTATATTTATTCTTACCTCAAATATACATGAAATACATAATGTAAAAGGTAATAATCATAAATAGAGTTTTAAAATAACATGGAAAAATTTCAAAAGAGAGCATATTTCTGCTTTTTAGTATGTGCTCACTTAACATTGTTCATCGATTTTTGGAAACTGTGACTTTAAGCAAAAGAATGTACAGCAGGTTCTCAAATAATATTTTTTCCTGTGTATTAGTTCATTCTCATACTGTTGTGAAGAACTGTCAGAGACTGGGTATTTTATAAATAAAAGAGCATTAACTGACTCACAGTTCCACAGGGCTGGGGAGGCCTCAGGGAACTTACAAGCATGGCAGAAGGGGAAGAAACACATCCTTCTTTACATGGCAGGAGAGAGAAGTGCAGCATGAAGAGGGAGAAAGGCCCTTATAAAACCATTAGATCTTGTGAGAACTCAACCATAATCTAATATCCTCCCACGAGGCTCCTCCCACGACACATAGGGATTAGGAGTACTACAGTTTAAGATGAGATTTGAGTAGGGGCACAGCAAACCATGTCATCATGTAATGTTATTTTTATAACATTGATTAAAAAGTGGTTTTATTATACTTTGTTTTGCTTAAAGCTTCAGTTTCCAAGAACCTATCTAGGTTGTGAAGACTTATTTTATCAACTGCTGGGTATCCAATAAATATGACTGTTGCTTGTATATAGCATATGATTTTTGTTGTATTTTGTAACCAATTCTCCAAAGAAATGCATTCCAAAGCTATGTATAGAAAGAGGAAAAAAAATGCCAGTTTGAAAAGTTGCTTTAGTTTTTTTTGTTTGTGTGTTTAATTTATTTCATTAATTAGATCTAGTAATCTAAAAACCCAATAAATATAACAATATTTCAAATTTTAATTTTCCTAAATCTGTACATGGCATCTCTGGAGAGATAGTAAGTATTCTCAGAGCTCATTCCTGTTACCCCTCGTATAAACTTATGTGGAATTAGTGAAAACTTCTTTTAAGAATCAGTAAGCATGATGCATAGTGTGTTTTAGAATTATTCTGAATTTTTTATCTATTTTCTATATAAGTAAGCAATAGTAAATGTATACCTTGCAGAAAGATAGAAGAGAGAGTGTGTTTTAACATAATATAAAATTTGAAAAACAATTTGTTTCAGTATGCATGAAGTAAAATGTTTACTTTGTAATTTCCATCTATTATCTCTGATCATGAAACCTATCTTTAAATTCTTTCCTTTATATTCAAATATTTTGCTATTCAACATTTACTTTACAAGAGAATTGAAGTTTACTTAATTCATTAATATCATACCAAGGATATTTCGTTTTAAGATGTTTCCACTGCTAAAGATGCCTAATGAATTGGAAAACTGTATATTAAATATTCTCTGTTTATACATAATCTACAAATACAGCCTATGATATTGGGGTTCTAGATATTGAATAAACGTTTAAGTATAGCAGTATGCTTATTTCTTGGAACTTTAATAGAATTACACTGACAAAAATAATTTAAAATAATGTATAATTAAATAATATTTAGAGACATTATTTTAGGTAATAAAATTGTATCACGTGGAGAGATGGAATTGTTATCATTAGGGCATGAGTGAGGCATGGTAGGCAAGGTGAAGTATGGGTGGAAAGTAAAGAAATCTGTCATACTGAAGGGTTAAAGATTAAAATTGATTATAAACTCCAATGTGATATTCATTTTAACATTCAGTTGAGAAGATGATGTGACCACATGTGGATGACAATTAAATACATTCTCTACCTATAATTTCACATTATGTTGACCAAAATTTTTGGATATTTCTACTTAAGAGTTCTGGGTTGATCAAAAAGAAAAGATCTCGAATGGCTTATCAATGCAGAAAATATCAACTATTAGTTGGTGTATTAGTCTGTTCTCACACTACTAATAAAAACACACTGGAGACTGGGTAATTTATAAAGGAAAGAGGCTTCATTTACTCACAGTTCTGCAGGGTTTGGGAGGCCTCAGGAAACTTACAATCATGGTGGAAGGGAAAACAGACATGTCCTTCTTTTTGTGTCAGCAGGAAGGAGAATGAAAGTGAAAAGGGGCAAAGTCCCTTATAAAACCATCAGATCTTGTGAGAACTTACTATCATGAGAAAAGCATGGAGGTAACCACCCCCATGATTGAATTACCTCCTACTTTGTCCTTCTCATGACACATGGGGATTATGGGAACTACAATTCAAGATGAAATATGGCTGGTGACTCAGTCAAACCATATCATTTAACCCCTGGCCCCTCCAAAATCTCATGTCCTCACAATTCAAAACATACTCATGCCCTTCCAACTGTCCCCCAAAGTCTTAACTCACTTCATCATTAACTCAAAAGTCCAAGTCTAAAGTATCATCTGAGACAAGGCAGGTCCCTAATGCCTATGGGCCTGTAAAATCAGAAGCAAGTTGATTACTTCCTGTATGCTATGGGGACACAGGAATTTGGTAAATACACCCATTCTAAATGGGATAAATTGGCCAAAACAAAGGGGCTACAGGCCTCATTCAAGTCTGAAATTCAACAGGACACTTGTTAAATGTTAAAGTTCCAAAATAATATCCTTTGACTCCACATCTCACATCCAGGTCACATTGATGCAAGAGGTGGCCTCCCACAGCCTTGGGCAGCTCCATCACTGTGACTTTGCAGGGTAAACCCCCCCTCCTGGCTGCCTTCATGGACTGGCATTGAGTGTCTGTGACTTTTCCAGGTGCATGGTGCAAACTGTTGGTGGACTTTATAATTTTGGAGTCTGGAGGATGTTGTCCCTCTTCTCACAGCTCCACTAGGCAGTGCCCCAGTGGAGACTCTGTATGGGGGCTCCGATCCTACATTTTCTTTCTGCACTGCTCTAGCAAAGCTCTCCACAAGGGCTGCATTACTGCACAAACTTCTGCCAGGACATTTCCATACATCCTCAGAAATCTAGGCAGAGGTTCCCAAACCTCAGTTCTTGTCTTCTGTGCACCCACAGTCCCAACACCACCTGTAAGGCAACAAGACTTAGGCCTGGTACCCTCTGAAGCAGTGGCCTGAGCTGTACATTAGCCACTATTAGCCACAGCTGGAGCTGAAGCAGCTGCAATGCAGAGGACCATGTCCCAAGGCTGCATAGAGTAGGGGGGCCCGGGCCCTGGCCCTGGCCCAGGAAACAATTTTTCCCTCCTAAGCCTCCAAGCCTGTGACAGGAGTGTCTTCCAGGAAGGTCTCTGACATGCCCTTAAAACATTTTCTCCACTGTCTTGGTGAATAACATTTGGTTTCTCATTACATGCAAATTTCTGAAGCTGGCTTGTATTTCTCCCCAGAAAATGGTATTTTCTTTTATTATTGTATCAGCAGGCTGTGAATTTTCCAAACTTTTATGCTCTGCTTCCTCTTGACACTTTGCTGCTTAGAAATTTATTCCCCCAGATACCTTAAATTATCTATCTCAAGTTCAAAGGTCCACATATCTCTAGGTCAGTGCCAAAATAATACCAGTCTCTTTCCACAGCAAGAATGATCTTTACTCCAGTTCCTAACAAGTTTCTCATCCCCATCTGAGACCACCTCAGTCTGGACCTTAGTGTCCATATCACTATCAGCATTTTGGTCAAAGCCATTCAACATGTCTCTAGGAAGTTGCAAACTTTCCCACAATTTCCCTTCTTGTTCTGAGCCCTCTAAACTGTTTCAACCTCTGTCTATTACCCAGTTCCAAAGTTGTGTCCACAATGTTGGGTACCTTTACAGCATCACCCCACCCCCAGTACCAATTTACTGTATTAGTCTGTTCTCATGCTGCTAATAAAGATATATCTGAGACTGAGTAATTTATAAAGGAAAAAGGTATAATTTACTCACAGCTCCACAAGGATGGGGAGGCCTCAGGAAACCGTCAATCATGATGGAAGAGAAGCAAACACATCCTTCTTTCATGGTGGCAAGAAGGAGAAGAATGAACGTGAAAGGGTCAGGGGAGAAACCTCTTTTTAAAACTACCAGATCTCATAAGAATTCACTTGCTATCATGAGAACAGTATGGGGGTAACTTCCTCCATAATTCAATTACCTCCCATTAGGTCCCTCCATTACACATGGGAATTATGGGAACTACAATTCATGATGAGATTTGACTGGAGACACAGCCAAACCATATCAGTTCAGGAAGTAGCTAAATAGCTATCATTTAATATAGTTTATTTTGACTATTTTTCCTAAATAAGTGAATTTCTGTATGCAATGCCCTTAATGGAAAAACTCATTAAACAACTATGTAATTTGTAGAAAATAAGAAAATTGAAATATTCCCTATGGAAACATTACTGTACATTATTTTGCCATCAGTAATTTGTGAGTGACAAGCAAAATATATAGAATGTATTTGTGCAAAATATTCAAATAATCCAAAATAAGTTAGAGAAGCCAGAAAAATAGTACACAAGTGGATGATACAAATAAAAAACAAATATAAAAAATAGTAGATCTAAATTAAAAAATAAAATTAAGACATAAATAATAAAGTTAAATATATAAGCTCTCTAAACAGCCCCAAAAATTGCAGATTGTCAGATTGGACCAGAAAATAAAACACAACTCTATGCTGCCTACCCACAAACAACTTGAATTATAAATATACAGACAGATTAAAAGTTAAATAATATAAAATAATATGTCATGCTCATATTAACTAAAAAAGAAAAAAATTCATAGTGACTTTATTAGTATTAAACAAAGACTTCAGATAAAATAATTATAACAGCAAAAAGGTTACATCATATTGATAAAGTATTCAATTTACCAAAAACCCCTAATAATTTGAATCATTCACACATCTAATTATGGAGCTTTAGGACATCTTATCTTATATTGTTTAGTTCATGTATTGTATTAACATGAAATTTTTGATAATTACACAATGGCTATAGAAGATGTTAACATTAGGTGGAGCAAGATGAAGGGTGTATAGGAACTCTACATTTGTAAGTTTTTTGATGTCCTTAAATTATTTTGAAATAAGTTTAAAAATGCCTTCTTGATTTCTATAATACACTACACTTGGTAGCCTATTTCAAAAAGAAACAAATAAATCCACCTGGTATAGTTTCAATAATTTGTAATGTTTTTTAGTTATTGGTAGAACAAAAAGACAAAAATTGGTAAGAATGTAGAAAGCTTGAACAACGCTATCAAACCTATTCCTAATTGACATTATAGAACACTGTATCTAACAACACTAGCCTACATAGTATTTTCAAAGAACATGAATATTTATCAAGAGAGAGTGTATTCTAGATCACAGAAGTCTTAACACATATAAAATACTCAACACACAAAGTTTATGTTCTTTGACAAGCATATAATTCAATTAGAACTCAACAATAGAAATGTATGTGGAAAGTGCCCAAATATTTGGAAACAAAAATAAAACACTTGTAATTAACGTTCTAAATAATGCTAGGGCCAAAAGAAAATAAAACGAAAAATTAGAGACAAGAAGTGCCTGAAATCAATATTTTGTTTTCCATTTAAGAAAATAAAAAAAGAAGAAATGGAGGTCAATATTTAGAAAGAGAAAAAATTTTTTAAAAAAATCACAGCAGAAACTAGTAAAGCATAAGACAGAAGAAGAGTAGAAAAAATGAAGGAAGCTAAAAGGTGTATTTGAAGATCTGATAAAGCCATAGACTGACTGATTAGGTAGAAAGAGAAAAATGCCATGTTACCAATATCAGAAGTGAGAGGGCAATATCACTACAGTCTGCAGATATTAAAGGATACTATGGAAAAGTTATGAACAAGTATAGTTTAGCACATTCTAAAAATTTGAAACGTCTCAAATCAATATTTTTAAGTTGTCATTTAAGAAAAAAAAAACAAGAAGGAAAGAAGGTCAATGTTTAGAAAAAGAGAAAAAAACTTTAAAAATATCAGAGTAGGAACTAGTAAATATAAGACAGAAAAAAATGGGAAAAATGAAGGAAGCCAAAAGGCGGATCTGAAGATCAAAAATGGATAAAGCCCTACGCTGACTGATTAGGTATAAAGAGAAAAATCTCATATTACCAATCTCAGAAGTGAGAGAGTCAATAAAACCATACAGTCTACAGATATTAAATGATACTGTGTAAAAGCTATGAACAACTATAGTTTAATACATTATAAAATCTTGATGAAATGAACCATTTTTTTGAAAGACAAAATGATCAAAGTTGTTTCCAATAGAAATAAACTGTGTAACTCCCTATCAAATAGTTTGAATATGTACTTAAAAATCTTTTCATGGAGACAACTTCAGGTCCAGATGTCATCAATGGTAAGTCCTACCAAATGCTTAATTATAAATGAAGACATACATGCTTTTACAAAAATGTCAAGAGGCAGGAACATCTCCCAACACATTTTATGAGGCTCTAATTTCTCTGACAACAAAACCAGTTCATGATACCATAACAAAAGATCATTACAACTCAAATCAGTCCTGAAAGCCAAGGCAGCAGTTATTCCTAATGAGTTAACAATTAATTACTACAATATATTTTTAAAAATTAGGAATTCCAATTTCTAAAATTATCTTAGTGTTCATCATTACCATCCTCACAATAAAATAAAATTGAACAAACCGAAGAGCAGCAACTCATTTTATATCCACCAGATAACTGAAGTGATAGGAAAAATCACTGCTCTGAAAAGTGAAATTACATATGGATCCTGACAATTACAGATCACTAGAAGCAGAATCCCAGGAGTAGAGCCTCAGGGGCAGAAGACAACTCCTGGAAATAATACTGGTAGAAATATTCAAGTTGCAATTGATCCATTTCTAGCAACCTATTGTGGACTAATCTGAGAGTTAAAAATACTGGAGGCCCAATTTTTAGGGACAGTGGGGCAGGAGAGGGGAGAGCACATTTCTCTGAGTTTTACCTCCAGCAGCTTCATCAAGTTCTCGGGGTGAAGAACAACAACAACAACAAAACAATCCTCTCTTGCTTCTGGCAGCAGAAGGGAAAACATAACCATTTCACTATATGTCTCCAACATTCTCTTCTCCTTTAAAAAGAACCGATCTTAAAATGAAGTATTTTTACTACATTTTAACCTACTAGGGTTTTACCGGTGCCTAACTAGTCTGGGGTGAGGAAAATATCCAACTTCAGTCCTGCCTTTTATGTGGGGAAAGAAAACAGCCAATTCTAGCTCCATCTAGCTTTTGATGTAAATGAAGGTATATAGATAACTTAAGCCCCCTCTATCCTCCTTGTCTCACCTAAGGAAGAAAAAAACAAAGCTGAGAAGCACTTGTGAAGGTTACAACACCATGATGCTGGCTCACTAAACGACTGAGACTCAATGGAAACATTATAGAATGCTTCCTTTCCCCGGCAAGGTGCGGTGACTCACGCCTGTAATCCCAGCACTTTGGGAGGCCAAGGCGGGCGGATCATAAGGTCAGGAGATCAAGACAATCCTGGCTAACACGGTGAAACCCCGTCTCTACTAAAAATGCAAAAAAAATTAGCCAGGCACAGTGGTGGGCGCCTGTAGTCTCAGCTACTGGGGAGGCTGAGGCAGGAGAAAAGCACGAACACAGAAGGCGGAGCTTTCAGTGAGCAGAGATCACGCCACTGCACTTCAGCCTGGGCGACAGAGCAAGAAACCGTCTCCAAAAAATAAAAATAAATAATAAATAATAAATAAAAGAATGCTTCATTGCTTCCTTTCCCCCCATACCTTGCTACCACATTAAATCATAAAACCTGTATTATAACAGTGGATAAAGGACTGTAAAACTAAGATCCTATTTAAGAAAGAGTTTCCAGGGAAACTCAAATACAATGAGGAAGACCAAAGAGGGCACTAGAGGAAACTGAAGCATCTGAGACATGCAGGTATAGCAAACATATAGCCTAACTCATAGGCAGATAAACACAAAAGCTCATATTAAAGGATTATTTACCTCAGTTTCTTTTATCCAATACCTGATGTCTGATTTTCAGCAAAAAAAAATACTGAATTTTCGTACAAGATTTTTACTGAATTTTTGTACAAAAATCACTGAATTTTTGGACAAAAGTATCTTTGTCCTTTTGGACTGCTGAAACAAAATGTGATAGACTGGGTTGCTTATGAATAACAGAAATGTGTTTCTCACAGTTCTGGAGGCTGGGAATCCCAAGATCAAGGTGTTGGCCGACTTGGCGCCTGATGAGGACCTGCTTTCTGGTTTATAAAACAGTGCCTTCTAGCTGTGTCTTCCATTGTAGAAGGCATGAATATGCTCCGTTGGGCCGATTTTATGAAGACATTAATCCCGTTTATAATTTAATCACTTCCTAAAGGCCCTCTCTTCCTTATACTATTGGGTACTAAGTTTCAACGTATGAATTGTGAGGTGACACAAACATTCAGACCTTGGCACATGCTAAAAGGTAAAAAATAGTTTGAAGAGACAGACACGATCCAAATATGTCAGAAGTTTTAGTATAATGACACAGGAAATTTAAAATAACTATGATTAATATACGGAGGGCTCCAGTGGAGAAAAGTAAACAACACACAGGAACAGATGGGTAATGTGAGCAGGAGAAAGAAACTACAGTAGACTCAAAAGGAAATGCTAGAAGTTAAAAATATAACAGAAAGAAAGTGTTTGATGGGCTTTTCAGTAGACAGGATAATTTTGAGAAAAGCAGTGATCTAGAAGTTATGTCAATAGAAATGTCTCTAACTGAAAAGCAAAGACAGTAAAAAGAAAACAGAAAAAAAAAGTAACAGAATATAATCCCACAAGGATTACGGAGTCATAATGGGAATACTAAAAGAAGAAAGAAAGGAACAGAAGAAATATTTGACATAATAATGACTTGGGACTTTTCAAAACTAAAGACAGACACTGAGCCACAGATTCAGGAAGCCCACAGAACACCCAGCAAGATAAATACTAAGTAATCTACACCAACCCTTTGGTATCTTATCTGTAGAGAAACAAGGATAACAAACTGGATTTCTCTTAAAAACCAATATGACTAAAAAAGAGTCAAGTGAAATATTTAAAGTGTTGAAATAAAAAGAAATTAAAATTATGTATTTAAGGAAAAATTATATTTCAAAAACTATGCCTGCTTTTAAAACTACCATTGACTAAATTTATTTAGACCACCCTGTGAAGCATGTATGCCCCAGAGCATTATTTAAAATAATATGGCAATCAGCCTGTAAATAGTTGAGCCGATGTGGCAAATGTAATACCAAAGAGGTCCATGGCTCAAAACAGGAAAGAGAAAAAGAGACAATCAGAGGTAAGCTTTCTGGCCAAAAAACATTGTTATCTCAGAGTGACTGTGTCCAATCCCAAGGCTGAGTAGCTACACCAAAGGCTTCACACCACAAGCTTCATACTCTAAGTGTAATAGACATCAGTAATATATTTCATTCATGCTTCTAAGAAAACAAACAAGCAAATAACAACAAAAAGTGGCAGCTAAGTTTGAAGATGCAAAGGCATAAGAGTGGTACAATGGACTTTGGGGACTCGGGAGAAAGAGTGGGAAGAGAGTGAGAAATAAATACAAATTTGTACAAATTTGGTACAGTATATACTGCTTGGGTGATGGGTGCACCAAAATCTCACAAATAACCACTAAAGAACTTAGTTATGTAGGCCTGGCGTGGTGGCTCATGCCTGTAATCCCAGCACTTTGGGAGGCTGAGGCGGGCAGATCACGAGGTCGGGAGATTGAGACCATCCTGGCTAACATGGCGAAACCCCGTCTCTACAAAAATACGAAAATTAGTCGGGTGTTGTGGCAGGCGCCTGTAGTCCCAGTTACTAGGGAGGCTGAGACAGGAGACTGGCGTGAACCCGGATTTCATCAATACTATGTACAAACTAGGCCTGTCACACATCTATAGAACTCTCTGCCCAACAATAGGAGAATGCATAGTTTTCCTAAATGCACATGAGCCATTTTCCAGGATGGATTATATGGAAGTCCATAAAAGAAGTCTCAATAA
The DNA here is from genome assembly GCF_037993035.2 of Macaca fascicularis. Classification (NCBI taxonomy): domain Eukaryota; kingdom Metazoa; phylum Chordata; class Mammalia; order Primates; family Cercopithecidae; genus Macaca; species Macaca fascicularis. The sequence continues at coordinate 77,818,368 of NC_088376.1, forward strand.
ATCTAAATTAATTGAAATAATGAAATGTACGCTGTTTGTTCACAATTGAGTGAAATAAGAAATTGATGACAGGATATCAATTTTAAAAAGTCACACATATAAAAAAATTAAAAAACCCTTTTAGATAACCATTTGGCCAAAGTAAAAAGATCACAGAAAAGTAAACAAACAAGCCAAAAATCTTTTAGATGAATGAAAATAAAAACAGCAATATAGCTAAAGTAAAATATAGGTGGTAGTGTATACCTAACATTGTCTATATTTTTAAAAATAAAATATTTCAAATCAATACTCCTTATTTCCACCTTAAAGACCCTGGAAAAAAAAAGACAAAAAGTAAGGAGAAAGTCATAATAAGGACTGGAACAGAAATTAATAAAACAGAGTTTAGTAAAACAATAAAGAAAATCAGGAAACCCCAAATCTGGTTATTTGAATTATCAGCAAAATTGTCAAACCTAGATTAATCCCACTGGAATGACAAAAATTAAGAGAGAATGCCCAGGCTTGATGGCTTTACTCGTAAATTCTACCAAATGGTAAAAACAAAACAAAACAAACACATAAAAAACAGAAATTCTACCAAAACCCTTCCAAAAAATTGAAGACAAAAACGTTTTTCTGATCATTCTTTGAGGTCAGTATTATATTGGTACTGACACCAAAGATATCATGAGAAGAGAAAGAAAAATAAATAAATAAACAAATAAAAAATAACGCAGACCAGTATTCTTTAGAAATGTAAACAAAGTAAATCCTCCACAAGATACTAGATGAAAGCAAACTGAATAAACTTACAGAGAGATTGATCAATAAATAGAGAGATAGAGACAGAGGTTTATGTATATATGTAATGCCCAGGTTGGTTTAACATCTGAAAATCAATTAATATAAATAGAGTATACCATGTAAATAGAATAACATGCCCTACTAGGTTGGGGAAGTTCTCCTAGATGATATCCTGAAGAGTGTTTTCCAGCTTGGTTCCATTTTCCCCCTCACTTTCAGGCACCCCAATCAGACGCAGATTTGGTCTTTTTACATAATCCCATACTTCTTGCAGGCTTTGTTCATTTCTTTTTCTTCTTTTTTCTTTTGGTTTCTCTTCTTGCTTCATTTCGTTCATTTGATCCTCAATCGCTGATACTCTTTCTTCCAGTTGATCGAGTCGGTTACTGAAGCTTGTGCATTTGTCACGTATTTCTCGTGTCATGGTTTTCATCTCTTTCATTTCGTTTATGACCTTCTCTGCATTAATTACTCTAGCCATCAAATCTTCCACTTTTTTTTCAAGATTTTTAGTTTCTTTGCGCTGGGTACGTAATTCCTCCTTTAGCTCTGAGAAGTTTGATGGACTGAAACCTTCTTCTCTCATCCCATCAAAGTCATTCTCCTTCAAGCTTTGATCCGTTGCTGGCGATGAGCTGCGCTCCTTTGCCGGGGAAGATGCGCTCTTATTTTTTGAATTTCCAGCTTTTCTGCCCTGCTTTTTCCCCATCTTTGTGGTTTTATCTGCCTCTGGTCTTTGATGATGATGGTGACGTACTGATGGGGTTTTGGTGTAGGCGTCCTTCCTGTTTGATAGTTTTCCTTCTAACAGTCAGGACCCTCAGCTGTAGGTCTGTTGGAGATTGCTTGAGGTCCACTCCAGATCCTGTTTGCCTGGGTGTCAGCAGCAGAGGCTGCAGAAGATAGAATATTGCTGAACAGCGAGTGTATCTGTCTGATTCTTGCTTTGGAGACTTCCTCTCAGGGGTGTACTCCACTGTGTGAGGTGTGGGGTGTCAGACTGCCCCTAGTGGGGGATGTCTCCCAGTTAGGCTACTCAGGGGTCAGGGACCCACTTGAGCAGGCAGTCTGTCCCTTCTCAGATCTCAACCTCCATGTTGGGAGATCCACTGCACTCTCCAAAGCTGTCAGACAGAGTCGTTTGCGTCTGCAGAGGTTTCTGCTGCTTTTGTTGTTTACTGTGCCCTATCCCCAGAGGTGGAGTCTACAGAGACAGGCAGGTTTCCTTGAGCTGCTGTGAACTCCACCCAGTTCGAGCTTCCCAGCGGCTTTGTTTACCTACTTAAGCCTCAGCAATGGCGGGCGCCCCTCCCCCAGCCTCGCTGCTGCCTTGCTGGTAGATCGCAGACTGCTGTGCTAGCAATGAGGGAGGCTCAGTGGGCGTGGGACCCTCCCGGCCAGGTGTGGGATATGATCTCCTGGTGTGCCTGTTTGCTTAAAGCTCAGTATTGGGGTGGGAGTTACCCGATTTTCCAGGTGTTGTGTGTCTCAGTTCCCCTGGCTAGGAAAAGGGATTCCCTTTCCCGTTGCACTTCCCAGGTGAGGCAATGCCTCGCCCTGCTTCAGCTCTTGCTGGTCAGGTTGCCGCAGCTGACCAGCACCGATTGTCTGGCACTCCCTAGTGAGATGAACCCAGTACCTCAGTTGAAAATGCAGAAATCACCTGTCAGGACATAGGCATGGGCATAGACTTCATGTCTAAAACACCAAAAGCAATGGCAGCAAAATCCAAAATTGACAAATGGGATCTCATTAAACTAAAAAGCTTCTGCACAGCAAAAGAAACTACCATCAGAGTGAACAGGCAACCTACAGAATGGGAGAAAATTTTTGCAATCTACTCATCTGACAAAGGGTTAATATCCAGAACCTACAAAGAACTCAAACAAATTTACAAGAAAAAAACAAACAACCCCATGTAAAAGTGGGCAAAGGATATGAACAGACATTTCTCAAAAGAAGACATTCATACAGCCAACAGACACATGAAAAAATGCTCATCATCACTGGCCATCAGAGAAATGCAAATCAAAACCACAATGAGATACCATCTCACACCAGTTAGAATGGCGATCATTAAAAAGTCAGGGAACAACAGGTGCTGGAGAGGATGTGGAGAAATAGGAACACTTTTACACTGTTGGTGGGATTGTAAACTAGTTCAGCCATTATGGAAAACAGTATGGCGATTTCTCAAGGATCTAGAACTAGATGTACCATATGACCCAGCCATCCCATTACTGGGTATATACAATTGAAATTTGACCTAATATAGTGAATTATTTTAATCTTTATGTTTCACTTGCTCTCTGCACATTTGAAACTTATTTTCAAAGCTTCTTGATACTTTCTCGTATTTGGCTTATACAAAATACGTTTTGTGTAGTTTTTCTCATTTGCATATGAAAATTTCTCCTCAATCTTCACATCTGATTTTTCCCTTCTTTCCCTTTCTTTCTCTTTATCTCCTTTTCTCTGTCCCTGACTCTCTCTGTGTCTGTATTTGTTTCCGTGTGTTTGTCTGTTTCTCTCTCTCTGCTCATTCTAAATTGACTCTCTTTATTATTTCATTTAGTCGCTGGTTTACTAGTTTTACTCTGAAGGGTCCTAAATTTGTAGCTCCAGACTGGGTACTTTCTTGAGTTCCAGACAAACAGATAACTAAATACTGTACATTTTCTCTTAGCTTTCCCATAAATATGTGAACATAAATATACCAAAAATGAAACATAGTTAGGTTTTTGTGTGTGTGTGTGTTTTGTTATTTTTTTAGACGGAGTCTCGCTCTGTTGCCCAGGCTGTAGTGCGGTGGCACCATCTCCGCTCACCACAAGCTCCGCCCCCCAGGTTCGCGCCATTCTCCTGCCTCAGCCTCCTGAGTAGCTGGGACTACAGGCACCCGCCATCGCTCCCGGCTAATTTTTTGTATTTTTAGTAAAGAGGGGGTTTCACCGTGGTCTCGATCTCCTGACCTTGTGATCCGCCCGTCTCGACCTCCCAAAGTGCTGGAATTACAGGCGTGAACCACAGCACCCGGCCTATTTTCATTATTCCTTATGTTAATTTATGATGCCATAAACTGTCCACTTGCCCAATCTAGAAATTAAATAACAACTTAGACACTCTTGTACTTCTTATCTCTTTTTTCAGATCTGTCATTAATTTTGATGTATTCAACTTAATATAATTACTATTCCACCTCTGCAGTTTTTGATCTCATAAAATCTTGGATATTAGTATCTAATATAATAGTATCTAGCATTATTAAGTAAATACATATGGCCAGGGGTGCTTTACCAAATGATCTTTCTAACTGCAAACTTGGCATCTCGCTAAACTGTAAATTGAGTTATTTTATTTACATGCTTCAAATCATTCAGCAGTTTCACTACAAAATAAATCTTAAACTGCTAGAAGTGGAATAAAAAAATCCTTATGATTTGGTTCTCTTACCTTCCCAATCTTTACCTAGTTGTTTTCTCTCACATCTAAAATTACAGCAGTATTTGATGACCTCTACTTTCAGACACACATTTTCCATCTTCCTGAAATGCGCCCTTCCCTTATGTAATCTATACACCTTAAGGTTCAATTAAAGTATCACTTCCAGAGGGGATCGTTCACTGTATACATAGTTTTAAAAAGCTAACTTGATTAGTTAGTGTTATGAAATTTTTGACAAATAATTTACATTCCTTCCCAGCTACATTAAAATTATGTTACATTTCAACAGGTGTTAGGTGCTTTGTATAGTTTAGTTTAGATAGATAGATAGATAGATAGATAGATAGATAGATAGATAGATAGAAAGATATATAGATGATAGATATACACACACACAAACTAGATGTTTGTAAGATCTTTCTTCTCTATTTCTCTTCTCTGTTTCTCATGTTATCCTTTGAATTGCACAACTTCTTTTTGATGTGTACATTTCTATAACTAGAGCTTAGCAATCTAATTCAACTTCGTTATTGGGTTATTGTGACATATCTATTTACTTAAGAATCAGTGAATGTGATGTATTGGAAAGATTTTATAAATGAATTGTTTATATTTCTTCTATCTTGGCAAGAAGGTCCTCTTAACTAGTATTCAAAAAGCTCCTATGTCTACCTGGTGTGCTTTTCACTTTTTAGTAACTTGAATATCTTTGTCTGAATTGTGAGAGATTTTAATTACACTAAGCAAGTAGCAACTTTCAAGAATACAATGAGAAAGTAGGTCGGGGAGATGAAAACGAGGAGATGAAGCAAAAGAATTGTGAATAAAGAAGAAAGAAAATAAATGTATGTTCTCTGTGGAGAAGAGTTAAGAAAAAATTTTAAAAAGATTTGCAAATACAAGACCACAAATAGTATGTAATAATAAATAGTAAAAATTAAATATGCACAGAGAAACAAAGAAAAGTCATTGTTTTCTTAATTTATTTAAATTCTCAAAACACTATTTTAGTCTATTTATCTGATTCCTGCCTCTTAGACTAACATAGGTTAACACAAGATAAAATGCTTTTAATTACAGAAACAAATATTAAATTAAACACAAATAATTTGGGGGAGGGAAATGACAAATTACTAGGGCAGGCTACCAAGAATGTTTACAGGCTAAAGATTTTTTTTTTTTTTTTTTTTTTTGGTCACAGTGAAACGACAGCAAGAAAAATAAAAATGCATTGATCTTTCAAGACAGATATCTAATGTGCTTCTATATTGCCTCTTATTCCTTATAGCACAGCAGTGCTATGATAAACAGCCTCAAATATATTCCCTTATGGACACATGTGTGACTTTCTTTGATGTAAGAATTTGGAGGGATTGTACTATATTTAATTTGATTCAGTATTCACAGATTTGTCTTCAGACTGACTGCAACAATCTGCATCACTTGTGAAATTTGACATGCCACGTTTATTTATCTAGACCTAGATTCTAAGCAACATTTCCATAACTAAACATGAACAAAATAATTATTTTTCATTCTTAAGCAACTAATCAAGTGAGTAAAAAATTACATTTTCTTGTTGCTGTGATTTTCATTTTTCTAGTTACTGATGAGTTTAGAGAACATGTAATAACTCATGTAATGAGTTATTCTTTGGGTTTCCTGTTCTGTCAATTGCCAGTCTGTATGATTTGACAAATTTTCTATTGAGTTTCCTATCTTTACATTCTAGATATTAGTTCCTGATTGATTTTAGTTGTAAATATACCCCCTTAGACTGTAAGTTGCCTGTTACCTGTCTATTTGTCTGCAGTTAAGTTTTCAAATTACAGTGTAGTTAAATATTTTATTTTCTTTATGGTTTATGTGTTTGTGGCTTAGTAAAAGAAATTATTTTTCCTAAAACAAGGCTTATTTTATATAATTATTGTTTATTTGATCTTTAACATATATTACTTAACATTTTTAATATTTAATATCAATTTTATCTTTAACAAATTCAGTACCAAGATGAATAAGTTATTTTACAGTAAAAAAACCCTGAAAATCTGGATGACACAACATACAGTAACAAACACATTTCTTGTTTATGCTACATGTACAACATAGGTTAGAGAGGCGACTCTGTCCATTGTAATTACTTAGAAATACTAGAATGATGGAAGTATTATCTCATTAGTAAGATAGAAAATGGCAAGTAGAAAATTAGCTTTTAAAGCCTTTCTTGACATTTCATTGCCCAAACCAAGTCATAAGACCATGCCTAAATTCAATGACTAGCAGAAGAGAGTGCAATCTTACCCACATGCCCTGAAGAAGAAAATTGGAGTATCTGTGTCCAGATCACTCTTCAAATCTCTTATAATTAAATGTCTCATTCTCCTTTCTGAATAACAAATATGCTAAGCATCTTCAAAGTGAGAAAATCTGAAAGTTTAATTTAGACATGGCATTCAGTTGAAAGTTGTATATTTCTAAGGAGGATATTAGAGTCTCTGTAAAAAATAAACTTGATGGTTTTTATTATTTTAAGGCAAAGGTTTACAAAACAAAAACAATAATGCTATCTACTTACTGTATAGCCAATATATAATTATACAGAAAGCACAAGACAATGGCAATAAACTTCTTTTTGAAAGAGGGAGGGGTACTGGAGCAGTTACTAATCATCAAAATCTTGCAATTCCATTGTACAGAAGTCTTTAAAGACTTCAACCTGGAGCTGGAAGAAATTTTTTTTAAAAAATTAAGACCTGATTCTTATCTCTCAGTGTTTGTTCCGTCCCTTATTTAATAACCTCCATGGCACCTGGCTCCTTCTTTGAAATCCTTCCTTTTTAATAAACTCTTTATATAAATCCAACATATTCTTTATAAATCTTATACTCTATTGGATGGGCATCTTTAATGGCCCAATCCTTGTTCATAGATGTTGAGTAGGTCCAAAGATCATCTTTTTTTTGCTAATGAGTGGGTTATAACTGCTCTTGTCACACATACAAAGGTAACTATGTGAGATGATGAATAAAGCAATTTGTAACAATTTTACTATCTATATGTTTTCTATGACATCATTTTGCATACCTTAAATATACATAACCAAATTTTTTTTTAAAAAACCCTACAACAGAAATCAAAATTAAATAAGTTTTATGCAGTCAGTCTTTCAGGTTGGTGTTTGTTTGTTGTGACTTATAATGTTTCCCTGGGAATGTGGCACCTTCATTCTGTCCTTTCCAAGGAAATCATGACTGTCACTGAAGACACAGACTGATGGAGAATTCTCCATTTAGAATCCCATAAAAATAACAGAATTAGTATTCAATTTCTACTGATTAATGGTGGGATTTTGAATTGGGATAGTATTGAATTTATATATTAAACATATATAATAAACATTTAAATACAAATGACTCTTCCAATATGTTAATATAACTATTTTTTTCTAAAAACTATATATTTATTAATATTTATTTTTGGTTCTCCTCTCTATTTCTGTATCTCTTCTCAATTCTTTTCCTCTCCCTTTTTTGCCTTCTTTTAGATTATTTGACTATTTCTAAACTGTACTGAATTTATATAATGACTTTTTAAAAATTTAATTGTGCACCTGTGACACAGCCTCAGGAAGTCCTGATGTCCCTATATTGGCTTTTTAGATAAGTGCCTCTTTGCATCACTTTTATATTTAATCTATTAAATATTATACACATTCTTAATTTTTTACCACTTAGATAGAATTAGGGTTCTGCCATTTCAAGGACAATATTAAAACTATATGGATATAAGTGTATAAACCCCCCAAGTTTACCACACTTTTTGCTGCAGTTTTTATATCTAATATACCTATATACAGTATGAAGTCTCCAACACAATAATATTTAGTATTTTTAAATAAGTTCAGAAAAAATAGTGTTTACATATATACAGATATTTGCTGTTTTTAATATTTTTTATTCATTCCTGAGCCTGAAGAGTTTGAGTTTATTTAGCATTTCAGTGGGTGAAATTTTGCTACTGATGAATTATGTCAGTTTTCTTTTTAAAACATTGTTAGGTTAATTTTGCCAATGATGAATGCTTACATTTTTTAGATAATTTGTTTCTTACGGTTTTTCGAATACAAAAGTAAAGGAATATTTTACTTCCTATAAAGCCCATGCAGCAGTGAGTATTAAAAATGTGTTGTTATTTTTGTGAGATGCGTTTTTAGATTTGAATTTTAATTTTAAATGAGAAGTTACTCCACTATGCAATATTTATGATACATTTCAATATAGATTTGAATTTTAATTTTAAATGAGAATTTACTCCACTATGCAATATTATGATACATTTCAATATACAAAACTTTTTGAATACTTGGATATTTTGAACATATTATATGGTGGTTGGTTTGTTTTTGGACTACAGTCCATATTTTATTTCCTTCTGCTTTCAAAGACTAAAGTTTACATGCATGAAGTTGAGGATATTAGATATAAACCACGTAATATTTTACTTACAAAACGTCATGAAATGTAAAAACAAAAAAAACAGGCAGATATCATACTTTGTATTTTGTCTCTTAGAGCAGAGTTCTTCAGAATTAACTGAAAATTAACATCACAGCTTCTGAAAAGCACATTTACATCACTCCAAATTTTTAATGTATCAGTCATATTGTTTTCTTTACATGCACATACACATAATGGTGGTTATATAGAACATGTTTAGTTTAAACTTTGGAAGTTAAGTCTTGCAAACTTAGCTACACAAAGGAAATAACAGTAAAATCTACACGAGATCTACAACTAAACAAGATATTCAGAATTTCCTACTGTGTAGTTGATTCCCAATTATCCTTAATTGGTTAAACAGCGGCACACTTATGAATTGTCACTGCTCTCTAATCTTTTAATCTACATATTGGTATATATATAAATGTTGAAATATCCTTATCCACATCCATATCTTGTCAAGTTCACATATATCCAGTTTGCTTTCCCGGTCATGCTCAATTCTTCCTGCTTCCTTGCAAATGTGAATTTCTGCTCTTAGAAATTTTTGGCAATTTCTGAAACTTCTGGAAGTTCAGGAAAGGACTTGTTCCAGTCATTTTAGAGATGTTTAAAGTTAGACGTATCACCATTGAGAACTTTTAACAGTAGGGGTAGTTTCAATGTTTTCTTTATTTTTTTTTTTTTTGAGACGGGGTCTCGCTCTGTCGCCCAGGCTGGAGTGCAGTGGCCGGATCTCAGCTCACTGCAAGCCTCGCCTCCCGGGTTTACGCCATTCTCCTGCGTCAGCCTCCCGAGTAGCTGGGACTACACGCGCCCGCCACCTCGCCCGGCTAGTTTTTTGTATTTTTTAGTAGAGACGGGGTTTCACCGGGTTAGCCAGGATGGTCTCGATCTCCTGACCTTGTGATCCACCCGTCTCGGCCTCCCAAAGTGCTGGGATTACAGGCTTGAGCCACCGCGCCCGGCCGTTTCAATGTTTTCTAACGAGCATAGAATGCAGGTCATAACTATCAATGTTGTTTTCAACATCATCTACCCTGTTCTTCGTATTTCTTAGTCATCTTGTTCTATCAAAAACAAGTAGCTTCTTAATAACGTTTTTTACATAGAAATACATGTTTTAGCCATACTTATTATCTTCAGGGCAAAGATGTCCTTGACAAATCTTCTCTTTGACCAAGGGATTCTACTTTCATACCTGTGCACATGGTGGCTAATGTGCAAAGTTCTGCAGCCAATATGCTCTCAATCAATATTTACATTTGTAAGATATTCCAGGGGTGTTCATTGCCTGAAGTGGCTGGAAAAAAGCTTTATTTTAAATGCTAATGTAGATTAATACTGATATTTAATGCCAAAATTTTGAGCATCCAACTATCACAAAAATTTCCCTTTCTTTGAATTAGTTTACAACTTTAGAAAATATTTGGTTTTGAGAATATATCATTATTTTCTTTCTGAAAAAATTAAGCGAACATACATCTATTCATATTTTTGAAGACAAACTATAAATATGGGGTCTTTGTGTTTAAACATGAAAAAGTACAAATTATTTGTTAATCAAAATATTTATGTAATAATGGATTGAATATCTGAGAACATATTCTATGAAAAGCTTGTTGAATATTAAAATTGTTATAATCAAAACCACAATGAGATACCGTCTCACACCAGTTAGAATGGTGATCATTAAAAAGTCAGGAAATAAATCATGCTGCTATAAAGACACATGCACACATATGTTTATTGTGGCACTATTCTTAATAGCAAAGACTTGGAACCAACCCAAATGTCCATCGATGATAGACTGGATTAAGAAAATGTAGCACATATACACCATGGAATACTTTGCAGCCATAAAAAGAGGATGAGTTTGTGTCCTTTGTAGGGACATGGATGCAGCTGGAAACCATCATTCTCAGCAAACTATCACAAGAACAGAAAACGAAACACCGCATGTTCTCACTCATAGGTGGGAACTGAACAATGAGATCACTTGGACTCGGGAAGGGGAACATCACACACCGGGGCCTATCATGGGGAGGGGGGAGGGGGGAGAGGGGAGGGATTGCATTGGGAGTTATACCTGATGTAAATGACGAGTTGATGGGTGCTGACGAGTTGATGGGTGCAGTACAGCAACATGGCACAAGTATACGTATGTAACAAACCTGCACGTTATGCACATGTACCCTAGAACTTAAAGTATAATAATAATAAAAAAAAACCCTAAAAAAAAAAATAATAACATGCAAAATCCACATTATCATTTCAATAGATGCAGAAAAACACTTGACACAATTCAACACACTTTCATGAGAAAATGCTCAACAAATTAAAATTAAAATTAAAAATGCAATGCTCAATCTGATAAAGGACATGTATGAAAACCTAATGCTAACATCTTGTTTAATTGTGAAAGACTGTGTACTTCCCCACTAAAATCAGAAACAATGCCATGAAGCCCAGTCTCTGTACCTCCATGCAACATTATACCGGAGGTGGTAGGTCAATTAAACAATGAAATAATAGAACATGCATCTGCATTCAAAGCAAGAAGTGAAAATATTTCTATTTTTAGGTCTATATAGAAAGCTTCAAGGATTTTACTAAGATGCTATAAGAACTAATAAATTCAGCTGCTTTGCAGAATACAAAATCAGTGTACAAATACCAACTGCATTTCTATACAACAGCAATGAACAAACTGAAAATGAAATTAAGAAATCAATTCCATTGACAATAATCTCAAAGCAGAATAATTTTTAATGGAATACATTTAACAAAAGAAATCCAAAAATATACTTGGAAAACTACAAAGAATTGTTGAAATGCATTTTAAATATCCAAATAAAAAGAAAAAAAAATTAGGTTTCTGGATTAAAAGAATAAATATTGTTAAGGCAGCCATTGACCTAATAATTTCACACAATCTTTCTCATAATTTCAGCTAACCTCTTTTTAGAAATTAATAAGCTGATCTTAAAGTTTATATGGGAATTCAAGGGACCCAAAATAGCCAAAATAACATTGAAAAGAAAGCACAAAGTTGAAGGACTCACATTTTCTTACTCTCAGACTCGCTACAAAGTTACAATAATCCTGACAGAGTGGTATTGGCATAAGAGTAGATATAGAGATCATTGTAATAATATTGAGAGTCCAGAAATAAACCCTCACATTTATAGTCAATTACCTTTTATCAAGAGTACCAAGAGAACTCTATGGCAGGTAGTCTCAGCAAATGGTATTGGGACAATTGGATATCCATATCAAAAGGGATGGATTTACATCTCACATCATATTAGAAAAATAACTTAAAATTAGATAAAAGATCTAAGAGGTAAGAATCAAAGTAGAAAACTCTTAGAAGACAACAAAAGCATAACTTTTGTGTATCAAACAATTTTTTAAAGATATGACATCAAAAGAACAAGCAGCAAAAGGTAAAAATAAATAGGACATCATCAAATTAAAAACTTTTGTGATTTAAAGAACACCATCAGAAAATTAGAAACTCACCCACTGAATGAGTGAAAAATTTTTGTAAATCATAATTTAGAAAAGACTTTTATCTACAATATATATGGAATTCTTTCAACTCAATAATAAAAAAGGCAAATAATCCAGTTACAAAATGGGGAATTGATCTGAATAAACATTTTCCAAAGAAGAAATACAAATGGCCAATAAGTACAGTAAGATGCTCAACATCATCAGGCATCAAGGGAAATGCAAATTAAAATCTTAATGAGGTACCACTTCACACCCACTAAAATGGTGGTAATGAAAAAGGGAGATAATTTCGATTGTTGTTAAGGATATGAACAAATTAAAACCCACTACACTACTGATACAAATGTGAAATGTTATAGACACTTTGGAAAGCAGTTTGGCAATACTTGAAAAGGCTAAAAAACATAGAGTTATTAACTGACCCATAATTCAATTCCGAGGTATGTACTCAGAAAAAATAAAAATTTGTGTACACACAACTTTTCATGAATGTTCATAGCAGCATTAGTCATAATAGCCAATATGTGGAAAAACTCAAATGTCCATCACCTGATGAATGAATAAACAAAGGGAGGCATATCTGAATTATGGAATACTATTTGGCAATAAAAGGAACAAAGTACCGATGCATGCTACAACATGAATGAACTGAGAAAACATTATGCAAGGTGACTGCAAGAAGCCAGTCACAAAGGACCACATATTGTATGATAAAAGTATACCCTTAACTAAATAAAAATGAAGAACTATTCATCAAGAAAGAAAAAGGTGAAAATTAAAAAGCCAACCACAAAATAGAAAAAAAAAATACGTAATAAATGGCTTAAAAGGGTCCTTCAGTGAATTATGTTTGTCTATCGTTTTTGATAGAGCTCACCCAGTATCCAGATCTAGGGATGATGGGATGAATGTAACTCATTCCCAAGGCCATACATATCAATTTATAGGTAAACCTACATCTCCAGCCAAGTCACCGAATTACTGTTAAGAAATATGCTGAAACTATTTTTAAGGAAATGGTGTGAATTTTCTGGGATAACTGACTATGGAATGCAGAGTAATTTAGGGCCATCAGCAGAACCAAATAAAGAAAGTCTAAATGAAAAGGGAGGAAATAAAAATACTGGAATTTGTAAGATGGAATGAAAAACAGACCCCTAAAATCTTAAAATATTGTTTGAACATTTGAATCTAACTGTGTCTTGAGCTTTTAAACCCCTGGTCCTCCCTGCTTTATGAACTGGGAAATTCCATTTTAGATTCAGTTTGAAGGAGTTTTTCTTATTCAAAAATAAAAGTCCTGATTAACATTAATGTTATGTTTTAAAAGTGAAGTCATACAAATTAATGATGATTATCTCCTTAATGAACTGATGATACACAGATAATATATGCACATTTACATTTGAAAACCTCTATTAATAATCAAAAAACTGTTGACGTTCATGTGTAATTGGAGCTACTCGAGATTGCAAGAAGTATCTCTGCTATATTTTTAATGCGTGAATTGATAAGGTCTGATTATTATTATGATAGTCTTCAGGTGATATAAAAGTCAAATATGCATGATGACTGACAATGAGTAAAAGATTTATCATGATATTATCCACGTTTATTCAGAAAACAAAGTAAAATCAAGGCTAGACTAATTTAGTCAAATGTAAAAGAATTAAAGTAAGCTCTGGTAGCAAAATTGCTAAAAAATAGATTATCATAATATGTATAAGCATGATTAGAAACAATATACAATGACAAAAATGGTGGCCACTCTCTGCAATAGAAAACCAAGCATATGTAGAATTATGTGAAACATGGAATATCAGCTCTGTGAAATGAAATCTCAGGTGAATGGACATAAATGGCCCTTAGTGCCCACACACTTATAACAGTCTGAGGAAAAAAAGTGTATCTTTATTTTAAAAGACACTGAAACTAAGAGATAGCTTTTAGACTGGGCTCAGTGACTCACGCCTATAATCCCAGCACTTTAGGAGGCTCAGGCAGGCAATTAACCTGAGATCAGGAGTTTGAGACCAACCTAGCCAACATAGAGAAAGCCTGTCTCTACTAAAAATACAAAAATTATCTGGGTGTGGTGGCAGGTGCCTGTAATCCCAGCTACTCGGGAGACTGAAGCTGGAGAACCTCTTGAACCCACAAGGCGGAGGTTTCAGTGAGCTGAGATCGTGCCACTGTACTCCAGCCTGGGTGATAAGAGTGAAACTCATTAGAAAGGAAAAAAAAGAGAGACAGAGAGAGAGATTGCTTTTAAAGGCAAGAGATTGTTTGAATTTCCTTTTAAAATTAAGTGCCATTATACTATTCTACATTTACTTTAATTTGTATTAACACACTTTGAAATATTGTGAATTCCTTAAGAGCAGAAGCCATATTGTGTCAATTTATTAATCTTCAACACATTGAACAATGATTTGCACATAGTAGGTGATCTTCAAGTGCAGAATTAAACTGAAATATATGCTCTCAAACATTGTAAGTAATAATACCTGTAGATAATGTGCATTTGTTTACTCAAAAAGAAAACTGTGTTTTTTGTTAATCTTTTGTCTCTCAGCTCTTAGTCCACCCTCCATAATCTCGTATGTGAGCTGGGATGAAAGATGCAAACCGCTCCTTGGTCTGCTAGATCACAGTGCAGCTATGCCAAAGTGGGTCACTTGACCTGGAGAATGTAGAAAGGACTTGCTTCTACCTGCCACCTTTACCACAGCACTATTTCTCCATTCTAACAGGGACCCTTGATTCTAATAGTAGCATAGGGTTCCATTTTGCAGTTTTTTTTTCAACCTGACTTCCCTCATGATGGTCCATCAAAGTTGCCTCTGCTAGTCACCTAGTGCCCCACTGCCTTGAGTCTGAGGTTTCCAGGTATTTTCCTATGAGTCACAAAGTTTTAGTAATCCTAACTTCTGTTCATCCTTCCAATACCAGGCGTAGAAACTGCTTCTACAGTTATTGTCTCTATGATACCTCAATGTCCTTTTTGGTTTATCTTGCTTTTTTCCCTTATAGTTTCTTTTATTATTATTATTATTATTATACTTTGTATTCTAGGGTACATGTGCACAATGTGCAGGTTTGTTACATATGTATACATGTGCCATGTTGGTGTGCTGCACCCATTAACTCTTCGTTTACATTAGGTATATCTCCTAATGCTATCCCTCCCCCACTCCCATCCCAAAACAGGCCCTGGTGTGTGATGTTCCCCTTCCTGTGCCCAGTGTTCTCATTGTTCAATTCCCACCTATGAGTGAGAACACGCAGTGTTTGGTTTTCTGTTCTTGTGATAGTTTGCTGAGAATGATGGTTTCCAACTGCAACCATGTGCCTACAAAGGACATGAACTCATCCTTTTTTATGGCTGCATAGTACTCCATGGTGCATATGTTCCACATTTTTTTAATCTAGTCTGTCATTGATGGACATTTGGGTAGATTCCAAGTCTTTGCTGTTGTGAATAGTGCCACAATAAACATATGCGTGCATGCGTCTTTATGGCAGCATGATTTTTAATCTTTTGCGTATATGCCCAGTAGTGGGATGGCTGGGTCAAATGGTATTTCCAGTTCTAGATCCTTGAGGAATTGCCACACTGTCTTCCACAATGGTTGAACTAGTTTACAGTCCCACCAACAGTGTAAAAGTGTTCCTATTTCTCCACATCTTACAGTTTCTAATGCCCTGGTAAGCAATATATTTTATAAAATTTTCTCTATTAAAATAATCCTGACTGGTTTTGCAGATAACTTTGTCACTTGCAAAATTATCCCAAAATGGTTGCCAACATAGGTAGTTAACCCAAATTACGCATTATCAACCAGAAACCATTGGATTAACTTGGAGACGCCTTAGAGTTTATTTAAGGGACTCTATCTTGCTTTGATCTTACAGATTTTGGTGAGAGGTAGGCTGAGAGTAGGGGGTGAAACAATGCTCACTAAGTAATTGGAAAGATAAAGGTGCCCCAAATGCCGGGCACAGTGGCTTACACCTGTAATCTCAGCACTTTGGGAAGCCGAGGAGGGCAGATCACTTGGAGTCAGGAGTTCCAGACTAGCCTAGCCAACATGGTGAAACCCCGTCTCTACTAAAAACACAAAAATTAGCAGGACATGGTAGCACATGCCTGTAATCCCAGCTCCTAGGGAGATTGAGGTGGGAGAATTGCTTGAACCCAGGGGGCGGAGGTTGCAGTGAGCTGAGATCACACCACTGCACTCCAGGGCGAAAGAGCAAGACTCTGTCTCAAAAATAAATAAATTAAAAGGTGCCCCATGTGAATTCAAAGAAGTATTACTTGATTTCTAAACGGACCTGCTTCATGAACTTGCAGAGAGGATTAATATTTTTCTATTTACTTTTTGTTGTTGCTGTTGAAATTTTGTATTTTGGACCAATATCATCTTTTAGTGTGTAATGAGGAAATTGTGTTAGTGGACCACAATTTTTTACTCCAGCCATATATTTCCAGGACTCTGTGAAAAAAAAAAAAAAAAAAATATATATATATATATATATATATATACACACACACATACATATATACACACACACAAACACACACACACATACATTTTCTAGTGTTAAAACCACATTTTTATGATCTCCACTAGTTTTTTCTAGTTTTATCTTTCTTCTTACTAGGCAAAAGGAAAAGCTATTTTATAGATTCCTGGACCTGAATACATGATATGGATTTAAGGTAAGAAGCATTCAGTGAAGTCCAACAAAATTTATAGATAAAAATGTATAAAAAATTATTAAATAACATATTACATTTCAATCACGTATCTTTTCTCATACTTGTAAATCTAAGATGACAACCTAATATATAGAAATAATAAGATTAAGCAATTATTTTAATATTAGATGAACTCTTTTTATATTTTTGTGTCTGTGATTATATATATTAAACATACATAATTTATTTTCCTATGTATTTTTGTCTATATATGTTGTCTTAAAGCATATTCATATTTTGAGTATAATGTGTTATTTCTATATGTATAATCCTAGAAACATTGCATCTGCAAGAAATCGAATATTATAAAATACTGATCATTAAGCTATAGCCTTTTCTAACATTTATGTGATAGTAAAGTATAATATTATTTTTCTGAGGATCCTATTATTTAATTCATTTAAAAATATTTATGGACATTGTGTAATATGAAAATATTCCCAAAAAACACTGATTATGATGGTTTAAAGAAAATCTTTAACTTGTTGCCCATGATAAAAATTGCATAATGCTAAAAGATGTCATATATAAACCACACTGATCAGAATAACAGATGCTGTATGTATAGATGGAGAGAGAGAAATGCAGGGATGCACTTTTAACAGACATATCTTTAACATTTAATGTTTGTTTATTGATTTATATTTTTTAAAATTCTGGCACTTAAATAATCATAATTTAAATCACAGATAATTCAGTGCTTTGCCAAACACTTTGTCTAATTGTCTTTTTCAGTTATTTGTTGTTGCATAACGAACTACATCAAATTATAGTGGATTAAAATGACAGTAGTTTTAGTCATGACTCTGCAATTTGGAAAAGTCTTGAAAGGGAAAGCTGGTCTCTGCTACCCCAGTGCAGTTAGAAGGCTGTTTGCTAGAATTATCTGATGTCTTGCTCACATACATGTTGAGGCTTGGAGTAGGACACCTAAAACAGCCAGGTCTTCTTGGGCATTTCTTTTTATCTCCATGGAATCTTCCTGTGTCTCTCCAACATTTATTCTTTAAGGAAGCATGGGTTTTTGTTTTGTTTTGTTTTGGTTTGGTTTTTATATTGGTTCACATGTCCTGAGAGGAAAATCGTATCAACTTTTTTTTTTTTTTTAACCCAGAACTTAGAAGTAATGCAGTATCAACTCTGCTGCATTCTACTCTATTAAAAGTGCCAATTTCAAAGACCATCAGAGGTTCAAGGGGGGGAAATGGACTCCACCTCTAGAAGAGACTGCTAAGCTTCTGGAACATCATATGAGAGTAAAAATGGTCTTATGGTCATTTTCGGAAAGCAAAATGTGCCACAAATGGGTCAAGTGCTAGAAGCATTCACTATAAAATTATCCCAGAGACTCCTAGTCTTAAGTGTTTTTAGCTTCTCATCCCAAAGCAATTCAATGCACTCCCATTAAAACATGGGATTATAGTATTTTAAATCTGTTTGTCTCTCCAGATAAACTCTGTATTTCTTAAAGATAGGAATCATGCCTAATTTTTTAATATGTGTGAGTGGCTGTGTATATATACATAAACATATGTCCATATTATCTGTCACACATTAGGTACTCAGTAAATGCATCTTGAAATGAATTGACTATAATTGAACTATAGTGTTACAAACAGTGTTGGTCTTATTTTGTCTCATATTAAGGCAAGAATTAGTAGATTGGTAAAGTTAGTGTGCCATGTTGGGTCCTCTAGGAAGAAGAAGAATAAAGTGAATTGAATGTGAATGGGATTTGGTGTGAGTAATGCCTTGTAAAGTTAAAGGAAAGAAGGAGCAGAAGTTGGCAGGGAGAACTTTTACTTCAATGTAGATATGATAGTTGTGAAAAGAGAAGAGAAAGGGGAGACATGGTAGTAGAGAGCACCTTGGACTACAGCCTTTGTACCTCTAGTATTCCTGCTGAACTCAGACATTGTTTGGGAGCAGCCCAAAGAGAATATAACTTCAGTGCTGCAGTAGATCCTGAAGGCATGGAAGCTGGAAGTTTGTAAGTCTCAGAGTAGTTTCTCACTTGAAGGAGGTCCAGTGGCACACCTTAAAGGCCTTTTTTTTTTTTTTTTAGACAGAGTCTTTCTCTCTGTCACTTAGGATAGAGTGCAGTGGCATGATGTTGGCTCACTGCAACTTCTCCTCCCGGGTTCAAGCCATTTTCCTGCCTCAGCCTCCCAAGTAGCTGGGACTACAGGCGTGTGCCACCATGCATAAATAATCTTTGTATTTTTATTAGAGACAGGTTTTCACCATGTTGTCCAGGCTGGTCTCGAACTCCTGACCTCAAGTGATCTGCTCACCTTGGCCTCCTAAAGTGCTGTGATTGCAGGCATGCGCCACCGCTCCCAGCCATAGCTAACTTCTAATACCCCTTGCACAGTACCGATCGACTCCACATATTTTTGGCAAACAGCTCCTGCAGGTTTACTGAGGCCCTCTCTTCAGAAAAGAAATCTAAAACAGAGAAGTTAATTGGACAAATTATAGTCACTTCCTCTAATACAGGCCTCAGAACTGAATCAGCTAATCATTCTTCTCCTTTCTCCATTATTCATTCTAAATACTCTCTTATTCTCAGAATTATCATCTCTTCAGATTTTTGTTGTGGTGGTGGTTTGTTTTTTTTGTTTGTTTGTTTGGTTTTTCAGTAGTGTGACCCAAACTTGTATTCATGAGTGCCAAAGCCTTAGATATTCTTATGATTCTCAACGTGAGGGTGACTGCATTTACCTGTTCACTGCAACAATTAGGCAAGAGAGAATCAAGTGGTACACAGGCAAATCACTGGGGTTCTATCCTGACCTCCATTATGTGAAAATATCCAGATCCTCCTACAAATTCGGTTATAAAAAGCAGGCTTCTCCTGTGAAGCTTGTCAAGATAGTGACTTCTTACCCAGTGGTTCCCGGATCCAAAGAGCTCAAAGTGCTCAGATATTTCAGGGTTTTCTATTCTGTGCCATTCATCTATGTGTCTATTTTTATACCAGTACCATGCTGTTTTAGTTACTATAGCCTTGTATAATTTGAAGTTAGGTCATGTGATGCTGCTGTCTTCGTTCTTTTTGCTTAAGATTGTTTTGGCTCTCCAGGCTCTTTTTTTGGTGTCATATCAACTTTAGGATTTTTTTTCCCTAATTCTGTGAAGAATGGCATTGATAGTTTTGTCAGAATTGTGTTGTATTTGCAGATAGTTTTGGGCAATTGGGTAATTTTACCAATATTGATTTATCTAATCCATGAGAATGGGATGTTTTTCCTTTTGTTTGTGTCACCTATTAATTCTTTTATTATTATTTTGTTGTTATCCTTGTAGACATCTTTCACTTTCTTGGATAAATGAATTCTTAGGTATATATTTAGTGTGTGGCTATTGTAAATGAGATTAAGTTCTTGAAATTGTTCCCAATTTGACTGTTACTGGTGTATACAAATGCTATTGATTTTTGTGAAAAGGCCTTGCATACTTAAATTTGACCGAAGTCATTTTTCATGTCTAGAAGTCTTCTGGAGGAATCATTTTGGTTTTCTAAAGTCATTTCGTCAGTGAACAGAGATAATTCAACTTCCTCTTTTACAATGTGGAAGCCACATACCTACAACCAACAGATCTTTGACAAAGTTAAAAAAGATAAACAAGTGGGAAAGGACACTGTATTCAAAATAAGTGGTGCTGGTAAAATTGGCTAGCTATCTGCAGAAGAATAAAACTGGACCTTTACCTCTCACTATATACAAAAATTAACTCAAGATGGATAAAGAATTTAAATGTAAGATGGGAAAGTATAAAAGTCCTAGAAGGAAACCTAGACAAAACTCTTCTGGACATTGCCCTAAGGAAATAATTTCAGCTTAACATAAAAGCAAATGCAACAGAAACAAAATTAGATAAATTGAATTTAATTAAGCTAAAAAGCTTTTGTACATCAACAGAAATAATCAGTAGAGTAAACAGACACCCTAAAGAATGGGAGAAACATTTTTAATTTATGCCTCCAGCACAGGACCAATATCCAGAATCTACAAGGAATTCAAACACGTCAACAAGGGAAAAGCAAATGACCCCATTAAAAAATGAGCAGAGGACTTGAACAGATATTTCTCAAAAGAAGATATACAAGCAGCCAACAAACATATGAAAAAAATGCTAACTATTACTATAACTTATCAACAGGGAAATGCAAATGGAAACTACAATAAGACATAATCCTACACCAGTCATCATGGTTATTGTTAAAAAGTCAAAAGCACCAGATTTTGTCAAGGCTGTGGAGAAAAGTATAGACCTATACACTGTTAGAGGGAATGTAAATTAGTTCTGCCCCTCTGGAAAACAGTATAAAATTTTTCAAAGAATCAAAAATAGTAGGACCATTCAACTCAGCACTCCCACTACTGGGTAACTAAAGAGAAAAAAAATCATTTTATTAAAAAGAAAAAAACACTCATGTCTATGTTTATCACAGGACTATTCATAATAGCAAAGTCATGGAATCAACCTAAGTGTCCATCAAGAGTTGATTGGAAACAGTAAATATGGTATATATACACCATGGAATTCTATTTTATCATAAAACACAATAAAATTATGTCCTTTGGAGCAACACTGATGGAGCTGAAGGCCGTTATCTTTAGTGAAATAACTCTGAAAAAGAAAATCAAATACCACATGTTCTCACTTGTAAGTAGGAACTAAACAATAGGTACACATGAGTATAAAGATGACAGCAATAGACACTGGAGACTCCAAAGTGGGAAGATTAGGATGTGATGAGGTTCAAACATTATCTACTCGGTACAGTGGTCACTATAGGTACACTAGAAGCCCCAAATCCACCATTACACCACATATCCATATAACAAACTTGCACACATACCCTCAAATCTACAATAAAATAAATTTAAAATAATAAAAAAATCACAAAGTGCTAAAATAATAGCTGTAATTTGAACTTCAGTGGAACTCTTGTTATGTTACCAGGCAAGAATATGGCCTTTGTGGAAACCAGGACTCAACCAGAGTTTCATGGACAGGGAAACAAAGTTCTCTAGTAGGTCATCGGTAGGGATGATAAGTAGGATGATTATTCTTCGCATTTTGGTTA
This sequence comes from Macaca fascicularis, assembly GCF_037993035.2. Taxonomy (NCBI): domain Eukaryota; kingdom Metazoa; phylum Chordata; class Mammalia; order Primates; family Cercopithecidae; genus Macaca; species Macaca fascicularis. The sequence continues at coordinate 77,840,482 of NC_088376.1, forward strand.
CCAGAATCATGTATCCTTTCTATTGTGGATTCACACTGAGTCTGTGTTTTAGTGTATGTATCCTAAGGTACAGTAATTTCTCCTTTTTTGATATTTCCTCTGAGTTAGCACTTCATCTGCATTGTCAGTAAGACATTCCAATGAGTTATCAGGCTGGTTGCTTCTTTATAGTATGTCATGTGATGCAATCAGTAGTTCACAGGTCATGGTCTCACTCTGTGAAGTGTGTTTCTTGGTTGGATGCTATGGTCTTTGAGATTTTATAGCTATTAGTAAGACATTTGGTAAGTGTGATGGTTAATATTGAGTGTTAACTTGATTGGATTAGAGGATGCAAAGTATTGTTCCTGGGCGTCTGTTGAGGATGTTGCCAAAGGATATTAAACATTTGAGTCAGTGGACTGGGAAAGGCAGACCCACTCTTAATCTGGGTGGGCACCATCTAATCAGCTGCCAGTGTGCCTAGGATAAAAGCAGAGAGGGCAACATGGAAGTACTAGACTGGCTGAATCTACTAGTTTCCATCTTTCTCCCATGTTGGATGCTTCCTGCCCTTGAACATCAGACTCCAAGTTCTTTAGTTTTTGGACCCTTGGGCTTACACCAGTTGTTTGCCAGGAACTCTCTGGCTTTGGGGTACAGACTGAAGGCTGTACTGTTGACTTCCCTAATTTTGAGGTGTTAGAACTCAGACTTGCTTCCTTGCTCCTCAGCTTGCAAATGGCCTGTTGTGGGACTTCACTTTGTGATTATGTGAACCAATACTAATACTCCTTAATAAATTCCCTTTCATATACACATCTATCCTATTAGTCCTGTCTCTCTAGAGAACTCTGACTAATACAGTAAGCTCCCATTTAGAGATGCTAGATGAGACTTTACAGATAAGGAAAGAAAACCCAACCTCAGAAAATATATTTATCCCTGTGACCATGAACTCATAGCCCTTCCAGTTCAGAAAAGGACCAAAGTAATCAACTTACAACCAAATGGCTGTTTTCTTTCCATGAATGATAGTGACAAACCAGGGGCTCAGTGTGGGTCTCTGCTACTGACAAAATAGACATTCATAGGAGAAAATAGCTACATTGGGATCTGTAGGTGGGAATTTATGCTTTGGGGCCCAAGTGTAGCCCCTATATCTGTCACTGTGACTAGATCATTCATGTGCTCATCATTCTAGTCTCGCTAATGATGAAGGCCGGTTAGTAACGAGGAGGCAATTCATTTTATATACTTGGTATCTCATTGCATCTATAATAAACATACATTAACATGTAATTAAAATGTTCATAATTCTTAATGAAATGTTTTATGCTCATTTAAATGATTCTACTCTAGACTTATTTTTCTTAGATCTTTTTCTCATTTCAGAACCTGAAAGAAGACTAAGCCATCAAACACAGTCCAGAGATCCATATATATTCTTACCTCGGAGCACTTTTTTTGGCAGTATGGTGAGTTTTATAGAGGACTGAGATACATGCATTCTGGTCCTGTTTGGGCTCAATACTATATACACCATTTTGATCTTATGATGGACTAATGCTCTGCCGATCTATCTTTATTTCTTCATAGGTCCAATAAAACTCGCCTTCTAAAGGAGCAGCCCCAAATTCTCAGGCATTTAGTAAGAATAAAGAGAAGCATTTGTCTCTGTGAGAGACCTAGACCTGTAATGTACCAGAGGCTGTTTCTTAAAAAACATACAATATAACAGTAAAGTGGAATTTTCAGTCCTACTTAAATCTGGCAGGCACCTATTTCACAGAGAATATGGGCAATAGCAGTATTCCTAGTTGTAGAATGCATTCACTCCAAAATGTAGAGAAGTTCATGAGGCATTATGGTCTTTTTGCAGTAGGTAATGCAAGATACAGCAATGTATTTTTTTTTACATTGGAGGAAATGTCTTGGCATGTTCTGCTTAATGGATCGGTAAACATTTGTAGAAGTTGCGGATCCTTTCATCTTAAAAGGTTTATCGGCTACCTTCTGGAGTATATGTAGCTTGCCCAAAGTGTCTGGCAAGCTAGACAACTCATGTTTATTGGGCTTAATCAGCATGATGTCATTGATGTAACGGATTAATATGGTGTTCGATGGATATTTCAGATAGTCTAAAGCACTTTGAATTATATTATGACAGAAGACAGGAGTGTTCACCTAGGCCTGGGTAAAACTGTATATGAATATTACTGTAGTATCCAGGTGGATATAAAATGGTTTGGATCTTCTTTCCTGATTGCAATGAAAATAAGTGTATTTGCCAAACAAATGACTGCATACTATGCATCTGAGCTTGTATTAATCTCTAGAAACAATATAGATGACTAGTATGACTGCTGCAACTGGGGCTACTTGTATGAGTTACAGTGATCTCCAAGAACCATCTGATTTCAGCTGAGGGCATACTAGTTAATTAAAGGGAGCTACAATTATGACCACCATGCCTGAATCCTTTGGAACTTCAAGAATTGCACCATTGTTTGAGTTTATTCTCTCTCTCTCTGCCACTGCTTCCTCAAGGAATGTTGTTCTGATTTATTGTCTTGGCTTGTAAGGGACAATTTTGGAGGCTTTCATTTGAGCTTTCCTCAATTATAGCTCTACTTTTCAGGCCAAGGACCCTATTTAGCAGTTACTGATTTTGTCTTAATTGTAACACTCAGGGAATGAAAAATGCTGTGGAAATTTAAGTGTTTACTATCTTCCTTCTACATATCTCCACTCAAATATGGGGTTTTAATGGCACTTTGTCCTTCCAGATGTAAATCCCAATTTATGACCCTATGTCCAAAAGTCCTCATATACCTGAGTGCTTACATTCACACAGTGTACAGTCACTTGGGTAAATGTTCATAGACCCTTATGGAGAAGAACTGAAGGAATGATTAAATACTTGCTTAAGTCAATGGATTCTGGATCTGAACATTGGCTCATGTCTAGTAACTGATGAAGAGATCACAAGATTTTATTGGGAAAGCCACCCAAATACTCTTGTTTCTTCTGCTTGTAAATATTGAACAACATCTTCATTCACTATCTATTTTTCTCTTAGGAAACAATAACAGTAACATATTCTTCTATTAACTAACTCATCAACTCATTAATAAAGTCCCCTGTACTACCCTTCTGATCTGGCTGAACTTTACAGCAATTTGTGACTCCCTGGCTTTAAGAAACAACACCTGGCCTCTATTCCTCTAGCAATCCATAATTTCCTTCACTATTGACAGACAAGCTCTGTGGCGAAATTGTCTACCATTATCAGCAACAGTCTGTAGAAGAGAGTCGCTTTTTAGCAAGACCAGTGTTCCTTTCATCAGTACAATTATTAAGTCTGGCTAAAGGCGAAGGACTCTGGGTCTTTCCATGGAACAATGTCCTTTAGCAGTTCTTCTGACCTTACATTATGTAATCATTTTATGAACACTCCCCTGAATCCTTTTATTTCTTTTATCTACCATCTGCCACAGTAACTGAGGTACTTCAGCTTTACTTAATACAAGCCATCAGCTTCTCCAAGGTTTCATTTACAGCTTTTTTGAAATATTTTTACTTAATTTACAAATAAAAATTTCATATATTTAAGGTATACAACTTGATATTTTTATATGCATATACACTGTGAAATGATTAACATAATCTAGCTCTTTACTACATCCATCATCTCACCTTTTCTTTCTTTTTTGTGAGATGAAGACTAAAAGACTTTAGCAAATTTCAAGTTTACAATACAGTATTAACTATAGTCACATTGTTGTACATTAAATCATCATAAATTATTCATCTTGCATAACTGAAACTTTGTACCCTTTGACCAGTCTATTTTCATTTCTCTGACCCCCAATCCATGATAACGAGCATTCTACTCTTTCTATGAGTTTTACTATTTTAGATTTCACATGGAAGTGAAATCATGCAGTATTTTTCCACCCTAACAAAAGAAAATTCTGCCATTTATGAAAACATGGAAGAGCCTGGAGGACATTAAACTAAGTGAAATAAACCAGGCACAAAAAGACAAATATGATCTCCAGGTTTTAAAAAGTCACCCTAGCAACTAGTTTGCATATTCCCCTGGGATCCCTGCCAGGGTATTAAATCTTGTGTTCCATAAAAGTGACCCTAAGTCAATGAATTCTTACCTATTTAGCTTACATTCCAGATCCCTTGAAATAGAGCAGTAGTGTCCAGGTGGTATTTCTGAACCATTGCAAAAACCAGCAAGGTCAGAGCAGCAACCAAGGGGGCTTTTACGGACAGAAGATTGCAGAGTTATTTAACAAACCATGGTGTTGCTAGGAATAAAATCCAGTATCAGGGCTACTCCGTTGGATCCTGTTACATACTAGCTCATTTTGCAGCTCCCAGGGTTGTAATTTTCTTCCTCTTATATCAGACTTTGCATATTGCCAGACTGTTTATGATGGGATTTAACTATAATTATCAGCCCAGATTAGCTCCTGAGGGCTCACCTATTAGCTTTGGGGGTGAATATCTCTGCAGGTTTTTCTCAAACAAATATACTAGCTCTTTATAAGGTAAGATAGGATACCTCTGTAGGTTTTGAGGGTTTAGAGGAGTCTGAGAAGGTTTAATGATCTTCTCAGGAAATCCACCCTGATGACTGTTAGTCATTCCTTCCCTGTATTAGGTAAAAGATTTTCCTTGGCTGAGAATTATGTTCTCAGTGGGACAACTTTATGGCCTCCATATTAGGTTGCATTGTAATAAAAGGTTGCTCTCTTCGTCAAGATGCATTAATATTAAAGATTCAATATTATTTACCTTAAAAGTTTACATGTACACATAAAAAATACACAGACATATATTTCGAGGTTCATGAAAAGGATAACTAAGGATTGATGGGCACTGGTGAATTTAACGCGTAAGAAGTTTTCTTTTTTCTCTTCTCACCACAGAAAACCATGATTTTCCCAGGCCTAATTTTAATCTATTTATTGTCTGATAGGAGAAAAAGTAGAATTAATGCTACAAGTTTAATGCATCAAAAAAGTGTCTATGACCAGATTAATATATTAAATAAAATAATGTTTTCATTTTTGTAGTTTTTTAAAAAATATATTTATCTTTACTTTACATTCATGGGGTACATGCACGGGTTTGTTACAAGGGTATGTTGTGTGATGCTGATGTTTGGGCTTCTATTTGCCCTGTCACCCAAACAGTGAACTTAGGACCCAACACTATATCCAACTTCTTTAGTCATTGTATTCCTCCATCCCTCCCCACATATGGAGTCCTCAGTGTCTACTGTTCCCATCTGGATGTCATGTGAACCTAATATTTAGAACTTGTGAGAACTTGTGAGAATATGCAATATTTTGTCTTCTGTTTAGATGTTAATTCATTTAGGATAATGTTCTCCAGATGTATCCATGTTGCTGCAAAGAACATGATTTCATTATCTTCTATGGGTGCATATTATTCCATGGTATATAGTACCACATTTTAAAAAATTCAAATCCACCATTAACAGGCAATTAAGCTGATTTCATGTCTACGCTCTTGTGAATAGTGCTGTGAAAAAAAATATACAAATGGAGGGTTTTTTTTAAATATAGTGGCTTATTATCTTTTGAGTATGTATCCAGTAGTGGGATTTTTGGGTTGAAAAGTAGTTCACTTTAAGTTCTTTGAGAAATCACCAAACTGCTTTCCACTGGGGCTGAACCAAATTATGTTATCACCAGCAGTGTATAAGTGTTCCTTTCTCTATGCAACCTCACCAGCATGTTTTAGTTTTTGATTTTTTAATAGCCGTTCTGACTGGTATGAGATGGTGTCTCCTTGTAGTTTTGATTTTCTTTTCTCTGATGATCGGGGATGATGAGCAGCTTTTCATGTTTGTTGGCCACATATATGTTTCCTTTTAAGAAATGTCTGTTCATATTCTTTACCCATTTTTTATTGGGGTTATTTGTTTTATTGTTGTTGATTTGTTTACATTCCTTATGGATTGTGAATTTTAGACCATCGTTGGATTAGTTTTTTGCAAATAAATTCTTACATCCTGTAAGTTGATTATTTACTCCATTGATAGTCTCTTTTGCCATACAGCTCTTTAATTTAATTAGGCTTCACTTGTTAATTTTTTGTTATTGCTGCAATTGCTGTTTTAAAGACTTAGACATAAATTATTTGCCAAGACTGATATTAAGAAGGGTATTTGCAAGTATTTTTTTCTAGCATTCTCATAGTTTGAGGTCTTACATTTAGATAATTAATTCACCTTGAGTTAATTTTTGTATATTGTCAGAGGTAGGAGTCCAGTTTCTTCCTTCTGGATATCATTAGCCAGTTTTTCCAGTAGAATTTATTGAATAGAGGATTCTTTCGCAATCACTGATTTTTGTCAACTTTGTCAAAGGTAGTTGATTGTAGGTGTATGGCTTTATTTCTGGGTTCTCTATTCCATTCCAGTGATCTATGTGTCTATTTTTGTACTAGTACCATGGTGTTTTGGTTATACTACATCTTGAATTCAGGTAATGTGATTCCTTCATCTTCGCTCTTTTTGCTTAAGATTGTTTCGGATATTTGGGCTCTTTCTGGTTTCATATAAATTTTAGACTACTTTTTTCTAATTCTATAAAAATGCTGTTGGTAATTTAATAGAAATACTTTTGAATGAATCGATTGCTCTGGGCAGTATGGACATTTTAGCAATATTGATTTTTTTTAATCCATGAGCATGGAATGGTTTTCCGTTTTTTTGTGTCATCTATCATTTATTTCAGCAGTATTCTGCAGTTCTCTTTGTAGAGATCTTTCACCTTCTTGATCTTGGTTAGATGTATTTCTAGGAGTTTTTTTGTTTGTTTGTTTTTTCTATTGTAATGCAATCATGTTCTTGATTTGTCTCTCATCTTGAATGTTACAGATGTTTAGAAATGCTATTGATTTTGTATCCTGAAACTTTGCTGAAGTTATTTATCAGGTCTAGGAGTCTTTTGACAAAGTTTTTAGGCTTCTCTAGGCATAGAATCATATTATCAGTGAAGACAGATAATTTGACTTCCTCTTTTTCTTTTTGGATGTCTATTTCTTTCCCTTGCCTGATTTTGCTCTAAGATTTCTGTTATTATGTTGAACAGGGGTGCTGAGAGTGTAAATCCTTTTCTTAATCCAGTTCTCAGGGGGAATGCTGTAACTTTTCCCCATTTGGTATAATGTTGGCTGTGGGTTTGTCAGATGGCTCTTATTATTTGAGGTATATCCCTCTGATGCTTAGTCAGTTGAGGGTTTTTATCATGAAGAGATTTTGGATTTTATCAAGTGCTTTTTCTGCATCTACTGAGATGCTTGTATTTTTTTTTTATTTTAATTCTGTTTATGTGGTGACTCACATTTATTGATTTGCATATGTTCAACTAATCTTGCAGGCCAGAAATAAAGTCCACTTGATTATGGTGAATTAACATTCTGATGTGCTGCTGGATTTAGTTTGCTAGTATTTTCTTGAAGTTTTTTGCATCTGTGTTTACCAAGGATATTGGCCTATAGTTTCCTTTTTTTGTTGTGGCTTTGCCAGATTTGGGTGTCAGGAAGATAGTGGTTCCAAAGAATGACTTAGAGAGGAATTCTTCCTCCTCATTTTTTGGAATAGTTTCAGTAGGGTTGGTACCAGCTCTTCTTTGTCATTTTTGATTGTGCTTATTTGGATTTTGGTCTCAGTTTCATTTAGTCCTTCTCTGACTTAATTACTCATTTCCTTCTGCTATCTTTGGAATTAGCTTTCTCTTGTTTATCTAGTTCCTTTAGTTATGATGGTATAATGTTACTGCTCTATCTTCTTGACATAGGTGCTTAGTGTTGTAGATGTTCTTAACACTGCTTTAGCTGTATACAAGAGTTTGAATATGTAGTGCCTCTATTTTCATTCATTTCATGGATTTTTAAAGTTTCCTCTTTTATTTTGTTGCTTATCCAAAAGTCATTCAGGAGCAAGTGGTTTAGTTTCCATGTACTTGTGTGGTTTTGAAAGTGCCTCTGGGTATTAATTTATAGTTTTATTCCACTGCAGTCCAAAGAGATGTTTGGCATAATTTTGATTTTTTGAATGTATTGGAACTTGATTTATGACTGAGCATGTGATAAGTCTTAGAGTGTGCTCTGTATGCAGATGAGAAGAATGTACATTATGTGTTTGTTAGATGGAATAGTCTGTAGATGTCCATTAGGTCCAATTGATCTAGCATCAAATTTGAGTCCAGAATTTATTTGTTGATTTTCTGCCATCAGAATCTTTCTAATACTGTCAATGACGTGTTTAAGTTTTCCACTATTATTGTGTGTCTGTATAAGTCTTTCCCTGGTCTTAAAGTAATTGTTTTATGAATCTGGTTGTTTCAATATTGAATGAGTATATTTAGGATAGTTAAATCTTCTGGGTGAATTGAATCCTTTATCTTTATTTAATACTCTTTTTGGCTTCCAAAAAACTATTGTTGGTTTAAAATATGTTTTATCTGATGCAAGAATAGTGATCCTGCTCCCTTCTTTTCCCATTCAAGTTATACATACTTTTTATGTTTTTATCTTGAGCCTATGAGAGTCATTACATATGAGATGTGTCTCTCAAAGAAGGCAGAAGGATCAGTCTTTTTTTCTTAATCCCATTTGCCACTCTATGTTATTTCAGTGGAGAATTTAGACAATTTACTTTAAAAATTAATATTGATATGCGAGGTTTTAGTCCTGTCTTAGTGTTGTTTGCTAATTGCTTTCTAGTCTTGATTGTGCAGTAGTGCGATCAAGAGTCTGTGGACTGTGTGCTATACATGTGCTCTGCGACAAGTTTCATTCTTTCATTTCATGTTTAGAATGCCCTAAGCAACTCTTTTATGGGCTGTTTACTGGTGACAAATTCCCTTAATGATAGTTTGCCTGGGAAAGACTTTATTTCTTCTTTGCTTATGAAGGTTAGTTTGGTGGGATAGGACATTCTTGGCTTTTATTTCTTTCCTTCAATAATGCTAAAAATGGGCCTCCAATCTATTCTGGCTTGTAAAGTTTCGGCTGAGAAGCCCGTTGTTAGTCTGATGGATTTTCCTTTATACGTAATATAGTCCTTCTCTCTAGCTGCCTTTAAGATATTTTTTCTTTCATACTGACCTTGGATAGTCTGATGACGATGTGTCTTGAGGATGGTTGTCTTGCATATTATCCCACAGTAGTTTTCTGTATTTCTGTATCTTTCTGTGAACCTCTCTACCAAGATGGGGGAAATTTTCCTGAATTTTATCCTCATGTATGTTTTTCAATTTGATTTCTTTCTCTTCTCTCTCAGGAATTTCAATAAATCATAGATTTGTTTGCCCCATCTAATCCCATATTTCTTTAAGGTTTTGTGTTTTTTTTAATTGTGATTTTTTTTTTTTTTTTACATTTTTGTCTAACTGTGTTGATTTTAAGGACCATTCTTGGAACTCTTAAATTCTTTCATCTGTTTGGTCTAGTCTGTTGTTAAGGTTTCCAATTATATTTTGAAATTCCTGTAATGAATTTTTCAGTTCCAGAATTCCTGTTCAGTTCTGTCTTCATATAGTTTTGTCATCTTCCAAATCCTGGATTTTTTTTTTTTTTTCCGTTTCCTTTATGTTGGATTACAACTTTCTCTTGGATTTCATTCATTATTCTTGCCATCCATATTCTAAGTTTTATATATGTCATTTAGATATTTTATTCTGGTTAATATTCATTGTTAGGGAGCTACTGGGGTCCTTTGGAGGTGACAAAACTCTGACTTTTTGTATTGTTGGAGTTCTTGCACTGATTCTCAAACGAGGGAACTGGTGCTTCCTTTTTTGAATTTGCTATTGCTTTGATTTTTTATTGTTTATTCTTTCTTCCCTCAAGGGCATGACTGCGGTGTATTTTGTGAATGTTCAATTAGCATCATTTCTGAGTGCTTTCACAGGTACAAGGCTCTGTGCAGGGTCCTCGGTTTCAGATGGCTTTCTCAAGATTGCTTGGTGTAGCGGTGGTATAATTCAGTCTGATTTCCAGTAGATGGCGCTTCAGAGTAAGAGCCGGCAGGTAGGCTCTTACTCGGTTTGCCTTCTGCAGTGATAGAGTAAAGGGAGAAGCACGAAAAATATTCGTCCCCAGCTACGTTGGTCTTCGGCAGGGGTGGAACGCTGGAGAAGCCTGCGAAGCACCTATTTCAGCCCATGCTCTCTGGGCCCCAGTGGAAGAGCTGCTACCGTCTTCAGCAGTTACTGGGGACAGCGGGGAGTGGGCAAGAGATGACCCCGACTACAAGTCCTTACTGTGGCCTTATTTTCTCTGTCAGTGACTGGCACCACATTCACATTTCCTTTGACCCAAGGGTGGCTTTGTCAGTCTGTGCTACCCTCTTGTTAGTGGCAGTCCACACCAAAGGTTAGATATCTAAGAGAGTAGATTTCACCTCCTACCCCCTTCTTAGAGCTGATGGGACACCATCCCCAAACTGACCAAGGGGGCTGACTGGGGCACTCCACAACGAAACACACAGACTGGATCCAGGTTGCTAAGTTGTCACTAGTTACAAGCCATACCACTCAGAAGAAGCCTAGGTTTCAGCAACTTTACTTCTGCTCAAGTTCTGCAATGGGAGAGAGCTTAATTCCAGCACCTGTTTCTGTTGTGCTCTCCACATTAACTGTTGAATTCGGACTGTGGGGCTCTTACCCTACCCAGAGCAAGCACTCCAATCTCCGGCCTTAGACTGGCCGGGCCAATGTCTGCAGTGGCCATGGTTGTCAGGTTGTCAAACAATGACTGACTTTTTTGAGCTCTGATTGAAGATTGCCTCCTCCTCTCAGTTCTGGGTCTGAGAAAATGCCTGAACTTTTGCCAGTGTCTTTTCTTCTCTGTGTCTCTTTGTGTCTCCCCGATCTATCCCCTGGGCTTGGGAGAAACAGATACTCTCCCTTGGCCTGGGTTACAAAGATCACTACTGAAAAGATGATACACAGAGGGAGAATAGCTACCCCTCTCAGATATTGAGGCTTCACCCATTTTATCAGCCAAACATCATCGTGAGAACTACTTGAACACCTTCTTCTCCCCCGTGTCTGGCGTGTCCTTCACTCTTCCGGTGAATTCCCACTTTCCTTTTTGATTTAAAGCTCACTGAGTTGAATTGTTTTGCCATTTCTACGTGGCTGAGGTATGTTGATGGCCTCTAATCTGTCATCTTGGAAACAAACAAACGAAATAACCTAAAGTTCTGTAGTGAGTTTTAATAATGATTTGTTTGCAGCATCCAGTGATAAAAGTTTAACTTATTGGAAATAATTTACATGAAATAATCACTGATTTGCAGAAATTAGGAGTATTTAAGGAGTTGAAACATAATGTCTACTGATATTTTGCATGCCAAAGTTTCTGAGAAATATGTGTCTGCAATGTTCTCCATTCTTTGGCAAAACGTAAGTTCCCATTAGTTAGGAAGTACCTATTTGTTATTTCTTTAATCATATGTAATACTAATTGGTAAAAATATGATTTACTAATATAATAGAATGACGTGTTTAAAATCATATAAACAGATTTGAAATACTATGATTAACAGAAAATCATATTGTTATATGAGTTATTTCATTCACTTTTTTGTAAATTTGTTTACTACATCATAAATATAAGCCAATTAAAATTGGACACTAAAAAACGGGAGCATAAAACATCATTAGAGATATAACCATAATCCAATTATATTAATATCATTATAATGTAAATATCTCCTATTATAGCATTATACTATAATTATATAAATTTCAGAGCTGAATGTTTCTTAAGTGAGCTGATAGAAAGTGAAAAACAAAGAAACCAAAGAGAAAAAACAAATGAATCAACAAATTTGGATGAATTAGACTCAAATGAGCCATCAGTTGATCCATTTCTCTGACAGACTTGCATTTCCTTCTTTTATTTTGTAGCACTATTGATGGCCTATTAGATGTTAGCAGAAAGACATTATGCCTTATTTATTATAAAATAAATATATATTTTTCAACCATATAAAATATTTGTTTTTAAATTACATATTTTATAGCTAGCACTATATTTGATAGGCTACGGAAAACCAGACATGCAAAAATTAAACAATAGTGATTTCTTCGAATAAAACAACATTTAAAACTATTTTTCTTTATTCAATAGTACATAAAATCAAAACTCCCTACCTCATCCCCATATAGTTAACAATATTTTTATGTATGAGATTATTTTCCGTAAGGTCAATCACATTATGACTAAAATAAAAATGACAGAATTAAGATGGATAGAAAACAGGACCTTCATATAAATTTATCTCTTGGATTGTTTAATGTTCATGATTTTTAGTGTCCATTTTTAATTATAATCAAAATAATTCTATAATTTTAGGTGAGACCAATAATAGGATATGACAGAAATAATAGATTGTAATGTTATTGAAATGTTAATATCTATTTTCATGGTATGAGTAAACAGAGAATTTAATTTATAGTTAGGTTGTCCAGCTTATTTCTGGTCAGAAAAAAAAAGATCATGAAGAGCAATAATTTTTGTCATGAAAACATCAAATGTATGTGGGATGGTTTTAAGCTTTAGAACCTGATAACTTATTTGCAAAGACCCATTTCCAAGCTGATTTGTATTTATATGTACGCTCCTTTTCTGCAAAAGTTTTAAGGCTGCTGGCTTATCATAAAAGTTATAGAAAATGAGATAGTAAAACAAAAATAGAAAATCATAGTCAAAGGAGAAAATAGCACACTCACACAACATACATCTCAATGCCTTTTTAATGCATGAGCTTCAAATGTGTCTCTAAGTTTCACAGAAAAAAGACACAAAAGGATAACTTAAGCAGTTATCCAGTTTTCATTTTTTGTAGAGATGATGAATACCAGCTCATTAGGAGAAAAACTATCATTGAAATTTTGAATCGTATTTTTCATCTGCAGCATTATGTAAAGGAAGAGTGATGTAAGGATAGGGTATATCCTTAATACTTTCAGAAAATGTAAATCATCTTCACCTAGTATTTTTTATTTTCTTCTAACAATATTAGGTAAATGTTGAGAAAATGGCATTAATATGTAAATACATAAAGAGCATGACTTCTGTTACTCCTTACTGATCTGTTGTAGGAGCATAGAAAACCTTAAGATCTGGAAAACCTTTATTTTCATAAATACTGGTTAAGTAATTTGTGTGTGTTTGTGAAGGATCCAGAATGCTGAGCTACTTATTTTAAGATAGGGGGAAAGTCAGTGTTAGACTAGACTGACTGTTAGAAAGAAAAGTCAAATTTATTTATTTGGTTCCTCTGAGACATGTACCCTTTTAACAATTACAGACCTGCAGGTAATTTACTCAATTTCCTGGGAACATTTTGTAACTTGTTTTTAAATTACAGATACAGATATAAGAAAGAAGGTAACGGTTCAGATGAAGAGACAGGCAAATTGTGAGAATGGAAGGAGCAAGTTGTAAGAAAAGAAAGGAGAAGAAAAATAAACTAATGCAAAGAGTAAAATGAGCAAGGACTGAAGAAAAATAAATAGATTTTGATAGCAAGTGAGGAGAAAAACAGTAAAAAAGCAAATAAATGAACAATATGATTCACTTACTACTGTATTTCCAATGTACTGAGCAAATTCAGAGTAAATTTTATACCTAAACTTTCTAAGATAACGATTTCCCTGAAACAGTAGAAATAGGTCCAATAGACTTATTGCAATCATCAGACATAAATATAAAATAAACATGTTTAGTACAGCTGAAGTATTAGTATATAAGGTTAAAATTCTGAGAATAGAGCATGAATATTTTTTTAAATGGAATAAAAAATAATGGTTCAAAGTTTAAAAATCAATAATAGATTAGCTAGCAGACTAGACACAGTTAAAGAAAAAAATTAACACATTTATGAAAGATAAAATAAATTGTATAGAATACAGTTCAATAAAACAGAAAATATGGAAGAAGTTTACTGGAAGGATAGTGTGATATATTTTAACATGTTCTCAAATCAGCTTTAAACAGAGATATAGAAAGGGAAAGAAGAAATGCTCAAAAAGATAATGGTTGATTTTTTTTTTCATTTTCATTAAAAAAGGTATTAATCTTAAAATCCAGAGGCATTCAAAAGATCCAAGTCATCCAAAGCTGGTATCTAGGGACAAAGGAAAACATATATATCCTCACCAGTCATATGCATCATCCTATATTTCCCATTTACTCTTTTGTGAGGTCACTCCACTTTCCTGGTCTCTAGGCAATGCTTTCTATCATTGCTGCTTCCAATAAAACTGTATACAGCTATTGTAATTTGTGGCCTTTTATCTGGATGTAGTCTGGGCCCATTAGTCTTTCAATCTATCCCCTCTGTTTCTCCCTCATTCTGCAAATACCATTTTCCTTAGGTAAGTCTTCTATTAATGTATACTTCCTAGTTAAGTTGTATATTCCACAGATTCTGACTCCAGGTCTTCTCATTTCTAACTTCACTATCATTTGAAGATCAACTCTCTCTCTCTCCCATATGCGAGCTATGTTTTACCTCTCTTCTGAGAAACCGGATTCCTTGGGAAAAAATGAGGAGCCAGAATCTCTTAATCAGTCTCTGCCTAAATATGCCCTTCTTGATTTTTATAATGCCAAAGTTACCCTGTGTTGGTGTAGGTTCCCAGGATTTCTCTGGGAAATAATCTTAAATTTCTCCATATTGGTTTTCTTCTCATTTTCTTTGGTGTAGAATGTCTCATACCCCTTGTTTCTAGGAAGCACAAACAAGATCTAGAAAGAGAGAGCCTACATATGTGAGGTAATTAAGTAAAGCTCCATGATTCAGTCTTATTGTTAAAGAGGTTTCAAAGAGAAAAATAAGCGGATTCCCAAGAGAAAAACATAAGAAGAAATGTGACAAATATTTTCCATATGGGAGAAACGTTGGTGAGTTCATTGATCTCTCTTTGTTTCTTATTTAAGTGTATATTTAACATAGACTTCTTCTATTTGGAAGCTAACACAAATGAATTTCAAATTATCAGAAGTTTCATAAGAGATACGTGTAATAATTGTACCCTATGAATTGAAGTCAGTCACTAATATGATATAAATTAAGGCAAATATTTTAGGGAAAATATATTTTTATTAATTCATACATTTTATTATGTAATTCTTATACTTGATTAGGTTCTTAATATGTTACTAAGTGCTCTTCATAAATGTTTGATGTTTTCAAGAATTCATGAAATGGCATCTTGTTTACTTGATTTATTTATAATTTATTACTGATCTGAAAAAACATAGAAATAATATTTTATGCTATCTCAAACCTACAATATTCTAAGTTTACAAAATATTAGCATAGATAGCAATTTACATATTATTACATAAAATGAGGTTTTTCATCATAATAAATCAAATTATATGAAATTTATGAATTATTTTATAAAAAACTAAGATATAATTAACGGAAAAAACTTGGTAAAGTAACAATTCAAATATATGAGAAACTAACCTTTTAGAAAATCTATGAAATTTAAAATTATTTAAAGTACTATTTATTAACACTCATAACCAGCAACTATTTTATGTATACCAAAATATTTTTATTTTTCAAGCATCTTAAGCTAATTATTGGGATATGACATTCTAATCTCAGAGACATTTTAAAAATTTCATAAAAATCACATTTTTGTTACTAAAACTGAAATCCCTGAATCCTGATCTGGCTTTAAGGTAATATTCATCATTTTCCTGTTTAACATGTTTTCTTTATAAAAAATGTATGTGATGTCTGAAATATTACTTACTAAATTCTAAGCAGTGTTATTTTATTACAAAGAATAACTATTTAGAGCCTAAAATAACTAATACATTCTTATCAGCTTCAAGAAACCTTATAACAAAACTGAAGTTCTATAATTTCAGATATAACTCCCCTTTCCAGCAACAAGAAAAATATCATTAAATGTTTACCACTGGTTTATTCTCTATATAATGAATGGATATTTTACAAGAAACACTTTGCCACCTACAAATTATGACTTCTTTTCATTGGGAGTAGGGCATTATAAGGGAGAAGGATGTGAAAAGGTGATGGGAGTATTGGAAAAGAGAATGAGTACGATGAGTAAGGAAGACAATAAAATACAATTTTGTAAGTGACATTTTATTATGCACATTACCACAATTCAATGGTTCTTGACATATTTTTCTTTATGGTAATAAAGTCACAGACTTTTATTTTTACAGAACTTTGTAATTCGTTTGATTCTCCATCTGAGAAGATTCCTGCTTGTATGGGAAAATGGATGTTTATACTCTGAATAACTACCTAGGGTGACTGTATTGAGACTAATATCTACTTACCACAGCCTCTGTTCTCAGGAATGCCAAAAAATATTCTACTTTAAAATAACAAAAAGGCATTTTTTTTAGGGTACAACACTAGAGATCCATATCAACTATCTAATATACTTGAAAGTTTAAAAATGCAAAAAGTAATTATTATTGTCATCAGTTCTCATGAGTATCGTTATGATGACACTGGGGATGAGATGCTTATTTTCTCCAATAGTAGTATTCTCTCTCTCTCTCTCTCTCTCTCTCTCTCTGTGTGTGTGTGTGTGTGTGTGTGTGTGTGTGTGTACCTCTCCCTCTCTTCCCAAAGCTATGATTTTCATTCAGGTATAAAGTTCTGTGTTTCCAATTTCAATGGAAGTGTGTTCCAAATGAAAGGCCTGTAGGTTTAGAGACTGACTCTAAATACATCTAGTTTAATCTTTAACTTTAAATTTAAAACTTTATGAATTAATTGTATGTACAACCTCAAAATGAATCATATTTAGCAAAGAAATTTCTTGTGTTCATCTGCATTTGATTTTCAGATTATCTGACTGATAGATAATACATCGTTTTTAAAAATTGAGCATATATGAAATATCATCTAAACTCAAAGAATCTAAAACACCGAATAAAATAATGCAATATTTTCTCTATTTTAAGCAATTCTATTATAAAGAATTGTCTTTATTAATTCTTTATAAGCTGTACATCATATTTTGTCTCTTTATTAGATTTCTTATAGTTTCTTAAATCTTAAATTGTGGGAATTATAATGTTAACTAATGTAAGATCTCAATTGCTTAATCCCAAATTTAGTGGAGAATATTGGCACATAGAAAACATAAATTTTATTTTCTATGTTCAAACACATTTTTTGATCTCAAATATTTTGTCTGAAAAAAATTGTAATACCTTTTGCACAACAAATTATAAGTGGATAAGTAAAATACTTAAACATATCAGATAATGTGAATGAAGGTAAGTTTCATTTTTTGATATTCAACTTTTGTTCTTAATTAACTTAAAAGTATTCCTTTTGTTTCTTAGATAAATATCTCAAACCTAAGAATCTTTTAAAATGTGCTTATAGTTTGATTAAGGCCTGTCAAAATTACTATTTTGTGTCTAATGTTTTTATTTCCCCTCACTCACACTAGAAACTATCATTAATAATGGGAAGTACTGCATTTATATAACACAGATTATAAAGGTTATTAATTAGATTCCCAGCTGTTTATAAACATATGCCACAATCCAGAATATTCATCTCTTTAAACAAAATATTATTTTAATATTCAATACTGCATATTCACTGTGATAATGTATATGCACTGACAAAAGCTCCTCATTTTGTAACAAGTATACGAATATAAAATATTTTAATAGTGTATTGTACACATAACCGTATAAAAAGCCGATATGTTTGCTATCTATATATTCAATTCTGACGTTTTTTAGGAACAGATAAATTAGGAGGTCCAGTAACAAGTTTCCCTTTGGTTTTAGTCTCCCTTGCAATTAGTTGTGGCCAAAAGAGTAAGCCTTGGCCACTGACATACGGAGATAAGTGATGTAAGCCTTTTTCAGGACTATTCTAACACAACTTGACACATCTCATACTCTATATTGTCTTTGCAGTTCCCCCTACCTGCTGAATTGAGGATCACTCTCAGGGAGATATTGGAACACGAACTTAAAGAAGAAGCATAGTCTTCATTCATCAGTCAATGAATCCACAAAGGGCAATACATCAAGCAGCACAAACCTCTTCCCACCAGCAATTATAATTTAGTGAAAAATAAAATTATATTAAGCTCTTGATATTTTGGTGTTATCTGTTATGTAAGCTAGTTTTAACCTAACACGAATACAAATTATAAATTGTTTACCTTATTTGTATCTATGTTCCTTTCATGTTTTATGGTTTCAATGGACATTCCTTATTTGATCAATTATTCTAGAGGAAAGGGTAGCTATTTTGTGTTACGACCTTATCTAAGAATATAGACAGTAGGGACATAGTTTACTATGAATATAATCATTTTTGGAGTGGTGGATGTAGTTGTGATTTTTTATTTTTCTCTTATGTTGACTAAATGGGTTACTATAGAGGAACATAAAAAAGCAGCATTTACTTCTGCGTGTCATTTGGTTTGCCTGATATTAAACACTTATTATTGTGTTCATTCTCATAGAAATCCACTTACATGTGAATAACCTGAGGTTTCCAGAAACTTTAAATAAATTGTAAATGGAGTGCCAGAGTGGAGTTACATAGAAGACTCAATTATATGGTCATTATAATCTATTCTGAAAATATAAAAGTTAAAGATACATAATACTATTTTACCATTTGTAGATTTTTAAAATGTGTTGTAATGATTTTGCTTGTAAAAATTTCCTTTCTTCTTTAGTTTTCTATTTTAACATATATAAAAGAGTTCTAGAAATTTTCTTTTTCTTATAATATTTGTAAAATATCTGCTCTTTAAATATCTTGCTGCTTTCTGCAAAACTTATCTGTTTTTAATTGCTGGCTGCCATTATTCAGCTGATAAACAGTTTCAGCATCATTTAGCTTGGTAAGCATTTGAGTTTTATTTATTTATTTATTTATTTTTGGTATTGGATAAAATGTGGAATTTGTAGAGCTCATTATGCAGAATGATTCATTTCATGGAAATTTCAATTTGCATTACTCATCTTTAATTTGCATCTAGCACAAGGACTTGAGAACATACACTGGATATATTCTGCAGGTCAGAGGCTACATTTTCAGTGATTATTTTAAAAGTTTTAATTAATATTCACATGAATAATAGATTCTCTTCACAAAATAGTATCCTAAGGGAAACTGACTAAAAATAATATTGGTACTCAGTTTCAATATCTAATTCCAGCTTAACACTTCATTTTTAGACAGCTATCTGTATATATACTTATTGTCTACATACAAGAGAAAGGACACTAATAAATATTTATTCTGAAATTCAGTTAGAAGCCCTAACGACCTTGGTTTCAGAGTCTATCCTTATCTTCCTACTCCACCCTCTTCCCATTACCATTTTGAATTATTAGGTTGTTCAATAAATAAGGCCAAATGCTTGAAAGTCTGACACCAATCCATACGAATGACTGCAGTTGCACATTGGAATCCACCCGAATTGATAGTTCCTTTGTGTTGACACTACTCTACACAGCTTACAGGCTTGGCTGGTAAATTTTCAAGTAGGTCATTCTTCATCTGCATCTGTTTCAGATTCTCTGTCATAATTAGAAAACAAAGAGAGAACAGCAGACTCAGCAAAATGAACACACTAATTAAAAAGCAAACATAGAGATTATTTTCCCCATTCATGTGAAATTACCAAATTTCTCTAAAAACGCAACCAGTTTAATAAGAACATGAAACTACAAGAAAACAGATTTTTCAAAATTATCAAATGATTTCCGATTTTAATTTTCTTTGCTTATTATGAAGAAAGCTTTAAAGCAATTTCATTCTCATGAAGAATTGAATTCTTATACATTTAAACATAACCAAGTTATTATAGTTCCCAGAGAGATGCCAACTACTTACAAATTGAGAAATATTCTCATATAGGTATACACCTTGATGAAATGCTAGGCTTCAAAATAAATCAATTAACATGAATGTGAGATCAGTCTGTGTTTAAAGAGACAAAAAGCTGAATTAGAAAGTTTAATTTAGTCAAATAATAAATGTTTATTGAACATTTATTTTTGTTATATACCATGCATTGTGTATATACAATTTCCTTTTATTTCTATTAACTAAATATCTGCCCTGATCTATTTAGTTGGTTTTACTTTGCAAGGATCTCAAATATGTATGCTGCATTTTCAATTATGCTCTGCATATATAATTCACTTCAAATCGTGTTTGTCATTTTAAAATTTTATTATTTTCCCTTTTCATTCTCTATTTACTGCACTTGTTGTGGTGTGCATTTTGTTCTTATGTTTTTCTTAAGTTAGGCTTTATTTCTGAAGTTGGTTTTTATTTGTAAAGTGGCTTTTTTCCTAGTATTTTCTGATTTTTGTCAGTTCTTATTTTTTCTGCCTCTTATTATCTAGCTGTCTAATTTCCAAGCAATCTTATTTTTTTCTGTTTTATTATTTTGATATTATATTGCTTTGTTAATTTACTTTATTGTACTTTTAAAGATAGATGATCATTTTTATATGATTTGTAGCCCCTATTCTTCTAATGTTTTTAGTTTTTCTTGTAAAAAGTTTGATTAAATTGTATTCTTTCTCAGGATAACTTTGAATAAATCAAATTTCTTCCTCATGTTTGGATAATACCAGCTTCATGTGAAGAGAGTGGTAAAGTCAGGCTACTTTCCAAATTTTACAGCTTCAGTGTTTGCTTACCTGTTAGCACCATGAACAACTCAAAATGTGAACTTTCTGGGTAGCTACTTCAGGATCTATTAGTTTTACCCTCACTCCGAAGATTTTTGTGGTAGTTTTTATTGTCTTTTGTTTTTATTTCTACCTAAGGATTTATAGTTATTACCTTTTTGGAGGGTCCTTTTAAATTTATAGGTGGTATTTCACTGTCACTATATATTCTAGTATGTGCTTTCTTTTCACCCAGTCCAACTTTTACCTTGGCCTCCTCCTTCTTTTATCCCAGGTTTTTCACATGCTAAGTTTGAATGTTGTATGCAGGGTAGATTTTCAGCCTTTTAAAATGAGAATTTGATGGCTGTTTCTGAGCTTCTTAAGAACTCTGACCATTACAGTCTTATTTGATCACTTACTGACTCTATATGCATTTTGGGCCCTTTTTGGCCAAAACTCAAAGGCTGTGAGTTCTCCCAGTACTTAAAATCATTTTCAATTCCATTTTCCTGTGTTCTTATAGGAATTATTCTCATAGCTCTCAACATTTAGTAGCATTTTTCCATGAGCCCATGCACATAATCCCTGATGCTGCCCAGATTTTTCTTGCTGTGATGGCCTGGACAACATGCCACTAGATATAGGTAGGACTTTGTACTGGGTAACTGTAAAAAAAATATGTTTTCATTTGATAACTGCATTTTCCCTGAAAATTGGAAAACAAAATAATCTTCTGAGAATGATGGGAAAAGTTAGAAGTAGAATGAAAGAAAATATTTTATTTAGCCATTGAAGAGAGTTGTAGAATAATTAGGTGAAAATATTGCCTGGTGTTTCTATCCCTTGATTTTTGTTTTTGTCCTTTATGAATTTGTGGTAAGAAACAATATATGTTTTTATATGACTTTGTTTAGCAACACAAGTTTGCTTGGGTGCCAGTGTAGAGAATATCCAAAATTAGATTCTTTCAATATTGGAATATTTCCAGAAAGATTCATAAAATTAAAGCTAGAAAAAGTAGCTTAGTAAATTAGCAACCTAAACCAGACTATGAAGACATTAAAAATAAGGGGATAATTAAAAATAACATCAACAAAGTGGAAAAAAGTAGAAAGATGAATTGCGTATCTTGATGACATTGAAATCGCAGAAGAATGAGCAAACAGAAAGGAACCAGGGTTGGTTCAGAGTGGAATGCTTTAATTAATACTTGATATGGTTTAGCTGTGTCCCCACCCAATCTCATCTTGAATTCCCATGTGTTGTGGAAGGGACCCAGTGGGAGGTAATTGAATCATGGGGGACAGGTCTTTCTCATACTGTTCTCATGATAGTGAATAAGTCTTAGGAGATCTGATGGTCTTATAAGGGGGAGTTTCCCTGCACAAGCTCTCTCTTTGCCTGCTGCCATCCATGTAAGATGTGACTTGCTCCTCCTTGCCTTCCACCATAATTGTGAGGCCTCTCCAGCCACATGCGACTGTAAGTGAATTAAACTGCTGTCTTTTGTAAATTGCCCAGGCCTGAGTATGTCTTTATCAGCAACATGAAAACAGAGTAATAAGATGATTGTGGAATTGGATTGCTTTTATGTGTTGACAGAGTTCAAGGTCTGAGTATGGAAGTGGCTGAATTGAAGTGGAGTAGAGAAGATGTTGATAAACATACCAGGAACATGATTAGACAGATGAATTGATGGAATGTTTGGCTGCTCATACAAGTTGCTCAAGGAACATAGCAAAGTTTGGAATTTAAATAAATAGTACAAGTCGCATGCCAATATTTGATAAATTGTGGGCAGTGGAGGTTCAATGAAGGGCAACCAAAAGGATCAGAGGAGAGCATGGAAGGGTTTGATTTAAATGTTGACATTAGCAATAATCTCTGAATACTATCTGCAGAGATAATGGAAAACATTGACCACAGAAATAAAAAAAAAAAAATCTGCAAAAGTCAATACACAGAACATGATGAAAGTGCCACCACTAAGTGGTGTTCTTAATAGTGAGTCATTCAGAGAAAGCATGGAGGTGGAGAGAATGTTTACATTAAATATATGGGGGAATTTCTTTGTTATAGTGCTTAATTCTTATAACACAATGGACAGTTTAGGAATTCAGGTAGCAAGAAATTTCAGAACTTTAAGGGTGACAGATGGTAGATGGTCAGGGACACACATACTTTAGCATGAACTGGTGAAGACAGGAACAAATAGCGTGGAGAATTCAGTCTCTTTAAGGAGAGTGAATCCTGAGCCAAGTATCTGGAGGTCCTACTCCAATCTAAACTGATGATTAATAATGTATCTTGAAATAAATACAACACTTTACTAATGTAGAACCTATGTAAGCTTAGACAGTTACTCAAATGGTATGAACTTCAAGTTCTTCATTTAAAAATATGATAATAATGTCTACCACATAGAATCATATTATGTCTTAATAATAAGTAGTTATATTATTATTACCTGGCACATAGAATGTGCTTATTAACATGTGTGCTTAAGTAGACCATTAGTCATTTTTTTATTCCATACATATTAAAACCTCATTCAAGTTATATGGAAATAGTGGGCTGTTTATGTGAAAAGACATGGCATTTCATTTTTATGCAAGTCTTTATTTTTCAGATTATAGGTACTAGGGAATATAGTTTTTGATGATTTTGTATTAAAAAGGAATTCTTCATTATGGCCTAAAAGACAGATTGAGGTGAATCTCATATATCATTACTGTAAGCTGTCCATTAAAGTTTATAATCAGAAGCTTGATTATTTAATTGCTAGGACATTCAACATATGTATTGTCAAAATATTTGTGAGTATCTTTTTAGGATATGATCATCAAAAGGATCTTTATGGATATGATCCAATGCAAGCAATTTTAGAAAATTTTACCGATTTTACTAATCAGTATCAAACAGTGTAATCATGGGGATACATATGAAAAAAAATTTTGTTTTCTAACTCAAATTTATTAACTCCCTTGTCAGCCTAGTTAGAAATTTTCCAAGCAGAAATGCTAATATTAAACGTACTAGCTTTCCTACTGAAAGCCACTCAGGGCCCTCTTGCAACACTAGCATCAATTTTTAACAAGCATTGGCAGAATTTTTCATTATTGTGAGATGGGTAGCAGATGATCTACAAATGTTTTTCCAAATTTGCATACCTAGAGAAGTTTCAGTGCAGTAATTTGTAAACAATGTTGATACATATAGTAATTCACAATACTTTGCATGATAACATCATTTATTCAGTTAAACTAATTGCATGGCTTTGGAACAAAGGTACTATGAATGGGAGGAAACTGGGAAAACAGAGTATGAGAAATTGCTCTCAGTTGCAGAATAACTCATTTATCAGGTTGAAGGTCCAGTGCAAATAATGCGGGGACTTAGCAGACGATATTCTATATTCCCCAGCACAAATTCCTTCCTTAATTACTAATTTTTCTCTCATGTTCATTGAAGCATTCCTCATTCCAGAAAATTATTTTTTTATGGATCAGTCACATAAGCCTCAATTCTCATCAGATGTTTAAAATACAATTAATACATAATTGATTGAAATAAAGCTGTTGACTTCCAATTTATTTTGCATTTTGGACACATTTTATTTTTTAAAAATCTCCATTGCCTTATTTTTAAGTGGACAATTTTGTATTTATTTACATTAGATTACAGGAAACCTATATTTGCATTAAGCCCTTATACACTCACACACATACACACTCACACACACACACACTTTTGAAATCTAAGTTCATACCTATGCAGAATCACTAGTAAATGTTGTGCCTGGCTAGATGAAAATTCTTATTGACATTCATTTTCTAATTTCAGATATGCTAAATTGCCAACATTACATAGTACCTAAAGTGACTAAGACTATGCATCTAAAGCACATAGTGTACCACAAATTCTTTTTTTATTTATTTATTATTTTTTTTTTTTTTGAGACGGAGTGTTGCTCTGTGCCCCAGGCTGGAGTGCAGTGGCTCCATCTCGGCTCACTGCAAGCTCCGCCCCGCCGGGTTCACGCCATTCTCCTGCCTCAACCTCCCGAGTAGCTGGGACTACAGGCGCCCGCCACCTCGCCCGGCTAATTTTCTTGTATTTTTAGTAGAGACGGGGTTTCACCGTGTTAGCCAGGATGGTCTCGATCTCCTGACCTCGTGATCCGCCCGTCTCGGCCTCCCAAAGTGCTGGGATTACAGGCTTGAGCCACCGCGCCCGGCCGTGTTCCACAAATTCTAAATGAGGAATCAAGAGACTAAGGATCTTGATCTCATTTTACCAATAACTATGCCATTCTGAACAGATGTTGTTTGGGAACTCAGTTTTCAAATTGGCAAAATAAGACGGTTGGAATAAACGATCTCTAAGTTTGACCCAAACTTTGGAATATGTTTATGTTTAGTGGGAATTTGGTTTGGTACATGGCATGATCTCATCACTTTGTATGCTGCGTCTAGTTATTAAAGATTTAGGGCTAAAAATTGCTTGTAAAAATGTGTAAATATAAGCATCTGTTATTACCCCCTCTACCAAGGGAAAAAACTCAAGTGTACAGAAATAAGTTGTTTAAAATGCTGTTTGTTTTCATCTAGATAAATAATAAAGTATTGAAAATTTTATTCCCAAGTTATCTTGAAAGAGTTCACGTATACTTAACCAG
Organism: Macaca fascicularis; assembly: GCF_037993035.2. Classification (NCBI taxonomy): domain Eukaryota; kingdom Metazoa; phylum Chordata; class Mammalia; order Primates; family Cercopithecidae; genus Macaca; species Macaca fascicularis. The sequence goes on from NC_088376.1 coordinate 77,865,890, forward strand.
GTAAAATTATGTTCTAAGTCTAGTTTCAATTTTTTTCTATTAGAAATTTAAAATACAATTGATACTAAAATACTTTGGTGGATGAAATAAGAAAGACCAATCTATACTCTTTTCCAGTTGCTAATTCATAGAGGACTTATTTTTTAAATATATTTGCCTTACTATAAAAGATGAAGAGTCTTATTCCATGTTTTCCCTTTTATCATTAATCCATAAATGAATTAAAATGGTTTTGAAGCCTAAAGCTGGAAGTTTCAACAAATTTTTAACTTCATCTATTTTATTTATTTATTTATTTATTTTTAAATTTATTTATTTTTTTTTTTTTTTGAGACGGAGTCTCGCTCTGTCGCCCAGGCTGGAGTGCAGTGGCCGGATCTCAGCTCACTGCAAGCTCCACCTCCCGGGTTCACGCCATTCTCCTGCCTCAGCCTCCCGAGTAGCTGGGACTACAGGCGCCCGCCACCATGCCCGGCTAGTTTTTTGTATTTTTTTAGTAGAGACGGGGTTTCACCGTGTTAGCCAGGATGGTCTCGATCTCCTGACCTCGTGATCCGCCCATCTCGGCCTCCCAAAGTGCTGGGATTACAGGCGTGAGCCACCGCGCCCGGTCCATCTATTATTTATTTATTGTTTTATTTTCTTTTTCTTGTGTATTCCAATGGTTCATTTTGCCAGAGGGATAGTGCAAACATAAAGTTAGGCATTACTTAAAACTAAAATATGAATTTGAATGTTGCTTTATTTCTTTCAATATCTGGATGAACAAAGAACTGACTTGATTCTAAGTAATACAGATTAACCCAGCCAGTGGAAATCGTGGCAAAGTTACTCATTAGTTGTTCCACCTGCATGATTCAGTTGCCTTAAGTATTACATAATGATCTTTAAAAAAAAACAACGAAATCATTGTTGATTAAAAGAACTTTATATTTGTGTAAAGTGAACAGCGAAAAAAATGTCTCTGGCTATTTGTTTTATTTAACCCTAGTTAAGAAATTAATAATTAGGCAAAAGTACAAAAGAACTACAGTAGGTAGTCTCTGAAAGACAATCTAATCTACAAAACGACATTAAAAACTGTTACTTATTGAAGTTTAGTATTCTTTACTGGCCTTTCTTGATTGTTGACTTTGAAGAACTTACACAGAACATAAAAGAATCAAAGTTAAAAACAAATTTGGAAACAATACTTTTGACAAATGTATTTTATATTTTTAATATTTATATACATAGTTTTTTGTTGTTGTTGTTGAGACAGAGTTTCGCTCTTGTAGCCCAGGCTGGAGTGCAATGGTATGATCTCAGCTCACTGCAACCTCCACCTCCCGGGTTCAAACGATTCTGCTGCCTCAGCCTCCTGAGTAGCTGGGATTACAGGTGCATGCCACGACGCCCGGCTAATTTTGTATTTTTTTAGTAGATATAAGATTTCACCATATTGGCCAGGCTGGTCTTGAACTCTCGACCTCAGGTGATCCACCCACCTTGGCTTCCCAAAGTGCTGGGATTACCGGCATTAGCCACCACACCCTGCCTAATTTTGATGATATTTTACATGAAAAAATTATATTCAGTGTAAAATATACCATATCTTTTCTTTTTGTGGATAAATTTCTCACAAGTAAAAAATTGTAAATCTAAGCCGCAAAAATCTCAGATCTGTATCATTCTGTAACTTGTTACCCAACCCAATCTCTATGTCATAAGTTAGTTATAAGATATAATTAGGCTATTTCTTGTGAACCCTGTTAAAGATGCCTTTCTTTATCAGTACATTGATTAGTTCTTTTAATTAAAATATTTATAAAAATATAAGATCTCAGTTAAGAAAGATAGAACTTACAATATAGAATAAACAAATATAGCTTTATAAGTAGTTTATATAAGCATTTAGGTATACCTTTATGTCTTTCTAATAGAGTAGAAATAGCCCTGTTTTTAACTTTGAATGCATACCTAAAGCCACATACGCGCGCACGCACACACACACACACCCCCCTAAACAGTGGCACTAAGAAGCTTATGGCCTGGCACTCTTTGCTAGTTCCTACAGAATTGCCTCACATGTGAGATCAATAATGATATAAAGGCTGTTCTCTGTAGACTGGGGCTCAAGACCCCAGAGATTTGATACAACTCAATATGTCTCCTGATGTAGTTAAGGTTTCAAGTTTTAAATATATCAGTTATTGTAGTTTACTAAGTTAGAAAGCTAACTCCAATTTCTCAAAATTTCTCAAAATTATACAATGCTATTCTACACAGCAAATGACTTTGAGGGATGTAGCAATGTCCCAAAAGATTGACCAAAAATAAACTGCCTATTATTTTAAATTATAACTACTGTTATATCTTTGTATTACTATAATTTGGGGTAGGAGTATGCACTCACAATGAGGAACTAAATTTTTGTAGAATGGAATTCTCCAGCTCCACTTTTTGCTAATTCTAGCCTTGTTCAAAATTATGAATCTGATAATTTATTGATTACATTTTTATGTGTACATCTCAACTCATATTCTTCTGTAGAGAATTCTTTGTATTTTTGTTTGTTATTGTCTAGAATTTTTTTTCTTAAAATATGGGAATATTCTACCTAAAATAGCTTGGATTTCTTCTTCAGTGATTTTATTATTACAGCCATTACATAAGTCATGACAGAACATAAAATGCTAAAAGAGTTTGAGCGTTAACATTGTGTGATTGTGGACATGTTAAATATTCTGTCTCTTCAAAATGCTCTATGAAGTGTTCTGAAAATTGTCTTTTCAGTGTCAGCGAGATTGTTTTACTGAAATCCTTTGATATAGATAGGGAAAAGATGTCTCCTGGGATTTAAGATTTAATATTCACGTTTAAACATTTCTCTGCACACATTAAAAGACTTGCATGGCTGCGTTAAAACACTTGCATGGTTACTGAATTCAAGTCAGTAATTTTGATTCTTAGGATAGTTCTTATGAAAACTACTTTGAAAGTTTTGAACACTTAAACTGAAAGGATGCTCATTATGCTATTGATTATAAGAATGAGGAATGATAGAGACAATTAGAATGTGAAACAGTAGTAACAAAGATTAGTTCATAAATATACATTAATGAAATACCATAGATTCATTAAATGTTAAATGTTTGGAAAATATTTTCTCTATTTTAAGTAACCTAGTTCTTAGGCTATTTTATTGACATGAAATATATATGCAGAAAAATGGTGGATAGTCTATGAAATACACATTTTAATTGGCTGTGGCAGATTAAAGATGGCCCCAAACTCTTTGACATTTCTCCCATTGAGTGATGGTATCTATTTCCCTCTCCTCCTGAATCTGGGAACACTTTGGGCCTACTTTAATTATAGAATATTAGATGATTATACATCTGTTTTCCATTCCAGACTTTAAGATACTGACAGCTTTTCCATTTCTTTTTTTGGAATGCTTGCCTTGAGGGAGATCACCTGTATCACCTGTCACCTGCTATGTATATAGTCCAACTACCCTGACCACCCTGTTGTAAAGAAGCCTAACTAGCCATGGGGATACACTACATGAAAAGACAACATGCACACACACACACACACACACACACACACACACACACAGAGAGAGAGAGAGAGAGAGAGAGAGAAAGAGAGAGAGAGAGATGCTCAATTAGCCCTCAATACTTCCAGATATCCCAACAGGTGCAAGACATGTGAGTGAAGCAGGCTTTAGGTGATTCCAGACCCAACTACCATATAACTGCATTGCATGAAGAACTCCAAGATATAATTAGCCTGCTGATTTGGATGTGTCTTTTTATGAAAAGAAAGATAGATAAATAAGTGTATGGATATTTACCTTTTAAAAACTCAGTTCTTTCTAAATTCTCACAAATAAAGTATTTGTTAATAGTAAATATATTATTTAAAACATCTCTTTAGTTATCAGAGAAGTTGACAGTTACAATATATTATTGCCTCACTTTGAGTTTTAAGTGTAACTCTGTCAGGCTTACTTCATGTCAGTTTTATGTATTGAAAACTGGACTCATTATAGACATAACTCAGAGTTCGACATGATATTTCCTCTATGGCCACAAGCTATTATAAGGGACTAGTTAAGGTTAGTGTTGACATATCTTTGATTTTTTAAGAAAAGTTCATATATAATTTTACTGTTTACTGTTACTGGATATATGAGAGATACTGATTAAAAAGATCTATTAAAATAGATCTTTATTAAAACAACTAATTCTCTTCCAGGTACTTTTCTAAGCACATTAAACATATTTAATTATTATAGACATCTGTTAACTTAAGTACTATTACTTCGTTCATTTTACAAATCAAAAATTGGGGCTCAGAGTAATAAAGTAACTTGGAAAAGATCACACAGCTCATAGATAGTGATTTCAACTCATATGAGTATGGATATTCTGCAGTTCATTAGCCTAATTTTGAATGCTGATTAAATCTCTATGTCTTACTGATCTCTAAATTGGGAAAGTGACAATAATCTACCTCACAGGATTGATGCGAGGTATGAGAGCTTTGTAGGAATCTACCTTTAAGTAGCATTTTTCATTTGTGTACTATTGCAGGAAGGATTAAATTAGTTAGAAATAATGCACGTAGAACAGATTCCAGGAGTAGATCCACAGCTGATAATGTTAATAATAATGAGAAAAAAATGCTTTAAACAAGATATCAGAAAGGTTCAGAAGAAGAAAATAGCACTTCAATGTTCACAATAATTGTTTCTTAAGTAATTGCAAGCTAATACCATGGGAAAAATCTATTGAACTAGCTACAGTGATAACTGAGCCCTAGGTCAACCAGTTTCTAGCCATGTAAACTTGGAAAAGCCACTTCCCTTTTATATTTTTTATTCTCTTATAAACAAGACACAAAACTTATGTTCGCTACCACACAGGTTGGCAATACGGAATATGTACATGTATACACATACGTGTACACACACACACAATCTACATAATGTATATTATATACAGTTATATAATACATAATAGAGCAAATTATGAGAATATAAACATTTATAATAAATACATAATATACTATTTTAAATATAACTTAAATAGAATATATTTCTATAATATATAAATACAATAAAATATAAAGTAATCATATGTTATATTAGACTTCATTTTATATATGGAATATTCTGAAGGTAGATATTTTATATAATTATTTATTTTTGTTATATTCATATATTGAATGTTCTTAGAGGATAAACCACTATATAAATATAAATAATTATTCTAAGTTTTTACTGTAAATTTGAAGAAGTTAATCATATTAGGAATAGATGACATATTTCCAAAAAATAAGTAAAACCTGGAATAGAAATTTTGAGAAAGACTAAATTTAAATATACCTGTCTTTCAAATCACTCACTATTAGATTCCTCTATGCTTAAAATTAGCAGTGTAGAAAACTGTCCAGGTATATAAACCAGCTTTATTTTCGTAGATAACTATTAGTATTTCTTTAGAGAGAGTGCAATGTCAAGAACATTATGCAAGAGTGAATGGAATGTTCTCAGAATGAAATCAAGACACCTAGATTAGCCAAACTGTAGAATAATTATACTTTCCTGGTCCGTTTCAAAATGCCAACTATATACTTATTCTGTACAATTTTTCCTGATCGATTTTTTCTGCTGAGACTTGTTAATTTATCACCTAGATTTTTTTGTAATCCTGAAAATAAGACTCAGTAGTCATTTGATGAGAGTTGCAGCACACGTCAACAATATCCAAAATATAAAATGCAACTTTTTACACATATTCTTGACAAACTCGTCTACTTAGTTTTATTGGAAGTAAGAATTGTTATAAAGGGTTTTATAAGAAAAGTAATCTAAATAAACACAGGGTGTGAGAAAAATAGATACAAGATAAAGATGATATAAGATGGTTTAAAGAGCCAATTGCCAGGCAAATTGAATTTTATACCTACCAATTTATCATTAGAAAAGTTATTTTACATTGTTTACTTAAAGCTCCTACCTCCAATTTTTACATTTATATGAAAATGGAATTTACATATTTTTTCCAAAAGTATTTATTGAATGCCAATCTTTGCAAGTTTTAAAATTGAATTTGTAGAGATTGCAGCAGTGTAGTGAAATCAAACATGTACACACTGCCTACCATAGAAGGCAGGATGTGGTATATTGGATATATGCACAATGCTGCAAAAGAAGAGTAGAGGAAGACCTTCATTCCCACAGGAGAAAGCTGCATGTGGATGTGTCCTTAGCTGGCCTGCAGGGTGAAGCTGTGATTTATTTTTAGGTTGAGATGATGTCCTGTTATTCTAGGTATAGTCCAGAACATGTGCTGAAGCCCAGTGGAGAGAAAATTATTGTCTTTTCAGGAAACAAAAGAATAGAGCAGAGAGTAAGAATACTCTGAATAGTTTGTGGGAGTGGGTGGAAATAGGGCGCAGAGAATAATCCGGGTTGATGACTGCCAAAATGACACAGAATCTCAAACTAATCAATGTGTTAAATCTCCTGTTCTAGATGTGAAACTTTCACTAAGCATTAGCTAATTAAAGCTGCCAAACAGTTCATTAAGCCTGATACAGAGTCCTGGGTGGAATCCTCCCTCCAAGTGGGAAAGAAAAACAGTCACACTAAGTAATTTTGTTCAGAACTCAAAGCAATTGAGCATTCTAATAGCTATCAATAAATACATTATTTTTTAAACAACAAACTTCCTTTGTAACGTTATCATTAAAAGAAGAAAACTTCATGTGTTTATTTTGGAGGAGATATAAAAATAATTATTTGAAGTAGAAAGTATAAGTCCTGCAAATATAAAAATTAATGTTACATATTGGTTTTTTGTTGCTTTATGAGAAGTGATACAGAAAATAATACTTTTATCTCTAATTTAGAACACTTTATTAACTAATATTTATCAGAGAAGATTGCTTTTCAGAAATAGCATAATACTTTAAAATGTATATTTAATACTCATATATATCTAAATTCATCATAAATGCATTGGGAATGTAAATGACAGAACACTGCAAAATACAAAACAGTTGCATGTGTTTATAATTAAGTGGGTGTATAACATAATGATTGTAAAGTGAAATCTATAAATGCATACATATGTATATGATTCCTATTTCTTCCTTGTCATACATGAATTTCTTTACTTTGTAAAATTCAATTTTCAGATATTTGGGGTATATGTACACGTTTGTTCATGGGTATATTGTATGATGCTGAGGTTTGGGATACAGATGATCCCATTACCCAGGTAGTGAGCATAGTAACATATAGGTAGTTTTTCAGCACACATCCCCCTTCTCGCCCCTTCTAGTAGTCCCCTGTGTCTATCATTCCTATCTTCATGCCTATGTGTATTTGGTGTTTAACTGTCGTTTATAAGAGAAGATGTGGTATTTTATTTTCTGTTCCTGCATTAATTTGCTTACAATGATGGCCTCCAGCTTTATCCATGTTACTGCAAAGGACATGATTTCATTGTTTCTTATGGCTGCATAATATTTCATGGCATACATGTACCACATTTTCTTTATCAATTCCACCATTGACAGGCACCTAGGCTGATTCCATGTATTTCCTATGATTGTGAATAGCGCTGTGATGAACATACAAGTCAGTGCGTCTTTCGTTACAATGATCTGTTTTCCTTTGGGTATAGACAGAGTAATGGACTTTCTGGGTCAAATGGAAGCCCTGTTTTAGGTTCTTTAAGAAATCTCCAAAATGCTTTCCACAGTGGTTGAATTAATTTACATTCCCACCAACAGTGTATATGTGTTCCCTTTTCTCCACAGCTTTGTCAGCATATGTTACTTTTTGACTTTTTAATAATAGTCATCCTGACTGGCATGAATGGTATCTCATTGTGGTTTAGATTTGCATTTCTCTGATGATTAGTGATGATGAGCATTTTTTTGTGTTTTTGGCCACTGATATGTCTTCTCTTAAGATGTGTCTGTTCATATCCTTTGTCCATTTTTTGATGGAGTTTTTTTGGTTTGTTTATTTTTTTCTTTTGCTTGTTGATTTAAATTCCTTACAGATTTGGGGTCTCAGACCTTTATCAGATGCATAATTTGCTAGTATTTTCTCCCATGGTTTAGGTTATCTGTTTACTTTGTTGATAGATGTCTTTCACTGTGTAGAAGTTCTTTAATTAAGTACCACTTGTTAATTTTTGTTTTTATTTTGATTGCTTTGAGGGAGTTTGCCAAGAGTTCTTTGCAAAGGCCAATGTCAAGAAGAGTATTTCCCCAGGTTTTCTTCTAGGACTTACATAGTTAGAGATCTTACATTGAAATATTTCATCCATCTTGTGTTAATTATTGTATATGGTAAATGGTGAGTAACCAGTTTCTTTATCCGCCTATGGCTAGCCAATTATCTCAGCCAATTATCTATGTATCATTTATTACATAGGGAGTTCTTTCTTCATTGCTTTGATCAGGTGGTTGTAGGTAGATAGCTTTATTTCTGGGTACTCTATTTTGTCCCTTTGGTCTACATATTTGTTTTTATGCCACCACCATGCTGTTTGGGTATAGTTGTAGCATACTTTGAAGTGGGGTAGTGTGATGCCTCCAGCTTTGTTCTTTTTGCTTAGGATTGTTTTGGCTACTCTGGCTCTTTTCTGGTTCCATATGAGTTTTAGAATACTGTTTTTATAATTCTGTGACACATGATCTTGGTAGTTTAATAAGAAATAACATTGAATCTATAGATTGCATTGTAGTTTTCCTCGTAGAGCTCTTTCACCTCCTTGTTTAGTCGCATTCCTAGGTATTTCATTTTCTTTGTGGCTGCTGTATATGGGACTGTATTTTTGATTTGACTCTCAGCTTGCACGTTATTGGTGTATAGAAAATGCTAATTTCTGTGCATTGGTTTTGTATCCTGAAATATTGTTAAAATCATTTTTCAGTTCCAGGAAACTTTTGGTAGAGTCTTTAGGATTTTATCGATATAGAATCATATTGCCAGTGAAGACAGATATTTTGACTTCTGTTCTTCTTCTATGGATGCCTTTTATTTATTTATCTTGCCTGATTGCTCAGGCTAGGACTTCCAGTACTATGTTGAATAGGACTGGTAAGAATGAGGCACTCTTGTGTTGTTCCAGGCCTCAAGGGGAAGGACCCATTGTTTGTCTTTTCAGTATGATGTTGCCTCTGGGTTTGTCATAGATGGGCCTTATTGTTTTGAAGTATGGCCATTTGATAACTAGTCTGTTAAGGATTTTATCATGAAGGAATGTTGAATTTTATCAAAAGTTTTGCTGTGTCTATGGAGATTGTCATATGGTTTTGCTTTGAATTCTGTTTATGTGGTGAATGACATTTATTGATTTGCAAATGTCAACCCAGCCTTACATTCCAGGAATAAAGCCCATTTGATCATGATGAATTAGCTTTTGGATGTGTTGCTGGCTTTAGTTTGCTCATATTTCCTTGAGGATTTTTCCCTCTATGTTCGCCAGGCATATTGGTCTGAAGATTTCCTTTTTTATTTTATTTCCACCAGATTTTGGTATCAAGCTGATGGCGGCTTCTTAGAATAAGTTAGTGAGGAGTCCCTGTTTATCAATTTTTTGAATAGTTTCAATATGATTGATACCAGCTATTCTTGGAACATCTGGTAGAATTCAGCTGTGAATCCAGCTAGTCCAGGGCTTTTTAAGTTGGTAGTTTTTCTATTGCTGATTCAATTTCAAAACTTGTTAATATTTTTTCAAATTTTTTCTTTCAAATTTTTCTTTTTTTTTTTAGCTTTTTAATCTATTTAATGTTTCATTTATTATTATTATTATTATTATACTTTAAGTTCTAGGGTACATGTGCATAACGTGCAGGTTTGTTACATACGTATACTTGTGCCATGTTGCTGTGCTGCACCCATCAACTCGTCAGCACCCATCAACTCGTCATTTACATCAGGTATAACTCCCAAAGCAATCCCTCCCCCCTCCCCCTTCCCCCCTCCCCATAATAGGCCCCTGTGTGTGATGTTCCCCTTCCCGAGTCCAAGTGATCTCATTGTTCAGTTCCCACCTATGAGTGAGAACATGCGGTGTTTGGTTTTCTGTTCTTGTGATAGTTTGCTAAGAATGATGGTTTCCAGCTGCATCCATGTCCCTACAAAGGACACAAACTCATCCTTTTTTATAGCTGCATAGTATTCCATGGTGTATATGTGCCACATTTTCTTAATCCAGTCTGTCACTGATGGACATTTGGGTTGATTCCAGTCTTTGCTATTGTGAATAGTGCCGCAATAAACATACATGTGCATGTGTCTTTATAGCAGCATGATTTATAATCCTTTGGGTATATCCCCAGTAATGGGATGGCTGGGTCATATGGTACATCTAGTTCTAGATCCTTGAGGAATCGCCATACTGTTTTCCATAATGGTTGAACTAGTTTGCAATCCCACCAACAGTGTAAAAGTATTCCTATTTCTCCACATCCTCTCCAGCACCTGTTTCCTGACTTTTTAATGATCGCCATTCTAACTGGTGTGAGATGATATCTCATTGTGGGTTTGATTTGCATTTCTCTGATGGCCAGTGATGATGAGCATTTTTTCATGTGTCTGTTGGCTGTATGCATGTCTTCTTTTGAGAAATGTCTGTTCATATCCTTTGCCCACTTTTTGATGGGGTTGTTTGTTTTTTTCTTGTAAATTTGTTTGAGTTCTTTGTAGGTTCTGGATATTAGCCCTTTGTCAGATGAGTAGATTGCAAAAATTTTCTCCCATTCTGTAGGTTGCCTGTTCACTCTGATGGTAGTTTCTTTTGCTGTGCAGAAGCTCTTTAGTTTAATGAGATCCCATTTGTCAATTTTGGCTTTTGCTGCCATTGCTTTTGGTGTTTTAGACATGAAGTCTTTGCCCATGCCTATGTCCTGAATGGTACTACCTAGGTTTTCCTCACAAAATTAATGTGCAAAAATCACAAGCATTCTTATACACCAGTAACAGACAGAGAGCCAAATCATGAATGAACTTCCATTCACAATTGCTTCAAAGAGAATAAAATACCTAGGAATCCAACTGACAAGGGATATAAAGGACCTCTTCAAGGAGAACGACAAACCACTGCTCAGTGAAATAAAAGAGGACACAAACAAATGGAAGAACATACCATGCTCATGGATAGGAAGAATCAATATTGTGAAAATGGCCATACTGCCCAAGGTTATTTATAGATTCAATGCCATCCCCATCAAGCTACCAATGAGTTTCTTCACAGAGTTGGAAAAAACTGCTTTAAAGTTCATATGGAACCAAAAAAGAGCCCGCATCTCCAAGACAATCCTAAGTCAAAAGAACAAAGCTGGAGGCATCACGCTACCTGACTTCAAACTATACTACAAGGCTACAGTAACCAAAACAGCATGGTACTGGTACCAAAACAGAGATATAGACCAATGGAACAGAACAGAGTCCTCAGAAATAATACCACACATCTACAGCCATCTGATCTTTGACAAACCTGAGAGAAACAAGAAATGGGGAAAGGATTCCCTATTTAATAAATGGTGCTGGGAAAATTGGCTAGCCATAAGTAGAAAGCTGAAACTGGATCCTTTCCTTACTCCTTATATGAAAATTAATTCAAGATGGATTAGAGACTTAAATGTTAGACCTAATATCAAATTTTTCTTTCAAATTTTCACTTTCTTCATGGTTCAATGTTGGGATGTTGTGTGTTTCCAGGAATTTATGCCATTTCCTCTAGATTTTCTAATTTGTGTGCATAGTGGTGTTTATAATAGTCCCCGAAGATCTTTTTTATTTCTATGAAATCTGTTGTAGTGTCATCATTATCATTTCTCATTGTCCTTATTTAGTTTTTCTCTCACTCTTTTTTTTTCTAATCCAGTTAAAGCTGCCTTGTTCTTTAAAAAAAAAAGAAAAAAAAATAATCTAGTTAAAGCTACCTTTTCCTGATGTGTTGTTACAATTGCAAGAAAGAAAATACTGTACATTAACTTCTAAGTTGATTAGCTTATTAGAGAATGTAGGGATTTATAACATTATGTTATTATTATTATTATATCCAATTGTGTTCCATCCTGAGAGTTGTGGTAAGAAGCCTTTACAGTAATAATATTTTGGCTTTTTCTGGTGTTCTGTTTTGTCTTCTTATTTCTTGCATTGTTTTGTGCTGGCAGACAGAGAGAGAACGCCAATGAAACTCCAGGGGTTGATGCCATTTCATAACTACAAGGCATGGTTCATTACAGATAGGTTATTATAAAAGCAGAAAACAAGTGCCTTCCAAGAAGCTAAGTATAGATAATTACATTTTAAAATTGCTTACAGTATGTCACTGCAATGGAAATGAAAAGCCAAATGGTAGTTAGAAATGGTTGCTTGGACCCCAGGCAAAGACACATTTTAAAACTTCCACAATATACAAAGTATTCTCAAAGCATGATAAATACACCTTTGTTCACTTGTAACTTTAGTGCTTGGTGTGAAAACTTTGTTTAAACATTTAGAGTGTTCTGTAGACTAAAGGGGAAAAGGTTAAGGGCATAGATCAAATTAGTGAAGATGTAAATGTGTGAAGCTGGGAGCTGTTAATAATAGAAGACTGCTGAATCTGGGCACATCGCCAATTGTTAGTATTTGTTCCAAAAATTTTTTAATATATAAATAGCAATCTAAACTCAACGTTACTTATAAGGGAGTCATCCATAAAAATTCTGTTAGTTAGAAAACAGAGGTTTCTGCCTGAACAACTTAATTTAAGAAAATAATTCATCATTATTTTCCTATATCTTTATAACTCCTACTTCATAGTGGTTACTTAATAAATAATTAATGATAATGATAAAGAAAATCATTAATGATAAAATTCATCACAACAGCTACTTTTTATTGTTCACATACTGAGTGCCAGGAACTCCAAAGACATTATCTTATTTAATTCTAAAAACACATCTCCTGCCAGGCGCGGTAGCTCCCACCTGTAATCCCAGCACTTTGGGAGGCCGAGACGGGTAGATCATGAGGTCAGGAGATCGAGACCATCCTGGCTAACCTGGTGAAACCCCGTCTCTACTAAAAAAATACAAAAAAAAAAAAAAAAAAAAAAAAAAAAAAAACTAGCCAGGCGAGGTGGCGGGCGCCTGTAGTCCCAGCTACACGGGAGGCTGAGGCAGGAGAATGGCGTAAACCCGGGAGGCGGAGCTTGCAGTGAGCTGAGATCCGGCCACTGCACTCCAGTCTGGGCGACAGAGCGAGACTCCGTCTCAAAAAAAAAAAAAAAAAAAAAAAATGAGAAAAGTAAGGTATAAGGAAGTTGAGTACCATACCAAAAGTCAAACAATTATCATGCTAAAATTGCAAGATTTAAAAAGAAACGTGTCTCTACACCCGTTTCTTCCCCTGCCAAAAAAAATGTAAACTCATTCTTTGGAGTGACAGAGTAGATGGAGGGATGGATGTATGAGTTCTGAACGTTTATTTAGGCTAATGCGTGAGTTCTGTTGTTTACAGATACACCACACACACACACACACACACACACACACACACACACACACACACACAGTGTTACAATATAATACTTGAGAAGTATCCAGGCTGGGCGTGGTGGTTCACGCCTGTAATGCCAGCAATTTGCGAGACTGAGGCGGGTGGATCATTTGAGATCAGGAATTCGAGACTAGCCTGACCAACATGGTGAAACCCTAGCTCTACTAAAAATACAAAAAAAAAAAAAAAAAAAAGCTGGACGTAGTGGTGCATTTCTGTAGCCCCTGATACTCATGAGGCAGAGGCAGGAGAACCACTTGAACCTGGGAGGCAGAGGTTGCAGGGAGTCCAGATCGCACCACTGCACTCTAGGATGTGCAACAGAGCAAGACTCCACCACAAAAACAAACAAACAAACAAACAAACAAACAAACAAAAAACCGTGTCCATAAGAAGCACCACAATATGAGAGAGAAATATTAGTCATTTCCATATCTTTCACACGGCAATATTTTTGTGTGTTATTTGTGAACTTCTCTGTTCAACCTCTACCAACACAATAGTTCACTCCACACAGGTTCTTTTTGTCTGAGTAGCAGTGCCCCTCCAGGTGGCTTTCAGGGAAAAGCTTCTTTTAAGAAGTCACTACACAAACACTTGTCCATGTCGTCTCTTGTGGTCTGCGACTGGTCAATTAGAAATAGGCATGCACTTCTACCTCATCTCAAAAATACAGTAATTCATATTTGTGTTCGCTTATAATTTATTGTAAAACTTTGAAAACACTGCTTGTTTCAGTTTCAATAAAATTTTGTCTTAATTTTCATTTTACCTAAAAAAGAATATCACAATGAAACTTTTGTTAGCCCCAACTAGTCCGCACGTTTATCCCTGCCATCACCCAAATCATTTTAGAAATCATTCCTTGCATTACTTCTACCCCAGGTCATGGTTAAAGAGAGATTAGTGCCGCTTAAATTAAAGGTCCTCAGGTTTTGAGACAGTCGATTGCTTTATGATCAAAATTTTACCCAAACTGGACTAAGTGAAATTCCTTTTAGAGATTCTGGAATGGGGTTAAAGGATTACAGTTTCTCTGTGGCTAGTTTTACATACAGAAGTGTGAGGCTTAGTCATGTTAATTGATCTGTTTTATCATGAGATTTGGAGGAATGAAAATATCTTACAAATAGTACATATGATTTATGAGAAGAACAGAGAAAAGTGGGACCAGGAGGATGAAAGGAAGAGAGAAGAGCCCAGTACTCAAGTTACTAGTTCCAGTTCAATCCTGAGGTCTTTCTATCCCAAGGTACTTGTTTTTTTTTTTTTTCTATTTTTTCCTTGTAACTAGGCTTTTAACTAAGTTAATCCAAATGTGTTCCTGTATTTTCAACCAAAGAAGCCATACTGAATATGAGAGAAAATATTTAGAACATGAAACAGAGACCTAGTTTTAAAGAGATACATGTTAAATAATACAAAATATAAATACATTGTATCGAAGCTTTAAAAATAATGTAAATGCTTCAACTCACACCTTGGAAGATAATTTACAAAATTCTATATTTAAATATGTATCTAATATTTTCTCTAAGCATCAATTTTTACCTATGCAAATTAAAAGAAATACAAACTAACATTATGGCAATATAATTAGCATTTGGGGGATAGAAAAAGAAACATGAAATTTCCAAGTAGTATTTCACACAACCAGGGTGTAGTAAGAAGATTTTTTTTTTTAAATTACAACTTTAGAAGAACCTAAGGAGAGAATATGCCTTAATTGATAATTTGCTGAATTAAAGACTATTGAGAAGATGACTTTAGTTTCTTAATCATTTCTCCACTCATATTTAATTATTTTACATTTCTTCAGCCATAGAATGATATTATAATGAAATTTATCCTGTCAGTAGAAGAATTTTTAATTCTTAAACTGAATTCTAATAATTTCTATTTTCAAATCTAGATAATCCCCTTTATTTTTGGCATTTCCTTGAGAGAAGATTCCACTTTAATAATCAATTTCTGTTTGTCTTGCCTGTTTCTGGCCTCATATTGCCTTTCTCTTTCTGCCAAGCTTAGTTCCTTTTACCTTTCCCTAATGAAAAATTGTTGCTCCATGGTTTTGCTGCTCAGATTAAAAACTTTGGTGTCATCTTTGACCAGTATCTATCAATCATTTTTTCTCTCTCTCATCTTTTTCTCTCTTACTCAAACACTAACCTTTTGAGTTTTCTTTCAAATATAGCTGGAATATATTCTGGCTGCTTCGCACACTTTCTTCACTATCACTTTGGCCAAAACACCATTATCTGTGACTCGTGCAGATGATCGGTGCAGCATCATCTTCTCACCCTTGCTTTCATAGCTGTCTTCTTATAATCTGTTTTCTACACAGCAGTCTTTAAAATAAAATTCAAGTTTGTTTTGAGCTCAAAATGTAACAAACTTGGAAGTCGTCATTTCTTTAAGTTGGACACTTAGAAATAATTTATATCGGACCCATCAGAAAACAGGTCTTGAAAAAACCACCACTGCAAAATCTCGAAAGACACGTGAATCAGAGAGTCAAGCTAAAATTTATGTAACTGGAGCAAAAGTCAATTAAATAGTAATATGAATGAGTTTTTGGACAAACTTGAACATGGGAAACTCCTAAAATCTACAGTCTAAAGAGAGGGCCCCCACATATCTGTGGGCTCTATTTCCAGGAACTTCATTAGGTTCTGACAATGAAGAGTTGAAAAGATCCCATTCTGTGTGACTCTGGCAGGAGTGGAATACTCCCAGAGTATTCCCAAAACAAAGGCTTGCTCTATAGGAGAAAGGCATTACCAAAGCCCTGTCTCACTGGGGACAAGGGTATTTCTAGTACGCCAGTCTAATAAAGCATTCCCGTCTCATGTACGGGGGAAAATAAAGCTAAGAAATGTAAGTAAACATAAGCAAACACAACAACTCAGGCACTTAAGCACATCTAATTATAAGATTATGTAAACCATTACCACATGGAATATTTGTCTTTCTCTCTTTTCTTAGCACATGTCCGGAAGGTTACTGATAAGCAAAGAGAGAAGGCCAAATGTTCCAGGTGGTAACGGTTTAGATTCGAAAACACCAGCATGACCTCATGTTGTTTTAATACAGTTATATATGAATCCATATGGAAACATTTACACCTATACACATATATTACCTATGTTAGTTAACAGGGCCTAGAAGAAATGGCACTCCAGTAACAAGGAACATACCTAGTTTCTAGATATTGGCTTCTAATACTACACTTCACATAAAGGAACTAGGGCTTTTTGGAGAAATGGCTGATGCTAGGCTTGGATGAGGAATTATAAAATGTGAGCTTGGAGCATATTCCTTCTTATAGTGACAGAAAGTTGGGACACATTAAAACCAAACAAATGACAACAAAAGTACCATCAAAAACAAGCACACATTCACACATACATATCTGGGGATATGTCAAAGGAATGCAGAGGCCTACTGAAAGAGCTTCCAGTAGCCAATGCTGGAAAATTTTAAGTAAAATAAAATAATATTAGATTTTTATTTAAATTATAAAATAGATATTTGTGAACCCATACAGATATAAATGGCTGAATAAATATACTGGGGAGAATAAACAAATTATTCCTGCAGAAAAAAATCCAAACAATTCTTGCAGATGATTTGTGTGCAAGAAGATTTACATCTCAAGCATGGACATCTCGTTGCAACTTCTCTCTAAAAGTTCAAAAGACAAAGCAGGGAAAACGGCTACCTTTACATGGAGAAATCTGACAAACACCACTTCAGCCAAGTGATCAAGGTTAATATATACCGGGATTAGTCATGTTGATAGTATGTACCCTTTATATGAAAACATCAGTTGACCTCTGAACTTTCCTCAAAAACCATAATCTGGTCTAATCATGAGAAAAACATCAGACAATCTTAATTAAGGAGCATTCTATAAAATATCTGACCAAGACCTCTCTGAACTATCAAGGTCATCGAAGTAAGGAATATCTTACAATCAAACCAAGAGAAACCTGAGGAAACAGGATGATTAAATGTAACGTGGTGTCCTGGATGAGATCTTAGGACAGAAAAGGGACATCACGTTATGATTAAGAAATCGTAAAAAAAGTATTAAACTTAGCGATGTTATTAATGTGATTATTGTATGTATCAACATTAGTTCATTAATTATAACAAATGTATCATACTAAAGTAAGATGTTAATAATAGGAGGAATTTGCATGTCAGGTACATGGTAATTCTCTGTACCCACAGCACTATTTTTCATAAAATGTAAAGCTATTCTAAATAAAAAGTATGTATGTGTGTCTATATATAAAATATATATTATATATATGTATACATAACCATACTGTTTGTCCATTCAAAACCTTCCATAAGTCTTACCTCTACTGATAAAACCCCCATGTGATCAGACCCTACACTATCTGAGAAATCAGTAGATTAACTCCACATTGGTCTGGTTTCTGTTTTATGGACATGCTCAGAATAGTCCTACCTCTAGATCTTTCTACGTGCTTTTCCTTCTTATTTAAAAACTACTCAGAAACTTCTAAATAGCACCCTATCAGAGAGATACTCTATGATCATCTGATGTAAAATAGACCTTGGCACCATTCCCCATCATTTTTCCTGCTTTGTTTTTAGTCATAATACATATTCCCACATGGTATATATGTGTATGCATATGTACATGTGAGTGTGTGTGTTTGTGTATTCATATCTGTCTCTCCCAAAAATTACTATGTAAGTTTTATAAAAGAATTTTTCCCAAGTCTTTGCTATTGTGAATAGTGTCGCAACAAACAGGTGTGCATGTGTCTTTAGAGTAGAATAATTTATAATCCTTTCGGTATATACCCAGTAATGGGATTGCTGGGTCAAAAGCTATTTGTAGTTCTAGATCCTTGAGGAATCACCACACTGTCTTCCACAATGGTTGAACTAATGCACACTCCCACCAGCAATGTAAAAGCATTCCTATTTCTCCACATCCTCTCCAGCATCTGTTATTTCCTGACTTTTTAATCATCGCCATTTTAACTGGCATGAGATGCTATCTCATTGTGCTTTTGATTTGCATTTCTCTAATGACCATTGATGATGAGCATTTTTTCATGTCTGTTGCTGCATAAATGTCTTCTTTTGAGAAGTGTCTGTTTATATCCTTTGCCCACTTTTTGATGGTTTTTTTTTTCTTGTAAATTTGTTTAAGTTATTTATAGATTCTCGATATTAGCCCTTTGTCAGATGGATAGATTGCAAAAAATTTCCCCCACCCTGCAGGTTGCCTGTTCACTATGATGGTAGTTCTTTTTGTTGTGCAGAAGCTGTTTAATTTAATTAGATCCCACTTGTCAATTTTGGTTTTTGTTGCCATTGCTTTTGGTGTTTTAGACATGAAGTCTTTGCCCATGCCTATGTCCTGAATGGTATTTCCCAAATTTTCTTCTAGGAAAACCTATGGTTCCTAGGTCTTAGGTTTAAGCCTTTGATCCATCTTGAGTTGATTTTTGTTTAAGGTATAAGGAAGGGACCCTGTCCATCAACAATAAACTGCATAAAGAAAATGTGGCACATATACACTATGGAATACTATGCAGCCATAAAAAGGGATGAGTTCATGTCCTTTGCAGGGACAACGATGAAGCTGGAAACCATTATTCTCAGCAAACTATCACAAGAACAGAAAACCAAACACCACATGTTCTTGCTTGTAAGTGGGAGTTGAACAATGAGAACATGGACATAGGGAGGGGAACATCACACACTAGGACTTGTCGAGGGTGGGGTCTAGGGGAGCGATAACATTAGGAGAAATACCTAATGTAGATGGCAGGTTGATGGGTGCAGCAAACCACCATGGCACATGTATTCCTATGTAACAAAACCACACATTCTGTACTTGTACCCTAGAACTTAAAGTATAATTTTAAAAAAAGAATTTTTTGACTATTGTAAGAACTGCTTTGATTCTAGTTTGTGGACCAGTGCTTGCATATCATAATGCTTAAAAATATTTGTTGAATAATAAATGAATAGTCAATTGAATTGAATTATTTCTGTGAAATAGCACAACGTTCCCTAGGAACTGTGATGAAAAAGCTAGTATCTATAGCTTGAAATATATTGATCAACATGGGTGTTAAAAGTAAAATAAATAAATATCTAAACCAAATATTGGTACTTTTAAGTAACAAATTATATATATTCACACAAAATTATGGAGGATTAATGATCTCAATCAACACTATGTACTTTAAAAGTTATAAATAACTAATCTTAATTTCATCTCTTGTCCCATACTAGTCTATTACTAAGTTTTTTTCAACTTTGTCATGCCAGGTAGCTTATTGATACATAAAGCATCCAGCATTCAATAAAAAAATTATAAATTTTCTTCTGCAATATACACAGCATTCCCAAAATAGATTTTTCTGATACTTAAAGAGATTTCTGACAGAAATGCTAGCACTGGCATACATAGTATATATTATTTCAGACTCTGCTGTGATTTATATTGACTTTAATCCAACTTTATTTTGATCTATGTTTAAAGTGTTAGAAATGAAATTCAATGATTTTCTCAGATATAAAATTTATTAACTACCTTCAAACTCAGGACAAGTTATTTGTTGGACTTAAATGCTGCTAGCCACAATCTTTTTGAATTGTTATGATATGTGACTAGGAACTACTTCAGGGCATAATGCACCCAAAGAAGTAGAAACTTACATTGAATTAGAAGTAGAAGTAGGAGAAGCAAAAGTAACTTTAATGCTATGTATTTACATTTTATATTGAATAAGGATCTATAATACTCCGATCTATAATACTCCAGCTAAAAGATTTAATTATTGTCAAGAGTTACACATATGGTTCACTTTATGATGTAACTTAAACCCCACTGGTAGAGTGTTGCTAAAATGTAAGACCTATTCAAGAGGTACTTGTATTGAAAAGACTCTTTAATTTTCTGCATATTGCAATGCTTTGACATCTTAAAATACCTTTATGTCTGGGAAAAGACTGCCTTCCTGGGACTAGACAATCCTTAAAAGTAGCAAAAGGCCTAACTGGGAGTGTATCTCTGATATGCAAACTAACCAATCTAGAGCCATATCTCCTCTCTCTGGACCATATTCATTAGCCTCTATCATCCCCAGCACATTTGTTATAATTAATAAATGACATTGACACATGATTATCACCCTAAATCCATGGTTTACATTAGGGTTCACTCTTGGTATTGTAGATTCAATGGGTTTTGACAAAGACATGACATGTATCCACCATTATAATATTATACAGAAGAGTTTCACTGTCCTAAATATTCCCTGTGCTCCTCCTATTTTCCACCCCTTTCAACAAACGCTTGACAACTACTGATCTTTTTACTGTCTCCATAGTTATACCTGTTCCAGAATGTCATAGATATGTAATCACACAGTATGTAGCATATTCAGATTGATTTCTCTCTTTTAGTATAATGCATTTAAGGTTCCTCCATATATTTTCGTGGCTTGCAAGACCATTGTAACTTAACGCTGAATAAACATTTCATTGTAAGGATATATTATAGTTTATCCAGTTATCGGTTGAAAGACCTCTTGGTTACTTCCAAATTTTGGCAATTATGGATAAAGCTGCTATAAACATCTGTTGTAGGTTTTTGTGTGGGCATAAATTTTTACCTTATGTAGGTAAATACCAAGGGGTGTGACTGCTGGATCTTTTGGTATGTGCATGTTTAGCTTTGCAATAAATTGCCAGATTATCTTTTAAGGTGTGGTATAACCCATCATCAATAAATGAAAATTGCAGTTTTACATTTTTTTGTACGCATTTGGTGTTCAGTGTTTGGTGTATAAAGTATCTTGTTTTAATTTGCAATTTCATAATGATGTATTACATTGAATATTTTCATACACTTATTTGACATTTGTGTGTCTTAAATTGTAAGGTATTCAGATCCTTTGCCCATTTTTAATAGTTTTACATTAATTTGTCCATAATTTAATTTCATTTTTGAATTTTAAAGGCTTTTTGGATATTTTGGATAGCAGTCGTTTCCCGATGCATTTTGCAAATATTTCTCCCAGTTTGTTGTCAGCTCATTGTCTTAATGATGTTTTTACAGAGCAAAAGTTTTTAATTTTAAAGTAGTTCATGTTATCAATTATTTATTTTATGGGTAATTATTTTGGAATTGTATCAAACCATAGTCACCTACTGTTTCTCCTATGTTATCTTCTAGAAGTTTCACAGTTTTGCTTATTACTTTTAGGTCTATAATCCATTTTAAGGTTTTTTTTTTTTTTTTTTGGCAAAAGTTAAAGGTCTCTATCTGGATTCATTTTTTTTTTCAGTTTTTTTTGTTGTTGTTGTTTTGTTTTGTTTTGTTTTGTTTGCATGTAGATATCCAGTTGTTCCACCACCATTTGTTGAAGAATCTACCCTTTCACCATTGAATTGCCTTTTCACCATTGTCAGTGATCAGTTGGCCATATTTATGTGGGTCTATTTCTGAGCTATCTATTCTATTCCATTGATTTATTTGTTTATTCATTCACCAATACCTCACTGATTTGATTGCTGTAGATTTATAGTAAATCCTGAATTTGCATAGTGCCAGTCCTTTGACTTTGTTTTTCTCCTTCGGTATTGTAATACTGACTATTCTTGGTCTTTGGCATCTCCACATAAACTTAATTTTAGTTTGTTGATATCCACACAATAACTTGCTAGGATTTTACTGGGATTGCGTTGAATCTCTACATTATGTTTAGCAAACTGACACCTTTTTTTTTTTTTTTTTTTTTTTTTTTTTTGAGGTGGAGTCTTACTCTGTCACCCAGGCTGGAGAGCAGAGGCGCGATCTCGGCTCACTGCAACCTCCACCTCCTGGGTTCAAGCAATTCTCCCGCCTCAGCCTCCCGAGTAGCTGAGACTACAGGTGCGTGCCACCATGCCCAGCTAATTTTTTGTATTTTTAGTACAGACGGGATTTCACTGCATTAGCCACGATGGTCTCCATCTCCTGACCTCATGATCCACCCACCTCGGCCTCCCAAAGTGCTGGGATTACAGGCGTGAACCACCTCACCCGGCCTCTGACATCTTGACAATATTGAGTCTTCCTATTTATAAATATGGAAATCTCTCAATTTATTTTATTTTTTGTTAATTTCTGTTGTATAAGACAGTAATTGACTTTTTTAATATTAACTTTGTATACTGGAATCTTGCTATCATCATTTATTAGTTCAACAAGTTCTACTGTAGATTAGATATTCTACTAAAATAATCCTATAACTTGTGAACAAAGACAGTTTTATGTTTTCCTTCTGAGTCTGTATATCTTATATTTCCTTCTCTTGTCTTATCACATTAGCTAAGACTTCCAGTATAATGTCGAAAAGGGATGGTGAGCAGTGACATTCTTGCCTTGCTCGTGATCTTAGTAGAAAAATTTCTAGCTTCTCATTACTAAGTATGCTGTTATCTGTAGGGTTTTTGTATATGTTCATCAATTTGATGAAGTTTCCCTTTATTCCTATTTTGCTGATAGATTTTATCATGAGCGAGTGTTAAATACTGTCAAAGGCATTTTTCTGTATTTATTACCTAATTTTTTTTCTTTAGCTTATTGATGTGATGAATTACATTAATTGATTTTTGACTGTTTCCCCAGTCCTGCATACCTAGAGAATCCCACTTGGTCGTGATGTATAATTGTTTTTATGAGTTTTTGAATTTGACTTGTTAATATTATATTGAGGAATAAAACATCTATATTGATGAGAAATTGTAGTCTCTAGCAGATTCTGTTTTGAAGCAATAATATGAGCAGTTATAGGCCATGTTATATAATTGGTCTAAATTAATTATAACAATCATATGTCTTATTTTATATCTTATTTTGTGAATAGACATTGTCAAGTCACTTATTATTGGTTATTAAGACAAAAAATTACTGAGGAAATTTCTTCTAGAGACTTTAGTTATCAAAAGAAAATATGTGACCCCCCTCAGACCTTGGTCCTGCCTGCTTTCACAGTCTTCTCACTGAACGCAGGTATGGTGCTTTCAAGTAAGGTAGCTATTTGGGGTCATGAGGAAAAGGCCAACAAATGACAGACATTAGTTCTGTCATTTTTAATACACTGATAAAATATATTTTTTAAAAATGGATTAACTCCAGATTTCATTATTCCAACAAAATAAAAGTGCATTGCTAAGCTACTGTTAGTTAATTTACCTGTTTACTTTTGGATAAATGCATTTCTAATAAAATGTGCTTTATTAGAAATCTAAGCTTCCTAAAAACATCAGTTCCTTTATTTTGAGGGAACTAATGATTTTGAGTTATATCTGAGAGTGTGTGTCTGTGTGTTTTACAAAAGAATACCGGGAAATAATAACTTCCTAGCATGCATTATTTTTAACAACACATTATATTATTCAGCAAGTATTTATGTAGTACTTACTCTATACAGTATTAGCACATTATCTTGAACCTGGAGTGAGAAATCAGATTGTTTTTAATATTAGTATGCCTATTTTTAGTATTTTTAGAGCGGCACTTTCAGATTTTCTTTTTAATTTGCTAATATTTTAAGCCAACTTACAGTCATGCTTTAGAATCAAAGTAATTTCTATTTAAGTAATTACATTAGAATAAGCCTAGAAGAGGACCCATTAAACCACCAAAGCTATTCATTTGTAGAAAGATATATATTACGTGCTAATCATATTCACTATTTTAAGTTACGGGTTTACTGCAACAAGCAGAGCAGGCAAGTCACATGCATTTTACAAAACTTACAATATACTAAGTGGAAAGAGGACATAAAAATAAAAAAAGATTAATAGATAATTTCAAATAATATTGAGTGATCAGAAAAACATTAAGAAAAAATTTTAGAACTGACAAATTAGAGTGACTTTAATTAGTATGAAGAAATATGAAACTATATTGTAGGAGTAAATTAGAACTGTTTTTGATGTCACAAAAAGGTACTCAAATTTCAAAAAGATGAAGATATTCTCAGCTAGTTGCATGTTAATGAGCCTCGTCAAACTGGTTGCTCACAGATGAAATATCTTGCATTCTTACATTAAATCATCTGATTTGGAGTGGAAATCTTATGAAATATTTTTGGAAAACTTATTAAGATACAGGATTATTTATAGTTCAGGACTAGGGAATCAGGTGGTATGAGCTCAACTCACAGCCTTGCAATAATGAGGTGTCTCTCCTTAGGAAATCTTCTGCTCAGTTTTACAAAGTTTTGGAACATGTGCAAAACTAAAAAATTGGGCCAATGATCTTTAATATCCTTTGTGTTCAAATTTTGAAGCTTCCTTTAGCTCATGATTTAAAAATAATGATTCTGCTGAGAAATTCAGCATATGAATATCAAAATATCCCCTATAAAATTTCTGATATAAAGCTTGAATAATTTCCCATCTGTAATACTTGAAGGATGTGTTTATATCTGTATAAACTCTATTACATCTCATCTATTTCTTTAAAAATATTTAGCCATTTAATTGTCATTTTTATGTCCCTTTCTATCAAAAAATATTTTTAGAACAGTTATCTTTATTGTATCACCTGAAAATAATTCAGCAATGTAATGAATACTACTGAGAAAACAATCTTCCATGGAAAATGAAAGGCTTGCTTTTGTATTTTACTTAATTATTTTGCTAGTCAGCACTCATATATAAACCTGGCCAGTTGTAGCAGAAAAATCTGGATTCTTATAGAAATAACTAGATTGGCTCCCATATTTGCAATTATAAAAATGAAAATGTCTGTTTTTCTGTTCCTGTGTTAGTTTGCTGAGATTGATGATTTCCAGCTTCATCCATGTCCCTGAAAAAGACATGAACTCATTCTTTTTTCATGGCTGCATAGTATTCCATGGTGTATATGTGCCACATTTTCTTTATCTAGCATATCATTGATGGACATTTGGGTTGGTTCCAAGTATTTGCTATTGTGAATAGTGATGCAGTAAATATACATGTGCATGTGTCTTTATAGTAGAATGACTTATAATCCTTTGAGTATATACCCAGTAATGGGATTGCTGGGTCAAACAGTATTTCTGGTTCTAGATCCTTGAAGAATCGCCACACTGTCTTCCACAATAGTTGAACTAATTTACACTCCCATTGGCAGTGTAAAAGCATTCATTCTTCTCCACACCCTCTCCAGCATCTGTTGTTTCCTGACTTTTTAATGATCGCCATTCTAACTGGCATGAGACGGTATCTCATTGTGGTTTTGATTTGCATTTCTCTAATGACCAGTGATAATGAGTTTTTTTCATATGTTTCTTGGCCACATAAATGTTTTCTTTTGAGAAGTGTCTGTTCATATCCTTTGCCCACTTTTTGATGGGGTTGTTTGTTTTGTGTGCTCACTCATAAGTGGGAGTTGATCAATGAGAACACATGGACATAGGGAGGAGAACATCACACACTGGGGCCTGTTGGGGGGTGGAGGACTAGGGGAGGGATAGCATTAGGAGAAATACCTAATGTAGATGACAGGTTGCTGGGTGCAGCAAACCACCGTGGCACGTGTATATACCTATGTAACAAACCTGCACATTCTGCACATGTATCCCAGAACTTAAAGTATAATAAAAAAAAATGAAGACGTCATTTTAAATTTGGATCAAAGTGTATAAGAATTGTCACTGGTTTTTGCAAACCTATAAAAGAATGCCTTAACAATTGTATAAAGTTAACTTTAAACAGTAGTCAAAGATTTTAGTCTGCACACATAAAGTGACCCCAAGGTAGAAACCTCAATTATTCCAAATTACCTCGGCTGTCTTCTTTTTCATTAAAAGATCAAAATCTTCTGTTAATTATACCTCAGCAGAGTATGTCAAATATAGCTTGTCCTTAAAATGCTTTTTGTCTTTAACTTGGTTCAGTCCTTCAATTTCCCTTACAAGAGTGATCCTTGTAGCCTCCAGTTCTACTCTTACACCTTTTTTACAAAGTCCTCCTCATTGACGTGGTTTATGCTCCTTTATGTCTCTAGATTAAACTTATTACAACATAGGAAGTTGTATCAGAACAGAGAGAATTCATTTCTATCATCAGCACATTATGAGAAAATATATCACATAGTAGACAGTCTACTCATAGCGGATTACCAAAAAGAAACTGTTGAATGAATAAAAATGAACGGATAGAGAATAATTCTAATTTTGAAACTACAATATTTAAAACTTATAGTAATTTCTCTATTATTTTTCAGAATACAATTGATATTATTTAGCATACTTCCACCATCCATGTCCATGAAATCTACATTTTCATTTTGCCTACCATGAGATTAAGTCACAATGAAATTATCATGATATCCCAAACATAGAAACCTTTTTTTTGTTTTTATCACTAAGTTCTTTGGTATACTCTTTTGTATCTTCTGATTAGAATCCCCTTCTCTTCTCCCCTAATAGATATATTACTACATACATTCATCTTCCCAGCTATATGCTACCTCTTCTGTTAAGACTTTCTGACTAGCACTAGGACAACACACAGTTGTACACACATGCAGAGAGATGCATATACATTTTATAAGTGTATGTACATATACATTTATAAATAACATATCATGAAACACATGCAAATAAATTCTGATTATAATGCTCAAAATGGTATTTGGAAAATCATCTATGATTAAGGATTATTTATACCTAAAATAAAAAATATATTAAGAAACTAAATCAATTTTGTTGAAACAAAATGAAAGAGGTTTTAAAGTGCCATTAGCATGGAGTTTAACGCTTTTTAAAATAATCTCTACAAGTAGTAAAAACAAAATATTTAGGAAAAGGAAAGCATGAGGTTTACTATAAATCGAGTGATTACAGGAAGTTATCAAGAATACTGACCCTTCTGAAACAGTACTTTATCAGCTAATAAGAAGTGCTAAATGTTTACCTACTAATAGTAGTTTACCTACTACACATATTGAGCTGATTATTGGTATGTTGACAATACATGCTTATTTATTTTTCTTCTCTTGAAATCCCACTAAGATAAAGGTCATATATTATTGTAGTAGGTATAGTCAAAGGAAAAGTATTTGAAGTATACATCACTATAGATGACAGATTTTTAAAAACTTTGGAAAGACCGTACATGAACTGACAAGAAGTATCAGATTTAGAGATATGTGAAACCGAAAAAGAAAGATGACAAGAGTTCCAATGAAGAGTAGCAGTGAGGTAAAGAACAGAAAATAGGAAATCACATGATTCCATATACTGAGTTGTTGGAAACCAAATCCATTTCCTCAATTTCTTCAGCCCAGCGTATTTCCTTAAGCAGAAATTTGGAGCATTCTTCATTTAAAAATCTGCACTACCCCAGATACAAGATCTTCATGTATCTATCTATACTTTGGATGTCACCCAACAAAAATGTCAGGTCACTCTTTGACCACCTTAGAGTAAAGACCAAAAGTAGACAAGTCTTTTAGTTGAAACAAATACATTTCAGCAGTTCTCTTAAGAGTTAATTTTTACACTGAAAAGGACAACCATATTACACTTGTGGAAAATTCTAGTGGAATTATCAGAAAGCAAAATAGGCAGATAAAGATATCCGAGGGAACACTGGTAAATAAAGTACACAAGAACATTTAAATCAGTAAAACCAAAGACTACATTTACTATCTTTAGTTAGAAATATTGCATGAATAACATCCTTTAACAGAAGAGAAGTATTTTCCAAATAACATATAGTCAAAGAACAAAATGCTTTAGGAAAAAGGACCAGAAACCAGATTGAAAGACAATGAGAAAAAAATATTCAAATACAGGCATACCTTAGAAAAATTGCAGGTTCATTTTCAGATCACTGGAATAAAGCAAATTTCATAACAAAGCAAGTCATACGAATTTTTGGCTCCCCACAGCATATAAGTTATGTTTACACTCTAGTCTATTAAATGTAAAACAGAATGATGTCTATAAAACAACATAAATACCTTTATATAAACTATTTTATTGCTAAAAATGCTAATGATCATTCGAGCCTTCAGCAAGTCATAATATTTTGTTGGTGGAGGGTCCTGTCTCAGCTAATGACCACTGAATGATCAGGGTGGTGGTTGCTGAAGGTTGGAGTGACTGGCAATTTCTTAAAATAAGACAACAATAAAGTTTGTCACATGTATTTATTCTTCCTTTCGCAAACGGTTTCTCTGTAGCATGTAATGCTATTTGATAGCATTTTATCCACAGTCGAACTTCTTTCAAAATTGGAGTCAATCCTTTCAAACCTTGCTGCTGTTTTGTCAACTAAGTTGATGTAATAGTCTAAAGTCTTTGTTGTCATTTCATTAATGTTCATATCATCTTCACCAAGAGTACATTTCATCTCAAGAAGCCCCTCCTCATCCACTAGAATTTTATAATAAGATTGCAGCAAATTTATTAATATCTTCAGGCTTCTCTTCTAAGTCTATTTATCTTGCTATTTCTACAACATCATCAATTACTTTTTTCATTGAAATTCTGAACCTCTCAAAGTCATCTCTAAGGGTTGGAATCAACTTCTTACAAACTCATTTTAATGTTTCTATTTTGACCTCCTTCATCCTTGAATCAGGAGTGTTCTTTACGGCATCTATTCATAACGGTGAATCTGAAGGTTTTCAATTTACTTTATATAGATTTATTAGAGGAATCAGTACTTACGGCATTTATAGCCTTAAAAATTGTGTGCACTATATGTGGAACACAATAAAGTAAGCATGAGGTCTGCTTACTTTAATAAATAAAATGAGGTCTGCCTATAGATAAAAACTCTGTATGAAGAATAGTGATCATTGACAATCAAGAGGAGGGAATTATCAAAAAGTCACTGTGTTAGAGTTCTCTAGAGGGACAGAATTGGTGGGATATATGTATGTACTAAAGGGAGTTTATTACGGAGAGTTGACTCATATCATCACAAGGTAAAGTACCATCTGCAAGGAGCAAGGAAGCCAGTGGTGGATCTGTCCAAGTCCTAAAACCTTTAAAAGTAGGAAAGCTGACAGTGCAGCCTTCAGTCTGTGGCCAAAGACCCAAGAGCCCCTGGTAAACCACTGGTGTATGTTCAAGAGTTCAAAATCTAAAGAACCTGGAGACCAATATTTAAGGGCAGGAAGCATGCAGCATAGCAGAAAGATGGAAGCCAGAAGATTTAGCCAATCTAGTCCTTCCACGTTCCTCTGCCTGCTTTTATCCTAGCAGAGCTGGGAGCTGACTAGATTTTGCCCACCTAGATTGAGGGTCTGCACCCCCGGTCCACTAATTCAAATGTTAATCTCCTTTGGCAACACTCTCACAGACATACCCAGGAACAATATTTTGCCTCCTTCAATGCAGTCAAGTTGACACGCAATATTAAGCATCACAGTCACACCAGAAATAAAGGATAGAAATTTTCCATTTGAAAGCATAAACCATGTACCTAGAATAATGAATAAAAAACATCTAGAGAACATCCTAAAAACTTCAAGAGAAAAGATATATTCAAAGGAATACAAAGAAATAAAAATAAAATGTAATACAAATCACAGTGACACTTGTCTTCTAAATAACAATACTAGATGCTAGAATGTACGGTTGTAAGGAAACACTTTTTTTCATATACATTCCAACATATTCATTGCATATGAGAACACAATCAAATTATTTTCTCATATGTAAAAGATAAATATTCAATATTCCCAGTACCTTTGATTCATAAGCAACTGGAAGACATTTCCATTTGCACAAGAATGTAGAAATAAAAGAAAAGATGGCTTGGATGCCAGGGAAAAGTGCAATGAATTCTGACTGATGGACACATTCGTGCAGTCAACACTCCAGTGAAAACTCGGAATATTTGTGTCATAACTGGACCACTGCATCTAAAGCAAAAGTGGAAAAAAAGTGAAAAATAATCTCAGGCAGTCTCGGGGGTGACCAGAGGAAAGTGAAACAGAGAAACTGGAATTTAGTGAGGGAAAAGGCTCCAGACATTAAATAATCGTAGAAAATCAGACTTTGAGGGAAAGCAAGCAAACAGAAATATATTTACTTACTGACAGCTCTAATGGAACAAGCATTTGTGTTTGGGAAATACTAAAGATGAAAATTAGGTAATTTTAACAACAAAAAACCCCCAAATATTAAACACAAGGTAAAAATGGTGGTAAGGAAAACAAATCATATTATAGTGCTTGGATAGTACACTGCAAAAGTTATTGCTGACTTGATCAGAAAGTGTGTTACAGCCGGGCACAGTGGCTTATGCCTGAAATACCAGCAGTCTTGGAGGCCAAGGCAGGCAGATTGCTTGAGCCCTGGAGTTCGAGACCAGCCTGGCCAACATGGTGAAAGTCTTTTTCTACTAAAAATACAAAAATTAGCTGGGCATAGTGGCCAATCCCTGTAATCCCAGCTACTCAGGAGGCTGAGGCAGGAGAATCCCTTGAGCTGGAGAAGTGGAGGTTGCAATGAGCTGAGATTGAGCCACTGTACTCCAGCCTGGCGACAGAGTTAAACTCTGCCCACCCCCGCAAAAAAATAAATAACTAAATAAAAATTAAACAGTTGTAGTGGAGCTCCTGTAGTCACAGCTGCTCCGGAGGTGAGTCAGAGGAGGTTGCAGCGATTCCTGTTTGCATCACTGAAAAACCAAAATGTGTTATAACTAACTGGTATATTAGAAGAGAGAAGTGTGCTGTTTCGGGTAAGGAAGCTAATATTCATCTCAAATTGATCAATCACATAATTACTATACAAAAATATTACCAAGAAATATCAAGAAAACTATTAAAATAAATCATTAGAAGTTGGCCATTGTCATAGTAGGACTGCAAATGCAAGTAGTAAAGTGATACATTGTTTTCTTTTAAGTCTTTTAGTATTCGTTGTTTTTGTTTTGTTTTGTTTTGTTTTTTTGTTTTGTTTTGACACAGTTTTGCTCTGTTGCCCAGACTGGAGTGCAATGACGTGACCTTGGCTCACTGCAACCTCTGCTTTCTGGGTTCAAGCAATTCTCCTGCCTCTGCCTCAAAAGTAACCGGGATTACAGGCTCCCGCCACCATGTCCAGCTAATTTTTGTATTTTTAGTAGATACGGTGTTTCACCATGTTGGCCAGGCTGATCTCAAACTCCTGACCTCAGGTGGTCCACCCACCTTGGCCTTCCAAAGTGCTGTGATTATAGGCATGAGCCACCACCCCCAGCTATATTAATCGTGTTTGAATGTCTATAACATGTATGAACCTGGAAGATATTATGGAAAACAATCACAGAAAGACAATTACCGCATAATGCCATTTACATGAAGTACTGAAATAATCTCATAATATTAGATAATATAATAGTGATTACCAGGGGCTTTCTGTTCAAGGGGTATAAAGTGTCAGTTACAAAGACGAATGAACTCTAGAGATTTGCTGCATAACACTGTGCCTATTGTCAACATTACTGTATTGTTAAGAAGGTAGATTTCATGTCAAGTGGTCTGATAACTATTTTTTAAAACATAATAAATTTGTGTTTTTGATAAATACAGATAGATAAAAAGAGATATATAGACCTGTAGAAGATTAGTATAGGTTTACCCAGTCATTTTTCAGCACATTGGCTACAATCAGAAAATAGTTCAGTTTGATGTTAGCAGCATTTTTTTTTTTTTTTTTTGGATTCAGTGACTTTTGCTAATGGCTTCTAGGTCCAACTGTGATTTGCTTTCCTAGCACCGGCTGTCAATCTTAATATTATGACTTTTGGCAATATTTTCCTTTCCATTGTGTTTCAATCATAGATGTCAATGAATGATAAATAGCTGTTAAATAGGAAAATATAACCCGTCTCTCAAGTGCAGTGGAAAACACTTTGTAAAAATAATCCTTCCATAAAATACTATTTATACAAAACAAACCTGGAAAATATAGATTATTTATTAAGTGAAACTTCACGTTATTTAAATTACCTAGGATAAAATTTGTGAAAATTGCTATTTTAAAAAAGTTATAGTAACAATAAAAACCTGTTTGAATTGACATTGTTAAAATACTGTGAATTAGATTTGATCTTATAATTAATCACATTGAAAAAATCAATAGTGGTTACAGTCTCAAATCAGAAATATTCCAGTTTTACTAGAAGCCGCAAATATAAATCAATCTATTTAATGAAACACAGATGTAAATCAGTCTACATTAAAGTTTGAGATTATACTACAGAAGCTTCTTTTTCTTTAAATCTGATTTGGTGTCTAAATTCTTTCAGCAAATACCAAGAATCCTTGCTGGGTGCAGTGGCTCTCGCCTGTTATCCCAGCACTTTGGGAGGCTGAGGCAGGCAGATCACTTGAGGTCAGGAGTTCGAGATCAGCCTGGTCAACGTGGTGAAAACCTGTCTCTACCAAAAATACAAAAACTAGCTGGGCATGTTGGTGCATGTCTGTAATTCCGGATATTTGGGAGGCTGAGGCAGGAGAATCACTTGAACCCAGGAGGCAGAGGTTCCAGTGAGCTGATATGGTGCCATTACACTCTAGCCTGGGGGACAAGAGTGAAATTCTATCTCAAAAAAAAAAAAAAAAAAAAGAAAAAAGAAAAAACCTTGACATTGTACTATAACCAGAATTGGTATACACAATATAAAGGCAAAAACAACTTAATAATTACTACAAAATAAACAAAACCCAAAGCCTGAAATTATTTTATTGCAAATCATTATCAAAATATCTGTAAAGCAAAGAGTAGATAAATACTCATTTGTATTACTTGAATAAAAAAGGAGATTGATCCCTTGTGTCTAAGAGCAACAATAAAAAATAATTTCTCAGAAGAAATACAAACAATATATTTGTATTTTGCTTGTGCTTGTAAAATTTATCAGACTGAATAAACTTATACAGTGAAGCAATACATATGGTATGATAAATTTTAATAATATGCTTCTTTGTTTCAGCCCCGAGATTTCTATATAATTGACATTTTTAAAGAATTAGGAATTGATTATTTTCCCTGTAAACCAAAATGCCAAATTCTAAGGTATTAAAAATATATATATAACATTGAACTCTGTCAAAACTCTAAAAGAAATGAAAACATATACAGAGGATTTTTTGGTCTTCTCTAAGGTAATGATTATTATAACAATTATTTTTCTTTTCTTTTTTTTTATTATACTTTATGTTCTAGGGTACATGTGCACAACATGCAGGTTTGTTACATGTGCCATATTGGTGTGCTGCACCCGTTAACTCGTCATTTACATTAGGTATATCTCCTAATGCTATCCCTCCCCACTCCCCCTACCCCATGACAGGCCCCAGTGATGTTCCCCTTCCTGTCTCCAAGTGTTCTCATTGTTCAGTTCCCACCTATGAGTGAGAACATGCCGTTTGGTTTTCTGTTCTTGTGATAGTTTGCTGAGAATGATGGTTTCCAGCTGCATCCATGTCCCTACAAAGGACACAAACTCATCCTCTTTTTATGGCTGCAAAGTATTCCATGGTGTATATGTGCTACATTTTCTTAATCCAGTCTATCATCGATGGACATTTGGGTTGGTTCCAAGTCTTTGCTATTAAGAATAGTGCCACAATAAACATATGTGTGCATGTGTCTTTATAGCAGCATGATTTATTTCCTGACTTTTTAATGATCACCATTCTAACTGGTGTGAGACGGTATCTCATTGTGGTTTTGATTATAACAATTTTAATATTCAACAAGCTTTTCATAGAATATGTTCTCAGATATTCAATCCATTATTACATAAATATTTTGATTAACAAATAATTTGTACTTTTTCATGTTTAAACACAAAGACCCCATATTTATAGTTTGTCTTCAAAAATATGAATAGATGTATGTTCGCTTAATTTTTTCAGAAAGAAAATAATGATATATTCTCAAAACCAAATATTTTCTAAAGTTGTAAACTAATTCAAAGAAAGGGAAATTTTTGTGATAGTTGGATGCTCAAAATTTTGGCATTAAATATCAGTATTAATCTACATTAGCATTTAAAATAAAGCTTTTTTCCAGCCACTTCAGGCAATGAACACCCCTGGAATATCTTACAAATGTAAATATTGATTGAGAGCATATTGGCTGCAGAACTTTGCACATTAGCCACCATGTGCACAGGTATGAAAGTAGAATCCCTTGGTCAAAGAGAAGATTTGTCAAGGACATCTTTGCCCTGAAGATAATAAGTATGGCTAAAACATGTATTTCTATGTAAAAAACGTTATTAAGAAGCTACTTGTTTTTGATAGAACAAGATGACTAAGAAATACGAAGAACAGGGTAGATGATGTTGAAAACAACATTGATAGTTATGACCTGCATTCTATGCTCGTTAGAAAACATTGAAACGGCCGGGCGCGGTGGCTCAAGCCTGTAATCCCAGCACTTTGGGAGGCCGAGACGGGTGGATCACAAGGTCAGGAGATCGAGACCATCCTGGCTAACCCGGTGAAACCCCGTCTCTACTAAAAAATACAAAAAACTAGCCGGGCGAGGTGGCGGGCGCGTGTAGTCCCAGCTACTCGGGAGGCTGACGCAGGAGAATGGCGTAAACCCGGGAGGCGAGGCTTGCAGTGAGCTGAGATCCGGCCACTGCACTCCAGCCTGGGCGACAGAGCGAGACCCCGTCTCAAAAAAAAAAAAAATAAAGAAAACATTGAAACTACCCCTACTGTTAAAAGTTCTCAATGGTGATACGTCTAACTTTAAACATCTCTAAAATGACTGGAACAAGTCCTTTCCTGAACTTCCAGAAGTTTCAGAAATTGCCAAAAATTTCTAAGAGCAGAAATTCACATTTGCAAGGAAGCAGGAAGAATTGAGCATGACCGGGAAAGCAAACTGGATATATGTGAACTTGACAAGATATGGATGTGGATAAGGATATTTCAACATTTATATATATACCAATATGTAGATTAAAAGATTAGAGAGCAGTGACAATTCATAAGTGTGCCGCTGTTTAACCAATTAAGGATAATTGGGAATCAACTACACAGTAGGAAATTCTGAATATCTTGTTTAGTTGTAGATCTCGTGTAGATTTTACTGTTATTTCCTTTGTGTAGCTAAGTTTGCAAGACTTAACTTCCAAAGTTTAAACTAAACATGTTCTATATAACCACCATTATGTGTATGTGCATGTAAAGAAAACAATATGACTGATACATTAAAAATTTGGAGTGATGTAAATGTGCTTTTCAGAAGCTGTGATGTTAATTTTCAGTTAATTCTGAAGAACTCTGCTCTAAGAGACAAAATACAAAGTATGATATCTGCCTGTTTTTTTTGTTTTTACATTTCATGACGTTTTGTAAGTAAAATATTACGTGGTTTATATCTAATATCCTCAACTTCATGCATGTAAACTTTAGTCTTTGAAAGCAGAAGGAAATAAAATATGGACTGTAGTCCAAAAACAAACCAACCACCATATAATATGTTCAAAATATCCAAGTATTCAAAAAGTTTTGTATATTGAAATGTATCATAATATTGCATAGTGGAGTAAATTCTCATTTAAAATTAAAATTCAAATCTATATTGAAATGTATCATAAATATTGCATAGTGGAGTAACTTCTCATTTAAAATTAAAATTCAAATCTAAAAACGCATCTCACAAAAATAACAACACATTTTTAATACTCACTGCTGCATGGGCTTTATAGGAAGTAAAATATTCCTTTACTTTTGTATTCGAAAAACCGTAAGAAACAAATTATCTAAAAAATGTAAGCATTCATCATTGGCAAAATTAACCTAACAATGTTTTAAAAAGAAAACTGACATAATTCATCAGTAGCAAAATTTCACCCACTGAAATGCTAAATAAACTCAAACTCTTCAGGCTCAGGAATGAATAAAAAATATTAAAAACAGCAAATATCTGTATATATGTAAACACTATTTTTTCTGAACTTATTTAAAAATACTAAATATTATTGTGTTGGAGACTTCATACTGTATATAGGTATATTAGATATAAAAACTGCAGCAAAAAGTGTGGTAAACTTGGGGGGTTTATACACTTATATCCATATAGTTTTAATATTGTCCTTGAAATGGCAGAACCCTAATTCTATCTAAGTGGTAAAAAATTAAGAATGTGTATAATATTTAATAGATTAAATATAAAAGTGATGCAAAGAGGCACTTATCTAAAAAGCCAATATAGGGACATCAGGACTTCCTGAGGCTGTGTCACAGGTGCACAATTAAATTTTTAAAAAGTCATTATATAAATTCAGTACAGTTTAGAAATAGTCAAATAATCTAAAAGAAGGCAAAAAAGGGAGAGGAAAAGAATTGAGAAGAGATACAGAAATAGAGAGGAGAACCAAAAATAAATATTAATAAATATATAGTTTTTAGAAAAAAATAGTTATATTAACATATTGGAAGAGTCATTTGTATTTAAATGTTTATTATATATGTTTAATATATAAATTCAATACTATCCCAATTCAAAATCCCACCATTAATCAGTAGAAATTGAATACTAATTCTGTTATTTTTATGGGATTCTAAATGGAGAATTCTCCATCAGTCTGTGTCTTCAGTGACAGTCATGATTTCCTTGGAAAGGACAGAATGAAGGTGCCACATTCCCAGGGAAACATTATAAGTCACAACAAACAAACACCAACCTGAAAGACTGACTGCATAAAACTTATTTAATTTTGATTTCTGTTGTAGGGTTTTTTAAAAAAAAATTTGGTTATGTATATTTAAGGTATGCAAAATGATGTCATAGAAAACATATAGATAGTAAAATTGTTACAAATTGCTTTATTCATCATCTCACATAGTTACCTTTGTATGTGTGACAAGAGCAGTTATAACCCACTCATTAGCAAAAAAAAGATGATCTTTGGACCTACTCAACATCTATGAACAAGGATTGGGCCATTAAAGATGCCCATCCAATAGAGTATAAGATTTATAAAGAATATGTTGGATTTATATAAAGAGTTTATTAAAAAGGAAGGATTTCAAAGAAGGAGCCAGGTGCCATGGAGGTTATTAAATAAGGGACGGAACAAACACTGAGAGATAAGAATCAGGTCTTAATTTTTTAAAAAAAATTTCTTCCAGCTCCAGGTTGAAGTCTTTAAAGACTTCTGTACAATGGAATTGCAAGATTTTGATGATTAGTAACTGCTCCAGTACCCCTCCCTCTTTCAAAAAGAAGTTTATTGCCATTGTCTTGTGCTTTCTGTATAATTATATATTGGCTATACAGTAAGTAGATAGCATTATTGTTTTTGTTTTGTAAACCTTTGCCTTAAAATAATAAAAACCATCAAGTTTATTTTTTACAGAGACTCTAATATCCTCCTTAGAAATATACAACTTTCAACTGAATGCCATGTCTAAATTAAACTTTCAGATTTTCTCACTTTGAAGATGCTTAGCATATTTGTTATTCAGAAAGGAGAATGAGACATTTAATTATAAGAGATTTGAAGAGTGATCTGGACACAGATACTCCAATTTTCTTCTTCAGGGCATGTGGGTAAGATTGCACTCTCTTCTGCTAGTCATTGAATTTAGGCATGGTCTTATGACTTGGTTTGGGCAATGAAATGTCAAGAAAGGCTTTAAAAGCTAATTTTCTACTTGCCATTTTCTATCTTACTAATGAGATAATACTTCCATCATTCTAGTATTTCTAAGTAATTACAATGGACAGAGTCGCCTCTCTAACCTATGTTGTACATGTAGCATAAACAAGAAATGTGTTTGTTACTGTATGTTGTGTCATCCAGATTTTCAGGGTTTTTTTACTGTAAAATAACTTATTCATCTTGGTACTGAATTTGTTAAAGATAAAATTGATATTAAATATTAAAAATGTTAAGTAATATATGTTAAAGATCAAATAAACAATAATTATATAAAATAAGCCTTGTTTTAGGAAAAATAATTTCTTTTAC
The DNA here is from genome assembly GCF_037993035.2 of Macaca fascicularis. Lineage (NCBI taxonomy): Eukaryota > Metazoa > Chordata > Mammalia > Primates > Cercopithecidae > Macaca > Macaca fascicularis. The sequence goes on from NC_088376.1 coordinate 77,904,459, forward strand.
TAAGCCACAAACACATAAACCATAAAGAAAATAAAATATTTAACTACACTGTAATTTGAAAACTTAACTGCAGACAAATAGACAGGTAACAGGCAACTTACAGTCTAAGGGGGTATATTTACAACTAAAATCAATCAGGAACTAATATCTAGAATGTAAAGATAGGAAACTCAATAGAAAATTTGTCAAATCATACAGACTGGCAATTGACAGAACAGGAAACCCAAAGAATAACTCATTACATGAGTTATTACATGTTCTCTAAACTCATCAGTAACTAGAAAAATGAAAATCACAGCAACAAGAAAATGTAATTTTTTACTCACTTGATTAGTTGCTTAAGAATGAAAAATAATTATTTTGTTCATGTTTAGTTATGGAAATGTTGCTTAGAATCTAGGTCTAGATAAATAAACGTGGCATGTCAAATTTCACAAGTGATGCAGATTGTTGCAGTCAGTCTGAAGACAAATCTGTGAATACTGAATCAAATTAAATATAGTACAATCCCTCCAAATTCTTACATCAAAGAAAGTCACACATGTGTCCATAAGGGAATATATTTGAGGCTGTTTATCATAGCACTGCTGTGCTATAAGGAATAAGAGGCAATATAGAAGCACATTAGATATCTGTCTTGAAAGATCAATGCATTTTTATTTTTCTTGCTGTCGTTTCACTGTGACCAAAAAAAAAAAAAAAAAAAAAAATCTTTAGCCTGTAAACATTCTTGGTAGCCTGCCCTAGTAATTTGTCATTTCCCTCCCCCAAATTATTTGTGTTTAATTTAATATTTGTTTCTGTAATTAAAAGCATTTTATCTTGTGTTAACCTATGTTAGTCTAAGAGGCAGGAATCAGATAAATAGACTAAAATAGTGTTTTGAGAATTTAAATAAATTAAGAAAACAATGACTTTTCTTTGTTTCTCTGTGCATATTTAATTTTTACTATTTATTATTACATACTATTTGTGGTCTTGTATTTGCAAATCTTTTTAAAATTTTTTCTTAACTCTTCTCCACAGAGAACATACATTTATTTTCTTTCTTCTTTATTCACAATTCTTTTGCTTCATCTCCTCGTTTTCATCTCCCCGACCTACTTTCTCATTGTATTCTTGAAAGTTGCTACTTGCTTAGTGTAATTAAAATCTCTCACAATTCAGACAAAGATATTCAAGTTACTAAAAAGTGAAAAGCACACCAGGTAGACATAGGAGCTTTTTGAATACTAGTTAAGAGGACCTTCTTGCCAAGATAGAAGAAATATAAACAATTCATTTATAAAATCTTTCCAATACATCACATTCACTGATTCTTAAGTAAATAGATATGTCACAATAACCCAATAACGAAGTTGAATTAGATTGCTAAGCTCTAGTTATAGAAATGTACACATCAAAAAGAAGTTGTGCAATTCAAAGGATAACATGAGAAACAGAGAAGAGAAATAGAGAAGAAAGATCTTACAAACATCTAGTTTGTGTGTGTGTATATCTATCATCTATATATCTTTCTATCTATCTATCTATCTATCTATCTATCTATCTATCTATCTATCTATCTATCTAAACTAAACTATACAAAGCACCTAACACCTGTTGAAATGTAACATAATTTTAATGTAGCTGGGAAGGAATGTAAATTATTTGTCAAAAATTTCATAACACTAACTAATCAAGTTAGCTTTTTAAAACTATGTATACAGTGAACGATCCCCTCTGGAAGTGATACTTTAATTGAACCTTAAGGTGTATAGATTACATAAGGGAAGGGCGCATTTCAGGAAGATGGAAAATGTGTGTCTGAAAGTAGAGGTCATCAAATACTGCTGTAATTTTAGATGTGAGAGAAAACAACTAGGTAAAGATTGGGAAGGTAAGAGAACCAAATCATAAGGATTTTTTTATTCCACTTCTAGCAGTTTAAGATTTATTTTGTAGTGAAACTGCTGAATGATTTGAAGCATGTAAATAAAATAACTCAATTTACAGTTTAGCGAGATGCCAAGTTTGCAGTTAGAAAGATCATTTGGTAAAGCACCCCTGGCCATATGTATTTACTTAATAATGCTAGATACTATTATATTAGATACTAATATCCAAGATTTTATGAGATCAAAAACTGCAGAGGTGGAATAGTAATTATATTAAGTTGAATACATCAAAATTAATGACAGATCTGAAAAAAGAGATAAGAAGTACAAGAGTGTCTAAGTTGTTATTTAATTTCTAGATTGGGCAAGTGGACAGTTTATGGCATCATAAATTAACATAAGGAATAATGAAAATAGGCCGGGTGCTGTGGTTCACGCCTGTAATTCCAGCACTTTGGGAGGTCGAGACGGGCGGATCACAAGGTCAGGAGATCGAGACCACGGTGAAACCCCCTCTTTACTAAAAATACAAAAAATTAGCCGGGAGCGATGGCGGGTGCCTGTAGTCCCAGCTACTCAGGAGGCTGAGGCAGGAGAATGGCGCGAACCTGGGGGGCGGAGCTTGTGGTGAGCGGAGATGGTGCCACCGCACTACAGCCTGGGCAACAGAGCGAGACTCCGTCTAAAAAAATAACAAAACACACACACACACAAAAACCTAACTATGTTTCATTTTTGGTATATTTATGTTCACATATTTATGGGAAAGCTAAGAGAAAATGTACAGTATTTAGTTATCTGTTTGTCTGGAACTCAAGAAAGTACCCAGTCTGGAGCTACAAATTTAGGACCCTTCAGAGTAAAACTAGTAAACCAGCGACTAAATGAAATAATAAAGAGAGTCAATTTAGAATGAGCAGAGAGAGAGAAACAGACAAACACACGGAAACAAATACAGACACAGAGAGAGTCAGGGACAGAGAAAAGGAGATAAAGAGAAAGAAAGGGAAAGAAGGGAAAAATCAGATGTGAAGATTGAGGAGAAATTTTCATATGCAAATGAGAAAAACTACACAAAACGTATTTTGTATAAGCCAAATACGAGAAAGTATCAAGAAGCTTTGAAAATAAGTTTCAAATGTGCAGAGAGCAAGTGAAACATAAAGATTAAAATAATTCACTATATTAGGTCAAATTTCAATTGTGAAAGATGTCAGACTATAGTAGCTTGGAGCAGAAATTATATAGCAACATTATTGTTCATAAGACATCAGATATTTATTTGGTAAGGGCAATTTACCTTCACTAGATACCTAAATCAATCTAACTGTATTTTTCATTCTGTTTAGCAGGAATTGCCTAAATGGCATCTCAGTTAGTTTATACAGTTTCAGGATCAGAAGGTCAGAAGGTCTCTGATCATGGAGGTGATGAACAATAAACAATCAAGAAGAACTAAATTAGAAATAAGTAAGTTGGTTCAAAATAAATCACATAAAACAGATTTCATACTACTGTTTTTATGGAAAAGATAACAAATAACACTCAAACCTATTGTAACATTCTAGCCTTTCTTCTTTATCTACTCTTTAATTCCAGATACACAAAAATAGATCCTAAAAAAGGGAAAGATAACCACATATGAAGCCCCTAACATTTACAAACTTATTGTATGACTCACAATAATTTATTGTTTTATATGTCAACAATTTTACATCTTCTAGAGATGTTTCATATACATGACCTCATTTGCTGCTAATGACAACTAAATAATTAAAGCACCACATTTTCTTAAGTTTTAGGTGAAGCACTTTCGGTTTCTTCTATGGGTCCCAGGGAATTGATTAAGATCATTATTCTAGTGTTCAAGCCTGAAGATTACAAAAGAACAATAAAGCAACAAACATGACTAATATTGTCTCCCAATTTACTCAAGTTTAAGAGAAAAAGGAAAGTAAGCAAAAGTTGTCTTAGATTTTAGCTTAGTATGAGTTTTCCCAGCACACACTTCTATTAGTTTAATGACTTTTAAAATGGGCATTTAAAGCAAGACAAAAATGAATATGCAGCAAAGTAGACTATGTGGGAGTTATTTATGGGAGTGGGCATGGATGATGAATCAAGCTCACGACATTCAAAATTGCTGCTGAGCCTTTGCAATACTCTGTGCAATTAGTTTATTGGTGGCTTTTGCAAAAGCTGTGTGCATTTCTGCTCATACTCTCCAAGATATGATTTAATATTAAAATATATTTTCTTAAATATTTTTACCTTATAACAAAGGAAATGATCATAAGAGTTTGAGTAAGTCTTGACTTATGCCTCAGACATCTTCAAATACATTCTATTCTGTTAACTTTATAATGATGTAGTTGAAAGAAACCTGGAATTACACTTCAGGTTTTCCACTCTGGATGCCATTTATACCTCTTCCTTATTACATCACCTTAAGGAAAACACTTGACTGTCTCTGAGCTAGGTCACTTTTATCCTTAATCTATAGAGTATAATTGCTGTCCTGACTACTTCACTGGCGATAGCAACAAGAGACAGCCAAATGCGTAGGAAGATAGGTGCGGGTCCCCAGTGAAACCCCACTTCCAAGCCAAACACAGTTTAAAGCCTGAAAAGCTTTAAGCTACAAGTTACAAGTTACAAGCTGCAAGTTAAATCCTTGGACTGGATTGAGAACTTATCTTTCCGTTTGGCATGTTTTCTTCTGATTGACCCTCTCCACTCCAGTATTAGTCTGTTCTCATGCTGCTAATAAAGACATACCCAAGACTGGGTAATTTATAAAGAAAAAGAGATTTAATGAACTCATGGTTCCACACGGCTGAGGAGACCTCACAATCATGGTGGAAGGTGGAAGAGGATCAAAGGCATGTCTTACACTTTGGCAGGCATGACAACATGTGTAGGGGAACTGCCCTTTATAAAACTATCAGATCTTGTGATATTTATTCACTACCACAAGAACCACATGGGAAAAACCCACCCCCATGATTCAATTACCTCCCACCAGGTCTCTCATGATGCATGGAGTTTATGAAATTTACAATTCAAGTTGAGATTTGGGTGGGGACACAGCCAAACCATATCATTCCACCCCTGCCCCCTCCCAAATTTCATGTCCTCACATTGCAAAATACAATCATGCCTTCCCAACAGTTCCCCAAAGTCTTAACTCATTCTGGCATTAAACCAAAAGTACAAGTTTAGAGTCTCATCCAAGACAAGGCAAGTCCCTTGCACCTACGAGCCTGTAAAACCAAAAGCAAGTTAGTTACTTCCTAGATACAATGGAGATACAGGCATTAGGTAAATACATACCTTCCAACTGGAAGAAATTGGCTGAAACAAAGGGGCTACAGGCGCCATGCAATTCTGAAATCCAATAAGGTAATGTCTTTGATAAAGCATAACCAGAGTCACCTTTGCTCCAGTTCCAAAAAATTTCTCATCTCCATCTGAGACCACCTCATCTTGGTACATGGTTTGTATGATCATAATAGTTCTGACCTTGTATGACTATGAGAATTAAACGAAAAATATAGATAATATTTCTAGAAGAGTGACTAGAAAATAGTAAATATTATTAAATTGTATTATTATTGTGATGATGAGAAAGAGGAGGAGAATGATGACGGAGCACAAACAAGCACACAATACTGAAGAATTTACAATCATTTCTTTCCACAGATTTACAACTTGTAGAGGCATATCAGTTCAAAATTATAATACTGAATTTTATTTATGAAACATGGTAATTCTGAAATTTAACACATATAACTTACAGATAAAGTTAATCTTCCTCAAATTATTTGCATGCTAAATTAAAATATAGTCATGTTGAGCCTCCTTCAGTTGTTTTGTTTTGACAGCATGGTCTTTCTCTCCAAGACTTTAACTCCTTATGAGAAATGGGATTCCTGTACAAAGGTCTTGGATCGGCCTCAAACAAAACTGGTGCAGAAATCTCACTATAAAACAAACACAGTGAATGAAATGTTTTCTATCATCTATTACAGAAGTGAATGGTAATGCTCTAGTGATTCTTCAATCTATAACTCTACAATTAGGAACATAACATTTATTTATTTATTTATTTTTAATTTATTTTTTATTATTATTATACTTTAAGTTCTAGGGTACATGTGCATAACGTGCAGGTTTGTTACATATGTATACTTGTGCTATGTTGCTGTGCTGCACCCATCAACTCGTCAGCACCCATCAACTCGTCATTGCATTGGGAGTTATACCTGATGTCAATGATAAATAAAGGAACATAACATTTTTGACTAAAGATGTTCAAATGAGGCAACAAGTGGCTATGAATTAAAATTTTAACACTTGACCTACTGAACAATGAATATATTTTTTAAACTACTCATACATCAAAACAAAAAAAGAGAAGCTCAGTTAGACTGATTATATGGGACTGTAGAGAACTCTAGTTTATTCATTATGAGTGGGTTGACCTGATATACTGGTTTGGTGGGATATTCTTACATTATTCCTGCTGTTCTCGGCATATTTATTATTAGTGACTCTTTCACCCTCAAAAGAGTTTTAGTTTGCATATAAAATATACAGACATCTAATTCATCATTTGAGTGTAACTGTTACATAAATACAAATTAAGTCAAACCAAGTATATTTTTCTTGATGTGATACATTTTTGGAGTAAACATGGATTTTAATAAAATCGTATCTAGCAATGGGCGATTTATTTTATAAAATGAACGTGAGTAACATTTTGAGGATAATGAAGCTATAAGATAAAAACTGAATACAGAAAGTCCTTGCTAACTGTTGTAATTAGATATTGGCAGGGAAATCATAATTCAGCAGAACTCTGTATCTTAAAGTAGTAATATGGACCTTTAAGTATTAGTTTAATCTTGGCTCCTGTTTGAGACTTTAGTTTGCGTTTCTTACTCTCATAGCTTGGCAAAATTAACTAACCCCTTGACCTCAATTTTGTAATCTATAAAGCATATAATAGCAAAAGCCATCTCAAGGGATTGCTGTGAAGATGAAATGACATAATGCGAGTATTTAGCAGACTGACTGATATAAGCGTTCAGAAATTATGAGCCATTGTTGCTACTAATTCTGATGATAACTATTACCTTGCAAAATACTAATTTCACTACAACCATTATTATTTATTATAAGTATAGGATAGCCAAAGGAGCTACCACATAAAAACATTATTTAAAATCAAAGTGAACATCCATTTCTTTTTAAATAATTTTTCTGGAAGAAGTTAGTAACAGGTTTTTTAAAAAATAAATTCAAAAATTAAAATGTAGGAATTATCTCTACATATAAATTCCAAGAGACAAGCCATTTCTCAAGAACCATTCATTGAATGTTTATATATATCAAAACAAGAAAAATAAGCTATGAAAATATTTATCACACAGCATTCCAGAAGAGAGAAATACTGTGTGAGTTGTGGTGTTATAAAGTTGTACAAGGGCTGGGTTCCATGGCTCATGCCTGTAATTTCAACATTTTGGGAGGCACAGGTGGTAGGATTGCTTCTGTCAAGAAGTTTGAGACCAGCCTGGGCAAAAACGTGATACCCTGTCTCTTGTCTCTACAAAAGTGTTTTATAAAAAACTAGGTGCATGCTAGGTGGGGTGGCATGCACCTGTAGTCCCAACTACTCAGGAGGCTGAGACAAGAGGAGTGCTTGAGCCCAGGAGCTGGAGGCTACAGTTAGTAGTGATGCTTCCATTCCACTCCAGCCTGCACAATAGAGTAAGATCCTGCCTCATTAAAAATAAATAAATAAATAAACAAATAAATAAATAAAATTAAAAAGTTAACCATTTCTGCCTGTGTGTATGTAGGACTTTCAAAGTGATTTATTGAAAATTTTTTAGATATTATATTTTGTTAAAAAAAATTGCCACCACCATAACAACTTCAAAGCTGTATAGTGTCCCAGTGGCATGTGTTTCCACAGTTCACAGAACCTTTCCACAAACATTTTCTTGGAGCCTCACAAAAATCCTGTGGTTTAGGCAAGTCAGCTGTTCAATCTCTAGCCTAACATTCTTTCCCATATTCCTATCCCTTCTTTAAAAAGATAATGTGACAATGTTGCATTATTCCAACATCATAAAAATAATCACATAGAGACTACCTTTTTAAGTCTAAGGAGTGACTTAATTATAATGTTTTAGGCAAATGACTGAAGATTTCCTTTGTCTGCAGAAAGCAGTACTGGCTCTACTGAATATTTATAGAGTAAAACTCAGTTTCACCATTTGTGGAATCTGAATAAAAAAATTACGTCTCAGGACTGTCATAAAAATTCAATAATATGCTTACAATTTTTCACATAACCTGCACAAATTAAATGCTTCTATATACTTATGTTGTTTTCTCTTCTATAAAACACCAAAAGATTTCAGGTGTTCACTAAGAATCACTTCATGATCAATAATTTTAAATTAATATTCTGCAAAGAATTGTTAGGAGAGGTTATTGAGTTTTCATTGCTGTTAAAATTCTGATGATACTACCTTCTGTATTGCTAATACTAGTTAGTAATAGTAGATGTATTTTCATAAGAAATAATAATAATAATGACAAATAAAACAAAATTTGTATGTAGAGATAATTCCTAGATTTTTAATTTTAGATTTTATAAAATGTTTATTTTTTTTTCTGATGTAATCATTTTTATTTTCCCAATAATCTGATGAGGTAAGCTCTACTATTATCTTATTTTAATGTTGAATAAGCTAAGGGACAAGATTTGCCCAAGATTAAACTTCTGCTTAGTAGGGGGTTTAAATTTGAACCCAATAATTTCACCTCCAAGATGTGTGCTCTTCGCAATTATTCTATTGATAATTTATGAAGGATGTATAATAGAGTTACACTGGTGTGTTTAGAAAAATTGACAATTATTTTATTGTTTATACAGATTATATAAATTACCTGTTTAATCATTTTTCAGTAAAGCATAATGTGAAGTAAATAATTAACTGACATAAATCTGAGCTCCTTTTTTGTTAATGTGTTTCCTATTTTCACTGTAAAAAGTAAAGATCTTATTTCTTAAAGGACAAACGTGTTAACATTGATAAATAATTTGCAATTATTAATAAAGTGCCATTTGAGTGCCTTAATTGTATAAAGAGAATTTGTTGTTTGTGAACATTGTACTTTATTTTATCATTTAATATGATTCAGAATATATGAATACATTAAAAATTGTGACACATTTTGCAGTTTTGTAGAGGACATTAAAATTGAAATTATCAACAAAATAATTCAAAATTTGTGAAGTATTATGCTTTCCAAATTCTTCATTTTCTATAACAGAACTGTTTTCTATGTGTTTCAGGATACACAGACTCAATATTTCTTTAGATCGATTTTTCTTTGATTAGATCACTGTAAAGAGAAATTCAACTGACCTTAAGGCATTGCTCTCCCTAGTCATTCTTGGATAGTTTGTAGCTGGCAGCAGAAGGTAATAATATATTTTGAATTATTAAACTAAAGATTCATTTTTAACAATAATGAAAAATTCAAAGACAGATTTTACTCCAAGAACCATTGTGAGAAAAAATGTGATGTTATTTTGGGCTGCACTATATTTTCATATTAAAATAAATATAACATTAACACTAACAAATATGGCATTATAGACACTGAAAAATTTATTTATTTGTAACCTTGACAATTTTGCACATTTTTCTTACAAAAATATACTTTTGGGAGAAAGTAGAACAAAGAAGCAAACAAATATTTTAAAATATTCTAACCAAAGTAGTTATTATCTCAGAACACATACCAAAATAATAAAATTTAGTGATTTTTTTCTTCTTTCCATTTGCATTATCTAATACATTCCAAAATATTATATTTTTATATTTAGGAATGCCAACATTTGTGTCTTGATTTCTAGACATATGTTTGTTATAAAATTAGTTTGCTTCAACTTGAATTTTTTACTCAACTAATATTGTAATTTATTTTATATCAGTAAATATTCTTAAAAAGTTAAATTTATAGATCATCTTAATCATTTTTTTTCTAAAATTTGAGTGTCAGTTTCATAAATTTCCCTCTGGATGTTTCAACTGATTTTCACTCCCAGTCATAGTTTGTAAGGACTGCTTTCTTCACGCTAACTAATAATTTCCTCTATTATTAAGATTATCAATTATGATGAAAAAATAATGACTCTGCCCCACTTCTTCATAATCTTTTTTGAATTATCATATGAAGTACAAATCACACTATAATTGGAGATTAACAGAAAGCAATATTTAAATTAATATTTATAAAATACTAATTTGGTGGTACATGTTCCATTCATTAATATTGTTAGTAAATACTTTAACTATTATTTTAATATCAAGGATAAAATAAAACAAAATGCATATATGTATTTACATGTAACTGTACATATCTTTGGAATAAATATAGTCTGTAATGTTAACCTTATTTGCATTTGATATGAATCCTCTTTTAATTTCATTAAAGTTACAGATTTTTTGTGAGTAGCTCTTTGATTGGGATTAAACTTTGATAAACTATTAGAAAAAATAACTATCAAGGTAGAAATTTTGCTTTTTGTGATAGAAATGGCCCTTTATTATATATAATTTGATCATCAAGGCAATTCTGTTAGATCAATTATGGGTTTCTCTTTTGCTATGGTGTACTTAAGAACAGAAAAAAAAAAAAGTGTTTTGTCTTAAATTCACAGCTAATATGCTCCAAAACTTTGGCTGGATTATAAAACATTCAACCTAACTTGCCACTGGCCCTCTTCTGCTAGAATGAGAAACACAGATTTGTTCATATTTCTATCCCTAGCACCTAAAAGAGTAAGCTCTCAATTCATACCTATTAAATGTTTAATGTTGAAATCCACAGGGAAAACACACAATTTCTAAAAAACGTAGTATTTAATTGTTTTGATATTTAACTTTTTAAATAATTAAGCTGTGGTGAAGCTCTAGATGGAGCCTAGAAGTGAATTTTAAAGCTGTGAATATTTCTTTGGTGACAGCTGACATGGGCTAAGTGCCTGTGCTATGGAACTTGGAATGTAGGATGAAGGAACTACAGGAAATGGGACCTGAGGATTCTAGAGGCTGACTCCAAGAACCTTAGGACCACATAAGATGTCTTGACCTGCAGAGTCTAGACAGGGGCTGTTTCCTTCACCTTGGAGGACCAGATAATTTTGTTTGAACTTTGTGAACTAGAAAGGATAGCACAGGTATGCAATTCAATCTCTGTGAGAAAAAGACAGTTTTATGTTTAATAGCATTAGAATATGATCCAAGCTAAATAAAATTAACTGTTAGTATGTAATACCCCTAAATATCCTCTCTCTTTAAAGTTTCAGTTGTCTGATAATGTGTTAAAAATCATAATGAAAATAAAATCCTCATATTAGCCCCTATGTCTTAGAGTCATTTTTATCTATAACCACCTCCATGCCTCCTCACCTTCATCTCTCTCTCTCTTTTTCCTCTGTTTTAAAATTCACTTATGGAAGACAACGTTTGCCTGTGCAGAGAGTTTTCCACCATCTGGATACTGCTGATTGCATCCCCGTGGTACAATGTAGCATGCCCCTCTGTCCTCTTTAGGTCCTGTAAAATTCTGATAGATCTAAAGTTTTATTTATTTATTTATTTATTTATTTATTTATGTAGTTCTATTATGTACTAAGCACTGTTGTGTTCTTCCATAGAGAAGTTCAAAATGTGCTGTTGTCTTTTGTTTTATGTTAAAAGCCATTGCTGATCAATTAATTTATTGCATGTTTGATTTGTGATGTTATTCTAATTCTGAAAATCAATTTTGCAAATGCTTGTTTAATTACATTTTATTCATATCAGAATGGTGTGTTACAGTTTTACTTTGTTTCTTAGCTTTTTTTGAGAATGTTTCTGTTTAAAAATATATACTTCTCATGCTTTCTTTTATTCTTGTAGTAACTTTAATGAGTTCAGTATTCACAATTGTTTTTTATTTTCATGTTGAACTTTCTTGGACTAACAGTAGAAAAAGAATCTAGGGTGGTGAAATTTGATGACTTTATTTCTAAATTCAAGCATTCTTTCCTGTCGCTACAGGGGTTTCTTCAACAGATAGAAATAAATGGACACTTCTCTGGTTTAACATCCCTTAAAGATTTCTTTTTCTTCACCATTTTTAAATTTCAGTAAGCCTTTGTTTCTTTGCTATTTCTGCATTCCTATTGCTACCAAGCCTCCAAGAAGCCTCTATCCAAGGACCCTCCATTGCCTCCAGAACTCATATTTGCATGATGCTGCCATACTTTGCACTACACGTTTTAAATTTATTTTCATTTGACTCCCTATTCAGTGTTCTATGTGCTTTTTTACCCTGTTTAGGACATTTTACTTCTGAATATAAATCACTAGATACATATATATATATATAGAGAGAGAGAGAGAGAGTCTCATTTTGAGAATGTATACATTCTCAAAAAAAGCTTCCCTGATTAGTATCCTATGGCATTCTTTTAGGTTCATCGTAATTGCCTTTGATACCTCTATGTCACAACTTCTGTGCAAATTACAAGACCTCACATTATGCCAGGCAATGTAATATAAAATATATCCAAAAAAAATTGTTAAAATATTTGAGTTATAAGGAACATGATAAGATTTAAAAAGCATTTTAAATTTGAAGGAAGGAAAAATGATGCGCATTAGCCATAAACATACAGCAAGCAGACTGACCTCTTTATTTCCTTTTCCTTCATAAGAGAATCCTTACTTTGTGCAAGCATCCATCTACAAGTTGGTTTGTCAATAAATGACAACACTCCCTAAAATTGCTATTGTCATAACTACGTGCACATGCCCAGGGTAGTATATTTAAATCAAAAAGGGTAATTACAATTCCCGATTAGGAAAGAGATTTCTCAATCTCCTGTTGCAGATGAACAAAGAAACATTCATCCAAAAATGCTATTGGAAGACACGTGGACATCACAGGGAATATGTTTAGAGATTAAGTTTAAAGCTAAGAATTGTAGAATTAAGAGGCAGAAAAAAATATAGCAATCCTTAAGTAAAATATTTATAACAATTATGCCCTTAATCTTTTAGGTCTAAATTTCCATTTATATGAGGCATTATGTTAACTTACTAAGTGAAAATGTTTGCAGCTTTTTTCAGTGAAAAGTATTTCAACTCAAACAATTTGTGATTGTATTTATTTTTAATTGTAAAGTTTTTGGTGAAGAAATATTGCCCAATCAAAGAATAATAAGTAACCGTGATAGAATCCAAGATACATAATGACTTAGAAAATATCAGAGTGAACAGGCAACCTACAGAATGGGAGAAAATTTTTGCAATCTACTCATCTGACAAAGGGCTAATATACAAAACCTACAAAGGACTCAAACAAATTTATGAGAAAAGAACAAACAACCCCATCAAAAAGTGGGCAAAGGATATGAAAAGACATTTCTCAAAAGAAGGCATTCATACAGCCAACAGACACATGAAAAAATGCTCGTCATCACTGGCCATCAGAGAAATTCAAATCAAAACCACAGTGAGATACCATCTCACACCAGTTAGAATGACAATCATTAAAAAGTCAAGAAACCACAGGTGCTGGAGAGGATGTGGAGAAATAGGAACACTTTTACACTGTTGGTGGGATTGTAAACTGGTTCAACCATTGTGGAAAACAGTATGGTGATTCCTCAGGGATCTAGAACTAGAAATACCATATGACCCAGCTATCCCATTACTGGGTATATACCCAAAGGATTATAAATCATGGTGCTATAAAGACACATGCACACGTATGTTTACTGCAGCACTATTCACAATAGCAAAGACTTGGAATCAACCCAAATGTCCATCAGTGACAGACTGGATTAAGAAAATGTGGCACATATACACCATGGAATACTATGCAGCAATAAAAAAGGATGAGTTCGTGTCCTTTGTAGGGACAGCTGGAAACCATAATTCTCAGCAAACTATCACAAGAACAGAAAACCAAACACGGCATGTTCTCACTCATAGGTGGGAATTGAACAATTAGATCTCTCAGACTCTGGAAGGGGAACATCACACACGGGGGCCTATTATGGGGAGGGAGTGAGGGGGAAGGATGGCATTGGGAGTTATACCTGATGTTAATGATGAGTTGATGGGTGCTGACGAGTTGATGGGTGCAGCATACCAACATGGCACAAGTATACATATGTAACAAACCTGCACGTTGTGTACATGTACCCTAGAACTTAAAGTATAACAAAAACAAAAATAAAAATAAATAAAAAAAGAAAATATATCACTCTTTGGGAAAACAAAATGAAGATAGACCTTAATATATGGGGTATAAAGTGCAAAAGTAGGAGCTCAAAAATGAGATATAGGTGCTCTTGATGGGCATAGAATTAACTTTCTTTAGTCAAATAGATAGATTCAGGATTTTTATTTATTCTAGAATTAATTGTGGTAATTTACATCCTTCAGGAAATTTATACCTCTAAGTGGTTCAGGATATTGTTGTAATATATTTCATAATCATTCTTTATTCTCATTTTAGGATTTGTAAGAGGAATATTGATGATGCCTCGTTTCATGTCTAGCCTTACTACTTTATATTAACCATTTAAACATTTGCTTTTATAAATCTAGGTAAAATAATTTTATTCTATTATAACGTTATAAAGAAGCAGTTCTTGCTTTCATTGATACTTTAATGTTGTTTGCTGTTATCTCTTTCATTGATTTCTGCTCTTATCTCTATTTAATTTCATCTTTTTACTTGGGCTTATTTTACAATTCATTTTCCAGACTTTTTTCCCTCCTGACTTAAACAAAGCAAACAAAAATACCTAGATACCTTAATTTGGGGGAGAATGTTGCTCATGTATTCATATGTGTATATACATCTCACACACACACACACGCACACACACTCCCCCCGACTTTCTTGAGTAATAGTTTTTTCTTACCCAATGTTTCTCTTCCCAAAGAACGTATGGATTGTTGTATTTTTCTATTTATACCTGATGTTTTAAATTAAAATTTGATTTTAAAATGAAAGCTTTTGGCCTGGTTAATGTGTAAAGCATATAATTAAAACAATTATGTCTTATTAAATGTGAATATTTGCATCTTCTAATCATGAGAAGGATAATTCGCTACTTTATTCTATTAAGCTGTCTACATTATTGTAGTGTCAGAAACAATGAATAATGATAATAAGTAAAATTATTATTATCATTATTATAAACCAAAATCTCTATAATGCCACTCAGGAACTTTATTAATATAGTTGTTTCTTCAGTTTTCTACAAACTGATGAGTATAATTTTCATCTTCTCCATACTGTTTCATTTCCAGTTAAGCCATATTGCTGAGAATTGTATAACTAGAATTAGCTACTGACTTGATAAAAACTATGTGCAAAAAGTTTCTGAAATCAGGTTGATGGGACTACCTGTGAAATAATTTTTCAAATTAATTTTTACATTGTGTTTCCATGTGTTTGTGTAATAAATAAATTAGAAAAAAGAAAATTTTATATTGTACTTCAAGAGGAAGAAATGAGGAAAGGTAAAAGCCAAAAAATTAATGTACTGCATTCTATGTCACATTCTTCTGTAATTCCAATGATATATAGACAAACAATCTAGACAACTACTCAGCTCCTAAGATTAACAAGTCTATATTTTTTTGAAGAATTAATTATTTTGGATACATAAAAGTTTTACACATTTATGGGATATATGTGAAGTTTTCATACAAGGACACAATGTGTAATGATCAAATCAGGGTAACTGAGTATCCATCACTTCAAGAATTTATTAATCATTTATTTTAGAAATATTCAAATTTCACTCTTTTAGTTATTTGTAAATTTACAATAAATTATTGTTTACTATAGTTGCACTATTGCACTATCCTTTTTGTCTCAGTCTGGTATGGAATAGAATGTCCAAAGCTCCCTCTGCTCGCTTGTATCTATTATGATTCACCATATTCTATAATGATCTTTATTCCTATTAATGTATTTGCTAGCTTTATAGCTTTATAGTCCTTTACTGGATTAACAAAGTGTTTACCATCTATTTCAAAAAAGATATGTAATCTAATGTGGACAGAGTGGTCCACTGGTAGTAACTAAAATATGAAATATTTTATATTAAAATACTTTTATTTAATCCCATTTTGCTTAACGTTTGTCTTGATGTTACAGAAAAGTAAAATAATTATACGAAAATAATAATGGATCTTGACACCTCTAAGCTTTTTAAATGACCATCAGTGATTAAACTTGAAAAGATATTTAGGATATTTAATCTTTTATTAGATAGAATTATAGAAAATTATGAACATCCACTTAACTAAGCAAAAATATTTTTTGCCTTAAAATTATAATTTTAGGACCATGTATTAGGGATTTGTATAAAAGATTAGAGAAGAAGAACTCTGAATTTTCTATTCTAAGTTGGTTATAAACTGAAACTTATTTAATTGCCTTTTAAGTACTGTGTTAGCTTGTGCAACCACATGATTTATTGTTCCTGACACAGCCATTTGAGAACAAAAGTAATATTAACTCAACAGGATGTTGATACAATAAAAATAAGCTTCAATTATCACGGGCAAAGTCACATTTATGAATATGTTACTGCTATGGACTGTAAGTTTGCGTCTCATCCCCAAAATTCTTATGTTGAAATCCAAAACACCAATGTGACTGTATTAGGAAGGAGGTAATTGGCTCATGAAGGTAGAGCTTTCATTAACGGGATTAGTTCTCTTACAATAGACAGGAGACAGCTTGCTTCCTTTCTCTGCTTTCTCTCCACCATGTGAGGATACAAGGAGACATCCAACCAGAAGGTTCCTCGCCAGACACCAGCTTTATCCACCAGAGCCTGATTTTGGATATCTCAGGCTCCAGAACTCAGAGATATAAAGTGTTGTTGTTTAAGCTACCATCTACGGCATTCTTCTAGAGTAACACAAACTTAGAGAGACAGTTATTTTCAACTCAACAGTACTCATCTACTAATTTCCAGCCCCGTTTTCTTTCTTAGGTTTCGTCATTAGAATTCAAAATGAGTTATCTTTCTATTAATATGTATTTCCTTTCCTCCCCGTTTCTCTTCTTGTCTTCCTAGCTTCCTTTCCCTCTTCTTTCTGTCCCCTCTTCTCTCTTTTTCTTCTCTCCTTCTCTCTTTCTCTTTCTGATATTTGTTCCATTTAACTTAATTCAATATTTAGCAATGTCAGACTTCTATAAAGGTTTAGAATATATTGAATAAGTATTCTAACTTCTTTAGGAATGCAAACAATGCTTCAAATTGCCTATTAATATTAATATGTTTATTATGTATACTAATATTTATTATTTACATCTTGAAAGTAAGCATATTTTAGATGAGTAGATTATATCACTAAGCTTTTAATTTTTTTCCACTGGATGAATCCACAATAAAGACAGAAGAGTAGGAATATTAAAAGATTAATTCAGTGTACAGTGAAAGGCAAATGTACTGGCTTAAGTTTTTTGCTGAACCGATGTGCATTACTAATTTTCATATAGTTTCTATATCTGATTAATTTGCTCTTATATGAAAATTCAATAACTTAGTAAACAAAATTAACTAAAAGGAGCCAAAGTCAATTAGTGAAGTTATGAACTTCACTCATAGAGAATATTTTGATTTCTTAATCACATGTGACTTCCCACACCAACACCACCCTACTACACACAGTTTTTGTGAAATTTCCAGACTAGTTTCCATTTCCAAGATTTGAAACAAGATATTTATATGATAACACATCTACCAAAGTAAGAATTAATAAATTTTTCACCAAAGAGAATGGAAAAGGCTGCAATATTTGGAGCAGATGGATGGCATGGCTATTCATACCTCGAAAAGTTTTTGTAATTGTCATTGGAACATTAATAGAAATGGAGTGAGATGGATACAGGGAGCCAGATACATGACAGTTGTAATTACTCAGAAAAATAAAGATCAGGCTAATCCACATTAGAGCAATGTTGCTGGATGAAGAGGGGTATTTAATATGAACAGTGATAATATTGATAGAACTTGCTGATTTTTTTTTTCATGTAGAAATATGATTGAAACAGAAAAGTAAAATAAACTTGTTTCTAGATTCCTGGCTTGGGAAACTGAGTAACAACTGGATAAATTTCTAAAATAAATAATTCAGGAAGTGAATCCATTTCTAGAATATCTGCATTTACTTTCTTTTCCTGTAATCATTAATTCACAATTGTTTATTAAGCGCTTCTTGGAAGTAGGTTTAGGTCCATAAAGGCAAAATAAAATAAAATATGTTGTTCTTTGATTCAAGTTGTTTTCTATTTAATTGCAGTGATAAAGTAAATAATAAAATCGCATGTTTTATGAAGTAAATTGTAAAAAATGTTATTTTGAAAGGTCAGATAAATCCTTTTAAGAGTTCTGAAGAGAAGTGGTACTTTAGGGAAACACTTTGTAATCTTACTCTGTTTCTGGCAAGGTACTAAGTGTTTTGACTTTGTAAGCCAAGAAGCAAAATTAAGACTGTTATGTAGACCTGTATATGTCAATTGAAAAAAACAAATTTCCACAAATAACTTATTGTTAAAAATCCAAAAGCATCATTGTATTAGTCATTTTAGGCTGCCGTAACAAAATATCACAGACTGGGTGGCTTAAATAATAGAAATGTATTTTCTCACAGCCTGGAGTCTGGAAATCTAATGTAAAGGTACTGGCAGCTTTGGTTTCTCCTGAGACTTCTCTCCTAGGCTTGCAGATGACTGCCTTCTTGCTGTGACTCCACATGACCTTTCCACTGTATGCTCACCCTTCTTTTACTTAAAAGGACACAAATGCTTTGACGTTAGAGCTCTATCTTTATTACCTTATTTAATCATAATTACCTCTTTAAAGACCTTACCTTATCTCCAAATACAGTCACATTGGGAGTTACGATTTCAATATGTGAATTTTTGGGGAAACACAATTCAGTACGAAACAACAGCAATGACAGCAATAATGACTGAGCAAAAATTTTGTAATACAAGTCTGCCAATGAGAAGAATAGCAGTATTGGGGGATGGATAACATTTTTGCTCAATTACAGTTCAAAGTTAGTGTTTCCTATATTGAAAGTTGATTGCAGAAGTTAATATGTTAATGCTCATCTGTAATGAGATTCTGTTTTTCATCTTTAAAAATATCTTTTCACAAATAAGTTTCACATGTAATATTTGAAATGCCAAATTATTTTTGTCTCATTGAGATTTGTAATGTAGGAAGGAAGGAAGAAAGAAAGGCAAGCAAGCAGGAAGGCACAGAAACAGAACAGAAGAACATGGTAATTTTAACAAGCAATTTTTTTTTCCTGTCTCATTGCAAGCACCATTGAATCTGCATTGTTAGAACTACTAGCAGAATAATGAAAAGTGAATACATTATCTAATATAATTAAATTACTAAGTTAAATGGATGCCCTGACTCCAAATGTATTATAAGTATAAATTAAGAAAGGTAATATGTAATAAAATTGATTAGAGTTAGAATCCGAATTAATATAAAGATATAATTCTAGTCAGATCCCAAATGTATCTCTACACAATGTTTCTGCCAGGTGATGATCTAAATGAACAACAGCTGCTTAAATGAATTTTTAAGTGTCCTCTCCCCTTTTCTTTTTATTCTATTCCCTTTTATTCTCATGCTTACAAAAATGAACTTGTTTTTAATTCTTATTCCATTTTCATTTAGGTGAAGGTTTTTGTTTTTTGTTTGTTTTTTTTTTTTTTTTTACATTACACTAGTTACATTAGATAAAGTTTTTTTTTTAATTTATCAACAGTCAAGTTTTTATTTCTAACTCCACTTTGCAACCCCTAATGAAATTCAAAAGTTACTTAAACTATAATATTTATCATAAGCACAATTAAAGTTGGGGTAATGAGTAAATTATATAAATAATGTGGCTGAATACTCCATGAAGTGATTATTTAGCCTTGATTTTTATTGAAGGAAAATCCACCAAGAAGAAAATGCACAGAAGATGTGGTGCCACAGGGGCTATATCTAACATAGTTAATTTTTGCTTTTAGTCAAACAAACATACTCCAAATGTTTTACTGACTACTAATTCAAAACAGTATTTTTTAAAAAAGCAGAAGCATGATGTATGCCATTAAAATTTTTCAAAGTGCAATACATTTTTCAATAATTTAGTCATATTTTTAACAACCCAATACATTTTATTGAAATTTGCAGTTGCCCACTATCATAGTCAATAAAACTTGTTAGTTTACTGTAAAATGTATTATACTGAAGGCAGCTCTCGGCCACCTGGAACAGCTGTTGCCATCATGCTTGCTGCAGCAGGGAGGCATGGCTGGGGCTGCATGCTCCATGGTGTTGGTGGGAGCCAGGGACAAGCGGAAGACCCGTCCCTTCTGAGTTGGGGCAAGAGCTCCCTGGGTGTCACTGCAGCTGCCCAAGTCATGGCTGTGGACCTGGGCATCCCTGTGCTCTTGGACCCCAGAAGCAGGTGGAAGCCCAGCCCTCCCGTGCGCAACTGCAACTGCTCAAGTCAGGGCTGACCACCTGGGCCTCCCACTCCATGTCCATGGAGCAGGCAGGAACCCTGCCCTCCCAAACACAGCTGCAGACACCCAAGTTGCAGCTGTGAACCTAGGCATCTCTGCACTCTTGGAGGCCCAGGAAAGTCTCCCCTTGGAGATTTAAAAGTCCCTGCTCAGGCTGCCTGGAGTCTCCCTGCTGTCAGAGCCCACTCTAATATCAGAGCAAAGTTGGGGCTGAGCCCAGGTGCTGTAGCAGCCTGGCCTGGTGTGCACACCCCCAGGGCAGTGCTGATATGCCAGGTCCCTGCTGCCTTGGCTCCCTACAGCCTTTGGGTGCTGAGGAGCATAGGAGTGAAACCAAAGAGGTTTTGTGGGCAGCTCAGTGCCAGCCTGCAGGTGCTCCTTGACACCTTACAGCCTCAGTGCCATGAATGGCAACAGGAGCCAGACAGATTTCTGGGTGGAAGGGAGCAGGTCCCCAGTGAGTCCCCACCTACAGGCCAGGGAGAACCATACCTGCCAGTCCCACTAAGCAGAGTATGAACTTGTGGTGTTTTTTTTTTTGGGGGGGGGGGCCTGCCCATGGCCACTAACTGTGCCAACTGGCACAGACTTCCTCCCCTCTGAGACCCATAAAAGCCCCTGGCTCAGCCAGAGCTGAGCAGATATCAGGACTACCATTTCTAGAGAGGAGGTCCTCACTCCAGGGCCTCCTGTCTGCTGAGGGCTCCAGACGTTGGGACAATCAGCTTCAGAAAGGAGCTGCTCACTCCAGGGCCTCCTCTCTGCTGAGAGCTGGGAAGACAATGGTATGAACTCTCTGCAGAGAGGAGCAAGGTGCTCCAGGACCTACTCTCTGCTGAGAGCAACAGACAATGGGACAACCTGCCTGCAGAGAGGAGCTTCCCACTCCAGGCTCTCCTCTCTTGTAGGAGCTGAACCTTCACTGGGAGACCCTGGCTGCAGAAAAGAGCTACCCACTGCAAGTCTCCTCTGAGCTGTTCTATTGCTCAGTAAAGCTCCTCTTTGTTTTGCTCACCCTCCACGTATCTGTGTACCTCATTCTTCCTGGAGGCAGGACCTGTTGAATGGCAGGGCTATAAGAGCTGTAACACAAACAGGGCTGAAACATGTCCCTTGCTCACCATGTTGTGGGTGAAGAGAAGGACAGAAGAGCTACAGCCCTTTGAAGAGCTGAGACTTGGGAATTCCCTGAGTTAGGGCTATCACTTCCTCTTTGGGACCCTGTGGTTCCTGGTATCTCCAAGCTTCTAGGCACCGCCATGTTCCCTGGTGCCAGTCATTGAAGCTGCTTGCATTGCAATTGGTCTAGCTGTAGCTTCACAGACAGCTGTCACCCATTCTGGCACCTGGAGCTGCCCACCATGGTGCAGCAGCTGGGGTGTCTGTGTAATGGCTAGACCCCACACTTGCTCACTTGCTCACACACCCCTCACTGCTCCATGCCTGACTCACCCTTAGCAGGTATGGAATATTTTACCGTTTATAATAAAATTGTGAATCTCTTTACTAATAGAGTTGGAAGAAACAACTATATGTCATACTATTTCATTTCAACAAGGGAAATGTAAAAGCTTTCCACCATTATCTACATTTATTATTTTATGACATATCGTGGAGACCTTCTAATCATTAGAGATGAAAATAAATAATCACTGAAAATTATATTGTTGAAATGTTTAAATGTAGACATAAGTTGCCTTATGAAAGTGTGATGCAAGTTATTACACAAGATCACAATCTTTTGAAACTTAACCATCCTGGCTAACACAGTGAAACCCCGTCTCTACTAAAAAAATACAAAAAACTAGCCAGGCGAGGTGGCGGGCCCCTATAGTCCCAGCTACTCGGGAGGCTGAGGCAGGAGAATGACGTAAACCCGGGAGGCGGAGCTTGCAGTGAGCTGAGATCCGGCCACTGTACTCCAGCCCGGGAGACAGAGTGAGACTCTGTCTCAAAAAAAAAAAAAAAAAAAAGAAACTTAAACATTTCAAATTCCATTTGCATTTATAATTTATAAATTTAAATTTATAATAAGAAAATAAGAAAGTTTAACAGAACTTTAGAATTCTGAAATATAAAACATATTAAGATGGAATAAATAACTATATTTAGAATGTCTGTATCTTATGAAGCACATTAAAAGTCATTTAATGCCAGATGTCACATGATTATTGTATCTTCTACACATAGCTTTTGTCAAATGATCATCCCAACAATTACACAGAGTAATTCAAAACTCAACATCTATCAAGACATCACATTCTACCTTTGAAAAACATATTATTTCAAGCTTATTGTCATTTGAAAAAATAAGAAATTAGTACACAGAAAATATCAGAAAGAATGCATGTTTTCTATAACGATTTGAAATCACAAATGCTTTTCTAATGTTATTCAATCTTTCTTTAGAATCAGTAAGGGATATGTAAATGAAAATAACACTTTCTATTATAATGTTTTAGCATATTTATTTATTGCCTAATATTATTTCCATTTTCCATATTTAGTTGGATAAATTTGAAAAACTTATTTGTGAAATTACCTCACATTATTAAATACCATCTTGATATTTTATACTCTAATGAAATGTTTCTATCTTTTAAAGCTTAATGCAGTATTCAATTATATTATTTTTCATGCTACAATAGTGTGTGATACAAATTAGGCCAGATACAAATAATTGTTCAGTAGATAAATGCCAAACTTACATGATTTCAATTATATTCACATTACCTTCATTTTTAATTTTTAATTAATTTTTAAAAGCCTAATATTGTAGAAATAATAAAACTTTCTCAATGGCATTAAGTATTTTCTTCTGATTATAGAGGTAACGTTATTTTTAGAAAATTATAGCTTATAAAAATTACACAAAAATTAATCTCCACCCAAGTCTAACCTCTATTCGTATTTTTTACCTTTCAATTTTGTGTTAAATATTGTGGCTTTTGCCATTTTATATGTATTTATACCACTTTTCTTTTCTAATAATAAGTTACAAGAAAGAATATGACAGCTTCTATTTTTGTCTACATAATGCTCTATCGTGAATGCTACACAATGAACTCTCAGTTACATCTCAACTTTTATTTGCAATCTTATTCCCCAGTATTATTTTTATGCATATAATATTCTATGATAATTAGAACTTATTTTTCAACCAACTTTATATATTCTCTACCCTATATTTCTAAACCATGACCCATGGCACACTGTTTTGTTTCTAAGACATCTGTTGCAAAGAGTTACAATTATCATTATAATGTGAAATTTTACATAATCCCACAACATAAAATAAAGGGCGATTGTTCATTCAGGAGATTGCACATGCTGTGTGGTGTAGTGTAATGACAGCTGAGAATCACTGTTTCATAGTGTCACTCTTCTATTATCCTAAATAAACTTAATATTCAAAATAAAACACATTTATTCAAACTTTATTCAAGGTGGCATAATATGCTAAGCATTTTATAGACACTGTGTCATTTTGTCCTTATAAACACTTCATTAAAGAAATATTATTATCCTTTCAGCTCAGAAAAGGAGTCTAAAGTTTAAAATAAATTAGCAATTTGTTTTTTTGGGTTTTTTTTTTTGTTTTTTTTTTTTGAGATGGAGTCTAATTCTGTTGCCCAGGCTGGAGTGCAGTGGTGCAATCTCGCTCACTTCAACCTCTGTCTCCCAGGTTCAAGCAATTCTCCTGCCTCAGCCTCCCAAGTAGCTGGGACTACAGGAGCATGCCACCACACCTGGCTATTTTTTTTTTTTTTTTTGTATTTTTCGTAGAGACGGGGTTTCACCGTCTTAGCCGGGATGGTCTCCATCTCCTGACCTCATGATCTGCTCGCCTCGGCCTCCCAAAGTGTTGTGATTAGAGGCATGAGCCCCCGTGCCCACTCTAGTCGTTTTTTAGAGGTTACAGAGCTAGTAAAAACAGGGCCAGGATTTGTAAAAGATTCTGTTTTAATGAGAAGCACATTTCTTCCTGAATATTCTATAAAATTGAGCTTTCCATTCAAAGCGCTAAAGTCGTATTAGTCTAACTACATATTTCACATTGCTATAAAAATGTTTTTCTTCTTTTAAAACTTTAAAAAAATAACTGAAAATATTATGTATAGAAAACAACAGGCAACATGATCAATGGTACAGAAAGTAGGTGCAATAAGCAAGGAGAAAGAAAGATCAATAGACAAGAGAACATGTGAACGAAGATATCTAAAAATTGAGTCTCCTGCCTAATGGCTGATTTGATTGCCTTTTTAAGTTTATGGGACTTGGATTTCCATAAGAATTGCTGACATTCACATCAGCATATTCAAGGAGAGTCAAATAAGATGAATTATTTTGTAGTAAAAGGGAAGTTATTGAGTGAGGCTCTTATAACTGTCGTGACATTTACAGTAATAAATACTGAAACAGGTAGCAAACACTTTAGTGTTTCATCTATTTCTGAAAAAAAAAAAAACTTCAGAAAAGGATTAAAACATACTTGTGATAGGCAGAATAACGACCGCCTCACAGATGCACACATCCTAATTTTCAAAACTTGTAGATATGTTAGGGTTCACTGAAGAAGGAAATTGAGGTTGCAGATGAAATTAAGGTAACTAACCAGCTGACTTTAAAATGGGTAGCTACCCATGAATTATCCAAGTGGGCACAAAGTAATTACAAGTGAGCTTAGAAGTAGAAAAGCGAGAAAAAAGGAGAGGTGAGTAGTGAGATATGAGAAGTACTTAACCTCTGTTTCAGACTTTGAAGATGGAGGAATAGGCCCATGAACCAAAGAATATGTATGTCCTTTTAAAGCATGAGAACAGATTCTTCCCTAGAGATTCCAGTAAGGAACATAGTTCTCCAGACATCTTGGTTTTAGCCTTATAAGATTTGTAATGGATTTCTGACTTACAGATTTGTTCTTTTAAGTCACGAAGTTTGAACGATTTTTTTTCTTATAGTAGCAGCATAAAACTAATACAACTTATTCTAAACAACTTATCCTACTATAATGAAGTACTTTTGGCATTTTCACAATAATAGATTTTCATTCTAAGATACTCTTCAATTATTTTGACCAAGAAGGAATTCTGAATCCAAAATATTCAATGTATTTTACAGAAATAAGCCAATCAACTATAGATGCCATCTTATTTTAAGTTTATAGATTATCTGAGTTTTTCTAGTTATGCAAGGATGTATATGTTTATTAAAAATATTACAGAATGGGTAGGAGAATAAACTACATTTGAATTCAGATTACACACCTACTCAGTTGAGATTAAAATATAAAAGTAGTTACATTTATACTCAGTTACATAGTTTTAAATATGATTTCATAATAGAAATTAGTGGAAAACAATGATCAAAAATGATCACCTTCCTTATATGAATGAGAAAACTGGGCCAAGTGGAGTTAAATAACTTCTTAGTTATTACTTAGTCAATGTCAAACTTTAAGCAATATTTCTTAGTTCTTATTTTAAAGGTTTTTTATTGTATCACTTGCAAAAACATACACAAAATGTTCAGCTACAAATAACACATAAATTCAGTTTTAAAATCCAATAAAATAGAAAGAGGAACAATATAAAAGTTATCCTACACACCCCTAACTTTATTATCTATGTTCTAAGTATATACACTGTCACTTCTTTCTTACACATACTTGTAAATATTTTTATCACATGCACCCATATACCTGCGGAGATTTCTTTCCCCCAAACAAAGCATTCTGCACCTATTGTTGTGTATCCTCCTTTGTTTCACTTAACATTCCTCTTTTTATATGACCACACTGGCTGAATGTAATCTCATGACTACTGTAATTTATAAATCCCATAAAATAGGTAACTATTTGGAATTTCAGTATACTAAATCTTAGCCAAAACAACAATTAAAAAGTAGATTCAGCTATTATAGTTGTCAAGTGAAGACTCCCTGGAAGAAATCATCAAAATAACATAATCATGTTAAGTCAAGTTTATGCTCTCTGTATTCCACTTTGTAATACACTAGAAGACCAACATCCAAAGTAGAACATTGATAAGGTTTGAGTTGATTTAAGGCAGACCACTCAATGTGAAGTCTAATTGAGATTAGGCAAAATTTGTGATATAATTGTTTTGAATTGATGAACACACCAATCAAGTCAATAGTTAAGTGATAGCTGTTATTTTGAGACGTGCTCATTTACCTGTATGACAGAAAGTTGAGTAGGACGTTGCTAATATAAATAAATTTTCAGGAAATTGAAATAAATGAAGTTATTGCAACTTTATTCTTTGAGCAATACTTTTCTGAAATAGTATCCATGTTAAAGCAAAGTTTTGATTACAATAATCATACTAATATCAAGAATCAATTAGTAAATTCATGCTAATGTGGATACTAGATTGTTTGAGTATACATGGTTTTCATTTTCATGACCCAGTGGTTTAGATGTTGAATTACATTCCCAGTAATAATTCAGTAGGAGATATATGTCCCAGCCTTACCGTACTTCAGACTGTTTCAACTTTTTGTTAGTGACCTTGGTTTGCATGGTAGCCTCCATGCGGATGCTGTGTGCGGTTTATGTGGTCGGTATTCAGCATCTTCTACTTTCCTTTATAAAGGGGAAGAGAGGCACGACATTTCACATGAGACTCTACAATGACTATATCTTTCTCTCTCTCTTCACTTGTCTCTAAGGCCTGAGTCACAGTCAGCTCCTGTTCATTGGTTAAGGCCACTCGAAATTGAACTGTAGATGACCACTCTACATGTTTCACCAGATTTATGTCATAGAATGAGCTACTCTATTAGCATCTTACTTTCAGAATATTCAGATGATGACTGACGTTTCCAAATGCTCCCCTCCCTCTCCCACATGGATACAGAAATACAAATTCAGAAATCATATATTAAGAATTAACTCAGCACCTTGGGAGAAGGAGGCGGGCGGGTCACGAGGTCAGGAGATCGAGACCATCCTGGTTAACACATTGAAACCCCGTCTCTACTGAAAAAAAAAAAAAAAAAAAAAAAAATTAGCCGGGCGTGGTGGCTGGCGCCTGTAGTCCCAGCTACTCGGGTGGCTGAGGCAGGAGAATGGCGTGAACCCGGGAGGCGGAGCTTGCGGTGAGCCGAGATTGCGCTGCTGCACTCCAGACTGGGCGACAGAGCGAGATTCCGTCAAAAAAAATATATATATAAATAAATAAATAAATAAATAAATAAATAGAATTAACTCAGCACTTATTGTTCTTGTGGCAACAGATGATACGTGTGCGGTCGGGTCCGTGGAGCTAGAGATTCAGTAATTCCATGTAACCAGGCTTCCTATCAAACATACAGAAATTCTACAACAGTTTCTCTTATAGAGCATTTCTTCATCTTGACTTTCCTCTTTGGAAAATGAAGAAAAATAAATCTCTTTCTTTTCTCCTCTCGAATAGCAAGAACTCCTAATTCATTCAGGAGCCTTTCTCTTAATTATTCAAAAGGCTCAAATGCACATTCTTTTACTTTACATTTCCTAGAATTTTTCCTACAATGGATTGGAAGTGGTGGGGTGCTATCTGTAGTGATTATAGTGAAGTACCAAGGTCAGTTATTTAGCTGCTGAGTCATTTTGGGTTACAGCATCTTGATCCAATTGGTTTTCCTCTTTAAATCATGGGTTTTTTTAGTGCCCTTCAGACTTCAACTTCACATATAGAATATGGAATGTATAGAATAATATCTTTATAAAGTTATAGCACACTACAGTTTAAGAACTTTAAAATTTATTCAATAGTAATGATAAAATAATATGCATTCCTCGCTTGTTGATTCTGAATTAGTTTGTTCACTTTTATCTTTTTTATATTCACATATGATTACCTTTCTAATTTTCTACTAAGATAATCTATTTTCCTTACTTTTTAGAGTGTGTTTCTAACAACAACTATTTTATATTATACAAAATACACTGTATTTAGTGCCAATGCTGCACTTATTCTAAAATAATAAGATGTGCCTGAAAAATTTGTAACAAGAAAGTGACATATCTTCTATCTCACATTGGCCCTATTTTCAAGATCCAGTTTAGGTTCTTCCCATAGTACAAATGAAAGAAAAATATATGTACTTATAACTACATTTATAATACCTAGGAGAATCATATTGCATGAAATAGACTCATAAAATTCAAATAGCAACTATTCTTATGATTATTTTTTTAGCAACAGATAATTAACTTACAAAGAGATAACATAAAATTGGTTTCCAAGCAAGAAAACAGGTGGACCTGAAAAGAATGTAGCTTTAGACTCAAGAATGAGCCAAATATTTCCCAAATATCAAAGCTAGATAGTATAAAATTAGGATTCTTTGGGCTCCATTTACTACTTAATAAAAAAAAAAAAATAGTATCCAAGGAGAATATATTCTAAGAATATTGGTGACTTCCTAAAGCCAAAAATGAGACTGTTAATAAAAAAAAAAGTGAAACTCTGTAAAGTACTTGGAGATTTATTCTGAGCCAAATATGAGTTAGCAATGGCCTGTGACACAGTTGTCAGAGATCCTGAGAACATGTTTCCAAGGTGGTCGGGGTAAATCTTAGTTTGATACATTTGAGGGACACATGAGACTTCAATCAAATACATGTAAAATGTACATTGGTTTGATCCAGAAATGCAAGACAAGTGAAAGCATCTGCTTCCAGGTCATAGGCAGACTCAAAGATTTTCTGATTTGTAATTTGTTGAAAGAGTTAAGTTACTGTCTAAAGACTTAAGACTGTCTAGGTTAAGATAAGGAGTTGTGGAGACCAAGGTTTTACTTTGCAGGTGAAACCTCCAGGTAGCAGGCTTTGGAGAGAATGGATTGTAAATGTATCGTTTAAGACATGAAGACTCTGCTCTATCCTTAATTACAAAAGGGTGGAGGGCGTAACGAGGCATGTACAACTGCCTCCTTCCCATCATGGCCTGAATTAGTTTTTTGGGTTAGCTATGGAATTCCCTTGACAAGAGGAGAGGTGCACTCAGAAGATTGGTAAGAGGGACTTAGAATTTTATTTTTTGTTTACAGAACTATAGCTGGAAGAGGCTCCGAGAAATCTGAAATCAGGGAAGAGTACAGAAAGTTTCCGACATTTCCTGAATTTAATGTTAGTATTTCTTCATGCTTTTCAGTGTCATTTTTTTTCTCAAAGAAGACCATCATTCTCCCCATTGCAAGATATGATATCTATAGAATTTAAATCTTATTATTATTTGAACTTTTAGAACTTTTCTACAAGGCAAAGTTGATAATCTTTAATGGAAGGTTTCATTTTCTATGTGGAAAAATCTCTGAGAAGGGACTCAATGGTCTAGTCTCACTTACATTTCACTTATTCCCAGGACAACCAAGTTGTTTAAGAGGGCAGAGCAAAATAAGAACTCGACAGTGCCATACTGAAATTACTGGATGGAGTAGGAAGAAATGCAATATAGAGATGAAAAGGAGAGCTACTCTGATTTAATAATAATAATATTAAAGGTAGATGTTAAATGTGCACTATCCTATTGCTCCTGCCACTAGTATATTTTGATTGAGAGAGCAGCAATAAAGGCAGGCAAACATTAGATACCAATAAAAAATAATAATAATTGAGACTGTTCTGGTACTGTGAAAGTTTTGAAAAAGGTAAATATAAAATCATAATGCCCCTGTCTGAAGAAGCCTACTTGGAGTTAAATGACTAAAACACTAATTGTGTAGTCAAATTATATGCAAATCATAGTAGGAATGCAAATAAATAAACAGTTAAATCTATTTCAGACATGAAAGATGAGGAAAGATGGCTTTAAATGTTATAGGTAAACCATCAGTTGTAGGATCTCAAAAAGATGTGTCTACTGATAAATAATTTGTGAGAGCATAAACAATGAGGAGAATGAACAATTGGATTGTAGATGTCAAAACATCAAGGATTCATTTCACCATAACCAGGAGCTTTACATGAAACTGGAGAGGGCTAAAATTCATAATTTTGTTACTTGTCTATCCATTAGCTAGACCTAAGTCAGAGTTTTTATTATGCTTATTGGTAAGCAACATATCTACTATAATTATATAATCTCTTTTTGTCTATTTGCCATAGTTTAGGCAATGCTTTTTCCTCACCTTCAGCTCTCAAATATGAGCCAGGTAATAACTTGTGGTACAAGGAAAGTACTGTCCTTAATGTTTATTGGTTAAACACTCATGAAAATACAGCATTTCCTAAATACAGTAAAATTCTGTAAAGTTTGAGATGCCATGTACTTACTAAAAGTCTGCTAAGATTAATTTTCTTGCTACTTTATGGCTGCCTAATTTCACCATGCTATAATAGATGCCTCAGATGTTCTCTGTATTGCATGATATATACTATATATACTTTCTTCTGATTATCTTTTCTGCCTTAGCTCTTATTCTCATAACCTCCTGTTTATTGACCTTTTATTAACATATTGCCTTCCTCCATCCACAATCTTTCTAGGTTACTCTTGCAAACTTATTTCATAGTTAACACAGACTCCATATTTCATTATCTTCCCTGAAGTCTCCCTTTGTTCTCTGATATTCACTGAAATCTAGACAGTGTTTTATTTTGTTTCCAAGTTATGTGAAGTGTGACAAGTTATCTCATTACTTCAAGCACTTTAGTGTATAATTTCTCTTAAAAAGGGTATTCTCTCACATAATCAGAATTAAACAAATAAAAAATAAAATTAACAGTGTTATAATACTACCATCTGATTCATAGACCCTACTCATGTTTCAACTTTAGGAAAACATGAATCAATGAAAGATTATACATTGCATTTTGTTCACATATTTCTTTTGTCTACATCAATTGGGAAGAGTTATTGAGATCTTTTTGTCTTTCATGACTATAAAATATTTAAAGCATATAAGCCAATTATTTCCTAAGTGATTCTTAATTTATGTTTATCTAATGCTTTCTCATTATGGTGATGCATATTTGGCGGGAATTGCACTTTATCCGATGGCCCACAATTTCCATTTGTCCCACTATTTTGAATGTGTCTCATTACTTTAAACATTAATTTGATCACCTAATTAAATCATCCTGGTTTCTCTACCATACAGTTACTAATTTTTTCTTTGTAATTAATTAGTGTTATGTGGGAAGGTAAATTGAAACTATGTAAATATCCTACTCATCATCAAGTTTTCACTGAGTAGTTGGGGCATCTATTGTTACTTTGTTGAATTAGCATCAATACTATGGATGAATGTTTAATTCAGTTATTCCTTCTACATTTATTAGTAGGCATTGTAATGTGAGAAATAAATTATTCATTTATGTTAATATGAATTTATGATTTCCTATTTTATTTAATGGGATAACATACTTCAGTATGATTATTTAAGTTGATGTTTAAATTGCCCCAGATTTATACTCTGGGTTACCTGTTAAACTTTTTTCTGTACCCTTTCAACATGTCCTCATTATTCTTTGCTTACTTCTGCACTTTGTGGAATAAGAGACATTCCAGTATCATGTTTTAATATTTTTTCCTATTGGCATTTTCCATTTTTCTAAAGACTCTTATTTGTAGAAAAAATATCTGGTCCATAAGAGTGATAATCACTATTGGACTCTTGATGCTCCTAGGTCCTCTTGGTTGATAATAGAGCTGGTGAACACAAATACACACACACTCACAAACACATATGTATATACCAATATGTGTAATAAAAATCATGAGATCAATAGCATATTTCCAATCCAATCTAACACACAGTGTTAATTCAAGTTTTCTCTCTTTCCACATTTGTAACTCCTCTAAAAGTATTCGATAAATTATCTTAATACTTACTGAATCAATTATACCTTTATAAGGCAATATTCTACTGCCATTGTTGCATCCCTTCCTGACTTAGTTCAGGTTTTTATATCCTGCCCCAGCCAGCCCCGTTATCACCACTGTTCCCTGCACTATGCCCTCTTCACTCCTATATGGACATCACTAACCTACACCAAGTTATGTGGAACCTCTGTTTCTTCTCTCTGCTCTTTTCTCTATCTCATCCTACTGGCCACCTGTCCCAATCCTCCCAACAAACAAAATCAGAAACTCACTTTACTCGGCCCCACATAACAATCTTTAATGGAATTATTCAAGACAGAAGAGAGGAAGAAAAAAATGGTTGCTTTTTACTATTCTTGTTGTTGTTCCTTTGGTGTTTAGAAGTTGTAATCTCCTTGGCCGGACATGGTGGCTCGCACTTATAATCCTAGCACTTTGGGAGGCCAAGGCAGGTGGATCACAAAGTCAGGAGATTGAGACCAGCCTGGCCAACACGGTGAAACCCCGTATCTACTAAAAATGCAAAAATTAGCCCGGCGCAGTGGTGGGTGCCTGTAGTCCCAGCTACTTGGGAGGCTGAGGCACGAGAATCGCTTGAACCTGGGAGGCAGAGGTTGCAGTGAGCCGAGATCATTCCACTGCAGTCTAGCCTGGGGGACAGAGCAAGTCTCCATTAAAAAAAAAAAAAAAAAAAAAAAAAAAAGTAATATTCTCCTTTTCGTGAACACATAGAATTTACAAACTGCCTCCTTGATTTATCAAAATGTAATGTAAATTGATACATGTTTCATGATTTCTGGGTAATCTTAGAACACAATTCGTAATGTTAGAACACAGGATTTCTTAAAACACTTTGACTTCCTTTATTTATCTCTCAAATGGCATGCAATTATTAGTGTGTGTTTTAAGTTCCAGAAAACATTTTATATTATCTATATAGTCTATTCTTTTTTTTTTTTTTTTTTTTTTTTTTTTTTTTTTTTTTTTTTTTTGAGACAGAGTCTTGCTCTGTCGCCCAGGCTGGAGTGCAGTGGCCAGATCTCAGCTCACTGCAAGCTCCGCCTCCCGGGTTTAGACCATTCTCCTGCCTCAGCCTCCCGAGTAGCTGGGACTACAGGCGCCCGCCACCTCGCCCGGCTAGTTTTTTGTATTTTTTAGTAGAGACGGGGTTTCACCGTGTTAGCCAGGATGGTCTCGATCTCCTGACCTCGTGATCCGCCCGTCTCGGCCTCCCAAAGTGCTGGGATTACAGGCTTGAGCCACCGCGCCCGGCCTATATAGTCTATTCTATTGAGATTGTCCCACATATTTAGTGCTCTTTATTCTTTCCTATACCCTTGACAATACATCTTTTGATCATTTTCCTTATCCTTGAAAACCATACGTTAGTAATTTTTGATGCAAATCTGTTGTTAATGCAGGCTCTCAATAATTTTTTGTCAAAAAATTTACTAGATCTAGATATCTAGTTGTGGCAACTACTTTTGTTCTGTACTTTGAAAAATCTATGTATTTTTATACTGATTAACATTTTTAAGAAAGCTGTCAATATTCACAATTGTTTTTTAAAAAATACTGTCTTTATTTTATAACATTATTTTAAATGTACTTTAATGTAAATGTTTAAGTATTAATCATGAGACTTTGTACTGTTATTGAATTAAACATGTTAAATTATGTCTTACAGTGTTCAGAACACTGTGGTGAGTGATAATGGAAACATATAGGTAAATAAGACCCAGTCCCTGACCTCAAGGTTTACAATGTTGTGGAAAAAATAAGGCATAAACACAAGCAGTACTGTAAAAATTTGTAGAGAGGTACAGAATATTACAAGTGCCATAATCAGAATGGATTGCAGAAATGAAATGTAGATATAGGAAATCTTAGTGAGTCATAACAGATAAAATTATTTTCAAATGTTTTACATGCATTTTTTAGGGGACCTTTCAAAGTGGTTTTCTCGTGACTAGAAATATCACACAATGAGTAATTTTTGTTGTTGTTTTTAATGTTGTTGTAGTTTCCAGCAAAATAATTTGTGTATAAATTTTCACTATGCCTTCTATTTTAGTATTTTTCAAGCTTTACTCTTTGAAGCTCAAAATTATATTAACATAGCTACAGTTTTTTTAATCTAAATCAACTCAAAATTTATATTCTAGGAACTTATAAGAATCTAATAATTCATTTAAAATGGGGCTAAAAAAAGAGTAAGAAGAGCATATTTTCAAAAGAGATAATAAACTATAAGTAAACCTATTGTAGGAATAAAAAATGCAATTCAACCTTTTCATTAAAGCTTGATATTTTTCTATGAAATGAAAAGAATCAATAAAAAGCAGGAGACTCAATATAATATAAAGTAATAAGAATATCTTTTGTGAAGCTAATTTACTTATTTGACAATGTCAGTATATCAAATGTTATTGAGCATATATATGACATATGTATATGTGTATATATATATATACACACACACAGACAGACACCTATCTCCCAAGGTATGTGAATCCCATTTTTCTTAAGCTTTTTAAAATATTTTTCTTAAAGACAGAGAAGAAGAAAACAAAATTCAGACACTCAAATGTGGTAATTATGTCTAGAGTTCAAAATATTACTAGCACTACAAAAAAAAAAAAAAAAAGAAGAAGGAAAGAAGTAACCTATAACCAGAAGAAAATAAATCAATAGAAACAGATTCACATCTATCAAGTGATAAAATTAGTAGACAATGACATTAAAAAAGCTATTGTGTATATGCTTAATATGCCAAAACACTTAAAGGAAGTATGCATATAAATAAATATAAATAAATAAATAGATACATACAATAAAGAAAATATAAATTATAATGATAAAATAGAAATATTAGATAGAAGTGAAGCAGAGTATATATTGTAGAAGAAAAGAGAAGTGAACTTGAAGACAAAGTAATAAAAATATGCAAACTGAAATTCAGGGAGAAACAAACAAACCAGCATAAAATCTGAGACAATATCAATTCTTCTGACATATATTTGAAGCACCAGACGAGGAAAGACTAAAGGTGTCAGAAAAATGTAAAAAGAAATTATGACCAATTTATTTCTAAATTATAGAAAAACTATAGCCATATCCACTCAAGGCCTATTATATAGCAAATCATGACTGTCTATCAACAATAGAAAAATGTAAAAAAAAAAAAAAAAAAAAAATGCAAAAATTTACAGAAGAGGCTAAAAGGCAAAGCAAAACAAACAAACAAACAAACAAACAAAAATCCAGAGAGTGATTATAGCAGACATAGGGTAAGACCCAGTGCTGTGCTGGCTTCAGGTCTGACCCAGTGCATTCATACTGGTGGGGGTCAAAAGGATGCGTGTATTACTCTACCCAAAACTTTACATGGCTAATAACAGAGAGAGAGACTCTGTTCATTTTAGAGAAAGTAAGGGAAGAAAACAAGAATCTCTGACTGGTAATCCAGAGAATTCTCCTGGATCTTGTTCAAGACCATCAGGGTGGAACCTGTATGAGTCCTCAAGAACCAGAGCATTAATGGTCTTCTGGTGCTTCCTAAAGCAGATACAGTTTAGATCACAACACTCAAGTTCTTTCAATGTCTGGAAAGCCTTCCCAATAATGATAAGTACAAATAAGTCCAAATAATGAAGGCAACAATAAATAACCTACTTCAATGCTAAGGCATTGAAGAACATCTATTGCTATCAACACCATCCAAAAAAACCATGACTTTACCTAATTAGCTAAATAAGACACCAAGGACCAATCCTGGAGAAAGAGCAACCTTCCTGAAGGATAAGTCAAAATAACATTGTTGATGAAACTCAAAGACATTTAAGATAACACAAAATAGAAATTCAGAATGTTGTCAGATAAACTTAACTAAGAGATTGAAATAATTAAAAACAATTACAGTTAAGTTCTGGAGCTGAAAATGCAATTGGTATGCGGAATTAAGCAGTGGGGTTCTTTTATGGCACATTTGATCAAGCAGAAGAAAGAACTGGAGAGCTTGAAAATTTTGAAATTTCAAATTTAGCAATTTTCATTGCTATTTGAAAATATACAGTCAGAGGAGACAAAACAAACAAGAATAAAAACAATGAAGCACATGTACAGGATCTAGAAAATAGGATGAACAGGAGAAATCTAAGACTTACTGGCCTTAAAGAGGTGGTAGAGAACGGGATAGGATTAAAAATTTTATTCAGAGGGATAATAACTTCACAAACCTAGTGAAATATATCAATATTCAAGTACAGGAAAGTTATAGAACACCGAGCATATTTAGCCCAAAGAAGAATATCTGAAGGCATTTAATAATCAAACTCCCAAAATTCAAGGATAAAGAATCCTAAAAGCAGTAACAGAAAAGAAACAAATAACATACAATGGAGTTCCAAT
Organism: Macaca fascicularis; assembly: GCF_037993035.2. NCBI lineage: Eukaryota > Metazoa > Chordata > Mammalia > Primates > Cercopithecidae > Macaca > Macaca fascicularis. The sequence continues at coordinate 77,941,246 of NC_088376.1, forward strand.
GTGTCTGGCTGCAAACTTTTCAGTGGAAACCTTACAGACCAGGAGAGAGTTGCATTACATATTTAAAGTGCTGAAGGAAAGAATACCCTAGAATAGTATATCTTGAAAAATTATTTTTCATACATAAAGGAAAATAAGACTTTCCCAGGCAAACAAAATATGAGGGATTTCATCAACACCAGACTTTTCGTACAAGAAATGTTAAAGGGAATACTTCAATCAGAAAGAAAAAGATATTAATGAGCAATAAGAAATCATCTGAAGATACAAATCTCACTGGTAATAGAAAGGGCATGAAAATACACAGAATATTATAGCACTGTAACTGTCATGTATAAACTGCTCTTATTCTAAGTAGAAAGAATACATGATGAAGCAATAAAGAGTAATAAGTACAACAACTTTACAAGACAGGTTTAACACAATAAATAGAACCAAAAGTTAAAAAGCATGGGAACAAAGTTAAAGTATAGAGTTTATATTAGCTTACTTTTTGGTTGTTTGTTTGTTTATGCAAACAGTGTTAAGTTGTTATCAAGTTAAGATAATGGGTTATAAGATAGTATTTCCAAGCCTCATAGTAACATCAAACCAAAACACATAAATGGATACACAAAAAATATAAAGCAAGAAACTAAATAATATCAACAGAGAAATATACCTTCACTAAAGGAAGACAGGAGGGGAAGAAAGAAGGAAGAGAAGATAACAAAGTAAACATCATACAAATAACAAAATAGCAGGAGTAAGATTTTACTTATCAATAATAACATTAAATGTAAATGCACTAAACTCTCCAGTCAAAAGACATAGAGTGGCTGAATGAATAAAAACAGCACCCATTAATCTCTTGCTTACAAGAAACATTATTCACCTGTAAAGACACACATAGAATGAAAATAAACAGCTAGAAAAAAATATATGCCATGCCAAAGGAAATTTAAAAAGAGAAAGAACTCTATTTTATATCAAACAAAATAGAGTGCAAGACAAAAACTATAAGAAAAGACACAGTGCCACCAACAGTGTAAAAGTGTTCCTATTTCTCCACATCCTCTCCAGCACCTGTTGTTTCCTGACTTTTTAATGATCGCCATTCTAACTGGTGTGAGATGGTATCTCATTGTGGTTTTGATTTGCATTTCTCTGATGGCCAGTGATGATGAGCATTTTTTCATGTGTCTGTTGGCTGTATGAATGTCTTCTTTTGAGAAATGTCTGTTCATATCCTTTGCCCACTGTTTGATGGGGTTGTTTGTTTTTTTCTTGTAAATTTGTTTGAGTTCTTTGTAGGTTCTGGATATTAGCCCTTTGTCAGATGAGTAGATTGCAAAAATTTTCTCCCATTCTGTAGGTTGTCTGTTCACTCTGATGGTAGTTTCTTTTGCTGTGCAGAAGCTCTTTAGTTTAATGAGATCCCATTTGTCAATTTTGGCTTTTGCTGCCGTTGCTTTTGGTGTTTTAGACATGAAGTCTTTGCCCATGCCTATGTCCTGAATGGTACTACCTAGGTTTTCCTCTAGGATTTTTATGGTATTAGGTCTAACATTTAAGTCTCTAATCTATCTTGAATTAATTTTCCTATAAGGAGTAAGGAAAGGATCCAGTTTCAGCTTTCTACTTATGGCTAGCCAATTTTTCCCAGCACCATTTATTAAATAGGGAATCCTTTCCCCATTTCTTGTTTCTCTCAGGTTTGTCAAAGATCAGATGGCTGGAGATGTGTGGTATTATTTCTGAGGACTCTGTTCTGTTCCATTGGTCTATATCTTTGTTTTGGTACCAGTACCATGCTGTTTTGGTTACTGTAGCCTTGTAGTATAGTTTGAAGTCAGGTAGCGTGATGCCTCCAGCTTTGTTCTTTTGACTTAGGATTGTCTTGGAGATGCGGGCTCTTTAAACTAGTTCAACCATTATGGAAAACAGTATGGCGATTCCTCAAGGATCTAGAACTAGATGTACCATATGACCCAGCCATCCCATTACTGGGTATATACCCAAAGGATTATAAATTATGCTGCTATAAAGACACATGCACATGTATGTTTATTGTGGCACTATTCACAATAGCAAAGACTTGGAATCAACCCAAATGTCCATCAGTGACAGATTGGATTAAGAAAATGTGACACATATATACCATGGAATACTATGCAGCCATAAAAAAGGATGAGTTTGTGTCCTTTGTAGGGACATGGATGCAGCTGGAAACCATCATTCTTAGCAAAGTATCACAAGAACAGAAAACCAAACACCGCATGTTCTCACTCATAGGTGGGAACTGAAAAATGAGATCACTTGGACTCAGGAAGGGGAACATCACACACCGGGGCCTATCATGGGGAGGGCGGAGGGAGGAGGGATTGCATTGTTAGTTATACCTGATGTAAATGACGAGTTGATGGGTGCAGCACACCAACATGGCACAAGTATACATATGTAACAAACCTGCACGTTATGCACATGTACCCTACAACTTAAAGTATAATAATAATAAATAAATTAAAAAAAAAAAGAAAAGAAAAGACACAGAAGGTTGTTATATAAGGATAAAGGGGTCAATACAGTAGGAGGGTATAACAATTATTTATATATATATGCATCCAAAACTGGTGCACACAGATATATAAAGCAAATATTACTAAAGCTAAAGAGAGATACAGGCTCTGATATAATAATAGCTGAAGAGTTCAGCACCCCACTTTGAGCATTGGGCAGATTGTCCAAATATTAGCCTTAATTGGCTCTATGGACCAAATAGATCTGTTAGATATTTACTAAACATTTTATTCAAGAGCTACAGAACACATATTATTTTACCCAGCACATGGATAATCCTCAAGGATAGACCATATGTTTGGTCACAAAACAAATCTAAAAACATTCAAAAACACTGAAATATCAAACAACTTCTCAAACACAATGGAATAAAACTATAAATTAGTAAGGACTTTTGAAAAACTATACAAAAACTTGGATATTAAATAATATGTTCCTCAATGAATAGTGTTCAATGAAAAAATTACGAAGAAAATTGAAAAATGTATTGAACCAAATGATAATGGAAACACAACATACCCAAACTTATGGGATACAGCAACAACAGTATTCAGAGGAAAGTTTATAGCTATAAGTCCCTCCATCAAAACAAACATAACAACTTTAAATAAACAATCTAATGAGGCTTTCAAAAAAAAAAAAAATGGAAAAGCAAGAGCAAACCAAACCCAAAATCACTGTAAGAAAAGAAACTAGGAAAAAAAAAAAAAAAAAAAAAAAAAAAACCAGAGAGAAAAACACAAATAAATAAAATCAGAAGTGAAAAAGGAGACATTACAATTGATACTGTAGAAATTCAAAGGATCATTAGTGGTCACTATGAGCAACTATATGTCAGTAAGTTGAAAAATCTAGAAAAATTGTACAACTTTCTACACAGATACAAACTACCAAGATTAAACCAGGACCAGGAAGAAGTCTAAAACTTGAACAGATCAATATCAAGTAATGTGATTGATGTCATAATAGAAGAATCTCTCCTAAAGAAAAGCCTAGGAACTCAATGACTTCACTGGTGAATTTTTTTTTACATCTAATGAAAAACTAATACTAATCCTACTCAAACTATTCCAAAAAGCATAAGTGGAGGATACACTTACAAACTTAATTTATGAGGCCAGTATTACCCTGATACCAAAACCAGACAGACACATCAAAAAAAGGAAAACACAGGTCAATATCTCTGAAGAATAGTGATTCAAAAATTATCAAGAAAATTCAACAATATATTAGAAAGGTTATTTATCATGGCTAAGTGAGATTTATCCCTGAGATGCATGGATGATTCAACATGTGCAAATAAACAATGTGATAGATCATATCAACAGAATGAAGGATAACAACCATATGATTATTGCAATTGATGCTGAATAAGCATTTGATAAAATTCAACATGTGTTCGTAATAAAAACTCTCAAAAACACGGGGATAGAAGGAACACAACTAAGCACAACAAAAGGCACATATGACATTCCCACATCGAGTATCATACTGAATTGGAAGAAACTGAAAAGCTGTCACCCACTGTCACCACTGTTATTTAAAATCATCCTGGAAGTCCTAACTAGAGCCATCAGAAAAGAGAAAGAAAGAAAGGACATCTAAATTGGAGTGAAGAAGTCAAATTTTACCTGTTCAAATATGATATTATACTTGGAAAAACCTAAAGACTCCACAAGAAAAACTATTAGCATGGATAAACAAATTCAGTAAAGTTGCAGGACACAAAAATCACATGCAAAAAGTAGTAAGATTTCTATATGCCAACACTGAACAAGGTAAAAAGAAAATTAAAATGTAATCCCATTTATAGCTGGGCATGGTGGCTCACACCTATAATCCCAAAACTTTGGGAGTCTGAGATGGGTGGATCACGTGAGGTCAGGAGTTTAAGACCAGTCTGGCCAACATGGAAAACTCGTCTCTACTAAAAGTACAAAAAAAAAAAAAAAAAAAAAAAATTAGCCAGGTGTTGTGGCACACACCTTTAATCCTAGCTATTGGGGAGGCTGAGGCAGGAGAATAGCTTGAACCAAGGAAACAGAGGTTGCGGTGAGCTGAGATCATGGCACTGCACTTCAGCCTGGGTGACAGAGTGAGACTTCATCTCAAAAAAAAAAAAAAAAAGAAAAAAAAAAAGTAATCCCATTTATAATAGCCACTCGTAAAATTAAATACCTAGAAATTAATTTCCTCAAGGAAGTAAAAGATCTGTATAATAAAAACTGTAAGACACTAATGAATGAAATTGAAGTGGGCACCCAAAAATAGAAAAATATTCCAAGTTCACGGACTGGAAGAGTCAATGTTGTTAAAACATACACATTACCCAAAGCAATTAACAAATTCAATGCAATACCTATCAGTATATCAGTGGCATCCTACACAGAAATAGAAAAGAATTCTAAAATTTATATGGATTTACAAAAGGCCCAGAGTAGCCAATAATATCCTAAGCAAACAAAACAAAACAACAACAACAACAAAAACAAAAAACAAATATTTGTAGTAATCACATGACCTGATTTCAAATTGTATTACAGAGCTATAATAACCAAAATAGCACGGTATTGGCATAAAAACAGATGCACAGACCAATGGAACAGAAAAAAGGAACCAGAAACAAACCTATGCACCTACAGTGAACTCATTTTCAAAGAAGGTGCAAAGAGCATACACTGAGAAAAAGTTTCTTCAGTATGTGGTGCCAGGAAAACTGAATATCCATATGCCCAAGAATGAAACTAGACCTGTATTTCTCACCATATATGAAAATCAAATCAAAATATCTGAAAGACATAAATCTAAGGCTTCAAATCACGAAACTTCTACAAGAAAATTTGGGAAACATCTCCAGGACATTGGTCTAGGCAAACCTTTTTCGAGCAATACTCCGCAAATTAGCCAACCAAAACAAAAATGGAGAATGGGGTCACATCAAGTTAAAAAGAGCTTCTGTGCAACAAAGGTAACAATCTACAAAGTGGAGAGGCCAGCCACAGAATGGAAGAAAATATGTGCAAACTACCTATCTGACGATGAATTAATAACCAGAATATATAAGGAGCTCAAAAAACTCTGAAGAAAAAAAATCAAATAATCTGATCAAAAATGGGCAAAAGATCTTAAAGGACATGTTCCATAAGAAGGTACAAATGGCAAACAGGCCTACAAAATGGTAGGTCGAGACCATCCTGGTTAACACGGTGAAACCCCATCTCTACTAAAAAATACAAAAAACTAGCCGGGCGAGGTGGCGGGCGCCTGTAGTCCCAGCTACTCAGGAGGCTGAGGCAGGAGAATGGCGTGAACCCAGGAGGCGGAGCTTGCAGTGAGCTGAGATCCGGCCACTGCACCCCAGCCTGGGCGACAGAGCAAGACTCCGTCTCAAAAAAAAAAAAAAAAAAAAAAAAAAAATTGAAAATCCATGTGAAACTACAAAAGACCCTCAATAGCCAACATCACATTTCTGAGCAAAAAGAACAAAGCTGGAAGCATACTACTACCTGAGTTTAAAATATATTACAAAGTGACAATAATCAAGACAGTATGGCACTTGCATAAGAATAGACACATAGACCAATGGAACAGTATAGAGACACCAGAAATACACTAAGGCATACATGATCAACTGGTCTTTGACAAGGTAGCTAAGAATACACAATGGAGAAAAGATAGTCTTTTCAACAAATGGTCTTGGAAAAATTGGATATCCACATGCAAAAGAATAAAATTGGGCCCTTATTTTAAACCATAAATAAAAATGGCCACAACATGATTTAAAGACATAAATAAACAAGTGACATTTCATCCAACAACAAAGTTTCTTCACAAAAATATACAACTAAATTTTGATACAAAACTCTAGTTAGCATCGGACTCTACAGGTTTAAGGGCAAAGTCTTCTACAGTGTTAAGATGCCAGTCACACTTTACTGGTTCCCAGGCCACCTGCACGTTTGAACAGCTAAGCTATAAATTCAGAGATTTCCCACTATGCTCATAAGTTCAATAATTTACTCAATTGACTCACAGAACTCAGGGAAAGTGCTATACTTATGATGACAGCTTTATTATGAAAGACACACAGAGAGAGAGGTCTGAAAGGGTCCTAGACACATATATTTTTATCTTCTCCCTATGGTATTAGAGTGTATCACCCTTTGGCATATCAATGTATTTATCAACCAGGAAGCTCAAATGAGCTTTGAGTCCAAGGTTTTTATTAGAATTTCCTTTATAAAAAATGTTTGTATTTTGTGTGGGGACATAGTAGATACATATATATTTATGAGGTACATGAGATATTTTGATACTGTCATGCAATGCATAATAATTACATCATAGAAAATTAAGCATCCATACACTTAATCATTTAACCTTTCTGTTACAAAAAATAATCCAATTATATTATTTTAGTTAATTTGAAATATACAATTAAATTATTAGTGAATATAGTCATCCTTTTGTGCTATCAAATAGTAGATTCATTATTTCTACTTTTTATTGTACCTATTGAACATCCTTATATCCTCCCCACCCCTAACTACACTTTCCAACCTCCAGTAGCCATGCTTCTACTCTCTATCTTCTTCAGTTCAATTGTTTTGATTTTTAGATCTCACAAATAAGTGACAACATAAGCTGTTTGTTTTTCTGGGCCTGTCTTGTTTTACCTAACATAGTGACCTCCATTTTCATCTATGTTGCTGCAAATAACTAGATCTCATTTTTTTATGGTAGAATACTACTCCATTGTGTATAAGTACAACACTTTTTTAAAATCTATTTATCTGTTGGTGGTCATTTAGGTTGCTTCCATATCTTAGCTATTGTGAAGAGTGCTGAAATAAACATGGAAGTATGGATATCTTTTGATGTACTAATTTCTTTTCTTTTGTGGCTCTATCCAGTAGTGGGATTGCTGTATCATATGGTAGTTCTATTTTTAGTTTTTGAGGAACTTCCAAACTATTCTTCATAGTGGTTGTACTAATATGTATTCCGACCAACAGTGTATGAGGGTTCTCCTTTCTCCACATCCTTTCCAGCATTTGGTATTGCTCGTCTTCTGAATAAAAGCCATCTTAAATGGAGAGAGATAATATCTATTGTGGTTTTGATTTGCATTTCCCACCAGGCGCCATGCAGCATGGAGAGTCTGCACCTACATTTCTCTAATGAGCAATGATTTTGAGAGCCTTTTTGTATGCCATTTGTGTCTTCTTTTGAGAAATATCATTTAAAATCTTTTGTCCATTTTTGATCAGATTACTAAATGTTTTCCTATAGAGTTGTTTGAGCTCTTTATATGTTCTGGTTATTAATCCAATGTCAGTTAGGTAGTTTGCAAATATTTTCATCTATTCTGTGGCTTGCCTCTCCGCTTTGTTGATAGTTTCCTTTGTTGTACAGAAGCTTTTTAACTTGAAGTGATTTCATTTGTTTATTATTATTTTGGTTGCCTGTGCTTTTGGGGTATTGCTCAATAAATTTTTGTCTATACCAATGTCCCTGAGAGTTTCTTCAATGTTTTCCTGTAGTGATTTTGTAGTTTGATATCTTAGATTTAAGACTCTAAGATATTTTGATTTGACTTTTGTATATGGAGAGAGAGAGAGGTCAAGTTTCATTATTCCACATATGAATATCCAGTTTTCCCAACACTATTTATTGAAGAGACTCTCCTTTATTTAGTATATGTTCTTGCCATCTTTTTTGAAAATGAACTCACTTTAGGTATATAGATTTGTTTCCATGTTTTCTATTCTATTCCATTTGTTTATGTGTCTGCTTTTATGCCAGGACCATGCTGTTTGGCTTATTATAGCTCTGTAGTATAATTTGAAGTCAAGCAATGTGATTCTTCCAGTTTTGCTTGTTTTGCTCCGGATAACTTTGACTATACTGGTTGTTCCAAATATCATTCTCATTTGTTTCCAGACATTTTTCAATTTCCTTTTTAATTTCTTCACTGATCCAGTGGTCATTCAAGAGCATACTTTTAAATTGCCATGTGTTTGTATAGTTTCCAAAATTCCTCTCAGTGTGGCTTGCCAAGAAATTCGAGTTCTGACCAGTAGGATGGGTGATTCTTTTATGGCTAGCTCTGGTCTAAATGTTCCCTCCACGGACAGGCACTGTCTAAGTCCATCATTCCTTCTCTACTATTGACAGGGCAGCACTGACATCAATGCAATGTCTTCCAGTTACTGTAGTCTCTTTCCTTCATGTGCAGACTCTCCATTCTGCATGGTCCCTGGTGGGAAATGAGGGACTGGTAGCATTACAAATTCGAAACTCTCTTTCTGACCCTCCTCAATTCCTGTTTCAACAATATGAAATTAAAATCAGATACTGTGATTACTCACCTGGATTTTTTGTTCCCATGATGGTGCTTTACCATGTGTAGATAGTTATGTAGGATATAATAAACTCCTCTTCAAAGGTTTCAGCCTGTAAATTGTTAAATAGAGTAAGTTCAGAGATCCTCTCCAAGGAACCAGTGTATCAGTATGTTCACCTCCCCTGTTCTTTATTCTTCATTTTAAAGTGTAACATTCTCATTCTCTTCATCATCTTGCCCCTAGTTTCAGAAAAAAAGAAAAAAAAAAAAACCCTCCTATCCTCTATCACCTGCTACATACTGAGTCACCCCGGTCACTTGCTCTGACCTGAGTCATCCTGACTTACCTGTTCTGTAACTGCCGTTTCTGCCAAACTGCTCACCCCCAGCAATGTGATTCATACCCCTGCTCTATTAAAATAGCCAATTAGAATTAACTTAGACTGTGTGGTCCAACCCTCACCAATAGGAGAACAACACAGCAGTAAAGGAATAAAAACTCCATCCCCTCTCTTGTTCAGGTGTGCTCCCGCCATTGCTCCATCTGCGAGATGCACCCTTCTACAGAAGTAAGAATTACCTTGCTGAGAAAATTAAATTTATGCTCGAGTGCCATTTCTTTTTTTTTTATTATTATTATACTTTAAGTTATGGGGTACATGTGTATAACGTGCAGGTTTGTTACATATGTATACTTGTGCCATGTTGGTGTGCTGCACCCATCAACTCGTCAGCACCCATCAACTCGTCATTTACATCAGGTATAACTCCCATTGCAATCCCTCCCTCCTCCCCCCTCCCCATGATAGGCCCCGGTGTGTGATGTTCCCCTTCCCGAGTCCAAGTGATCTCATTGTTCAGTTCCCACCTATGAGTGAGAACATGCGGTGTTTGGTTTTCTGTTCTTGTGATAGTTTGCTGAGAATGATGGTTTCCAGCTGCATCCATGTCCCTACAAAGGACACAAACTCATCCTTTTTTATGGCTGCATAGTATTCCATGGTGTATATGTGCCACATTTTCTTAATCCAGTCTGTCACTGATGGACATTTGGGTTGATTCCAAGTCTTTGCTATTGTGAATAGTGCCGCAATGAACATACGTGTACATGTGTCTTTATAGGAGCATCATTTATAATCCTTTGGGTATATCCCCAGTAATGGGATGGCTGGGTCATATGGTACATCTAGTTCTAGATCCTTGAGGAATCGCCATACTGTTTTCCATAATGGTTGAACTAGTTTACAATCCCAACAACACTGTAAAAGTGTTCCTATTTCTCCACATCCTCTCCAGCACCTGTTGTTTCCTGACTTTTTAATGATCGCCATTCTAACTGGTGTGAGATGGTATCTCATTGTGGTTTTGATTTGCATTTCTCTGACGGCCAGTGATGATGAGCATTTTTTCATGTGTCTGTTGGCAGTATGAATGTCTTCTTTTGAGAAATGTCTGTTCACATCTTTTGCCCACTTTTTGATGGGGTGGTTTGTTTTTTTCTTGTAAATTTGTTTGAGTTCTTTGTAGGTTCTGGATATTAGCCCTTTGTCAGAGGAGTAGATTGCAAAAATTTTCTCCCATTCTGTAGGTTGCCTGTTCACTCTGATGGTAGTTTCTTTTGCTGTGCAGAAGCTTTTTAGTTTAATTAGATCCCATTTGTCAATTTTGGCTTTCACTGCCGTTGCTTTTGGTGTTTTAGACATGAAGTTTTTGCCCATGCCTATGTCCTGAATGGTACTACCTAGGTTTTCCTCTAGGGTTTTTATGGTATTAGGTCTAACATTTAAGTCTCTAATCTATCTTGAATTAATTTTCCTATAAGGAGTAAGGAAAGGATCCAGTTTCAGCTTTCTACTTATGGCTAGCCAATTTTCCCAGCACCATTTATTAAATAGGGAATCCTTTCCCCATATCTTGTTTCTCTCAGGTTTGTCAAAGATCAGATGGATGTAGATGTGTGGTATTATTTCTGGGGACTCTGTTCTGTTCCATTGGTCTATATCTCTGTTTTGGTACCAGTACCATGCTGTTTTGGTTACTGTAGCCTTGTAGTAGAGTTTGAAGTCAGGTAGCGTGATGCCTCCAGCTTTGTTCTTTTGACTTAGGATTGTCTTGGAGATGCGGGCTCTTTTTTGGTTCCATATGAACTTTAAAGCAGTTTTTTCCAATTCTGTGAAGAAACTCATTGGTAGCTTGATGGGGATGATATTGAATCTATAAACAACCTTGGGCAGTATGGCCATTTTCACGATATTGATTCTTCCTATCCATGAGCATGGTATGTTCTTCCATTTGTTTGTGTCCTCTTTGATTTCACTGAGCAGTGGTTTGTAGTTCTCCTTGAAGAGGTCCTTTACATCCCTTGTAAGTTGGATTCCTAGGTATTTTATTCTCTTTGAAGCAATTGTGAATGGAAGTTCATTCCTGATTTGGCTCTCTGTTTGTCTGTTACTGGTGTATAAGAATGCTTGTGATTTTTGCACATTAATTTTGTATCCTGAGACTTTGCTGAAGTTGCTTATCAGCTTAAGGAGATTTTGGGCTGAGACAATGAGCTTTTCTAAATATACAATCATGTCATCTGCAAACAGGGACAATTTGACTTCTTCTTTTCCTAACTGAATACCCTTGATTTCTTTCTCTTGCCTGATTGCTGTAGCCAGAACTTCCAACACTATGTTGAATACGAGTGGTGAGAGAGGGCATCCTTGTCTTGTGCCAGTTTTCAAAGGGTATTTTTCCACTTTTTGCCCATTCAGTATGATATTGGCTGTGGGTTTGTCATAAATAGCTTTTATTATTTTGAGGTACATTCCATCAATACCAAATTTATTGAGCGTTTTTAGCATGAAGGGCTGTTGAATTTTGTCAAAAGCCTTTTCTGCATCTATGGAGATAATCATGTGGTTCTTGTATTTGGTTCTGTTTATATGCTGGATTATGTTTATTGATTTGTGAATGTTGAACCAGCCTTGCATCCCAGGGATGAAGCCCACTTGATCATGGTGGATAAGCTTTTTGATGTGCTGTTGAATCCGGTTTGCCAGAATTTTATTGAGGTTTTTTGCATCGATGTTCATTAGGGATATTGGTCTAAAATTCTCTTTTTTTGTTGTGTCTCTGCCAGGCTTTGGTATCAGGATGATGTTGGCCTCATAAAATGAGTTAGGGAGGATTCCCTCTTTTTCTATTGATTGGAATAGTTTCAGAACGAATGGTACCAGCTCCTTCTTGTACCTCTGGTAGAATTCAGCTTTGAATCCATCTGGTCCTGGACTTTTTTTGGTTGGTAGGCTATTAATTATCGCCTCAATTTCAGAGCCTGCTATTGGTCGGTTCAGGGATTCAACTTCTTCCTGGTTTAGTCTTGGGAGAGTGTAAGTGTCCAGGAAATTATCCATTTCTTCTAGATTTTCCAGTTTATTTGCGTAGAGGTGTTTATAGTATTCTCTGATGGCAGTTGTATTTCTGTGGGGTCGGTGGTGACATGCCCTTTATCATTTTTTTATTGCGTCTATTTGATTCTTCTCTCTTTTCTTCTTTATTAGTCTTGCTAGCGGTCTGTCAATTTTGTTGATCTTTTCAAAAAACCAACTCCTGGATTCATTGATTTTTTGGAGGGTTTTTTGTATCTCTATCTCCTTCATTTCTGCTCTGATCTTAGTTATTTCTTGCCTTCTGCTAGCTTTCGAATGTGTTTGCTCTTGCTTCTCTTGTTCTTTTAATTGCGATGTTAGAGTGTCAATTTTAGATCTTTCCTGCTTTCTCTTGTGGGCATTTAGTGCTAAGAATTTCCCTCTACACACTGCTTTAAATGTGTCCCAGAGATTCTGGCATGTTGTATCTTTGTTCTCATTGGTTTCAAAGAACATCTTTATTTCTGCCTTCATTTCGTTATGTACCCAGTAGTCATTCAGGAGCAGGTTGTTCAGTTTCCATGTAGTTGAACCGTTTTGATTGAGTTTCATAGTCCTGAGTTCTAGTTTGATTGCACTGTGGTCTGAGAGACAGTTTGTTATAATTTCTGTTCTTGTACTTTTACTGAGGAGTGCTTTACTTCTAATTATGTGGTCAATTTTGGAATAAGTGTGATGTGGTGCTGAGAAGAATGTATATTCTGTTGATTTGGGGTGGAGAGTTCTATAGATGTCTATTAGGTCTGCTTGCTGCAGAGATGAGTTCAATTCCTGGATATCCTTGTTAACTTTCTGTCTCGTTGATCTGTCTAATGTTGACAGTGGAGTGTTGAGGTCTCCCATTATTATTGTATGGGAGTCTAAGTCTCTTTGTAAGTCTCTAAGGACTTGCTTTATGAATCTGGGTGCTCCTGTATTGGGTGCATATATATTTAGGAGAGTTAGCTCTTCCTGTTGAATTGATCCCTTTACCATTATGTAATGGCCTTCTTTGTCTCTTTTGATCTTTGATGGTTTAAAGTCTGTTTTATCAGAGACTAGGATTGCAACCCCTGCTTTTTTTTGTTCTCCATTTACTTGGTAAATCTTCCTCCATCCCTTTATTTTGAGCCCATGAATGTCTCTGCATGTGAGATGGGTCTCCTGAATACAGCAGACTGATGGGTCTTGACTCTTTATCCAGTTTGCCAGTCTGTGTCTTTTAATTGGAGCATTTAGTCCATTTACGTTTAAGGTTATTATTGTTATGTGTGAACTTGATCCTGCCATTATGATATTAACTGGTTATTTTGCTCGTTAGTTGATGCAGTTTCTTCCTAGCATCGATGGTCTTTACATTTTGGCATGTTTTTGCAATGGCTGGTACCGGTTGTTCCTTTCCATGTTTAGTACTTCCTTCAGGGTCTCTTGTAAGGCAGGCCTACTGGTGACAAAATCTCTAAGCATTTGCTTATCTGTAAAGGATTTTATTTCTCCTTCACTTATGAAACTTAGTTTGGCTGGATATGAAATTCTGGGTTTAAAATTCTTTTCTTTAAGAATGTTGAATATTGACCCCCACTCTCTTCTGGCTTGTAGAGTTTCTGCCGAGAGATCTGCCGTTAGTCTGATGGGCTTCCCTTTGTGGGTAACCCGACCTTTCTCTCTGGCTGCCCTTAAGATTTTTTCCTTCATTTCAACTTTGGTGAATCTGACAATTATGTATCTGGAGTTACTCTTCTCGAGGAGTATCTTTGTGGCGTTCTCTGTATTTCCTGGATTTGAATGCTGGCCTGCCCTACTAGGTTGGGGAAGTTCTCCTGGATGATATCCTGAAGAGTGTTTTCCAACTTGGTTCCATTTTCCCCCTCACTTTCAGGCACCCCAATCAGACGTAGACTTGATCTTTTTACATAATCCCATACTTCTTGCAGGCTTTGTTCATTTCTTTTTCTTCTTTTTTCTTTTGGTTTCTCTTCTCACTTCATTTCGTTCATTTGATCCTCAATCACTGATACTCTTTCTTCCAGTTGATCAAGTTGTTTACTGAAGCTTGTGCATTTGTCACGTATTTCTCGTGTCATGGTTTTCATCTCTTTCATTTCGTTTATGACCTTCTCTGCATTAATTACTCTAGCCATCAATTCTTCCACCTTTTTTTTCAAGATTTTTAGTTTCTTTGCGTTGGGTACGTAATTCCCCCTTTAGCTCTGAGAAGTTTGATGGACTGAAGCCTTCTTCTCTCATCTCATCAAAGTCATTCTCCGTCCAGCTTTGATCTGTTGCTGGCGATGAGCTGCGCTCCTTTGCCAGGGGAGATGCGCTCTTATTTTTTGAATTTCCAGCTTTTCTGCCCTGCTTTTTCCCCATCTTTGTGGTTTTATCCGTCTCTGGTCTTTGATGATGATGACGTACTGATGAGGTTTTGGTAGGTGTCCCTCCTGTTTGATAGTTTTCCTTCTAACAGTCAGGACCCTCAGCTGTAGGTCTGTTGGAGATTGCTTGAGGTCCACTCCAGACCCTGTTTGCCTGGGTATCAGCAACAGAGGCTGCAGAAGATAGAATATTGCTGAAAAGCGAGTGTACCTGTCTGATTCTTGTTTTGGAAGCTTCCTCTCAGGGGTGTACTCCACCCTGTGAAGTGTGGGGTGTTGGTCTGCCCCTAGTGGGGGATGTCTCCCAGTTAGGCTACTCAGGGGTTAGGGACCCACTTGAGCATGCAGTCTGTCCCTTCTCAGATGTCAACCTCCGTGTTGGGAGATCCACTGCTCTCTTCAAAGCTGTCAGACAGAGTCGTTTGCGTCTGCAGAGGTTTCTGCTGCTTTTGTTGTTGTTTACTGTGCCCTGTCCCCCGAGGTGGAGTCTACAGAGACAGGCAGGTTTCCTTGAACTGCTGTGAGCTCCACCCACTTCGAGCTTCCCAGTGGCTTTGTTTACCTACTTAAGCCTCAGCAATGGCGGGCGCCCCTCCCGCAGCCTTGCTGCTGCCTTGCCGGTAGATCGCAGACTGCTGTGCTAGCAATGAGCGAGGCTCTGTGGGCGTGGGACCCTCCCGGCCAGGTATGGGATATAATCTCCTGGTGTGCCCATTTGCTTAAAGCGCAGTATTGGGGTGGGAGTTACCTGATTTTCTGGGTGTTGTGTGTCTCAGTTCCCTTGGCTAGGAAAATGGATTCCCTTCCCCCTTGCGCTTCCCAGGTGAGGCGATGCCTCACCCTGCTTCAGCTCTCGCTGGTCGGGCTGCAGCAGCTGACCAGTACCGATTGTCCGGCACTCCCTAGTGAGATGAACCCAGTACCTCAGTTGAAAATGCAGAAATCACCGGTCTTCTGTGTGGCTCACACTGGGAATTGGAGACAGGAGCTGTTCCTATTCGGCCATCTGGCTCCGCCCCTCGAGTGCCATTTATTTTGAGGCACTGAAAATGTATTTATAACAGTTGCTAAAATTTGGTATTCCTAAGTGAAGTATGAATGTAGTAGGTTTTCATTCATCCGTCTTGCTACACCCTCATTTACTAGGATATTATTACATAAGCATGTTTAGTTAAATCATTGGTCATGTAATTAAACTTAATCTGTAATCCCCTTTCCCTTTCCTTGGAGGGTGGCAAGTAAAATAGTCATCTCTCTAAACATGTGCTTGGTCTTGCTGGGGTGTCCTGCCATTATCCTGAGACATTTTGTTAGCATAAACTACCTGGGGACTGGATCACCTGGATCACCTCATTTGCATAAACTATCAGGACCCACCATGTATCACAAAGAACTTCTATCACTCAGCAAATTCTAAAGATTTAGGGTTTCCTTACTAAGAACCTGAAATATTTGCCAGTTATCTTCCTCGTTTATACAAGAAATGTATAGATGTTTCAGTATTAGAAAATCTACAGATAGGATTCACCAAAATAATAGCTCTAAATAGGCAAATTTATAAAATTGTGTTCATAGATTTTTAGATGCTGACAAAGACTTTTGTCAGATTCAACACATATTCACTCTAATAACTCTTGGGAAAATAGGTATGAATGGCATATATCCACATAAATATGCACTTATGTGTATGATCTCTAAACTTAACTTGTGATTTTAATCCAATCCAGTTAGCTTTCACATTGAGCTAAATAAATTGATCTCAAAATTTATATGGAAAAAAAGTGTTGGGATGCAGATTCAAGTATCTTTGTGCATACATTTGACTTTTGAAAGCATGTTTTTGTGCCATACATTTAAAAATAAAATTAAAGCAATAAGAATAAAAAGTGGAGAAAACTAGTAGTACAGAACGGAAACTGAAAATAGTGAACCTAATAGTATTTCCAATTCTATTAGTCCATTTTTATGCTGTTAATAAAGACATACTGGAGACTGGGCAATTTATAAAAGAGGTTTAATTGGACTTACAGCTCCACGTGGCTTGAGAAGCCTCACGATCAAGGTGGAAGGCAAGGAGGAGCAAGTCACATGTTACCTGAATGGCAGCAGACAAAGAGAGGGCTTGGGCAGAGAAATTTCCTTTTTTTAAAGCCACGAGATCTTGAGAGACTTATTTACTATTAGGAGAAGAGCATGGGCAAAGACCTGCCCCCATTATTCAATCTTCTGCCACTGGGTCCCTCCCACACATGTAGGAATTATGGGATCTACAAGATGAGATTTGGGTGGGGACAAAGAGCCAACCGATATCACCAATGGATATTATATTTACACTGAAGAGAGAGAGATAGTTAATAGGAAATAACACATGCATTCAATCAATGACTCTATAACATTGAGCTTGGGTAGGGGCAGAAGGGGAAATAATTGCAAGCAATGTATATTCTCTTAAGTGGTTTGCTTACCTCTCAAATTATATTATGTACAAAAATCCCTGAGGCAAAATACCAGATGAAAGGAATCACAGCAAAAATACTTTCTGATTTAGTATTTTTAGATGGGGATCAGAAATATGTAATTTTATAACCACCTGTGGGAGTCCCTGATTTTGGTCCACTGAATGTTCAGGAAAAACTTTTTTATCCCTACATTTCTTGAGACTATGAAAGGACATAATAAATATTTAATACAATTGTTTCCTAAATGCAATATTTTTAACAACAAAGTTTTCTGATTTACAAATATAAAAGCTACAAGATGAGTTATTTATTTATTTATAGGTGGGGCTACTTATTTTTGTCAGTGATAATCTGTTTTTGTCATATATGCACATATAATAATGAGTTGGGTAGTCTTGGACTAACAGGATCTATTAAATAAATGTATCACAAAATAGCACACACTCAATATGTTCACTCCCAATATGCCTTGTACCTCCAAGTACAAAGAAAGCCTTTGGGAACAATGTAAGCTCCATTTGTCTACAGGTTTCCTGGCTTTAGGTAGGGCACTTTTTAAGGCATTCATTTAAAAGACTTTCAATTGGTTTGAGAAGAGGGGCTTCTGTATGGAAGTGTGACAAATTATTATAACCATGATTACTTAAGACAACATGAATTTATTATCTTCTAACTCTGGAGGTCAGACTCTAACTTTGACTGTCTTGCCTCCCTTTTCTGTATTTAAGGATCCCTATGATTACATAATCCACGATAATCTACCTATCTTGAGATCTTTAATCACATTTTTAAAGTCACCTTTGTCTTATAAAGCAGCTATTCACAGGTTCTGGAAATTAAATTATGCACATATTTGGGAGGAATGAGGGCATTATTCTTCCTACCAAACCAAATTGAATTATGTAATTATTCATTAGACAATGCGGGACCCAGAAAATTACTGCAAAGCAAAGTTATCAGAATGTGGTTTGTGCATTATTTGCTTTAACAAAAAGAAAGAAAAAGAAAAAAAAATAGAACTTGGCTTCAAATTTAACTTAGAATACTTTATGAATAAATTCTAGGTAACACATTATCCTTGGTGAAAACTAACATAATACATTATTTGGAGATTTCTATTTGTCTTTGTATTTTGTGGGTCAGTTATATCAAATAACTGCACCCTTAAGTGAAGAGTCAAACTTAGATATGAGCTTTTTGTGAATTTTAGTATGTCATTTAGTGACAAATATGAGAGTTCTTTGATGAAATGGCATTAAAGTATAAGTAAGGGATTCTATTGCCCATATAAATTATGATTGGGGCCAGTTTAATTTTTTCTGGGGTTACATATGAATAAGAAAATAGGTTTTAGCATTTTTATGAGGTCACAAAGTGTCTGTTGTTGAGTAATGACTATGAATAAGTATTCTATCAACAGAATTTTAATCGTCCTCCTGTTCTACTTTGAAGGAATCGCTTTGGTAATGGATAGGTACTTACTACTTATCATGTCATTGCAGGACTCACTTCAAAACACAGTTGACCATTTAACAGCCAGCTTATATTTTAATTCATTTTATATTAAAAATTAGATTATCTCCTTGCTACCTTTTTGTCGTGAATTCCCTGGTATGATTGACACAACTGTGTAATGAGTAAAATACAATGTGATAAACACACATCAGACAGAACAATAATTAATAAAGTAGAATTACTATACATATGTTTTTGTATGTGAAATATCGTATTATATTACAAATACTGTATTATATTATGAACTGTAAATCCTACTTTATCTGTTGGTGTGCTGGAAGACGGTGTGAAAGCAGTCAGGTAAAGAAAAATAGGAAGTGAGTTCTATGACTATAGCACCTAGAGAGGATAGGTTTTCTCTACAAGAGCTGCCTCAGATGCAGAGTTAGGTACTAAGGAAGTTTTTTAGAAAGACCTTCACTACCTAATACAATTCAGACTAAAATGACTGATAATTACATTTAAACTTGCAGATTGAGGATATAGAATATTAGCTACAGAAGGAGGCTGAAAACATACAAAATAACTATGGTAAGAAAAAGATTTCAACTAGTTACTGAAGGAAAGAACAGCATTTCACTTACCTGGAGACCTTGTACCTGTCTTCAAATATTCTTTGCCTATTGCTTTACAGAATCAATCTTGATGAATCAACATGGAGTAATAAAAAGAACATGGGTTCTGGATTCAGACAGCACTGATGTGATTCCTGGTTCTGTTACTCATACCACAAAGCCTTCTGAAACTTTCTAAGGCTCTGTTCCCTGTGATTTACTACAGGAATGATTTTACCCACATTACAGATTACTGTGAGGATTGACTTACATGTATAAAACATGTAAGATTATCTGGCAAAGAGGGAGTAGAGGGCTGAAACAATTACAACTATTTGAATTATCTTTTCCTCATAACTAGCTTCTTCAGTTTGATTTTTAAGCATGTTTGTGCTTTTTTTCATTCTGAAGACATTTTCTCTAGTTTGTGATCTCCCTAGGAGTTATATTATTTCTTTTATACCTTTCATTACTAAGATCCTCATAAGATTATTCTTCCTCTTTATCATCGTCTCCTTATCCTTTGAAATCTGTAGCTTGCTCTCATCTTGCAAAATCTGCTGGAGGTCTGTTGCCATGCCTATTTATCCACTTTCTTTCTTATACTACTCCCTTCCTCATCAAAGTCTCTCTGTCTTTGGCTTCCCTAAGTCTATTTTCTTTTGATCATCTGCAGGTCTAACTGCATATTTTCAATCCCCATGCCAGACTCACTTTCTTCTAACCCTAAGGAACTCATTGCTTAACAATATGCGCAAGATCTTTTCCAAGTTTCTCTCTGAGCACTTTTCTTGGATTAATCTATTCCCACAGTTTTGGATAACGTGAGTATGCATCAGTTGTAAATGCTATCTCTGACTCAGTAGATTTCAAACTTATATATCAGGTTTGGCTGAATATGAGCCATGGGTCTTCAGACAACTTTATGTATCCAGTGTATTCAAAATCAAATTTTGTTGGCTCTCAAAAATTGATCCTTCTCTTGGGTCCTTCTTTGAATTTAATAGCTTCATCATCCTTTGAATTATTTTAAGTAGAGATCTTTAATACTTTTAATCATTTTTTTTTTTCCTCAATAGGGACTTCATAAGTTTCCCAAGTAGCTGGGACCACAGGCATGTGCCACCATGACTGGCTAATTTTTGTGTTTTTAGTGGTGATTGGACTTCATCTTATTGCCCAGGCTGGTCTCAAACTCCTGGCCTCAAGTGACTCACCCTCCTCAGCCTCCTAAAGGGCTGGAAGTACAGACATGGGCCACCATGTCAGGCCAAACTTCAAGAATTCTTGACATTTCTCAGCTTTGAACTGGTCTCTCTGATTTCAGTTACTCTCCTCAAAATCCTTTAGAGTTGTTCAAGTAAAATTCTTTAGTGAAACATCCAGTGGCTTCTATGGTCTGATTTTGTCAGTCTCATGTCAAAATTTTTCCCAGGCATCCTACGTACCAGTAATATAGAAATTGTATCCATTCCTCAACCAATCCATCTACTCTTTTTGTTTTAACTTCTATTACCTACTCATATTTTTACCACTACCTGATAGTCCTTCCTTCTTCCCTTTCTTTTTCCAGCTATTACAATACAAATTGGCCTTAGAAGTCATTCAGGATGTTGTTATGCTTTTATGAAATACTCTGTTAAGATTAGTTGCTATTTTTTTAAATAGTCACCAGGCATATTGTTGTTTTAACTCATTTTTGTATATTTTTTCAGCTTACATGATAGATCATTTAATTATTTGTGACTGTCCTCTACTAGACCACAAAGTCAGAGTTTTATTTCACCCCTTCCATCAATAAACTATGCAATGCTTGAATATAAACATTTAAAAACTGTTTAATGAAGGATATAAAATTTAAAAAGCCTTAGATCTAATTATATGATTTGGTTAGAGTAAATATAATCTTTGATAATTCAGGAAACAGTCACATGGAGTTAGGAGGGAGGACAAGAACATCTGCCTAGAAAGTCAGACAACTTAAATAATGCTTGATAATCAATGAAGTGACAGATGTTGCAACCTAACTGCTCTCTTATTTTGGAACAAGATATGGTCATAATACTTTTTTAATATTAAAAATGTAAGTTAATGATACTCTCTATTAAAGCTATGCAAATGTTAAAATATAAACACAGAAGCTAAATAATTTCATATGTTATAATTGAAAAGAAATCCAACAGCAGTACTTAAATATCAATGGTTAATATATGCAAATAGTAGATACGTTTTCAAAGACATGGCTATAGACATTAAACTTAGGATAGCTTAAAATTTTACCGTGATTTAAAACAAGAATGGTCAATGTATTAGACTGAAGTGACTTAGTTCCAAAGTATGCATTTTATGGAGCATAAGGTTCACAAAATCCCCTTTAGAATGTTATAGATTTAAAAATCATTCACCTTTATTTTACTACAAATTACTATAGAATATTATTGATAAGATATTCTATTTCATTTTAATAGACAAGCCTTCAATATATAAACATCTTTTAAGTAAAATGGGTTAAAATGAGTACTTTAAAAAATTGTATGACTTTTTATTCTTATCAACAATCATATCCTCTTTATTTTTCTTTCATTTTCAAAACAATAGGAAGAAAGGTTTGCCTCCATTGTGTTACAAGTATCTTATTCTTTAACCTCTTAATATATATTCCTTCCCTATTTGAGATTGACAAGAATATTGAGACTTAGCTTTTCCAGGAAAAAATAATAGTGTGCTAGCCTTTGGTTCTTGGGTATTACCATCATTGCTTTTGCTTCTTCTAATGCTCACTGACACTCCAGTCTTCCCTAGGTCTTTTGGTCACTTCAAGCTTCTGGCCTATCAAGCTCACAAGTGGGCTCACAGACTGGCATCTGGCTCTTTGCTTATGTTTTCACCTATCAAGGATCTATTTACTTACTTTCTCTGCATCTCTTCAAAGGAATCCACAGTCTTAGAGTTTGGCAATGCTCCCATGTTAGGTGGCAGATTATAGTGGTTGTTTTATCATGGACCTAAATGCTCCTACTTACTTCCAATAATCATTAATTTGTTACCTTTTTTAGACTCCTTTTCTCCCTCTTCCTCTGTCCCACTTACATATTGCCAGGGCAAGTAGGTACAGGTAAGAATAATCAGTTGCAGCATTAGATTCTCTGATGTATGAACTCTTTCCAAAATTCAATTTGCAAGCCTAAGATTTTGAAAAATACTTTAGGGATTTTTCTTAAAAATATCTGCTAGAAATACTTATTTTAAAAATTATTCCATCTAATGGGAGGGGATGGTAATTTGGTTTTTATCTCAGTTATGTCATATGAATTGTTCCATCCTCTCCAGCAGAGCAATGTTCAACAAATTTTTATTATGGGTTTCAACTCCCTCCCCATCTTCACGTATTTTCAGTAGACACTTTATCATTCTAACAGCATATTAAGATGGGATATTGGATTACTCTTGCCTCAGCAGTTTCCTTGTAGGTGTCCTGAGGATGAGTATGCTATCAAACATCCTGGAAGTCTGTAAATAGAAACCAGTGAATTAAATACCTTTATATGTCTCATTTTGCCCTATATTGCAAGGATATTAGCCCTTCAACATTATGTTTTCCTTATTTTTGGAAGTGAGTAGCTATTTAATTTTGTTCTATTTTTCCAATTTAATAACTGGAAGACTATGGCAATGGGGTAAGGAGAGTATTTAGTTCTTCTAAGGCAAGATTGGAGTCAATGTTACCCTTAAATCAGTCACTGCCCATCCCTAATCTGAATGATACAGCAAGTGAAATTAGGGACGCCCCTTTTGTGTCTTCATAATCATTCTTTATATCTTAAATATACTTTAATACACTTTCATTTGTTCTTGGGTGACTGTTCAGAATGCTAACTCTCCTGAGTAGCTGGAATTACAGGAAAGAGTCACCATACCTGGCCAATTTTTGTATTTTTAATGGAGACAAGGTTTAACCATGTTGGCCAGGCTAGTCTCAAACTCCTGATCTCAGGTGGTCTGCCTGCCTCAGCCTCCCAAAGTACTGGGATTACAGGTGTGAGCCACCATGGAGGCAGAGGCAGGAGAATCACGTGAACCCGGGAGGCAGAGGTTACAGTGAGCTGAGATCGTGCCACTGCACTCCAGCCTGGGCAACAGTGCGAGACTCCATCTCAGAAAAAAAAAAAAAAAAATTGCTGACTCTCACATTGCTTGTGCTCTTCCTTTGCCAAACTCCTGGTCTAAAGTGCTTAGGTATTCATACAAACCTACTAGTCATCAAATAAATATGGAAAACATCCCACATATAATATCCCTTTTATGGAGTTTTATTACATGCATTAGAATAAGAAATCCTCTAAACAAACCTGTGGTAAAGAAATCTGCTTAACTTTGTTTTGCACTCTCTCTCTTTCTGAAAGTTACTTTATCCTAGCATTTTTTGTTTTCTAAATAATATCTCATCAATCTATGATTCTATAGAACAAATTCTAAGAAATACTGCATCAATAGTAAATTGAGAGGATTAATTTAGGGGAAAGAAAAATTTGGGACAGACAATGGAAAAATGAAGACTATAGCAGAGTAGTCTGATCAGCTAAAAAAACTCACACATTCAACTCTTCCATCCTTTTCTTTATTTTTTTATTTTTTTATTTTTTATTATTATTATACTTTAAGTTCTAGGGTACATGTGCATAACGTGCTGGTTTGTTACATATGTATACTTGTGCCATGTTGCTGTGCTGCACCCATCAACTCGGCTGCACCCATCAACTCGTCAGCACCCATCAACTCGTCATTTACATCAGGTATAACTCCCAGTGCAATCCCTCCCTCCTCCCCCCTCCCCATGATAGGCCCCGGTGTGTGATGTTCCCCTTCCCGAGTCCAAGTGATCTCATTGTTCAGTTCCCACCTATGAGTGAGAACATGCGGTGTTTGGTTTTCTGTTCTTGTGATAGTTTGCTAAGAATGATGGTTTCCAGCTGCATCCATGTCCCTACAAAGGACCCAAACTCATCCTTTTTTATGGCTTCGTAGTATTCCATGGTGTATATGTGCCACATTTTCTTAATCCAATCTGTCACTGATGGACATTTGGGAATTTCTTTGCAGGTCTCGCCCTGCTGCTGCCCAGCAGATGTCAAAATGAGCAGGAAAACCACATTGATATACAGAGGTTCCTTAATGGCAAGCTCTTGCTTCCCTGAGACTAGATCAGGGACAATATAATCAAAATAGAAGTTTAAAATACTGTGTGTGTGTGTGTGTGTGTGTGTTTTGACTTTTCAATGCAAAGCATCAGTTTATTTAAGATTTGTAGCTATTCATGCGCTGACCATACAGTATAAAAACTTACACTGAAAATCTGTATTAATTCATGGATTACTTTCATTTTTAACAGCAACTTAAAGCAAGAAAAAATTTACTTGACTGTATCTGTTTATCCCGTACTGTACTGTCATAGTTGCTCATATATAAAAGCATGATATGTTATTAATCAAACTGCTTTGGGAAATAAAAAACGTGTGAAATAGAAATAAAAATTTTGAAGACAAAAACATGTAATTTATTATTTTAATAGAATTATTTAAATGCTTTCTAAACTTTCTTGTTTCAAATTGTAAAGTTACTCTTACTGAGCTTCTGAGCAATTGATCTGTGGCCTTCAAATTTTAACCTATTATGTCATCTTAAACATGCACATTACAAGGTCATCCTTTTTGGTGATGCCTATTAGTTCCATCTCTTTGCGGAACAATCCATTATAATGAACTCATGCTATCATTTCACCTTCAACCCCCAAGGACTGTCTGCTTTATGAACTCTGCTTTGAAGCTAACACCTTCATTTCCTTCTGTTTTTTTTTCCCCTGATCAAATTCTAAACTTAATTTAAAGTAGCAAAGAAAGATTAAGCTACTTGCATTTTAATTTTAATTCTCATTAATATTTTCATTTTTTAAATAGTTGCTTGTTCAAAGTAACTGAAATTTTGGACAATGGCAATCTTCCAGGGGAAAGCAGAGTGATTCTTTTCCAATTAATTTTTATTTTTCATTACTGTCTCTTCAGGATTATGTCTCATCTTTGTGTAGTCTAGGGAACAATGCTGTAGTTAACATGTGATTTAAGGTGTTTATGCTGACTGCTTAATGAAAAAGTAACTTTTGAGTTAAGTATTAAAATATGTACTGTTATATAAATGTAAAAGGCTCCACAAGTATAGTTTGCAAGTTATTCCTCAATACACCACCATGAACTTTGCAATCTGTGATAACTTCCTTTCTTTCCATACGTTTTAATTCAATTTAATCCATCAGACACAAAATAAATTTACTCTGGCTACTGTCATGCTTTTCTTTCGGTGCAGCGATATCAGAAGTACTTAAATCTACTGCTGCCTCTAAGGCTCTCCAGGTTATAAAAAATAGATTGATGTGTAAATAAATAATTGCAATTTTATATAATGAGTTCTAAAACAGATACATAAATTTAATATGGGATCACAGAATTGGAAAATCCAATACCACTTTCCCTCAGGAATATTTATCAAGAAGAGGTCACCATAGACCTAAGACTTGAAGAAAATTCCATGTTATTTACAATCTTCTGACTCACTTCAAATATTCTGCAGAATCTAGACCCACCATAACATGTGTTAGTGGACGTGGATGACATTCAGTAGAGAACTTATGTTTCAGAACAGTTACAGATAATGAAAGATTATTCATTAGAACTCTAAGAGCAAACAACTTATAAAACTAGTAATGAAAAAATACTTTTTCCCTATACATGTCTAAAATAAAATCTGTTTTATATTTCACATTTTAAAATGACAACTGTATATCTTCATCACTTTCAAACATTATGCCAAAGTCTTAGAGCACTTCTAACTTAGACAAGAAAGTTTGATTTTCTGAATCATCACTGTGATTACCAATATAATATCAAATTAAGGAATTCTATCATTTAGTTGTATTTGATTGGATGATAATATAATTTTTATATTATGACAGCTTTAGAAATTCATATAAATCTGTTAAATCTTTTTCATTCTAAAAGACTATGACTGTTTTCATGTAAAATACAAGATATATATTATAAAATTTAAATGAATTAAACAAAATATTTCTCTCATAATACTGGTTTTAAGAAACAATATCTTTGAGGCAAATTCACAGAAAAATGTTCTGTACTCAATTATGTATTGTTCCTGAACATATCATGTGGACTTATTTATCCTTAGTATCTTTAGGTATATTCTTTCTTCTTCTGGAAATTTCTCACCATCAAGTATCTTTAGATATATTTTTTCTTGTTGTGTAAAGTTCTCACCATCAATCCATCAGCTAAAGTCTTGCCTATTTTTCAAGTTTTCATTAAATATAGCTCTGTTTGGAAAGCCAAGAGCTTGAGCATCTCCTCCTTCCATTGTTAATCACTATCTATATGATACTTCCTCTGAAACTTGCTCTTATTTCTCTTTGTACTTTCTCACTTTTTACTGTGATTTGCTTACAAATTTACCTCATCTTGTTTTGTTTGTGTTTCTATTACTATCAACTAGCACAATACTGATACATTATAGGTACTAATATTTCAACAGAAGAGTGGAGGGCACAGTACAGAGAGTATAAATTAAATGCAAATTAGGCCGGACGCGGTGGCTCAAGCCTGTAATCCCTGCACTTTGGGAGGCCGAGACGGGCGGATCACGAGGTCAGGAGATCGAGACCATCCTGGCTAACACAGTGAAACCCCGTCTCTACTAAAAAATACAAAAAAGCTAGCCAGGCGAGGTGGCGGGTGTCTGTAGTCCCAGCTACCCGGGAGGCTGAGGCAGGAGAATGGCGTGAACTTGGGAGGCGGAGCTTGCAGTGAGCTGAGATCCGGCCACTGCACTCCAGCCTGGGCGACAGAGCAAGACTCCGTCTCAAAAAAACAACAACAAAAAACAAATAAATTAAATGTAAATTATTAGAAGTAACACTGTTAGGGCCGTTCAGATTAGAGGCTTCAATAATTCAAGGTAGACTTTACAAATGCCAGTCACTGGTGTATATCTGTATGGTTATGTATCATTTTATCCTAGCTTTATGTTCTCCATTCATTGAATTATGAAATTTATATTTCTTGTTCCAATGTTATGCTTAAAAAGAATTTTATAGTTCCAATTTGGCTTCTTGTGTCTTTTTCATAAAATGAAAAATATATGCTAGTAGGAGAAGTTCAGTTCAGTTCCATTAACAGGGATTTTATAGTAAATTAAATCTATCTATATTTTGTTTTATTACAAGTGAAACTCAAAAACAATTCTTGCTTGCGTGACATGTGTATATTAGAAACATGCAGTTTCTCTCTTGCATTTTAAGGTAGTGATGCTTGTTTGTAGATTCTATAGTAAAAAGCAATATAATTGAATGTATCAAGGGTTTCAGTTCTCCATTGTTTAGGGACATTTCATCTTGTGTTTCCTTCATTTTTACTTCTACCCCATATCAATACCAAATTGCTAGCAAAGCAGGATCCAAAAGCAAAACTTTTCAAGGGTAATCCCATTGAGCTATTCCCCAGTGTTGACAAATTAGTATTGTTCACTCACTCATGTATTTCTTCATTCAGAAAATTAATATACCATTACAATATCAATGTGGTTACAATCTAGTAGAATAAGGAAAGAAAATATGTTGGATGCCGTGTTAGAAATATGTGTGATACACTCTATTAGTTTGTTGTTCCACTGCTAATAAAGACATACCTGAGACTGGATAATTTATAAAGGAAAAGAGGTTTAATAAACTTGCATTTGCACATGGCTGAGGAGGCCTCAAAATCATGGCAGAAGATAAAGGAGGAACAAAGGCAAACCTTACATGGCTGCACACAAGACAGCATGTGCAGGGAAACTGCTTTATAAAACCATCAGATCTCATGAGATTATTAACTATGAGAATAGCATGGGAAAAATCCACCCCCATGATTGAATTACCTCCCCTTGGTCCCTCCCATGACATGTGGGCATTATGGACAATACAATTCAAGATGAGATTTGGGTGAGGATACAGCCAAAACATATCGTTCCACCCCTGGACCCTCCCAAATCTCATGTTCTCACAGATCAAAACCAATATTTTCTTCCCAACAGTCCCTCAAAGTCTTAACTAATTTAAGCATTATCCCAAAAGTCCACAGTCCAAAGTCTTATCTGAGACAAGGCAAGTCTCTTCCACCAATGAGCCTGTAAAATCAAAAGCAAGTTAGTTACTTCCTAGAAACAATGAGGGGCACAGGCATTGGGTAAATACACCCATTCCAAATGATAGAAATTGGCCACAATGAAGGGGCTACAGGCTTCTTGCAAGTCCAAAATACAGTATGCAGTCTTTAAACCTTAAAGTTCAAAAACGATCTCCTTTGACTTCATGTCTCACATCCAGGTCACACTGATGCAAGAGGTGGGCTTCCACAGCCTTAGGCAGCTCTGCCCCTGTGGATTTGCAGGGTACAGCCCTCCTCCTGACTACTTTCACAGGCTGACATTGAGTGTCCAGGTTTTCCAGGCATACAATGCAAGTTGTTGGCGAATCTACTATTGTGGGGTCTAGAGGATGGTGGCCGTCTTCTTATAGCTCCACTAGGCAGTACTCCACTGGTGACTCTGTGTAGGAGCTTCAACTGACCTAGCAGAGGTTCTCCATGAGGGCTCCACCCCTGCCACAAATTTCTGCCTGGACATCCAGGCACTTCCATACATCCACTGAAATCTAGGTGGAGGTTTCCAAACCTCAGTACTTTACTTTTGTGCACCTGTAAGCCTAATACCACAAGTAAGCCACCAAAGCTTGGGGCTTACACTTTCTGAAGCAAGAGTCTAAGCTGTTCATTGACCCCTTTTAGCCACGTTGGAGCTGAAGCAGCTGGAGTGCAGGGCACCATGTCCTAAGGCTGAACAGATAGGAGTGCCCTGGGCTCAGCCCAAGAGACCATATGTCCCTCCTAGGCCTCTGAGACTGTGATGGGAAGGGCTGCTGTGAAAGTCTGACATGACCTGGAGACATTTTCCCCCAGTGTCTTGTTGATTAACATTCAGCTTCTTATTACTTATATAAATTTCTGCAGCAGGCTTGAATTTCTCCCCATAAAGTTGTTTTTTCTATTGCATTAACAGGCTGCAAATTTTCCAAACTTTTATGCTCTGCTTCCTCTTGAACACTTTGTCATTTAGAAATTTTTTTCTGCCAGATACCCTGAATCATCTCTCTCAAGTTCAAAGTTCCTCAGATCTCTAGGGCAGGAGCAAAATACCAGCAGTCTCTTTGCTAAAACATAACAAAAGTCACTTTGCTTCAATTCCCAACAAGTTCCTCATATCAATCTGAGATCACCTCAACCTGGACTTTATCATCCATATCACTGTCAGCATTTTGGTCAAAGACATTCAACAAATCTCTAAGAAGTTCCAATTTTCCTACATCTCCCTGTCTTCTGAGCCCTCCAAGTCTCCAGGAAGTTCCACACTTTTCCACAGTTTTCTATCTTTTTATGAGCCCTCCAAACTGTTCCAACTTCTGCCTGCTACCTAGTTCCAAAGTCGCTTCCACATTGCCAGGTATCTTTACAGCAGCACTCCACTCTTTCAGAACCAATTTGCTGTATTAGTTGTTCACACTGCTAATAAAGACATACCTGAGGCTGGATATTTATAAAGGAAAGGAGGTTTAATGAAGTCGCAGTTATATATGGCTGGGGAGGCCTCACAATCATGGAGGAAGATGAAGGAAGAGCAAAGGCACATCTTCCATGGTGGCTGACAAGAGTGTGTGAAGGGGAACTGCCCTTTATAAAACCACCAGATGTCATGAGACTTATTAACTATCACAAGAACAACTTGGGAAAGTTACCCCCCTCCATAATTACATTACTTCCCATTGGGTCCCTCCCATGACACATGGGGATTATGGGAGCTACAATTCGAGATGAAATTTTGGTGAGAACACAATCAAACTATCATACAGTGAGGGTACAAGAGAGATTTACTATTTCTATTTGTGAAAGATGGGGTAAATGTGAGTAAATATTAATACCAATGACAGTTTAATAATGGTTTACAAAAGAAGTAAATGAGGACATTCCAGATCCATAATAAGATACAGTCTGTAATCATGATTCAATAACTATATGACTTCAGGGAACTCATTGTAAATGATATCAGGTTTTCACCACCATATTTCAGGATAATGTTGCTTAAACTGTAATTACTGCTCTCCAGAGGTGTTCTAACATTCTTAGCTCTGCAAGTATAGGTGTGCAGAAAAAATAACCTTTCTTTTAATTGTCTTTTTTTCATTCCATTCTGTTATTAAATGATGAGCTATAATTTTCAAAATAAACTTCACTTAGAAACTAAGGAAGAATAAAGCAAAAATAATACATATACACATGTAGGTAAATATTACTCCAATGTTACTTCATATCAGTATGTGTAACTACTTAACAATTTCCCTAGGTTGTCTAATCATAACTTTAAACCAAAAACTTCCAAATGAGAAATTGTAATTTCCAAAACCAATCTACCATTTCTTAAGTCACAAATATGGGAATCATCCTTGATTCTCCCATTTCTGGAGCCCGTGTATAATTCATTAACAAGTTCACAAGCTCTTTCTCTGAAATCTCAAATTCCTTCCACTTCTCTCTACCTTCATGGCCCTACCCTTAACCAGATATCATCTGGATAACTGTATTATCCTCACAATTGGTTTCAATGGAATAATCTTCTTATCACCATTCCTTAAAATTAATTCACACAGAAGTTAGATAACTTATTTTTAAAATATAATATTAGATGATGTTCCTTTAAAAAATATTTAGAGGTTTCTCCATTGCTTGCCAAATTAAACTGATTACCAGGACCTATAAGATTCTCTTACATGCTGAAGGTTTCGGCTAAAGTTACAGAAGTATCCACTCACTGACTATATTCCAACTACACTGTCTTTCTCCAGGATCCTGTAGTAGATTTTACATGTTGTGATTTTGCACTAGCTTTCACCTTATTTGAATGCTCTTTCTTAGTTTTGCCCTTGGTTGCTTTACACCCAGGGTCACTATTAACTCATCCTATTTACTCTGTTTACAAAACATAACATGTTTTGGAACCATCTTATTTATATACTTGTTCAACTTTGTCCCTCATTATAATATAAGCTATTAAAGGAAAGGGCAGGATATTTTTGTTTACCACCATGTTCCCAGCATTCTTCATGAAATCTGATAAGGGTATCAGTAAGAATATCCTTTAGTAAAGATAATATAAATATTTGCTTAGTGAAATTATGTATTAATGATGCTAAGATATTTTAGTTTGAGCTGTTTACTATTTGCCTTGTCTTACTAAAAATAGTTCTATATTTCTTTCCTTCACAAATGCCTCTGTTTTATAAGGAAGATTAACTTACCTATGTAGCTAATATAGGACGGTTTCAGGTAGAAAATGTGGATTCTACTGGTAAGAGTCTCAATTTCTTGGAGACCTTTTTTTCATTTTGTTTCCTAGAATCAGACACCAGACTGTATCCTCTGGTGTCAAGCTTTGCTTCACTACTATTCTAACTTGATTTCTGAAGGCCTTGCCACTTCTGGGCCAATTCAGGAGAAGGAGCATCTACCACTTAGAGCCAGGATTCCTCTCCAAGCAGGTCAGCTAAATACTTGTGCACAGCTTCACCTCTTTCCATTTCAGGTCTCTTACTTACTGAGAATTTCTAGATATGTATTAGATCAGTGCAAAAGCAATTGTGGTTTTGCCATTACTTTTAATGCAATTACTGCACTTACCAACCTAATAACTTTTACCCCCAATTTCCTAAAGGTCAAAAAAAGAGTAAAACTTCTTTTTGTGTTCTGCCTTCCAGAACAAAGTCATTAACCTACATGATGATCAATATAATTTAAAATCTAATTTTCAACCCCACCTAATTCTCAAGCATTCTAAATAACTTTTCCTCAAATGAATAATTTGTTGATGTCAAAATAAAATGAGAGAATGCATCTCTAAACTTAACATTTTATTTGGGACTTAAAGAATTACAATTCAGGGCACACACACAGACTTGTTGGTCTTTCGTATGTCTGAAGAACAAAGAAAAGTTTGGAGTCAAAGGAATGTTACATATTGTTTTAAAAACAAAGCTTATTGTCACTAGAGAAGCTTTTGGGTGCTGGCAAGCTCTGTTGTCCAGTTGCAGTGGTAGGTAAAATTAATCTTAGAGTCACGGCAGGTCATGTTAGCAGTCACTAGGTCAAACCGGCCTTAGAGTTACAGCAGGTAGTTTCAGATGCTGGGCTTGCAGAGAATTCAATTTCTGAAGCTGTGCTTTGTGTCCTGAGTGCTTTATCCCTGGCCTCTCAACTCTGATTTAATTGAGTATGGCCAGAATGACCCAATTCGCATATTCAACTTTCACAAATTTAAAACTGAATTAAAAATAAAACATATTTATTCTCATTGTAGGTAAAGACATGCTAAAAAGTAATCTTTCATAATATCCTGGCTGCAGAGAATGACTAGCATTTAAGCAGAACATGCATTTGGAAAGAATTGGCTTGTTAGAAATGCTGTCAAGTAAAAGATTATCAGTAGAGGTTGGTTGCAGGAGAAACAAATTCTCAGACATGCTGACTCTTTTAAGAGTTGCCGAATCAACTGGAATGAAAATTATTTCTCCTTCTCCCTCCTTATAGGCTGCATTTTAAATGCACAGCAAAAATATTTTCTATAAAAATAAATGATTTACCAATTAGAAATTGCTGTATTAATGTATATTTTAGGAATTTGATGACTACTAACATTCATAATATTTTTGAGCTTGTATGTGTATTAATAATTTAATAAGAAATCTTAAATGACCTACACATTATTCTAAAACCTAGGAATGATTTGAAATCAGGAAATTGAAGTGTACACAATTAGAGTCCTTTTAAAAATAACGATGGTTGTAACATCTTCACACACTGGCTTTAGACAACTCATCATAAAATGAACATATATACATTCCTATTTCTTTAATTTATGAAATTTTTTAATAAGGAAAAGGTTGGAGAACTGAACGAAGAGAATAAGTCTTTGTCTTAGTCAAGTAAAGAAGTAGATAAATTATTCTTCAAAAATGTCAAATTACTCAGATCAATATGAATTGATTCTTTTGTATTTTAAACAAAAACTTCACTGTTTCCTTTCTTATATTAACTGTTGAAATGCTTTTAAAAACTGTGGCATATAGTAATTTGTATATTTAAATATGTATATAGTTAACAGTGAATATAAAAATGTAGAGAAATGCAGAAAAGTATTTCAAAATGAAGATTTTTTTTAAAGTACGTCATTTACTAGTCTTTTTCTAAAATTAAAAAAAGATATTTTATCTACATCTGCAACAACAGATGTAAATATTAATAAAGATCCTCGCAGCCTCACTTCAGCTAATGCATTTGGCATTTATGTGAGTAAAAGCATACATCAGCACGAGGAGAATTTGGTTTTTCACTCACTTTGTTTAAATCTCTGT
The DNA here is from genome assembly GCF_037993035.2 of Macaca fascicularis. Lineage (NCBI taxonomy): Eukaryota > Metazoa > Chordata > Mammalia > Primates > Cercopithecidae > Macaca > Macaca fascicularis. Next base: position 77,975,003 of record NC_088376.1, read on the forward strand.
CATTTGTCTTTTAGCTCTTGAATCAGTGTGTAAATATAATGAACAGATTTACATGCTCAAGTGTACCAGAAGCAATAAGCAATAAGCATATATTAAAGTGAAAAAATACAATCAACTGAGTATGAAATTAGCTCTTTACCCTCCCAGTTTTCACTTAATCTTTAAATAGAGACAGTCATTTGATGTATCTTTTTCCTGCTGAGTGAAAGCATACTGCTATGTATTGGCAAATACCAGAATAAACACTGAGACACTGATTTTTTTATGTATAAATTACAATTTATTTGCAACAATTTCATGAATAACTTTATGAAATGGTTAAATTTTCTTAAGCATTTACTAAATCAACACTAGTAGGCTTAGATGCATTTAGATGAAATCACATATTTATATAAAAAAATGAGGTGAATATAATCCATAATTACATTTTACAAAATAAATTAAATAAATAGAATCTTGGTGACATTAAGTAACTTAACTTCTTTAAGTTGACTCAATTACAAACTGCCAGTAACCCATCATTTTAATCATCAGTAGAACATTATTACATTTTTTTTGAAATTTTACATAATTTTATTCCATATACTTCCCTCTTGGTGATATATTTTGCATGTTTATATTATTCAACAAGTATTTTAACAAGTATTTACCAAGTACCTGTTGTATACCAGACATATTCTACATGCTGATGATACAGCTGATACAGCTACAAAAAAGAATGCTGACTTCACAACCTTCAGTCTTTTCCCCCAAAAAACTATTCTTCTTCTAAATAAGAAGTAAATACTCCCTCCTGTTGATAAATTACCTCCATTAAAATGTATATATATATATTTCCCATTATGGTATTATATTCCACTACCCATCCCTCTTAAATTCTGAGTTATTGCAAAGAAATATAAGTCCATCCATATGTCTCTACTAGAGATCACCTTCCTTCAGTCTTACAAGCTCTCCTTCCAGGACTTGACCAAACAGCCAAAACATTTGCCACTGCTCCTGATTCAGTGCATAGTCTTTTTCTTTTTTCACTTTTATTTTAAGTTCAGGAGTACAAGTACAGGTTTGTTACATAGGTTAACTTGTGTCATGGGGGTTTGCTCTACTGATTATTTCATCACTCAGGTATTAAGCCTAGCACCCATTAGTTATTTTTCCTGATCCTCTCCCTCCTCCCACCGTCCATCTTCTTAAAGGCTCCAGTGTGTGTTGTTCCCCTCTATGTGTCCATGTGTTCTCATCATTTAGCTCCCACTTATAGGTGATAACATGTGGTATCTGGTTTTTATTTCTACATTAGTTTGCTCCAGGTCCACCCATATTTCATCAAAGGACATGATCTCATTCTTTTTTATGACTGCATAGTATTTCATGGTGTATATGTACCACATTTTTTTTTAATCCATCCTATCATTGATGGGCATTTAGGTTGATTCCTTGTCTTTGTTATTGTGAATAGTTCAGCAATGAACATGTATGTGCATGTGTTTTTATAACAGAATGAGTTATACTCCTTTGGTTGTATACCCAGTAATGGGATTGCTGAGTCAAATGGTATTTCTGTTTTAGGTCTTTGAGAAATTGGCATACTGTCTTCCACAATGGCTAAACTAGTTTACCGCGCAACCAACAGTGTAAAACGGTTTCGTTTTCTCCAAAACATCACCAGCATTTGATTCATTGTCTTTCGACTTTTCAATAACAGCCATTCTGACTGGTGTGAGATGATACCTCATTTTTCTTTTTTTCTTTCTTTTTTTTTTTTTTTTTTTTGAGATGGAGTCTTGCTCTGTTGCCCAGGTTGGAGTGCAGTGGCATGATCTTAGCTCAAGGCAATCTCCACTTCCCAGGTTCAAGTGATTCTCCTGCCTCAGCCTCCTGAATAACTGGAACTACAAGCATGTACCACCATGCCTGGATAATTTTTGTATTTTTAGCAGAGATGGGCTTTCACTATGTTGGCCAGGCTGGTCTCAAACTCCTGACCTCAGGTAATCCACCCACCTCAGCCTCTCAAACTGCTGGGATTACGGCATGAGCCACAGCACCTAGCCTCATTGTGGTTTTGATTTGCATTTCTCTAATGATCAATGATGTTGAGCTTTTTTCATATGGTTGTTGGCCGCATATATGTCTTCTTTTGAAAAGTGTCTCTTCATGTCCTTTGTCTACTTTTTAATGGGGTTATTTGTTTATTCTTTAAATTTATTTAAGTTCCTATAGACCTTTGTCAGAAGAATGGATTGCAAAAAAAAAAAAATTATCTCATTTTCTAGCTTGTCTGTTTACTTTGTTATTTGTGTGTGTGTGTGTGTGTGTAGAAGCTCTTTAGTTTAATTGGATCCCATTTGTCAACTTTTGCTTTTGTTGCAATTGCTTTTGGCAACTTTTTCATGATATCTTGGCCCATGCCTATACCCTGAATGATATTGCCTAGGTTGCCTACCAGAGTTTTTATAGTTTTTGGTTTTACATTTAACTCTTCAATTCATCTTGAGTTAATTTTTGCATATACTAAAAATAAGGGGTCCAGTTTTAATCTTACACATATGGTGAACCAGTTATACCAGCACCATTTATTGAATAGGAAATCCATTCCCCACTGTTTGTTTTCATCAAGTTTGTTGAAGATCAGATAGTTGTAGGTGTGTGGTCTTATTTCTGGGTTCTCTATTCTTCCATTGGTCCATGTGTCTGTTTTTGTACCAGTTCCATGCTGTTTTGGTTACTATAACCTTGTAGTATAGTTTGAAGGCTGGTTGCATGATGCCTCCAGCTTTGTACTTTTTGCTCAGGATTGCCTTGGGTATTTGGGCTCTCTTTTGTCCTGTAATACCAGCTACTCGGGAGCCTGAGACAGGAGAATTGCTTGAACCTGGGGGGCAGAGGTTTCAGTGAACCGAGATTGCACCACTGCACTCCAGGCTGGGTGACAGAGTGAGATTCCATCTCAAAAAAATAAATAAATAAACAAATTTCAAAACAGAGTGGATTTTTTTTTTTCTAGTTATGTAAAGAATGTCTATGGTAGTTTAATAGGAATAACATTGTGATTCAATGACTATTCTAAATTCAAGTTTTGTTTCTATTCGAAGTGAATGACTAGTCAAAATATCCAAGGTTTTCCCTTTTGGGAAAATTTATTCTTGCCATAGTATTTCAAAGCCACCCCATGCACTAAACCAACACATTTATGAACCAAGCTATGAATTCTTCCTCTTCTATTAGCTGGTCATAGGGAGCCTCCCTGTGGCATAAATGTGAGCACCCTCAGAGATTAACTACAGAGGTGATTGATGTGATTGTCCTGGACCACCTGAACATATAGCTTTCTTATGCCCTCTGGTACTTCTCAGGTGATATCCAGGATATACCACTGCAATCTTACAATGGGTTATTCAACTGTTACCAGTCTACATGACCTGTGACTTGGTGGATCTGACATTAATCAGCTCATTATGGGCAGCTCTGGCCACATGGTCATTTGTTATACCATAGTTAGACTCTCTGTATTTATCAAGGTCCAGGAGAATGCCAATAGTTTTCTGAAAGTTTTGTAATTCTCTGATACACATAACGTAGTTTCATTCCAGAACTCTAGTGGGAGTCATTGGAATTCCTTTATTGATGCTCTAATACCATAGGGTCATATTGCATTGTATTGCTCTAAGTAGCTGGGTATTTTGTACCATAACCTGCTCATGCTATGCAACCTCTAGACTCCATTTAAAGCTGGTATTCATCCTGTCTGATCGAAACAGTATTCCTAGTATAGAGTATGCTGCCTTCAGAACCCAGATAGGCCTACTAGGCATTGTGCAGCTTTCTTATGCTCTCTAGTATAAGGCATGCACATGCCTTGAAGGGCATGTTTCCACAAAGGCTATTAATGTACTAGCATTTCTTTCTCATCTGGGATTATTATTTTAATGCAATTGATATAGTGACGCTTCTGCAAAACATCCAGTGGTTCTAGGTCTCTAGATTATAACAAAGGAAAGAAGAGTTATCATGGCCCTGAGTGAAGGCTATAATTGTATACCATTGACCTTTTCACGTGAATGCAAACTGCTTTTAATCTAAGTCAAAGCAAACTGTTTTTGGACAAAGGTGATAACAAACATATTTACCAGGTCAATGGTTCACATCCTGTATATTAGCCTATGTTAATCTGTTCTACAGATTATCTATCATCTGGCAGAACAGCTACAGCTGAATTGAGTTTATTACTTGCTTGAGATTAAAGGAGTCTGCTGTCATCCTTGAATTCAGCTGGTCTTTGCACAGGCCAGGCTGGTGGATTAACAGGTGATAAAATGAGGACACTTCACTTGTATTCTTTAGTTTAGGTCTTTAAAAATAACACTTATTTCTGCCACACATTTCAGTTTGTGATATTTTTATATTTACTATCTTATATAATAGAAGAACAGTTTAAAAAACTTTCTGTTGTCCTTTCACATTAAGACAGCTCTCACCCCACACAGGCCAAAGAGCAAATGTAAGAATTGTGGAAGTATCAAGTATGTTAGTTCCAACTATACATTTAGCAACCAGGGAAATGACTATTGGATTGTGGCCTTAGAAGCTTTGGATCCACCATGAGGACCTAGGCCAGACTCTACTCATCGCCTCACCCACAGTTGTCTCCACTCAGACCGAGAAGTCACAATGACAGCTTGAATGCTGACTATCAATATTAGCTCAAGCCCTTGTCTAATGGTTTTGAAAATATTTTATGTTGTCCGTTTTCTCAGTATATAACCATGCAAGTAAAATGACTACTGGTCCCTTCCAGGAAGGACCGAGGAACCATCACTGTGCACAATGGCTGTGGTATTGTCAGTCCTTCCTCCTGGGGTTCTGACTGATCCTTCAGTTAATGTGTTTTGAATCCCAAAACTGTCTGAGTTCTGGAGTCTGTATGATGAAATTGTGGGTATCTTTTGAAAATGTCTACCTTTTTCAGTCATAGGTTCTTCTTTCTTTCTTGATTATAGAGTGTGAATACTCATAATCTCACTGGTTGCTCATCTATCTTGCCATTAGGAAAATTGTCTTTTATTAAAAAAAAAATTATAACTCTATGCAACTTAGGCTCCTATGGCTGCCACTGTGATGTTGCGTCCAATAACAAAAATTGAGTCAGCCTGACTTCTGATGTTTGAATATCACCGGATAACTTTTTTTTTTTTTTTTTTGGTCAAATGATGGCACTTAATCTTTGCACTCAGAGAGCCAAGTTATTTCCTGATGTTAAAACAAACAAAAAGAAAAAAAAAAAAAACAAAAAAAAAAACTTTTCTTTAACATCAAGAAAACCCCTAAAAAATGCAATCAGTGACCCTGTTAGTAAGGATATTACTTTCTCATTGACATATAAGTAGACCTTGTCTGTGTTTCACAAACACTGTATTTTTTATAAATTGAAGGTTTATGGCAATCTTGCATTAAGCATGTCTATCGGCACCATTTTTTCAACAGCCCTGGCTCACTTGTGTCTCTGTGTCACATTTTGGTAATTTTGCAATACATCAAAGTTTTTATTATTATTATCTGTTAAGATGACCTTTGGTCAGTGATATTTGATGCTATTGTTGTAATTGTTTTGATATGTAGTGAACTGTGAACCACACCTATGTAAGATAGAAAACTTAATCAATAAATATTGAATGTGTTCTGACTGCTCCATAGACTAGCCATAGCCCAGTCTCTTTTCCTTTTCCTGGGCCTCCCTATTCCCTAAGACACAATAATATTGAAATCAGGCCAATTAGTGATTCCACAATAACCTCTAAGTGTTCAAGTGAAAGGAAGAGTTACATTTCTCTCCCAATAAATCAAAGGCTACAAATTATTAAGCCTAGTGAGGAAGGAAGTTGAAACTTGAGATAGACCATAGGCCTTTTTTTGCCAGTAGCTAAGTTGTGAATACAATGAAACATTCTTGAAGGAAATTAAATGTGCTACTCCAGTGAACATATTAATAATTAGAAAGAAAAACAATCTTATTACTGTTATGGAAAAAGTGTAGTGGTATGAATGGAAGATCAAATCAGCTACAATATTCACTTAATCCAGAGCAAGTCCCTCACTCTCTTAAATTTTATGACGGCACAGAAATGTAAGGAAGCTGCCAAAAGAAACCTTTGAAGCAAACACAGGTTGGCTCACATGGTGGAAGGGAAGAAGCAATCACCATCACATAAAATTCAAGGTTAAGCAGCAAGTCCTGATATGGAAGCTGCAACAAGTTATCTAGAAAATCTAGCTAAGTTAATTAATAAAGGTGGCTACACAAGGCAACAGGTTTTTAATGTAAATGAATTAGCCTTTTATTGGAAGAAGATGCCATCTTGGGCTTTCATAGCTAAGAAGAAGTCAATACCTATCTTCAAAGCATCAAAGAGAGAGGTTAACTCTTGCTTCAGGGTAATGCATTTGGTGACTTGAAGTTAAACCAATGGTCATTTACCTTTCTGAAAAGTCTAGGGCACTTGAGAATTTTAATAAATCTACTCTGCCTCTGCTCTTTAAATGGAACAACAAAGCCTGGATGATGTTTAATTTATTTACAGCATGGTTTACTGAATATTTTAAGCCCACTGTTGAGTCCTATTTCTCCTTTAGATTAGATTCCTTTTAAAAGAGAACTTATTTATTGACAATGTGGCTCTTCATCCAAGAGCTGTAATGGAGATGCACAAGGAGATTAATATTGTTTCATGCCTGCTAACACAATATCCATTCTTCAGCACTTGAATTGAGGAGTAATTTCAACTTTTAAATCTTATTATTTAATAAAGGATTCTTTCAATGAATGTGGACAAAGGAAACTGAAAACCTTCTGGAAGGATTCACTTTGTAGGAGTCATTAATAACTTTGGTGATTCATTCATAGGAGGAGATAAAAATATCCACATTAACATGAGTTTGGAAGAAGTTGATTCCAATACTCATGGATGACTTTGAGCAGTTCAAGTGGAGGAAATATCTGCAGATGTGGTGAAAATAGCAAGATAATTAGTGCTAAAAGCAGAGCCTGAATATATGGCTAATTTTTTTTCTATTTCATGATAAAAGTTGAACTCATGAGAAGTTACTTCTCATATATGAGCAAAGATTGTGGTTTATTGAGATGGAATATACTCCTGGTAAAAATGCTGTGAACATCATTGAAACAACAACAAAGAATTAAAAATATTATTAAGTCAAATGAGTTGATAAAGCAGATTGGAGAGGATTGACTTTAATTATTGAAAATTCCACTGTGGGTAAAGTGCTGTCAAATAGTATCATATGTTACAGAGAAAACTTTCATGAATGGAAGAGTAAACCAGTTTTGTAAATATCATTATTTTATTTTAAGAAATTGCCACAACTACTTCAACTTTTAGCACCATCACCCTCATCAGTCAGCATCGAAAATATTAGAATATGCTGAAGACTCAGATTATTGTTAGCATCTTTTAGCAATGAAATATGTTTAATTAAGATATGTACATAATTTCCACACAATGTCATTGCACAGTTAGGCTACAGTGTGGTATAAACCTAACCTTTTTTTTTCTTTTTTTAAATTTTAGGGTCAGAGAATACATGTGCAGGTTCGTTACATGAATATACTGGTATAGTGGTGAAGTTCATCCTTCTAGTACACCCATCACCCAGATAGTTATCATTGTACCCAATAGGTAGTTTTTCAATGCCCAGTTTCCCGTAACCTCCCAACTATAGGAGTCCAAGTGTTTGCTGTTTCTATCTTTGTGTCCATGTGTATCTACTCAACCTAAGTTTTATATACACTTAAAAATTAAAATGCTCTTTGTGACTTGCCTTATGTTGATATTCACCTTATTGCAATAGTCTCAAATCAAACTCCTGATATCTTACACAGAATATAATTGCAAGCAAATTGCTGCCTTTTAATTCCTTCTGCCACATCTGCCACAGCCACCTTGGCATCTCAGTGAGTGTATTAGTTTCCTACTGCTACTATAACAAGTTACCCATATTTTGAGGTCTTAAAACGATGCAGATTTATCTTACATTTCTAGGGGTCAGAAGTCTGAAAAGGGTCTCACTGGGCTAAAATCAGATTGTTGGCAAGGTTACGTTCTTCTGTAGGCTCTAGTAAAATAAGTTTTCTTGCATTTTCCAACTTCAAGAGCAAGCTTGCATTTCTTGACCCATAACCCAGCAGCACCATTGCCCAAATTCCCATGCTACCATCTATGTGGTTCTTTCTTCTTTCACTTTTTTTTTCCAGATGTTTTAGGACTTTAATGTTCTTTACATATTCAACATAAAATACTGACAATAGATAAACACTAGGGAAAAGACTTTTCAGCAAAGTATCTCTCTTGTCATCAAACATTACAAAGAAAGCAGTCAAGAGAACAAAGGATAAGGTAATTTAACAGAAATGTTTAATGTTTAGTTTAATGGCATAACTGAAAAACAACCAACCAATCAACTTTCTCTTCTACCTTTGGAAAGAATGGTAAAAATGAATCAAGAACTTCTAGACCTTTTTCATAAAACAGCTTAAAAAGAGGAAGGGGAAGACTGGGGATGGGGTGTAACTGTTGCTAATGGAATAATGCACAAGGTCAAGGATTTAATAAATTCTAAAAGTGTCTACATGTATCAGTGATAACAGTATTATTATAAATAAAAACGTATAGAAGTATAAAGTATATAGTATTAAAAACAGACCTGGCTAATATAAACATATATAAAGTATGTCACTTCTCTTGTAATAACAGTATAAAGATCGAGCTACAGTTTGCCCTTTGCTTTAACTCCTCTTAAACCACTCCTCCAATGGTCAATGTTGACCTTGAATCAACAGCCGCTGAACCCAGGAGACCCCACAGATGTCTAGATTCAGCACCTAGAGGGCCCAACCTACCCTCTATGCTGTGTGTTACCATGACTCCAGAAATAATAAATTGCAACTTGCATTATTAAGTCCACAGGCAAGTTTGAAATCTAACTAGAAGAAGTAGCAACAAAGGCAATTTGCTGGTGCTCAGAAGAATGTTGGCTCTGCTGGGGTCACCGTGGTGATTGTCCACGATGACCTGCTGGGATTTGCCCTCCGAGAGTGCCCCTCGGTCCTGGAATACAAAGCGCAAGCTGGAAACAGCTCCTTGTACAACACGCCTCCATGTTTCAGCATCTACGTCATGGTCCTGGAGTGGATTAAAAACAATGGAGCTACCGCGGCCATGGAGCAGCTTAGCTCCATCAAATCCCAAATGATTTATGAGATTACTGATAATTCTTAAGGATTCTACGTATGTCCAGTGGAGCCCGGAAATAGAAGCAAGATGAATATTCCATTCCGCGTAGGCAATGCCAAAGGAAATGATGCTTTAGAAAAAAACGATTTATTGATAAAGCTCTTGAACTCAATATGTTGTCCTTGAAAGGGCATAGGTGTGTGGGAGGTATTAGGGCCTCTCTGTATAATGCTGTCACTACTGAAGATGTTCAGAAGCTAGCTGCCTTCATGAAAAATTTTTTAGAGATGCATCAGCTATGAACACATCCTAACCAGGATATACTCTGTTCTTGAACAACATACAAAGTTTAAAGTAACTTGGGAATGGCTATAAAAAGTTAACAAACACAATATTTTTCTCAAATGAACATGTTTATTGTAGATTCTTCTTTTTTGAAAGAACAACAGCAAAACATCTACAGCTCTGTAAAACTGGTGGGACCTAATATTCACCTTAATTCTGACTTGAACTGGAAGCATTTTAAGAAATCTTCTTGTTGCTTTTCTTTTTTCACTTTTAAAGTCTCTTGTGATTACATTATGCCTACCAAGGTAATTTAGGATAACCTCTTAGAGGTCAACTTATTAACAATCTTAATCTTGTCAGAAGCATTAATTCCCCTTTTCTATACAACCAAACATACCAAAGGTTTAGGAGCTTAGAATATCTTTTGTGGACATTATTCTGCTTACTGCAGTCTGTATGTGCTAGTACATTTTGATATTTCTAGAAGCCATTCCACCAGTGTTTCTGCCCCATTTCCCAGAGTTTCTGTGTGAATATTCAACCATGGGACTTTCTTTAGAGGTCAAGTATTCTTACAATTAAGTATGGACCTGGTCCTCATCTTTCTCTTCCTACCCAATGTAGAAGATGAGATCTTCTTTGCACAATAATAAGGAGACTTGGCTTTTACCTTTACGGTTAGCATTAGTTACCAATTAATTGCTCTGTTTTTTGTTATTTTTTCCCAAAGTAATTAAACAGAGCAATTCTACTGTACTCAGTATTATTATTTCCCCTATAGTTCTCCAAGGACTGATGCAATACCCAGTTTACATATCCCCACCAATTATATCATCCCAGTTTATCACAGGAGAGCATGTTAACAATTGCACTGCTACCTTTGGTCAGGAGCTCTCTGCTCCACACCGTGGTTATGGAATCCTCATTTCCAGATGGGAGATATTTAATTCAGTTCAAAATCTCATCTAAGTGTTTTCTTTCTGACAAAAACGCTGTGTTAACATTTCCAAGTTGGTTTCCCCTGAAAGCAGAGTGTAAAATGAAGTTTTGCGTGCAGTAGTTATATTTTGAAGTGTGCTTGAATTAATTCCTCTAGAACGGAGAGGAAAACAAAATGAATGGACAAAGAGACAAATCAAGTGATCTTAAAGGAACCTTATAAAAACATGTGAAGAGTTCCAAAAATAGTATGGAGAGGCTATGACCCTGAGTCAGATGACTCTCTTCAACTGAAACAATTCCTAAAGAGTGCTGAGACTAGAGGACTGAACAATAAATCTTATTTCTGGAGAGTATCTGTGAGTATCACAGCATCCATGAATTTATAGAACTTTCTCTTGCTAACTCTTTCTCTTAAAAACTAGTCTTCCCCAACCCAATTGCTCTTTACATTTAGAAATAAAAATCCTAAAAACACCAATCACCTCAAAGTAAGAAAATAGAGACATGACAAAATACCTGAATAAGAGAAAAGAATGAAAATAATAGTCTGCCTTGAACATGAGAAGAAAATGAAATAAATACAGGTAGAATACCGAAGTTAAGGTATACATATCTGCCCTATATGTTACAAATCCAGATTATATTAAAGGCAGGCAATTGAAATTCTCCTACACTAAAAACAAAGTTGCATTATTTTCCAAGAACATGTGCAAGGAACTTTACATAATTAATGCAGTCATTAATTATTTCATTAGAATATTTGACTACCTATTCTCTGTCTGACCATGAATTAAGTGCCATTGATTCCAAACTGTATAAATAAAACAGAAATCTGCATGATGCAACTTATTTCCCATGTGGAGCCAGCAGTAAGATATAAAATAAAACCTCTAAAAAACAAAATAGCATTATTTCAGATTATAAAAAATGTTTTTATTATAATAAGTAGTAAACTAATCAGGTAATGTGGTAAATAATAACTTGGGAAGATATTTTAACTGGGAATTATTTAATATTAGGTTATCAATAATTATTGTTCAATTCTTAATAAATTAAAAGTTCCTTGAGATCCATTCTTCAGTTTGATCTTTATTTCTTAATTTTCTTCATTTCATTTTTAATTCCTTGGAACAACTCCACACCATAACTTCTCATCATATTTACTAAAAGAGTAATAATATAACATATGATTTACATTAACTGTTAGTATTTTAGAATATTTTAACCTAAATTAACAGCTCTATTTCTCTTTTCTTAGGACATAAATACCCAGTATAGGCACTATGTTATTGCCAAATTTCTAAACTTCATTTTGACTCCATTTTCAAGGTTAATGAAAATTACTGACATATTATCACTTAAAGAATTATAAACCATGGTAATTACTAACTAAAGGAAATAAAGATGAACAATTTTTAAATATATAAAGTTATTGTGTGCTTTGTGTGTTTAAAAAGATTATTTTTTAAACTATAGTACTGTAAAACTGTAAGTTTAAACTATTATCACTTACTTTATTTGAAACTAATGGCTTAGAAGATGAATATCTGGGGGTGGAGCAAGATGGCCGAATAGGAACACCTCCAGTCTCCAACTCCCAGTGCGAGCGACACAGAAGACGGGTGATTTTGGCATTTTCAACTGAGCCTTTGCTGCTGATAACCAGGCAAACAGGATCTGGAGTGGACCTCAAGCAATCTCCAACAGACCTACAGCTGAGGGGCCTGACTGTTAGAAGGAAAACTAACAAACAGGAAGGGCACCCACACCAAAACCCCATCAGTACGTCACCATCATCAAAGATCAAAGGCAGATAAAACCACAAAGATGGTGAAAAAGCAGGGTAGAAAAGTTGGAAATTCAAAAAATAAGAGTGCATCTCCCCCTCCAAAGGAATGCATCTCATCGCCAGCAACGGATCAGCGTTGGAGGGAGAATGACTTTGACGAGTTGAGAGAAGAAGGCTTCAGTCCATCAAACTTCTCAGAGCTAAAGGAGGAATTATGTACCCAGCACAAAGAAACTAAAAATCTTGAAAAAAGAATGGAAGAATGGATAACTAGAATAATCAATGCAGAGAAGGCCATAAACGAACTGACAGAGATAAAAACCATGACATGAGAAATACGTGACAAATGCACAAGATTCAATAACCAACTCAAACAACTGGAAGAAAGAGTATCAGTGATTGAGGATCAAATGAATGAAATGAAGCGAGAAGAGAAGTCTAAAGAAAAAAAGAGGAAAAAGAAATGAACAAAGCCTTCAAGAAGTATGGGATTATGTGAAGAGACCAAATCTACATCTGATTGGGGTGCCTGAAAATGAGGGAGGAAATGGGACCAAGTTGGAAAACACTCTGCAGGATATCATCCAGGAGAACTTCCCCAACCTAGTAAGGCAGGACAACATTCAAATTCAGGAAATACAGAGAATGCCATAAAGATACTCCTCGAGAAGAGCAACTCCAAGACACATAATTGTAAGAGTCACCAAGGTTGAAATGAAGCAACAACTGTTGAGGAGAGCCAGAGAGAAAGGTCAGGTTACCCACAAAGGGAAGCCCATCAGACTAACAGCAGATCTCTCAGCAGAAACCCTACAAGCCAGAAGAGAGTGGGGGCCAATATTCAACATTCTTAAAGAAAAGAATTTTCAACCCAGAATTTCATATCCAGCCAAACTAAGTTTCATAAGTGAAGGAGAAATAAAATGCTTTATAGATAGGCAAATGCTTAGAGATTTTGTCACCACCAGGCCTGCCTTACAAGAGACCCTGAAGGAAGCACTAAACATGGAAAGGAACAACCGGTACCAGCCATTGCAAAAATATGCCAAAATGTAAAGACCATCGACGCTAGGAAGAAACTGCATCAACTAACGAGCAAAATAACCAGTTAATATCATAATGGCAGGATCAAGTTCACACATAATAATATTAACCTTAAATGTAAATGGACTAAATGGTCCAATAAAAAGACACAGACTAGCAAACTGGATAAAGAGACAAGACCCATCAGTTTGCTGTATTCAGGAGACCCATCTCACATGCAGAGACATTCATAGGCTCAAAATAAAGGGATGGAGGATGATCTACCAAGCAGATGGAAAACAAAAAAAAAAAAGCAGGGGTTGCAATCCTAGTCTCTGATAAAACAGACTTTAAACCATCAAAGATCAAAAGAGAAAGAAGGCCATTACATAATGGTAAAGGGATCAATTCAACAGGAAGAGCTAACTCTCCTAAATATATATGCACCCAATACAGGAGCACCCAGATTCATAAAGCAAGTCCTTAGACACTTACAAAGAGACTCAGACTCCCATACAATAATAATGGGAGACTTCAACACCCCACTGTCAACATTAGACAGATCAACGAGATGGTAAGTTAACGAGGATATCCAGGAATTGAACTCAACTCTGCACCAAGCAGACATCTACAGAACTCTCCACCCCACATCAAGAGAATATACATTCTTCTCAGCACCACATCACACTTATTCCAAATTTGACCAATTGACCACACAATTGGAAGTAAAGCACTCCTCAGCAAATGTACAAGAACAGATACAACAAACTGTCTCTCAGACCATAGTGCAATCAAACTAGAACTCAGGACTAAGAAAATCAATCAAAACTGCTCAACTACATGGAAACTGAATAATCTGCTCCTGAATGACTACTGGGTACATAACGAAATGAAGGCAGAAATAAAGATGTTCTTTGAAACCAATGAGAACAAAGATACAACATACCAGAATCTCTGGGACACATTTAAAGCAGTGTGTAGAGGGAAATTTATAGCACTAAATACCCACAAGAGATAGCTGGAAAGATCTAAAATTGACACTCTAACATCACAATTAAAAGAACTAGAGAAGCAAGAGCAAACACATTCAAAAGCTAGCAGAAGGCAAGAAATAACTAAGATCAGAGCAGAACTGAAGGATATAGAGACACAAAAACCCTCCAAAAAATCAATGAATCCAGGAGTTGGTTTTTTGAAAAGATTGACAAAATTGATAGACCACTAGCAAGACTAATAAAGAAGAAAAGAGAGAAGAATCAAATAGATGCAATAAAAAGTGATAAAGGGGATATCACCACTGACCCCACAGAAATACAAACTACCATCAGAGAATACTATAAACACCTCTATGCAAATAAACTAGAAAATCTAGAAGAAATGGATAATTTCCTGGACACTTACACTCTTCCAAGACTAAACCAGGAAGAAGTTGAATCCCTGAATAGACCAATAGCAGACTCTGAAATTGAGGGAATAATTAATAGCCTCCCAACCAAAAAAAGTCCAGGACCAGATGGATTCACAGCTGAACTCTACCAGAGGTACAAGGAGGAGCTGATACCATTCCTTCTGAAACTATTTCAATCAATAGAAAAAGAGGAAATCCTCCCTAACTCATTTTATGAGGCCAACATCATCCTGATACCAAAGACGGGAAGAGACACAACAGAAAAAAAGAGAATTTGAGAGCAATATCCTTGATGAACATTGATGCAAAAATCCTCAATAAAATACTGGCAAACAGAATCCAGCAGCACATCCAAAAGCTTATCCACCATGATCAAGTGGGCTTCATCCCTGGGATGCAAGTCTGGTTCAACATATGCAAATCAATAAACGTAATCCAGCATATAAACAGAACCAAACATAAAAACCACATGATTATCTCACTAGATGCAGAAAAGGCCTTTCACAAAATTCAACAGCCCTTCAGGCTAAAAACTCTCAATAAACTAGGTATTGATGGAACTTATTTCAAAATAATAAGAGCTATTTACAACAAACCCACAGCAAATATCATACTGAATGGACAAACATTGGAAGCATTTCCTTTGAAAACTGGCACAAGACAGATTGCCCTCTCTCACTACTCCTATTCAACATAGTGTTGGAAGTTCTGGCTAGGGCAATCAGGCAAGAGAAAGAAATCAAGGGTATTCAGTTAGGAAAGAAGAAGTCGAATTGTCCCTGATTCGTGATGACATGATTGTGTATTTAGAAAACCCCATCATCTCAGCCCAAAATCTCCTTAAGCTGATAAGCAACTTCAGCA
Organism: Macaca fascicularis; assembly: GCF_037993035.2. NCBI lineage: Eukaryota > Metazoa > Chordata > Mammalia > Primates > Cercopithecidae > Macaca > Macaca fascicularis. The sequence goes on from NC_088376.1 coordinate 77,990,565, forward strand.
AAGTCTCAGGATACAAAATTAATATGCAAAATCACAAGCATTCGTATACACCAGTAACAGACAAACAGAGAGCCAAATCAGGAATGAACTTCCATTCAAAATTGCTTCAAAGAGAATAAAATACCTAGGAATCCAACTTACAAGGGATGTAAAGGACCTCTTCAAGGAGAACTACAAACCACTGCTCAGTGAAATAAAAGAGGACACAAACAAATGGAAGAACATACCATGCTCATGGATAGGAAGAATCAATATTGTGAAAATGGCCATACTGCCCAATGTAATTTATAGATTCAATGTCATCCCCATCAAGCTACCAATGAGTTTCTTCACAGAATTGGAAAAACCTGCTTTAAAGTTCATATGGAATCAAAAAAGAGCCTGCATCTCCAAGACAATCCTAAGTCAAAAGAACAAAGCTGGAGGCATCACGCTACCTGACTTCAAACTATACTAAAAGGCTACAGTAACCAAAACAGCATGGTACTGGTACCAAAACAGAGATATAGGCCAATGGAACAGAACAGAGTCCTCAGAAGTAATATCACACATTTACATCCATCTGATCTTTGACAAACCTGAGAAAAACAAGAAATGGGGAAAGGATTCCCTATTTAATAAATGGTGCTGGGAAAATTGGCTAGCCATAAGTAGAAAGCTGAAACTGGATCCTTTCCTTACTCCGTATATGAAAATCAATTCAAGATGGATTAGAGACTTAAATGTTAGACCTAATACCATAAAAACCATAGAAGAACACCTAGGTAATACCATTCAGGACATAGGCATGGGCAAAGACTTCATGTCTAAAACACCAAAATCAATGGCAACAAAAGCCAAAATTGACAAATGGGATCTCATTAAACTAAAAAGCTTCTGCACAGCAAAAGAAATTACCATCAGAGTGAACAGACAACCTACAGAATGGGAGAAAATTTTTGCAATATACTCCTCTGACAAAGGGTTAATATCCAGAACTTACAAAGAACTCAAACAAATTTACAAGAAAAAAACAAACAACCCCATCAACAAGTGGGCAAGGGATATGAACAGGCATTTCTCAAAAGAAGACATGCATACAGCCAACAGACACATGAAAAAATGCTCGTCATCATTGGCCATCAGAGAAATGCAAATCAAAACCACAATGAGATACCATCTCACATCAGTTAGAATGGCAATCGTTAAAAAGTCAGGAAACAACAGGTGCTGGAGAGAATGTGGAGAAATAGGAACACTTTTACAGTGTTGTTGGGATTGTAAACTAGTTCAACCATTATGGAAAACAGTATGGCGATTCCTCAAGGATCTAGAACTAGAAGTACCATATGACCCAGCCATCCCATTACTGGGTATATACCCAAAGGATTATAAATCATGCTGCTATAAGACATGCACATGTATGTTCATTGTGGCACTATTCACAATAGCAAAGACTTGGAATCAACCCAAATGTCCATCAGTGACAGACTGGATTAAAAAAATGTGGCACATATACACCATGGAATACTATGCAGCCATAAAAAGGGATGAGTTTGTGTCCTTTGTAGGGACATGGATGCAGCTGGAAACCATCATTCTCAGGAAACTATCGCAAGAACAGAAAACTAAACACCACCTGTTCTCACTCATAGGGGAACTGAACAATGAGTTCACCTGGACTCGGGAAGTGGAACATACACAGCAGGGCGTATTATGGGGAGGGGAAAGTAGGGAAGGATTGCATTGGGAGTTATACCTGATGTAAGTGACGAGTTGATGGGTGCTGACGAGTTGATGGGTGCAGCACAGCAACATGGCACAAGTATACATATGTAACAAACCTGCACTTTATACACATGTACCCTAGAACTTAAAGTATAATAATAAAAAATAAAAAGAATAAAATGAAAAAAAATAAGATGAAGATCCTTGCATGTACATTCAGGTGTGTAAGTATTCAGTCAACTTTTTATTATTTACTTACACATTATAATTTATTATTGAGCAACAGTATTTACCATGCATACCTGTGTTACAGTTAAGTATAATTTAAATCTAAAATAAAAAATCTCTTTAAGTTCAAGTTTATTTCTTTAAATCTGTGGATAAGAGTCAGAATTTCTTTAAATCAGAGATTTTTAACTGCGGAACACAAACTACAAATGAGAATTTCCTTGGCAATTTAGGGTACTATAGAAGCATGATAATAAAGTTATTTTTTAAATGATTCATATTGGTATGTCTGTTTATAATGCACATGAGAAACTCCAATTTCATTATATACTTGAAGAAATCCATAGAAAACCCTTCAGAATAAATAGACAATATCATAATCCTGCTTAGCACACTGCTGTATAATTTTATTGATTGATTGATTGGAGACTGGGTCTCTTTCACCCAAGTTGGAATGCAGTAGTGAGATTTTGGCTCACTACAACCTCCACTTCCCAGGCTCAGGAGATCCTCCCACCTCAACCCCCCAAGTAGCTCTGGAACTAGAGGCACACACCATCACATCCATCTAAGTTTTTGCATTTTTGGTAGAGATGGGGTTTTGGCTTGTTGCTTAGGCTTGTCTCGAAATCCTGAGCTGAGGCAATCTGTCTGCCTTGGTCTCCCTAAGTGCTGGGATTACAGGCCTGAGCCACGGTGCCCAGCCTTGTATAAATTTTACCACAGAAACCCTTGAATACGATTGATTTTATTTCAAAATAGAAGAGCACATACACATTCCTCAATATGTATATCCTCAACGAAGCCCATTTAAATAAATTTTTAAAAATCCCTCACCTAGTCTCCTCAGGAAAACATTATAGTTTAACCTGGTGCTCTATTTCAGCAATTATTTTATCTAATAAAATGGATGTACATGGGGCTTTGCTTTACACCTTTTTCAACAATTAAGCAGCTAGACTTGATAACATAGAAAGGTGGCAGCAAACTAACAGGTACATATGCTCTCAGAGGCAATCTGTAGAAAGGAAAAAGGTCACATCACATTTTTCATTGCCTTTGCTCTAAAAAAGAATGCAGGTTTTCTGGATGTCTGCACTCCAACATTCAGTTGAAGGTGAGGCAATTGTTTTAGGTAAATAAATTTCCAATGGAAGTGCTGAGTGTTTCAGCACAAACAGGAATCTTGCACTGTACCCTCAAAGCTTTGACATCAGCTGTGCCAGCTGAGCGGATTCTGATTCTGAGTATAAAAATCTGATTTACCACGAGTTTGACACATGCTGCTTCAAAAAACTGAAGGAGCCTCCAAGTCTGTTTCAGAGCTGCAGCCTGGCAACAATTTCATTTTTGTCTTCTAAGTTGTTTTCCTTTCACCCTTTTGCTGAGCAGAAACCAGAAAATGATTCTGAGAGGAGCTGCATACTGCAACAGATGTATTACACATAAATATACAGAAACATACAGAGAGTCCTGGAGAATATAAGCTAGTGTTATTCACAAAATCTGTCAATTTCCTAAAGCTCAATGGGTAAAACAGAAATAAATACTATACTGATCTTGCTAATTATTATGGGATAAAGAGTTACTTCCTGAGTAATGACTAATAAAATCTGTGAAACAAAGAGAAAATAAAATCCACGAGGAAACTGTGTGATACTAAAAGAATCAGCAGAAAATTTAAGTTGATAATTTTCTTTATTCCATCCTCTAACAGAGGCATATGATTTCTTTTTAACTTATAAGTTACTTAAATTCTTGATGTAATATGTATTGTTAGCTTAAACTCATTCTGGTTTTCTGTACGGTTCATTTCCCTTAGCTCCATTCACTCCTTCAGCACCACTGTGTCAGGTCTAGGGATAGGGCAAATATGTTCGTTACACAGTCTTGTTTTATCCAAAGTCTTTTTTTTTTTTTTTTTTTTTTAAGAGCCTTTCCAGCTCCTGCATTTATGCCTTTAAAAACTTACATCAATACCTTGTGATCACAAGAATAGATATGTCAATTGTTCATACTTTTTCATAAACACAAGTCAATATTTTTCTCAAGAATGTTTGCACTTTAAGGTTCAAACAATTTTACCTAGTAAGAATGCTGACTCAGTTAAAAAACTGTAAAGCTCTCACATGTAGAGCTAGGAAAAGATTTTTCATGATGTAGAAATTTCCTTTTATAAAATCATAACATCTATTCTGACTATAAATTTTATTCTGCCCCAGCTGTTTGTTAAACCATGGTTGCAATTAAAGTGATTAATCATACTTTCTTAATAAATAATAAAATCTGTCCTTCAATGAAGATTAGTTTCAGTAATCTAGAAAATAGATCAACCCCAAATTCTTTATTTCTTACTGAATACAGATAAATATGCGCGTGCGCGCATGTGTGTGTGTGTGCGTGTGTGTGTGTGTGTATACAATTGGGGCCTGTATAATTACCTTTAAAAACTGTCTTAATAGAAATGTGACCATATAAAATATTAATCAATTTAAAATTATTGAACCCTGTTACTTTGTCATAACAAGTGTGTCTATTATCATGCAAGGCAACAGAGACTATATTTAAATTAACCATGAATGAAATTTTTTTAAAAGTTCATCAACCTTCTGTTTCTTTGTGTACATTTGGAAAGAGTATTGCTATGAAAATTAAATGCACAATTATACATTTAATTTGATAGACTTTACTTCATTTTAATAAAATTCTAATTTTTATGAAATTCTAATATTGCTAACATTTAACATCAAGAAAAGCATTGCTAGGGTAAGCAAATACTACTTTAGAAATGATAATTTACCCATATCAACCCAAACTGAATAAGAATAGGAAAATAGCCCTTCTGAGTTTACCTTATTTTTTTATATAGGAAGTCAACACTATATGTTATTGATGAAATGCCTGAAACTCTCTATGCAATGCAGGAAGAATATTAATATAACAGAGTCCAAGTATAAAAAATATAGAGCTATGTATTAATCAGAGAGAATTATAGCTTTGACTTGCCTTGTGCTCTAAATAAGTGCAAGTGAGAAAGAAGGAGTTAAAATTAATAATTTATACTAAAACCAGTAAAACAATAGTGTTTAACTTAGTAATTACTTAATTCTGAGACCAGCACACCATTTACATTTTACATGTATTAGATGCAATTTTTAAAAAACTGTGTTGAATACACTTGAATATCTTACACAGTCATATATTTTGCGCATGAGTGCATTTTAAAAATTTATATTTTATATTTCTCTGTATTTTACATATTTTGGTCTTATTTCTTCCTATTCTATTAATAAGGGATTATAGTCCATGCCATGATGTATAGATGGATTGTGTATTTTGTGAGGCAAAACTCTTATACAACTGGATTTTGGCACCCTACTCCCATTAAAAAAAAAATCAACCAAAATAAAAGGATGTGATAAGATCTGTCAGTGCATTAGGAAAAAATGTTGTCCACTCAGCATTTTGGAGATAGGATGAAAGGAGGACAACTACAGGGCAGAGAGTATTTATTAATACTTGGTAATTAGTAGCTGAGAATTAAAATATGATTCTTTGCTCTTTGGCTTTCAGTGTTCAGAATGATTCTTGATGTTACAAGAATGCAGTTACTACAGAACTAATGTCGTGATTAAGGGGGGCTCTTCTCTATTCTTTCCTCTATGTTAGTTATAAGGAGGGATACCACAGATGAAAGGTATAGCCTCTATGTGAATTTAATGACACGTCACCATTATAATAGTAATGTTACCTAAAGAAAGAAGGTTCTCTTAGGGAAATATATGATAGAAATGTGAACAACTATGATCATTTAAATGTTGAAAGGGTTATTTTTTTTTTCTTTTTAGTTAGCCTTGTTTACTGCAAGAATAATGTAAAATACTCTGCATGTAAATCTTGGATGGTAAAAGTTTACTTTTAGAAAAAATGTTACTTTATGGATCATACTAATTACCATTAAGTTATGTGGATAGGAGTTAAAATATAACTGATATTTATCAGAATTAATGCTTTTATCTACCTAACAGATACTACAATTATCTCTTTTTTCTTTTAGCAGTTCCTTAATCCATCATTATTAAATATCCTCTGGCTGGCCAAGAGTGTGGCAGCATCTTTAACCTGGGTTTTTCAGCTGTATTGTGATAAAGGATGCAATAAAAAAATGTAGCTACTCTGAGACAAGACATTTTCTTCAGTAAAAATATCCATTAGTCTGAGAGCTGCCTTACCTCCCTCCTCCAGTCCAAATATGAAGTGAACAGAGCTTTCCGAGGCACATACTTGCAGCTCAGGGAGTGTTCAAAATGATCCATTGAGATAAATAGATAATGGAATTTATATTTCTATTTTTAAATCCAGAATTTAAAAATTAAAAAAAAATAAATAAACCTTTACTATACTTAATATACAGGTTGCCCTTGAGGCGTTCACTTGGTCTGTGCCTGATATCTCACATGTCATGTGGGTTGTGTGACGTATCAAGAAGTAGGGGTGGAAGTTCTGGACAACTGGAGGCTTGACAGCAGCAGCCTCTCTGTTTCTTGGCCTTGACTTGTATTACAAGGTATTGAGGGTTTCCTATGCCTGAGTAGATTTGGAAAGTATATTATCAAGTTTTAACTAAAGTAACTCTCACAAAATAGGCATATGGGTGAGAAAAAATTCCCTCAAAGAAACTACAAATTGAATGCATCTGAAAAACCAGGCAGAAGTGAGCAAAAAGAATAAGGTGATCTGACATCAGCTACAACACTTGTACAAGTGCTTCAGACACACAGTGAGGTATTATTATGTATTTATGTCTAAATACATAATAATAATGTATTTAGATTTGATAAGTCAGTCATTAATTTAGAAATCCTCATGGAAACTATTTTAAAAATATATTTATAACCGGTGTTGTTAACAACGAATTTCACATCACATGTGTGTTGTGCCTTGAAATTCTAGAAAAGATATTTTAAACTCTCATCTACAAGCTATTGAAAAAATGATGCATTTTAACCTAATGCTTTAAAAATATGTTTAGTCATTAAGTATATGGATTATAATAAATAAGTACATATATCCATATTTATATTTTTAAAGAAACAGATCTAATTAGAAGCGCATGATCTGAGAATTCAGTATACACAAGTTTTTTCATGGCTTACTACTACTACTTCTTTAGGTTTTAGTTCAGAGGTCAAAACAGGTAAAATCTAAGAGGTTTTCCTTGATCCCTTTATATTAAAGAACATCTTAATAAAGTTAGTCTGTCTCACAGTTTCAGTTTTTTCCTTGGAACATAATGGTTATCTGAAATTATCTTATTTATTTGTTTGTAAGAACGTATATTTCATGCTGACTTCTTTTGTGTTGTCAATGTGCTTTCTCAGTTTCTGGTACTCAGTGGACAATATTTTATTCATTTATTTAAAACATAGTTTCCTTTCTGGTCTATGGAAACTATGTTTTAGATAAGTGAATAAAATATTATTAAAAGCATGACAGTATAAACATTTTTTGTTATGCCTGGCAACTTTATAAACTGGGGAAGTTCTAAGAAGTATCCAGTTTTTGTGCCATGATTTACTACTCAACATTTATTTTTAAAAAAATTAAAAAAAAAAAGTTGTCCTGAAATGTTTTGGGCGGGGAGGGGTTAGAATTTACAATAACAAAATATGATAGCTATTTTCAATCACAGAATTCCTTTCTTAACTTTCTATTTACTTCTTGCCCAGATTCCAGACACAGAAGATCCCATTAGCTAAGTGAATTTCAAAAGAGATCTCATATCTGTATAATACAAAAGTGTACATCTTGCACTTCCCACATCGTCAACACATTCATCTACATTTGTCTTCCTCTGTGTGATAAATTATTAGGTCCTTCATAAAGGAAAAGTGGTAATTCGTTATAACTTTGTGAAACAAAACTTGAATCAACGAAATGAACATCAGATAAACTCCTTGTCTGTATTCTTGCAGAACAATCACCTCTGGATTTCCCCCTTCACTCTTTCCTGTGAAATGGCTTTTCCCCACAATGACCAGTTCTAACAGTTCCCTGATGTTGCAGAGTATTCAGTCTGTTGAGCAGGAATTGAAGAATAAAACAAAATTATTTTACTAAGCTCAAACAAATTTACTAGCAAACTGTATTTTGATATTTTAAATCAACCTTTAGACTATGGAGGGTCAATATTATAAGGACCTACCAATTTCAATGATTGACTGTAAAAGTCAAAACGAGATGACAAATGACTGTAAAAGTCAAAACGAGATGAGAAATATCATAAGCATATTATTGCTCATCAGAATGATTTAAAAAATTCTGAGTATATACCCAGCAGTGGGATTGCTAGATCATATGGTAGTTCTTTTAGTTTTTTTTTAGGAATCTCCATACTGTACTTCATAGTGAAGAGAAAATAAAAATGTGTGAATTTACATTCCCATGAACTGAGCATAAGGGTTATCTTTTTTTCTATCCTCAGCAACATTTCTTACTGTCTGTTTTGGGGACAGAAGCCATTTTAATGGGGATGAGATGATATCTTATTGTAGTTTTGATTAGCATTTCTCTAATGATTAGTGATGCTGAACATATTTTAATATACCTGTTGGTCATCTGTACATCTTTTAAGAAATTTCTATTTAGATCTTTTCCCTATTTTTTAATCATATTATTTATTTTTTTCTCTATGGAGTTGTATGAGCTCCTCATACATTCTGGCTATTAATCTCTTGTTGGTTGGATATATATCCAAAAGAAAACAAATAGGTATATCAAAAAACATCTGCACTCTCATGTTTATTGCAGCACTCACAGTAGCCTAGATATGGAATAAACCCAAGTGTTCATCAAAGGAAAATTGCATAAAGAAAATGTGGCATATATACGCAAAGAAATATTATGCAGCCAAAAAATATGAAACCTTGGCATTTGCTACAACATGAATAGAATTGGAGGTCATTAGTTTAAGTGAAATAAGGCAAGCACAAAAGAACAAATATTCCATGCTTTTACCCATACTTGAAAACTAAAAAGACAGCAAGTGAGAAAATTGAACTCATGGAGATAAAGAGTAGAGTAGAGGCCGGGCGCGGTGGCTCAAGCCTGTAATCCCAGCACTTTGGGAGGCCGAGACGGGCGGATCACGAGGTCAGGAGATCGAGACCATCCTGGTTAACACGGTGAAACCCCGTCTCTACTAAAAAATACAAAAAATTAGCCGGGCGCGGTGGTGGGCACCTGTAGTCCCAGCTACTCGGGAGGCTGAGGCAGGAGAATGGCGTGAACCCGGGAGGCGGAGCTTGCAGTGAGCTGAGATCCGGCCACTGCACTCCAGCCCGGGCGACAGAGCGAGACTCTGTCCCAAAAAAAAAAAAAAAAAAAAAAAAAAAAAAAAAATTGTAGAGTAGAATGAGGCTGGGAAGGGTAACAGGGAAGTGGGCAGTAAGGATAAAGTGAGGATGGTTAATGACTGCAAAAATACAGGTAGAATGAATAATACCTAGTATTCACTAGCACAATAGGGTGACTATAGTTAAAATAATTTGCTGCATGTTTTCAAATAGCTAAAAATGAATTGGAATGTTCTTTTTATTTTATTTAAATTTTATTTTATTTTAAGTTTTGGGGTACATGTGCAGAATGTGCAGGTTTGTTACATAAGTAAACATGTGCCATGGTGCTTTGTTGCATCTATCAACCCATCACCTAGGTATTAAGCCCAGGATGCAATAGCTATTTTTTCTGATGCTCTCTCTGCACCTGCCCTACCCAGACAGGTCCCAGTGAGTGTTGTTCCTCTTCCCATGTCCATGTGTCCTCATTGTTCAGCTCCCACCTATAAGTGAGAACATATGTGTTTGGTTTTCTGTTCCTGCATTAGTTTGCTAGGGACAACGGCTTCCAGTTTCATTCATATCCCTTCAAATAACATGATCCCATTTCTTTTCATGGCTGCATAGTATTCCATGGTGTATATGTATCACATTTTCTTTATTCAGTTTATCATTGAAGGCATTTGGGTTGATTCCATGTCTTTGTTATTATGAATAATGCTGCAATAAGCTTAATACAAAGAAATAATAAATGCTTGATGTGATGGATAACCCCAATTACCCTGATTTGATTATTATACATTGTATACCCATATCAAAACATCGCATGTATCCCAAAAATATGTACAATTCTTTTGTACCCATAATAATCAAAAATAAAAATACATTTTTAAATGATGAAAAACCCAAGTAAGTTTACTATTTGAATACAGCAACAACAGAACTAGAATATAAATTAGAATATCAGACTCATGTATTGGTGTCATTGGAATACATTTAAAGAGCTGATTTGTAACCATTCATCTCAGATGAAGTGGGCCTTTTCCTTACTAGGCTGGATAATCATTATTGCTGTTTAAATAGAAAGAATGTACAATTTGTCCAGTATTTTTTATACTAAAACAACATATTTTAGAGGCAAAAACTTTGTTTAGGCATTTTCATATATGCATCTATTAATTGAAAGGATACATAGAATGAAATTTAGTACAATCATAGTTCTGTCTGTTGTTTCAAAAACAAGCCCTGTGTCTCCATATGTTTCCCTAAGACTAAATAATTCCAATTTCTTCTCTATCATAAAGAAATGATAGAAATTATATCTTTTTTATAGGCATTCTCAAAAAATTTATTCTGGGTTTTCAGAAAGGTAGACTTTAACTTTTCATCATTACCTAATACAATCAGTGTCCTTTATTATACACACAGTTATAATCACAAATACTGAAAACTGTACATCCCCTGAGTTTTTCATGAGGTTGAAAAAACTAAGACAATGGACAAGGTCTCACTAGTCCTGGTAATCATTGTAAAAATTCTAAAATGGACCTTTGTCATTGACTGGAGTTTGAGAAATAGTGGAAATTATTTTCTGAGATTTTTTATAAGTATTAATTTCAGAACTATGTAAATATTTATAAAGGCATATAAAATATTAATCATTAAACACACATTCCAAGAACTGTGATCATGATAATCATATCAAAATTATCATCATCATCATAATAATCATCATTATATTACTGAACACATAAATGATTTTCAATCTCCAACTTGTAATTTTAGGGTCATTCTCTAATGTTATTAAAACACTCTTTTGAAACTTTCTGTACAATTTTAAACATTTAGTGACATTATGAAAACGTGAGTTCTCTAGGCGTATTTTTTATGTATACTACTTTTACATTAAGTTTGTAATATATGTTGAAAAACATGTATGCTATATAGTATTATAATGATAATTACTCTTGTTTTTTAAGATTTAGTTAATTTTTTAATTTTTAATTTCTGTGGATACACAGTAGGTATGTATATTCTTGGAGTACGTAAGATATTTTAATACCTGGCCAGGTACAGTGGTTCACGCCTGTAATCCCAGCACCTTGGGAGGCAGAAGCAGGCAGATTACCTGAGATCAGGAGTATGAGACCAGCCTGGTCAACATGGTGAAACCTCATCTCTACTAAGAATACAAAAATTAGCCTCTAGTCCCAGCTATTCTGGAGGCTGAGGCAGCAGGATCGCTTGAACACAGGAGGTGAAGGTTGCAGTGAACTGAGATTGTGCCACTGCACTCCAGCCCAGACAACAGAAACTCCATCTCAAAATAAATAAATAAATAAAAATAACAGATATCCTGATGCCAGGATACAATGTATGATAATCACATCAGGGTAAATGGGGTATTCATTACCTCAAGCATTTATAGTTTGTGTTACAAACATTCTAATTCTATTATTTCAGTTATTTTTAAATGTGCAATTAAATAATTATTCACTATAGGCACATTGTTGTGCTATCAAGTACTAGATCTTATTCATTCTTGCTATTTTTTTTTTTTTTGGTACCCAAAGACTAAGAAGGGTAGTGGGGTGGGGTGGTAGGGAAAAATTTGGATGGTTATTGGGTACTTCTATATTCATAAATTCAATTGTTTTAATTTTTAGCTACCACAAATAAGTGAGAACATGTGAAGTCTTTCTCTGCCTTGCTTATTTTACTTAAAATAATTATCTCCAGTACCATCCATGTTGTTGCAAGTGACAGCATCTTATTCTTCTTTATAGCCAAATAAGTACCAGGAGTTTCTTTACACATTTATGTATTGATGAACACTTAGCTTGTTTTCAAATATTGGCTATTGTGAACAATGCTGCAACAAACATGGGAGTGCAGATATCTCTTTGATATACTGATTTCCTTTCTTTGGGGTATATGTCTAACAGTGAGATTGCTAGATCAGGTGGTAGCTCAATTTCTAGTTTTTTGAGGAAGCTCCGAAATCTTCTCCATAGCAGGTGTATTATTTTACATTCCCACCAACAGTATACCATGATCCTTTTTTCATCACATCCTCACCAACATTTTTTATTGTCTGTATTTCAGATAAAAACCTTTTTAATTGGGGTGAGATGATTTTTTTTGCTTTGATTTGTATTTATTTGATGATAAGTGATGTTAAGGACTTTTTCATACAACTGTTTGCCATTTGTATGTGTAGTTTTGATAAATGTCTATTCAGATCTTTTACCTATTTTTTAATCAAATTATTGGATTCTTTTTCCTACTGAGTTGTTTGAGCTACTTATATATTCTGGTTATTGTCAGCTGGATAGTTTGCTAACGTTGTCTCTCATTCTATGTGTTGTCTGTTCACTTCTTGATTGTTTCCTTTGCCGTGCAAAAGATTTTTAACTTGATGTGGACCCATTTGTTCATTTATGATTTGCAATACTACAATGCTTGTTGAGTATTGCTCAAGAAATCTTTGACCAGATCAATGTCCTGGAAAATTTCCCCCAATGTTTTCTTTCAGGGGTTTCATAGTTTGAGGTCTTAAATTTAAGGCTTTAATCAATATTGATTTGAATTTTGTGCATGCCAACACATAGAGGTATAGATTCATTCTTCTGCGTATGAATATCTAATTTTCCCAGTAACATTTATTGAGGAAACTGTCTTTTCCTCAATGTTTATTCTTGACAGCTTTGTTGAAAATAGAATTACTATAGATATATAGATTTGTTTCTGGTTTCTCTTTACTGTTCCATTGATTTTATTTGTCTGTTTTTATGCCAATATCATGCTGTTTTGGTTGCTATGTGGTGTAACTTGAAGTCAGGTTATATGATTTCTCTCATGCTGTTCTTTTCGCTCAGGGTAGTTTTGGTTATTCTGAGTCTTGTGTGGTTCCATGTAAATGGTAGAATTTTTTTTTATTATTTTTGTGAAGAATACATCTTGTATTTTGAAAGGAGTTGCATTGAATCAGTAGATTGCTTTGGGTATTATGGACATTTTAATGATATTGATTCTTTTAATCACTCAACATGAAATATTTTTCCAATTTTGTGGTCTCTTCAATTTCTTCCATCAGGGTTTTATAGTTGTTATTGTAGAGATCTTTTACTTCTTTAGTTAAGGTAATTGCTAGGTATTTTATTTTTATTTTTGCTCTTATAAATGGGATTACTTTCTTGATTTCTTTTTCAGATTGCTTGCTGTTGGCATATAAAATTGCTTCTAATTTTTTGTGCATTTATTTTATATCCTGCATGTTTATTTAATTTTATAGTTCTAGTAGATTTTTGGTGGAGTCTTTAGGCTTTTCCATATATAAGATCATATTATCAGGCCAGGGGTGGTGGCTTATGCCTGTAATCCCAGCACTTTTGGAGGCTGACGTGGGCAGATCACTTGAGGTCAGGAGTTCAAGAACAGACTGGCCAACACAATGAAACCCTGTCTCTATTATACATACAAAAATCAGCCATGCATGGTGATGTGCGCTTGTAGTCCCAGCTACTTGGGAGGCTGAGGCAGGAGAATAGCTTGAACCTGTGAGGTGGAAGCTGCAATGAGCCAAGATCTTGCCATTGCACTCCAGCCTGGGCAACAGAGGGAGATTTTATCATACACACACACTCACACACACATACACACACGCACACACACACAGACACACACATCATATTATCTGCAACTAAGGTGATTTGACTTCTCCTTTTCCACTTTGGATACCCTTTATTTCTTTCCCTTGTCTATGTGCTTTAGCTAGGACTCTAGTATTATGTTAAAACAATGCTGCAAGTGGGAATTCTTGTCATATACTTGATCTTAGAGAAAAGGCTTCCAATGCTTTGCATATTTTGTGTAATAGTAGCTGTGGATCTGTCATACATAGCTTACATTGTTTTGAGGACTGTTCCTTCTATACCCAATATTTGAAGTTTTTTATAACGAAGGGATATTCAATATTATTAAATGTATTTTCTCCATCAATTGAAATGATTATATAGTTTTGTTTTTTATTCTGTTGATATAACATATCACATTGATTTGTGTATGTTGAACCATACTTGTATCCCTGGGATAAATCCCACTTGGTCATCATGAATGGTTTTCTGAATGTGTTGCTGAATTGGGTTTGCTAGTATTTTGTTGATGATTTTGCCACCAATGTTGATCAGGGATACTGGCCTGTAGCTTTTTTTGATGTATCATTGTCTGGTTTTTGTATCAAGTTAATACTGGTCTTATATAATGAGTTTGGAACTATTGTCTCCTCCTCCATTTTTCAGAATAAGTTTAGTAAGAGTGGTCTTCTTCTTTTTTTTTTTTTTTTTTTTTTAAAGTTTGGTAAAATACAGCAGTGAAGCCATTGTGTCACAGTCTTCTTTAATGAGAGAGCTTTTTAGTATGGCTTTGATCTCATTATTTGTTACTCATCTGTTCAGGTTTTGAATTTCTTCATAATTGAATCTTCGTAGGTTTTGTGTGTCTAGATATGTATCCATTTCTTCTAGATTTTCCAACTTATTGGCATATAGTTTTTTACAGTAGAATCTAATGATCCTTTGAAGTTCGACAGTATCAGTGGTAATGTCTTCTTTTTCATCTCTGACTTTATTTACTTGGGACTTCTCTTTTTTTCTTAGTTACTCTAACTAAAGTTTTGTCAATTTTGTTTATCTTTTCAAAAAACCAGCTTTATATTTCAGCAATCTTTTGCATTGTTTTATTCATTTCAATTTTATCTATACTCTGATCTTTGTTGTTCAGATTTTTATTTAAACAATTTTGTGTTTGATTTGCTCTTGCTTTTCCACTTCTTTAAAATACATTGGTAGGTTGTTCATCTAAACTTTTTTTAACTTTTTGAGATAGATACTTACAGCTATAAACTTTCCTTTTAGTACTGCTTTCACTGTATCCAGTAGGTTTTTGTATGTTGTATTTCCTTTATCATCTGTTTCAAGAATATTTTTTAGTTTTCTCATAATGTCTTCATTGACTCACTTGTTACTGAGGAGCAAATTGTTTAATTCCTATGTGTTTGTAAGGTTTACAAAATTTATATTGTTAATAATTTCTAGTTTTATTCATTGTACACAGAAGAGATACTTAATAGAATTTTATTATATATGTATTTGTGAAGACTTATTTAGTAGCTAAGATATGGCCTATGCTTGAACATGATCCATGTGCCAAGGAGAAGAACATGTATTCTGAAACCGTTGGATGAAATGCTTTGTGAATATCTGTTAGGTCCATTTAGTACTCTTTAAGTCTGATGTTGCTTTGTTGGTTTGGAGTCTGGATGACCTTTCCAAAGCTGAGAGTGGAGTTTTGAAATCTGAGGCATTCATTGTATTGGGGTCTATCTCTATCTTTTATTTCAATAATATTTGCTTTATATATTGGTGCTTCAGTGTTGGGTGCATGTATGTTTACAATTGTTATGTGCTCTTGCTAAGTTCACCCTTTCTTAATTATATAATGATTTTATTTGTCTCTTTTTACAGTTTTTACTTGAAATATATTTTGTCTGTTATAAATATAGCTACTCCTACTATTTTTTAGTTTCCATTTATATGGAAAATCTTTTTCCAGTCATTTATTTTCAGTCTATGTGTTT
Organism: Macaca fascicularis; assembly: GCF_037993035.2. Taxonomy (NCBI): domain Eukaryota; kingdom Metazoa; phylum Chordata; class Mammalia; order Primates; family Cercopithecidae; genus Macaca; species Macaca fascicularis. Next base: position 78,006,474 of record NC_088376.1, read on the forward strand.
TTATAAGTGAGATTTGTGTCTTGTAGGTCACAGATCTTTGGGTCTTAAGAAACTTAATTTTCTCATTCAGTGACTTTTTTATTTTGATTAATTATCTGGGTAAGTGTTGGTTATTTCTCTTCCCTTAATAAAATTTTTTTTGACATTCATTTATTTCAGAGAGTTTATATATATTTATATAACCTGCAAGTTATATAAATATTTATAATTTATTAATATATTTAGTATATATAATTTATAAATATTTAAATTATGTAATTACATATAAATTTTCTAAATTTATATGTAAAAGTATATTTTATACAATTTAATTTTATATAAATTATATATTTGTGTAATGTATAAAAATTATATATGTGTGTATATATGTCATATATACAGAGAGAAAGAAATAATTGAATCACTACTTACATTATTTAAAAATAAAAACTTTGCAGATATTATTTCACTATCTCTGAGAACTAAAATATTTCTGAAATTATAGAGAACTAAAATATTTCTGAAATTGTTTTAGGTTAGGGTCTTCAAGAAGCAGAAATCTAGGTACTATTATATATGCAAGTAGGCAGGGTGAAGGGAACCAGAGAATGCAGGGTAAACATGTGAATTTTGTGAAGGAGAAAGGGAAGGAAGAAAGCTAAGTAGGAAGAATCTCACACTGAAAGGGAGTTCAAAGAAAGTTATGGTCAGACCTATGTATGAGACTTTCTCAAGCCAATTTCACCCCTAGAATTCCACAACCTCACAGAAATGAGCCTGTTTTCCTATCCCTGCCATATCTAATCATTCTTTGGAAGCACTCCATGAAAAGCAAGGGTTCTGAGGTATTATGATGACAGATTCTGAGTGCAGAAACTGAGTCTATCTGTCCATTATGGTTCCTGAAGCATAAGATCAGAGACATACATTTTCATGATCACCCTTTCTACAATCCATGTTAAGGAGCAGCTTCCATATTGGACTTCTCTTCTTGAGGGTACCTAAGGCAAGAGAAGTTTGTGGGGTGAACTATAGTCTTAACTGCTGCGTTTGATTTTGGTGCTACACTAGCATTAATCATCTTCCTCCCAAAATTTGTTTTATAACTTTCCATATCCTCAACTACAACCGGGGCAGATCTTGGTGGTTTGTCTGGCAGTGTGAATCAAACCTTCATTCCTGAGGGGTCTGAATTTTTGATACTTATCCCTCAGGCTCAGATTGCTACACTTGTACATTCACACTTATTTAAGGTAACACACTAGCAGATCACTTTTGTTCCAAATTTATCACTCCCTGAGCTACTTTAGTAAAAGCAACTTTTCCTCCTTCTTTTTTATCAGCATGCATTACCTCTGTATGTGTGGTGACTCTTTTTTCTCTACCAGGTCCCTGGTCCCTGGTTACAAGGATTTCAAAGAAGGTAACTACCAGCCGCCTGCAATTAAATAAGACCCTGACAAGAAAGCATCTCCTTACACTCACAGAACCTCCAACCCTGCAGAATCCAAAACAGTGAGAATAGAAGGCACAAAGTGCTTCCAAGGGTCATGGGCATGATAGAAATTTGGCCTACTTCTGCTTCTGTCATTTGACTCCTGGACCCACACATTTCTTTTCTGGGGGAAAAACCATATCTTCTTTTGTGTACACAACACCGCATCAGGGCTTCTTACTCAACACATATACTACATCCTGAAAGATTGCTTTTTCCACCCCCTCCCATCCTACTGGAGTGTTGCTTCCAAGCTTCTGCTTTAGATGTGTCTTTTGAAAGGTTTTCCAGGCTTTTGTGAAGCCAGCTGAATCTGGATGTTACAGTCAGTGAATTCCATAATCATGAGGCCATTGCCACACTTTCATCCTCTGGTCAGATACTATACTATCTAGACATTCAAAGGTAGCCCTAGCTAGTTATGAGTGATGCCCCCTACACATACAACACACACTTATCATTGGCAATTAAGTTTTCATATTTGAATGACTGAAAAGTATCTATTTTGAATTTATAAAACGTTACCAGAATATTTAACAACTTGATAACTAGGTATAAAATTTTCAAGGAATAAAAATTAACCTTCAACCTTACAAATTATTTTTTTCTTCACCCAAGGAAATGTATTCCACCCTAACCTTAAACATTTTCATCATCATTTTGTAGTGTTTTTTTTTTCCTTTTATATATATATTATGTCTATTTGCTTTAATGTATTTGGATTTTTCCTCTGAATTCTACAAAATGACATCCATTTATATAGATAATATGTCTAAACATATGGAGATACACAGAATAACATCTATCTCTCTCTATATATAGATACATAGATATAGATACATGTACACACACGTATATAAATTTTGTTAGCATTTTGATAGCCTATATCATTAGAATTTGGATTGTTTTCCTAACTCAGGTTATACTTTGGATCCTTTGTGCTTGAAAGAAAAACAAAATAAAAAACATTTATTCTCCACAATTTACCCAATCTTTACAACTTTTGCCACTAACTTTTCTTCTAGAAATAGGAAGTAAAAAATAGACATAACTTTCAAATGTTGAATGGTACAAGTTTTTAGCAAAAAATTAGAACTTAAATTTGAATTTCCAATGAATGGCTCTCCTCATTAGGTTATCAGTAATCGGCAGGCTCAGTGAAACACAGATCTAGCTTTTATTTTAATTGCCTTTTTTGCCTTTTTATTAAGATTTTGTTATTGTTGAAAGTGCCTCTTGGTATTCATAACAGAATATTTTTGGCACCTTAAGATTTCTGCTAATATGAATAGCAAAATACAAAACCCTGGCATATTGCCCCTTCCCTGGTAAATATAATCCAGATGATCCTGCAAGTTTTCTTGAGAGGGCATATATGGAGCTTTTAAAACATGTAAATATTAATTAGGTTTACATAATTGTTGCTTCTTTTTCTGTCTATATCTGGGTAAGAGCTACACATGGATTCCTAGAATCCTTAATTGTCTTTTTCTCTTGTGAATGCTTTTGAAATAATGTGGTTATGGTTTGAAAAGCATTACTTCTTTGAAGTAAGGATTGACATTATTTGCCTTTCTTGTTTAATTATTTCATTCATTTATCTTGGTTTGGGGTGAGAGGAGAACATTGTAGTATAGATTAATATTTCATTTTAAACTGGAAAATATTAAAGAGTCTTAAGTGTCATAAAATACAGATAACTCGATTTCATGTTGAGGAGTTTATTTGACATGCTAAGTAGTTTTCTAGAAGTAATTAGTTTTACTTAACAAAGCAATTATTTCACAAAAATCACTAAAAGTGCAATACCTTTAGAATCAAGTGGAATCAAATGAATAGATTATTGAATAAGAACAGATATATTTACTCTTACAAGTTTGAAAATAAAAGGTTTTGTAAAACTATTTTTTATTGAATTGTATTATTAGGCATATGTATTAAGAATAGTAATATAATGCCATCTACTTGCTACTTTGGAAAATGACTTGGTAAAACTTTACCTTGAAAGTCATACTAGATCAAATTATGTGCAATTAGCATAACTATTATTTAATAGTATGGTAACATAATAAATTAAAATATAGATTTTTATAGTGATTATTTCCCCTTGAAATTTGCATGAATCCAGCATTTCTAGTGCTGATATAAATACTTGAAAATCTATAATGTCAATTCTCATCTTCTGACAATGAAAAATCCTTACAGTTTATAATTTTCTTTACTATATTTGAGTGTTTTGTTTAAGGATATTGCCAGACTTCAGTCTTCAGATTTAGTAATATGCCCAAAAAGTTTATAGGCTCATTCCTATGTGCTTTATTGTCAAAAATACTCATATAAATATTTTTAAGAAATTGTTACAAACTAAGATACAGTTCAAGGTAAATACAAATGGATTTGACTTATATTACACTAATTTATTTTTATTCTCCTGTTTAGCCATCATAGAATTCAAAGGCAAAACTACCTTTCAAAAGTAAAAACAGGCGGGGCGCGGTGGCTCAAGCCTGTAATCCCAGCACTTTGGGAGGCCGAGACGGGCGGATCACGAGGTCAGGAGATCGAGACCATCCTGGTTAACACGGTGAAACCCCTGTCTCTGCTAAAAAATACAAAAAACTAGCCGGGCGCGGTGGCGGGCGCCTGTAGTCCCAACTACTCGGGAGGCTGAGGCAGGAGAATGGCGTGAACCCGGGAGGCGGAGCTTGCAGTGAGCTGAGATCCGGCCACTGCACTCCAGCCTGGGCGGCAGAGCCAGACTCTGTCTCAAAAAAAAAAAAAAAAAAAAAAAGTAAAAACAGCAGCTGGGTATGGTGGTTCATTCTTCTAATCCCAACTACTTGGGAGGTTGAAGTGAAAGGATCTCTTGAGCCCAGGAGGTCAAGGTTGCAGTGAGATGTGATCATGCCACTGCACCATAGCCTGGGCAACAGAGGGAGACCCTATCTCAAAAAATGAATAAATAAATAAAAAAGACTATATGTTCTTTGTTTATTCTCTTTAAGTAAATAAACATCATTCCATTTTGAGAAAAATCTATTGAGAACTTAGATAATGTAATTTCCACCACTTGTTCTGCAGTCTACATTTTTAACAGGCTTCCCTTTTTGGCCATTTATATATATATATATGTGTAAAACTTCTAATTCTCAATATATTGTGTATTGCCTAAGCAATGAACATGGAAAAAGGTAATAAAATCCAAAAAAATAAGAATGAGAAGCTTTAAAATATTCAATTTTTATGTGTAAACAGGTTACCTAAAAATGAAAGCAGTGTAGTCTTCCTTAACCTTGCCTTCAGTTACAGATGGAGGATAGGACAGCAATACAACAGTATTTTGGAGGCACATGTGACGAAAACTTATTGCTATATAAACTCAGACTATTACCCAAATTCCATAAAAAGTTATTACTAAGTAGGCCGGGCGCGGTGGCTCAAGCCTGTAATCCCAGCACTTTGGGAGGCCGAGACGGGCGGATCACGAGGTCAGGAGATCGAGACCATCCTGGCTAACACGGTGAAACCCCGTCTCTATTAAGAAATACAAAAAAAAAAAAAAAAAACAAAAAAACTAGCCGGGCGAGGTGGCGGGCGCCTGTAATCCCAGCTACTCGGGAGGCTGAGGCCGGAGAATGGCGTGAACCCGGGAGGCGGAGCTTGCAGTGAGCTGAGATCCGGCCACTGCACTCCAGCCTGGGTGACAGAGCGAGACTCCGTCTCAAAAAAAAAAAAAAAAAAGAAAAAGAAAAACGAAAAAAGAAAAAAAGAAAAAGTTATTACTAAGTAATAATTTAAGTGGATTCTTTTGTATCTCGTTTAAGTTTTGCAACACATTTGTGAAGCAGAGAATATTAGCCTGAAGTTACATATAGAGGAGCTAAGCCACAGAGAGCTTCAAAAACTAAAAATTTAACACATTTGAATTTTAACCAGATAATTTTAAAAGCATTGGTATACAGCAGAAAAGAGGGACATGTGAAATCTTAGATAAAAAGATCGAATTACTTTATGTAAAATTTTAGGCCTAAGGACATTATACCAAGACATGTTGGTCTAAAAGTTCTAAAATAACAAGACAGCGCTCAAATTGTTGTTAAGACTGACTCTTCAAAAAATAAATCTTGAAGCAACATGGAAATTGGGAAAAAATAACCCAGTGTGTATGCCTGTTGATTCCAGGGTTCCCTAAAAAGCTGCTAAGCAAAGGTCTTCAAAATTATCTTAGTGTAACCTTCAAAACTATCAAAGAGTGAAATCCTATTTGATATCTAAGATAACAACTTAACCTAAATGTACTATTTAAGGCAATTAGAAAGAGTTTTGCTGGTCGAGCACAGTATCTCCAAATAGAGCAGTGTTAATTTTTTGTAGAATTTTTTAAAAACCTGGAATCCAATGACTGGTAGAACTTTACAGGTGAGTGACTTGACATGATTTGTATAGAGTGAGACTGCTGTTGAGTGGTTGACGTATATAAGATAGTCCATTTTTAATTGCTTGACTTTTAGAAGCGAGGAGCCCTCATTGATTGGCTGGAATGCAAAAGCGTGTTCATTGAGGTGAGTTATTATTACTTATTGATTAAACTGCATTAAAAATCGTTCCAGTGGCTACTCATCATAAAAATAAAACTCCTACTTACTGATTAAGCATGTTAAAACTACTCTGAAGGTTGTCATGATACAGAAAAATTCATCTTTTCCTAGGAACATGGTGAATATATTCCTAGGATTACGAAGATACATATTCATATTTACTGCTGTTACTAATTTAGGTGTTCTATGAGATAGATATACTATTACCCACATGTTTTGAAATGTAAAATATGTACTCTTCTGAGAAGGATGCCAATTGGTTTGACAGATTTTATTTAAAGCAAAACTTGTATTTATCTACTTCAGGTTGGCTGTTGAGAATACAATTGCATCTTTAACCTGTGTAATGAGTAAGTGCTTATTACATTGCTTTATTATTCTCAAGAACACTGTATAATTCTGATTAAGAAGATTTCTAAGCTGCTCTGGATACTATAAATTCATGTCATGGAATGTGATGGTTGGAAGAGCAAAATTTCCCTACATTGAACTATTTGTTCAACTTCCTAGTAGAAAAATGTTGTTTTTCCACTGTATCTAAAGAATAAAAACTCTCGGCCAGGCGTCATGACTCAAGCCTGTAATCCCAGCACTTTGGGAGGCCGAGACGGGCGGATCACGAGGTCAGGAGGTAGAGACCATCCTGGCTAACACGGTGAAACCCCTGTCTCTACTAAAAAATACAAAAAACTAGCCGGGCGAGGTGGCGGGCGCCTATAGTCCCAGCTACTCGGGAGACTGAGGCAGGAGAATGGCGTGAACCCGGGAGGCGGAGCTTGCAGTAAGCTGAGATGCGGCCACTGCACTCCAGCCTAGGCGACAGAGCCAGACTCCGTCTCAAACAAACAAACAAACAAAAAAGAATAAAAACTCTCTTTTTAGTATGGCTCATTACATTTGAAAATATTGATAATATGAGCTAAAGCCATGAAAACCTATTCAATGTATTAATACTTTTTTTAATTTAAATGAGCAAAAAAGCAAGATTAAGTAACATTTAGTTGACATCAAAGGCCTTTCAAAGATGTATTTTCAAGTAAGCCATTAATTTAACACTTACAATATTTACTTTGGCAATTAAATCTACACTGCAGGCTTCATTAATCTGGTTAGAGTTATTCTTCACGATAATAAATTACATCAACAATATAGTGCAGTCTTTTAAAAATGCAAATAAATCTTCATCTAGCTATTCTAAATTAGCAGTATTAATGAGCAAGCTCTAAAGAATAATACAGAAAAAGAAAACTAGAATTAGGTGTCAGAAGATCTCAGAACTAATCTCAGCACTAATACTAACTGTTCAGTTTTTCATAAGCCAATTGATCTTTCTGGACCCTCAAGGTTTGAACAGTACTGTGAGTAATTTTGACTACAGAAAGTTGATCTCATAACACACACACACACACACACACATATATACACATGTATGTATTTATGTGTGAGTATATATACGTATATAATAGCTATGTAAATATATATAATAGCTATGTAAACATATATAATAGTGTATTAGTCTTTTCTCCTGCTACTAATAAAGACATACCCGAGACTGGGCAATTTATAAAGGAAAGCAGTTTAACTGACTCACAGTTCCACATGGCTGGAGAGGCCTCACAATCATGATGGAAGGTGAATGGGGAGCCAAGTCACATCTTACATGGCGGCAGTGGGCAACAGAGCTTGTGCAGGGGAACCCCATTTACTAACAAGAATAAATCTCATGATATTTATTCACTATCATGAGAACAGTATGGGGAAAACTGTCCCATGATGGAATTATCTCCGTCTGGCCCTGCTCTTGATATGTGAGGATTATTACAATTCGAGGTGAGATTTGGGTGGGGACACAGAGCCAAACCATGTCAAATAGGTATATAAAACATATATGTATTTTACATATGTATAAAAATATCTATAACCATATCTCATATCATTTATATATAAAATACTTATTGAATAATTTTGATTATGCAATAAAATTAGAATGTTTCAATGATTCACAATGAGAAATAGATGTATAATTGTTTTCAAAAATATTCTTACTCTCTATTTACTCTGAAAGAAAAAAAAGGATTAATTCCAAAGTCCTGGATTAATAGGCAGATGACCTCTGATATTTCAGGGCCTTATTTCATACACAGAATGTGCTTTTCACAAAGGCAGATTCCATGGGTGCTCAATTAGTGGTAATGTTGATCTGAAGAGTCAAATACAAATTCCTTAGAAAGTTATTCTCAGACTTCTATCTATATTTCCTGTATAATTTCTCACTTTTTCTTTTGCCACTGTGTTTCAGATAAATAAATAACCAATGATTGCTCATTTGTAACTGTTCCCCTGTGCGCTTTCATCATACAGTTTGTTCATTTTTTTCTGTAAAACAACCTTTATCCCCTTCTGTACTTGTCAAGTCGAAACTGTGCTTTTCATGAGGCTCCCTTCTTTCCCTAAATCAAACTAATAGTGCTTTTCTTCTCCTGACTGCTAGTGAAATTATTTATAACTATCTCATATAAGTTTGACAAAGAGAGAAGATATTAATAAATAAATAGCAACATCTGTATATGACTTACTGCCTCTATTATATCTAAGCTTTCTGATTATATATATAGTTATAGTCATCAACTTATAATAAAGGCAGAAGTATTTTCACATAATAACTGAATTTCAGAGAATTAACTTAATCTGTAAATATATGTTAATTATCCACTTCTATTTCTAGGTAAAAAATATTCTTAATATAAAAAAATAGCTTAGGAGAATCCATTGGGCATAAGTAGCTATAAAAATAATTATATACCGGATTTGCTAATGGCAGAGTCAAATAACAAGCGATGCTGGAGAGGGAAATATGAGTTGCTAATTATTAATCAGAATGATATTTTGTAGAGAAAAGTCAAAAGATAATCATTAAATTTTAAATAACAGAGATTTATTGATCAAGTACAGGGGCAAGTTTCTACAGCTGAGATAATGAAAAAAGTTTAATGAATTCTTATGTGAATATCTCACATTTGCTAAAGGTGCATTTTTTCTCAGATAAAAGCCACCTTTAATCATTCCACACTATGCCTGCAAAAGTTCTAAAAGCTGATTAAATAGTAATGGTGTAATACATCTCAAAGTACTGTAACACCAAAAGAGCTGGAGTAGTGGCAAAAATTTTACAGTAGTGGCCTCCTTCACGAACTTCTGATAGTTTTTTTGTCTGTTTCAACCTTAAAATATTAGTTTCCGATAATGAATTCGGTAGTTGCAGAAATAACATTTTGGTAATTATTTTAAGAATAAGTAGGGTCTTCTTTGCAAAATATAAAAGCTTTGTAAATTTTAATTTCTCTCATCCATTTTTCATCTCAAATTCTCTGTTAAAGAACAATATGCAATGTTAAAAACTTACCCATAAATAATTCCCTGAGGTGAATACAATGAAGATCCACAGTCCTTTTGGCCACTTAATCTGATTCAATAGGCCTGATTTGGGACCCAGGAATCTGCTCCATGTTTGATTTTGATATTGTAAAAGGGAAACAAGGACAGATTCTCCCTGAGGAGAATGTGGATCAAGGTCAATCCCCAGCTACTTATGAAGTTACTCTGTAGTGCAAATAATGCCAAACATGATTATGAAAACATAGGTTTGAAATTAACTCTACTTCAAAGGCTAGCAAGACTAATGATCCTAAGCTTAGCTTCTTCATTGGTAGAATAAGATAAAAGTACTTGCCTTTCATAGTAAGTGAAAAGTTTATAACAAGAACTTGTAAGAAATAACTCAATAAATGTTAATTTTTCATATTTTCTGTTCCTAATGTAATATGTGTTTAGACTATTGTAAGTTATAATAACCCACAATATCTCTAAAGATCAAACACCAAGTCTGCTAACATGACTGTGTTTTCATGATGTTAAGTAGAATACCAGCACTAGGAAGTCACAGCACAGGAAGAATACATTATATTGTAAGAAAATACTGTTAGTTCAAAGTGATTTAATTGAGCAGCTTATGGCATTCTGTGATCAAGTGGAGCATATTTCCCTGCAGAGACGGCCCATCACATCAACTGAGTAGTTGGGATGAAAAGGATGAAAACACTATTTATTGGCGAGTATAGATAAGCAAAGGAGGCAATTCTAACCACAGACCAAGGTACATGACAATTCAATTTATTTAAATTTTCTATTACTAAATTTTATTTATCTCTTGAGCTTAATTAATGAAGACAGAATTCTATCATTACAAAAGTAAAGTATAACAAATTTGTGATTTATCTATAAGTTCAGAGTTAAACTCTGTCATGTATAGGTTTTGCTCATTCTTTTCTTTTCCCTGGAATAGATTCAGTTGTATGGCATTGTGAAATAAAAAGAGGGGCATGACCCTTCATTATTCTCACTGCAGACCTCTAATTGAGGTGGAAAGTCCTTCGGGTTAACATTTGATCATCTAATCTCCTAGTACTACTGATATCATTGGAGGTGGCTTCAAGTTCCTACTGTCATGTGCACTTAGACAAACTTGTCTCCATTTTCCCTCTGGTATGCAGGGTCTCCTCATCATAACTACAAGGCTGTCTGAAGGCATGTGACATCTCCCTGTCAGCCAATACCTATACTGGGAGACCAAGGAATCAAGGTGAACCTGAGCTTCGCTATAGTGATTGCTTCTATTCCAATTCAGGGGATTGTGCATAGTCTTACACAAAGCAACATGGATTGTCTCAGCCTCCTTTAGACACCGCCATCAGGATCTTCCCTGTGATTTAGGAGGAGGATATTCACCAGGTCTTTGAGACACTATTGATTTCTATTTATTTGTCTATTGTTTATTTCTACTTATTTGTCTCTCCTTTTCACTATCATTACACAATCAGAGAGTAAGCATTCACTTACTCTGAAGAATACCCCATGAGGATCAATATAGGAAAAATCTCAACTAAATAAACATTTTATGCTGACCTGTATTCTGCTATGCCTATTGATTATGTTAGGACTTTGCCTTAAGAATGCTAACATGCCTTTTCTGTAAGATTGTTTTCTTTCTATACCCTTGGTCTTAAACTTCTAGAGTTTATTTGAAAACTTTGTGAGTCTTATTCCTGAAATATTAATCATCTTCTTATCTAGTGGCATCCCTACATCAGTCAAAACTTCAAATAACACAGGTTCCAGTTACTTTTGCCTAGGTCAAAGTTCAGACTCTCGAAAATATCCAGATTAATTGCCCTCTTACTCTACATAATAATGAAGCTGTTTTGTAAGGAATTTTAAAATTGATTCATTTGTTTTACCACAAATTAGGAAGAGAGAAAAAATAATGATAAAACAACAATATGGTAGGATAACAATAATTGCAATGGTGCAAAAATATTAATACATTGAGTACACATGTATGGTTTATTTGTCCTTTCTCATGCTACCGTAAAGATACTACCTGAGACTGTGTAATTTATAAAGAAAAGAGGTTTAATTGACTCACAGTTCTGCGTGGCTGGGAAGGAATCAGGAAACTTAAAGTCATGGCAGAAGGCAAAGGGGAATCAAGGTATGTCTTACATGGCAGCAGGAGAGAGAAAATGTACAGAGGAAATGCCGGATACTTATCAAACAACCAGATCTCTTGAGAACTCCTTCAGTATTATGAGATCAGCATGGGGGAAAGCTCCACCGTGTTCCAATCACCTCCCACCAGACCCCTCCCTTGACACATGGGGATTACTATTTGAGATAAGATTTGAGTGTGGACACAGAGCCAAATAATACCATATGGTAAATATTTTTCCAAGTGATTTATATAAATTAGCCCTAGAGTTTTACACAACCTTATGAGTTAGGAATTGTTAATATTACCTTTTAAAGATGATGAAATTGAATCAAAACAGTTAAGTAACTTGCCCAAGATTAGTCAGCTAACAAGAAAAATTAGAAGAGCTGATCCTGGCAATCTGACTGTAGTGCCTGTGTTCATTAGGTTATACTTTATACATAACCTCATCATCCCGTTCCACAACATGCAATTAGATACACATAAGTTTCTATAATTTTATCACCTACTAACTGTATCACCTTTGGCAAATTGCTAATTATACTCTGCTTCAGTTTTCTCATCTGTAAAAAAGGAATAATAGCACCTTTTTCAAAGACTTTACTTATCTGAGTTAATTTACTCATTTATAAAATAGAAGAGAGAATACAATTGTCAAAGACAAATGAAACCAAACACTAAAGTGGTTAGAAGATATTTCATTCAGTAATACATCATTGCAAGAGAGAAGATGGTCCAATATGAACTGAACTCAACTTCAATGTTTACCAGTGGTGACTAGGCATTTCCAGGAGAGAATGAGGGGAGTAGGGAGAAGTGTGAGCAGAAGCTCAGTAGTCAAGTGAAAAATTACAAAGTATTGGTTCATATCTAAATGGAATTAGGCCAGTTGTGTCAGTCAGCAGGTAATTATCAAAGTTAGGATTCTGTTCTCCCACAGAGACCGGGAACCGGTAACCTCATCCTTCCTAAAGATTAAATATCAAATGAATGGTTTTTCAGGTCCTTGAGAAAGACATTCTTGAGTTTTAAGAGTTGTATATACATTTCAGAGGGAAAGAAGAAGGATTCACAATTATAAAACCTTTTTAGTAAATGCTCTGGAAAACGGGGTCAATGGCCTATTATCAGGTGTTCATAAGAACAAGCAATAGATTATGTTGGCATTCCTGAACTTTCCCAGGCAATAACTCAAAAAGGAGGCTGCATTGTCCTAAAAATGTGGCCTTAGGCTCCTGCAAACATTTGATAAAGTATTTTAATTTGTGTGTGATGAGTCACAAAGAAAGGTGGAGAAGTGTTATTTAACAAAAAACAAAAAGTTATAAGAAGAATAGAGTGACTTGATATTCTAATTTATTTTTAATTTTTATTTTATAAACATCATTTTTTGATAGCTTAGCTTGTGTTAGGCACTGGGTTAAGCATTTTTTGTAGATCCAAATACAAGTCCATAAATGTGTAATCTAAGAACAAAACTCTAAGTCTCCATAGCCAAGTGAATGAACTCCTCCACTTGGCCACAGGCATTCTAAAGTAAACCTGAAACACTAGTTCAGGTCATGATAGGAATAAGTGGTCAGACATGCCTCATTATGCCTTCCTGTCATTGAAATTCTGGCACAGTTGACCAGTGATAACATTAAAACAGAGACCTAAGAGTTTAATTGAACAATGAACAATTCACAAATCCAACAGACCCCAGAATCATAGTGGATTAAGAGAGACTCTAGCGCTGCCGCATGTTGGAAGAAGATTTACAGAAAAAAAAAAAAAAGAAGGAAATGATGTACAGAAATTGGAAGTGAGGTACAGAAACAACTGGATTGGTCACAGCTTGGCATTTGCCTTATTTGAATACAGTTCAAATAGTTGGCTACATTTAATTGGCCGAAATTCAGTGATTGACACAGGTGTGAACTATCGTCAGCTTACACCTCCACTTGTTATAGTTCACAATGTATAAAAAAAAACCTTTAGACTGAACTTAAATATGCACATAGGCAGCTTTAGGCTAATATAGATTAACAATTTCTCCTTCTGAGCATTTTCTGATTTTTGAGAGATTGACCAAAACTGTAGTCATTGATGTTACTGCTACCATTGGTCTTGAAAGCCACTCAGAAACAGTAGACTGTGGGTTCTGTAAGGTGGAAGCAAGAACAGAGTACGGTGTACCTCCTTATGCTGGAGCATCTTGTTTGCAGAAGAAAAACAAAAACTGGTCTGTTATAAGATCTACGTGTTTCCTTAAAGTCTTAGTTTGATTTTGTGACATTCAAGGACCACTCCATTTCTGTTTGGTTTGGTCTGTTGAGGTCTAGTACGTGAGCTCAGTCCAAAACAATGGCAACCCATAATTTTGATTTAGAAATTCCCCTTTTCATCAGGCTCTCACTCAGTTGAGAGTATGACCAAAACTTAGGGCCTTAGCGCCACTGTCGGTTACCATCATTTTGGGATTCCAATCTCAGCATGTTATTCATAGGTTATGGTGTCCTCATTAGCACACATTTCTTTTAACTCTTGTAATTTCAGTTGAAGACAGACCATTTGACATTCTAGAGATGACTTCATGCAAATATTTAAGACCCTTCAGAGAATACGACACACCAGGGATAATACTATAATGACTATGGGGAAGATAATACCAAGAATTTGGAGTATGTTTATTACCCAGGGTCCCCATAAGCCAAAACACATTAAATAAATCAAAGAATGAGCTAGATAACTAAGCAGTCTCTTCATTTATTCCCTACAACTCAATCTCTATAACCTACATTTGATGTATTTCTTCATAGGCCAAAAGTGTCAGTGGCTGCACAGATACCTTGCTGTTTACACAATTATATTCTTTAGAATAACTTTCACAAAGAATTTAAAGTCTGATGTGCAACCATAGTCTTTATAGTAGAATCTGCTAAAGAGGCTATCATGATGGATACATTTCTTTTATTATTATTATTATTTATTGACTTTTTAATGATACTTTAAATTCTGGGGTAGATGTGCACAACGTGCAGGTTTGTTACATAGGTATACATGTGCCATGTTGGTTTCTGCACCCATCAACTCATCATTTACATTAGGTATTTCTCCTAATGCTATCCCCCCCAAGACCTCCACCCCCCAACAGGCCCCAGTGTGTGATGTTCCCCTCCCTATGTCCATGTGCTCTCATTGTTCAACTCTCACTTATGAATGAGAACATGCAGTGTTTGGTTTTTCTGTCCTTATGATAGTTTGCTGAGAATGATGGTTTCCAGTTTCATCCATGTCCCTGCAAAAGACATGAACTCATCTTTTTTATGGCTGCATAGTATTCCATGGTGTACATGTGCCATATTTTCTTTATCCAGTCTATTATTGATGGACATTTGGGTTGGTTCTAAGACTTTGCTATTGTGAATAATGCCGCAATAAACATATATGTGCATGTGTCTTTATAGTAGCATGATTTAAAATCCTTTGGGTAGATATCCAGTAATCTGTGGTGATTCCTCAAGGATGAGGGATACATTTCTAATCATTGCCTTTTTTACTCCAAACCATGGAAAGAGGAGAACGTAACAAATGATGTGCTTCTAGAAGAATGAAGGCCTCCTGGCAAAGTTCTCTTTAACGCATGATGTGAGTTAAGAGGAGTAAACCAACATTCTGTTTCTGACTGATTATGAGGCAACATATATACCATTTAAGTTTCTTACCTACATTGGGCCTTCACTTTTCATTTATCAAGATATAAAGTTACCCATGTATAAGACTGGCTGCAAATTCCCTCACAAACAAAAGTATACCCCATAAGTATACACAGCATACCCCGTTTTCATTTCTATTGTTTATAGAGGCATAAGCAAGAAAAAGATATTCAGAATAAGAGCCTCATGATAGTAGAAAAGTCTTGATCCGTGATCCTGGGAAAGCTGTTTACATCAAGGATGCCATTTACTTCTGGGGAGAAACTTCCCTAGTTAGCTTTATCTTAAGGGTACCAATGGCTATACAGTTTCAAGAGTGTGAAGCGACGCTTCTCAGTTGTGAGAATATTAACCCAAAGGTCCTGAAGTTTTGTTGCAATACAGATGGCAAGGACAGTCTTCCTCTGATGTTCTCAGAAGTTCCAATATTTGGGTTTTAGATTGTGAAGGAGTGGATTGTCCTCAATGCACCATAAAAAACTTCCTTTACATGTTGAAAATACATGGTGGCATAGTAGTCTATTGTTATAACATCATCCTTCTTGTATGGGAAACCTTTTATACAAAAAAAATAATAAAAATAAAAATAAAACAGACATTGAAAATGACAATTGATTGAGATACTACTTAGCCCAGGATCTGGTATTAGTCACTGTACATATTGTGTCTGGTACTGATTAATCCAGATGTTAGTTGGGACAGAAAGAATAACCCAGAACTCTGGAACAAACTGCGTGTCAACAATCAACACAACTTCTATTCAGTGAATGTGGATTACAGCAAACTGAAGAAAGAAGGTCCAGATTTCTTTTTTTTTTTTTTTTCCGAGACGGAGTCTCGCTCTGTCACCCAGGAGGGAGTGCAGTGGCACGATCTCTGCTCACTGCAAGCTCCACCACCTACCGGGTTCACGCCATTCTCCTGCCTCAGCTTCCCTAGAAGCTGCGACTACAGGCGCCCGCCACCATGCCCGGCTACTTTTTTTGTATTTTTAGTAGAGATGGGGTTTTTACCGTGTTCGCCAAGATGGTCTCGATCTCCTGACCTTGTGATCTGCCCGCCTTGGCATCCCAAAGTTGTGGGATTACAGGCGTGAGCCACTGCACCTGGCCCAGAAGGTCCAGATTTCTAATTAAAATATTTCACTGCGGCTTTAGAATGAAGGTCTTCCAGAAGCCATCTGCAAATTTTTCCACTTAACCATGAAATATTTCTCCAAAGAAGGCATAAAATCATGTTGATGTAATGTGTTGGGGAGTACACTGATGAATACATAATTGAAACTTGAAAATGAAAAAAGAAAATGGCAGTCGAATAAAATTCCTATATAAATGTTTAAAGGGTCCATCAGGTAGTGAAATTTACGTGAAGCTTTGATTGTCTTTCCAGGAATATGGGTGTGACAAACTAAACATTAGTTATAAACTAGTTTAGCAATTTGTAAGTAATCACACCAATATATATTTAATTTACATCATTTCATCTTTTCCATGATGAGGCGTGGAATGCAGAACTTTTAATAACAAAAGCCTTAAGGACTCAGGGAGGACAAGGTGGCCATCCTAGTTCTCCATCAGTCATTTTTTTAAAATTAAAATTAGATTTAAGTCCTCTTGAATATTAGATTCTCCAAATTAGGTGCACAGTGCTGATAACCAATGGGTTTTGAAAGGTAATTTGACTTAGACTATGGGGTTTGTTCTAATTGTATATGTAAACAATTTCAGGATTAGCTGATTTAACATGAAAATCTGGCAAATTATTTTCAAAATATTCCATTAATGTTTGTTCTAGTTGAGTTAGAGTTTTATAACCCATTCAGTCTTTTCATTAAAGTTGCAAGAATTCTTATCCAGTTCAAATGATATGATTCTAAAATTATCAAAAGCCTGTATTCAAGAGTGCTTTTCAGGGTCCTTTCCATCCTTTCATAAACCTCCTAGAAGACACTATATTCTAGGATTTAGCATGCTTGTGAAGTTTTCAGAAACTGCATCGGTGTTAAGCAATTAACTGTGGAAATGCCTTTAGTAATAGTGAAAAACACAATTTACAAGGAAATTTCATGATTTCTATGGTCTACAATAACTTTAACTTAACATAATAACCATAATTATGATTGATAGCATATACTCAGACATATAACAATTTTAGTAATTCCACGAATTTTGGAACATATGTTAACATTATTCGCTAAAGTATAACCTGAAGATTAAACATTATTTTTATTTTGGTAATGCTTCCAATGTAAGTAAACATGTCAAATAATCCTGTTTACCTCTGTTTTGGGATGTTTCCATGTTTCTCTGTAGCATCTCAAAGTCAGAGTCAGAAAAGATAGTTTTGAAGCTGAAATTTAATTTGGGGCAGCCTATCAAATATGTTGAATTTTTAAAACACTCGATATTAGGAAATAGAATTCCAGGTTACCATTAGTTATTCAGTGAACCAAAAGTTGTTTATTCGTTTAACCAAACTGATGACTCAAAAATACTTAAAAGGCAAAAACCTTTACTTATTGATACAGGGAAGACTTCACTTTCCAAACAATCTGTCTCTTGTCTTTCCCTTTTTTGTGTGTAGTTTATTCAAAAAGCTAATAAAAATCTTTTATTGTCCTTTAATATTACATGAAAATCTTGTTCAAAAGAGAAAGCCAAATTTCACCCTTGAATTAGTGTATCATTAATATCTACCCCAATTCTTAATGAATCCTTACATACCAATCCATTCAATCATAATCAGTTTGATCATAATCTGAGATTCTCATAAAACCTTTATAACCCTTTACAAATTTTTCTTAAAGAGCATATCAGAGCGCTAAGAAAACCCTGTTGTGCTTTTATTCCAATGTTCAATTTACAGAAAAATCAAATAATTCCCTTTTAAATTTAGATAATACATTCAAACACAGCATTTCTTTTATAAGACCATTTTTTAACAAACTTTCCACAACTTGTTTAAACCTTTATATTTATCTTATCTAATGTAAAACTATTATTTAACCCTTTAAACTAGGCAAAAATTTACATTTCCATGCCTTTTTATAATCTTTTACTAAAAACACATTTTACTTTCTTTACACACCTTGCAGGTAAAACTGTTTTTTGTTTTTGTTTTTGTTTTTATTTTTTTTTTTAATTTTATCCCAGTAGTCTCAAACACATATAATGGTAACTCTTGTGAACTTTTACTTTTGGTGCACAGATTTCCATTCACAAATCCTTTCACGACTTACACAGATCATCTATAACATGCTTGGACTTTCTGACTTGTCCTCAACATTCCTCTTTTTAAACAACCAGTTGTTTTACTTTAGGACAAGAATTTACCATACAAGATCCTTCCTTATATAAAACCTCTTTTCTTTTCAACATTCTTTGCATAGCTAGGGGGTGTAGCTAATTCCATATGTCCCCAGGCCTTATCTATAATCTAATGTCTCCAAAGTAGGTAAATTGAAATTTTTTTAAAAGTCAAAGCAGTTTATGACCTTGAAGCATTTAATAAACCTAATATCTGACCCACTTGATTTAGATCAAATGTCTTTATTTTAGCAATAATTCTAAAGCTGCTTTTATTTCCAAAAGATTACCAAAGTTACATGAACTAAAAGACATGGAAGTTTTATTTTTTCCTTCAAAATATTTTATGTAAGCACTTATTTTTCTTTAAGTTAATTAACTATAGCTCTTTTATATAAACATCACATACCCGATACATATATAGCTACACAGACAGGCAGAAAAGATCCAGTAGTTGTAAGATTTTTTTTTTTTTTCTAGTTTCTTAATTGGGTTACTGGCATCAGGATGGAGGCCTTCAATAAATAGGGCAAGTAAAACATGCAGCTTCTAGAGCTAATAAGCAGGTACAGCTGGAAGACAAAAACAGATCTTAGACTCCCGAAAAATAGGGAAATGCTATGGGAGAAGACAGTGCAATGCTTTTACTGTGCATTTTATTGCATGGCAACCCAAAGCCAATCAGCACATTTTGCAATCAGTCCATTTCTAAAACTGTGTTTCCTACCTAGTTATTATACACTAAAGCTCTCTTATAATGAAAAGCAATCTCTCATAACCCTGTGAAAGAAAAATAAATCTTGGAAATCTTGGGGCCCCAAAATCACTAAGCTAGCAAGGAAAAGTCAAGCTGGGAACTGCTTAGAGCAAACCTGCCTCCCATCTTATTGGAAGTCATCCTTCTGCTCACTGAGAGAAATAAATATCTGATTGCCTCATTTGGAAAGGCTAATCAGACAGTCAAAAAATTGAATCATTTGTCTCTCATCTACTTGAGACCTGGAAGCCCCCTCCCTGCTTATATTGGTTGGTGTGTCCTGTCTTGTTAAAATGTAGGAAACCAAATTGTGCCCCAACCACATTGAGCATATGTTGTCAGGACCTCCTGAGGCTGTGTCATGGGCACATGTCTTCAACCTTGGCAAAATAAACTTTTTAAATTAACTGAGACCTTTCTCAGATTATTAGGGGTCACACCCACCAAAGTAAAAAGTGTCAGATAACACAATACAAAACCGTACAGAGACTTAGACTTTGAGAGAGATCTATTTGCTTTTAATTCCTGGGTTTTTCTGAGGAACAAAGAGGGTTTTCCAATATCAGAGTGTGTGGCAAGTCCTCTGTGTTTCTCAAGGAGTCCCAGGCCATCAGAAGTTATCTTAGGTCTTCTCATGTGTGCATTAACAGTGGCAAGACAAAATAATTTAGTTGATTAAGAAGAAAAACCCTTTTTCCAAAAAAAGAACAAGATTCAAGATGGAAAAAACAAAAGATACCTATAGCTTGGATATCCACTTTTAATTAAGCTGACTTCTAACCATAGCCCTCTTTTAAAAATCATTTTAAATTTCTTTTTTTTTTTTTTTTTTTGAGACGGAGTCTTGCTCTGTAGCCCGGGCTGGAGTGCAGTGGCCAGATCTCAGCTCACTGCAAGCTCCGCCTCCCAGGTTTAGGCCATTCTCCTGCCTCAGCCTCCGGAGTAGCTGGGACTACAGGCGCCCGCCACCTCGCCCCGCTAGTTTTTTGTATTTTTAGTAGAGACGGGGTTTCACCGTGTTAGCCAGGATGGTCTCGATCTCCTGACCTCGTGATCCGCCCGTCTCGGCCTCCCAAAGTGCTGGGATTTCTTATTACTCACCTTTAGTCAAGCCAAGCAACCAATATTCTGGCTTTTAAACTTTACCAAAAGTAATTTCACAAGAGAAACCAACAAGCCTCAACTAAGGTTATGACTTAACCACAAGAGAGGTATTTTCAAAGAGGCGGTAATCAGTTTTTGCAAAATCTGGAATCTTTAGAGGTAGCCTAGAGAAAGGAAGATGTAAGAAAGGAAGCCAGAAGCTATTCATGGAAGGGAAGAGATTAAGCAATTGGTACAAGTCACAAAGATATTAACCAAAACTTACTCATTTTTCTTAAGCCAGTATTGAACCTGTGCCACCATTGTAAAATGGCAGAGACCAAAAGAAAGTACTGCCACATGGTTACAAAGTCAAGCTACCAAGGACATAAAACAAAATGGAGAGCTCATCCAATTTTTGTTTGTTTCTTTGGTTTTCAAAGTACTGTGACAAAGTTTGTAAATGACCAGTTTTCTGGGCTGGCTTGAACAGTGGGCTAATGGGGTCCTAGGCCCTCATTCTATCCTAAGGAACCCCCCTTCATGAGAGAACCATACAGAAAGACATATAGAGCACACCACATTCATTACAGCTTAAGACTAGCCTCACACATTCTCTTTCCCATTAATTAAAACATTACAGAAGAGATAACCAGTGATTTTTACTATTCATTCAACTGGTTTGCACAGAGAGAGAGAGAGTCTAGAAGTCTGGTAAGAAATTCTTACCTTTTTGCCTTCATGTCAGATTTCTGTGTTCCCCTTCCCTGAGCAGCCCTAGTGACCCTACTTACCACACCATGGCTCCAGGGACCAAGCCACATTACAAAGTAAAATCATGTAACCACAAAATCCTCTCTGTTTTGCAAGTTGCCACTCACCCAGCTGCATGGGGGACCTGAATTTTAATATTTTCCATTCTGGCCAGAGTAAAATAAGTGTGATTTAAATAAAAATGTTGAAATCTATTTAGAAGCTCACCAGTCAACATCCCTACAGGAGACTAAATTGGAAGTCCTCTTTTATTTTTTTATTTTATTTTTTTAAAATACACATCATTGCATTGTTGTTCATTTGGAATGTTCCCCTCCTAGTTATATTTATGAGATTTTACCATTTCTCTAGGACTTCTCTGCTTCCCAGACCTAACGTATAAGCTGGAAGAAACTCAGTTTTTCAGAAATTAAGGATCCCATTTCCATTCTTATCTAAAACATTGACTTTGTTCTCAGGTTCTCTTGATTAATTTAACCAATGATTTTTTTTCCTACCTAAGCACTCAAGAAAAATGAAACAAAGGGGTAGAACACAAAAATCCCTGTGAATTTTTAAAAGCCAAATTTTATGATCCCTGCCATATTACCATTTACTACCAGTTTCTTTCTCACCCAGTAAGATGTAACAGGCTTCTAATTCAATCCATGCCAGTTGATTACCAGATCAAATTCAATTCTGGACCCAGTCAATTTTCTGTTGCAACTTCCCAACCCAGTTTGGATCAGAAATGTGCTCAAAGAAACTCAGAGGGTTCAAAACAAAAATCTGTGGAGCTCTAAAATCTGAGAACAGACTTACTCATGATCCGAAGACATTCAGAGATTAAGGGACACAACTGGATCCTTGAAGGTACCTTGCTTATTCACTCACCACTCCTGGGGGCTGCTAGAAGCTGTACTTTGGATCCCATTTCTAACACCAGTTGTTAAAAACATTAGCTGAATTAAATTTAAAGGAGTTTAATTAAGCAATGAATGCTTCATGAATCAAGAAGTTCCCAGAATCACAACAGATTCAGAGACTCCAGTGCAGCCATGTGTTGGAAAAATATTTATAGACAAAAAAAAAAAAAAAGGGAAATGATGTACAGAAATTGAAAGTGAGATACAGAAACAACTGAATTGATTACAGCTTGGTGTCTGCCTTACTTAAACATGGTTCAAAAAGTTGACTACATTTGGTTGGCCAAAACTCAGTGATTGGGCTACAGTTGGTTTATACTTCCACTTGTTATAGTTCATGATGTACATAAAAACCTTTAGGCCAAACTCAAATATGTAAGGAAACAGCTTTGGCTAAACTTGATTAACAGTAGCAATAAGATACCAGCATAACACCAGGCCCTGAAAGAATTTGCGACATTTTACCCTAAATGTAGTTCTTTGACATATTTTGAAATGGCCTAGCAAAGCTGTCTTTTGTGGAGAAAATCTACATTCTATAGAGAATCCTTTTCTTTTTCCAGGTCTTTCTCCTAATCCAGGAGAGAATTAGCTATGAGTCTGGCATCTTTTTAACTCCGATAAGAAAGATTTACAATTTATTTTCTCTGAAACTTGCTACCTGGAGGCTTCATTTGCATAATAAGAATCTTGGTCTCCACAACCCCTTTTCTTAACCCAGAGGCTCCGTTCTACTGATTCCAAGTCTTTAGAGACTCTTTCAGCCCATTGCCAATCAGAAAATCTTTGAATTCACCTATGCCATGGAAACCCTGCCTGCTATACATGCACACTTTGAGTTGTCCCACCTTTCTGAACTCAATGAATATATATTGTATTGATTGATGTCTTACATCTCCCTAATATATATAAAGCCAAGCTATAGCCCGACCACCTCAGGCACATGTTCTCAGGATCTCTTGGCACTATGTCATGGACCATGGTCACTCACATTTGGCTTAGAATAAAACTTTTTAAATAGTTTACAGAATTTTTTGTAAACTTTCTGTAAACTTTTCTTCCAACTAATGGTAATGAAGATTGATCAAATTCTAGTCAGGCTCCTCTGAGCCCTTTTCTCAATTAGGCCTTAACTCTGGACTATAAAACCTGCAAATGTTCAGCAGAAATTATTTTGTTTCATTCCCTCTTCTATGTATGGAATCTGATACCCTGAAGGTGTAGGCTAACCTTCCAGTTACTATCTGGTAGGTTAAGGCAGCCAGCCTAAGAAGTAAACAGTTGAATGTGGCAATAGCCGACTGGAAAAATGTACATGTCATAGACTTAGAAATCTTCTGAGAGGTTACTTTCAAAAGGAGCATTTTCAATAATCCTGATTAATTTTTCTTTTCTCATTTAATTTTGGTTCAACTTCTAGTGAGTTTCTCAGAATTTACTCATTTAATAAAATGTTTATTTTTAAAAACACCTGCTTGAAGATTAGCTCTTACTAACATAAACACAATACTGAGGATATATATCTACTGACAAATTAAAACAAAGGATCGATGCTAAAGTAAAGGTTTTGAATTTTTAGGAATTTCTCCAAAGGCAGGGTTTTTATAATAATTTATCTTGGCTTATCACTGAGAAGAAAATGCTTCTTTATTATAGCTATTGTTTGGAAAGTAGAGAGGACACAAAAAATACTTTAAGGATTCACTGAAGCACAGCTTCAAACAACATAACTACTTGGGACCTGCTGGGAAACAAAGTCTCAGACAAACCAGCCTGGCAGGTAGCATTGAGGAGCCAAATAGTTGTTTCCTAGTGTTACCTTCAGGAAGAACGCATGGGTAGGAGGTTGAATTTCAAACAACAGACTCTGGCAACAAACTAATGGACACTTTCATAAACATACAAAGGTTACAAAATTATTGCTTCCATGTTAAATATTTTTAAGCAATATTTTACCCCAATGTACACTGATAATTACATCTGTTTGTAAGTATCACAAACATGTAGTTATCATATACAGTATACATTCACCCAAATCGAAAAAAATAGTGGGAGAGTGGAAGACATTTCCTCAGGAATTAGACCAGAAAATATCATAGTCACACTGGTATGGCTAGAAATTTCACTCCTCATAAAGTTCCTAAGTATTTTCTTCAGAAATTTCTTTTTATTATTATTATTATTTTTTAATATTAGTTTTTGACACCCTGTTTTGCTCTGTCATCCAGGCTGGAGTGCAGTGGGTTGATCATGGCTCACCGGAGCCTCAACATATTGAACTAAAGCAATCCTCCAACCTCAGCTATCCTAGTAGCTGGGACTACAGGTGAGCCACCACGCCTGGCCAATTTTTATAAAGATAGGATTTTGCCATGTTGCCAGACTTAGAACTCCTGGGTTCAAGCAATCTACCTGCCTTGACCTCCCAAAGTGCTGAGATTACAGGCATGCACCACCATGCTGGTCCCCTTCTTTAGAAATTTAATCTACTCATCTGACAAACGGCTAATATCCAGAACCTACAAAGAATTCAAACAAATTTACAAGAAAAAAACAAACAACCGCATCAAAAAGTGGGCAAAGGATATGAACAGACATTTCTCAAAAGAAGACATGCATACATCCAACAGGCACATGAAAAAGTGCTTGTCATCACTGGCCATCAGAGAAATGCAAATCAAAACCACAATGAGATACCATCTCACACCAGTTAGAATGGCAATCATTAAAAAGTCAGGAAACAACAGGTGCTGAAGAGGATGTGGAGAAATAGGAACACTTTTACACTGTTGGTGGAATTGTAAACTGGTTCAACCGTTGTGGAAAACAGTATGGCGATTCCTCAAGGATCTAGAAGTAGAAATACCATATGACCCAGCCATCCCATTACTGGGTATATAACCAAAGGATTATAAATCATGCTGCTATAAAGACACATGCACACATATGTTTATTGCGGCACTATTCACAACAGCAAAGACTTGGAATCAACCCAAATGTCCATGAGTGGCAGACTGGATTAAGAAAATGTGGCACATATGCACCATGGAATACTATGCAGCCATAAAAAAGGATGAGTTTGTGTCCTTTGTAGGGACATGGATGCAGCTGGAAACCATCATTCTCAGCAAACTATGGCAAGAACAGAAAACCAAACACCGCATGTTCTCACTCATAGTTGGGAATTGAACAATGAGATCACTTGGACACAGGAAGGGGAACATCACACACCGGGGCCTATTATGGGAAGGGGGGAGCGGGGAGGGATGGCATTGGGAATTATACCTGATGTAAATTGTTGATGGGTGCTGACGAGTTGATGGGTGCAGCACACCAACATGGCACAAGTATACATATGTAACAAACCTGCACATTGTGCACATGTACCCTAGAACTTAAAGTATAATAATAATAAAAAAAAAAGAAATTTATCATGAGACAACTGAACTTTCTCTTACCATTATGATCTTGCAGAAGCCCAGTCCTTAATCGTTAATAGCTCATTACAGTCAGGCATCTTCTGTCTGTAACCTGAGTGTTGCAGAAGTCAAATAAAAATCAAACACCTGTGTTATATATTCCCAGAGCATCATTCATTCTTTTTTTTTTTTTTTTTTTTTTTTTTGAGACGGAGTCTTGCTCTGTCGCCCAGGCTGGAGTACAGTGGCCAGATCTCAGCTCACTGCAAGCTCCGCCTCCCGGATTTACGCCATTCTCCTGCCTCAGCCTCCCGAGCAGCTGGGACTACAGGCGCCCGCCACCTCTCCCGGCTAGTTTTTTGTATTTTTAGTAGAGAAGGGGTTTCACCGTGTTAGCCAGGATGGTCTCGATCTGCTGACCTCGGGATCCGCCCGCCTCGACCTCCCAAAGTGCTGGGATTACAGGCTTGAGCCACCGCGCCCGTCCTGCATCATTCATTCTTATTCTTTCTCTCTCCCCCATTTTTCTCTGACTTTGTTAATGCACAGACTTTGAGCCTTTGGTGAGATCTTAGGAATCAGTAAGGTCTTTTTAAATTAAAATGAAAAACTAATTTTTAGAATAAATTATGAAGTATCACTAGAAGCTGTCCTGGCTGTCAGTCATGATGGAAGCCATGTTGCAGTAATAGGAAAAACTCAAATCCTGCTATGGAATCATTTCCAAAGCTGACAAGCTGTGGTAGTTAGAAAATAAATTATTAAACACTCTCCAATACTTGAATAAAATTGTGACAAGTTTCCTAATATCCAGAATATCCGTGTTAGACATGTCTAGTCCTTTACCATGCAAATTGATTTCTCTTAAACATATTCTACTTTGTCTATATCTAGAATGACCCTATATTCATCATTTAAAGCAGAGCACTATTGAAAATGAAAAAGGCCACTGTTAATAATTGTTTCCTAAAACAGATATAAATATAAAGTAGGACTTTCCCAGGCAAATTAGTATCTATATCTCTCTCAAAATGATATGCCTAGAACTTAACATGGTATTCCATTGTGATCTATTAGAGAGTAAAATGTATCATCTTCACTCCAATATCACACAATATCAACTTAGATATTTGGCCTCCATGGTATATCATTCCCTTCATTCATTTATTCACATTATTCAGTGAGCTTTTCATCAACTAAAATTGCTGAATACTTTTTAATGAATTTCTACTTACCTCATCCTCCACTTCCAAGTGTGGTTTCTTAGACCCAAGTGACCTTTCAAAACATGTATTTGCTAGAAGTTTGAATTAGAACAAAATCAAAGATTTTGATCACTCCATTGTAAAATTTATTCCAAGAGGCCAATAACTAAACAAAGAATTTAATGCGTGAGGAGCTATATAAATTGTACAAAGTTACATGAACATAACTGATATAACACAAAGAACATCAAATTCTCATCATGTTTTTAATTCCCTGTTTTTTATTAGACGTTGTACTTCGAAGTTCTGAAAGACAATTCGGGAATACCCTGAACAAAGACACATGATTGGATTGTCAAATGAGACTCACACAAATTAGAAAACTTATTTTATATTAAGCTTTACCAATAAACTCAAGTGCACATGCAATTGAATAAGATATATATGTGTGTGTGTGTATATATATTATATGTATATATAATATATATATAATCATTTACCCAGAAGCTTTCTAGGTCCTTTCTTCTCACATTAGGCCAGATTCTGATCAAGATTTAACAGTCAATGACTGTAAGAGATGTATGCAGCTATTACTTGAACATAAGTAAGCTGTTTGGTCACAAAACTTCATTGTACACTCTTAACAGTTACAGGTTACATGATATTTCTTATAAAGTCATACCCTATGAATCGATGGATTTCAGGTTTCTTCACCATAAGCAATTCTCAAGAGACCAGGTTTATCTTGTTAAAGCATTCTATATACAGATACATTCACCATAACATACCAACAATGGATTTGGGAAGGAAATTTGATGGGTCACTTCTCTTTGCAGAGAATCTCCCAGTAAATGAAGAGGGTAGTTTACAGGCAAGCTGCGAATCCCTTTCTATCAAATACTGGGTGAGGTCATAAAAAGTGATTTTTGCCTTAGTGGTTTAGCAGGGCATCTTCTCAAGAGCAGCCGTGAGTTTCTTGGTTAGATTCCTCTTTAGTATATAATCATGAAATTTAGCCATAGAAGCCTTTGATTAGTGACTCCTTCATTTACATTTAGAATCTGGGATGTAAGTAAAGATGGTCATTTGGTTTTCATGTTTTTTAATTAGACAGACACATTAAATCAGTAAAACTAGTTCTCTCATTAAATTTATTAATACTTTAAATTTTCTTAATTGCCTCTACCTTCGTTAATGATTATATCCTTATGTTCTATTTGAAGGAAAGTCATTTTCTCCCACCCAATGTATATTTATTTTACCTTGTTTTTTGAGGGTGACAATTGATGAATTAGCTTTGTCATTCAGAAGTGTATTTAAAGGTTTAGCAGACTGAGATTCAAATTGACATAATAGCTACTGTATAGCAGTTTAAAACCTACATTGCAAATATTGAATTAGTGATAACACCGACTTATCGAGAAATGGTTCATGTATTTTCTGTGCAATGTGTTCAAAAGGCAATATATATCTAGTTTATATAATATTATATACTAAATACATTACATTATAAACACATCTCATTCCAATGGATCACTGTATTAACACTAGAACAGAGTAATTAATACATAGTCTCTATCAGTCTGAGTTATAGTTCTAGCTCTAACACTTTAAGTCTCCTATATTAAGCATATTGCTTAATTTTGATATGCCTCATTTTCTCATATACCAAACACAAATTGAAAGTAACTCATTATACATTTGTTGTGAGCTGTAAAAGAGTCAATACACCTAAAGCTCGTAGGCTTATGTCTGGCACAAAGTAATTATAAGTAAATGTTTTTCTTTCATTATCATTTATGTAAATAACCTCATTTAATTATCACCGTAATCCCATGAAGTAAGTATAAATGTAATAGTTATACAAATAGTGAAACTAAACCCATAAAAGATAAATTATATTTGCAAAGTTACATAGAGTTGAAGTGAAGATTTTAATCTGTACTCTGGTTGGTTGGCCTGATTCCATAACCTGTAAACTAACCTGGTAAAAAATATTGCTTTACAATTTATATGAGTTATTGAATGCATAAGCAAAAAACATTCATAAACACAAACATAAATAGATTTTAAAATATTAATTAATTGATGTTTGTATATGATAAAAACTATAAATGAATGAACTTTTTGTACATGAACATCCAATTGATTCAGCAACACTAATTTAAAAATATTTCTTCCTTTTTCTTGAATTTCCATTTCAACTTTGTCAAAAATAAAAGACCACATATGCATGGGTAAATTTCTGAACTCCCCTATACTCTTTCATGTATTTACATATCCATAATTTAAGAAATTTGGCACTGCCTAGATTACTTAACTTGATAGTGTTAAAATTAAGTAGTAGATTCCTCCAACTCTCCCTTGTCAAAATTATTTTGGCCATTCTAATTTATTTGCTCTTTTTACATGAATATTTTTAAAATAGTTTATTTACTTCAACCAAACACCTTAATAGAATATTAATTGGGTTAGCATTAAATCCATATGTCAATTTGAAGAGAATTACTAACAATTTTGAGTTTTCCAATTTATGAACACAGTATATTTCTCTATATATATCTTCCTTGACTTGTTTCATTAAAGTTTTGTAGTACTCTGCATACAAATCTTGCATGCATTTAGGAACACCTGTCCCTATGTATCTGTTGGTTCACAGATTTATAGGCAGGCAGGTAGGTAGATAGCTAGACAGAGATAAACTAGAATTCCATTTCTCATCGCTTCTATGTAGAAGCACAATGCATTGTTGGTATAGAGATCTTGTCTCCTGGCAACTTACTCAACTGAGTTATTAATTCTAGAAGCTTTTTGTGTAAAATATTTTGGATTTTCAATATAGTTATATACAGTTTCAATGAGTACACATCATTTTGCCTAGTAAGTAGGAAACTCTCATTTAGTGACCCACTATCTTAGTCTATTTGGACTGCAACAACAAAATATCATAACCTGGGTGGTTTATAAATAACAGAAATTTACTTCTTATAATTCTAGAGGCTGGGAAGTCCATAATCATGGTACAAGCTGATTTGTGTCTGATGAGATCCTGTTTTCTTATTCATAGACGGTGCTTTCTCACTGTGTCCTTACATAGTGGAAGAGACAAGCAGGTCTCTGAGGTCTCCTTTAAAGTAGCACACACCTCATTCATAAGGCCTATTTTCTTACAACTTAGTCACCTCCTGAAGGCTCCAGTTTTTAATAATTTTTAATATCATCACATTGGAGATTAGGTTTCAACATATCCACTTAGGGGGAACACGAATATTCAGATTGTAGCACCTACCTACCCTTCTTCTGGAGAGACCAATCTTATGTGTACTCTGAAAGTTAACCCGTTTTCTTGAAAAAGGTTAAGTAGACTATGCATTTACTACACTGGGATGTCTCTGGGGAGGGAGATATCCCTAATCATTATTATCATAAAATGTCTCATAAACATGTTGGACATAAACACAGATGATTAAACTAGAAAAGTCTTTTTACAAATTATCTGCATCATTTTTGGAAAGTATTTATGTTTTATAAAATGTAAATAAATTTACTCCCTAAAGATTTTTAGTAAGAATAAAATTAAAGAACATATTTTGAGAAATGATCTCTTACATTGGAACTCTGTATAAAATTTCACAGAATTTTCTTGAATCATTGAATGACCTTTTGGAATATATAATTTATTTAGGCTTTTCTAGTTCTTTACCTTCAAAATCCTATTTAATCTTGGGGTAAATGGTAATTTTCACTCAACTAGGTAGAGAAATCTGTGATTATATTAGGTATAGAATTTTTCAGTGATTGAAATCTAGATGTCACTAAAGTGGCACACTAGAAGCAAGCTTTCTTCACTTGCCCCCTTCCACACAAAATCAAAAACAAAGTGCCAAGATTCTCATATTATAATGCAGTCCACAGGGCTGCAAAGAAGTAAAAAATACGTTGTGCAGACAATAGGAGAATCTAACTTTTATATTCATGATGCCCTTTTCCTAATCTGCCAGGCACCAAGCATGTGAAATTTTTCCTCAACTCATGGTTACTACACTGGAAAGACTGATATCAAACTTTACCACCATCCTGGATTTTCTGGCAGAAGACCTGTCCTTATTTCAACCCAAGGGAAGTGTCACAAGTGCCTGAAGAGAGAAAAATTCCTAAGGACAGCAGAGACAAAAGGTGAAAGTGGGACTAGCATCCTCAGACCAGAAAACTCTGCTCTGTATATCACCCAAATTAGGTATCAAATAAGAGTGGTTGTTAAGCAGCATCATAGTACATTCCACAGGTCTCCTAGGCATGAACATCTAGCCATCCCTCCTGCACTGCCAGACTTTCTCTTTTGTTACCTTCCTCATATGGGAATGGCAGCATCCCATGTTTGCTAAAGCTGAGGAAAACCTGGGCCCAAGGCTATAGCTAGTGCTGAAAAGGTGGACAGTTTCTCAGTGGTAAAAGGGAATTCAACAGGTATACTCCACAGAAATCTCTATGCAAACATAACAAATGCAAATCAAAGCAAGCCAGACAAAGAAGACTGAAATAAACAGCTAATCTTACAATGCAAAAAATACATATATTTCCACAAGAAAAAATAGTAAACAAGAAACTATGACTTCCACAAATGAACAAAACAAGACACCAATGACCAAACCCAATGAGACAGTGATAGGTGAGCTCCCTGATAAAGAATTTAAACTAGCAGTTTTTAGAAAACAGAAATTTACAAAACAACACAGAACACAGTTTAGAAATTTACCACAGTAATTTAACAGAAATAGAATTAGTAATACTGAAACACAAAACAGAAATCCTAGAACTGAGAAATATATTTGCTGAACTGAAAAATGTATCAGGTGCTCTCAACAGCAGAATAGATTGAGCAGAGGAAAGACAGTGACCTCAAAGACAGGCTACAGAAGAATCCACGGTCGTAAGAGGGGAAAACATGAAAATAAATGAAAAACAACTAGAAGATTAGAAAATTGCTTCAAAGGTGCAAATCCAACAATTACTAATGTACAAAGTGAATTTGTCAAGAGTAAGGAATAGAAAATGTATCTGAAGTAACAATACCAAAAATTTTTTCAAAATTTACGAAAGATGTAAATATCCAGGTACAGGAAAGTCAGTGAACACCAAAAGGATTAAACCTAAATAAAACTATCCCAAGGCATATATTAAGCAAACTCTCGAAAGTTAAGAACAAAGAAAAGATTTAAAAAAAAATCAGCAAGAGAAAAGCAAATAACAAAAAAGAAGCTCAAATTTATTTAACAACTGACATCTTAGCAGAAATCATCCAGGCCAGGAGAAAG
This sequence comes from Macaca fascicularis, assembly GCF_037993035.2. Lineage (NCBI taxonomy): Eukaryota > Metazoa > Chordata > Mammalia > Primates > Cercopithecidae > Macaca > Macaca fascicularis. Next base: position 78,038,555 of record NC_088376.1, read on the forward strand.
TGGGAATGACATATTCGAAGTACAGAATGAAAAAGACTGCAAACCAAGAATTTTGTATCTAATAAAATTTTCCTTTAAAGATGAAGAAGAAATAGTCTTTCCCAAACAACAGATGAGGGAATTCATTACCATCAGACCTATCTTACAAGAAATGCTAAGGGAAGTTCTTCAATACAAAAGAAAAAAAAATGCTAACATGCAAAAAGAAAACATTTGAAAGTATAAAACTCTGGAAAAGTAAGTACACAAACTTAGGATACTCTAACCCTGTAATTGTGCTATGTATGCATTCCACACATAACTCTACCCTGAAGACTAAAAGACAAATCTACCAAAAACAATAATAGCTACAGTAACATATTAAGGGATAACAAATACAAAAACATGTAAACTAGGACAACAGAAGATCAAAATATGGTGGCATGGAGTTAAAATGTAGAGTTTTAAATCTTTTCCTCTGTTTTTGTTTTTTTTTTCTTTGTAATCAAAGATAAGTTGTCATCTGTTCAAAATAACTTATTGTAACTATCAGATGATTTTTGTAAGTCTCAAGTTAACTACAAAGTGAAAACCTATAATAAATACAATAAAAATTAAAATCAATGAATTAAAACATACCAACAGAGAAAATAACGAAGGAAGGCAGTAATAAAAAGGATAGTGGTTAATGTAGTTTTCACTTTAATAAGAAAACAAGAGAGGATATATAAAATGAGCAAACAAGTAACAATATGGCAGTAGTAAGTCCTTACCTATTAATAATAGCATTGAATGTAAATAGTCTCTATTCTCCAATTAAAAGATGCACAGATGATAAATGAAACAAGATCCAAGTAAATGTTACATTTAAGAAACACACTTTGGCTAGGCATGGTGGCTCACGCCTGTAATCTCAGCACTTTGGAAGGTCGAGGCAGGCAGATCACAAGTTCAGGAGTTTGAGATCAGCCTGGCCAACATGGTGATATGCCGTCTCTACTAAAAATACAGAAATTAGCTGGATATGGTGATGCATGCCTGAAGTCCCAGCTACTCAGGAGGCTGAGACAGGACAATTGCTTGAACCTGGGAGTTGGTGGATGCAATGAACCAACATCGCGCCACTGCACTCCAGCCTGGAGAACAGAGTAAGACTCCATCTCAGGGAAAAACAGCAACAACAACAACAACAACAACAACTAAAAAAAAAAAAAAGAAAGAAACACTTCACCTATAAAGATACACAAAAAGTGATTCCGTAGAGAAAGATAAATTCCATGGAAATAGAAAAAAAGACCAGTAGTGGTGATACTTATATCTGATAAAATATTTTACATGTCAAAAACTGTGAAACAGAAAAAAAGACACTAGAAAATGATAAAAGGATCAATCTAGCAGGGAAATATTACATTATAAATATCTATGCACCCAACACTGTAGCACCCAAGTATATAACATGGACATTAATAGATCTAGAGAGAGAGATGAACTGCAATATAATAATAACAGACGACTTCAACACCCTACTCTTAGTAATGAACAGATAGCCCATACAGAAAATTAAAGAAACATTAAAGTTAAGCTAAGCACCAGATTAAATAGTTCAACCTGACATTTACAGAATATTTCACCCAACTGCTACAGAATATACAATTTTTTCATCAGCACATGGAACATTCTTGCTATAGTTTGGATTTTTTTACCCTATTAACGTCAAATTGAAATGAGATCACCTAATGTTGAAGCCGGAGCTAAAGAGAGATGTTTGGGTAATGGAGGCAAATCCCTCATAAACAGATTAATACATTCCTGAGGGGTTAGAGTTTGAGATATTTCTCACATTATTAGTTCCCGAGAGAACTTTTTTAAAAAAGAGCCTGGAATATCCCCTTTATCTCTCATTTCTTCTCTCACCATGTGATCTCTGTACCCACCGGCTACCCTTTCCCCTCCATCATTAGTGGAAACAGCTGGAAGCATTCACCAGAAGCAGATGCTGGTGCCATTCTTTTTGTACAGCCTGAAGAACTTTGAGCCAAATAAACCTCTTTTCCTTATACATTTTTCGACCCCAGGTATTTCTTCATAGTAACAGAAATTGACTAAGACAAGATATTGCTACTGAGTAGCAGGGCATTGCTATAAAGATACCTACAAACGTGAAAGTGGCTCTGGAACTGGGTAATGGGCAGAGCTTAAAAAAGTTTGGAGTGTTCAGGAGAAGACAAAAAGACCAGGGGATAACTTGATATCTACATGCAAAAAAATGAAACTGGGTGTTTATTTCTCATTACCTACAAAAATCAAATCAAAATGGATTGAAGACTTAAATTTAAAATTTTAATCTATGAAACTGCTATGAGAAAACATTAAGGAAATGCTTCAGGACACTTGTCCCAGCAAAGATATTTTTGACTAAGAACTCACAATCACAGCCAACAAAAGAAAAAGTAGATAAATAGGATTTTATGAAGCCAAAAGCCTTCTGCATAGCAAAGAAAACAACGAAGTGAAGAGTTAAACTACAAAATGGGAGAAAATATTTATAAAGTATTCATCTGACAAAGGATTAATTTAAAATACACACACACACACACACACACACACACACACACACATACATAACACCAACAGTTCAGTAGCAAGAAACATAAGATTAAAAAACTGATAAATATAAGAATAATTTCTCAAAAGAAGACATATAGTCAACAGATACATGAAAAAATGCTCAGCATCACTAATTATCAGGGAAACACAAATCAAAAGTACAGTGAGATACCATCTCACCTCAGTTAAAATGGCTTTTCTCAGAAAGACAGGGAATAAGGATGATAGCAAGAATGTGGAAAAAGGGGAAGCCTTGTACACTGTCAGTGGAAATGTAAATTAGTACAATCACTATGGAAAACAATAGGAAGATTCCTCAGAAAACTAAAAATAGTACTACTACATGGTTAAGCAGTTTTACTAATGGACACATACACCAAAGAAAGGAAATTACTGTGTCAGAGAGAGATCTGTACTTCCACTTTTATTGCAGCATTATTTACAATAGCCAAAATTTAGAATCACCTAACTGGCCATCAACAAATAAATGGATAAAAAAAATGTAGTCTATATACACAGTAAGTATTATTCAACCATAAAAAATGAAATCTTGTCATTTGCAGCAACATGGATGGAACTGTAGGACATTATTTTAAGTGAAATAAGCAAAGCACAAAAAGGCAAATATTGTATGTTTTCACTCAGACACGAAAGCTGAAAAAGTGGATGTCCTTGAAGGTAGAGAGTAGATTGCTTGCTGTCAGCGGTCAGGAAGAGTGAGTAGCGATGAATGGAATTTGATTAATGGGTGTAAAAATACAGATAGAAGACATAAAACCTAGTGTTTTACAAATCAGTAAAGGACAAAAATAAACAATAATCTACTGTATATTTCAAAACATCCAGTGGAGAATAATCAGATGTTCTCAGCATAAAAAAAGAAACATGCTTAAGATAATGGATAATCCAATTACCTTGATTTGATTATTGCACATTGTATAAATGTGTCAAAATATCACGTGTACTCTGAAAATATGACATTTATGTATCATTAAAAATAAATTTTAAAAATTTTAAAAATGCTTTAGGGATAATGTGATTAAAATCATAGCACCAATAATTTTAAAATAATTTACTTGAAGCCTAACAGACGTGAAAAAACAGATTATCCTACAAATTTTATAACTTATTATCAGTGAATAAAAAATTTAACATTTAATTTTAATCACATGCTATGTTTCACCTATGAGTATTTTCACACACTCATAGTAGGAGTGAAAGTTCATGTAAGTTTGGTGGAAAGTAATTTTAAATGTGTATTAAGATCCTTAAAATCTTTAAAATAATTGGTCTATAAATTTCACAGTTAGAAATCTGAACAAACAAATATCTTTGACTATCTTTCAAAGATAGTCAGGGCAAGGAAGTTGATGAATATTCTCTGAGCCAGCAGTGAACCAGTGAGAGAAAAAGGAGTCCAAAGCTTCTCAGTACATTGACAAACAGTTGGTGTCAGAAGGCAAGGAGATTCCTTCAGCTAATGTTTACATGTGGTAAAAGACAAACTCATGCCAAGGAAGGACCCTGAAGGATTACCTAAAGCACAACGCAGATTGCCCATTCACAGAAATTAGAATTAAAGGGTTGCAGTTGTTATCTTCTAAGCACCTTCAAATTCTCATGCATTTTCACCATCTCCAGACCCAGTAAGCCTAAAGCCAACAGTCAGACCAGAAAGGTTCCTCTCACCCAGTCTGCCTATCAGGCAATATCCTCCACTTTCATCTCACACATTTACAGCTAGTCAGTGGGGACCTAAGGGTACTGGGCAAAAGAAAGCCAATCTGCACGAGGGAAAGGTGAAATATAGTTTGCTCTTGAATGCTGATTAATTTTGGACTTGAACCTTCTAATTATAAAATTGAGACAGATTTTTTTTGACATTCACTAATCTGAATAGTACTGTTACCTTAATGTGTGTGGGTACGTCTTAAGATCTTTTTAAAAATTTTTATAAACAGGGGAACATGTAAATTCACTAAAAAAAATGAGTATGTAACATTTTCTATATATAATCATGATAATGGAGTGTTGGCTTATTACATCTGATTTAATTGTTTAAATGATTATCATATGCTATAATATTTATCAAAGACTGTTGCCCCAATTTTGACTTTCTTTTTAAATTTTACATTTAGTACAACATATAAAAATAATACTTGTCTAGGACTTAGGAAACCATGAAGATAATGACTGATAGCTATTCCCCATGGGTTAGTCATTTTGGCATAGATTTATCTTTTCTAAAGTAGATTGAACTAACTCCTCTAACTGTTATATCACATAAATTCTACTTATGAATAAATTTCCCAAGTATAACAGCAATTTATTGTGTTCCTTTCTCTTGTGGCTTTAAACCAGATAATCCCTTTCTAATCAGTTGAATGTTCTTAAAACTTTAACATCCTATTAATCTCCACATCAAGAAAATGAATTTTTTAAAAAATTAATTCTCTAGAATGCTATCATCTCATACGAAACATAAAAGATGGGGGAGGACTAAAGTTAATATGTATAGAATTCCTGTCGGTTGTCATTTTTTTTAAGAATAAATATGCATTGATGCTTTGAACGAGATAATTTTAATGGGACATAACACTTAAAGTGTATGCCATTAAAATTATTCTTAAAGGAAGCAAAATACCTTAATAAATTAGATTATTTCAGCTCAGGCTAATGGACATGGCAGATGAAAATGCTATTTAACTCATTATATAATAATTCTTTACTTTATAAACAGAAAAAAGTAACTCATGGTGATAATTGTTTTCGGGGAATAATACAAAACTATCATTACAAAAGTAAACACTCTATGCTTGCACATTCATGGCAGAAGAAGGCAGAAATGAAATTTAGTTTTCTATAATTTTTTCTGGGCTGTAACCTTTTGTAACCCTACAACTCTTTCTAGACTTTAACTACTAGAGTAGTTACAACTCAAGCTCAGAAAATGATTTTATCAATCCAATTTTTACAGATTTTATATTGTGGCTAAATTCAAATTATTTTAAGGTGAATATCTCAAAAATGTTGATATATTAATATAACAAATATAAAATAAATTATTGCAATGGTTATGTTTCAATAGGACAGTTGTACTAATAAAAGTGTTTCTCTTCTTTCACTTTTAAAAATTTTCTTCTCGTATAAAGGAGAATATTGTCTATATTCCTCAAATGGTGATGTGTAAATTTTTATTTCCAGAAAAGAAGGAGCAGTATTTTTCTTCTTTTGTTACATTTTTGTTAACCAAAATGTTTGTTGTGTCTCTGAAGTAACTTGCATGTTAGACAGGAATGAGATAGGGATAGATCAAAAATGATTCTCACATTCTTGCAAATGTTAGACCATTGAGATATCACTTCTTTTTTTTTTTTTTTTTTTTTAGTCTTTCATTTATGCTATTTAAACATTTGGTGGCCTCCATTGTCTCTAGTGAAAAGTTAGGTTTTGATCATACCTGTGTTCACTCATTATGTAATAAATCAGTTTTCTTTTGCTGCTGTCAAAAGAAAACTGGACTCTGGGCAATTTGTCTATGAAGTTGCTAGACAGTGAGTTCTTGTAATTTATACATTTTAGGACTCATTTGGTTTACTGGCTCTAAAATTTAATAGTTTTAATTAGATTTGTGAAAATTTTGACCAGTATTTCTTAAAATATTTGTCTACTCATTTTTTTTTTAGAGACACTATGTATTTTTTGAACCACTTGATGCATCTTTGACATCCAGTTTTTTATTAATTTATTATTATTATTATTGCTATCTATTCTTGAATCTATTAATTTGTGATAAATTTACTCTATGTTTCATCAACTTTAATCTGCTGTGTTGATCATGTAAAATTTGTTTCACTTACTGTAATTTTCAGATCTTGACTTTTTCTTTTCTCATTTTTTGTTGTCATTCTCTTTTTGCTCATTAAGATCTCACATTTTTATTATGTTTTTCTTTAGTTATTTGAACATATCTATAAACTGGCTGATTTGAAATATTAACAACAGCAATATCTCAGAATCATTTTCTATTAACTACATTTTTTTCCTCCTGTGAGTAGGTCACATTTTTCTTTTAATTTTCATATCTACTAATTTTGACTAAAGACTGGACATTGTAGAAAATGCATTGTATTCACTTTATGTTATGTTCTTATAAAATTTGTTGGGTTGTTTTTCTAGTAGACAATTAAGTTGTCTGGACCCACACTAAAAACTGTATTTTTCTGGAATGTGATATCTCCTCTTAGTTTTTTCAGGTTCCTGCTGCTGACTTTTGTTTGTTTATTTGTTTTATAGCCTGGCTCCCATGGATGTCCTCTGTGTCTACACAGACAATTTCAGCTGTTTATCCTCAAAGGTTTAGCCTCACCCTTTCTGTGATTGTCTTACTTCTGAGGCTTTCTTTGTAAATTTCCACTTTGTCTGCCATTTGTGTGTTTTATCCTTCAGTACACCAAAGCACTAGTGTTTCAGCTTTCTGCTCCCAAAGCTGTTCATAGATTCACAAATGCACAATCAACAAAGCAGCAAACTTGCAGAGGTTACACAGTAATTTTTTTTTTCATTCATGTGTAGATCACTTTCTGGTTTCTTTCTGCTTTGGGGGGAAAATCCCCTGGGATGTCCCCTAAACATTTATATTTTAGAGATCAATGAAGGATTTGGAAGCTATATACATATAAATTTACTCCCATTCTTTTAGTTGTTCTGTGGTACTCTTAAAGCTAGGGCTTCCTGTTTTAGTTCCCAGCCATTTTTATACATTCCTGAACTTTGTTCTCTGTCACAGTGAGCATGTAAGGCTATGGTTTTGTGCTGCTATAACTGTTTTATTGGGATATGCCCTCAGTGAAGACAGCCACAAAGACAACCAACACTCTAAATTGTGTCCTTTCCTTTTGCAGTATTTCAAAGGGTAACTGCCTCCAGGCTTCTGTCTGCTCTTGGATGCTTTCCAGTGACTTCAAAAAGTTCTTCTATTTTGTGAGTGCTTTCTAAATCACGTTTTATCATCTTTACTCATGCACCTTTTAAATATATATATACACAATGTCCAGTGTGTATACACACACACACACACACACACACACACACACACACTTTGTATTTTAAAGCAGTTTTTGGTTCACAGAAAAATTAGAGGAAGGTACAGAGATAGCTCATGTATTCTCTGCTCCAACATATACGTAGTTTCCTTCATTATCAGTATTCTCAACCAGAGTGGTACCTTTGCTATAACTGATGAACCTACAGTGATGTATAATTTTCACCTAAAGCCCATAGTTTACACATGTGTTTCATCTTAAGAGCAAGAAATGTTATAAAATTAAATTGTGATGATGCTTAAATAATCCTGTTAATACAATTTAAAAATTGGATTTCGGACTTTAAATGTGTGAATTTTGTACTAAGTATATATCAATACATCTGTTGAAATAGAATATATTCTATATGATTACATTCCCACAGTCTGCTTATTATATGTATTTATATTAAATATTCTGTACATTGGTTTATATCCTATTGCATTTAAGATTTAAAATTTTCACTGTAAATTAAAATTTTCTATTTATAAAATCAGTCTTTTACATTATGAAAAAATAAAAAATTAACATTTATAAAGTTCTTTATTGTCAATATTCTGTTTTACTATTCTATATATTCTGTGTATTAATTTTTGAAAGAAAATATGTGAAGTGCTATGATTTTTAGTAATGCTGCATTTCATTTCTCCCACAAACAAATATATACCATTTTACTATAAAACTATCAAAATATAAAATAACTATGGGTAATAAAGTATATGTACATATTGCAAATGAAAATGTAGAAATCAAGTTTTATCTCACTGATTACTTACTACTTTTTCTAAAATCTCCTTTTCTAAATTCTATGTCTGTGTCTCATTCCTTCTGATAATTACCAATTTATATTTTGTCCCATATATAGTTTTTGTTTTCACTAGTCTTTAATCACATATACCTAATAGACATTATTGGCAGAGAGTAAGAATTATACATGATTTTAAAGTAAACCTGTGCCTTCCATTTTCAAGTGTTTCGTGAATATAATCTCTCACAAATATGATTTTAACTTTTGCCCTTGTAATAAACTGATTTCCTTTTCGATGTTTCCCTGCTGATTGCTTTTAAACTTCAACCCTCCTTCTAGTTTGTCTATCTGGCAATCCAATGACAGCAATAATAATTTCTTACCAAGATTGCCTTTTTTTGGGGGGAGGGGTAAAGAATTGTAGAAATCTCTTACCTCTCATAGATATTTAAAGTGGGTCAAACATGTCTCTCCACATCTACAATATAAGCCATATGACAAGGCCTCATCAACATACCCCTTAACCTTTTTAGAGCTCCAGATATCAGGGATAGTGAACAAGGCACTCATATCAATTCTCACAACATACAATGCTTGACTCTTGAGCAGGCATTCAATGGAACTTCCATCTCCCTCACTGATCTGGGGTGCTAGGCTGCACAGGGAACCATAATAGGTTGCTTGAAAAAGTTCCAATTCAATGGAATTAAATATGCCATGTTTCAATCATCAGGTAAACATTAGCATTTAATTGTAACAAAGGCTTTCACATCATTTTTGATGTCTGATTTCTGACCACTTTTATAACTCACACCTCCCTCTTTTTCTTTCATCATATATTTGCACAAGCTAATAGGAGAGACTGCACCTTTGGCACCAAAGGAGAGTGCAAACCATAGAAGAGAATTCTCACCTAGCCACATCCCCAATTACCTTAAAAAAAATAACATTTCCTGGCTTTCTCAGGCTATTTTTCTACCTGCTTGTTAGTTGTCCTGGGTTCCTAAAAAGTCTCATTAAGTGAGTGATAAATCTTCTTACAGCCTTTTGATATATGTGTGGCATCTAAACCAGATATGAAGTCAGAGGTACATCTTGCCTCTGCAGGTGGCCACATTTTGGCTTTTATGTGGAGGTCTTATTGAGAACAAGTATTGCATCTCAACTGAAAAAAAAAAAAAAAAAGAAGGTGATTCTCACACTTACAGCACTTCAGCAAACGTTTCAATGCACTTAAATTTAAATTAACTGTACTCTCCACTTTGCAATTAAGTACTTTTGGGCAATCTAATAGAAAAGTGGCAAGTATACTTTAGCAAGGATAAAGAGAGAGTAGGCACAAGATCATATTACAGCATCACCATTCACCTTTAGTAATATAGAATTTTATGTGTTATGTATTACTTCTCTAGTGCTGTGAAACAAAGCACATATAAATCCAATGGCATAGGACAATACGTATGGATTCATCTTTGAAATTTAGTTTCAGTCAGACTTTTGCATAAATCTAGAAGTAGGCTGGGGGCTGGATGATGTCTAATAGTTCAGTTGAAGTGAATTGACTCTGACATAGATGGTCTCTCATCCTTCAGCAGGTTTGCTTGAGCTTATTCACACAGTGATCTCAAGAGACAGAGTTAGCACACACAACTCCTCTTGAGGTCTAGGTTCAGAACTAGCACACCACAAATGTCTATGCATTTTGTTGTTGTGAAGACAAGGCATACAGCCACTCTACAATCTAAGAGTGGGAAATTATAATTTACTTCTTGATGACTACATGCAAGGACACGCATTGAAAAATTGTAGATATCTTAGAAAAATGGTGAATTCTGAAATTTGAAATATGAAACTGACATGTAGGAGATAAACACATACCCATTAATAGTCTTCTGGAAGATATAAAAATGACTTGTAAATGAGAACAAGACTTGGTATTAACTAGTTTTAGATATACACATATATGAAAATAAAAATTTTGCCTTCAGAGGAAAGTACAGTGAGGAAAAAAGACATAAATGGATGAGGCCCAATTAATAGAGCATTCTGAGAAGATATAACACTGACGCAGTAATTTGGGTCTATTGCTTGTAGGAGACATGGTTATTAATTTTTGAGTACCACAATTTACATTGCTTGCCAAATTTTTGTCTTGGTCTGAAATCACAGTTCAGAAATATTGCCAGATGGCCAAGCAAATATGGCACAACTTTACTCTCAGCATGTTTGCAGGTGAGTTTTTCAGCAAGTATCTACTTTCCCAGTTGCCATAATGTTATTCTGTTCAGGTGTTCTGAGTTTCCTCTCTTGAACTCATCTATTTCCCTAGTGTTGTTTAAACTACTAAGGTGTAATGGTAGCTGAAAAATAACAATTAACATGCTGTTTCCCATCTTATTATATTCGCACATGCTGTCGCCTTTGCTTGGAACATCTAACTTTCTCCTTTTCCCCCTGAATAATGCTTATTTGTACTTTAAAATGTAGCCCAAGAATCATTCCCAGTGAGAAAATTTCTATACCTAAATTTACATAATTTAAATCATGTACGAGACCCCCAATTCCATACTCCTGTAGATCTGTATATTTACTTCTATTACAGTGATCATAATTGCTTGCTTAGTGTCTCCTGTACTATAATGTAAACTTCTTGAAGAAAAAATCTTGTAGTAGAGACAGTTCCTGACATATATTTACTTACTAGGCATGCAATTATTTAATACAATAATTTAGTTAATTAATTAATTTTGTATTTACTTATATGCATTCCTGTTAATGACTACAGATATTAAAGGCTTCAGTCAGAATTCAGAAAGGGTGCTTACCACTAAGGAAATCTCTGCTAGGCTTTCCCTTTACCTGCCTTTTGGCAAAGAAGGGTACATTTTTATTTTTATTTCCTTCCTTCCTTCCTTCCTTCCTTCCTTCCTTCCTTCCTTCCTTCCTTCCTTCCTTCCTTCCTTCCTTCCTTCCTTCCTTCTTCCCTCCTTCTTCCCTCCCTCCCTCCCTCCCTCCCTCTCTTCTTCCCTCTCTCTCTCTCTTTCTTTTTTTTATTTTTATTTTTTATTTTTTGACAGAGTCTTGCTCTATCTCCCAGGCTGGAGTGCAGTGGGGCAATCTCGGCTCACTGCAACCTCCGCCTCCCAGCTTCAAGCGATTCTCCTGCCTCAGTAGCTGGGATCACAGGTGCCCACCACCACACCTGGCTAATTTTTGTATTTTTAGTAGAGATGGGGTTTCACCATATTGGCAAGGCTGGTCTCAAACTCCTGACCTTTTGATCTGCCCCCCTCGGCCTCCCAAAGTGCTAGGATTACAGACGTGAGCCACTGCACACAACTTTATTTACTTTTTTCTATGCCTACTTGTGGTTCTGGGTTACAAGCATCTTTACCCACAGTTGGGGATTCATAAGATGAAAACACAAACAATCCATTCTGGCGTCTTTCGTCAGACTCTGATGTCCTAGACAGTCCACTTTCTTCCCAAGTTTCAGAACCATGTAATAGCCGAATGTTGAATTATTTCCAAGGATTTTAGTTTTATTTAGAGAAAAGTAACAAGGAAAAATTGAATCTACAACATCATATCATGGAACTAGAAATTTACCCTCTAATTTTGAAACATATTTGTGCTCAATATCAAATCATATATTTGCTTGTTTATTTATTTTTATATTTGTGTAACTTGAAAATGTTGCAACACATTTTTCTATATTGCATTTTTCTGATGAGAAATATGCTATTACTTTTATTTTTTTCCTTTGCACAAAACAAGCTTTTTTTTTTGCCTCTTATTTATTTTATAATTTTATATATTTATTTATTTTTATAACTTTTATTTTAAGTTCAGGGGTACATGTGCAGGTTTGTTATGTAGGTAAACTAGTGTCGTAGGGGTTTGTTGTATAGATTATTATATCAGCCAGGTATTAAGCCTAGTACTCATCTTTTGCTGCTAGTATCTTTTCCTGCTTCTCTCCTTCCTCCCACTCTTCACTCTCAAGTAGACGCAAATGTCTGTTGTTCTCTTCTTTGTGTTCACGAGTTCTCATCATTCAGCTCTCACTTATAAATGAAAACATGGGTATTTGGTTTTCTCTTTCTGTGTTAGTTTGCTAAAGGTAATATTCCCCACCTTTAGTCATGTTCCTGCAAAAGACATGATCTTTCTTCTTTTTTATGACTGCATAGTATTCCATGATGTATATATACCATATTTTCTTTATCCAATTTGTCATTGATGGGGATTTGTGTTGATTTCCTGTGTTTGCTCTTGTGAATAGTGCTGCAATGAACATTCACGTGCTTGTGACTTTATGGTAGAATAATTTTTATTCCTCTGGGTATATACCAGTTATGGTATTGCTGGGTCAAATGGTAGTTCTGCTGTTAGCTCTTTGAGGAATCACCATACTGCTTTCCACAGTGGTTGAACTACTTTACACTACCACCAACAGTGTATAAGTATTCATTTTTCTCCACAACTCATCCACATCTGTTATATTTTGACTTTAATAACCATTCTGAATAGCGTGAGATGGTATCTCATTGCGGTTTTGATTCACATTTCTTTAATGATCAGTGATGTTGAGTGTTTTTCATATTCTTGCTGGCTTCATGTATATTTTCTTTTGAAAAGTGTTTATTCATGATTTTTGCACTTTTTAATGAGGTTGTTTGTTCTTCTCTTGTACATTTGTTTAAGTTCCTTATGAATGCTGGTTATTAAACTGTTGTCAGATGCATAGCTTGCAAATTTTTTCTGCCATTCTGTAGGTTGTCTGTTTACTCTGTTGTTAGTTTATTTTACTGTGCAGGTGCTCTTAAGTGTAATTAGATCCTATATGTCAATTTTATCTTTATCATTGTTTTAAAAAACAATTTAATTATTACCTGCCTTGGTATAGTTTTGTATGTGTTTCTTGTGCTTGGGCTAGTTTAACTTTTTGAGTCTTTAGATATGTATTTTTTTTTTTACAATTTTGGAAATATTTTAGTCATTATTTCTTCAAATAATTTTGGTCACAGCCTTTCTCTCATATATCTAAGGGACTTAAATTACACATATATTAGGCCAATTAAAGTTTTCAAACAGCTCAGTGATGAATTTTTCAATTGTTCTAATGATCTTTATTGGTGTGTTTCATTTTAGATAGGTCCTGTGGTTGTAGTTTCAAATATAGTATGCTTCTTATCTGCAATATTGAATCTACCTCTAATCCCTTCCAGTGTTTCTTTCATCTCAGACAATATCGATTTTATCTTTAGAAGTTTGACTTAGGACATGTTTATGTCTTAGATAATTATTTCTAACTTTTTAAACATGTGAACTTCAGTTATTATTGAACTTTAAGAATTATTGGCTTAGATCAGAGCAGTCTTTAGTCTGAGGCTAATTATCTTCCATTACACAAGCAAAACTCTTCTCTGTATTATCTGCAATGCCCTGAAAATTATGTGGTTTTCCAACTGGTCAATACAAACTCACCATTCCCAGCCTTGTTTAAGTATTGGGCCAAGTTTCCACTGATACTTTCAAATGCTTCTTTTCTAGCCTTAGGTAGTTTCTTACCTAATCTCTAATCAATATTCTCCTGAGTTATGAAAGGGGATGCTCTGCAGATCTCAGGAGTTCTCTGTGCAGCTGTCTTCTCTAGCCTTGTCTCCCTAGACACTGACCTCAGCCTCCTCAGTTCAAGGAATCTTCCAGGTGCTATCTAGGTTTCTCTTTCTGTTCCTCAGTTCATAAACTAAATGCTATAAACTGGGTAAATAAACCAAAAACATCCTTACTGCCTGTCTCCCAAGGTTGCTGGGTTTTTTTTGTTGTTGTTTTTTGGTTTTTGTTTTTTTCCTCATGTACAGGGTCATCAAAACTTGTATTCCACCATGTGTTTTGTGTGCTCTGTTTTGTATGTGGGGATTGTTTCAGATGAGAGTGTAAATTCAGTTTTTTTCTGTGTAGGGGGATGAAGTATTGAGAAAAGAGAAAAACTAAATTTAAGAAAAATGGAAGAATAATTATTGCTTTTCCATTTTTCAGAATTAAGGATCAACTTAATGTTTATGACTGTAAATTTAAAATAAGACTTCTTTATTATTCTTAGATATTATTCTCCAAATTTAGTTACACAATCAGTTATAAAATAAGCAGCATAAATTCTGTAAAGTTGTAATTTTGTTGAGAATAGGAAGAATAAATGACATGTTCAATGCTGAAGGCTACATTGAAGGGATGACTAAATAAATACTAACCACTAAAATTTACATAGTTAATGAGAGAAGTTAAACAACTCACACACTTGAGAGAGAGTAAAAATGTGTTGGAATTAATGGATTGTATGTCTTGGGGTAGCCAAAGAGTATTAAAGTTAAGGCATTAGGGGAGTGGGCTGGAAAGATAGGAAGCAGTAATCCAAGAGTGAGATGAAATTGATATTTAAGGTTGAATAGAGGACAAAATGAGTAGAAGAATTAAGACAGAAGTGTGTCTGGCAGTATTAACTGTGACTAGATGTTAATATTGTATAGAAATGAGGGGAGATGACCTGGGGCTTAGGAGATAATTGCAATAATGGGGGTCATTGGGCATTTGATACTACAAAAATCAATTTTGGTAATTGTTAGGAAGAGAGGAGGAAATGCCTAAAATTGGCAAGAGGAGCTATCAGTATGTTCACTCTCCCTGTTTTCTTCCAAATTTGTGTGTGTGTGTGCGTGTGTGTGTGTGTGTGTGTGTGTGTGTGTGTGTGTTTATGAGAAAAACATTTTGGAATGCTACAGGGTAAACAGTGTACTTAGAGAGAGCCAGGTTTCCATTGGAGAAAGAAAGTAAAATAAGTGTTTGAAGAATCAATTGAGAATCAAAGAGTATTACTAATAATGAACAGGGAATCCCAAACGCACAATGGACAGATTTCAGGAGTTGGAAAGAACTGAATGAAGACAGAACAGTAAATGTGAAGCATGTCTGTGAGTGATCAAGATACTTTATTGATCTTGTGGCAATGTTGCAAACTCCAACAAGAGAGTCACAGTCACAGCAGAGAGGCCTGTGGTTTTGGAGCACAGTCATCCTTGCTCCAGGAAGTAAACATACTCCTTTTGAGAAATAGCTGCTGACCTGCAAACAGACCCAGGTGAAAACTAAGTACCTGTCCACCAGATACCAAGTGACTATGTTACTTGAGCAACTCTGTACTATTTTGTGTTTTGGTGCTAGATTCACCTAGGCATAAATGTAGGCATGCTCAGAAGCATGCAGCTCAAATGAGGAGACTACTAGCTCCTTCCAGAAATGAATAACTTCTAAAAACTTGACAGGGGAAGATAATATGTAATAACAGCAAGATTGCCTACTCTGTGGAAATCAGCCTTTTCCCTTGCCACCTTAGCGCTTACTTAAAGGGCATATTAGCAAAAAGCTCATGAAAGGAGAGATGAAGGTTATGTATCCTTGATCCCTCTATCATGCTACTACCCATCCTGAGTGGCCAAATTTTAATCAGCAATGCTAAATTACGTGTCCTACATTATGTACTATAACCCAAGAAGGCAAAGTGGTGGTTAGAATAGATCATTTCTCATTCCCATTATGGAGGGTACTGTGAAAAATCCTTACCAAAATAATTGAATATTTAGGTTTTCTTTCCCTGCCAGTCATACTTTGTTTAGGCTACTATTTTTTTTCACTTACTGAGTGCTTTGTTTGGTATCATGGTACAGGCATTAGTCAGAGTAGGTCGGGCTCTTCTTCCATGACAAATAAACCTGAAATATCTTTTGACTTACCATATTTTTTTTTGCTTATGTCATAGTTCAAAATAGGTTGCTTGACTCTTCATGAAGGCTTGTCTTCCAAGCAACATCTCAAGGATCCATCATTATTCAATCTTTTTGTCAGTGTAATCTTAAGCATGTGGCACTCAAACCTGCTGCAGATAGGAAAAACAGAGTAAGCCTTATTGTTTGAGGATTTTGTAGACAGGCCCAGAAGATATATTTAAAAGTTCCTACTATATCCTTTTGATCAGAATATAAACTCAGGGTCCAAATAATATCACGAAGGAGTTGGAGAAAATAGCCTTCTTATATGACAAGAAAAATGAATAATTAAAAAAATTAAAAACCAATATGTGAACCACAGCATTCTGTATGCTACAGTGTACCCATCCCTCCACAAAATAGAACATCATCAACACATATATATATATTTTTAAATCTCACTTCTTCTTTCTGTTCCCATTAATTCATCAATTATAGTACTATTGTTAAGAGTAGATTTAAAATATACTTCACGAGTAGCAGAATATAAGACAGGATTTTAACACACCTATACGAAAAGAGGACATTAGTTGTGACACATCTCACTTTGAATCTTCAATCACCTGTGAAACCTTGAGTTGTCTCCAAAGGAGACTTGTGAATGCATTTTCAGGTTTCTATGGTAAAATTACATCATCTTACCTGAAGTTAAGTTTAATCTTTGTAAGTAAAAGTATTGGAAGAAAAAGTATTTAGATACTGGTCAATTAAATTTTATTATTTTGGATGGACCACCATCTCAAACCCTTTGTTTTATTTGAGAATTTCCTTACAAGATAAGCTTTGATAAGATACAAGTTCTACCTTCCATTACAGAATCCCCCAAAAACAAATTCCATTTTTTTCCACTCTGTAATGTGGTATTGACCAATTATTTCAGAATTTTTAATCTGAAGGTGAGGGTGGTGAAAAACTCCTCAGACCTTACAGCTAATTCACTCTGATATGTCAAGTAAGAAATAATGATGTTTGATTTCAAATATATCTCCAAGGCAAACTGAGAATGTAATATAATAAAAAATCATCAATTTTTAAGACTTGAAAATCTTCCAGGATCTAATATATGCACACTGGAATCTAGGATATATACACTTTAATATTATTCAGCAATAAAAGCAAAAGAAGTGACACTTGATTTCTAATGCAGCGTGTAAACAGCTTGGAAGTCACAATAAGACCAAAAAACTAAATAAACTGAATAAAATCAGCAACTCTGAGATTCATCAAAGAGGTCAGGTAACAGAAAACTACTGCCACAGAAAGTGGAAAGGCAGAGAGGCAGATGCAGACAATCACACCTTACTGAAGAAGAAGCCCAGGAAGAGAGACCTCTGTGGAAACCAGTACCAAGGTTTCAAAAGAGAAATCGCAGTTGAAAAATTGTTCAAGCTCAATGTAGGTAAGTTTAAGAATTAAAAATGCCAGGGGTGCCCAGTTTTAGGAGGGCTTTGCATACATCTTTGAAGTTTATCTGTAGGAACCCTACTAAATTCTTACAATGAAGATCAGAGTAAAATTCCTTCCTGCTGTCATTATGGGGAGCCATATTGAAATATGCTCAGAGCATTCTGCTTCTTTTATCAGTGCCTGACTTCAAAAGAAGGTGTTTTATTAGACCCTAATCAACTGGGATTCTGCCAGAGCCTAACCATCCTGGGGAAGAAAAATTCCCAACTTCAGCTCCCTCTGTGCTTCTTGTCTTATATAAGGAAAACAAAACAAAACAACAACAACAACAAAAACTGAGCACCATTTAAGAAGGTCACAGTCCATGAGACCATGCTCACTAAAATACTCAGACCTAATCATGGGAATTTGAACATTTCCCCTCCCTTCAAACCTCACTGCTACACTAAAGGCATAAATGAGAAAAGAATCCATGAATTTGAAGAAAGGAGAAATGCCAATAAAAGATTCCAAAACTGAAATTCAAAGAGAAAAAAAAAATAAAAATGAAGAACAGAATATCAAATAACTGTGAAATAATCATAAAAGTACAATATATATTTAACAGAAATATGAAAAGAAGAAGGAAAAAAGAGAATGTAACATAGACATATTTAAAGCAATAGTGACTGCAAACTTCCCAAATTGAATGATAGACATCGAACTACAGATCCAGGAAGCTGAGAGAACAAAAAGTTGACAAAATATTGAAACAACCATATCCAGACATATCATATTCAAATTTCAGGAAATCAAAGACAATGGGATAATCTTGAAAAAAGCCAGAGGAAGAAAAAAATAAACACCTTACCAACAGAGGTGTAAAAATAAGAATTTTAGGACTTTTATTTTCAGAAGTAATGTAAGCAAGAAAAGAGTATACAAACATTTGAAGTAGTGAAAGGAAAATTTCATCAATTTAGAGTACTATGTTCAGCAAAATCATTCTTCGAATCTGAAGATAAATAAATACTTTCACAAACAAATATTGAGAGGACACTTTGTGAGTAGACCTGCCTTATGAGAAATAATAAAAGAAATTCTTCAGAAAGAAGAAAAGTAATATAGTTGGAAATGTGGATCTACATAAAGAAAGGAAGAGGATAAGAGAATACATCAATAAAAATAAAGTATTATATTATTCCTAATATTTATGTAAGAGATGGTTATAGCTTATGAATAAGGGAAATAACAATAGTGTTATAAGAAATGGGAGGTCAGATCCAAGTTTCTGCTATAAAATACACCTTAACAAATTTAAAATATAGAAATCATATAAAATATGCTTTCTGACCAGAATTTAATTAAACTAGAAATTATTAACTAAAATATAGCTGAACAAGCCCCAAATCTCACAGATTTATGTACTCACTTTCAAATAAATAAAAAATAAACTAAATAATTTTGAAAATGTAACTTCTCAAAATTTATGGGATGCAGAAAAAGCAATTATTATTAGAGGGAAATTGATAGCATTGAGTGCATATGTTGAGAAAGAAGAGTCAATAATTTAAGATCTCACCTTAGCTAACTAGAAAAAGAAGAGCAAATAAAATTCAAAGTAATCAGAATAAAAATTAATTTTAAGTTGTGGAAGAAAAAATAAAATTGAAAACATAAAATCAATAGAGAACAATCCACAAACCAAAAGTTTATTATTTAAAAAGATCAATAAAATGAAAACATTAAATCAATAGAGAAAAACCCACAAAACTAAATGTTTGTTCCTTGAAGATTAATTAATTGATAAAACTCAGAGAGGCAAACTGATTAAAAAGGGGAGAAAACTCCAGTTACTGATATCTGAAATATAAGAAGGGCTATTGTTCCTAATCCCATGAACACTAAAAGTTCAATAAACCAATATTATGAGAGCAATATTCTTCTTAAACCAATTGAAGTAGATCATCTGAACAGACAAATATCTATTTACAAAATTAGACCTATTTACAAAGTTACCTCTAAAATAGGAACTATCAAGTTCCAGTGAGTTCACTGGTGAGTTCTAGAAAACATTTTTTAAAATTTATGCCTTTTTCTTCCATGTGTTCTAGAAAATAGAAGCAGTGAATAGGAATACCTCCTATCTGAATCTATGAACCCAACATACCCCTAACACCAAAACCACACACAGACGTGAGAGAAGAAAAAAAACTATAGAAAGACCATTATCTCTCATGAACACAGATGCATAATTTTTCAACACAAACTAAATAAAACATTGTATAAAAAGATTATACTCCATGACCAAATGAGATTTATTGCACATTTGCAAGGCTCCACATGCAAAAATCATATGATCATATAAATAGAGGCAGAAAAAGCATCTGGTGAAACATTTATGATAAAAATTCTTAGCAAACTAGGAGTAAAGGAAGAAATTCCTCAATTTCAAAAAGAAAATATTAAAGGAAAGAACTGTAGCTAACATTATATGTAATATGTTAATAATATGGGAAATGGCAAACTTCAGGGAAAAGTATTGGGAGTATATGAAAACTTTGTACTTAGAGAGAGTGTACTTACAGTAAGTTTTTCTGTAAACCTAAAACTGCCTCAAAATAAAATCTGTCTTTATAAATAAAGTATTTAATTTAAAAATTATAATGCACATCAAAAGATAAAAATATGAAGTACAGATTTGTGTTGTAATATAAATGGGCCTTGAAAAAATATGCTAAGTATAGGAAACTAGCCATATATTACATAATTTCATTAAATGAAATGTATCGAATAGGCCAATCCGTAGAGAAGAAAGGTAGAGTGATGTTTATTTATCATGAGCTGTGGGCAGAGAGTACTGAAAAGTGACTGCTAATATTGTTTTGGGGAAGGTCGATGAAAATATTCTCAGATTAAGTATAAGTGATGGTCGCACAGCTTTCTTAATGCACTGAAAATCATTGGATTGTATTGTTCAAAAGATGGAACATGATTGCGCATGAATTATATCTCAATATAGCTGTTAGTAAGAAAGAGAAAGAGACAGAGAGAGAGGAAAACAGAAAATCTTCCATATACATACAACATTGTTTTTTCTCTCACATACCAACAAAGATTCAATGAATTTCATAATAATATGATAACTTTGCTTCATATACTACTATACCAAAACTTAATTTTAAGTAAACAGTTTTTGAATAATTATCTTTAGACACATGAATATATGTGCAACCTGTGTTGAGCTTTATTAGCACAAATCATCATAACTTATCTACATGAACTTAATAATCTATCTACATGTATAAAGATCTGCTAAGAAGTACATTTAAGATGTTTTCCTCAAATCTATTAGTGTAATAATGCTTTAATACAAAAATAACTAAATTGACAATGTTTTCACATAACATGCAATAATTTCATGAATCTATAGGTAGTTGGCAGTATAATGGCCCCTAAAGATGTTCGCTCCTTAATCTCCAGAACTGGGGAATATCTTACATGGCAAAAGGTAGTTTATTAGAAAGTTAAAATTTTTACATGGGAAGTTTATCCAGGATTATTCCTTATTCCGTCCAGCCTAATATAGTGACAAAAATCCTTATAAGTGAGAAATGGAGCCAGGGAGTCAGAGTGAGAGAAGGAAATGTGATAAAGTAAGCAGAAGTTAGAGAGTGCTGCAATTGCTGGCATTCAAGATGGAGAAGAAGTCGCAAGTCATTATTCTGTAAATGACCTGGAAAGATCAAGGAAGCTGATTCTCCTCTAGAACCTCCAGGAAAAAATGTTCCCATGCTAACATCTTGATTTTAACCCAGTGAGACCCATGTTGGACTTCTAACCTCCAGAACTACTCAATAATAAATTTGCCTTGTGTTAAGCCACTAAATCTGCTGTATTTTTTTTTATATTAACAATAGAAAACTTATAGTACATACTTGAATAATATGAACATATATATCTGAGGTGAATTCATTTTAGTTTTGTGTACTACAAAAGAGGTTATCTAGCTTTATAAACTGTTATATTTTCAGATTATGAACTTTTTACATCTTCATATTTGCACATATCAATTTGGGTTCCAGAAAACCACACAAAAATATGCATTCATCTTTTTTTCTTTTTTTTTTTTTTTTTTTTTTTTTTTAGACAGAGTTTCACTCTTGTTGCCCAGGCTGGAGTGCTGTGGCATGATCTCCGCTCATTGCAACCTTCGACTCTCAGGTTCAAGCAATTCTCGTGCCTCAGCCTACTGAGTAGTTGGGATTACAAGTGTGCACTACCACAGCCCCCTAATTTTTTTACTTTTTTAGTAGATAAGGAGTTTCACAATGTGGCCAGGCTGGTCTTAAACTCCTGGCCTCAATGGTTCACCCCCCTCAACCTCCCAAAATACCGGGCTTGCACGCGTGAGCTTGCACATCTGGCAATACATGTGCATTTATCTTGAACATTATTTATAGTATGTATTAGTTTTCTCAAACTGCTATGAAGAAATACCTGAAACTGGGTAATTTATAAAGGAAAGAGGTTAAATTTACTCACAGTTCTACATTGCTGGGGAGGCCTCAGGAAATGTAAAATCATGGTAAAAATCAAAAGAGAAGCAGGCAACTATTTTCATAGTGCGGCAAGGAGAAGTGCTAAGCAAAGGGTGAAGAGTCTCTTATAAAACCATCAGATCTCCTGAGATCTCATTCACTATCATGAGAACAGCATAGAGGAAACCACCCCATGACCCAATTACCTCTACCTGGTCCCACCCTTGACACCTGGGCATTACTACAATTGAAGGTGAGATTTTGGTGGAGACACAGAGTCAAACCATATCACAGCACAATAATTTTCCCAAAACTGCTTCATTATTTCATGGCTTTCCTTTAGAATATCATCTATAGTATCTGCAACTTTAATACCTAAATCAAATTATTTTATAGAAATAGGTAGTTATGAACATTAAAAAATAAAGATTAAAAAGTTTCAAATGGACAATAATATGTGATTAATTTAATTCTGTTTATCTAGGTGAGAGTGAAGGAGTAAAATTTGTCAGGGTTTGGCTGTAGAAAATATTTTAAAGGTTTTAAATTTTAAAGTTAGCATTTTGGTGTGCAAAATCATAGCTTTATTTCTCCATAACAGAATTCAACTTAATACACAATTTTTCATTTACACTGAAGGCAGGAAACACACACACACACACGCACGCACGCACACACACACGCACGCACACACACACACACACCCCTCAAACCTGATAGGTGAAGGTCACTTTCAGTCAGTTCAAGACTTGTGCTGAGACAAATTCATGGCTCTTCCTTGCCACTCATTTAATCCTTTCTCAGGGTGTTTGCAGTAAGGGAAGAGAATTATTAATCATCTTGTCATCAGGGGAGTGGTTTCTGTGCTTGAAGTAAATACAGTTTCTCATAACTAGTCTGAAATATATAACTCATCTCCACTATTTCTGCTGTAATTTACCAGGCAGTGTGACTTGCAGTCGTTTCTCAATAGCCACACAGGGGAACTCAGAGTCAGTCCACCTGATCTCTTGGCTCTATCTTGTGTTTTTTTTTTCCATCTAAATTCTGGCTTTGGTTATTTATCCACAGCCTTTCCTGTCATCCCTTCATCCCAAGCCATCGTTTCTCTCAGACAAGCACATTGTTTTAAGTTTCTCAATTCTTAACTTCTTTTCTGGTTCTAACAGAGGATGGTTGGTAACAAGAATGAACTTTTCACACCCTCAAGGAAGTGGTGAAAACATTCCACTAGAATTATAGTTACATATGAAGAACATAAAGACATTTATTTTTCTGTGTGTGTCTGCCCCAGGACTGTGTGGAGCCCCCTGGCTCGTCGAAAGTAAACTATTTCATTGTTCACTTGCATTGTCCATATAACTAGATTTTGGCTTTTGGTTTTGTTTTAAATCTTTATGGTCTAAATTCGTCACATTCTATTTTAAAAGATTTTATTTTTATAATTAAAAATAGAAAATAAAACAAACACAAAATATGTTTTTCCTCAGTCAAATGTTTTTAAGAATAACTGCTTCAATTAAGTAATTAGCAAAGGTGAATTCAAAACTGGAAGCTGCTCTTGCAGCTTGAAATTGATTCAATTGATAGAGTTAACGAACAATTTAAAGGAATAAAAAATAGTGTGAACTAAAACACAGCAATTAATATTTCAGACCAGTGTCTTAATAAAGGCAGAAATAATGAAACTATGGAATATATTTCTTTGGGAAAGAACACAAGTTGCTTGTTTTGACAAAACCTCTAATATTGGATAACTTGCTCTGTACAGCATTTTGTTTTAATCATTTTACCATACTATAGCATCAAGGTGGAAAGTCTTAGTTCTAGAGGCAGTATTTTTAAACCTGAGCTTGTTCATCTCTTAGCTATGTGACTCTGTGCAAGATAATTATCCTTTCTAAGTCTCAGTTTCTTTATCCAAGTGAAAGGATGACATGAGTGCTTGTAGGATTATTGTATGAAACTAAACAATTTATATAGTATACTTGTAAGATTATTATCACACCTGATGAGCTGTTATTACTAGTATTACTATTGACATATTTGAAGTCATACGATCACTGTACAATTTCAAATAAGCGGATTTTGCTCATGTATGGATACCTGTATAAAACAGTGTTGAAAAAGCTTTCCATTTATTTTGTAGAAATGTTTCCAATCATTCTGCAAGTTATAGGTTCTGTAGCAATCTTAATGCAAGAAAAGAAAGTTATTTGAACAAAAATGATCGCAATGCACCAAGTGCTGTACAGTTATAGAAGAACATGATTTCTGCCCTTTGAGAGTTTTACATTCAAAAGCAACATGATATTAGCATTTATTAACATTTCTCTTATGATTGAAATAAGCAGCCCATTTAGTCATGCATAAAAACAGTCTTTCATCTAAAATGACAATTTATTTCTAAATTTTTTGAACTATTTGACAAACTAGCTTCAAAACTTTAAGACAGTAATAAACTGTAAAACATTTTTTAAGCAACAGTGCTTTCTTAAAAATATTAGTAATGAGTAAAATAAATAAAAGTAGGTGATATAATTTTTCAAAAGTGGAAGGGTGACATAACTCAGGAGAAATAATTAAATATTTCATAATGCACATTTTTGTGTTTTCAATGTTATATGCTTTATTTCTCTTCCATTTATTTTTTCTCAACTAAAAAGTAAAAAAAATAATGCAGTAAATTACATAAGTAAGATTATATTTTAGGTAGAGGAAGATATATATATCATTTTCATACAATTTGAGAAGTTACTAGTGCAAAGTAGATTTTGAGCAGGAAGTCAAGAAGAGAAAGTAATTAGAACAGATATACTATCTACTCTTTAAGATTTGCAGTTTTGATTCTTAACAGAAGACATACAGCATTTGAATTCTATTACCATATATTTTATTTTGTTTTTGAAAATTTATAGTAATTGCTTGCTTTTTGGAGTATTAGTGTCTATTTTGAACTTGAAACTTATTCACTAATATAAATTTTTTTGTAATTTTTTTATTATACTTTATGTTCTAGGGTACATGTGCACAATGTGCAGATTTGTTATATATGTATACATGTGCCATGTTGGTGTGCTGCACTCATTAACTCATCATATACATTAGGTATATCTCCTATTTCTATCAGTCCGCCCTCACCACACCCCACAACAGGCGCCAGTGTGTGATGTTCCCCTTCCTGTGTCCAAGTGATCTCATTATTTAATTCCCACCTATGAGTGAAGAACATGCGGTGTTTGGTTTTCTGTTCTTGCGATTGTTTGCTGAGAATGATGGTTTCCATCTGTATCCATGTCCCTACAAAGGACACAAATTCATCCTTTTTTATGGCTGCATAGTATTCCATGGTGTATATGTGCCACATTTTCTTAATCCAGTCTGTCATTGATGGACATTTGGGTTGGTTACAAGTCTTTGCTATTGTGAACAGTACCACAATAAACATACGTGTGCCTGTGTCTCTATAGCAGCATGATTTATAATCCTTTGGGTATATACCCAGTAATGGGATGGCTGGGTCAAATGTTATTTCCAGTTCTAGATCCTTGAGGAATCGCCACTCTGTCTTCCACATGGCTGAACCAGTTTACGGTCCCACCAACAGTGTAAAAGTGTTCCTATTTCTCCACATCCTCTCGAGCACTGGTGTTTCCTGATTTTTTAATGATTGCCATTCTAACGAGTGTGAGGAGGTAACTCATTGTGGTTTTGATTTGCATTTTTCTAATGGCTAATGATGATGAGCATTTTTTCATATGTCTTTTGGCTGCCTAAATGTCTTCTTTTGAGAAGTGTCTGTTCATATCCTTTGCCCACTTTTTGATGGGGTTGCGCCTCTCCCCCTCCAAAGGAATGCAGCTCCTCACCAGCAATGGAACAAAGCTGGATGGAGAATGACTTTCATGAGTTGAGAGAATGCTTCGGTCAATAAAACTTCTCAGAGCTAAAGGAGGAACTATGAACCCAGTGCAGAGAAACTAAAAATCTTGAAAAAAGATTTGATGAATCAATAACTAGAATAACCAATTCAGAGAAGTCCATGAACGACCTGATAGAGATGAAAACCATGACACGAAAACTACGTGACAACTGCACAAGCTTCAGTAACCGACCCGACCAACTGGAAGAAAGAGTATCAGTGATTGAAGATCAAATGAATGAAATGAAGCAAGAAGAGAAGTTTAGAGAAAATATAGTAAAAAGAAATGAACAAAGCCTCCAAGAAACATGGGATTATGTGAAAAGACCAAATCTACATCTGATTGGTGTACCTGAAAGTGATGGGGAAAATGCAACCAAGTTGGAAATCACTCTGCAGGATATTATCCAGGAGAACTTCCCCAACCAAGCAAGGCAGGACAACATTAAAATTCAGGAAATACAGAGAATGCCACAAAAATACTCCTCAAGAAGAGCAACTCCAAGACACATAATTGTCAGATTCACCAAAGATGAAATGAAGGAAAAAAATGTTAAGGGCAGTCAGAGAGAAAGGTCGGATTACCCACAAAGGGAAGCCCATCAGACTAACAGCAGATCTCTCTCAGCAGAAACTCTACAATCCAGAAGAGAGTGGGGGCCAATATTCAACATTCTTTTTTTGTTTGTTTGTTTCTGTTAGAAAGCTCCACTTTCTTTTTTTTTTTTTTTTTCTTTTTTTCTTTTTTATTATTATTATACTTTAAGTTCTAGGGTACATGTGCATAACGTGCAGGTTTCTTACCTATGTATACTTGTGCCATGTTGGTGTGCTGCACCCATCAATTCGTCAGCACCCATCAACTCGTCATTTACATCAGGTATAACTCCCAATGAAATCCCTCCCCCCTCCCCTTCCCTCCCCCCTCCTGCACCCTCCCCCCTTCCCCCTCCCCATGATAGGCCCCGGTGTGTGATATTCCCCTTCCCGAGTCCAAGTGATCTCATTGTTCAGTTCCCACCTATGAGTGAGAACATGCGGTGTTTGGTATTCTGTTCTTGTGATAGGTTGCTAAGAATGATGGTTTCCAGCTGCACCCATGTCCCTACAAAGGACACAAATTCATCCTGTTTTATGGCTGCATAGTATTCCATGGTGTATATGTGCCACATTTTCTTAATCCAGTCTGTCACTGATGGACATTTGGGTTGATTCCAAGTTTTGCTATTGTAATAGTGCCACAATAAACATACGTGTGCATGTGTCTTTATAGCAGCATGATTTATAATCCTTTGGGTATATACCCAGTAATGGGATGGCTGGGTCATGTGGTACATCTAGTTCTAGATCCTTGAGGAATCGCCATACTGTTTTCCATAATGGTTGAACTAGTTTACAATCCCACCAACAGTGTAAAAGTGTTCCTATTTCTCCACATCCTCTCCAGCACCTGTTGTTTCCTGACTTTTTAATGATCGCCATTCTAACTGGTGTGAGATGGTATCTCATTGTGGTTTTGATTTGCATTTCTCTGATGGCCAGTGATGATGAGCATTTTTTCATGTGTCTGTTGGCTGTATGAATGTCTTCTTTTGAGAAATGTCTGTTCATATCCTTTGCCCACTTTCTGATGGGGTTGTTTGTTTTTTTCTTGTAAATTTGTTTGAGTTCTTTGTAGGTTCTGGATATTAGCCCTTTGTCAGATGAGGAGATAACAAAAATTTTCTCCCATTCTGTAGGTTGCCTGTTCACTCTGATGGTAGTTTCTTTTGCTATGCAGAAGCTCTTTAGTTTAATTAGATCCCATTTGTCAATTTTGGCTTTCGCTGCCGTTGCTTTTGGTGTTTTAGACATGAAGCCTTGCCCATGCCTATGTCCTGAATGGTACTACCTAGGTTTTCCTCTAGGGTTTTTATGGTATTAGGTCTAACATTTAAGTCTGTAATCCATCTTGAATTAATTTTCATATAAGGAGTAAGGAAAGGATCCAGTTTCAGCTTTCTACTTATGGCTAGCCAATTTTCCCAGCACCATTTATTAAATAGGGAATCCTTTCCCCATTTCTTGTTTCTCTGAGTTTTGTCAAAGATCAGATGGCTGTAGATGTGTGGTATTATTTCTGAGGACTCTGTTCTGTTCCATTGGTCTATATCTCTGTTTTGGTACCAGTACCATGCTGTTTTGGTTACTGTAGCCTTGTAGTATAGTTTCAAGTCAGGTAGCATGATGCCTCCAGCTTTGTTCTTTTGACTTAGGATTGTCTTGGAGATGCGGGCTCTTTTTTGGTTCCATATGAACTTTAAAGCAGTTTTTTCCAATTCTGTGAAGAAACTCATTGGTAGCTTGATGGGGATGGCATTGAATCTATAAATTACCTTGGGCAGTATGGCCATTTTCACGATATTGATTCTTCCTATCCATGAGCATGGTATGTTCTTCCATTTGTTTGTGTCCTCTTTTATTTCACTGAGCAGTGGTTTGTCGTTCTCCTTGAAGAGGTCCTTTACCTACCTTGTAAGTTGGATTCCTAGGTATTTTATTCTCTTTGAAGCAATTGTGAAGGGAAGTTCATTCCTGATTTGGCTCTCTGTTTGTCTGTTACTGGTGTATAAGAATGCTTGTGATTTTTGCACATTAATTTTGTATCCTGAGACTTTGCTGAAGTTGCTTATCAGCTTAAGGAGATTTTGGGCTGAGACAATGGGGTTTTCTAAATATACAATCATGTCATCTGCAAAGAGGGACAATTTGACTTCTTCTTTTCCTAACTGAATACCCTTGATTTCTTTCTCTTGCCTGATTGCCCTAGCCAGAACTTCCAACACTATGTTGAATAGGAGTGGTGAGAGAGGGCATCCCTGTCTTGTGCCAGTTTTCAAGGGAATTTTTCCAGTTTTTGCCCATTCAGTATGATATTGGCTGTGGGTTTGTCATAAATAGCTCTTATTATTTTGAGGTACGTTCCATCAATACCGAACTTATTGAGCATGTTTAGCATGAAGGGCTGTTGAATTTTGTCAAAAGCCTTTTCTGCATCTATTGAGATAATCATGTGGTTCTTGTCTTTGGTTCTGTTTATATGCTGGATTATGTTTATTGATTTGTGAATGTTGAACCAGCCTTGCATCCCAGGGATGAAGCCCACTTCATCATGGTGGATAAGCTTTTTGATGTGTTGCTGAATCCGGTTTGCCAGTATTTTATTGAGGATTTTTGCATCAATGTTCATCAGGGATATTGGTCTAAAGTTCTCTTTTTTTGTTGTGTCTCTGCCAGGCTTTGGTATCAGGATGATGATGGCCTCATAAAATGAGTTAGGGAGGATTCCCTCTTTTTCTATTGATTAGAATAGTTTCAGAAGGAATGGTACCAGCTCCTTCTTGTACCTCTGGTAGAGTTCAGCTGTGAATCCATCTGGTCCTGGACTTTTTTTGGTTGGTAGGCTATTAATTATTGCCTCAATTTCAGAGCCTGCTATTGGTCTATTCCGGGATTCAACTTCTTCCTGGTTTAGTCTTGGAAGAGTGTAAGTGTCCAGGAAATTATCCATTTCTTCTAGATTTTCCAGTTTATTTGCGTAGAGGTGTTTATAGTATTCTCTGATGGTAGTTTGTATTTCTGTGGGGTCGGTGGTGATATCCCCTTTATCATTTTTTATTGTGTCTATTTGATTCTTCTCTCTTTTCTTCTTTATTAGTCTTGCTAGCGGTCTGTCAATTTTGTTGATCTTTTCAAAAAACCAACTCCTGGATTCATTGATTTTTTGGAGGGTTTTTTGTGTCTCTATCTCCTTCAGTTCTGCTCTGATCTTAGTTATTTCTTGCCTTCTGCTAGCTTTTGAATGTGTTTGCTTTTGCTTCTCTAGTTCTTTTAATTGCGATGTTAGAGTGTCAATTTTAGATCTTTCCTGCTTTCTCTTGTGGGCATTTAGTGCTATAAATTTCCCTCTACACACTGCTTTAAATGTGTCCCAGAGATTCTGGTATGTTGTATCTTTGTTCTCATTGGTTTCAAAGAACATCTTTATTTCTGCCTTCATTTCATTATGTACCCAGTAGTCATTCAGGAGCAGGTTGTTCAGTTTCCATGTAGTTGAGCGGTTTTGATTGAGTTTCTTAGTCCTGAGTTCTAGTTTGATTGCACTGTGGTCTGAGAGACAGTTTGTTATAATTTCTGTTCTTGTACATTTGCTGAGGCGTGCTTTACTTCCAATTATGTGGTCAATTTTGGAATAAGTGTGATGTGGTGCTGAGAAGAATGTATATTCTGTTGATTTGGGTTGGAGAGTTCTATAGATGTCTATTAGGTCCGCTTGCTGCAGAGATGAGTTTAATTCCTGGATATCCTTGTTAACTTTCTGTCTCGTTGATCTGTCTAATGTTGACAGTGGGGTGTTGAAGTCTCCCATTATTATTGTATGGGAGTCTGAGTCTCTTTGTAAGTCTCTAAGGACTTGCTTTATGAATCTGGGTGCTCCTGTATTGGGTGCATATATATTTAGGAGAATTAGCTCTTCCTGTTGAATTGATCCTTTTACCATTATGTAATGGCCTTCTTTGTCTCTTTTGATCTTTGTTGGTTTAAAGTCTGTTTTATCAGAGACTAGGATTGCAACCCCTACTTTTTTTTGTTCTCCCTTTGCTTGGTAAATCTTCCTCCATCCCTTTATTTTGAGTCTATGTATGTCTCTGCGTGTGAGATGGGTCTCCTGAATACAGCAGACTGCTGGGTCTTGACTCTTTATCCAGTTTGCCAGTCTGTGTCTTTTAATTGGAGCATTTAGTCCATTTACATTTAAGGATAAGATTGTTATGTGTGAACTTGATCCTGCCATTATGATATTAACTGGTTATTTTGCTCGTTAGTTGATGCAGTTTCTTCCTAGCCTAAATGGTCTTTACATTTTGGCATGTTTTTGCAATGGCTGGTACCGGTTGTTCCTTTCCATGTTTAGTGCTTCCTTCAGGGTCTCTTGTAAGGAAGGCCTAGTGGTGACAAAATCTCTAAGCATTTGCTTACCTGTAAAGGATTTTATTTCTCCTTCACTTATGAAACTTAATTTGGCTGGATATGAAATTCTGGGTTCAAAATTCTTTTCTTTAAGAATGTTGAATATTGGCCCCCACTCTCTTCTGGCTTGCAGAGTTTCTGCCGAGAGATCTGCTGTTAGTCTGATGGGCTTCCCTTTGTGGGTAACCCGACCTTTCTCTCTGGCTGCCCTTAAGATTTTTTCCTTCATTTCAACTTTGGTGAATCTGGCAATTATGTGTCTTGGAGTTGCTCTTCTCAAGGAGTATCTTTGTGGCGTTCTCTGTATTTCCTGGATCAACATTCTTAAAGAAAAGAATTTTCAATTCAGAATTTCATGAAGAAAGAGACTTAGACTCCCAGACAATAATAATGGGAGACTTCAACACCCCACTGTCAACATTAGACAGATCAACGAGACAGAAAGTTAACAAGGATATCCACGAAATGAACTCAACTTGGCACCAAGTGGTCCTAATAGTCATCTACAGAACTCTCCACCCCAAATCAACAGAATATACATTCCTCTCAGCACCACGTCACACTTATTCCAAAACTTACCACATAGTTGGAAGTAAAGCACTCTTCAGCAATTGTAAAAGAACAGAAATTATAACAAACTGTCTCTCAGACCACAGTGCAATCAAACTAGAACTCAGGACTAAGAAACTCAATCAAAACCGCTCAACTACATGGAAACTGAACAACCTGCTGCTTAATGACTACTGGGTACATAATGAAATGAAGGCAGAAATAAAGATGTTCTTTGAAACCAATGAGAACAAAGATACAACATACCAGAATCTCTGGAACACATTTAAAGCAGTGTGTAGAGGGAAATTTATAGCACTAAATGCCCACAAGAGAAAGCAGGAAAGATCTAAAATTGACACCCTAACACTGTAATTTACTATTTTGTACTTTATTTCTAACTCCAGCTTTATATATATATATATATATATATATATATATATATATATATATATATATATATATATTTTTTTTTTTTTTTTGCCACAAGAAAGCCTATGGTCCTTTGGTCATGAATACAATTCAGACATAAAGTTTCTATGAATAATTTCAACATCTGTTGGCTAGTTAGTAATTACTTGTATGATCTACATTTTTCTCTCTTATTGCTACAAGTGCAATTCTCTTACATGTGTATATTGTGTAACGTTGAAGTTCACACTTTTTATGCAATCTTCACTCAAACAGTCTATACTGTAGATGAGTAATTACTCATCTTTCACCCTCCTCCCACCCTTTCCTTGTGTTCAATTACTATTATTCCACTCTGTATGTCCATGTGTATATTTCATTTAGTTCCTATTTATAAGTAAGAATATGTGGTATTTGACTTTTCGATTCTGAGTTGTAACACTTAAGATATTGGACACAGTTCCATCAATGTTGCTGCAAAAAAAAATGATTCTATTCCTTTTTATGGCTGAATATATTCCATTGTGTATAAACATATCACAATTTATTTATTTACTCATTTGCTGATGGACTTTTAAACTGATTCCATATCTTTGCTATTATTGTGAATAGTGCTGCTATAAACATATAAGTGAGGTACATTTTTGTATACATATTTTACTATATTTTATCCTTATTTTAATTTTAATTTTATTCTCAGCTTTTTGCCAGAGGCTATTGAAAAATTGTTCAAATACATCACTGAGTGATGTTAATGTGTCCATAAGACAAACTAAATATCATGGGACATGCTTTCCTGTCTCTGTTTTTGTTTTTCCACTTTACCACCTCTCTGTTTCCATGCCCTTATATCCTATCTAAGCACTATTGCATTCACTGGGCTTTTGAGTCGAGAGTACTACTTCATTTTAGTAGATGCAACTCTCTTTCGCTTGGCACTCTTGCGACCAGGAGTAGGTGTATAATTACCATTTAATCAAATAGATGTGATAACATGTATATGAACTGATTCCAGAAAATGTCTTAAAAAGATGTCACCTGCCTCTAATGGTTTTCTTTAAACTTTACATTGTCAAGAAGACGCTCAGATATCCCATAAGATAGGAAAATTTTGTATTTTCTTAAGGCACGGTAAAGCAACAGAACAGAATAAGAGTTTTTGGATGACGTAAAGGAAAAACAATAACTCTTCCATTGGAGTACCTACCAGGTAAGACATTGCGTGATGTAAATCTATCTTTTCTAAGCTACCAGTGAAGAAATTGTAACAATTTTTTAGATCAACCCTACTTTCACTTCTCCACTTTCTCTGCCATCTCTAAAGAACCACCGTCCAAACACTGTTGAAGGCCTTTGTGGGCACTGTCCCTACGTCTGCTGAGTACTTGTGAATATCCCTGTACCAATGGGGACCACTGCCCATTTTGCTAAGCACTATTCTTTATTTTTAACTTTTTGCCTAAAATTTTCCTCAATGGTTCCCATACCCATGGGTAACTAATGCCCTAAAACCCTCAATTTTGTGGGAACTTCCATAGTAAAATGATGGGAAGACCACTTTCTATTTTATGATATATTTAACATTGTGTTCTATTGATCAATTAGCACTTCGCTCCTCAGGTTCGTATAGGAATCTGCAATGTAATGGTAATTTTAGATTTTATTATTTCCTTTGCATTTAAACATAACTCTTTAGGAGGCAGGGACAATTCCAAAAAAATCATGCAACACTCAGAATTTTTTTTTATTCTTACTACTAACATCTCATGGTTGAGTTTTGCTCTTCATGTTTAGTGTATTAGTCTTTTATTATCCTGCTCTAAAGAATTGCCTGAGATGGGTTAATCTGCAAAGGAAAGAGGTTTAATTGACTCCACAGTTCTGCATTGCCGGGGAGGACTCAGGAAACTTACAATTATGGTAAAAGGCAAAAGAGAAGCAGGCACTTTTTTCACAGGGCAACAGGAAGGAGAATTTCTGAGCAAAGAGGGAAGAGTCTCTTACAAGACCATCAGAGAACCTGAGAACTCACTCACTATCATGGGAACAACATGGGAAAACCTCCCCCATGATTCAATACCTCCACCTGGCCTCTTCCTAGACACATGGGGATTATGGTGATTACAATTTAAGATGAGATTTGGGTGGGGACACAAAGCCTAACTATGTCATTCCTCCCCTGCCCCCCCACCAAATCCCATGACCCTTTCACATTTCAAAACCAAACCTACCATCCCAACAGTCCTCCACACTGTTAATACTGTTAATTAATTCCAGCATTAACCCACAAGTCCAAGTCCAAAGTCTCATCTAAGATAAGGCAAGTCCCTCTCACCTATAAAATTAAAAGCAAGCTAGTTACTTCCTAGAAACAATGGGGGTGTAGGCATTGGGTAAATACACTCATTCCAAATGGGAGAAATTGGCTGAAATGAAGGGGTTAAAGGCCTCATGCAAGTCCGAAATCCAGCAGGGCACTCAAATCTTGAAGCTCCGAAATGATCTCCTTTGATTCTATGTCTCACATCCAGGTCACACTGATGCAAGAGGTAGGTTTCCATGGTTTTGGGCAACTCCACCCCTGTGGCTTTGTAGGGCACAGCCAACATCCAACCCGCTTTCACGAGGTGGTGTTTAGTTTCTGTGGCTTTTCCAGGTGCGCGATAAAAGCTGTCGGTGGATCTGGGGTCTGGAGAATGTTGGCCATCTCCTAATATTTCCACTAGGCAGTGCCCCAGTAGGGACTCTGTGTGGGGGCTGTGACCCCATGTTTCTTTTCTGCATTGCCCTAGCAGAGGTTCTCCATAAGAGCTCCACATCTCCAGCAGACTTCTGCCTGGATATACGGGCATTTCCATACATGCTCCAAAATCTAGGTGGAGGTTCCCAAACCTCAATTCTTAATTTCTGTGACCTGAAGGCCAAACACCAGGTAGAAGCGACCAAGGCTCAGGTCTCACATTCTGTGAAGCAATGTCTTGAGCTGTATTTTGGCCCCTTTAAGCCAAGGTTGGGATGCAGGACACCAAGCTCTGAGACTGCATAAAATAGCAAAGCTCTTGGCCTGGCCCATGAAAACATTTTGTCCTCCTAGGCCTTTGGATCTCTGATGGAAGGGGATGCCATGAAGACCAATGGCATCCTCTGGTCCCGTTGTCTTTTCCCATTATCTTTGCAATTAACTCTTGGCTCCATATTAATTGTGCGAATTTCTTCAGCCAGCTTGAATTTGTCCTGAAAAAATGGGTTTTTCTTTTTCTATTGCATCTTCAGCCTGCAAATTTTCTAAATTTTTATGCTTTGTTTCCCTTTTAAACATAAGTTTCCATTCCAAACGATATTTTTGTTAATATGTAAAACTGAATGTTTTTAAAAGCACCCAAGTCACTTCTTACACACCTTGCTGCTTAGAAATTTCTTCTGCCAGATACCTTAAATTATCTCTCTCAAGTTCAAAGTTCCACAGATTCCTGGAGCAGGGGCCTAATGTCGCCAGTCTCTTTGATAAAGTTTGGTGTCACCTTTGCTCCAATTCCCAAGAAGTTACTCATCTCCATCTGAGACCACCTCAGCCTGGACTTCATGGTCCATATCACTATCAGCACTTTGGGTAAAGCCATTCAACAAGTCTCTAGGAAGTTCCAAACTTCCCCACATCTTTCTGTCTTCTTCTGAGCCCTCCAAACATTCCAACCTCTGCTTGTAACCCAGTTCCAAAATTGCTCTCCCATTTTTGGATATCATAACAATGCCCCACTAGCTTGGTACAAATTTACTGAATAAGTACATTCTGATATTGCTATAAGGAAATACCCAAGACTGGGTAATTTATAAAGGAAAGAGTTTTGACTCACAGTTCTTCATGTTTGGAGAGGCATCAGGAAACTAGCAATTATGGCAAAATGCAAAGGGAAAGAAGACAGCTTCTTCATGTGGTGGCAGAAAGGAGAAGTGCTGAACAAAGTCGGGAAGAGCCCCTTATAAAACCATTGGATCTCATGAGAACTCACTCACTATCATTAGAACAGCATGGGGGAAACCTCTCCCATGATTCAATTGCCTTCACCTGTTGTCTATATTCACGTGTAGGGAATATGGGTATTACCATTCAAGATGAGATTTGGGTGGGGACACAAAGCCTAACCATATCACCATGGCACGAGCTCTCTTCCAGAGAATATATTAACTTCTTCTGACCTCATGACAACAGCCAGTTATGACCATAATTATCTCAACATGAGCACCAGATTCAACTTTAAAGTAAGGATTCTGGCTGGGCACAGTGGCTCACTCCTGTAACCCCAGCAACTTGGGAGGCCTAGGCAGGTATATGACCTGATGTCAGGAGTTCGACAACAGCCTGGCTAACATGGTGAAACTCTGTCTCTACTAAAAAATAAAAAAATAAAAATTAGTCAGTCATGATGGTGTACACCTGTAATCCCAGCTATTGAAGAGGCCAAGGCAGGAGAATTGCTCGAACCTGGGAGGTAGAGATTGCAGTGAGCCAAGATCATGCCACTGCACTCCAGCTTGGGTGACAGAGCGAGTCTCTGAATCAAAAAAAAAAAAAAAAAAAAAAAAAAGACTAAGGATTTCTACTAGGTAAGTAGTTTTATTACTCAGAACATTTATTTCTTTAAATAATAGAGCCTAATGGTGGTAAACATTTGAGTTTCTACTAAATGGCTCTTACTTCACATGTAAAGTAACCTATAGAAAG
Source organism: Macaca fascicularis (assembly GCF_037993035.2). NCBI lineage: Eukaryota > Metazoa > Chordata > Mammalia > Primates > Cercopithecidae > Macaca > Macaca fascicularis. The sequence continues at coordinate 78,075,341 of NC_088376.1, forward strand.
TTTCAGTCAGCTGGTAATTTATCCAAACTATGCACCGAGGCATAAGAAAAATAACCATAGGTCACATCTGTGAACTCATTGAACCCACTGTGAGATGGGATTAAGCCAGGGCTATTTTATCCTCTGGCATTCATAAGCCCCAACTCAAATAAAAGACATGATGGAATATCAGAGATCCTTGTATTAATGTCCGCTTACACACTTTATTTTGTAACTCTGAATGTCTGACTATAACTCTGTCCCCTGTGACTTTTATATTTAGATGTCACATCAAATTCTTTTGTTCAGAAAAGATTCAGGGATATAATTACTGTATAGGCTTGTGGTGACATCACAGGACGTTTCCATAAGGTGACACAGAATGCTATTTAATTAGTGGGCTCTGGGTCTGCATATTCTATTACATCTAGAAAAAAATTTGAAAAAAAATCATGACTTTTTTATTTCAGCAATCAGACTTCTGAAATCCAGATGCAAGAATTTTTTTCATGCTGTACAAACAATTCTTGTTTCATTCTATACATCTTGTGCCTAAAAACATCACATGTCTCTGTGGATCAAGGCACTTTAAATGTCCTTAAGGTCTTGCTATACATTAGGGTAATGTTCTCATTTTCTTCTGACAGCTAAGTGTCTCCACGTAGTTTCTGTGTTTCTGAGATATTATTAACACCAGAGAAACCGGATACCCTAGTTTGAGGGCGGCATGTCCTTCTATCAATTCCAGCTTACAAAAAGGAGTCAAAGGACATCGCTAAACCCTTTAAAAATACCTTTGTCCACATCACCAGTGCATTTCTGTTTTATTGCCATAGTGTTAAAAACAATTGCAAAATTTAGCAAGATTTACAGGACTTAAAAGCACTATTTCAAAACTGAGAGCATTTATGTATAACAAAACAAAACATGTAAACTAATTTGAGTGGAATTGCTTTAAATATAGGGATAGATTTAATGACACTTAGAATATGTGTAATTTGCATTTATTCTCTATGAACAAGGAATATATTGCAACCATTTATTTAGATTTTCTTTAATATCTCCTATTAAAGCTTATAATTTTATTCCAAGATAATTTGCATTTTTTCTAGCTCTAGAGAACATTTTTTCTTTAATTTTTTCCCTTCTTTCCTTCCTTCTTTTCTACACCTTTTTCAAAATTTATTCATTTATATGTTTTGAGGCCTGGAGTGGTAGCTCATGCCAGTAACTCCAGCAATTTGGCAGGCTCAGGCAGGTAGATTACCTGAGGTCAGGAGTTCAAGACCAGCCTGACCAATATGGTGAAACCCCGTCTCTACTAAAAATACAAAAATTAGTTTGGACCTGGTGGCGAGCACTTGCATTCCCAGCTACTCAGGAGGCTGACACAGGAGAACTGCTTGAACCCTGGAGACGGAGGTTGCAATGAGCCAAGATCATGCCACTGCACTCCAACCTGGGTGGCAGAGCAAGACTCCATCTCAGACAAACAAACAAACAACAACAACAACAAATATTGACATACAACAACATACAACACATTGACATAGATGCATCTAACAGACATAATATTGAGTAAAACATAAAGAAGATCAAATATGATGTCGGATCAAGATGACTCATCAATTTGACTGTTGAAATTGACTCAGATAATCACAGAAACCAAACAAGAAATGTTACACCTCTAAAAATTTAAAGAGTGTACCACAGTTGCTGAAAGACGAAAACTAAAGGGTTAGACTATGTGGTGTTATAATAGAAATAAATCAAGGATTGAATAAAAGAGGATTTGAGGTGATGCTATAAAAATAATCTGGAGATAGTGATGACAATCCAGGAGAATGGAAACATACCTTGCTTTAATGTAAATAGTACAGCAAAGAATAAAAACCTTCAAATGATGATAAATGGCAAGGAAATTAAAACTACTTGCATTTTGTCTGTTTGCTTTTGGAAATGTAACTTTCATTTTTATGATATTCTTGAGCAGTTATTCACTTCTTTAGATTTTTATTCAATGTTTCTATATGAAAGTTATTTTTTTTTCTGAGGAATGTGATATATGTGATAAGGTAACAGTTATTGCTTCTTATATGTGTGTTGTATAGTAGCCAGTAAAAAGGTAAAGTAACAACTTGCTTTCAGAAGAAACAAAATAGAAATAGAAATTATTTGCTTTGAGAAGTCTAAAAATTTTATTGCTATGATAAAGTAAATGACTTACTTTATTGTTTGAATACCGAAATAATATCTTGTCTCTATTGAGAATTGCCAATATAATTTTGTGAATTTTAACATTGATTCACTATGCATCTTTTTGTCTCTATGTTCTTACTAAACCCTCTACCTAGTCAAGAAGAAAAAGCTGGAATGAGAAAGTAGTGTCAGAATTGCAAAGAAAGAAAGATGTGATTTTTATTTATTTTTATTTTTTTGAAACAGAGTCTTGCTCTGTTGCCCAGGCTGGAGTGCCGTGGTACGATCTCAGCTCACTGAAACCTCTGCATCCAGGGTTCAAGTGATTCTCCTGCTTCAGCCTCCTGAGTAGCTAGGGTTACAGGCACACACCACCACGCCCAGCTAATTTTTGTATTTTTACTAGAGACGGGGTTTCACCATGCTGGTCACGCTGGTCTTGAACTCCTGACCTCGTGATCCACCTGCCTTGGCCTCCCAAAATGCTGGGATTACAGCCGTGAGCCACCGTGCCTGGCCGGGGTGAAAATTTTACATTAACTCAGAAAACATTAATTAGTTGTCTAATAAGTGCTAGACATTCTAGAAAGTATTATGTATTATAAAGCTGAATAAGGTTCTGTTCAACCTGCATGAACTTCTAAAAACACAAAAGATTAAAAAATTACAATAAAATGTGGCATGTAACATAATAGGAATTGTTCAGTGTGCCAACTGGAATATATTAAAGGGTTAGGGAGCGTTTCCTATAGAAGATCAAAATTTGTTACCTTGTAGTTTGTTTATTTCCCAAATACTACTTTTATTTTTATCACTAGAATCCATGAGATTTTATAGTCTTTACATAACTAAAGGCATTTCTAAGGAATTTGCTTCCTTCCCAAGTGCTCATGTTTAGGATAGAAAAGATATGGAGTATTGTAGAAAATTCTAGAAAAAAAGCAGTTTTTTTTTAAAGTAATATCTGTATTAGACACAAAATATGTTGTCCAAATTCTCCTTCAAGAAATGACTTGTCTTCTGGCTGTGGAGTGTGCAGGCCACAGACAGAGAGCACGCAGCTGTCAACTCCTTCAGGATTTGCCTAAGATCAGCCCATATCTAGTGACTAAGAGAGGTAGGGGTATAAAGGCAAAGTCATCTTGGCCCAATCTGAGGCACTGTGACAGACAATAATTCTTCCTAAACCCTCTGCTGGTTTCCCAGAGTTTGTCCTCTCTACATAACAGTCAGACTGTTTTTCAATACCTGATCCCAGTTCTTCCCCCTTCCTTTTACATGTGTTTACTTTTATTTATTTATTTTTTTAATTAATTTATTATTATTATTATACTTTAAGTTCTAGGGTACATGTGCATAACGTGCAGGTTTGTTACATATGTATACTTGTGCCATGTTGCTGTGCTGCACCCATCAACACGTCAGTACCCATCAACTCGTCATTTACATCAGGTATAACTCCCAATGCAATCCCTCCCCCCTCCCCCCTCCCCATGATAGGCCCCGGTGTGTGATATTCCCCTTCCCGAGTCCAAGTGATCTCATTGTTCAGTTCCCACCTATAAGTGAGAACATGCGATGTTTGGTTTTCTGTTCTTGAGATAGTTTGCTAAGAATGATGGTTTCCAGCTGCATCCATGTCCCTACAAAGGACACAAACTCATCCTTTTTTATGGCTGCATAGTATATGTGCTCATTCATACAGCCAACAGACACATGAAAAAATGCTCAGCATCACTAGCCATCAGAGAAATGCAAATCAAAACCACAATGAGATACCATCTCACACCAGTTAGAATGGCAATCATTAAAAAGTCAGGAAACAACAGGTGCTGGAGAGGATGTGGAGAAATAGGAACACTTTTACACTGTTGGTGGGATTGTAAACTAGTTCAACCATTATGGAAAACAGTATGGCGATTCCTCAAGGATCTAGAACTAGAAGTACCATATGACCCAGTCATCCCATTATTGGGTATATACCCAAAGGATTATAAATCATGCTGCTATAAAGACACATGCACACATATGTTTATGGCGGCACTATTCACAATAGCAAAGACTTGGAATCAACCCAAATGTCCATCAGTGACAGACTGGATTAAGAACATGTGTTTACTTTTAAAGAATATCTTGAAACCATGCTCTATTCCAATATTAGTTTCCATATAATCTAAAGTGCAACACTGCTATTCAGTGCAAACAGGAAGAAGTGCAGTATGGTGAAAAGAGTATAGAGTTGGAGACACATATGCTTCTCCTTTATGTCCAAAGTACATTTTTTAAGGTGACTAAAACTTCTTGAAACTGCTGTTTTCAGACTTACGATTATAATAGAATAAGATAAATATAAAGTATAAGGCAAGATGTGTATTAGACTGTTCTTGCATTGCTGTAAAGAAATATTTGACACTGGGTAACTTATAAAGAAAAGAGGTTTAATTGGGTCACAGTTCTTCAGGCTTCACAGGAAATATGGTACTGACATCCACTTGGCTTTTAGGGAGGCATCAGGAAGCTTAAATTATGACAGAAGGCAAAGCGGAAATAGACATGTCACAGAGAAAGAAGAGAGAGAAAGAGAGTGGGGAGGAAGTGTCACACACTTTTAAAAGACCAGATATCCAGTGAACTCAGAGAGAGAGCTCACTTATCACCAAGGGGATGGACCAAGACATTCATAAGTGAATCAACCCATTGATACAGACGGGAGACAGGCAAATACTGGCTAGAAGAGGGCAGTTCCCCAGAAAAGGCCCCACACTCAAGCTTTGAGATCCGTGGTCCTAAATGGAGACAGTCATTCCTGTTTTCGCACCCCAAAAGTTGCCTTTTGGTCTGCCACACCACTCTATCCTATATCCATATAAACCCCAAACCCCAGGCTCTACAAGCAGAGGAGCAGTCAAGGAAACAAGCAGACGAATGGTGGAATGATGTGGCAGAGAAAGAGAGAAAAGGAGGAACATCTGAATGCCAAGAGGAGTTCGGCTAGGGACGGTTGGAGAGAGGTTCCACTGCTGGAAGGCCAGGTTCCAGGGGAAGATTATCTTCCCACTTCCAGATCCTCATCCATCCCGCTGAGAGCCACCTCCACCTTTCAATAAAATCTCCTCATTCACCTGAGCCCCTGTGTGACCCAATTTTTCCAGGATGCTGGACAAGAGCTTGGGATATAGAAAGTGGTCACACTGGCCCTCTGCCCTTGCAGAAAGGCAGAGTGTCCACTGAGCTGGTTAACACTCAAGCTGTCTGTAGACAGCAAGGGTCACAGGGCACAGTGTAACACATGCACACTTGGGCTCCTGCACCTACCCATCTGTGTGCCACCCCTCCCCTCAGGGGTTTGAGCAGCTCTGGTGACAGAACAGGCAAGCTACACCCCGTCACATGTCCTGTGAGGAAAACCAGGGAAATCTCCCGTTTCACTATGTTCCAAACACCTGCCATCAGGACCCACATCCAACATTGAGGATTACAATTCAACACGAGATTTGGGTAGGGGAAAATATCCAAACAATATCAGGTTCCATCTTTGACTAATATGAGTGCTATAACTTACTGGGAGAGATGGACAGTATTTAATTTCAAATGTTTCAAATCATATTTTGCATTATTTACTACATTGGGCTTTTCAAAATTTTCTTTGTATTTTTTGGTGGTAATCTATCAGTTCATAAATAACTTAGTAACTAAAAAAGCAAAGATTATACCTCTGGAAATATTCAGAGTTTCTGTGGGATTGTTAAATCACAAAACAGAAAAATCATGGAAGTCAACATCAGCTCTGCTGAGGACACTTTATGTCATTAAAACGAATCTATTGATATGGTGTTAGGGGAGATAAGTAGAGCGGTTAGTGTCACAAACGTAGGATTTCTTTAAAACAAATTTGGTATTCCTAGTCAGTATTTGAAATGTGAGATCCATTGACATTGAAAGCTATGCAAAAGGTTGGCACTTTTCTTTGAAAACTGCCTTTTACTAATTGATTTATTTTTTACTTGCTGTTTGAAGTTGGTGTCAGGGTTTAGGTTTCAGACTGACATTGGAAGCAGAATAGATTTTTAGATTTTAAAATGTTAAACAAAATATTTCCGACAGCAATTGTTATGTTTGAGTCTTCATATTTCATAATTCCTTCAACTCTGAATGCGAAGGCCTGTAGCGATCACCCACATAAACTTTGTTTTATAAACATGACATAGGAAAGAAAAAAAAAGTTTAAAAATTTTTAAATATTATGAAAAAATTCAAAATAATATTTAAAATATTGAAAAAATAAGGAATACCATATAAATAAAAAGCCAAGTAAAAATGTTTTCCACTTATGATGCAATTATACAAGTGATAAAACATATCATTAAACTTTTTTCAGAAATATTAAATGTAATAATGTTATATCATAATTCAGGCTTATTCAATTGTTCAATTATTAATGCTTGGTGTATATCAGGCATCATTAGACAAATCAGACAAAAATTTATGCTTTTGTAGTGCTGACAATTTTGTAGAGGAGATGAACAATAAAATTTATCAATGTTAGGTGATTTCTTAAAGATCACTTGCATAATTTGGAAAAAAAAAGAATAGAATAAGCAATGATGAGTATTGAGAACAGTTTATAACTTTATTTCAACTAGAGTTGTCATGTGTTTTATTTTTTTCATTGCATTCTAAAACATCCTAAAATTTAATGGTTTAAAACCCCTGTATTTATTATTTCCAAAATTCCCTGTTTCCTGTACACTTCCTTTGCTGGTTTTGCCTAAGCTCATTTACACAGCTGTGTTAGAGGGGTGGTGATCTGGAACATCCAACATGGTCTTTCACAACACAGACCATAGGTCCTGACAGGAATGACTCAGTTATGCTTCAGGAGGTGAAACTGACTTTCTTATAGAGAAGTCAAAGAGCAGTATCTCAAAATATCAAGAAAGGAAGTTGAAATAGCCAGGGAAATTACATACAATCACTTTCATAATATTCTATTCATCTAGGTAAGCAAGTCCAGTTCAATTGAAAGGGTAGGGAAATAAACTCCATCTTCTGATGGGAAAGGTAGGAAAGTCACATTGCAAAGGGATAAAGATAATTGGACATACTTACTGCCATATTTTGCAAATTACCTTGGCCTGGTCTTACCTATAGCTTCAATTATTTCTGTTTCTCTCCATGCAAAATAAAACCATTATATCCACACAGCATGAAGTCTCATTCAATTATAGCATCAGGTTCAAGGTTTAGTATCTTGTGATCTGCATCTAACAGACAATGCCTCTTAGATGTGCCCCTTCAGCTACAATTCCTTTTGACACAGCTCTCTGGCTCCTGTCTTGATAATAGACTATAAAAAGCCAAAAATAAAAGCCAATAAACCAGTTAAAATATGATAGCAGTAACCCAGGGAAGAAATGATGAGAATCTGACAAAATATGGTAGCCTTCAAAAAAAGAATAAGAAGTCATATTTTAAATACCATTCAGAATGCATGGGTAATAGATATGTTGATGTGGAATTTGTGATAAAGGGAGGCGTCAAGGACAACTTCATGGTTTTTGGTCTAAACCCCTAGAAGAATGGAATTACTATAACATAAAAAGTGAAAGACACTGAATGGAGGAGATTTATAAAAAATGGATATAAAGTCTGGAGTTGAGAAGTTCAATAAGAATTTTTGAAATTATCACCCTATTTATAATATTTAAATTCATATCTGGATAATATTGCCAAGAGAGTAAGTTCCATTTGAGAAGAAAAGAGAATGAATGGGCGGCGGAGCACTCCTATATTAAGAAATACAGTAGAAAAAGAAGGCAACACAAGAGAAAGAAATGAACACAAATAAGTTGGAAGAAAAACAATAAATGTGTAATCTAAAAGTAAGCAAAAGAACAAAATTAAAAGTAAAAGGAAGTAGTTATCTGCATCAAGTGTTGTGCACAATTTAATTATGATTAATAATAAAATAGACCATTGGATTTAGAAACATGGAAGTCATCATTTTAAATGCAGACATTAACTTACATTTGCTGTTCATAAGCAATGTAACAAGTATTTTTATATATCATATTTCAATTAGTCCTCATAGCAGCCCCATCATGTTTAGGAAATGCCAGGTTAGTTATCTATTCATCTATTGATGGACACTCAGGTTGTTAAATTATAAGAACATTTAAATATTACACCTACTGTTACTCCATTACCTTACAATGCTTTTTCTAGTGGCAAGAAAATTAGATCAGAAATAAGTGAAGATGACTTTTCTTTTTGATCCAGCTGCCAAATCAGAATACACATAAACGCACACACACACATGCACATGCACACAAAGACACACACACATATACACCTACACACATATGTAACTAATATATAATTTACTACATAGTATATATATTAATTTCCCTCTCAAAATATGTTTTCTAAAACCTATCTTTAAAAATATATTATAGATACAACTTTTTATCAATATTCATTTTAACCAACTTCATTTATTAATACAGCTGCTGGAGGCCAGGTTTGGGAGCTCATGCCTATAAGCCCAGCAGTTTGGGAGGTCGAGGCTGGAAGATCACCTGAGGTCCAGAATTCAAGACCAGCCTGGACATCATGGTGAAACTCTGTCTCTACTAAAAATACAAAAATTAGCCAGGCATAGTGGCAGGCACTTGTAACCCAAGCTACTCGGGAGGCTGAGGCAGGAGAATCACTTGAACCTGGGGTGGGTGAAATAGCACCAGTGCACTCCAGCCTGGGTGACAGAGTGAGACTCAAGGAAGGAAGGGAGGATGCGAGGAAGGGTGGAAGGGAGGAAGGAAGGGAGGGAGGGAGGGAGGAAGGAAGGAAGGAAGGAAGGAAGGAAGGAAGGAAGGAAGGAAGGAAGGAAGGAAGGAAGGAAGGAAGGAAGGAAAATACAGCTCCTGGATTTAGGTGGAAACAAAGTCATTCAACTTTAAAGTGCATTTCACATCCTACAGTGCAACTAGATGTGACCGTGTGACTTAATATAAGACCAATGAGAGCTGAAAAGAAGTAGCACGTGTTACCTCCAGGTCATGAACTTAAACAGAATGACCAATGAGAGCTGAAAAGAAGTAGCACATGTTACCTCAAGGTCATGAACTTAAAAGGAATGTGCTCCCTATCTGCACTTCCACTACTGTGCTAGCTTATTGTATTAGTCTGTTTTCATGCTGCTTATAAAGACATACCCAAAACTGGGCAGTTTACAAAAGAAAGAGGTTTAATTGGACTTACAGTTCCACGTGGTTGGGGAAACCTCACAGTCATGGCAGCAGGTAAGAAGGAGCAAGTCACATCTTACATGAATGGTGGCAGGAAAAGAGAGGAGTGTCTGTGCAGGGAAACTCCACTTTATATAATCATCAGATTTCCTGAGATTTACTTACTATCATGAGAAAATCACAGGAAAGGCCTGCCCCCACGATTCAATTACTTCTGGGTCCTTCCCACAACATGTGGGAATTCAAGATAAGATTTGGGTGGGGACACAGTCAAATCGTATACTTATATGCAGATGTGATAGTTATTAAAAGATATATGACGCAGAGAAGAAAAGTCATGTTAGGAGTTGAAGAACGAAAGAAAATATTAATGAGATATTCCTGGATAATTATTATAAAATAAAAAGACAATTCTATCATGTTGAATTCATTTAGATGTGTTTTTGTTGCTGTTACTGTTATTAGTCATATAAATTACATTAGTTTTTAGTTAAAAGTGGTATAAAACAATGTGTCAGACCTCTGAAACAGTCTACAACTACTATGACATCTAAACTTTTATAAATGTTAAAATAACTTGTTAACCTAAAATTAATAATTACATAGTGACTATATGGTAGAAAAGTCTAAATATTGTAAGGGCAATGAGGTTACCTTCTCATTTTACGTAAAGATACAGTGTTAAGTGCACAGAAAATTATAGGCCTATAGAACAATACAAATTCTGCCCAGTGCATAAACTAAAGGGTAAAACTTTAGATTTTTTCAAAAAACTTTTAATAGGATTTTTTAAATTGTGTTTAACAACTACACTGTTACCAGAATTGTAACCTAAAATATATTCATTTTCCTTTCAATCATGTCTAATATCTAAAATATAGTAAAATTTTCAAAGAAATAGAGCTCAAATTGTAGCAGTGAAAATAAGTATACATGTATCTAGATTTTTTTTTTGAGATGGCTTACTCTTCCATATGATGTAATCAAGCAAATATCCCGAATAGTTAACCTCCATAATTTTACCCCATGTCTAAGATACTCTGTGAAAATAAAGTATCCTGATTGTTTCTTCCTTTTTTGAGGACATTCAAAAATTTTGTGAAATTATTTTGATCTTCAGTAACAACTAATGTATTTTGTTAATTGCAACTCAAACTTTATAGACAGAGAGTAAAATTCAGGAGATGTTTAATTTCATATTTATAGATCACAGAAATGAAAGATGGCAATATTCTCCAAATCGATTCCCAGATTCAATGTGATCCCAATGAAAATCTCGGATGATTTTGCAAAAATGTACTGATCATAATATACTCATATGGAAATTCAAGGGATCCAGAACAAACAATGATTTTGTAAAAAAGGGCAAATTTAAGGACTTATATTTCATAATTTTCAAACTTACAGTAAAGCTGCAGTAATCAAGACAGTGTGGTATTGACACAAGGACAGACATGAAAATCAATGAAATAGCACTGAAAGTTCAGAAACAAACCCTCATATCTACATTCAATTGATCTTTGATAAAGATAGCAAAAATCTTCAGTACAGAAAAGTATAAAGTTTCAACAAACTGGGCTGGAACAATTGAATATCCACATGGAAAAAATAATGAATTTCAACCCCTATATCACACCACATACAAAAATTACCCAAATGAATAAAATTTCTAAATGTAAAAGATAAAATTTTGAAACCCTTAGAAGAAAATATATGCATAAATCTTGGAAACATGAGATCAGTCAAAGTTCCTTAGATTTGACATGAAAACCACAAACAAAAAAATAAAAAGAAAGAAAAAAATAGAGATCACCAAAAACTTTTTCCTCTTCACCAGTTATATAATTTATTTCTGCCACTAACCTTTACAGAGGTAATAATTGGGAGTAGTTTTTTGTATTTACTTTTCATTATAAAAGCATATTTTCATACTAGAATTTTAAATAGAGGAAAGAAGGAAAAATAAAGCATTAAACCTTTATATCCATATTGCCTGTTAACTTTTTTTTTGGTATTTATTTATTCATTAGGTTCAGGGGGTACATGTGCAAGTTTTTTACATGAGTAATTCGTGTGTCACTTGAGTTTGGTTTACAAATGATTTTATCACCCATGTGGTGAGCATAGTACACAAGACTGGTTTTTTGTCCCTCATCCTCTTTACACCCTCCCCAATTAATGATGCCCTGGTGTCTATTGTTCTCATCTTTGTGTTTATTTGTACCCAATGTTTAGCTTCCACTTACAAGTGAGAACATGTAATACATGATTTTCTGTTCCTGAATGTATTCACCTAGGACAATGGACTCCAAATGCATCTATGCTGCTGCAAAGGGCATGATTTCATTTCTTTTTATGGCTGCCGAGTATTCCATGGTGTACATGTGCCTCACTTCCTTTATCCAGTCCATTGTTGATAGGCATCTAGGTTGATTTTACCTCTTCACAATTGTGAATAGTGTTGCAGTGAACATATGCATGCGTGCATCATTTTTTGTAGAGCAACGTGTATTCCTTTAGTTACATACTGAGTAATGGAATTGCTGGGTCGATGTTAATTACATTTTAAGTTATTTCAAAAATCTTCACACTGCTTTGCACAGTAGCTGAATTAATTTATATTCCCACCAACAGCGTGTAAGTATTCCCTTTTCTCCACGACCTTACCAGCATCTGCTATTTCAGGCTTTTAAAAAGCCGTTTGAACTGGTGTAGGAAAGCATCTAATTGTGGTTTTCATTAGCATTTGTCTGATGACTAGTGATGTTGAGCATTTTTTCATATACTTGTTGTCCTCTTTTATGTCTTCTTTGGAGAAGTGTGTGCTCATGTCTCTTCCTGGGTCTGAATGGGGGTATTGTTTGTCTTCTGCTTTTCAATTTGAGTTTCTCATTCATTCTGGATATTAGTCCTTTATCAGATGGATAGTTTGCAAATGTTTTCTCTCATTCTGTAGGTTGTTTGCTTACTCTATTGGTAGTTTCTTTTGCTGTGCAGAAGCTCTTTAGTATTATTAGGTCCTAATTGTCTGTTTTTTGTTTTTGTGGCAATTGTTATTGAAGGATTCATCATGAAATATTTTCCAAGACCTATGAAATTTCCTATGTTGTCTAGAGTCTTTACAGTTTTAGGACTTATATTTAAATATTTGATCCATTGTGACTTAATTTTGATGTATGGTGAAAGGATGATGTCTACTTTCAATCTTCTGCTTATGGCTGGTCGTTTATTCTAGCACCATTTATTAAATAGGGGGTAATTTTCCCATTGCTTCTTATTGTTATATTTGCCTAAGATCAGATAGTTGTAACTGTGTAGCTATATTTCTTTATTCTGTATTTTATGCCATTGGTCTATGCATCTGTTTTTGTACCTGTATAATTCTGTTTTGATTACTGTAGTATTGTAGTTTGGTTTGAAGTTGAGTAGTGTCATGCCTCTCTTTTTGTTCTTTTTGCAATCTAAGGATTGTTTTGGCTATTTGGGCTAATTTTTTATTTCATGTTAATGTTAGAAAAATTTTTTTTCTAATTCTGTTGAAATTGTTGTTGGCAGTTTGATAGAAATAATGTTGAATCTTTATTTGATTTAGGCAGTATGAGCATTTTAACAATATTAATTCTTCCTATTCACGAGCAGGGAACATTTTCCACTTGTTTGTGTTGTCTTTTTTAGCTGCATTTTGTAATTCTAGATATAGAGTTCTTTTGCCTCCCTGATTAGATGTATTCCTTGGTATTTTTTGTTTTGTTTTGTTTTGTTTGTGGCTACTATGAATAATATTGTGATTCTGACTTGGCTGTCAGATGGATCTTATTGCTGTATAGAAACGCCACTATTTTTTGTACATTGATTTTGTATCTTGTAGCTTTACTAAAGTTATTTATCAGTTCTAGAAGCCTGTGAGCTGAGAAATAGAGTTTTCTAAATATAGAATCATATCCTCTTCAAAGAGAGATAGTTTCACTTCCTTGCTTCACATTTGGATTGTTTTAAAATTTATTTCTCTTGCCTAAATGTTTTGCCTAGGACTTCCAGTATTATGCCGAATAGGAGTGGTGAGAGTGGGCATCCTCATCTTGTTCCACTTCTCAAGGGGAATGCCTACAGCTTTTCGCTGTTCAGTATGATACTAGCTGTGGGTTTGACATGGATAGTTCTTATTGTTTTGAGGTTGCTTTGATGACTAGTTTATTGAGAGTTTTTAACAGGAAGATATATTGAATTTTATCAAGAGCCTTTTTCCTATTGATTGAGATGATCATATGATTTTTGTTTTTAGTTCTGTTTACGTGATGAAATAAAGTTGTTTATTTGTGTATTTGAATTGATCTTGCATCCTAGGAATAAACCCTACTTGACCATGTTGGATTAGGTTTTAATGTTTTGCTGGATTCAGCTTACTAGTATTCTGTTGAGGATTTTTTTTATCTATTTTCATCAGGGATTTTGGCCTGAAGAGTTTTGTTGTTGTTGTGTCTTTGCCAGGTTTAGGTATCAGAATGATAATGACCTCTTAGAATGAGTCAGGGAGGAGTCTCTCATCCTTCATTTTTTGAAATAATTTTAGTAGAATTTGTTCTTATTTGTACATCAGATAGTATTTAGCAGTGACTCGTCTGCTCCTGGTCTTTCCTGATTGGTAGTTTTTTGTTTTCTTTTAGTTTTTTTATTGATTGAATTACAAAACTAATTATCAGTCTGTTGAGGATTTCAGTTTCTTCAGGTTGAATATTGGGATGCTGTATGTTTCCAGGAATTTATCCATTTCCTCTAGGTTTTCAAGATTGTGTGCGCAGAAGTGACACAAAGAAATGGAAAAACATTTTATGCTCATGGATAGGAAGGATTAATATCGCTAAAATAGCCATACTGCCCAAAGCAATAACAGATTTGATGCTATTCCTATCAAATTACCAACATCAGTTTTCGCAGAATTGGAAACCCTCATAATAGTCTCTGAGGGTTTTTAATATTTCCATAAGGTCAGTGGTAATGTCACCTTTGCCATTTCTGACTGCGTTTATTTGGATCTTCTCTCTTCTTTTCTTTATTAATCTAGCTAATGGTCTGTCAATCTTACTTACCACTTTCAACGACCAACTTTTGGTTTTGTTGATCTTTTGTAAGGATTTTTGTTTAATTCCATTCAGTTAAGTTCAGTTCTTATTTCAGTTATTTCTTTTCTTCTGCTAGCTTTGATAACGGTTTGCTTTCGTTTCTCGTGTTTCTCTAGGCGTGACGGTAGGTTGTTAATTTGAGATCTTTCTAACTTCTTGATGTGGTGAGTTAGCATTAAAAACTTTTGTCTTAACACTGCTTTCGTTATGTCCAAAATAGTTTCTGTATTGAATCTTTGTTTTAATTAGTTTTGAATAATTTTTAACTTCTGTCTTAATTTTATTGTGTACCCAGTAATTCAGGAGCAGCTTGTTTAATTTCCATATAATGGTGTGGTTTTGAGAGCTCTTTTTGGTAGTTATTTCCATTTTTACTGCACTGTGTTCCAAGAGTATGGTTTGTATGAGTTATGTTTTTTGTTTTTGTTGTTGACAATTGCTTTATGTATCAGCATGTGCTTGATCTTAGAGTATGTACTTTGAGATAAGAGAATGTATATTCTGCTGTTTGGGGTGGAGTACTCTGCAGATGTTTTTTAGGTTAATTTGGTCAAGAGTTAAGTTTAGGTCCTTAATATATTTGTTAGTTTTCTGCCTCAATGATCTGTTTAAAACTGTCAGTGGGGTGTTGAAGTCTCCTGCTATTATTGTGAGGTTATCAAAGTCTCTTCACAGGTCTCAAAACTTGTTCTATGAATCTGGGTGCTCCAATGTTGGCTGCATATATATTCAGGATAGTTAACTGTTCTTGCTGAATGGAACCTCTTATCATTATGTAATGTTCTTCATTGTTCTTTTTTATCATTCTTGGTTTAAAGTCTGCTTTTATCCAAAATAAGAATAGCAACCCTTGCTCTTTTTTTGTTTTCCACTTACCTGATAGACATTTCTCCATCCTTTTACTTTGAGCCTATGGATTTCATTGCACATGATATGGGTCTCTTGAAGACAGCCTCAAGTTGGGTCTTGCTACTTTATCCAACATGTCAGTCTCCGCCTTTATGTGGAACATTTAGCCCACTTACATTCAGGGTCAATATTGATATGTGAGAATTTGAACCTGTCATTGTGTTGTTACCTGGTGGTTATGTAGACTTTACAATATAGTTGTTTTATAATTTTAGTGGGCTATGTACACGTTTGTGTTTTTGTGGTGGCAGGTATCAGTCTTCCGTTTCCATATTTAGCAGTCCCTAAAGGATTTATTTTAAAGCACATCTTATGGTAACAAATTTCGTTAGCATTTGGTCATCTGAAAAGTTGTTTATATATATATTTTTTTCATTTATGAGGCTTCAATTTAACTAGACATGAAATTATTGGCTGGAATTTCTTTCTTTAAGGATGCTGTATATAGGCCCCCAACCTACTCTGACTTGTAGAGTTTCTGTTGAAAGCTCCATTATTAGCCTGATGGGCTTCCCTTTGTAGGTGGCCTGCCCTTTGACCCTAGCAGCCTTTAAGATTTCTTTTTTTGTTTCACATTGACCTTAGAGAATCTGATGACTGTGTGTGTTGGGAATGATAATATTGTATAGTATTTCACAGGGGTTGTCTGAATTTCCTAAATTTGCATGTCAACCTCCCTAGCTAGGTAGGGGTAATTTTCATGGGCAATATTCTCAAATATGTTTTCCAAGTTGCTTGCTATTTCTCAATCTCTTTCAGGAATGCCATTGAGTTATAGATTTGGTCTCTTTCCGCAATCCCATGTTTCTCAGTGATTTCACCCACGTTTTAAAATGTTTTTTCTTTATTTTTGTCTGCCTGTGCTGATAGAAAGGAGTGGTCTTTGAGCTCTGAGAGTCGTTTGTCAGCTTGGTTTTGTTCTGCTATTAATGCTTTCAATTGCATTATGAGATTCCTGTAGTGAATTTTTCATTTTCGGAAGTTCAGTTTGATTCTTTCTTAAGATGGATATGCCATCTTTAAAGTCTTGGATCATTTTATTGATTTCTTTGGATTGGGTTTCAACATTTTCAGCCATTTCAATCTGGGAGCCATTGTTGGGGAGCTAGCATAGTCGCTTGTAGGTAAGAAGACATTCTGACTTTTAGAGTTGCCAGAATTCTTGCTCTGGTTCTTTTTCATCTGTGTGGGCTAATGTTCCTTTAATATTTGAAGTTGCTGTCTTTTGGATTGGGTTTTTTGCTTTTATATTCTTTAATGCCCTTGAGGATTTGACTGTGGTTTGAGTTGGGTTTAATCAGTTGGCTTCATTTCTGGATGCTGTTAGGGGGTTAACACTCAGAGCAGCACTCTTGGGCTGTGTGCTCTGGCCCTAAGGGACTAAAACCAGTCCTGTGGTTTTGTTCTCTGGCCTGTGAGGTGAAGCATCTACTGTACTGGAGGAGCCGAGGTGTTACTGGTCTGCAGGCAACATTCCAATGGGGAATGCCAGAAAAAGCACTGCAGCATGGTGATGGGGAGCTGAGAGAGAGTATGCTGCATTGGGAAGTCTATAGGTGAGTGCACACCAGTGGGGCAGCAGGGAGGCCATGGGTAGTGCACACCAGTTGGCCAGTGGGTGTTGCCATGGGTGAGTGCATACCAATGGGGCAGTGATGGAGCAGCAGAGTGCACACCAGTGGGGAAGGGGGTACCATGTGTGCATGTGCATCATTGGGGAAATGAGGGTTTCTGCATATGTGAACACTACATGTAGTATTAAAATTGTCAATGGGCAAAGAAAATGAATAATCACTTTTCAAAAGAAGAGACACAAGTGACCAACAAACATGAAAAAAATGCTTATCATCACTAATCATCAGAGAAATGCAAATGTAAGCCACAGTAATATAGTATCTCATACCAGTAAGAATGGCTAATATTAAAAAGTCTGAAGCAATAGATGCTGGTAAGGCTGCAGAGAAAGAAAACAGTTGCATAGTTGGTTGGAATATAAATTAGTTCAGCTACTGTGGAAAGCAGTGATTTTCTTAAAGAATTTAAAACAGAACTTTCATTCCACCCTGCAATCCCATTACTGGGGATATACCCCACAAAAAATAAAAGTTGAAAGTATTAAATTAACAAGTAAAATTGTAAAATTTTCTTGTTATATAGCTGTAATAAGTTAGTATCTTGCTTTCTTTCTCTCTCTCTCTCTCTCTCTTTTTTGACTTTTAAATTGAGAGGATACAGGTTTAGTTTGGTTGCATGGTAAATTGTATGTTGCTGAGGTTTGACATATGATCCTATCATCCAGTGGGCATAATACCGATAGGTGGTTTTTCAATGCATACACATCTCCTGCCTTCTACCCTCTAGTAGTTCCTGGTATCTATTTTTCCTATTTTTATGTCTATGTTTAACTAGTGTTTGCTTTTTCCTTACAAATAACATTTGATATTTGATTTTCTATTTCTGCATTAATTTGCTTAGGATAAATATCTAGTTGTATCCATGCTGCTGAAAATAACATGATGTTGTTCTTTTTTATGGGTGTGTACTATTCTGTGTCATATATATACCACATTACCTTTTTCCAGTCTACTTTTGATGGGCATCTAGATTGATTTCACATTTTTGCTATTATGAATAGTGCTGTGATGAACATATGAATGCATTTGTATGTTTTAGAACAACTTTATTTTGTTTGGGTATATATCCAGGAGTAAAAAGACTGAGTCAGACTGTAGTTTTGTTTTAAGTTTTTTAAGAAATTTACATACTGCTTTCTACAGTGAATGAACTAATTTAAATTCCCACATGACTTTCTCACAATCTGTTGATTCATTCATCTTTTTGGTGAGCTTTTTGGATTATTTCCAGTTTTTAAGCTACTTTATATAAATCTTACATAAAACAATGTGCACGTGTCTTTGTGTGAATGTACATTTTTATTTGCCTGGGAGAAATACCTAGAAATATTATTTTAGGCACTCAGACTACTCATATACATTTAACTGAATCACGTTCTTATGCAGACACATTCTAATTGGCACAATTTAGGACTCGAATGCTACTGGATACATAAGCTAAAAAATGCTACCTTAGAGTTAGATAATTTCTCATTGTCAGCAAGGATGAGGCCTGTAGACTTCAAATATCTATTATAATAAAAGGGACAAGAGAGCCAATTCTAGTTAAATATTGGTAGAAAGATAAATTTTTTATACAGACAAGTGCTGTCATTTTTTTTTTTTTAAAAAGTGATTATATTTTTAAGAAATCTTTTAGTGGCTCCTATTGTTATATAAGATGCATTTCTCAATTAATGTTCTGACAGTGATAATTAAAAGAGCAAAGTTCTTAATACAAAAACAGAATATATGAAACCTACGGATAAATCTGTGACACAAGCACTGGGAGTCGTAGCATGTTTTAGTTACATTTTTCAGCCCATTATCAATTTAATTTTAATGCAAAATGCAAATAAACAATCTTGTTTCTGTATATTCTGCACTTGCTATTATTGATTCTATGACATGTGGTTTTATGTGTTCTTAATATCATAGAATTCAACACTATTTGTTTTATTTTACATGTAAGCTTGCATTTATTTAGGTTTCACATGTTTTTAAAATGTCTCCAACTTTTTGCACTTAGACTTTTAAAATGAGTGAGCTAATAATTTGACCACTTTGACAGTTGCTTTAGTTTATTTTATCTGTATGGCCAGACACCAACAAAATAGTGGTCATTATCCTATAGAAGGCAATATAGGGTTTAACATAACCTGTAAATAATGTTCATTTTTTTAAAAAACGCCTGTATCTAAAATATACCAAGAACTTTTAAAAACTCAACAAAAATAAAACAACAACTTGATTGAAAAATAGGACAAAGACCTTAACAACACCTAACCAAAGATGATATATAGATGGCCAATACCATATTAAAAGATAATCCACATCATATATAATCAGGAAAATACAAATTAAAACAACAATAAGTTACCACCAGACACTTATTTAGGATGGCCAACATTCAGAACAATGACAACACTAAATGCTGATGAGCATTTGGAGTAACAGAAATTCTCATTCATTGGTGGTGGGAATGTAAAACAGTACAGCTACATTGGAATGCAGTTTGGCGGTTTCTTACAAAACTAAACGTACTCTTATCATATGATACAGGAGTTGCAGTAGTTATATTGATCCAAGAAATTGAAAACAAAAATTTGTGTCCACACAAAAATCTGCACAGAAATGATCATAGCAGCTTTATTCATACTCAGAAAAACTTGGAAGCAACTAAGATGTCCTTCAGTGTGGAAATGGATAAGATATTTTATGACATCTAGACAGTGGAATGTCATTCAGTGCTAAAAATTAATGAACTATCAAACCATGAAAAGACATGAAGAAAACTTATTATGTTAAGTGAAAAAGCCACTTTGAAAAAGCTACATACTGTTTAATTCCAACTATATGACATTCTTAAAAAGGCAAAACCATGGAGACAATAAAAAGATCAGTAGTTGTCAGGGATTAGGGTAAAAAAAGGTATATACAAATAGAGCAGAGAGCAGAATGCATGTTTTGGGTAGCGAAATTACTCTATATGATATTATACTGGTAGATTCATGGCATTATACATTTGTCCAAATCCACAGAATTTACAACACCAAGAATAAACTCATGTAAACTATGGACTTTGAGTGATAATGATGTGTCGATGTAGGTTCATCAGTTGCAGCAAATGTACCACTGTGGTGGGACATGTTTATAATAGGAGAAGTCATGCATATATCGGGAGAAGAGGGAATAAAGGAGATCTCTGTACATCCCTTTCAATTTGTTCATGAACCTGAAACTTCTCTTAAAAAATAAAGTATGTTTTATTAAAAAATCTTCAAATGAAAATATCCATTACTTAAGTAGTTACTTTATAAGTTATGTTGAAATAAGATAATGGATTTCCTTTTTCATTGTGAGAGGGATTTTTCAATATGTGTTAATATTATGAAAGGGATCTTGTTCAGAATACTATATAAAATAGTTCTGTTAGGGCAAGGTATGTATTAGACATTCATTTACTTCATCTACTCCAACTCCTGAAAGGAATGTAACAGAACAGCTGCAAAATGTAGTTTCTGCCAATTCCTTCAGTTTATGCAATAAAAGTCATACAGATTAAGAGCACACCTGAAATACTTGTTATATGTACTCTATCTAGTCATTGTTCCAATGACCTGATGAGTTCTGTCTCAGAGCATGTCAATTCAGTGTCTACATATTCACAGTTTATGAGGAGATGCCAATTTTGTTAAAGCAGCTTTATAAGACATGATGTAAAGTTAGTCACCCTTAAAAAGTGATAACCAAAGAAATAAATAAGCGAGTACAATGTTCTTGAAATCAGTCTTCATTCTCTTGACCTGATTTCCAAGATACATATACCTTGCCAGTTAGCTATTTTTCCTAATTCCCATCATATCTATTTATTCCATTGGTTTACTTATATATTCATTGTTAATTAATTTATTAAATTAATTATAAATTATAAAATCAATTATAATTTTTATAATTTTATGCAATTACATATTTTATACATAAAATATAAAATTTTATATGTTTTTATAATTATTTATAAAATTAATTATAAAAAAGAAGAAAATTAATTATTAAAAAGAAGAAGAACCTGGCTGGTACAACATATAGGTCAAGAAACAGAAGAAAATGTGAAAACACTTGAAAATATAAATTAATAAAAAGATGAGTTCAATACAGCTATGACACAAAGAGAAGCAGAAAATATAACAAGAAAACATAAAGACACACACTACTAAGTTAAGAAAATAAAATGAAGACAAATAAAGCATTATTAAAGATACTAAAAAGTTAATTGAAAATCAGAAAAGGAACATTGAACTTACTGAAATAGAAGAAAAGGTTGAGAAGATTATAGTGTGTGAAAAAAGAGAAAAAGTTTAAAGCATTTAGGAAGACAATAATAGATACATAATAGAATAAAGACCTTCCAAAATATGGAAAACATTTATTCCTGTGAAAGAAACCAGCAAATTGGAAAGTGCATTAAAATATAATTTTTAAAATTTCGGAGATAATTTCAAAGGGCCCATATATTCCGGATAAAATGATTCCAGAATAATGTAAACTAAGCCACTTGCTTATGATTGAATTTTAATACAAGTTTATTTTTAGCCATCCAGAAATAAGGAAACAAACCATTTATAGTCAGTAAAAGAATGAAACAAGTTACTTCTCAACATGGACATAAAACATTAAAATCAACATTAATAATCACAACAAAGTATAGCGAGGTTGGCAAAATTGTCAATGAAGTGAAGTGTGAACTGAGAATATTAAACACACCAAATTTTTGTTCCTTTTTAAAGGCAGTGGACAAACGTTATAAAACATTTAAGAATTTGAGACAGTCGCAACTGTGAGTTCATTTTGAAAAATATCAATTAAGAAATCACACATACACACAAACACATATATACACGTAGAGAAAATACAAAACAAATCAGCTTCATTTTTTTTTCTATTGAAATTGACACAATTTCAAGCACAATTTTAGACTCCATTTAAGCTCTATTCTCTTTCTCCTCAATCTATCCTTCATCTCCTTTCTATTGTTTTCTGTTAGAGAGTCTCATGCTGTTGCTTAATCATAACTCACTGCTTCCTCAAATGTCTGGGCTCAAGTGACTCTTCTGCCTCAATTTCTCAAGTGCCTGCAACTACAGGCATATTCCACTATGCCCAATTGTTTTTTTGGTCTGTATTTGTTTGTTTGTTTGTTCTGTTTAGTAGAGATGGGGTCTTGCTATGTGGCCCAGGCTGGTCTCTAACTCTTGGCTCAAGCGATTCTCCAGCCTCAGGAGGCTGAGTTAGAGACCAGCCTGGGCAACATAAGGAGACCTCATCTCTTCTAGACTCCCGCTGGGATTATAGGAGCGAGGTGGGATTACAACTCCTCCTGGGGTTATAAGAGTGAGCCACCATGCTTGGCCTCTCTCACTGCTTGAATCCAGTGAGGACCCATCTGAGTTTCCACAGATGTCTTGTGCTACAGAGTTAAGGGAAAGCCGGTCATTATTACTGGAATTTATCACAAGAAGTAAAAACAAGCATATATTCAGGAAATAGTAAGATGAAGATGCAGGTACCTCAGTTACGATGTCTGTAGCTGTAGAAAGATCAAACTGAGGGAATGGAGAAAAATGAAGCCAGGATGCAGCAATTTCTAAACACAAGTAAAAAGTGATAGTCATGGACGTGACCTCAGAAACTGGAACTGAACCAGTAGAGCTTGTTGCTGTTGTTGGTTTTCCCTATCACATGACAAAGTTTTCGCTGAAGAATTATTTCATTTTAATTCACCTGGAAATTTTATGGGTTCATGTGATTGAAGGACTTTTACTGTTTTATTTGCATTTCTAGAGATAAAATAAAGATTATATTATTTTCTCCAAAGTGTTTCTGTTTAGTTGAGGAAGTGTTATACCTGTAAAAGTAGGTGACTGACTTATCCCACAAAGCAATTTTGATATATATCGCACTATAGCGGGTCAGAGAAAAGTGTGGCAAGTTGGGTAGTTTTGTTCTCAGGAAAGTTTGCTAGAGAAAGCAAATTATAAATGAAGAGTACAATATAGATTGTGCTTATTATATTAATAAACAAAGACTATGTCAAGGTCACGTCATCATAGCGGAGTTAGGGACCAGACGGAAAGAAGTCATGTGAGGACATTTTCTAGAGACCTAGAATGAAAGATGATATGTCCTATAGGTGGTGATAGGGAGGGAAGGAATCAAAAACAGAAAGTAATACTAAAAGGTAGAAAATAGGTTGTAAAAGGACAAAAAGTCAGGAATTGATACGTTAAAAATACTAAATCATGTAATAGCACTTTGGAATAAAATAAATGCCAAATGGTGCATTTACAAAACTAGAATGAATTGTATGACTAAAATTCTAAGTGTGATAGAAAAATGATTTTGTAGAAATAAAGTTCCTTTTATAATGTTGCTTCTTTTAGTTTGTTTGTTTGTTTGTTTGTTTGTTGAGATGGAGTCTCTCGCTTTGTCGCCCAGCGACAAAGTGCAGTAGCGTGATCTCGGCTCACTGCAAACCTCTGCCTCCTGAGTTCAAGCGATTCTCCTGCCTCAGCCTCCTGAGCAGCTATTACAGGCACGTGCCACCATGCCCGGCTAATTTTTGTATTTTTAGTAGAGATGAGATTTTACCATTTTGGCCAGGCTGGTCTCGAACTCCTGACCTCATGATCCGCCCACCTTGGCCTCCCAAAGTGCGGGGAATACAGGCGTGAACCACTGTACCCAGCATAATGTTGCTTCTTAAGTAAACAGGGACACTTGTATTAGAGCAAGCAGAATGGTTTTTTAAAACATTATCTCTTCTAGGGAATTTATAGCTTTGCTATTAGTATAACTTGTGATGCTGAAGTAATTTTGATTTTGTTTTTAAAGATTAAATTTTAGAGTTAAAGTGATAGTGATCTACTGAGTCTTTTGCTCATTGAAGTTTATAGTGAAACTTTAAAACTTATTTTTCTTGGCTTAAAATTCATTTATAGAAGTTAATTTTCACAAACCGTGTGTAATTTAGTATTCAAAAATTGTTCAATGCATTAAATAAAAGTTTTCTGGTTGCAGTTAATTTAATTAAACCTACTTAATGATAAATACCTGCTATGCTACTGGTGGTGACAGTAGGCTGTCCCAACTGGAAAATTATGTGATTAAAAGTTAAGGACTTCGGTAATAACTCATGAATATTTTTCATTGAACTTATAATTCACAGATTATGACACTACGATAATAGCTTATTTTTTAAGAATACATTATTTCTAGGCTTAAATATCATGAAAAGTTATCTTTAATTTTTTTTACATACAGTATGACTTTAATAATGTAGAAATATGCTCAGAAAATGACTAGAAAGAAATGTATCAAAATATGGTTTCCTTCAATGATAGAATCATGGATTTCTATTGTCTCATTTTCTTTTTTTTCTGTTTGTTTTATTATACTTTAAGTCCTAGGGTACATGTGCTCAACGTGCAGGTTTATTACATATGTACACATGTGCCATGTTGGTTTGCTGCACCCATCAACTCGTCATTTATATTAGGTATTTCTGTTTGTAGCTTGTTGAATTGCTATTGAAGGTCATTTTCTTTTTCAATTATTTGGCATGCTTTATTCTTACTATTTTATAAGTAGGGAAAAATTTAAATGACATAGATATCTTAACAAGTAAATATAAGTTTCTTTCCGTATGTGCTAAATTTTATCCAGAATTTTGACCATACTCTAAAAGCAGTAGTAAACTATGTAAAAAATTTAATTTATTTTTAGCATCTTAAAAACATCTTTTATATGTGTCTGCATTTTTTATTTATTTTTATTTTAGTCCCATTTTATAAAGGTATAATTGACAAATGAAAATTGTATATATTTGTGGTGTACAACATGTCTTAAAATACATATACATCATGAAATGATTAAATGAAGTTAATTAACATATTTATCAACTCACATACTTATTTTTTTGTAGTGAGATCATGTAAAATACACTCTTATAGCAATTTTATATATACATCATTAAAGTCACCATACTGTACAGTATATCTCCAGAACTTACTCCTCTTGTCTAACCGAAAATTTGTACTCTTTAACCAACATCTCACCACTTCCCCACTTCTTACAGCTCCAGCAACTACCATCCTTCTCTCTGCTTTTATAAGTTCAATTCAAAAATAAGCAAGATCATGCAGTATTTGATTTACTATGACTGGCTAATTTCACCTAGCCTAATGTTCTCCAGGTTCATTATGCTGTCTCAAATGACAGGATTTCCTTATTTTTAAAGCTGAATAGTATTCCATTGTTCATGAATACAAAACTTGTGTTCATTGTTCACAAGATACAAAACTAAAAGTTTTGTATTATAAATAACATTGTAATGAAAATGGGAGAGCAGATATCTTCTGGACATATTGATTTTATTTCCTTTGTATCTATACCTAGAAGTGGAATTGCTAGACTATAAATCTATTTAATAAAAAAGGAATTAAACTATTATGCTTTAGATTGAGGATTCACACAAATACTATTTTTCATGTTTAATTTCATACTATCTATTTGATTTTTAGGAATTTACAGATACACATAGTTAAAAAAAATCATATAGCCAAAAAGTGTTATGATAAAAAGATATCCATTTCTAAATGTGTTCCCCAGGCTCACAATCACAAGCTACCAGTTTCTGTTCTGCTTATTTGATTACAGGATGTAACAATTCAAAATATTCATTTCTACCTTTTCTTTAGTACATCATGAAAATTGTTCCACATCAGTACTTGCAGATCTGTCTCATTTTTCAAATTTTAAATAGTATTGTATTGTTGGAAAATACTATAATTTACATAATGAATTTCCTAGAAAATGAATTTTAACTACTTTGAACTACAGAAATATTATAATATTTCACTGTGGGTTTCATGGAATACACAGGATCAAACTGAAGAAAATTTGCAAGCATTTTTGTAAGATATGCATTTCAAACTATTTTAGTTTTCTCTAAAGTAAGAAATATAATTATTTTGTTGACAATTACACATTCTGCCTCACCTACCTGAGCAGTTAAATTGAAATCACACACTTATAGCAGAGTTCAGAGAGATTATTTCTAGCCCAGTGATGACTCTAGATGCATCTTACAGGAATTTAGGAAAATACTAAAATTAGCAAAATAAATACACATTCCAATGTCGGTCTTCACTGATGTTTCCCTTCTAATCAAACATTTAAAAATGATCAAAAGATTCCTTTATTCAGTTCTTATGAGGCAATTACATACCATTCTAGGTGCATGGAAAGAAGTTAATTCATTACATACAATAGATGCATTGGTCAGAAAGGTGTAATTCTCACCAATAACCTTGAAAAATAAATGATACTATGTGAAATTGACTACAATATACGTTGTGAATATATTGAAGAGAAGATACCAAATGTTGAGCTTTTTTTATTTTTGAGTGGTATCTTTTGAGTATAATCAATTTTCATAAAAATAATATGGACAGAATGGAAATAATCTGCAAAAAAGAGAGATAAAGCAAGCCACCAAAATTTGCCTAATATTATTTCTAATATCCATATCCCACTGGATTGATTTTTAATCTAAATTTTACTAACGAGAAAATTGAGAGTCAGAGATATTTCTCCAGCATCACACTTTTTTTTTTTCTTTTTAAACAGACAAAGTCTGACTGTTTGCCCAGGCTGGTCTCAAACTCCTGAACTCAAGCAATCTTCCTGTCTCAGTATCTCAAAGTGCTAGGATTACAGGCATCAGTTACTGTGCCTAGCCTGCATCATGACAGTGTCAAATATGCAAATTAAAATCTGTCTCTGATATACACAAAAGCTTTGAAGTCTCTTATAAAGATGAAACAGAAGTCAAAAGGTAAAATAGGTAGCCACAACGAGAAGAGCAAAGATTTCCATAGCCCATGTTCACAAGTCAGTTTTCTTCTACTAGCTTAACATTTTGAATTATATTTTACCACAAAGAAAGAATAAATTATTAAAAGCATCTCTATTTGGATGTAAATATTATCAAACTGAACTTATCACAATGTATTATAAAGTAGCATAATTTGATAGAATTAATCAAAGAGTAGCTACTGTTCTTTGATGAAATCGTATTGCTTATCCAACATCATTTGTGTGTGCACTCTGGAACACACTGCTGCTTATGTATGTAATATCTTTTCTTATTCTTTCTTTCAAGTCTTCTCAGTTCTATAAGCTTTCGATTACCATTTTATCTAATAAAATCTATGTAAGCTCATCAAAGTGTGCTTCCTCACACTTACAAAGCAGACTTTTGTTTCACCAATATTGTTTTTCCCCATAATACCAATTTAAAACTAAAGTAAAATCTAAAAATGTAACATTTGTCCAAGTTCTTGGTGTCATGATTTTAATTTTACCAGGAAAAATAATTGTCTTCTACTCTGCTTTATCTAAGCCTAGTCTAAAGTTTTGTTACTATTAGACCCCTCTTCTCACCTAAATTATTTAGGTCAACCAAATACAAATGGATGCTTCTTTTTTAAATTTTTGTTTTTATTTCAATTGTTTTTGTAGTACAGGTGGTTTGGAGTTATATGGGTAAGTTCTTTAGTGGTAATTTCTGAGATTTTAGTGCACCTGTCATCTAAGCTGTGTACACTGTACCCGGTACGTAGTCGTTTATCCTTCACCCACAAAGTCCATTATGTAATTCTTATGCCTTTGTATATTCATAGCTAAGTTCCTACTTTTAAGTGAGAACATGCAATATTTGGTTTTCAATTACTGAGTTGTTTCACTTAGAATAATGGCCTCCAGCTCCATCCAAGCTGCTGCAAAATACATTATTTCATTCCTTTCTATGGCTGAGTAGTATTCAACAGTGTTTATATCCCACATTTTCTTTAACCACTTGTTGGTTGATGCGCACTTAGGTTGGTTCCACATCTTTTCAATTGTGAATTGTTCTGTCACAAATATACATGTGCATGTGTCTTTTTCATACAATTCTGTTTCCTTTCAGTAGTTACCCAGTACTGGGATTGTTTCCTTTTTCTTAAAAGAAACTGTCAAAGGAATCAGATCACATTGAGCCAGCCTGCCTTTCAGCTAATAAATCTGTTTTTATCTCTTGCTTTTAAACATTGTTATATTTTTTGCATAGGCTAAATTTTTTGCATGGTATTTCAGTTTTGTTTCATTAAAATAGTTGTATAAGAAATGAAAAATCCAGAGATTTGTGATATATGTCTACATACAGAACTTATACAAAGGGATGTGCATTCATGAATTGCCTATATTATTAAACATAGCCATATTTTGGTCTTCACCTCCCCAAATATTGCAGAGTTTCAAACTATCCATTAACGTTTTGAAACTGAATTGAAATAATTTCTCTTTTAAAATTAAATATCTAATGGAAGCATATGGATATTAGCATATGATTTTAATAAAAATGAATTCCAAGTTTCCATGACAATATCTTCAATATAAAGACAAGGAGAGACATGCATACTTCATCACAATAAATTAAATCATGTATACAGTGTTTCAAAAAATTGCTATTAAATGCCAGAAATCTCAGTATCTTCTATATGGCAATAGCATAATCTTAAAATTAGCATGCTACAGAATAAGCTATATTAAATTAGCAATCCATATAATTTTTAAATGAATCACAATAAGGTTTACATTGCAATACATGTATAGTCACTCTTTCAAATTTCAAACTATTCAAAAAAATAGACACAAAACCGATTAACTCCTATTTAAAGAAGACAGGCCCCAAAAATCACCAAAAGCAAGATGTTGTTTGTTAGGAATAAAAAGATAAATGTAAGACCCAAAACTGTAACTGCCAGGGGGAAATAGTGGCAACATTTCAGGACATTCGTCTAGGCAACGATTTTATGGTTAAGACATCAAAAGCACAGGCCGCAAAAACAACAATAGACAAATGCAAATGCAGCTAGATTAAACTGCAAAGCTCCTGCATAGCAAGGAAAATATTCATCAGAAAGAAGGACAACCTGCAGAATTGAATAAAACATTTGCAAACTATTCATCCAATGATGAAATAATATCTAAAATACACAAAGGTCTCAAACAACTCAACAATAAAAACAAAAACAACAAAACAAAATGAATAATCCCAATAAAATGGACAGAGAATTTAAGTAGATATTTCTTAATAGAAGAAATACAAATGACTAGTAGGTTGATTTAAAAATCAACATTGGTAACCATCAGGAAAATGCAAATCAAAACCACAATGAGTTATCATTTTACCCTAGTGAGAATGGCTATTGTGAAAAAGGTGAAAAGTAAATAATAGTGAGGATGCAAAAGAAAGGGAACTCTTATACACTATTGGAGAGAATATTGTGGAAAACATTATGGAGTTTTCTCAAAATATAGAAATTAAAACTTCCATACAATCCAGCAATCCAACTACTGGCTATTTATCCAAAGGAAAGGAAATTAATATCTCAAACAGTTACCTGTATCCCCGTATTTCTTACAGCACTACTCACAATAGCCAAGATATAGAATCAACCTAAGTTTCTAGCAGTGGGTCCATGGATAAAGAAAATCTTCTATAAATACACATAATAGAACACCATTCAATTTTAAAATAGAATGAAATTCTGTTATTTACAGCAGCATGGATGAAACTAGAAGTTATTATGTTTCACATGTTCTCATTCATATGTGAGAACTTAAAAAGTGGATCTCAAGGAGGTAGAAAGTACAATAATCTTCAGCAGAGATTGGGAGAGGGAGGGGAAGAGCAGAGGGATTGGTTAATGGGTACAAATACACAGTTAAATAGAAAAAATAAGTTTTGTGTTCAATAATTCGTTGTGTATTTCAAAATAGGTGGGAGAGAAGGTCTGAAATTTTTCCAAAACACACACAGAAAAAAAGTGTGAGATGATGAATATTCTAAATACCCTGATTTGATCCTTATACTTCATATGCATGTATCAAAATATTACATATATCCCAGAAATGTATACAATTATTATGTATAAATATATTTTTTAAAAGATATAGCCAACAAAGTGGGGAGGAAAATGCATTACCTGATACAATTGTATTAAGAAATGAGAAATAATTGTTATAAAGGATTTAAGTATCCATATTTAAAATATAGGAAGAAACAATGAAAAAAATTTCAATAAAACTTTCTAAAGATTAAGAAAAAAAAAAACAGAAAATAAGCCAGATAAACTGTATAGAAATAATTTGCAATTTTTCTTTTTTCTCAGAAACAGTGAAAAGGACATTACAATTAGCCCTTACTTAAATGCATTGTATTATTGTCATATGAAACTGTTCAAGTGCTTTCTTTCTAAAAAAAATGAAGTGTTGTATTTTGACAGCTTTATCTATTTCTCTTATGGTAATTTTCTGCTTAGATTTCCATGTTAATAAAATCAATTATTGGCATGTGCATTTATCTTTAAAAAAACACACATTAAATACAGGTTTTCAGAACTATGTGCAAAGCATTCCTGATTCTTTGAAATAGCTCTCTGACTAGTTATTTCTCCATTATTATTTCCTGTTTATGAATTTGTCTTTTCTCCCCTGTTTTTCTTGATATAATATAGTAGGTTGATTTATTTTACATTTCTTTTGGAAATCTTGTTTTTATATTCAACAGACCTACTTTTTTCTGTTTTTAAATTTATTGATTTAAATCAATTTAAAATAATAATCTATGTCTTAGTTTATCTAATAATAAATTGTCAAAATTCGCTGCATGCCTACTGTTAATCAATCACTGTTATGTTACCCTGCTAAGTAAGCACTCTTATTTTGAAAATCTCGTAGTACATGAAGCTAAATTAATTTAAGACTGCTTAAAAAATCAAGAAGTCTAAGAAAGTTAAGAAAAATTTACTATGCTACATGATAAGAATATAACATAGGTAGGAATTTAACACCGGACTAAAATCAGGAATCTAAGACTCCAAAGCCACTTATGGTTCATGTTCTTTGAGAAACTTGTTCAAGACTACTGAGTCAATTAGCCTAAAATTAGCTAAATAGAAATATTGAGAAAAATTAAAAATCAACAATTAATCCTTTGTGGTTTGATTTTAGTTCTCTGAATTAATAAGCCTGATTAAATAAGAAATTATTCAATAATTCTGGCAAAGACAGCCAGCAAACAAATTTAGTTGATTATTCATAACCTTATTCCCTCAAGGATTTTTTTTTTTTTTTTTTTTTTTTTTGAGACGGAGTCTCTCTCTGTCGCCCAGGCTGGAGTCCAGGGTCGCGATCGACTCACTGCAAGCTCCGCCTCTCGGGTGCTGCCATTCTCCTGCCTCAGCCTGCCCAGTAGCTGGTACTACAGGAGCCC
Source organism: Macaca fascicularis (assembly GCF_037993035.2). Taxonomy (NCBI): domain Eukaryota; kingdom Metazoa; phylum Chordata; class Mammalia; order Primates; family Cercopithecidae; genus Macaca; species Macaca fascicularis. The sequence continues at coordinate 78,106,788 of NC_088376.1, forward strand.
GCCACCGCACCCTGCTAATTTTGTTTTGTATTTTTAGTAGAGACGGGATTTTACCGTGTTAGCCAGGATGGTCTCTATCTCCTGACCTCGTGATCCGCCCGCCTCGGCCTCCAAAAGTGCTGGGATTACAGGAATGAGCCACCGCACCCAGCTAAGTATTATTTTTTAAATGTATTATTTTACAAACTTTTCAATCATGTTTTCCAGAAATAAGAATTAGTATTATCTATATATACATATAGACTCTGAAGATCATAAATGTTATGACTTTCTTAGTTCTGAGCTTAAAGCTTCCAAATCAAAATTTAGTGCTTATTCTACTTGTGTACAATATTTCCCCACAGCTGATCAGAAAATTTAAAAGATAAAGATTATACAGAAACTGTCCATATTGTGCTACTGTTCCAAACAAAGTTTTGAGAGAGAAGAACAGAGAGACATTGACATAAGAAAAGAGAGAAAGCATCTTTTTTTTTTTTTTTTCTGAGACGGAGTGTTGCTCTGTCGCCCAGCCTGGAGTACAGTGGCGTGATCTCGGTTCACTATAATCTCCGCCTCCTAGGTTCAAGTGATTCTCTTGCCTCAGCCTCCGGAGTAGCTCAGATTACAGGCGCGCGCTACCACACCCAGCTAATTTTTATATTTTCAGTAGAGGTTGGGTTTCATCATTTTGGCCAGGATGATCTCGATCTCCTGACGTAGTGATCTGCTCACCTCTGCCTCCCAAAGTGCTAGGAATACAGGCGTGAGCCCCCGCGCCCGGCCAAGACCATCTTATTTTTAAAAATAAGTAATTGTTTTTTCCTGTACTTAAAATTTCACTCTTATTTATTTGTTTATTATAATTGACTTATTTGGTAAGTATATAAAACATTAACCTAGATCTAAAAATCACCACTGTTTAAAAAGTAAGTATTCTGAAAGAAATGTAACCCCTAATTTATTTACCATATTTCCATGCCTCCATGCTTGTGCCATACACTCATCCACCCCCATAGAAAACTATTCTTATTTGTTTCATGTAATGTCATCTTGCTGCTGCTTATTTCTATTGTGTCAGTTCACAATCTTTCTTAATTTGCTTTTTGTTGCAGCATAATTATCAAGAAATACACTGAAAATCAGATATCAGTTCATAGAAGTATTTATTATTTTTACATAGTTGACTATTAAGTAATAGATTATAGTCTATTCACCCTCCTCACATATGAACATATATTGTTTCCCAGTTTTGCGATTACAAACAGTGCTGCAAAAGCTACACTTGACCGTGTGCATTTTTATCTTATTGAAATTTATTCCCAGGGTAAATTCCTAGAAGTGGAAATTGCTGGATCAGTTGGGAGTTTTGTTAGATATGCAAATTCCCTTCCATATTAGTTCTATGAGTTCACCTCTTCACCACAAATGTATGAATGCCAATATCATTACAGATGTACTGAGAGAATATATTGTTATTTTAGGTTTCATGTATTAAACGTTTCACATATCTGATAGGTAGATTATAAATGGTGTTATTTTTAGACTTTTATGGTTTCCATTTCCCTGCTGAGATTCCTGGCGTGTTCATGTATGCTGTCCACCTTTGCTTTTAAAAATGTTAAACATATTAATCTTAGTTTTTTACAGCCACTCTTTGATAGTTCAATGATCTGGGTCATCTCTGAGTTGTTCTGTTGATTTCTTTGTTTCTATACTGTGTGTATGTATATCTATACCTATGTGTGTGTGTGTGTGCGCGTGTGTGTGTGTGTTTCCCACTTTTTTGTTTGCCTTTTTGGGGGTGATTGTTGAAAGCTAGACGTCATGTGTAGAACAATCAAGACAGAGGCATATATATATATATATTTGCTTAGAAATAATCATTTTTTCTGCTTGGATTCAGGTGAATATTTGATAGAGGTTAAGCCAGTCTAATCAAGAGTTGAGCTAGTTCATGGATTTTGTTTTTACTATGATGATCCTTAGTGCAAAACTGGCTCCAAATTCCTCTAGCACTGTTTTGTGCCTAACTAGGGACCAGACTGTCAAAGCGGTGCAAAATGAGTGGTGAGATGGAGGACATTTCCTGTTGTCTTATTTTAGTGTTATAGGTAGGCGCTATGTCTCTTGATCTCAGGGCTAAGGATCTGGTAGTGATCCTGCTCTTCCTAGTAATGGTGGAGAATTTCCAGTGATGTGGCCCTGGATGTTTTCTTGCTCTTTCTTCAAGAAAAGAAGGCTTTTATGTGTTTTTGGTTTTATTTCTTGTGTTTTGTTTCCCTCACCCAACTTCTGTAAAGGAATAAAATAATCTTCGTGGACTTTTATGCCCTTTTCACAGAAGCAGTTGCAACACACTCCATTACCTGCATGTTTTGGGGTCACCTGCCCTGCCTTCAATCGTTTTAATGAGGATTTGGAGGGAAACCTATCAAGAAGAACGTAAGAGTAAATATGAACTCCCCCTTGTGTCCCTGGTTTTCCAGGCCTCTAAGAACTCTTACTAGCCCACATCCAGTCTTTAGCAATTTACTGAAAATTTTAGCAGAAATCTTACTCCTTGATGGTGACAAAATCCCTATCCCTGGGTTCTTACCAAGGTAAGTGAGTGTTTTGTGTCCCTTTTCTCTTTGGAGGCACCTGTCTTTTTTAGATTTCAAGCTACTTGATGACTATGGAATCTCAGTTCTCAGCTTTATCACACGTTCAAGAAAAGTTATGATTTTATAGACTTTACAGCTTTTTCCTATCTTTGGGGTTGGATTGATGCATTTTAAGCAGACAGTAGAATTTATCTCTTTTTTTAAATAAGTAAAAAAGCTTGGACATTTCTTTCTATGTTTATGAGTAATCTATCTCTAGAGATATAGTATATTTATGTAATATGTTTTATTATTTATATATTACAATATATAATATACATATATCTTCCATTTTAGTATTGGATTTTGGTCCTTACTGTCTCAATTTTAAAGAGTTCTCTAGCTGTTAGGGATATTAGTTGTATCTTTTATTTTATTTAGCGTTTATATTTTATTTTATTTCACCTTTATAATGATGTCTCCAATTGATTTATTTTGCCTAATAATTGGCAAAATTATTGGCTAATACCTCTAGCACCTTGTTGAATAGCAGTGTGAAGATAATGGATGTTCTTGCTTTTAAGGGTAATGCTTCTAGTGTTTTCTCATCCACCATAATCTTTGTTTTATTTATTATCACAAGTAAATAGCCATCCGTGGGAGATAGAATTTTCCAACGATTATACCCACCACATAATCTCTCTCAATTGCTTTACTTACAATATGATATTAAAAATCCCTCCTTCAAGTGGTGATATCTGTGCCCAGCTCATTGAATGTAGGTGTATTTGTGGCTGTCTTGAACAAACGGTATGACCAAAGTGACCTCTGAGGCTAAATTTTAAACTATCTTGCAATTCTTTCTTGTTTTCCTGAGACTATAAGATAAAACTTAAACATATGAATTAAAATAAAGATAGAACAATTATGAATATATCCGCCCCAAATAACATACTAGCTACTTTTATAAAACAAAACTGAAGGAGATTCATGAAAACTAGCAATAACCATATTAACAGAAAACTTTAACACATCACTCTTGCTATGAGGCAGACTAAATAGACATGAAAAGACATAACAAAAAAATGGTGTAACGGTTATGATTATATATGTCAAAATTTATGCCCTGATAATGAAAAATACAGCTTCTCATATGAGTGCAAAACATCTGGAACAGTGAACTTATATTAGGTCACAAAGATAACGTAGGTGAATAGAAACATTGCAAACAACATTCTGATCACATTGTAATAAAATAAGTTTTAAATTTACAGAACAATTGAGCAGAAAGTACTAAGAGTTACTACATAACTCACTTCTTCCAACCCATAGTTTCCCTAATTTTTTAATATGATTTATTGTTGTTATATATTTGATACAATTGGTGAGCCAGTATTTAAACATTCTTATTAACTGAAGTCCATAATTTATATTAGGGCTCTCTGTGTGTTTTATACACCATGGATTTCGACAAATGTGTACTCATGTATTCATCATCAGAGTATGATATAGAATAGATTTACTGCCCTTAAAAATCTATCTCCACCTATCCAACCTTCCCTTAGTCCTATCTGGCAATAACTGACCTTTTTACTGACTCTAAACTTTTGCTTTTTCTAAAATGTCATGTAACTTATAGGAATTATACAGTAGGAATTCCTATATACTCATTATAATTTATATTATATTTATAGGAATTGTACAGTATGTAGCTTTTGTAGACTGGCTGTTGTCTTCTCTCTTTCTTTCTTTCTTTTTTTTTTTTTTTTTTTTTTGATTATACTTTAAGTTCTAGGGTACATGTGCACAACGTGCAGATTTGTTACATATGTATACATGTGCCATGTTGGTGTGCTGTACCCTTTAACTCTTCATTTACATTAGGTATATCTCCTAATGCTATCCCTCCCAGCTACCCCCAACCCCATGACAGGCCCCAGTGTGTGATGTTCCCCTTCCTGTGTCCAAGTGTTCTCATTGTTCAGTTCCCACCTATGAGTGAGAACATGTGGTGTTTGGTTTTCTTTTCTTGTGATAGTGTGCTGAGAATGATGGTTTCCAGCAGCATTCATGTCCCTACAAAGGACATGAATTCATCCTTTTTTATGGCTGCATAGCATTCCATGGTGTATATGTGCCACATTTTCTTAATACAGTCTGTCATTGATGGACATTTGGATTGGTTCTAAGTCTTTTTTATTGTGAATAGTGCCATAATAAACATATGTGTGCATGTGTCTTTATAGCAGCATGGTTTATAATCCTTTGGGTATATACACAGTAATGGAATGGCTGGGTCAAATAGTATTTCTAGTTCTAGATCCTTGAGGAATCGCCACACTGTCTTCCATAATGATTGAACTAGTTTATAGTCCCACCAACAGTGTAAAAGTGTTCCTATTTCTCCACATCTTCTCCAGCAACTGTTGTTTCCTGACTTTTTAATGATCACCATTCTAACTGGTGTGAGATGGTATCTCACTGTGGTTTTGATTTGCATTTCTCTGATGGTGAGTGATGATGAGCATTTTTTCATGTGCCTGCTGGCTGCATAAATATCTTCTTTTGAGAAGTGTCTGTTCATATCCTTTGCCGACTTTTTGATAGAGTTGTTCGTTTTTTCTTGTAAATTTGTTTGAGTTCTTTGTAGGTTCTGGTTATTAGCCCTTTGTCAGATGAGTAGATTGCAAAATTTTTCTCCCATTCTATAGGTTGTGTATTCACTCTGATGGTAGTTTCTTTTGCTGTGCAGAAGCTCTTTAGTTTAATTAGATTCCACTTGTCAATTTTGGCTTTTGTTGCCATTGCTTTTGGTGTTTTAGACATGAAGTCGTTGCCCATGCCTATGTCCCGAATGGTATTGCCTAGGTTTTCTTCTAGAGTTTTTATGGTTTTAGGTCTAACATTTAAGTCTCTAATCCATCTTGAATTCATTTTTGTATAAGGTGTAAGGAAGGGATCCAGTGTCAGCTTTCTACACATGGCTAGCCTGTTTTCCCAGCACCAGATATAAACTTATATTTTAAAAAAATACATGAATCATTACTTTATAAAAAAAAATTGCAATATAATGTGTCCAATTTTAATTGAATCCTTTAACTAAAAATGTACTCTTTTCAAATCCCAACAGCTATTATTTGCTTGGACTTCGTAATGAGAAATTAGAATTCTGAGATATTCTCAGGAATTTTAAAATCATGAAGTATTCTTTATTCTTCTTATAACATTTCATTTATATTTTTAATAAAAAATAAATGTACATAATTGAGTACTGGGAAATAATCAAACACTGATAAATGCCTATATCTCTGAAAATGTTATTAGGTAGTATTCAAGTAATAAAATGTTTAATAGCAAAATGAGGAGGAGTCGACATGAACATGTAACAAAATTGTCTTAACTAGTTCACATCCAAAAGTTTTAAATTTTGAAACAATACTAATGGGATTAATATAAAGTATACCCTATGTACACTTTTGTTAATATTCTTCTTATTTACAAGAATGTTTCACCATTAGGAGCAGACAGTGTCACTTGAAAAATTGCAACCATAAAAGTAATACTTGGCTGTAACTGGTTAATATTATTAAAATATCTTTATATATAAAAAGCAAGTTTTTAATTTCCCTTTTCTAAATTTATATTTTCTTTCAGAATTATAATAAACAAAAATATAAAATATATTTTGGACAAAAGACTGAAAAAGGAGAAAAACAGCAGCTTAGTAACAAAATAAATTTATCTGTCATGAGAAAACATATTGCTTACAAATCTTTTTGAAGATTTCCAATTTTTATAACCAACAATTCAGTGTAGTACTTCAAATCAAGTTGTATGAGATCTTTCTGTGAAAAGAGTAAGTTAAAAAACAAATTAATTAGTAAATTTATTTGCAAAATAAATATACCATTGTGAATTCTGCCTATTATGTAACAAATTCTACATTTTACTTAATGATATTTTACATAGAATGCTCTATTCATACACTATATGTGTAATTATTTTGATGAAATTTTATATCACAGCTTATCTGTTGTCAAAATAATAGCCTCAACCAAAACCTCATATGTTATACAAAAGTTAACTCAAATTAGAATGTTTAAATATAAAATGGAAAGAACAGAATATTTAGGAAAAAAATATTCTGAAAAGTCTTTGAGATCAAAGGATTATGAAAAATTCTCAGACGAGACACCAAAAGCACCTCTGCTTTGCTGGAATGTACTTGCCTACCGCTCACCCTCTGCTTTGCTGGAACACATGCTTGCATGGATCTTGCTTCCACTGCCCCACCCCCATTGGCACATGCACACATGAGAGTGTACCCTGCTTCCACTGTTCCAACAAAGTGCTTTTGCTGGCACCCACCATCTGAGTGTTGTTGTCAGTGACCAGGAATACCTCAAACCCTCCAGTGCAGCAGTTGCTTAACCCAGAGGGTACAGAGAACCAAGCTGGGCCTGGATCCACTGCCAGGCTGAGAACACACAGCCCAGGAGTGCTGAGCTGAGTCTTTACTCCCTAAAATCATCCAGTAATGGAGCCCATTGACTGCACCCAACTTATACCACAGTTAAATCCTTAAAGGGCATCAAATAATATAAAAAACAAAAAACCACATCAAAGGACAGAAATTTAAAAGGGAAATCAGCTCACACAGATGGCAAAGAACGAATGCAATAACTCTGACAATTCAAAAATCCAGAGTGTCTTCTTCCCAATGACTGCACTAGCTTACCAGGAATGTTTCTTAACCAGGCTGAAATGACTCCAAGACAAACATATAATTCCAAATCTGGAAGGCAGCAAAGATAACTAGGATTCAGGAGAAAGTTGAAACCTAATCCAAGAAATCTAAAGAATCCAGTAAAGTGGTAAGAGAGCTGAAAGACAAAATAGCCATTTTAAGAAAGTATCAACTGGATCTGATACAGCTGAAAAACTGACTACAAGAATTTTATAGAAGAATCGAGAATTAACATGAAACTAGATCAAGGGGAGAAAAGGATCTTAGAGCAAAGAACAGTTCTCCAAATCAACTCAGTCAGCCAAAAAAAAAAAAAAAAAAAAAAAAAAAAGGTAGAAAGAAGAATGAACAAAGCTTTCGAAAATAAAGGAATTATGGAAAGAAACAAAATGTACAACTCACTAGCATTACTGCAGAGAGGAAGGGAGAGCAAGCAACTTGGAAAACATATTTGAGGATATTGTCCAAGAAAATTTCCCCCTCACTGGAAAGGACAACATTCAAACTCAAGAAATTCAGAGAACCACTGTGAGATACCATGCAAGATGACAATCCCTAGACCCACAGCCATTATATCTCTAAGATAAATGCAAAAGGAAAAAAAAAACTTAAAGACAACTATACAGAAAGTGCAGGTCACCTACAAGACAACCCCATTATGAACAAGTGAGATTATTCTCAGGGATCCAAGGATGCTTCAATATAAGAAAATCAATCAATATGATACATCATACCAATAAAATGAAAGTAAAAACCCTAAGGTAATTTTAATTAATGCTGAAAAAGTATTTGAAAAAATTCAACATCCCTTCATGATAAAAACCCTAAAAAAACTGGGCCTAGAAGGAAAATACCTCAACACAATGAAAGCCACATAACTAGTATGATACAGAATGGGGAAAACTGAAAGCCTTTCCTCTAAGATCGGGAACAAAACAAGGATGCCCACTCAAACCACTGTTATTTAACATAGTAATAGAGGTCCAAACCAGAGCAATTAAACAAAAGAAATAAAGGGCATTTAAATTGGAAAGGAGGACGTTAAATTATCCTTGTTTGCGATGATATGATCTTATATTTTAAAAAAATCTAATGAGTTCACAAAAAAACAATTAGAAATGATACAAATTTTGTCAAGTTGCAGGATACAAGGTCAACATACAAAAGTCAATAGCATTTCTTTATGCCAACAGTGAACAATGTGAAATCAAAAACAAGAAAATAACCTAATTTACAATAACTAAATATAAAATAAAATGTGTATGAATCAACTGAACCAAAGAAGTAAACAGAAAAATATAAAACATGAACTAAAGAGAAATCCAAAAATGTAAAAAAAAAAAAAAAAAAAAAAAGAGCATGGATTGAAAGAATCAATATTGTTAAAAATGTCCTTAGTATCCAAAGCAATCTACAGGTTTAATGCAATTCCTATCAAACTACCAATGACAGTCTTCACAAAAATAGAAAAAATAATATGAAATGTATATGGAGCAATAATAGACATCGAATTGTGAAAGCTCTTCTGAGGAAAAAAAAAAAAAAATTGAAGGAATCACATTTACAGTATAACTTCAAGATATACTACAGAGCTGTAACAAACAAATGAATGATACTAGCATAAAAACTGACACATATACTCATGGAACAGAATAAAGAACCCAGAAACAAATACACACATCTGAAACAAACTCATTTTTTACAAAGATACCAAGAACATACATTGAAGAAAGAACAGTCTGTTCATTAAATGGTGTGAGAAAAACTGGATATTCATATGCAAAAGAATGAAACTAAAATGTTATCTTCCACCATGTAAAAAAAATCAAATCAAAATGGATTGAAGACTTAAATCTAAGACCTCAAGTTATAAAATGACTAAAAAAAGATATTGGGGAAACTCTCCAGGACATGGTTCTGGGCAAAGATTTATTGAGGAATGCCCTGCAAGAACTGGCAAAAAGCAAAAGACAGGCAATCAAATCAAAAATGAACAAATGAGATCAAAGCAAGTTAAAAAGCTTCCACACTGAAAAAGAAACAATCAACAAAGTGAAAAGACAACTCACAGAATAAGAGAAAATATTTTCAAACTATCATTCTGACAAGGAATTCATAACTAAAATACACGTTTACTGTGAAAAAGAGAAGCTCAAACAACTCTATAGAAAAAAATTGAACAATGTGTTTAAAAAATGGGCAAAAGATCTGAATAGACATTTCTTAAAATAAGACATAGAAATTGTAAACAGATATATAAAGGGTGCTAAACATCACTGATTATCAGATAAATGCAAATTAAAACTGCAGTGAGATATAATCTCGCCCCAGTTAAAATAGCTTTCATCCAAAAGGCAGGCAATAATGAATTCTGGCAAGAATATGGAGAAAAAGGAAACATAATATACTGTTGGTGGGAATGTAAATTGATACAATCACTATAGAGAACAGTTTGGAGGTTCCTGGAATTAAAAAAAAAGAAAATAGAACTGCTATATGATCCAGCAATCCAATGCTCAGTATATACCCAAAAAGAAGTGAATCAGTACAATGAAGAGATATCTGCACTCCCATGTTTATTGCAGCAGTATTCAAAAAAGAAAAGCTTTGAAAGCATTCTAGGTGGCAATCCACAGATGAATGGATTAAAAAAAAATGTAGTATATATACACAATAGAGTAGTATTTAGTCATAAAAAATATGAGACCCTGTTACTTGCAAAACATGGATGGAATTAGAGGTCATATTGTTAAGTGAAATAAGCCAGACACAGAAAGCAAACTTTACATGTTTTCTCTTATTGATAGGAGCTAAAAATTAAAACCATTGAACTTACGGAGATAGAGAGTAGAATAATAGTTATCAGAAGCTGGGAAGGATAGTTGGGGAGAGGGTGAAGTGGAGATAATTAATAGGTAGAAAAATATATTAATAGTTTGATAGAATGAATAAAACCTAGTATTTGATAGCACAATAAGATGACTACAGTTAATAATAATTTATTGTACATTTCACTATAAGGTGACTATAGTTAATAATTTATTGTACATTTCAAAATAACTAAAAAGTATAGTTGCATTGTTTGTAACACAAAGGATAAATGCTTGAGGTTATATTTTGATATACAATGGGGTATGAAGATTATTTATCCTGATGTGATTACTATGCATTGTATGCCTGTATCAAAATATCTCATGTACCCCACAAATATTTATACCTACAATGTACCCATAAAATTAAAAACTACAAATCAAGTTTCCAGCCACATTATACGTATTTTTATCTATCACAATGTATTTGTAAATGTGCTGTATTTTCCAATGTGTTAATGAAATCTGAGTGAAAAGAAAGAAAAAGTTAATAGCACAATTGTTTTGAAAAAGCAGATAATTAAAAATATTGTATAAATGATAAAATAAAAATATATTCATCTAAGCATCTAGCATATTTAATTGTGTCACAGCTTTTACTGAATTTATATGTCGCTTAAGGAACTTGAAATGTCCCTTTTTAAGTGTAATATATTGACAAGAATCAAAGGGATAAAAAACCAAAAAACAAAAACCCAATTATCTAGTCAGATTATATTGTGTTTACAGAACTCTGTTGGGTATTATTGGTAGTATCTGTCAGGAGAGAATAAGAGGTAAGAACATGTTTGCTATATTGCATGAGTTTTCTGTTTAAGTCTACAAAGATAAGTAACACACCACCAACCAACCAACCAACCAACAAAAAGAAATAAGATGATGTGAAATGCAACTAAATGTTACTCTGTTAGTAACATGTATTTTGTCAATTGCATTACTGTCTCTGACTGCTTATCAAGAAATGGTAAAATCATAGAACTATAAGCTAGGTCCATGCTTTTTAATGTCATAAGTCTAGAGAGCTCAGAGATAGAAGTCTTCCTGGTCCTTTTCAATACGATAGAGAGAGAGAGATTCAGTCAGCAGACACAGATGTGGCTGGAGAATATTACCATCACTCATACCAGATGAATGTTCCACTAAGCTGTGCACTGTCTTATCTTTTGGAAGATTACAATATAGTAACAAAGATAAATATTTACATAAATGATTATTTTCAAGGTATGATGTGAAGTTCAAATAAAATGTGATTTCCAAAAACATAAGATTAAATCCAACTGCAGAAAAGTCTTCATATTTAAGCTAGCTGTTTAAAAATGACTAATAGATGAAAGAATTTTTTGATATAGAAAATGAATCATAATAAAATACATGAAGCTAAATAATCCCATTGGCAATATTTAGAGAATAGTGAATTACAGCATGTGGAAAGTTTTGAAAAATGGGTCACGGAATGTGGCTTAAGTTTCATAGTGGATATTAAAGGGCTATATGTGGGAGATTTTTTGAAGCATAAGAGTGATATAAATTAATATGTACTTTATAATTTTTTCTTTTGAACACTTTACTTTTATGGGTACATAGTGGGTATATATATTTACATGGGGTACATGAGAAATATATACATGGGGTACATGAGATGTTGTGTTTCAGGCATGCAATGTGAAATAAGCACATCATGGAGAATGGGGTATCCATTCCCGCAAGCATTTATCCTTTGAGGTACAAATAATCCAGTTATATTCCTTAAGTTATTTTAAAATATACAATTATCATTGACAATAGTCATCCTATGGTGCTATGAAAGAGTAGAAGTATTATCTGTTTCAGATAAAAATGTTTGTGTTACGATAATAGATAGATTAAAGGGGCTCAGAAGAGGAGACAGCTGTTGTCCAGGGCGTGCGGTTCACCGCCTCAGTGAAAGGCTCCATAGCAACCACCAGGCTTATTGCTTTCCTGGGGACCAGGCCCCCCGTGACCCACGCTAAGCCAGCAGCATGGCACCAATTCTTCTTTGGCTCTCAGGTGCCGCTCTGAGCAGCATTACCCTTTTAGCATCACCAAAAAGCTGGCAGGCACCATGTGGAAAAATTTTAACAAGAAAAAAATGTGGTAGAGGTGCCCAACGAGGAAGAGGTGTGTGTGGCAGAAGAAGTTCTCCACCATTGTGTGGTGAAGGGTAAAGTGGAATAGCCGCTAAAGTGGAAGGGTTTCTCAGATGAGGTCGGGTTTCTCAGATGAGGACTGACACACAGAGTGGGAACCAGATTGTGCCTGGAATTGGTGGAATTCTTGGTCTCAATGACTTCAAGAATAAAGCCGCACACCCTCACCGTGAGTGTTACAGTTCTTAAAGACGGTGTGTCCAGAATTTATTCCTTCAGACGTTCAGATGTGTTTGGAGCTTCTTCCTTCTGCTGAGTTCCTGGTCTCGCTGTCAGGAGTGAAGCTGAAGACCTTTGCAGTGAGTATTACAGCTCTTAAAGGCAGCGCGTCTGGAGTTGTTCATTCTTAGTGGTGAGTTTATGGTCTTGCTGGCTTCTGGAGTACAGCTGCAGACCTTTGCGGTGAGCGTTACAGCTTTTAAGGGCAGTGTGGACCCAAAGCCTAAACAGCAACATTTATTGTAAAGAGAGAAAGAATAAAGCTTCCACAGCGTGTAACGGGACCCCAGCGGGTTGCCACTGGTTGTCTCAGGCAGCCTGCTTTTATTCCCTTATCTTGCCCCACCCACATCCTGCTGATTGGTCCATTTCACAGAGAGCTGATTGGTCCTTTTTACAGAGAGCTGATTGGACCATTTTGACAGGGTGCTGATTGGTGCATTTATAATCCCTGAGCTAGACACAGAGTGCTGACTGGTGTATTTACAATCCTCTAGCTACACAGAAAAGTTCTCCAAGTACCCACTAGGTTAGCTAGATACAGAGTACTGATTGGTGCATTTACAATCCTCTAGCTAGACATAAAAGTTCTCTAAGTTCCCACTAGACTCAGGAGCCCAGCTGGCTTCACCTAGTGGATCCCACACCAGGCCTGCCAGTCCCAAGAGGTGCCTGCGCTCCTCAGCCTTTGGGCAGTTGATGGGACCCTGTGCCACAGAGCAGGGGTGGCACAGGCTCATCCAGGAGGCTCAGGTCACGTGAGAGCCCACTGATGAGGGGTGTGGGGAGGGGGCTCGGACATGGCAGGTCTGCAGATACTAAGCCCCTCACTGCCCTGGGCGGGCAGCTGCTCTGTGTGTGCCAGCGGAGCCCACGCTGGTGCCCACTGGAACTCGCGCTGGCCCGTGAGTGCCACGCACAGCCCCAGTTCCCGCCTGCACCTCTTCCTCCACACCTCCCCACAAGCAGAAGAAGGCGGCTCCAGCCTTGGCCAGCCCAGAGAGGGGCTCCCACAGTGCCCTGGCGGGCTGAAGGGCTCCTCGAGTGCTGCCAGAGTGGATGCCAAGTCCGAGAAGGTGCTGAGAGCGAGGGCTGCTAGCACCTTGTCACCTCTCAAGATGCGAACCTCATTGCTGTTTCTGCAGTCAGAGAAAACAGCATGAGACAGATGAGTCAAAGGGCCGCAAGCACAAAGCTGTTTCTGATTATGAAGATAAAGGAGAGGAGGTCAAACCTAAGAAAAAGTAAGTCAGAAAAGCCAAGAGGCTTTGCCCTGGGTTTTGAGTCACGGAGGATTATTGGAGCTACCTAGTCCAGTGGAGAGAGAGCCCGTGTTTCTGATGAAATAGAAAGTCTCTGATGAGGCTGACCTGGCTTCTGCCAAGGAAGCCAATGTCAAGTGCTCACAGGTTGACATATTCTTATATGAGGAAAGGCCAGTGTGGTATTTCTACCCCTCAGCATAGCATGTGTGTAGTTTGGGGCTATTACTGGTGTATTTTTGGAAGTGGGAGGGATGTGGAGGGAGGAAGGGAGATGGACAGGATCTTTTGGGTTAAAATTTGGGGCCTTATTCGGGAAATGGTAAAACAATGGAAAGAACAGTAACTACTTGCTTCTATATGCACAATATTTTACCTTTTAAAAAATGCCATTGACACCATAAATGAGGACTATAATAGACTGTTTAGATGCTGTCTGAAATCTATAAGCGAAGGTATTCCCTGTCTGAGCTAAATGCTCTTCTCCACAAAGACCATTTCGTAAGTTACCAAAGCTGCCATTTTGAAGACGGTAACTGAGGAGGAAAGTCTTTTATTGGAGAGTATAAACAGGCATATCATTCGGTCTCAGAGGTGTTAATTATTGAAATTAGACAAGAATACCATTGGTTTTTTTAATTATGAAGTTATAAGTATCAGCTTGTTCATAGAATGCACTGGCTGAGGTATTTGGGGAGGGGAAGAAGGTGGCATAGTAGATGGAAGGGTAGGAAAAGGAAAAGACCCACACTGTTAGAATTCTTGAAGCATCTCTGTTTTTCGAGTTTCAAACTCTGAAACCACTGGTGGAAGGGATCAACCACAAACAGCACAATTTTCATTAAATCTACTCAAAGATTGAATAATTTCAAAAGTTCTGTCCTCAAGAGAAGTTTAAATTTTCATACTGGGTTACCAGTTCACTTTAAAACACACACACACACACACACACACACACACACACACACACCCCGAACAGAAAAACATTTTTTAAAAATATTCTAAGAATTAACTGATACCTAAAATACTCTGTCTTGAATCATGAGAACAACCAGCTGTTGACATTGTCTAGACCTGAATTTAGTACTACATCATGAAATCTTTTTAGTCATTTGCTAGGTTTCTGTGAAAACCTTATTTTATTATAGACTTCATACTATGCATGCTGTCAGTTTTTATGTTAATAAAATTAGTTCTAAAATCTCCAAATAAACAAACAATAAAGATAGACTGAAGGAAAAGGTACTGAAGTGAAGAAAGCAAATTAAAAGGTGGTTGTACCAGTAGGCCAGATTTTAGGAAGCAAAAGCAGTGAAGAAAACAGGGGAAATGTATCAGACAGATATGCCATCTTTCCGTGACAAGCTTAATATAAGACAGGATGCAGCTGAGAGGACAGGCTAAATACATGGCTGTATGCTTTGGAGGTAGCAGCTATAGCTATGAAAAGAGATGAACTCTGGCAGATATGATAAACATGTATAAGACTATAAGCTTTATTACTAAATATTGGGAGGAGGGACAAAGAAAAAGGAGGAACACTATTTACAAGGAAGCAGTAAGAGGAAGAAGATCATAATAAGTCAATAAATATTTGCTAAGCTTACTTGGCTTTATCCATTGCAGTTCTGTACTGCATCAGTTAATGCTTTATTATTCCTGCCCCCAAGAAGCCCATGTTTTCTTTGTGACAATGACATTAAAATTATAGTCAACATGATGTATGTTAAAATAGAAAAGTTAGTAAAGGTTCCATGGAATAAAGAAGCTATTTATACCTGTGCTGAGGTGAAGAAGTTAAACATTTTTAGAAGGAAGTTGATATTTTATCAAATCTGTTTGAAAGTTCTCTAATTTTATAATAGCTAGATTTTGGGCTCATTAAACCATCAAGTACTTAAACTCTAATTAACCAATTTCCAGAGTTCTGAATAATGCAGTGACCACCCCCTCACCCACGTACACACACACACAAGCACACATTTGTATGTAAAAAGTGCTAGTTTGGCTTATATTCTATACTAATTGAAAATGATTAGAAGAAAGACAACTCTGTACGTATATTCTAGAGGCAATTACATCCTAGAAATTTATAGGCCAAATTCAGCCTCAGCTTATTTATACACACTCATTAAAGCATTATTGTATTAACCATGGCAAGTAGATGAACTTGAATGAAAACTAATGAACCGGACAAGAACTACTGACCCAAATGAGATAAAATATTTCTTGCTTCCATGTTGCTGACAAGCAAAGGCAAATTGCTTAATGCCTTGGAAATCCTTCTCCATCCAAAAATCAGTTTTTCATAGCTTCTGATAACATATTTTTATGCAACCAAACTAAAAATGATTAAACTCATTTTATAAAATATTTTCTTGACTCCCATATTCAGCATAATATTCAACTTCACATGCATGAAAAAATAAGTATCTGAAAATATCTAAATTCTAATTGGCACTTACATTGAATTCTATTTAGCAAAGAAATTATTTTTCTCCTCAAATCTCCTCATTCTAATTCAATTTTTTTCACTTGTCACAAAAAATATAAGTATCTGAGTAATAACCTTAAACAAAATATTCCATTTTGCCATCTCAGTCCTTAGAAAGTAGGTCTTGATTCAATTCTGAGTTTCAAAAATGCATAAAAATGATGCCAGATTATCTGTTTAGTTCTAGGAAATTCAAGGTGTCATGAAGTAAAGAAGGAAGGAAGTAACTAACTTCCAAGTCCTGATTTGTTTTCAATGTTTACATCCTTTAATAGACAACGATAAAAAAGCATCCAGCTTCAGCTATGGCATTTGGAGCTGTTCAAGCCCACAACCTCTGAGTTCCACGTGTTTCCTGATCCAAGCAGTGAGATGAGAGAGTGCAACAAAGGGAATCATAAGGAATCAAAGGCTCCAATACTCATTTCCAACTTCCACCATGCCAACCTTGAAGCAGAGATGATGAGGTTTAGGAATAATCATATTTACTTGTATCTGGAGGCATACACAAGTCATAAACCTTACCATCTCTACTCACAGGAAAAAAAAAATGTTATTTAAGAACACATAGATGCCTCCATCACTTGGCATGCATGATCGTTAGTATGGCACATTGTGACCTAAAACATTCATTCACATACTGAATATTATTCAGGTCTTGGAGAATACTTCTCCACATCTCCTGTGTTCTATTCTCAGAAAAACATGCGCCAACATCCAGATGCCCTGAAAGTCTGTGGCTTTTGAATCTGCTGCCATCGATGACTGACTCGGATAATCTGAACTGAATAGTGGATTTGAACACAATAGTTAAGTAGTAGAAAAGGCAAGTTAGCTTCCCAAATCTCTCCTCTCAGAATAAATACAGTAGCTTCTTGCAGAAAGTTGTATGGTTTCTTAGTGACACCACATGTCAGTTTTTCCCTTTACTTTTCCTTTTTTCTGTATAATGTTGTGGCTCATCTTCAATAATTTGACAAAATAAGCTTACATATTTTTGTATTTTATTATTATGAAAATATCCTTGTAAACCTGGAAATGAAGAGATCATTTAAGAATTGACTGCTTTGATTAATAACTTGTGAATACTTAGGCATAGTATGTGGGCCTCCATTGTCACTCTAATCAATGCCTTTTATCAGACCAGATCCAGTATCAGTTCTCAACTTTCTCCTATATAATATCTGCCACAATTAACACAACTTGTCATTTACTCTTTCTCAAATACTATCCTTATTGGACATCAGGACTGCCTTCCCTCATTGTATTCACTCTCTGGCCTCATGAGTTCAGGCTCCTTTGGTTGTCAAGGCTTAACCTCTAAGTCATTTCAACTCTAGTTTCTTGACTGTAAATATCAAATACTGATGACATCCACATTTGTAGCTGGAGCTCTAATACCTCCCTTGAACTTAGACACTGATCTCTCATCTTTTCTTCTATGTGTAATAGACATCACAAGTCTAAAATGTTCAAAACCACACTCTTTTGTTCCATCCCCTAAACCTGTCTTCTCCCTTTCATTAAATGACAACTCCATTCTACTCCAATTTCAAGGTCCATAACCTTGATATCTCTTTTCTTTTAATGTTGACATTCATATATGTAGCTATGAAAAATGTCCAGAATGGAAACAATTCTCACCATATCCACTGCTATGTCTACTCCAGCTACAATCATCCCTCATCTGAAATAGTCCCCTAATTAGTTTCCCTGCATCAATCTCTATCTACCTGTGTTCTATTTTTTACATAGCAATCCCGCAATACCTTGAAATGAAAGTCTGACCATATTACTCTGCTCAAACTATTCAGTGCCTTTCATGCATTTTGGCATTAAAGTATTTTTCAGATCACAAATGTGCATTTTCCTGATCAATTTTTTATATACCAATGGCATGCTTCTCTTTTTTATTGTACTAAAATTATTTTCATCAGTTAATATTTTTCTACTAATATTTCAAAGCAAATATTTATATGTTAATTAATTAAGTCTTATAAAATGTTTGATACATAATACATATAAACAAAATGATAACCACCTTTAAATTACCCTCCATTTTATGAATTGGAAAAATTGTCAATACTATTGCATGTATCTATGTAGTTTTCTCACATCTTGTTCTGTTAATTGTTGTGTGTTGTTCATCATTTTGTTTACTTTTTTTTGGTTTAGCTTGGTTACATATTTGGTTATCAAATAAACTATTTTTATTTGTATAGATACTTACAAAAATACTACCATACCCTGTGGAATCTCCTGGAACTTGCTGATTTTACTATCCACTGAGTCTGAGATCTATGTATATTGCTGCATTGACATCTAGCTAATACATTTTCACTTATACATAATAATCCATACATTATAATGGATTTCCTTATCAATAAATATTTTAGGTTTTTTCAGATTTTTGCAACTGTAAACAGTGCTGATAAGAAATGGCGTGTGCATGTATTCTAACACGCATTTGCAAGTTTCTTTGTGGAGTATAACTATTAACAGAATTGGTGACTTATATATAAATGATCAACTTCAAAGTGTAGCATTACATTGCCTTCCAAAGTGATTGAGCCATTTGCACTTTCAGCAGCACTAAATAGGTACCATGTTTATCCACATTTTCACTATTCATGTCAAATTTGAGCTGGTTGTGGTGGTGTGCATCTGTAATCCCAGCTACTCGGGAGCCTGAGGCAGGGGAATCACTTGAACCCAACCCAGGAGACAGTGAGCCAAGATCTAGCCATTGCACTCCAGCCTTGGCAATAGAGTAAGACTCCAGCTAAAAAAAAAAAAAAAAAAAAAAGAAAGAAAAAAAAGTTATTTCTACCAGTGCACGGTGGCTCCCGCCTGTAACCCCAGCACTTTGGGAGGCTGGGGTGGGCGGATGACCCGAGGTCGGGTGATCGAGAACATACTGGCTAATATGGTGAAACCTCGTCTCTGCTAAAAATACAAAAAATTAGCCAGGCATGGTGGCACATGCCTGTAATCCAAGCTACTCGGGAGGCTGAGGCAGGAGAATCGCTTGAACCCAGGAGATGGAGGTTGCAGTGAGCTGAGATCATGCCTTTGCACTCCAGCTTGGGCAACAAGAGCAAAACTCAATCTCAAAAATAAATGAATAAATAAATAAATAAATAAATAAACTTGACCATTTCATTATACCCTGTAAAACAAAATGAGGGAAGACAGTATAATAATCCTCCTCAGCCACTAACACAGACACTAACACACCTGTGATGTCCTAGGTGATCTATTCCTACGCTGTCTCTGGCTTCATCTCCTACTCTGTTATCCTTGCTTTCTTGTCTCCAGCATAATGCAAACTCAAGGCACTGAACTTGCAGGTACCTGGAATACTACCACCATCCCCCTCTCCTTCCACTACTACATACTACACTGTCTATTAGTCTTCTCTACATGGTTCCAAATGGCTTCTAAAATAGTAAGACTTTCCTGACTCTACAAATTTAAATAACCCTCAGTACCATCATTGCTTTCTTTTTTCTCCTCTCTCCTTAAATATTTGCATAGCTCTTACCAACTGATATATTATATATTATTATTTTATGTATTTCTGGTATGTCCTCTTCACATTACAAGATAAGTTATATGATGGCATGGATGTTGACTCCTTCCTTCACCACTATATTATTAATAACTACATAACTGCCTATACATAGTCTTTTCTCAACAAAGAATTATGGAATGAATGAATGAATGGTGATAAATTATGACCAAAAGATCCACTTAATAAAAAGTTCAAACTATTAAACCTATGTGCTATGAGATTGGAACTGAACTGAAGGCTTTATTATGTAAAGTGGAATCATTCTCAAATAAACATAAAACCTCTTCTTAGAAAGCCTAAATTTTCTAAATATTTTAATGAGTTACCATAAAACTTATTTAGTAAAATATGTTTAAAAGTGTATGTAAATATTCAAAAATATGTACAATTGAACTTAATAAAATTTCAATAATTTTTCCAATTTATTTGTATTCAAGGACATGAGATTAATTGTAATGTGCCTAATGATAATGTAACTGCATTTATGCATATAAATCATAGTTTACAACACTTAATAGTATGTGAGTTGTATTAAATTTAATGTATAGCAACTATATTTTAAAAATTATAATATAATTAAGTTCTTACAAAAGATTTTCAAGTACCATGCAGTTTACTGTCAGAAACTAAAAGTATTTCTAAATAACATTTTCAACCACTGTTTTATTTTGAACACATTTTTGTTTGAATTACTTAGTATGTGCTTTACTGAGGCACCTGAGGTTATTTTAAAAAAGGAGAATTTGGTGCTATGGTAATGGAACAAGACCTGTTTTACAACTTTTAATCTTGCACTTTTGCTTAAATTTTTTGAGCTTTCGCACTCTCTTTTTTGAAAGGGATTTAGTAATTAATGGTCACTCAACTGAGTTCACAATTCCTTGTAATAAAAAGGGTGTGGATCATCTATTCAAAAGTGTTTTACAAAAGATAAACAGCTATCAAATATTAGTTTATTTTATTCCTCATCACCTAGAGTATTCATTTAACATTCTTGTTTTTGTTCACTCTGTAAACTTTGAGTACCTACCATATGTGATCTACTTTGCACCAAGATGAATAAAACATAGTTTAACTCAAAGAGCTTCACTTATTTTCTTTTTTTTGGGAATATCTTCATTGCAGAATTTTTTTCTTCCCCCAGATATAAGCTCCTTATCACAAATGTTTAACTGATTCTATTTGTTACTTATATGACACAAAATATGTCCTCAGTACCCATGGCCTTACATAAAATAAATTGAGTTAATCATAAACTCATAGAGTAATACTCTGCCTTATCCTAATAATGTATCTCCAAGCTTTGTCTAAATAGGCTAAAATCCCTGGCTCCGTGGTTTCCTCCTTTAGTCTCTAACTTTTAGCACTGAGTCCACTGGGGTCCATTTATTTTTCTTTAAAAAATGAGTATGTTGTACCATAAAATTTACAGAAAACAAAGCAGTTTAGATTTCTTACGCCTTTTAAAATACAGAATATGTATTAACTATATAGAAATAAATATAAAACTATAACAAAACTAATTCTGAAAAAATATTGAATCTCCAAAAATATAATACAAATGTATTTAATTACATAATAAAAATGAATACAATTGTTTCAGACTGGTAACTGAATGGTAGAGAGCACAAACTAAGGAAGTTGAATTTTTTTTTTCAGGGCTTTCTATACGAGTTTAGCGTGTTCAGTTCAGAAGAAAATAATGTGAAATGCTATTTATAACAATGTGCGTACATAAGATTATCTCAACGCCAGGCAATAGAAGCAAGAAATTGGCCAAGCGTGGTGGCTCACGCCTGTAATCCCAGTACTTTGGGAGGCTAAGGTGTGTAGATGACTTGAGGTCAGGAGTTGGAGACTAGCCTGGCCAACATGGTGAAACCCCATCTCTAATAAAACAAAAATTAGTTGGTGTGGTGGCTCACCCCTGTAATCCCAGCTATTCGGGAGTCTGAGGCAGGAGAATCGCTTGAACCTGGGAGGCAGAGGTTGCAGTGAGCAGCAGTCCTGCCAGTGCTCTCCCGCCTGAATGACAGAGTGAGACTCCCTCTCAAAAAATAAAAATAAAAAAAGCAAGAAACTAGAGGATGCAAAACAAAAGAAAATGTGTTCAGACTGACTAGGAAAAATTAAGGATAAGTATGGTTAATACTACTGTGACTATTTTGTTAAAAGATCCTAGGATCTCTTTTTCTGAAGATGTGCTCCGATAGTGCGGTATATTCCATAAGATCTTTATCCCACACTCCTCAACTAAAAGAATAAATCCTAGCTTTAGAAAATGCTTCTCTTTCGATCAGTATATTGAAAATTAGCAAAGCATCTGGACCTCTGTAGTTGATAAGTATGTCTAGAGCGTTTGTAAAATCAAAAACATTGTACGCTATCAGAGAAGAAAAGAGATAAATGAAGAGTCATGTTTGAAGATAAGATGAACTTAAAAGATGTTTCAGAGTTTCCAAAATTTTGACATAGTTAACTCAATGTAAATTATCAGTGCATGAGATTATGTTACCTAGTGTGGAAATAACACTTTATATTACTATGTCCAAACATGTTCTTAGTGTAACTGGGCAAAAACTCTGTCAGAGAGCTATAATTATATGTAAATACTATGACTTGTTTTCCCAAGGCCAAGCTGCATGTAAAGGACACAGTTGAGAAAGAAACCCAGGTCTTCTAATTTACATAGTTTATCAGAGGCTGATCAGCTCTAGTGGAGAATGTACATTTAACATAAGCATGAACCAGCAATGAGGACAATCAGGTTAAATGATTCCAATTTAATCTTTCATTCCAATAAGACACAACTTCAAATTTAATGTTTTCCTTATAACCAATGACCTGAGTGGGAGCTCAGGAAGGCTTTGAAAATGGTTAATAGAGGAGGTAACTTCAGGAAACTGGAGAAATATAGTCTTACATTGGGTCGCAAAAGGTTAGGCTTATAAAATAGAGCAGGAAAAAATATAGAGTGCATCTAAAATCAAATCTGTAATGAATTAGGATGAAGATCAGAAGCATTTGTATAACTAACTGCTACTCTCCAGATTTCTGTCTGCAGGGGCCCATAAGCATCTTTCTCATTGCAGAAGTCTATCTTTTTTTATTGTACATTTTTTGGTTAGAAAATACATGCAAAGAACATTTTAGTATCATTGTAGTTATGAAATAAAATTAAAATATACAGTTAAATATGAAACTTATTCCAGTTATGGAAATGCAATGACCTTAATTTTTTTAATGGTTTTGTTTTTCACTGTTGATATGTTCAGTGAAAATCAGTCACACATGGAACGAATACCACAAGTCTGTAGACCGACTCAACAAAAAGATCAGTTGTTAGTAAACTGTGATTTAGCCACCAAAGTCTCAGCAGAAGCAGTTTGTAATTAATCGTTCCTGTCCTTATGTAGATGCAGTGAAACAATTTGCAGTAATATTGCCTACAATTATTTTATTAAAGAACAACTCCAGGCCCGGCGCAGTGGCTCAATCCCAGCACTTAGGGAGGCGGAGGCGGGCGGATCACGAGGTCAGGAGATAGAGACCATCCTGGCTAACAGGGTGAAACCCCGTCTCTACTAAAAAACAAACAAACAAACAAATAAAAAAACCAAAAAAATTAGCCAGGCGTGGTGGCGGGACCCTGTAGTCCCAGCTACTCAGGAGGCTGAGGTCGGAGGATGGCGTGAACCCGGGAGGCGGAGCTTGCAGTGAGCCGAGATTGCCACTGCACTCCAGCCTGGGTGACAGAGCGACACTCCTCTCAAAAACAAAAACAAACAAACAAACAAAAAGTGACTCCAGGCTCACAGTTTAACATCTTTTGCGTAAATTATTTTAATTCTTGCAATCAAATATTATGTCTTATAATGTATTTGTTATTTTATATTTATAATTTTCCTTTTGTAATCTATGTGTGATTAAAATAGTTAAAAGTAAAAAATTTTTGTGAATACTAAGAATTTAAACATATCTAATGTGCATCAAAAACAATTACCTTTTCCTCTCAAGTACAGAACTTTATTAAAATAGGAAAATCATACAGGTAGTAACAGAAGAAAATGCTACACAAAAGGTTAACAATGTGCATTTTTGTGTTACAATTATGATTGCTTATTTTTCTTCTTAGTTTATTTCAGAATGTGTGATAGTTTTTTAAATGACATTTTATTTAATTCTAGAAATCAGATATCGTAAACAACTTTTTTAGATTTTATTATTTCAAAAAATGTAGACAAGGAGTCATACATTTTCTGGGAAAAGAACAATTTGGGAAAATGTTGAAAGTCTATCTAATCTTAGGGGAATCTTTCGAAGTGATTCTTGTTTTGAGGGTGGCTCTTTACTGACATTCACCTAAAATAAAGTACTTTGAAAGAGTATCTCCATGCAAGAAAAAAGCTTACAAAAATTTGTGAAAAGGAATAAACAATTGAGTTATCTTGGAAACAAGAAACACTTTTCAAAACATAATTACATTTTATAATAAATTACTTTAATAATCCAAATGGAATCATCCTCCTTAAAAATGTTTTATTAGTAGTAATTATTAAAATCATAAATCATTTTGTGAAATTTGGACTTTTGGCACAAAATGAAGAGAAAGTATTTAAAAAGTTATCTCGCAAAAAATTGCAATAGTTTGTCAAATTCAGGTAGTGATAGCATATTCAGAGAACAAAAGTAACTGAATATCCAGAGTTGAAATGTAATTTGCATTGAAATTAAGGGACAAGGACAGAATACAAGGAAATCAAGCTATTATATTTTATTATACCTTTGTTTTTATTTTTATTGATATTAAATAGCTTTTGAAATAAAATAGAGATGATTCTGACACATCATGAATTTGGTTTCTCTGCTGATTATGAAACAGACTTCACAGAATATACAATGAAACACTAACAGTTTATTTGACTACTCTGCATTTCTGTGTTGACACAGTAATATTTCATTAAACAGAACTATTATCTACCGCTGCCCTTTCCTTGACCCTCAAGCTTATCTTAATTTGTTTTAGATTTTGAAATGAAAGGAATGCAAATAAAAAATGTTGAAATGCGGGGTTGAGTGTAGCACATTCCTGTTTGCTTTCAATCCCTCCTCTACAGAGCTTTCCTTGTCCAGCTCACTTCTCTGAGCCCCTAAGGCACCTGATGTATTTGTGTATTATTCACTCAGTAATTTGGTATTGTCTTATAATGTTTTAATAATAAACACATTAGTTCATACAATTGTTTTCACATGAATTTTCCTGGCCTTCACAATAGTCCAGGAGGTCTGGAGAAGGCAGGTATTATTATCTACACTGTGAGGTAGGGAAATGGAAGTTCACATGTTTGTTTAAGGCCAGCTGGCTTTTTAAATGGTGGTAGCAGATATACAATCTAGAATTATTTTCCATTGTATTATAAAACATTGTAATATTATTTAATTCAAAATTGTATGTTGAACTTTGAAATATCCAACTGGAATTTTTTAAATCTACCTTATTTTTAATTAATTACTCACTAATTTTTATTGTTTTAACTAATTACCACAAAAGATGTTAAACTAGACTTTTGGACTGCCATTTCTATGTGATAGATGCAGAGGCTGAAGCTTAGAGAGAGTCCATAATTAACCCCAAAATTATAGTGCCAAGAATCATTACTAAAATGTAGGTGTTCTGAAATTGTATCCTATATTCCATGATGCTTTTTAATGGAGAATGAACAAAGTTATTAGTAAATCCCTCCTAATACTTTACAGAATATACACTCATAGTAAATATTATATAAACTATGACTCATTTTAATTTAATGTGAAAATAGTTTTTAATCACTATCTACACCTATAAATACAGTGATATATAGACAGACAGATCTTTGCTATTTTACAAAGATTATTTTATTGTTTCAATAAAAATAACATTGAAGGCTTGAGTCAATTATAAGAGAAAGAAACAACCAGAAAAAGAGCATGTGGCATACTTACTAAAATGACATAATTGAACTTACTAAAATGACATAATTGAATTTATCCGAATCACTGGGATCGAAGTACAGTTTACCAAATTATACAATGCTGCAAAAGTAAGACTGATTTTCAGACAGAAAATAAAGAGGTAAATTTTATTCAATATATGTCAAAATACAGAAAATAAAATCATCAGGGGTCAATTGATAACATTCATTTTCACTAAAAATTGACATCAGGTATTAAGATAATATTCTAGGTAAATGTTTTCGTTGGCTTTGGTATGTGTACTGAAAAATTAACCCTCAATAATTTCATAAATATCTGTGGAGTACTTACAATGTATAATGTATTATATCATGCTATCCTCACAACAGCTCAATAAGATAGATATTAACTCCATTAGTGAGTGATAAATTGATACTGAGTTTCTAGATCTAGGCTGTCTAATAGGTCTAACGTGGTGGCCACTAGCTAAATGTGGCTATATATTTAAATTGGAATTAACTTAATTAGATACAACTTAAAATTCAATTATTCACTCACACTAGTCATGTTTCAAGTATGCAATTGCCACATATGTCTAGTGGCTGTCCTATTAGGCATATAGATGTAATACATACCATCATCACAGAAATGTTAATCACACAGCACTGATCTAGATCTCCTAATTCTTCCAGAGTTTAAGAAAGCTAATCTCCACTAATTTACTAGCCTGCATGCTCACATTATATAACCCCATTAAACATTTCTTTAGCAAAATGTTTCTTCAGCACATTCTGGTGTGGAGAAAAAAGCATCACCTCAGGGGTATGAGAGTTCATATCTTTTGTCAATTATAATTCTATAATAGATATAGGTGCCTCAAGCATCATAGAATGAAGCCCCAGTTATTGATATATAAGCCAGTAACTCCCTTTGCGTTAATGTCATAATCATTAAGAAGCTATATTTCCAACAGGGAGAGAATTTTTCTCAGTTAGCATTCTGAGCTGCATAAGAGTTGCATACATTATAATGTAATGTAGGTTAAAAAAATTCTTGCAAGGCCAAGACGACTGTGGTACACATAGGCATAGAACAATTGCATACAAAAAAGAAAAATCTGTGATAACCTCTAATTCTGTCTTAGAGAGAACCCAAAGTATTATAGACAGCTTTATACCTGCTTTCTTTCTGGTCATATAGTAAAGCATGTAGATGGCTTCTTGTACCTGTATTTGATATCTCTATTCAGTTGGAAAGAAACACTATTAACACAACTGTAAAGAAACCTGAAGTTAACTATCCATTCTTTCTTCTAAAATATGCATACATAAATAAGATCTATGGCATATGAGGAATGCCAGCCACTTGAAAGAGAAAGGCTAAGAAAAACTAAATTGGGAAAGAAGTAAAAAATTAAAGAATTCTTTAATGCAATCTGTTATATTTAAGAAGATATAATATCTATAAAACAAGAAAGTAAGTTATAAAAATGAAACTGTTACATGAGTGCAATCTTGATCCAGACCCCAAGAGAGGGTTCTTGGATTTCGAGCAAGAAAGAATTCAGGGTACGTCCCCATTGCAAAGTGAAAGCAAGTTTATTAAGAAAGTAAAGGAATAAAAAATGGCTACTCCATAGACAGAGCAGCCCCGAGGGCTGCTGGTTGCCCATTTTTATGGATATTTATTGATGACATACTAAATAATAGGTGGATTATTCATGCCTCCCCTTTTTAGAACATATAGGTAACTTCCTGACGTTGCCATAGCATTTGTAAACTTCAGGGCGCTGGTGGGAGTGTAGCAGTGAGGACAACCAGCGGTCACTCTCATTGCTATTTTCGTCTTGGTGGGTTTTGGCCGTCTCCTTCACTACAACCTGTTTTATTAGCAAGGTCTTTATGACCTGTATTTTGTGCTGACATGCTATCTCATCCTGTGACTTAGAATGACTTAACCGTCTGGAAAAACAGCTCAGTAGATTTCAGACACATTTTGCCCAGCTCCTATTTAAGATGGAGCTGCTCTCGTTTACATGCTTCTGACAGAACCACTGAACAAACAGTTTTGAAAGATTAAATATTTTAGTATATCTATTGTATATTTTACATGTATGGTATATTATTTGTATAACAAATGGAAACTTTTTAAAAAATAAATAACTCAGAACATAGTGTAATTATAGGGAAATGATAGGAGAAAAAAGAAATAAACAATACTTCATGGTTCCACATGTCCAACAAGAGCCTTCAAAAAGTTGGCAGGAAAAAAATGAATGAAATAAATTCTTTTTTTTTTTGTCCGCATCCATTATTTCTTTTTTTTTTTTAATTTATTTATTTATTTATTTATTATTATTATACTTTAAGTTCTAGGGTACATGTGCATAACGTGCTGGTTTGTTACATATGTATACTTGTGCCATGTTGGTGTGCTGCACCCATCAACTCGTCAGCACCCATCAACTCGTCATTTACATCAGGTATAACTCCCAATGCAATCCCTCCCCCCACCCCCTCCCCATGATAGGCCCCAGTGTGTGATGCTCCCCTTCCCGAGTCCAAGTAATCTCATTGTTCATTTCCCACCTATGAGTGAGAACATGTGGTGTTTGGTTTTCTGTTCTTGTGATAGTTTGCTAAGAATGATGGTTTCCAGCTGCATCCATGTCCCTACAAAGGACACAAACTCATCCTTTTTTATGGCTGCATAGTATTCCATGGTGTATATGTGCCACATTTTCTTAATCCAGTCTGTCACTGATGGACATTTGGGTTGATTCCAAGTCTTTGCTATTGTGAATAGTGCCGCAATAAACATACGTGTGCATGTGTCTTTATAGCAGCATCATTTATAATCCTTTGGGTATATCCCCAGTAATGGGATGGCTGGGTCATATGGTACATCTTGTTCTAGACCCTTGAGGAATCGCCATACTGTTTTCCATAATGGTTGAACTAGTTTACAATCCCACCAACAGTATAAAAGTGTTCCTATTTCTCCACATCCTCTCCAGCACCTGTTGTTTCCTGACTTTTTAATGATCACCATTCTAACTGGTGTGAGGTGGTATCTCATTGTGGTTTTGATTTGCATTTCTCTGATGGCCAGTGATGATGAGCATTTTTTCATGTGTCGGTTGGCTGTATGAATGTCTTCTTTTGAGAAATGTCTGTTCATATCCTTTGCCCACTTTTTGATGGGGCTGTTTGTTTTTTTCTTGTAAATTTGTTTGAGTTCTTTGTAGGTTCTGGATATTAGCCCTTTGTCAGAGGAGTAGATTGCAAAAATTTTCTCCCATTCTGTAGGTTGCCTGTTCACTCTGATGGTAGTTTATTTTGCTGTGCAGAAGCTCTTTAGTTTAATGAGATCCCATTTGTCAATTTTGGCTTTTGCTGCCATTGCTTTTGGTGTTTTAGACATGAAGTCTTTGCCCATGCCTATGTCCTGAATGGTACTACCTAGGTTTTCCTCTAGGGTTTTTATGGTATTAGGTCCAACATTTAAGTCTCTAATCCATCTTGAATTAATTTTCGTATAAGGAGTAAGGGAAAGATCCAGTTTAAGCTTTCTACTTATGGCTAGCCAATTTTCCCAGCACCATTTATTAAATAGGGAATCCTTTCCCCATTTCTTGTTTCTCTCAAGTTTGTCAAAGATCAGATGGCTGTAGATGTGTGATATTATTTCTGAGGACTCTGTTCTGTTCCATTGGTCTATATCTCTGTTTTGGTACCAGTACCATGCTGTTTTGGTTACTGTAGCCTTGTAGTATAGTTTGAAGTCAGGTAGCGTGATGCCTCCAGCTTTGTTCTTTTGACTTAGGATTGTCTTGGAGATGCGGGCTCTTTTTTGGTTCCATATGAACTTTAAAGCAGTTGTATCCAATTTGTGAAGAAACTCATTGGTAGCTTAATGGGGATGGCATTGATTCTATAAATAACCTTGGGCAGTATGGCCATTTTCACGATATTGATTCTTCCTATCCATGAGCATGGTATGTTCTTCCATTTTTTGGTGTCCTCTTTTATTTCACTGAGCAGTGGTTTGTAGTTCTCCTTGAAGAGGTCCTTTACATCCCTTGTAAGTTGGATTCCTAGGTATTTTATTCTCTTTGAAGCAATTGTGAATGGAAGTTCATTCCTGATTTGGCTCTCTGTTTGTCTGTTACTGGTGTATAAGAATGCTTGTGATTTTTGCATATTAAATTTGTATCCTGAGACTTTGCTGAAGTTTCTTATCAGCTTAAGGAGATTTTGGGCTGAGACAATGGGGTTTTCTAAATATACAATCATGTCATCTGCAAAGAGGGACAATTTGACTTTTTTTTTCTAACTGAAGACCCTTTATTTCTTTCTCTTGCCTGATTGCCCTAGCCAGAACTTCCAACACTATGTTGAATAGGAGTGGTTAGAGAGGGCATCCCTGTCTTGTGCCAGTTTTCAAAGGGAATTTTTCCAGTTTTTGCCCATTCAGTATGATATTGGCTGTGGGTTTGTCATAAATAGCTCTTATTATTTTGAGGTACGTTCCATCAATACCCAATTTGTTGAGCGTTTTTAGCATGAAGGGCTGTTGAATTTTGTCAAAAGCCTTTTCTGCATCTATTGAGATAATCATGTGGTTCTTGTCTTTGGTTCTGTTTATATGCTGGATTATGTTTATTGATTTCTGAATGTTGAACCAACCTTGCATCCCAGGGATGAAACCCACTTGATCATGGTGGATAAGATTTTTGATGTGCTGCTGAATCCGGTTTGCCAGTATTTTATTGAGGATTTTGCATCGATGTTCATCAGGGATATTGGTCTAAAGTTCTCTTTTTTTGTTGTGTCTCTGCCAGGCTTTGGTATCAGGATGATGTTGGCCTCATAAAATGAGTTAGGGAGGATTCCCTCTTTTTCTATTGATTGGAATAGTTTCAGAAGGAATGGTACCAGCTCCTCCTTGTACCTCTGGTAGAATTCAGCTGTGAATCCATCTGGTCCTGGATTTATTTTTGTTGGTAGGTTATTAATTATTGCCTCAATTTCAGAGCCTGCTATTGGTCTATTCAGGGATTCAACTTCTTCCTGGTTTAGGCTTGGAAGAATGTAAGTGTCCAGGAAATTATCCATTTCTTCTAGATTTTCCAGTTTATTTGCGTAGAGGTGTTTATAGTATTCTCTGATGGTAGTTTGTATTTCTGTGTGGTCGGTGGTGATATCCCCTTTATCATTTTTTATTGCGTCTATTTGATTCTTCTCTCTTTCCTTCTTGATTAGTCTTGCTAGCAGTCTGTCATTTTTGTTGATCTTTTCAAAAAACCAACTCCTGGATTCATTGATTTTTTGGAGGGTTTTTTGTGTCTCTATCTCCTTCAGTTCTGCTCTGATCTTAGTTATTTCTTGCCTTCTTCTAGCTTTTGAATGTGTTTGCTCTTGCTTCTCTAGTTCTTTTAATTGTGATGTTAGAGTGTCAATTTTAGATCTTTCCAGCTTTCTCTTGTGGGCATTTAGTGCTATAAATTTCCCTCTACACACTGCTTTAAATGTGCCCCAGAGATTCTGGTATGTTGTATCTTTGTTCTCATTGGTTTCAAAGAACATCTTTATTTCTGCCTTCATTTTGTTATGTACCCAGTAGTCATTCAGTAGCAGGTTGTAAAGTTTCCATGTAGTTGAGTGGTTTTGATTGAGTTTCTTAGTCCTGAGTTCTAGTTTGATTGCACTGTGGTCTGAGAGACAGTTTGTTATAATTTCTGCTCTTTTACATTTGCTGAGGAGTGTTTTACTTCCAATTATGTGGTCAATTTTGGAATAAGTGTGATGTGGTGCTGAGAAGAATGTATATTCTATTGATTTGGGGTGGAGAGTTCTATAGATGTCTATTAGGTCTGCTTGCTGCGGAGATTAGTTCAATTCCTGGATATCCTTGTTAACTTTCTGTCTCGTTGATCTGTCTAATATTGACAGTGGAGTGTTGAAGTCTCCCATTATTATTGTATGATAGTCTAAGTCTCTTTGTAAGTCTCTAAGGACTTGCTTTATGAATCTGGGTGCTCCTGTATTGAGTGCATATATATTTAGGTTAGTTAGCTCTTCCTTGAATCTGGCTATTATGTGTCTTGGAGCTGCTCTTCTTGAGGAGTATCTTTGTGGTGTTCTCTGTATTTCCTGGATTTAAAAGCTGGCCTGCCCTACTAGGTTGGGGAACTTCTCCTGTATGATATCCTGAAGAGTGTTTTCCAACTTGGTTCCATTTTCCCCCTCACTTTCAGGCACCCCAATCAGACGTAGATTTGGTCTTTTTACATAATCCCATACTTCTTGCAGGTGTTGTTCATTTCTTTTTCTTCTTTTTTCTTTTGGTTTCTCTTCTCGCTTCATTTCATTCATTTGATCCTCAATCACTGATACTCTTTCTTCCAGTTGATCGAGTCGGTTACTGAAGCTTGTGCATTTGTCACGTATTTCTTGTGTCATGGTTTTCATCTCTTTCATTTCGTTTATGACCTTCTCTGCATTAATTACTCTAGCCATCAATTCTTCCACTTTTTTTCAAGATTTTTAGTTTCTTTGGGCTGGGTACGTAACTCCTCCTTTAGCTCTGAGAAGTTTGAGGGACTGAAGCCATCTTCTCTCATCTCGTCAAAGTCATTCTCCGTCCAGCTTTGATCCGTTGCTGGCAATGAGCTGCGCTCCTTTGCCGGGGGAGATGCGCTCTTATTTTTTGAATTTCCAGCTTTTCTGCCCTGCTTTTTCCCCATCTTTGTGGTTTTATCTGCCTCTGGTCTTTGATGATGGTGATGTACTGATGGGGTTTTGGTGTAGGTGTCCTTCCTGTTTGATAGTTTTCCTTCTAACAGTCAGGACCCTCAGCTGTAGGTCTGTTGGAGATTGCTTGAGGTCCACTCCAGACCCTGTTTGCCTGGGTATCAGCAGCAGAGGCTGCAGAAGATAGAATATTTCTGAACAGCGAGTGTCCCTGTCTGATTCTTGCTTTGGAAGCTTCCTCTCAGGGGTGTACTCCACCCTGTGAGGTGTGGGGTGTCAGACTGCCCCTAGTGGGGGATGTCTCCCAGTTAGGCTACTCAGGGGTCAGGGACCCACTTGAGCAGGGAGTCTGTCCCTTCTCAGATCTCAACCTCCATGTTGGGAGATCCACTGCTCTCTTCAAAGCTGTCAGACAGAGTCGTTTGCGTCTGCAGAGGTTTCTGCTGTGTTTGTTATTGTTTACTGTGCCCTGTCCCCAGAGGTGGAGTCTACAGAGACAGGCAGGTTTCCTTGAGCTACTGTGAGCTCCACCCAGTTCGAGCTTCCCAGCAGCTTTATTTACCTACTTAAGCCTCAGCAATGGCAGGCGCCCCTCCCCCAGCCTCGCTGCTGCCTTGCAGTTAGATTGCAGACTGCTGTGCTAGCAATGAGGGAGGCTCCGTGGGCGTGGGACCCTCCTGGCCAGGTGTGGGATATAATCTCCTGGTGTGCCTGTTTGCTTAAAGCGCAGTATTGGGGTGGGAGTTACCCGATTTTTCAGGTGTTGTGTGTCTCAGTTCCCCTGGCTAGGAAAGCGGAGTCCTTTCCCCCTTCGGCCTCCCAGGTTTGGGATGCCTCACCCTGCTTCAGCTCTCTCTGGTTGGGCTGCAGCAGCTGACCAGCACCGATTGTCTGGCACTCCCTAGTGAGATGAACTCAGTACCTCAGTTGAAAATGCAGAAATCACCGCTCTTCTGTGTCGCTCGCGCTGGGCATTGGAGACTGGAGCTGTTCCTATTCAGCCATCTTGCTCCGCCCCCCGAAATAAATTCTTAAAAGGAAATACTCAACAAATTCTTGAGAAGTAAAGCCAAAATTGACAAATGGTAAAATTGACAAAATTGACAAAACCCAAAATAGTCAAATGGGATCTAATTAAATTAAAGATCTAATACTCACCATGAGTGAACAAGCAACCTACGGAATGGAATAAAATTTTTGCAATCTACTCATCTGACAAAGGGCTAATATCCAGAACCTACAAAGAATACAAACAAATTTACAAGAAAAAAACGAACAACCCCATCAAAAAGTGGGCAAAGGATATGAACAGACACTTCTCAAAAGAAGACATTTATGCAGCCAACAGACACATGAAAAAATGCTCATCATCACTGGCCATCAGAGAAATGCAAATCAAAACCACAATGAGTTACCATCTCACACCAGTTAGAATGGCGATCATTAAAAAGTCAGGAAACAACAGGTGCTGGAGAGGATGTGGAGAAATAGGAACATTTTTACACTGTTGGTGGGACTGTAAACTGGTTCAACCATTGTGGAAGATGGTCTGGTGATTCCTCAAGGATCTAGAACTAGAGATACCATTTGACCCAGCCATCCCATTACTGAGTATATACCCAAAGGATTGTAAATCATGCTGCTATAAAGACATATGCACACATATGTTTATTGTGGCACTATTCACAATAGCAAAGACTTGGAACCAACCCAAATGTCCATCAATGACAGACTGGATTAAGAAAATGTGGCACATATACACCATGGAATACTATGCAGCCATAAAAAAGGGATGATTTCATATCCTTTGCAGGGACATGGATGCAGCTGGAAAACCGTCATTCTCAGCAAACTAACACAGGAACAGAAAACCAAACACTGCATGTTCTGACTCATAAGTGGGAGTTGAAGAATGAGAACACTTGGACACAGGAAGGGGAACATCACACACTGGGGCCTGTTGTGGGTTCAGGGAGCAGGGAGGGATAGCATTAGGAGATATACCTAATGTAAATGAAGAGTTAATGGGTGCAGCGCACCAACATGGCACATGTATACATATGTAACAAACCTGCACATTGTGCACATGTACCCTAGAAATTAAAGTGTAATAAAAAAATTAATTTAAAAAATTAAAAAATAAAATATACAATTAAAATAATAAACAGAAAAATCATACTGGAAAATATTGAAATTCATGTAGAGGTCTAAGGAATTATATTCAAAAATTTTAAATAACTCCTACAAATCAAAAATAAAACAACCCAATGAGGAAATAGGCACATTACTTGAAAGAGTAATCATTCCTCAAAGGAATCTCATGAAAAAGTAGCATACAATATTGTGGCTCTCTCTTTGAAGAATGTCTCCTTCATTAATATACAATGCCCAGCCCATGAAATTTTTGGTTGTTTTTCACCTTCTCTTACCACTGATTTCACAGGATATAAAGATGTAGTTTATATTGTGCTAAGACAACTTGCCTGTGAGAACCACATGACAGGTTTGGTGCTAATGGTGTTGGTGGTAGTTTTTTCATTTTTATCTGTTCATATTATTATTACTTTTTTTAAAATATCTTTATTATGATATAATTGATATAGAAAGAACTGCATAGGCCAGGAATGGTGGTTCATGCCAGTAATCCCAGCACTTTGGGAGATCAAGGCAGGTGGATAACCTGAGAGTCAGGAGTTTGAGACCAGGCTAACCAACATGGTGAAATCTTGTCTCTACTAAAATACAAAAATTAGCTGGGCATGGTGGTGGACGCCTGTAGTCCCAGCTACTCGGGAGACCGAGGCAGGAGAATTGCTTGAATCTGGGAGGCAGAGGTTGCAGTGAGCCGAGATCACACCATTGCACTCTGCCTGGTTGACAGAGCGAGACTGTCTCAAAACAAACAAAAAACAACAACAACAAAAACAAAAGCAAAAAACTGCACATATTTAATGGGTACAATTTCATGAACTTGGATATATGCAAACAATTATGAAGTGATAATCAAAATCAAGATAATGGATATATCCAAAACTACACAAGATTTTTTGTGTTCATTTGTTTTATTCCATTGCGTGCATATAACACATTTTCTTCATCAAATCGAGTGCAATGGACCCATAAACTTTTTCTTCATCTTAACTATTGTAAATAAGAATGGAATGGGGGGGGCGGAGCAAGATGGCCGAATAGGAACAGCTCCAGTCTCCAACTCCCAGCGCGAGCGACACAGAAGACCGGTGATTTCTGCATTTTCAACTGAGGTACTGGGTTCATCTCACTGGGGAGTGCCAGATGATTGGTGCTGGTCAGCTGCTGCAGGCCGACCAGCGAGAGCTGAAGCAGGGCGAGGCATTGCCTCACCTGGGAAGCACAAGGGGGAAGAGAATCCCTTTTCCAAGCCAGGGGAACTGAGACACACAACACCTGGAAAATCGGGTAACTCCCACCCCAATACTGTGCTTTAAGCAAACAGGCACACCAGGAGATCATATCCCACACCTGGCCGGGAGGGTCCCACACCCACGGAGCCTCCCTCATTGCTAGTGCAGCAGTCTGTGATCTACCGGCAAGGCAGCAGCGAGGCTGGGGGAGAGGCGCCCGCCATTGCTGAGGCTTAAGTAGGTAAACAAAGCTGCTGGGAAGCTCGAACTGGGTGGAGCTCACAGCAGCTCAAGGAAACCTGCCTGTCTCTGTAGACTCCACCTCTGGGGACAGGGCACAGTAAACAATAACAAAACGCAGCCGAAACCTCTGCAGAAGCAAACGACTCTGTCTGACAGCTTTGAAGAGAGCAGTGGATCTCCCAACACGGAGGTTGAGATCTGAGAAAGGACAGACTCCCTGTTCAAGTGGGTCCCTGACCCCTGAGTAGCCTAACTGGGAGACATCCCCCACTAGGGGCAGTCTGACACCCCACACCTCACAGGGTGGAGTACACCCCTGAGAGGAAGCTTCCAAAGCAAGAATCAGACAGGGACACTCGCTGTTCAGAAATATTCTATCTTCTGCAGCCTCTGCTGCTGATACCCAGGCAAACAGGGTCTGGAGTGGACCTCAAGCAATCTCCAACAGACCTACAGCTGAGGGTCCTGACTGTTAGAAGGAAAACTATCAAACAGGAAGGACACCTACACCAAAACCCCATTAGTACATCACCATCATCAAAGACCAGAGGCAGATAAAACCACAAAGATGGGGAAAAAGCAGGGCAGAAAAGCTGGAAATTCAAAAAATAAGAGCGCATCTCCCCCGGCAAAGGAGCGCAGCTCATCGCCAGCAATGGATCTAAGCTGGATAGAGAATGACTTTGACGAGATGAGAGAAGAAGGCTTCAGTCCATCAAATTTCTCAGAGCTAAAGGAGGAATTACGTACGCAGCGCAAAGAAACTAAAAATCTTGTAAAAAAAGTGGAAGAATTGATGGCTAGAGTATTTAATGCAGAGAAGGTCATAAACGAAATGAAAGAGATGAAAACCATGACACGAGAAATACGTGACAAATGCACAAGCTTCAGTAGCCGACTCGATCAACTGGAAGAAAGAGTATCTGCAATTGAGGATCAAATGAATGAAATGAAGCGAGAAGAGAAACCAAAAGAAAAAAGAAGAAAAAGAAATGAACAACACCTGCAAGAAGTATGGGATTATATAAAAAGACCAAATCTACGTCTGATTGGGGTGCCTGAAAGTGAGGGGGAAAATGGAACCAAGTTGGAAAACACTCTTCAGGATATCATACAGGAGAACATCCCCAACCTAGTAGGGCAGGCCAGCTTTTAAATCCAGGAAATACAGAGAACACCACAAAGATACTCCTCAAGAAGAGCAGCTCCAAGACACATAATAGCCAGATTCAACAAAGTTGAAATGAAGGAAAAAATCTTAAGTGCAGCCAGAGAGGAAGGTCGGGTTACCCACAAAGGGAAGCCCATCAGACTAACAGCAGATCTCTCGGCAGAAACTCTCCAAGCCAGAAGAGAGTGGGGGCCGATATTCAACATTCTTAAAGAAAAGAATTTTAAACCCAGAATTTCATATCCAGCCAAACTAAGTTTCATAAGTGAAGGAGAAATAAAATCCTTTACAGATAAGCAAATGCTTAGAGATTTTGTCACCACTAGGCCTGCCTTACAAGAGACCCTGAAGGAAGCACTAAACATGGAAAGGAACAACCGGTACCAGCCATTGCAAAAACATGCCAAAATGTAAAGACCATCGAGGCTAGGAAGAAACTGCATCAACTAACGAGCAAAATAACCAGTTAATATCATAATGGCAGGATCAAGTTCACACATAACACTCTTAACCTTAAATGTAAATGGACTAAATGCTCCAATTAAAAGACACAGACTGGCAAACTGGATAAAGAGTCAAGACCCATCAGTCTGCTGTATTCAGGAGACCCATCTCACACGCAGAGACATACATAGGCTCAAAATAAAGGGATGGAGGAAGATTTACCAAGCAAATGGAGAACAAAAAAGCAGGGGTTGCAATACTAGTCTCTGATAAAACAGGCTTTAAACCATCAAAGATCAAAAGAGACAAAGATGGCCATTACATAATGGTAAAGGGATCAATTCAACAGGAAGAGCTAACTATCCTAAATATATATGCACCCAATACAGGAGCACCCAGATTCATCAAGCAAGTCCTTAGAGACTTACAAAGAGACTTAGACTCCCATACAATAATAATGGGAGACTTCAACACTCCACTGTCAACATTAGACAGATCAACGAGACAGAAAGTTAACAAGGATATCCAGGAAAGGAACTCATCTCTGCATCAAGCAGACCTAATAGACATCTATAGAACTCTCCACCTCAAATCAACAGAATATACATTCTTCTCAGCACCACATCGTACTTACTCCAAAATCGACCACGTAATTGGAAGTAAAGCACTCCTCAGCAAATGTACAAGAACAGAAATTATAACAAACTGTCTCTCAGACCACAGTGCAATCAAACTAGAACTCAGGACTAAGAAACTCAATCAAAACCGCTCAACTACATGGAAACTTTACAACCTGCTCCTGAATGACTACTGGGTACATAACAAAATGAAGGCAGAGATAAAGATGTTCTTTGAAACCAATGAGAACAAAGATACAACATCCCAGAATCTCTGGGACACATTTAAAGCAGTGTGTAGAGGGAAATTTATAGCACTAAATGCCCACAAGAGAAAGCAGGAAAGATTTAAAATTGACACTCTAACATCGCAATTAAAAGAACTAGAGAGGGGCGGAGCAAGATGGCCGAATAGGAGCAGCTCCAGTCTCCAACTCCCAGCGCCAGCGACACAGAAGACAGGTGATTTCTGCATTTTCAACTGAGGTACTGGGTTCATCTCACTGGGGAGTGCGGACGATCGGAGCTGGTCAGCTGCTGCAGCCCGACCAGCGAGAGCTGAAGCAGGGCGAGGCATTGCCTCACCTGGGAAGCGCAAGGGGGAAGGGAGTCCCTTTTCCTAGCCAGGGGAACTGAGACACACAACACCTGGAAAATCGGGTAACTCCCACCGCAATACTGCGCTTTAGGAAACAGGCACACCAGGAGATCATATCCCACACCTGGCCGGGAGGGTCCCACACCCACGGAGCCTCCCTCGTTGCTAGCACAGCAGTCTGTGATCTACCGGCAAGGCAGCAGCGAGGCTGGGGGAGGGGCGCCCACCATTGCTGAGGCTTAAGTAGGTAAACAAAGCTGCTGGGAAGCTCGAACTGGGTGGAGCTCACAGCAGCTCAAGGAAACCTGCCTGTCTCTGTAGACTCCACCTCTGGGGACAGGGCACAGTAAACTAAGACACACAGACACCTCTGCACAGACGCAAACGACTCTGTCTGACAGCTTTGAAGAGAGCAGTGGATCTCCCAACACGGAGGTTGAGATCTGAGAAGGGACAGACTCCCTGCTCAAGCGGGTCCCTGACCCCTGAGTAGCCTAACTGGGAGACATCCCCCACTAGGGGCAGTCTGACACCCCACACCTCACAGGGAGGAGTACACCCCTGAGAGGAAGCCTCCAAAGCAAGAATCAGACAGGTACACTCGCTGTTCAGAAATATTCTATCTTCTGCAGCCTCTGCTGCTGATACCCAGGCAAACAGGGTCTGGAGTGGACCTCAAGCAATCTCCAACAGACCTACAGCTGAGGGTCCTGACTGTTAGAAGGAAAACTATCAAACAGGAAGGACACCTACACCAAAACCCCATCAGTACATCACCATCATCAAAGACCAGAGGCAGATAAAACCACAAAGATGGGGAAAAAGCAGGGCAGAAAAGCTGGAAATTCAAAAAATAAGAGCGCATCTCCCCCGGCAAAGGAGCGCAGCTCATCGCCAGCAACGGATCAAAGCTGGACGGAGAATGACCTTGACGAGATGAGAGAAGAAGGCTTCAGTCCATCAAATTTCTCAGAGCTAAAGGAGGAGTTACGTACCCAGCGCAAAGAAACTAAAAATCTTGAAAAAAAAGTGGAAGAATTGATGGCTAGAGTAATTAATGCAGAGAAGGTCCTAAACGAAATGAAAGAGATGAAAACCATGACACGAGAAATACGTGACAAATGCACAAGCTTCAGTAACCGACTCGATCAACTGGAAGAAAGAGTATCAGCGATTGAGGATCAAATGAATGAAATGAAGCGAGAAGAGAAACCAAAAGAAAAAAGAAGAAAAAGAAACGAACAAAGCCTGCAAGAAGTATGGGATTATGTAAAAAGACCAAATCTACGTCTGATTGGGGTGCCTGAAAGTGAGGGGGAAAATGGAACCAAGTTGGAAAACACTCTTCAGGATATCATCCAGGAGAACTTCCCCAACCTAGTAGGGCAGGCCAACATTCAAATCCAGGAAATACAGAGAACGCCACAAAGATACTCCTCGAGAAGAGCAACTCCAAGACACATAATTGCCAGATTCACCAAAGTTGAAATGAAGGAAAAAATCTTAAGGGCAGCCAGAGAGAAAGGAAGGGTTACCCACAAAGGGAAGCCCATCAGACTAACAGCAGATCTCTCAGCAGAAACTCTACAAGCCAGAAGAGAGTGGGGGCCAATATTCAACATTCTTAAAGAAAAGAATTTTAAACCCAGAATTTCATATCCAGCCAAACTAAGTTTCATAAGTGAAGGAGAAATAAAATCCTTTACAGATAAGCAAATGCTTAGAGATTTTGTCACCACTAGGCCTGCCTTACAAGAGATCCTGAAGGAAGCACTAAACATGGAAAGGAACAACCGGTACCAGCCATTGCAAAAACATGCCAAAATGTAAAGACCATTGAGGCTAGGAAGAAACTGCATCAACTAATGAGCACAATAACCAGTTAATATCATAATGGCAGGATCAAGTTCACACATAACAATATTAACCTTAAATGTAAATGGACTAAATGCTCCAATTAAAAGACACAGACTGGCAAACTGGATAAAGAGTCAAGACCCATCAGTCTGCTGTATTCAGGAGACCCATCTCACACGCAGAGACATACATAGGCTCAAAATAAAGGGATGGAGGAAGATTTACCAAGCAAATGGAGAACAAAAAAGCAGGGGTTGCAATACTAGTCTCTGATAAAACAGGCTTTAAACCATCAAAGATCAAAAGAGACAAAGATGGCCATTACATAATGGTAAAGGGATCAATTCAACAGGAAAAGCTAACTATCCTAAATATATATGCACCCAATACAGGAGCACCCAGATTCATCAAGCAAGTCCTTAGAGACTTACAAAGAGACTTAGACTCCCATACAATAATAATGGGAGACTTCAACACTCCACTGTCAACATTAGACAGATCAACGAGACAGAAAGTTAACAAGGATATCCAGGAATTGAACTCATCTCTGCAGCAAGCAGACCTAATAGACATCTATAGAACTCTGCACCCCAAATCAACAGAATATAAATTCTTCTCAGCACCACATCATACTTACTCCAAAATTGACCATGTAATTGGAAGTAAAGCACTCCTCAGCAAATGTACAAGAACAGAAATTATAACAAACTGTCTCTCAGACCACAGTGCAATCAAACTAGAACTCAGGACTAAGAAACTCAATCAAAACCGCTCAACTACATGGAAACTGAACAACCTGCTCCTGAATGACTACTGGGTACATAACGAAATGAAGGCAGAAATAAAGATGTTCTTTGAAACCAATGAGAACAAAGATACAACATACCAGAATCTCTGGGACACATTTAAAGCAGTGTGTAGAGGGAAATTTATAGCACTAAATGCCCACAAGAGAAAGCAGGAAAGATGTAAAATTGACACTCTAACATCGCAATTAAAAGAACTAGAGAAGCAAGAGCAAACACATTCGAAAGCTAGCAGAAGGCAAGAAATAACTAAGATCAGAGCAGAACTGAAGGAGATAGAAACACAAAAAACCCTCCAAAAAATCAATGAATCCAGGAGTTGGTTTTTTGAAAAGATCAACAAAATTGACAGACCACTAGCCAGACTAATAAAGAAGAAAAGAGAGAAGAATCAAATCGACGCAATAAAAAATGATAAAGGGGATATCACCACCGACCCCACAGAAATACAAACTACCATCAGAGAATACTATAAACACCTCTACGCAAATAAACTGGAAAATCTAGAAGAAATGGATAATTTC
Source organism: Macaca fascicularis (assembly GCF_037993035.2). NCBI lineage: Eukaryota > Metazoa > Chordata > Mammalia > Primates > Cercopithecidae > Macaca > Macaca fascicularis. The sequence continues at coordinate 78,149,036 of NC_088376.1, forward strand.
CTGGACACTTACACTCTTCCAAGACTAAACCAGGAAGAAGTTGAATCCCTGAATAGACCAATAGCAGGCTCTGAAATTGAGGCAACAATTAATAGCCTACCAACCAAAAAAAGTCCAGGACCAGATGGATTCACAGCTGAATTCTACCAGAGGTACAAAGAGGAGTTGGTACCATTCCTTCTGAAACTATTCCAATCAATAGAAAAAGAGGGAATCCTCCCTAACTCATTTTATGAGGCCAACATCATCCTGATACCAAAGCCTGGCAGAGACACAACAAAAAAAGAGAATTTTAGACCAATATCCCTGATGAACATTGATGCAAAAATCCTCAATAAAATACTGGCAAACCGGATTCAGCAACACATCAAAAAGCTTATCCACCATGATCAAGTGGCCTTCATCCCTGGGATGCAAGGCTGGTTCAACATTCGCAAATCAATAAACATAATCCAGCATATAAACAGAACCAAAGACAAGAACCACATGATTATCTCAATTGATGCAGAAAAGGCTTTTGACAAAATTCAACAGCCCTTCATGCTAAAAACGCTCAATAAATCCGGTATTGATGGAACGTACCTCAAAATAATAAGAGCTATTTATGACAAACCCACAGCCAATATCATACTGAACGGGCAAAAACTGGAAAAATTCCCTTTGAAAACTGGCACAAGACAGGGATGCCCTCTCTCACCACTCCTATTCAACATAGTGTTGGAAGTTCTGGCTAGGGCAATCAGGCAAGAGAAAGAAATCAAGGGTATTCAGTTAGGAAAAGAAGAAGTCAAATTGTCCCTGTTTGCAGATGACATGATTGTATATTTAGAAAACCCCATTGTCTCAGCCCAAAATCTCCTTAAGCTGATAAGGAACTTCAGCAAAGTCTCAGGATACAAAATTAATGTGCAAAAATCACAAGCATTCTTATACACCAGTAACAGACAAACAGAGAGCCAAATCAGGAATGAACTTCCATTCACAATTGCTTCAAAGAGAATCAAATACCTAGGAATCCAACTTACAAGGGATGTAAAGGACCTCTTCAAGGAGAACTACAAACCACTGCTCAGTGAAATCAAAGAGGACACAAACAAATGGAAGAACATACCATGCTCATGGATAGGAAGAATCAATATTGTGAAAATGGCCATACTGCCCAAGGTAATTTATAGATTCAATGCCATCCCCATCAAGCTACCAATGAGTTTCTTCACAGAATTGGAAAAAACTGCTTTAAAGTTCATATGGAACCAAAAAAGAGCCCGCATCTCCAAGACAATCCTAAGCCAAAAGAACAAAGCTGGAGGCATCACGCTACCTGACTTCAAACTATACTACAAGGCTACAGTAACCAAAACAGCATGGTACTGGTACCAAAACAGAGATATAGACCAATGGAACAGAACAGAGTCCTCAGAAATAATACCACACATCTATAGCCATCTGATCTTTGACAAACTTGAGAGAAACAAGAAATGGGGAAAGGATTCCCTATTTAATAAATGGTGCTGGGAAAATTGGCTAGCCATAAGTAGAAAGCTGAAACTCGATCCTTTCCTTACTCCTTATACGAAAATTAATTCAAGATGGACTAGAGACTTAAATGTTAGACCTAATACCATAAAAATCCTAGAGGAAAACCTAGGTAGTACCATTCAGGACATAGGCATGGGCAAAGACTTCATGTCTAAAACACCAAAAGCAATAGCAGCAAAAGCCAAAATTGACAAATGGGATCTCATTAAACTAAAGAGCTTCTGCACAGCAAAATAAACTACCATCAGAGTGAACAGGCAACCTACAGAATGGGAGAAAATTTTTGCAATCTACTCATCTGACAAAGGGCTAATATCCAGAACCTACAAAGAACTCAAACAAATTTACAAGAAAAAAACAAACAGCCCCATCAAAAAGTGGGCAAAGGATATGAACAGACATTTCTCAAAAGAAGACATTCATACAGTCAACAGACACATGAAAAAATGCTCATCATCACTGGCCATCAGAGAAATGCAAATCAAACCACAATGAGATACCATCTCACACCAGTTAGAATGGCGATCATTAAAAAGTCAGGAAACAACAGGTGCTGGAGAGGATGTGGAGAAATAGGAACACTGTTACACTGTTGGTGGGATTGTAAACTAGTTCAACTATTATGGAAAACAGTATGGCGATTCCTCAAGGATCTAGAACTAGATGTACCATATGACCCAGCCATCCCATTACTGGGTATATACCCAAAGGATTATAAATTATGCTGCTATAAAGACACATGCACACATATGTTTATTGCAGCACTATTCACAATAGCAAAGACTTGGAATCAACCCCAATGTCCATCAGTGACAGATTGGATTAAGAAAATGTGGCACATATACACCATGGAATACTATGCAGCCATCAAAAAGGATGAGTTTGTGTCCTTTGTAGGGACATGGATGCAGCTGGAAACCATCATTCTTAGCAAACTATCGCAAGAACAGAAAACCAAACACCGCATGTTCTCACTCATAGGTGGGAACTGAACAATGAGATCACTTGGACTTGGGAAGGGGAACATCACACACCGGGGCCTATCATGGGGAGGGGGGAGGGGGGAGGGATTGCATTGGGAGTTATACCTGATGTAAATGACGAGTTGATGGGTGCAGCACACCAACATGGCACAAGTATACATATGTAACAAACCTGCACGTTATGCACATGTACCCTACAACTTAAAGTATAATAATAATAAATAAATTAAAAAAAAAAAAAAAGAATGGAACGAGTATGGATATCTCTGAAATTCTGAATTCAATTCTTTTGGATATGTGACCAGAAATGGAACTGCTGGATCACATAGCAGTTAATTTTTTGAGGAACCTTTTTTTTCTGTGTTCCATAGCTATCGCACGATTTTATGTTCCCATAATGTACCAGAGTTCCAATTTCTCCACATCCTCACTAATACTTATTTTGTGTGTTTTTATTAATAGCCATCTTAAAATATGTATAAGATGATACCTCATTGTGGTTTTGGTTTGTGTTTCCCTAATGTTTAGTAGCGTGGAACACCTTTTCATATACTTATTGGTTATTTGTATGTGTCCTTTGTAGAAATATCTGTTCAAGCCCTTGGCTCATTCATTTTTAAATTTCTTTCTCTCTCTCTTTCCTTTCTTTCTTCTTTTTTTCCCTTCCTTCCTTCCTTCCTTCCTTCCTTCCTTCCTTCCTTCCTTCCTTCCTTCCTTCCTTCCCTCCTTCCTTCCTTCCTTCCTTCCTTCCTTCTTTCCTTCCTTCCTTCCTTCCTTCTTTCCTTCCTTCCTTCCTTCTGCTGTTGAGTTGTAAGTTTCTTTTTTTTTTTTTTTTTTTTTTTTTTTGAGACGGAGTCTTGCTCTGTCGCCCAGGCTGGAGTGCAGTGGCTGGATCTCAGCTCACTGCAAGCTCCGCCTCCCAGGTTCACGCCATTCTCCTGCCTCAGCCTCCCCAAGTAGCTGGGACTACAGGCGTCCGCCACCTCGCCCGGCTAGTTTTTTGTACTTTTTAGTAGAGACGGGGTTTCACTGTGTTAGCCAGGACGGTCTCGATCTCCTGACCTCGTGATCCACCCGCCTCGGCCTCCCAAAGTGCTGGGATTACAGGCTTGAGCCACCGGAGTTGTAAGTTTCTTACATATTTTGGAAATTATCTTCTTGTCGGATACATAGTTTGCAAAATATCTTTTCCCATTGTGTAGGTTGTCTTTTCATTCTGTTGATTGCTTTATTTGCGTGCAGAAGCTTTTAAGTTTGATGTAGTCCCACTCCAGGTTGGGTGGGGAAATTGAGCAGTATACAGACCAAGCAGAGCACTCAGGCAGGCTGAAAAGAAAATGCAAAAGTATTTGTGTGATAGTAATGTTTACCCAGTCTTATAAATCAAATAAAAGCATTTTTCCCCATATGGTGCGATTTACATTAGCAAAGATTACTTGCTTAAGGAACAATTTAAAAAGTAGCAGAGGGTTGAGTTTACTCAGTTAGGTTCTTATCAGAAGATAGATTGAGAGATAGTACTAGGAACTGGAAGTGTTTGGAATGGAGTTGAATTTAAACTAGAAACCCCCCTAAAAAAAAATGAAAGCATAGGAATTTTACTACCGTTAAGAAAGTGTTGACAACAGTCTAGTAAATGCCATATGATATAATTAACCACTTGATTAAATAACCCCTGTAAATATAGAACTTCTTACCTGCTACCAAATTTATTGTTATTTATTTTTATTCACTGAAGATTTTAACTTCTGGAGATTTTTCCTTAATTCTCATTACAAGACATACGGTAAGTACAGGTATCAGAAAAACTGAAAGTACATTGTAGCCAAAAATTGGGAAATATTGGTAATTATTTTAAAATACATTTTAGGATGTTATCAATTATTTTTCAAAAGCTAGTAATAAATTTCATAGAAAACATGTAAGACATCTGCATTTAAAATACATATATTTCTAAATAATTAAAAACATCTGCTCATCAAAATAAAAATCAAAATTAAATCACAGAATGAGAGAAAAGGTTTGCAATATAATTACATAACAAATTTTATTTTGATAATATATAAAGCACATCTACATATCAGTAATAAGAGACCAAAAAGTACAGTTTATAAACTGGTCCTATGACTTTAACAAACACCCACATAAGAAGTGATTTAGTCAAAGTATATGTGTGTATAGGTGTATTAAGGTGCTAAGCCATATTAGTTAATGGAGAAATGCAAGTTAAATTTTGTTCCTTTGGGAATGTGAAATAGCACAACCACTTTGAGAAACTGAAACTTTCTATTAAAATTAATCTTACATCTTTTCCACAAGCCAAAAATTTTAATTCTAGCATTTACAAAAGAAAGAAAAATGTATGTTCACAATAAGATTCTATAAGAATATTCCTAGCACCTTTATTTGTAAAAGATAACAACTGAATGCATTCCAAATGTGCATTAAGAGAAAAAAAAATGGGTAAAATACTGTGTTAATAATCACACATGGAAATTTGGCACATAAAAAAAAATTTCATTTGCAACAACATTGCAAGTGATTTTCAAAATCACTTATGTTGTGTAAAAGAAGCCAGATGCAAACAAGCATATTTTATGTCATTACGTCTTATTAATTTTCAAAACAAGCTAAACCAATCTATAGTGATGGTGACATAATAGGAAACATATATTTGGTCTCTGCCCCAGTTTCTAGCACAGAGTTCCTAAAACCCTTGTAATTTCCAAAGCAATAGAGGTGCTAGGAGAATCTTTGTTTCTAGTATTTGTTCTTTGATCTTAGTTTCAGACATGAGGCTCCTAAATCCCTTGGGATTTACTGGAAGACAGTTTTTTTTTTTTCTAATGATGTATCTCTTGGTGGCCTTTTGTATAGCTCTTGGATGGGGGCTGGTCACTAAAAAAGCCAAGCCATGATTAGAAGCTTAGAACTTGTAGCCCTACTCCTCTTCCTCCAAGGACAAGAGAGGAACTGAAGATTGAGTTAATAATTTACAAGCATACATTAGAAGCTTTTAGAAAAATCCCTAAAGTTTGGAGAGCTTCTGGGCTGATGAACACATCCACATGCCAGGAGAGTGGTATATCCCAGCTCCATGGAGATGCTCGAGACTCTTCCAGACTTTGCTTTAGGTACCTCTCAAACTGTCTGCTTATCTGTATCCTTTATCATTGCCTTATAATAAAGAGATAAACTTCAGTAAGTGTTTCCCTGAGTTCTTTGTGCCATTACCGCAAATTCTCAAAAGTAAGGAGAGTATAATGGGAATCCATGAATTGTAGCCAAGTCAGACAAAAGGGTGAGTAACCTGAGAACCTACTACTTGTGACTGATGTCCAGTAGGGGGCGATATTTTGGAACTGAGCCCTTAATCTGTGGCATCTGGACTAACTTTATGTAGGTAATATCACAATTGAGTTATGTTGTAGGGCACCCAGGCAGTGTCCAGAGATTGGAGATTTGGTTGGTGTGGCGAAAAAAAAGTCACACATTTGCTGTCAGAAGTGAGGTATTGCGTGAGTATGGAGGAGACTATTTTCTCTTTGTAGTGACAGAAATCAAAGTAATGGCAGAGATGTATTGATTTAAAAAGGACAAAAGGGAGCTTCCTGGTATAATGGGAATAATCTATATCTTAATCTGGGTGATAGGTGCATGGGTGCATAAATATGTAAAAATTGATCAGACTGTAACTTTAAAATTTATGTGTGGCCTACATGTAAATTATATTTCAATGATAAAATGTATGCCTGTAGAAAATCTATTATTAATAGTAAGACACTAGAGTTTTCCTTTATTTGACAATATCAGTATTAAAAATGCAAAGATATGTTTTTATTTTAACATTGCTTTGTGCACATTAATTACAAAAGACTATTTTGCTTTCATATATTTTAAGGTAAGCTTATTCAACCCACAGTCCATGGGCTGCATGCAGCCCAGGACAGCTTTGAATGAGGCCCAACACAAATTGGTAAATTTTCATAAAACATTATAAGATTTTTTTGCTCATCAGCTATCATTAGTGTTAGTGTATTTTGTTTCTGGTCCGAGACAATTCTTTTTCTTCCAGTGTGGAAGCCAAAAGACTGGACACACGTGTTATAAACCATTTTGTAATTTTCTGCTTGAATAAATAGTATAACGTTAATTACTTGTTGCTAGAATATGTTTCAGTTACAAATTTTGTAAATACCCAAGTAACAGGAGGGGACAAATAGCTATTAAAAGGGAAAGAATATATAGCTTTAAATTATGTTATCATGAAACATTGACTGAAAGTAAGTAAATCACGGATACAAGTAAGGAAGCTAAAAAAATTAAGTATGGAAAGGGAGAAATAAGTAAATTTGAGAATTCAATAATAAACCAGCTAAATTAGACAACATAAATCAAGAGAAAAATCTATGAAAATAATTTTTAATGAAAAATATGCTAAAATGTTGATTAAAAGAAAAAACACAAAAATAACATTAAATACAAAAAAAAACTACAAGTGAATGAGAGGACATTAAAATGTTATATGAGATTTCTAAATGTACTTTATTACACTAAATTGTAAAAGTTTTAACAAATTGATTCAGTGATTAAAACCCTAATCAGGCTAAGAAGCACAGAATAAATTGGACAAATTATCTCTGATAAAATAAGCATGGATAATTTTACAGAAAATGTTATGAAAATTTTAAATAGCATTGATATTATTTAAATTGCTTCATTATATTTTTAAAAATTAAATACTTCCAAATAAATTATAAGAAGTTAGCATAATTATACTACCAAGATTGTACAGAAAAGTACAAAAACCTTATGTATGGTTGAATGTTATTTATGAATGCACATGCAAAGACTCCAAATAAAATATTAGCTCATCAAATACAACAGTATATCCAAACGTTGATATATCTTCAGTAAACAGAATTTAACTCAGCAATGCAAAACTAAGTCAACATTTGAATAAATGGTAATATTATGATGTATTTCTTAAAAGATTAAAAGACAAAAAAACGGATTATCAGCTTCACAGATGATGTAAAAGATAAGGTGCAATTCACCACCAATTTCCAATTTAATAAAAGTTTCAGTAACCTAAAAATAGAATGGCACTTTCTTAATTTGATAAAAAGCATATATTAAAAACTAACATTATATATCAGTTTTAACAGTGAGACCCTAGACAGTTCTATTAAAGGATTCTAATTTCTGGCTTCACTAGAGGTTTCTTAAAGAACATTCTATCCAATATGTAGCATTAAAAACTTGACCTGTGATTAGATATCAGTATCTTCTTCTCTTTCTCACTTAAATCACTTTTGTATTCTGTTGACAAAATGTATATTATGCTACACTTTACACATATCTGTGCAATATACATAGAGCAATAAAAATGATTGAAGAGCAGAGCAAATGGTCTTGACTTGACCATCTAAAAAAAAATCTACAATACTTATTTCAACTGTAAATATATTTGTCTTCTGTGACTGGTTATACATTATGGTGGATTGGAATTCCATTCACATAAACTCTTTCTAATGTTTGCTTCTATGTCTCAGCAATCAACTTCTATGCCTTACCAGTCTCTGAACACAAAGCTTATTCTGTATAATTTAGGATATGAATCACAAAACAAAAAATGTACATTGTTATTATCTTATGTATGGAATTATTTTCTTTTCAATTTTCCACCTCAAACTAGATTCATTCATTCATGAATATTTACTAAGCTTCTGCTCTGGATCAGGCTTTGATCTAATTACTATTGGCACAAAGATTAGTGAGCACCAAAGTAACACAGTTTAATGGTGGAATTATTCAAGTAAACAAAGTTGAATAAGTGATATGTAGGAGATACGAATACAGTGCTATGAAAGCACATAGGCAATTTTAAATACATTATCTCTATACTTTACAATATCTGGTACACAAATGAGTTTAGTTATTTTAGGTCAGCAACTACCAACTACTTTTGCATACTTATTTCACAATAAGCATTTAATTTTCTATTGTATATTTAATAGGTCCCTTGAAATTAACTTGGAATCCTCAGAAGACTTGATCTCCTCTTCCCTCAGTTTACTCCATTTCATGGCATATTGGTTATATCTCTAAAATATATCTGCTCCAATATCTTTTTATCCTCTTCAACTGCCACACAGACCAAGCTACCATGAAATACAACCTCATCTCTCCAATAGCCAGCAATCGTATTTCCTCGTTCCCACTTTTAATCTCCAGCCATGCCACAAACTCAATGTAGCCTGAGTGGTCTGTTTAATACACTTTTTTGCTTAAAATATTTAATGGCTATTCATCATACTCAGGTAACACCATTGGTTCTTACCATGGCCTACAATAGTATTATCTGGCTGAAACTGCCTCAGGAAATTTGTAATGGATGTTTCTTCTACATGAAATTTTCTTCCCTGAGATCTCCTCATGCTTGTTTTTTCCTCATTGTTTAGGTATCAGTCCTATTATTTTCTCAAATAAAATTTTCTTTCTCCTAACTTCCATCTAAAACTCTATGATTTTCTACTCCATTATCTAATTTTAGATTTTTTTATTGTTTAATTTTTAATTTAATTTAATTTTTTGGAGACAGAGTCTCGCTCTGTTGCCCAGGCTGGAGTGCAGTGGCATGATCTCAGCTCACTGCAACCTCCGCCTCCCGGGTTCAAGTGATTCTTCTGCCTCAGCCTCCCAAGTAGCTGGAATTACAGGCATGTGCCACCATTCCTGGCTAATTGTTTGCATTTTAGTAGAGACGGGGTTTCACCGTGTTAGCCAGGATGGTCTCGATCTCCTGACCTCGTGATCTGCCCGCTTCGGCCTCCCGAAGTGCTGGGTTTACAAGCTTAGCCACCACACCCGGCCAATTTTAGTTTTTCCATAACATTTTTCAGAAACTGAAATTACCTTAGAGTGTTGCATAATTGATTTTTATCTAATTTACTATGCATATAGTTAGGACATTGATGAACATATGATTTTAGCTCAAGAGTTAGCTATCTACTATTGACTCTTTACTTGGTATCATGAATTTAAATCCACTAGGTTAGAAAAGTAGGTTTCTCCATCTTATGCCCCAAACAGAACCCCTTTGATCCACTTCCTTCACTTCATTCTTCACCAGATATTAGTACTTATAAAAAAAAAGTATCTGGCATGGAAAAATGTGCCACTAAAAAAAAAATTAATTAAATTAATGAATGAACAACAACCCTCAGGATATAGGTTTCACCATTGTACAGGTGAACAGGTGATTGCACTTTGTTAAAGAATCACATGTGACTAAGGGCAGTCATTAATTTTATTTAATTTCTCTTAATATTTACATCCTACAAACATATTAAAATAATAACGAGAGTGACTGGAAATATCAGTTGTTCATATGTCCATGTTCCTCATTGGTTCTTGTTTTCGTGCATATATTAATTTATAAAATTGTAGTCATGATCAATTTTGCCAGATAGCTTCATAATTCTAATTTAAACTGATGTACAATATTATATTAATTAGTTGAACCAGAAGTTTGCTACTATTTATAGATATGTTGGTTGTCAATAATATCTAATACAATGTATGATACTTAGTATATACATTCTTTCATCGACTTTTATCACGTGCCTCATTTCTTGGTATTAAATTATAAAATTGCATAAATCAGCTAAAGACTATAAACACTTTTATGGCTCTTAATATCTATCACAGAAGGTGTAGGAAATATATTAGTGATTATTGCATCTCTAATGTAGTACATCCTTAGTGCAGTAAGTATCTCCTATTGCATTCCTTATGTGATAAACACATAGTGAATATACTTAATTTATTAAATAGTGAATATTATCTAAATGGTTTTCCACACACACATGCTAATTAAGATTGCATATTAATATCAATTGATGTTTTAGACTTTTAATTGCAAAAGGTATCTGTTTTACTGATTTGCTATGTTTGGTCAAATATTGTTCAATATTGAATATTTTCTGGAATTCTGCCTTTCCACATATACATTTGGGGTGCTTCCCCAAAGTCTGCATCTCCCTGGGTATCATGGTTTGCAGTGGCTGTTCCGAATTTTTCCTGTCTACTTACAGTGCCTGGGTCTGAATATTTCCAGCAGCGGCACCCACACAGGACATTGCAAGGCCAGACTTAGTCCCACATAAATCCTGGTTGCCAAGATTTGCCAGTCAAAACTTTCTGGTTGTACTCAGTGGCTCATGCATGTAATCCCAGCAATTTGGGGAGCTAAGGCAGGATGATCACTTGAGATCTGGAGTTTGAGATCAGCCTGGGCAATATAGTGAAACCCCACCTCTACCCAAAAATGTTTAAAAATTAACCTGGCACAGTGGTGCATGCCTGTAGTCCCAGCTACTCAGGAAACTGAGATGAGAGGATCACTTGAGTCTAGGAGTTCCAAACTGTAGCGAGCTATTATCACACCATTGCACTTCAGCCTGGGCAACAAAGCAAGAGCTGGTCTCTTAAACCAACAAACAAACAAATTCTAAATCCATTTTAACCGTCAAGGACTGTGCAGTGACTCCTGGACAGGTGACTAAGCACAAGAACTGGGATTTGCATAGGCCCTGTCCCAATTTCTCTCCTTTAGGCCACTCTTTAAAACACTCATTAAGTTGACCAGATTCCCTAAGGATTTCCAGTAATTCTGACTATTATGTTTTACAAGAGCCCCATGGACTGACCCTAGTTCCAAAATGGTGGTTTGGTAAGCAGATAACTCTTGTCAGGCAGCTTTGTTTCACGAGACTGTGTGAGACTGAGCCACCTGAATGATTCAGACAATCTGATTTGAGGTGGCTTTCACTTACACTATTCATAAAATGAGTTTCAGGCTCTGAACTACTAATGACTTACCATCCTAATTTGCAGTTGAGATAGGTGTCTGGGCCCACGTATGTACTCTTGCTCATCGACATAGGATCCATGATGCTTCTTCCAGTCTACAACACCTAAGAAGAGTGGGGTTGGTAGCAAGCAAGCATCTTTAGCCTTGTATATCCTTGCCATTGCACCCAGAGATGTTATCCTACCATTTCTGTTGTGTTCACTGGATGTAGTAGTCCTTCTTGGGTGTCCTTCTGGGGGTGGCCATGGAATACTTCCTCTAAAGACTTTGAGACAGTCAGCCTGCAAGCAGAACAGGACCTTTCGTTTGGTATCCTCTCTTACCTCCACTTACACAATGACATTAGGCTTTCCTGTGTTTGTCAAAGGTCATGCTGGGAGAAAGACAGACACATTTTGCTCAAGTGGGGCCGCTATTTACACCCTTTTCTGAACACTTTACTATTCTCCTACTGGTAATACTTTGTGGAAGGCAGAAGTGTGGTCAACACTGAGAGAGATCATGTTCTAGGATTGCATGTTTTGACCTCAAGAAATCAAAGAAGATAGAGTTTATGCTATAAAGTCCCACAGAGTAAATTAAATATGACCAGAAAATGAATTATTTTTCACATTATACTGCATATGCTGGGTAAATTTGCTTTTGTTGTCATTACCATAAAGTATAGTAAAAACAGTTAAGAGAGTATTTGGAGTTCAGTATTCCACTTCAGTATTCACAGGTGGCACAAAGAATAAGTTAGTGTCAAGAATAATGATGCATTAAGTAAATATTATTTTATTTTAAGTTCCAGGATACATGTGCAGGATGTGCAGGTTTGTTACACAGGTAAACATGTGCCATGGTGGTTTGCTGCACCTATCAACTTATCACCTAGGAATTAAGCCCAGCATACATTAGCTATTTTTCCTAATGCTCTCCCTCCTCCTGCCCCCACTAACAGACCAGCATGTATTGTTCTGTGTCCATGTTTTCTCATCGTGCAGCTCCCGCTTATGAGTGAGAACAGGAGGTATTTGGTTCCTGCATTAGCTTATTAGTTTACTGAGGATAATGGCTTCCAGCTCCATCCATGTCCCTGCAAAGGACATAATATCATTGTTTTTTGTTTTTTTGTTTTGTTTTTGTTTGAGACAGAGTTTTAGCTCTTGTTGCCCAGGCTGGAGTGCCGTGGCACAATCTCGGCTCACTGCAGTCTCCACCTCCCAGGTTCAAGCAATTCTCCTTACTCAGCCTGCTGAGCAGCTGGGATTACAGGTTCCCACCACCATGCCCGGCTAATTTTTGTATTTTTTTTTTTTTTTTTGTAGAGACAGGGATTTACCATGTTGGCCAGGCTTGTCTCAAACTCCTGACTTCATATCCACCTGCCTTGGCCTCCCAAAGTACTGGGAGTACAGGCATGAGCCACTGCACCCAACCAATCTCATCCTTTTCATGGCTGTGTAGTATTCTATGGCATACATGTACTACATTTTCCTTATCCAGTATATCATTGATGGGCATTTGGGTTGATTTCATGGCTTTACTATTGTGAATAGTGCTGCAATGAACATACGAGTGCATGTATCTTTATAATAGAATGATTTATATTCCTTTGGGTATATACCCAGTAATGGGATTGCTGGATCAAATGGTATTTCTAGTTCTAGGTCTTTGAGGAATTGACACACTGTCTTCCATAATGGTTAAACTAATTTACATTACCACCCACAGTGTAAAAGTGTTCCTATTTCTCCACAGCCTTAGTAGCATTTGTTGATTTTTTACTTTTTAATAATCACCATTCTAACTGGTGTGAGATGATACCTCTTTGTGGTTTTCATTTGCATTCCTCTAATGATCAGTGATGTTAAACTTTTTTTTTTTTTTCATTTGTTTCTTGGCCACTTAAATGTCTTCTTTTGGAAAGTGTCTGCTCATGTCTTTTGCCCAATTTTCAAGGTTTTTTGTTTTTCATTCTTGTAAATTTGTTTAAGTTCCTTGTAGATACTAGATATTAGAACCTTGTCAGATGGATAGATTGCTAAAATTTTCTCCCACTCTGTAGGTTGTCTGTTCACTCTGATGATAGTTTCTTTTGCTGTGCAGAAGCTCTTTACTTTAAATTAATTCCATTTGTCAATTTTTGCTTTTATTGCAATTCTTTTTCATGTTTTTGTCATGATATCTGTGCCCAAGACTCTGATATTGCCTAGATTTTCTTGTGTTTTTTTTTTTTTTTTTTTTTTTTTTTTTTTTTAGTTTTGGGTTTTACATTTAAGTCTTTAATTCATCTTGAGTTAATTTTCATATAAAGTGTAAGCAAAAGGTCCAACTTCAATTTTTGCATATGGCTAGCCAGTTCTCCCAGAACCACTCTGATCTTTTTTATTTCTTGTCTTCTGCTAGCTTTGTGGTTTCTTTGCTCTTGGTTCTCTGGTCATTTTAGTTATGATGTTAGGATGTCGATTGGAGATCTTTCTAGCTTTCTGATGTGGACATTTAGTGTTGTAAATTTCCCTCTTAACACTGCTTTAGCTGCATCCCAGAGATTCTGATACAATCATCTATTCTTTCTCATTGGTTTCAAAGAACATCTTGATTCTGACTTAATTTCATCTCTACCTGGGAGTCATTCAGGAGCAAGTTGTTAAATTTCAAGTTGTGTAGTTTTTAGTGAGTTTCTTAGTCTTGAGCCCTAATTTGATGGTGACATGATGAGAGGCTGTTTATTATTTCAGTTTGTTTTGCATTTGCTGAAGAGTTTTAACTTTCAATTATGTGACGGATTTAGAGTAACTGCTATGTGGCACTGAGAAGAATGTACATTCAGTTGTTCAGGGGTGGATAGTTCTGCAGATATGTATTAGGTTCACTTTATCCAGAGCTGAGTTCAAGTCCTGAATATCGTTGTTAATTTTCTGCCTCAATGTCTAATATTGACAGTGAGGGGTTAAAGTCTCCTACTGTTGTTGTGTGAGAGTCTAAGTCTCTTTGTAGGTCTCCAAGAACTTGTCTTATGAATCCAAATGCTCCTGCATTAAGTGCTTATATATTTAGGATAGTTAGCTCTTCTTGTTGAATTGAACCCTTTACCATTATGTAATGCCCTTCATTGTCTTTTTTGATATTTGTTGGTTTAAAGTCTGTGTTGTCAGAAACTAGAATTGCAACCCCTGCTTTTTTCTGCTTTCCATTTATTTGGTAAATTGTCCTCCATCCCTTTAATTTGAGCCTGTGTGTGTCTTTGCACATGAGATGGGTCTATTGAATCCAGCACCCTGATGGATCATGACTCTTTATCCAGCTTGCTATTTGGTGTCTTTTTATTGGGGGCATTTAACCCATTTACATTTAAGTTTAATATTGCTATGTGTGAATTTGATCCTGTCATCATGATGCTAATTAGTTATTTTGCAGACTTGTTAATATAGTGTTTCATAGTGTCATTGGTTTGTGTACGTCAGTGTGGTTTTCTAGTGGCTGGTAAAAGTTTTTCCTTTTCATATTTGGTGTTTCCTTCAGGATCTCTTGCAAGGCAGGCCTGGTGGTGATAAATTTCCTCAGCATTTGCTTGTCTGAAAAAGATTTTATTTCTCCTTCACTTATGAAGCTTAGTTTGACCAGACAGGAAATTCTGGCTTAGAAATTCTTCTCTTTAAGAATATTGAATATTGGCCCTTAATGTCTTCTGCCTTGTATATTTTCTGTTGAGAGGTCCACTGTTATTCTGATGGGCTTCCTTTTGAAGGTGACCTGGCCTTTCTCTCTGGCTGCCCTTAACATTTTTTTCCTTCATTTCGACCTTGGAGAATCTGATTATTATGTGTCTTGCGGTTGGTCTTCTCATGGAGTATCTTACTGAGGTTCTCTGGATTTCCTGAGTTTGAATGTTGGCCTGTCTTGCTAGGTTGGGGAAGTTCTCCTGAGTAATATCCTGAAGTAGGTTTTCCAACTTGGTTTCGTTCTTCCCATCTCTTTTCGGTACACCAATCAGTCATAGGTTCAGTCTCTTCAGTGTTTTTACTAATCCCGTAGTTCTCAAAGGTTTTCTTCATTCCTTTTCATTCTTTTTTTCTCTAATCTTGTCTGCCTGTCTTATTTCAGCAAGATCATCTACAGTCTCTGAAATTATTTTCTCTGCTTGTTCTATTCAGCTATTGATACTTGTGATTGCTTTCTTAAGTTCTCGTGTTGTGTTCTTCAGTTCCATCAGATCATTTATATTCCCCTCTAAACTGGTTATTCTGATTAACAACACCCTATAATGTTTTCTTATGGTTCCTAGAGCTTCTTTGCATTGGGTTAGAAAATGCTCCTTTACCTCAACAAAGTTCATTATTACCCATCTTCTGTAGGCTACTTCTGTCCGTTTCTCCATCTCAACCTCAGCCCAGTTCTGTGTTCTTGCTGGAAGGGTGTTGTGATAATTTGGATGAGAAGAGGCACTTGGCCTTTTTGAGTTTTTAGTATTTTTTCATTGATTCTCATCTTCCTGAGTTTATCTAGCCTTAATCTTTGAGGCTGCTGATATTTGGATGGGGTTTTTGTGGGGATTTTTTTCTTGATGCTGTTGTTCTTGTTGCTTTCTATTTGATTTTTGCTTAACAGTCAGGCCCCTCTTCCATAGGGCTGCTGCAGTTTGCTGAAGGTTCACTCCAGACCCTATTCATTTGGGTCTCTCCTGACCCTGGAGGTGTCACCAGTGGAGGCTGAAGAACAGCAAAGATGGCTGCCTGTTCCTTCCTCTAGGATCTCTGTCTCAGAGGGGCACCAACCTAATGTCAGCAGGAACACTCCTGTGTAAGTTGTCTGGTGACCCCTGCTTGGTGGGTCTCTCCCAGTCAGTAGGCATGGGATCAGAGACCCACTTAACAAAGCTCCCTGGCTGCCCCTTGGTGGAAGGGGTGTGCTGTGCTGGAGGGAATCACACTTGTCTGGGAGGGAATCACACTTGTCTGCCTAGATTCCTCAGATACAGCAGGGGAAAAGTCCAAGCCCACTGATCCACAGGGACTGTGGCCACCCCACCCCTCAGGGTCTAGGTTCCAGGGAGATCAGTGTTCTGTCCATAAACCCCGGTCTGAAATTGCTGAAATTCCCACAAGGAAGCCTTGCCTGGTGGGGAGGAATAGGTTTGGGTCTGGCATAAAGAGGCAGTCTGGTCACGATCTGCCACAGCTGCTGTGGTGCACTGTGGGGAATTTCTCCTGGGTCCAAACCACCCAGTCTCCCTGGCACTGACAGGGAAAAACACCTCACTGAAGCTGCAGTGATGGCAGCCACCCCTCCACCCCAGGAACTTGGTAGTCTTGGGCAGCCTCGAGCTGAGCAGCCAGAGAATCTATACATCTTTGTGCTTGGGACTCAAGGCCCTGGTGATAATTGGGCTCACAAGGGGATTTTCTGATCCATGGGTTGCACAGATCCATGGAAAATACATGATTTCCTGGGCAGAGTAGCATGGTCACTCACTACCTCCCTTGACTGGGGGTGAGAGCTCCCCTTGCTCCCTGTGGTTCCCAGGTGGGCCATTTTGCCACCCTGCTTTTCCTCACTCTCCATGGCTCAGGCCAACTGCCTAGTCAGTCCCAAGGAGAGGACCTGGATACCTTAGTTGCTGGGGGAGGATTCACTCACCATTTCTTTATTCTCAGTGGGAGCCTCTGCTTAAATAAACATTATTATTGAGAATTGCAGAGGCAAAATTTTCTATATTATTCATGTGCAGTTTCCAAAGAACCATGGTATTGTGAGTAATAGCAGCATTGATAACCTATTTTTTTTTTTAAATTAGAAAGTGTGAGATTCTCCAGGAATGACACATACAGTCATTCCTGCATAAAGAATAGGTCCTAGACCTGAAGAGAGAGAGGTGCCTGACTGAACAATATGCAGTTATGCAGGTGATTTTGCCTGAGGTTTGCAAACCCTAAGAATTCATGTTCCTATTCCTTCTAATGCTTTCAAATTTTCTATTTCATTGTTAATATTATTTGTCTTTGCAAATGACATTCTTCGTCATTGTGAGGAAAATTATAGGTAACACCATGAATCCAAGGTAAAATCAAATACTATATTTAATGGAATTGAGTTCAATATAATTATACTTGTATTGACTACATACTAAAAGACTACATGTAGTGTGATTGAAGAATTTATTTTAGTATTTTTTATATTAGTGAATAATAGAAAGCCATCTAAATAGCTAAATACACAGGTGAAAAGGAAGTCATTGTAGAAGCAATTCTAGACTATCAGAATAGCAACAAGATAAATGTTTGTGTTATAGTTTTTAAAAGCAATATCACTACAAAATATATTTATCAAAGAATATATACAATGCTTAAATCTATTGCTTTAATCATCATAAAATCGGTGCTTATTACTCAATTTAAGATGTATATTTTTATAAACATTAAAGTCTTTTATGCCCATATCATATCTCATATCCTCTCCTAAGAAATATATGCTATTTTAATCTAATATTAATATTTCTTTGACTTTTTATAGTTTTAACATCTTTGTATTTATAAACAAAATCTATGTATTTTGATCATATGCTTTTTAATAATGTGTAGTTTATTTTTGCTTCATTTTGACATTTCTATATAGTGCTCCTTTATGATTATTTTCCTCAATCATATATTTTGTTTAGTTGTTGATCCATGTTAATATTTGTAGACTTTGCTTATGTTAGTGTTGTCAGAATTCTTTAGTACTAATACACTAAAACAAATTTATTTTGTTGTCCCCAGCTTTTATTATTGGAAATAATGCTGCTGTAAACATGAACATGTCTCAGTTCATTTAAATTACAGCTTTTCCTTGGTTATGTACCCAGGAGTGAATTGCTAACTTTTAGGACATGCATCTCTTTAATTTTACGTGATGATGCCAAATTGTTCACAAACTATTGTGTCAAATTGGAAACTCACCAGCAGTAACTGACAGTTCCTACTCTTTCACATCTCTTCTGCTCTTGCTTGTCAGAATTTTTAATTTTTGCTCATTCCAATATTTACCTAATCCATGTGACTGCAAATCATATGAATAATTACAATAAGCATAATAACTTCTTTAGTGAATTTAATATAGCTGGATTTTCTCCTTTTCTACAAATGGTTGCTTCATACCATCTTACTCTGTTATCCTCTCATTTTATACACTGCTCAAGCTTAAGATAGTTAGACATACATTTTTGTCAATCATTTGTGTGTGAAATGGCATCTCACTGGGGCTTGAACTAACATTTCCATGTTTGCTAATAAGATTTGTCAGTTGTCTGCTTTTTGTTGAGTAGTTTTTCTTTTTTCTTCTTAAATTTATAGCTATCTACTGGGCGCTTATTAGTGATGTAAATATAGGTTTCAAATTTTTAGCTTCTCTCCACTTACCTTATAAATCTTTTCATGAAAAGAATTTTATCATCATGAAAACTATTTATTTTAATTTAAGGTGTCAGCTTGTTTTATGTTGAGGACATTACATATTTTCCTTTAGCCTTTCATATTCAGGTCTTCAATGCAAAAGGAAGAAGTTTTATTAATGATGAGAAAAAGTTAATCAATTTTATTTTTATATGAATATATAATGTACACAACATTTATTATCCTTTCTTTCTAAGCTGATATGAAAAACTATCAAGTGGTAATATAAATGTGTTTGTACTTGCCCAAATATTTGCTATTGGTTTATTTTTGTATTCTTGAACCAATACCACATTTGTTTTATTATAAATTTATTAAAAGATTTGATAACTAGTAAAGTGTTTTTTGAATCAACTTACCAGTTTCCACACAGTCTTAAAAATTTGCTTTAGCTTGCCTTATAGAGATGATCTGAGAATTTACATTTATACATATTATATGTCTTTTTAATGTCATTCAAAATGTTTATTATTTTCTGCATGATTATTTTTCCCATTCCTTGCTAGATTTATATCCATATATTTTATATTTTTAAAAACATATTTTTGCAATAAAATAGAAACAGTTACAATATACAGCTACCACCCATGTAAGGAAAGAAAGCACTGAGAACCACCCGAGAATTTCCTCCACGTCTTCTACTCTAATCTTACCTCTCTTAATGTTTTCAAAGACAGCACTATCCTGACTTTCATAATAACTTACTTCCTTTAATTTCTTTAAAATGTTTTTGCTTAATGTATTTCCCTAGATACCATAATTAAGTCTTGCCCACTGAAAAGCAGTGCCATTTAAGTCTCTTCTACTCTTTAGGTTCTCCTTCCTTCCCCTTTACCTTTCTTAGAATGTATTTATTGAAAACCAGAGGAAATTTAATCTGTAGATCTTTTCACAATGTGGATTTTGCTGAATGATAAGCATATGACAGGGTTTGACATAATCTTCTGTCATTTGTTTTTCCTTAAAATTGGCAGCAGGATACAGGGACTTTACTGAATTCATGATCCGTTCTTTTTTTTTTATTTTATTTTAATTTAATTTAATTTTATTTTATTATTATACTTTAAGTTCTAGGGTACATGTGCATAACGTGCAGTTTTGTTACATATGTATTCTTGTGCCATGTTGGCGTGCTGCACCTATCAACTCGTCAGCACCCATCACCTCGTCATTTACATAGGTATAACTCCCAATGCAATCCCTCCCCCATCCCCCCTCTCCATGATAGGCCCCGGTGTATGATGTTCCCCTTCCTGAGTCCAAGTGGTCTCATTGTTCAGTTCCCACCTATGAGTGAGAACATGCGGTGTTTGGTTTTCTGTTCTTGCGATAGTTTGCTGAGAATGATGGTTTCCAGCTGTATCCATGTCCCTACAAAGGACACAAACTCATCCTTTTTGATGGCTGCATAGTATTTCATGGTGTATATGTGCCACATTTTCTTAATCCAGTCTGTCACTGATGGACATTTGGGTTGATTCCAAGTCTTTGCTATTGTGAATAGTGCCACAATAAACATACGTGTGCATGTGTCTTTATAGCAGCATGATTTATAATCCTTTGGGTATATACCCAGTAATGGGATGACTGGGTCATATGGTACTTCTAGTTCTAGATCCTTGAGGAATCGCCATACTGTTTTCCATAATGGTTGAACTAATTTACAATCCCACCAACAGTGTAAAAGTGTTCCTATTTCTCCACATCCTCTCCAGCACCTGTTGTTTCCTGACTTTTTAATGATTGCCATTCTAACTGGTGTGAGATGGAGACACTACAGCTTTTCCTTAACTAGAGGTTTATAATGTCTGCTTGTCTTTCTTTTTGTGATGTTAAATCTATTGATACCCCATAACTATGTTGATTAATTTGGAAGATAAAAGGCAATACTATGCTAACTCTGTATATTTTTATTTAACAAGAATTTTTTATAAAGAACTGCTTTTCTTTAATATTGTTTACTTAGATAGGAAGGACAAGAAGCATGTCTGAACCTTTCTGTTTTTTATTAGCTGTCAAAAATTGAGTTAGTCTTTTGCATGTTAATTTGTTTCCATTTCCTATAGATTCTGGATTTTAGGCATTTGTCAGATGCAATGTTTGTGAATATCTTCCCCAATTCTGTAGGTTATCTGTTTGCTCTGTTGATGGTATATTTTGCTGTGCCATAGCTCTTTAGTTTAATTATGTTCCACTTTATTTTTGTTTTTGTTGCAGTTAATTTTGGGAACTTACTAAGTATTCTTTTCAAAGGCCAATGTCGAGAAGAGTATATCCTAGGTTGTCTTACAGGATTTTTACATTTTGAGATCTTACACTTACATTTTTAATAAATTTTGATTTAATTTTTGTATATGGTGAGATGTAGGGGGTCGAGCACTAATCTTCTGCATATAGTAAGCTTCTTATCCAAGCACTATTCATTGAACAGGGAGTCCTTTCCCTATTGCTTAATATTGGCAGTGAGGTGTTTTTTTGTGGTTGTTGTTGTTCACCTTTTTGAGACTCAGATGTCTGTAGGTGTGTGACTTTATATCTGAGTTTTCTATTCTATTCCATTGGTCTATATATCTGCATTTGTAACAGTACTTTGCTGTTTTGGTTACAGTGACTTTACAGTATAGTTTGAAGACAGATACTGTGAGGCCTCTAATTTTGTTCTTTTTGCTTAGGATTGCCTTGGCTATTTGGGCTTTTTGTTTGTTTGTTTCATGTGAATTGTTGAATATTTTTTTCTAATTTTGTGAAAAGTGTCATTAGTAATTTTATAGAAATAGCGATCGATCTGTAGATTGCTTTGGTCAGTATGGCCATTTTGATATTGATTCTTCCAAGTCATGAGCATGGAATGTTTTTCAATTCATTTGTGTGAGTGATGATTTCTTATAACCCAATAAAAAAATACACAAAGGACAAAAACAGATAATTCTCAAAAGAAGAAATGCAAATGGCCAACAAACATATGAAAAAATGATCAGCATCCGTAGCCACCAGAGAAATACAAATCAAAACCACAAAATACCATCTCACAACAGTTAGAGCGGCTATTATTAAAAAGTCATAAAAAAAATGCTGGCAAAACTGCAGAGAAAAGGGAACACTTATACACTGTTGATGGGAATGTAAATTAGTTCCACCACTGTGGATAGCAGTTTGGAGATTTCTCATAGAACTTAAAACAGAGTTATGATTTGACCCAGTAATCCTGTTATTGGATATATACCCAAAAGTAAATAAGATATTCTACTAAAAAGACATATGCATTTGCATGATCATCCCTGCACTATTCACAATAGCAAAGACAAGGAATCAACCCAGGTGCCCATCAATGATAAATTGGATTTTAAAATGTGGTACATAAACACCATGGAATACTTTGTAACCATAAAAAAGAATGAAATTATGTCTTTTGCAACAACACAGATGAAGCTGGAGTCCATGATACCAAACAATATTAACACATGAGTAGGAAAACACACACCACATGTTCTTACTTATAAGTGGGAGTTAAGCAGTGAGCACACATAAACATAAGTATGGGAACATTAGACACTATGGACTAATAGAGAGAGGAGGTAAAGGGCAGTGGCTTTAAAAAAAATCTATGCTCTATAAAAGAGAAACTATAGTGGGCACTATGCTCACTATCAGGATGATGGGATTTGTAATCCAAACCTCAGCGTTACACAATATTCCCATGTAACAAATCTGTGCGTGTATATCCTGTATCTAAAGGTTGAAATTTAAAAAAAAAAAGAATTGAGTTACCTCTTTAAAAATATTTGTAGTCAAAATATTTTAATAGCATTATGAATTCATGGATATAAGTATGTTTGGTAAATTTGTCTATTACAATTATTTTTTATGTGAGGCTCAACATATCTCATCTTTCCAACAGTCACAGACTCTGATAGTTGGTTCTGAGCCCTTTTGACAGAATTGTAGTGGTCTTTGATAATATCTTTACTCTTATATTCCAGACTCATCTTGTACGATTTCTGTCACAGACCTAAAATCTGTCATTTCTTCAAGAAAGACTTGATATTCTTTGGGGAGAATATTCGAAACAGATAATCTCTTTGTCATTGGGCTAATCAATGTTTCTAGGCATCTTCTGTGGACAGCAATTTCTTTTTGTCTCCAATGTCTCTTTCTGTCTCTCTATGACTATCTATAGCTCTTTCTTTTTGTATGAAAACTGTTGATGTTCTATGACTAGATTAGTTAAGTTGGGAGATTCAAAATGTCTCTCTCTCTGTCACAAACACAATTCACAAGAGCAAAACACATGCATGCATATATGTGTGTGTGTGGGGTGTGTGTGTGTGTGTGTGTGTGTGTGTGTGTGTTAAAATAAATATTAATGAAAAGGTGCATCATGAGTTTCTGCTGATACTTTTAACCCTAATATAAAACTACATGTTTTTTACTTACCCTTTTCTCTATTGCATCTTTATGTCTCTTCCTTCACAAGAAAATCCTAACTCTTAATGATAGATAATGACAAAAGAAGAATATTATATGATGGCTCATTTACTGCATTCAGTATTAAACACATGACAGTTTCAAAATGACAATACTAATATTACTCCTCCAGTATAATTACTAAGAACAGTTAATTTTATTTTGCATATGTTTTCCTCGTGTTCAGAAGGAGAATAAATACAAAGAAACAACCCAGGCACTTCAGAGTCAAATTGTTGACAATAGAGAAAGATAAAATTTTGAAAGTATCCAAGAGCAACTACAAAATCATGCCTAACTGTTCAAGACAAACTTTGAAACTGAGCACAATGGAGTGACATTTTGAATGCACTGACAGTAAACAAAATGCCAGCATAGAATTTTGTGTCCAAAGAAAAATATTTTTCAAAATGGGAGTTGAAAGAATAATGTTTTCAGACAAATAGAAACTGATGGAATTAATCACTACCAATCTAGAGTATTTAGTATATAGTCTTTAATCTTTAGTATTTAGAAATAGTAAAAAGTTTTTTTTCTGGCAGAAAGAAAATAATTCTAAATAGAAACATAAAATTGTAGTAATAAGTGAAGAATTCCAACTCAATGTGTAATAAACATAAATGGATAACAATATATTTAAAAGTAAGAATGCCTAAAGAGATTTAAAATATTTATGGAAATTAAATGTATAAGAATTGTAGCATGAAATATGGGAAAACTGTAAATGGTACAATGTTATCATATTGTACAGAAAGTAAAAAGGTTTAAATGTAGCCAGATTAAAATAAGTCAATGTAATGGCATGCAATCTGTCAGTTAACCACTAGAAAAAAAAACAAAAGAGATTACTAATAGGCCAGTAGTGAGAAAATAAACTGATAACAACAGTTATAACAATAGTGAATTAATCTATATAATTAAGCCATTAAAAAATAAATTAAGCTGAAGCAAAGAAATGTATAAGAGCAGAAGTTAAACAACAAAGAAAGCCGTCCTTCAGTACAATTAACAAATTCAAGTTGTTTCTTTGGAAAGATTAATTATGTTGTTATATCTTTAGTAAGACTAATCAAAGAAATAAGAAACAAACCATAAATTAGGAAATACAAACGAATAGGATGATAGATCCTCCAGCTATTAGAATGCTAATAAATTATTATCAAAAACCTTATGGCAATGAATTTGACAATTTAAATGAAATTATCAAATTCCATGAATAACAGATTTTCCCAGAAATAGACATAAATATAGTCAACTGATTTTTGACAAAGGGGTCAAGGCAATACAATGGAAAAAACAGATGATATTTTCAACAAATAATTTAGGAATAACTAAACATCTACATCCAAACAAAATAAAACTAGACACAAACCTCATACCCTTCACAAAACATTAACTCAAAGAGAATCATAGACTTAAATGTAAAACACAAAACTATAATGCTCCTGGAAAGCAACATAGGAAAAATCCAAGATGATCTTTGGTTTGGCAATGAGTTTTTAAATATGAACAGCAAAGATTTTATCCATGAAAGAAAGAATTGATAAGTTGGATATAATTATAATAAAATACTTCTGCTGTGAAAATGGTATTCTCAATAGAGTGAGAAGACAAGCCATAGACTGGAAGAAAATATTTGAAAGAACATATTTAATAAAGAACTATTACACAAAATATACAAAAACACTTAAAACTCAACAATATGAAAACAATATGATTAAAAAGTGGGTAGAAACCTGAACAGACACATTATTAAGGAAGATATATAGATGGCAAATAAGCACATGTAAGAAGGCTCAATATCATATGATATTAGGAACCTGCAATTAAAAACAACAACAACAACAACAACAACAACAACAACAACACGAGATGCCATTATAGACCTATTAGAATAGCCAAAATCAGAAACATTGACAGCATATACCTATGAGCCAAAAGAAATGGTCACATATGTCCATCAACAGTTGGTTGCAGAAATAATCATAGTATCTTTAACACTATTAGACAAAACAGAAATGGCAGGTATGTTTAGCAACAGTAACAGTAGGATAATTAAACTGATCATGCTATATTCTTATAATGGACTTCTAATGGAATTCTATTCAACAATCAGAAAACCATGATTATAACAACATGCAACATGGATCTGTTTCACAGATTAAAAACTATAAACAGAGTTTTTAAACTATAACTTTAAACATAAACTATAATCATATAGATTATGATTGCCTTCATATGATGCTCAGCAACAGATAAAACTAATATATGCTAATACATTAGAAGATTGATTATAGCATATATAATATATTGAGCTATATTATTAAATGTTTACATCATGTAGTTTTTCTCCATTAAAAAGATTAAAATAAATAAAATAATCCTTTCTGATTACAGTTCCAGTAGGGCTATGAGGTTTTACGTATTATTTTCAAGCCTAATATTCGTCTCTCAAGTTTTTTCTGCATTCTGCATTCCAGTTTTGCTCTTTGGAATTCAACTGTTAGTCTGATTTTCATTTTGTATCTTGTTTTATTTTTGGTAGGTGCACTGTCTTCTTTTTCTGACAGCTTTCAAAATTGTGTGTATGTGTGTGCATGTTTGTGTGTTACAGTTTCAATTCAATATGTCTATGTGAAAGTATTTCTTGTAATTAACTGAGTTTCCTGAATCTGAGAATTTATATTTTTCATAACTTTGATAATTTTTCTTTATTATTTATTAGAATATTGCCACTCTTTTGTTCTTAATATACTTTAAAAAAACTCTCTAAAGTTCTAGTTATACATGTTAAATTTTATCAGTCTATCTACATCATTTCAACTTGCCCTATATATTTTCCAACTCTTTGTCTGTCTGTGCCCAGTTATGAGTAATTTCTATAGGTCTGCATTCTAGTTCCATAATTCTCTGTTTCACTTGGTCTTATATTTTCACTTCTTAAAACAACTCAAATATTGTTTCTGTCTTCACTTATCTTACTTTTCATTTATAGATATTCTGATTGGTTCTCTTCCAATTCTGTTTATTTTGACAGTTTTATGTTTCATTATTCTTTGTTGATTACTTCTTTTATATTTTGAACACTTTATACATATTTATTTTATATTTTGATCTGATAATTACTACACTTTCTGGCTTAAATCACCTTATTATTTGTTTTTCTTATCTCCCTTTCTCTGATTTATCATCTTATTTTTCTCATGTGTTTGTGATGTTTATGAATTTTTATTTCGTGGAAAAAAGAATTCTTTATTTGAAAGAATTTATTCTTTACTTAAGAATTTATTTACTCTTAATATGTACACTTATTTATTTGAGGAAAATATTTTACTTTTTAATAGTTTACTACCCGGTTGGGGTGGACATTAAAACACCTATTTACTTCTATTCAATATCATCCATATTTGCTACAAAAACATGAGTTATATTTTAGAGCTTTTAGTGCCATATATTTAGTTTGACATTTAACCCCAACATTACTTGAAAAAGTGCTTACAGTAAAAAAATTATGGGATAAATTTAATTTTATCTAACTCGAAACAGAGCCTGAGTCAGGTAAATTTATTCACTATTTCCATCAGCCGTGCAAGTTGCATTCTGGTACAACTTTTAAATACTTTGTTTATTAGGTTCTTGGCTTTAAGCAGGGTTCGTCAATTTTGATCTCCCTTAGTACAGGAGAACCAAATTTTACCTTGTATTCATCATGGAAAATCTATTAAAATCCAAGCTAGCAGTATAGAAACTACCACTTATCAGTATAATCCCTCATCACAAACAATGGCTTAGTAGCCATTTCTTCTCTTGATTCATAGTTCTGTCTTATTTTGTTTCTAATGCCTTAGATAATACTTCTTCCAGGCAAGTCATGCATCTTAAAATAATTTTTAACTAAACGATTAAGTAGTCTATACAAAGAAATTTTCTCTGGTTTTCAGTTTTTTCACATTGAGAGAACAAGTCATATTTTCACTATTCTTGGAGCAAGCAGAATCCACTCTAAGCCATTTTCTCTTCCATATACACTCATTTTGTGCTAGGAATGTAAATCCTATCTCTGTCAAGTGCATATTTGGTATTTTAGGCTCAACATTTGAAATTTTTATTGCATGGCTAATATGTATTGTATAGGGTATTTAAAAATAGCATGTCTAAGACAAAATTTTTGGCTGTTCTCCCATTAAGTTGACCAATCACAATTTTCACCATTTTAATAAACAGCATCTCTATTCCGTCTTTTATACAGATCAAAATTTTAGAAATCACCCTTTATACTTCACTTTAACAACGCACATTTAATCCATCAGCCAATCTCTCTCACTTTAGCTTTAAAGTGAATTCAAACTTCTACCAATTTACCTTACTCACAGTGTGAGCAACTGTCTATCTTTCCGTTCTCATCTTACACTTCCTGCTTTGCAAATCACAAAAGTATTGTCAAGGCTAACAGGAACCACCAAGACATGTTGAGGCACACAGAGGATAAAAATAACTGAAATCAGCTCTTATTCTAAACCAAAAGAAGAGCAGTAATGGAAACTGTCTGAGGATATCTGGAGCTCTAAGTAAGGGCTACCTTAGAAGAGCTGTGTTTTCAATGGAAAAGCATGATCTCTGGCAATTTATGGCATGATGAAGAGTGGACAAGAAAAAGAAAAAACAAAAAACCTCCATCATCATTCTCTCCCAATTAGCTGATCTTCTAAAAGTACTTTCCATTTTCTCAATCATAATGGAATTGAAAGGGCACGGGAATCTATTTTAAACAGCATCCTGAGACACAGTGTAGGGTAAAATATTTGCAGAGGCAGGAAAAAAAATAACCAGTCAGTATATCTAATTTTATGTTACAAACATACATGAATCACAGAACAGTTTTTTTCACTCAAGTGTTATATATTAAATGCCAAGAATATCTCTAGCACTCTTCTGCACACTGGGGATGCAGCAGTAAACACGACAGACCATATAATCTCCCACACTGAAACTATACTCAGTTAAGGAGGAAAACACTGAAAAATTAAAAAAACAAAAAAGTAATATCATATTACATAATATTTGATATAAACAGAAATATTGATATGCAAGATGGTATTTGAATAAAATGTAGTAAATACATAAGACCTTGAACATTGGGAAGAGAAATGTTCTAGGCAGAGGCACGGAGATAAAAATAAATACTCCTGATTCCTTGTAGATCAGATGAGTACAAATTATTTTTGATGTTATATTAAACCATTCTTTCACAGATATTATCTCATCGAATAGTCTCATTTGCAATGAGATTGTTACATCTAATTCATAAAG
Source organism: Macaca fascicularis (assembly GCF_037993035.2). Taxonomy (NCBI): domain Eukaryota; kingdom Metazoa; phylum Chordata; class Mammalia; order Primates; family Cercopithecidae; genus Macaca; species Macaca fascicularis. The sequence goes on from NC_088376.1 coordinate 78,177,622, forward strand.
TGTATGATTGGGGCTTAGCATACTATTTGCTATATGGTAAAGGCTCAATAAATAATGCAAGTTCTTTTTTTTTTTTTTTCATTATTGTTTTTATTTTGGTGATGTGATGATTACTGCATTTCAAGGCCAACGCTATTTTATCAACTGCAACCTTGTAAAATGTAAGAGAGTAATAAAAAAAGAAGAGGAAAATAATATTAATTAATTCAGACTATATCCTTACATATACCTGGAAAAATATTATAAAAATATAATTTTGCAGTTAAATTGAGTAGCTTTCATAAAGATAAGCTACATCACATGTATTTAATGAAGCAATATAACTAGCATTATTCACTAGCAGTTCTGTTACCAAACACAATCTTAAGTAATTTAATGAATTCCAGGTGCATCAGTCAGTTAACTGGTGACATTTTAAATTTTAAACTCCAATACTCTTTGACTACAGAGTCCAAAATTATCTTTGCTACTAAAAAATAACATTTTATATCATAAGACCACATGTCTGTGGTAAACACTTAAAGATTCCCACAAGCAATTTCACTGTTTACCCAGAGAATGACTAATATTCTTACCTCTATCACTTACTCAATGACTTAGATACAATTATAGCTATCCACTTCAAGAAAAATTATAATCAGATTGGTTTCAACACTGTTCTGGAATTGATTGTATCCTGTAGATATAGTCTTGATCCCAACGTTGTTAAGTAGTTCAAGCCAAAAGTTTAAATGGGATACTTTTTTGAGTTATGTTTCTACTACTCATAAAGCTAATAAAACTATTGAAAGAAACTACTAGTGGCCCCAAAACATGGCAAACTCAGAAATAGAGCATAGTATTAAAGTGGTAAGATACTGGAAGATGCATCTTTCTCACTGTTGTTGGCTATCACTGGCTTGGACAATCATAACCACAAGGAGTTTTCTACTACAGTTTTTACCAGTCTATCATTAACCACAGCCCTGCACAAACACTGCTCCTGATTCACTCTTAAAACCCATTACCTACATTTATTTAAATATTTCCATAGCTAGTTTTGAAAAGCTACTGGTCCAGAAACATAGATGATAGGAGAAGATATTCCACACTGGCACTACAATAATCAAAGTCAAGCGTATATAAGTTGCAGTAGACACAGAAAGAATGCTAGTAAGAGTACACATTCCAGTAATAATTTTTATATATTACATAAGTTCAGAAATTTTTAAAACTCAGCTGAGATAATGGAAGAGACTACATAAATATATTCTCAATAAAAAAATTATACGAGGATCTGTGCACGTTGATCTTCCTAACAGAACAATTATAAAAAAGAGATCTGCCAAAATCTTACTTAGTTGACAGTTTTCAAGGACCAAAGCAATCTCTTTGGATAAAAAAAAAAAACTCTGAATCTTTAATTCATTCAAGGTGTAATAAGTAGAAAAAATTAACTGAAATGTACATTAGGAAAAGTTAATATCAAAAATAAAAGGAATACTGTCTAGAATATCTGGAAATGATAATCAATTTAAAACTAAAGATATAGATAATTATTTTACCAATATACTTAGTATATTCTTTCTCTTTTAAAGATGTCCTAAAGAATTTCCATTGCCCTGCTTTTAGGTGTTTTTACAGGTTTTTAAGAATTTTGTTCTGGTATTGAAAGTCATTTTCTCTTCGTATAGGATTTCAGGTTGCTAGTATGTTCTCAGTTGATTGAAAAGAAAATGCAACACTAGTGTGACTTTCTAGTTATTGAAAAGTAAGCAATACTTTTTGAGTTTTTTTTTTTTTTTTTTTTTTTTTTATTCCAAAGATGTAACTTTATTTTTCTTTTCTTTTTTTTTTTTTTTAATTTATTTATTATTATTATACTTTAAGTTGTAGGGTACATGTGCATAACGTGCAGGTTTGTTACATATGTATACTTGTGCCTTGTTGCTGTGCTGCACTCATCAACTCGTCATTTACATCAGGTATAACTCCCAATGCAATCCCTCCCCCCTCCCCCCTCCCCCTTCCCCCCTCCCCCCTCCCCATGATAGGCCCCGGTGTGTGATGTTCCCCTTCCTGAGTCCGAGTGATCTCATTGTTCAGTTCCCACCTATGAGTGAGAACATGCGGTGTTTGGTTTTCTGTTCTTGTGATAGTTTGCTAAGAATGATGGTTTCCAGCTGCATCCATGTCCCTACAAAGGACACAAACTCATCCTTTTTGATGGCTGCATAGTATTCCATGGTGTATATGTGCCACATTTTCTTAATCCAATCTGTCACTGATGGACATTTGGGTTGATTCCAAGTCTTTGCTATTGTGAATAGTGCCGCAATAAACATACGTGTGCATGTGTCTTTATAGCAGCATAATTTATAATCCTTTGGGTATATACCCAGTAATGGGATGGCTGGGTCATATGGTACATCTAGTTCTAGATCCTTGAGGAATCGCCATACTGTTTTCCATAATGATTGAACTAGTTTACAATCCCACCAACAGTGTAAAAGTGTTCCTATTTCTCCACATCCTCTCCAGCACCTGTTGTTTCCTGACTTTTTAATGATCGCCATTCTAACTGGTGTGAGATGGTATCTCATTGTGGTTTTGATTTGCATTTCTCTGATGGCCAGTGATGATGAGCATTTTTTCATGTGTCTGTTGGCTGTATGAATGTCTTCTTTTGAGAAATGTCTGTTCATATCCTTTGCCCACTTTTTGATGGGGTTGTTTGTTTTTTTCTTGTAAATTTGTTTGAGTTCTTTGTAGGTTCTGGATATTAGCCCTTTGTCAGATGAGTAGATTGCAAAAATTTTCTCCCATTCTGTAGGTTGCCTGTTCACTCTGATGGTAGTTTCTTTTGCTGTGCAGAAGCTCTTTAGTTTAATGAGATCCCATTTGTCAATTTTGGCTTTTGCTGCCGTTGCTTTTGGTGTTTTAGACATGAAGTCTTTGCCCATGCCTATGTCCTGAATGGTACTACCTAGGTTTTCCTCTAGGATTTTTATGGTATTAGGTCTAACATTTAAGTCTCTAATCCATCGTGAATTAATTTTCGTATAAGGAGTAAGGAAAGGATCCAGTTTCAGCTTTCTACTTACGGCTAGCCAATTTGCCCAGCACCATTTATTAAATAGGGAATCCTTTCCCCATTTCTTGTTTCTCTCAGGTTTGTCAAAGATCAGATGGCTGTAGATGTGTGGTATTATTTCTGAGGACTCTGTTCTGTTCCATTGGTCTATATCTCTGTTTTGGTACCAGTACCATGCTGTTTTGGTTACTGTAGCTTTGTAGTATAGTTTGAAGTCAGGTAGCGTGATGCCTCCAGCTTTGTTCTTTTGACTTAGGATTGTCTTGGAGATGCGGGCTCTTTTTTGGTTCCATATGAACTTTAAAGCAGTTTTTTCCAATTCCGTGAAGAAACTCGTTGGTAGCTTGATGGGGATGGCATTGAATCTATAAATAACCTTGGGCAGTATGGCCATTTTCACGATATTGATTCTTCCTATCCATGAGCATGGTATGTTCTTCCATTTGTTTGTGTCCTCTTTGATTTCACTGAGCAGTGGTTTGTAGTTCTCCTTGAAGAGGTCCTTTACATCCCTTGTAAGTTGGATTCCTAGGTATTTTATTCTCTTTGAAGCAATTGTGAATGGAAGTTCATTCCTGATTTGGCTCTCTGTCTGTTACTGGTGTATAAGAATGCTTGTGATTTTTGCACATTAATTTTGTATCCTGAGACGTTGCTGAAATTGCTTATCAGCTTAAGGAGATTTTGGGCTGAGACAATGGGGTTTTCTAAATATACAATCATGTCATCTGCAAACAGGGACAATTTGACTTCTTCTTTTCCTAACTGAATACCCTTGATTTCTTTCTCTTGCCTAATTGCCCTAGCCAGAACTTCCAACACTATGTTGAATAGGAGTGGTGAGAGAGGGCATCCCTGTCTTGTGCCAGTTTTCAAAGGGAATTTTTCCAGTTTTTGCCCATTCAGTATGATATTGGCTGTGGGTTTGTCATAGATAGCTCTTATTATTTTGAGGTACGTTCCATCAATACCGAATTTAGTGAGCGTTTTTAGCATGAAGGGCTGTTGAATTTTGTCAAAAGCCTTTTCTGCATCTATTGAGATAATCATGTGGTTCTTGTCTTTGGTTCTGTTTATATGCTGGATTATGTTTATTGATTTGCGAATGTTGAACCAGCCTTGCATCCCAGGGATGAAGCCCACTTGATCATGGTGGATAAGCTTTTTGATGTGTTGCTGAACCCGGTTTGCCAGTATTTTATTGAGGATTTTTGCATCGATGTTCATCAGGGATATTGGTCTAAAATTCTCTTTTTTTGTTGTGTCTCTGCCAGGCTTTGGTATCAGAATGATGTTGGCCTCATAAAATGAGTTAGGGAGGATTCCCTCTTTTTCTATTGATTGGAATAGTTTCAGAAGGAATGGTACCAACTCCTCCTTGTACCTCTGGTAGAATTCAGCTGTGAATCCATCTGGTCCTGGACTTTTTTTGGTTGGTAGGCTATTAATTATTGCCTCAATTTCAGAGCCTACTATTGGTCTATTCAGGGATTCAACTTCTTCCTGGTTTAGTCTTGGAAGAGTGTAAGTGTCCAGGAAATTATCCATTTCTTCTAGATTTTCCAGTTTATTTGCGTAGAGGTGTTTATAGTATTCTCTGATGGTAGTTTGTATTTCTGTGGGGTCGGTGGTGATATCCCCTTTATCATTTTTAATTGCGTAGATTTGATTCTTCTCTCTTTTCTTCTTTATTAGTCTGGCTAGTGGTCTGTCAATTTTGTTGATCTTTTCAAAAAACCAACTCCTAGATTCATTGATTTTTTGGAGAGTTTTTTGTGTCTCTATCTCCTTCAGTTCTGCTCTGATCTTAGTTATTTCTTGCCTTCTGCTAGCTTTCGAATGTGTTTGCTCTTGTTTCTCTAGCTCTTTTAATTGTGATGTTAGAGTGTCAATTTTAGATCTTTCCTGCTTTCTCTTGTGGGCATTTAGTGCTATAAATTTCCCTCTACACACTGCTTTAAATGTGTCCCAGAGATTCTGGTATGTTGTATCTTTGTTCTCATTGGTTTCAAAGAACATCTTTATTTCTGCCTTCATTTCGTTATGTACCCAGTAGTCATTCAGGAGCAGGTTGTTCAGTTTCCATGTAGTTGAGCGGTTTTGATTGAGTTTCTTAGTCCTGAGTTCTAGTTTGATTGCACTGTGGTCTGAGAGACAGTTTGTTATAATTTCTGTTCTTGTACATTTGCTGAGGAGTGCTTTACTTCCAATTATGTGGTCAATTTTGGAGTAAGTACGATGTGGTGCTGAGAAGAATGTATATTCTGTTGATTTGGGGTGGAGAGTTCTGTAGATGTCTATTAGGTCTGCTTGCTGCAGAGATGAGTTCAATTCCTGGATATCCTTGTTAACTTTCTGTCTCGTTGATCTGTCTAATGTTGACAGTGGAGTGTTGAAGTCTCCCATTATTATTGTATGGGAGTCTAAGTCTCTTTGTAAGTCTCTAAGGACTTGCTTGATGAATCTGGGTGCTCCTGTATTGGGTGCATATATATTTAGGATAGTTAGCTCTTCCTGTTGAATTGATCCCTTTACCATTATGTAATGGCCTTCTTTGTCTCTTTTGATCTTTGATGGTTTAAAGTCTGTTTTATCAGAGACTAGTATAGCAACCCCCGCTTTTTTTTGTTCTCCATTTGCTTGGTAAATCTTCCTCCATCCCTTTATTTTGAGCCTATGTATGTCTCTGTGTGTGAGATGGGTCTCCTGAATACAGCAGACTGATGGGTCTTGACTCTTTATCCAGTTTGCCAGTCTGTGTCTTTTAATTGGAGCATTTAGTCCATTTACATTTAAGGTTAAGATTGTTATGTGTGAACTTGATCCTGCCATTATGATATTAACTGGTTATTTTGGTCGTTAGTTGATGCAGTTTCTTCCTAGCCTCGATGGTCTTTACATTTTGGCATGTTTTTGCAATGGCTGGTACCGGTTGTTCCTTTCCATGTTGAGTGCTTCCTTCAGGGTCTCTTGTAAGGCAGGCCTAGTGGTGACAAAATCTCTAAGCATTTGCTTATCTGTAAAGGATTTTATTTCTCCTTCACTTATGAAACTTAGTTTGGCTGGATATGAAATTCTGGGTTTAAAATTCTTTTCTTTAAGAATGTTGAATATTGGCCCCCACTCTCTTCTGGCTTGGAGAGTTTCTGCCGAGAGATCTGCTGTTAGTCTGATGGGCTTCCCTTTGTGGGTAACCCGACCTTTCTCTCTGGCTGCCCTTAAGATTTTTTCCTTCATTTCAACTTTGGTGAATCTGGCAATTATGTGTCTTGGAGTTGCTCTTCTCGAGGAGTATCTTTGTGGCGTTCTCTGTATTTCCTGGATTTGTATGTTGGCCTGCCCTACTAGGTTGGGGAAGTTCTCCTGGATGATATCCTGAAGAGTGTTTTCCAACTTGGTTCCATTTTCCCCCTCACTTTCAGGCACCCCAATCAGACGTAGGTTTGGTCTTTTTACATAATCCCATACTTCTTGCAGGCTTTGTTCATTTCTTTTTCTTCTTTTTTCTTTTGGTTTCTCTTCTCGCTTCATTTCATTCATTTGATCCTCAATCGCTGATACTCTTTCTTCCAGTTGATCGAGTCGGTTACTGAAGCTTGTGCATTTGTCACGTATTTCTCGTGTCATGGTTTTCATCTCTTTCATTTCGTTTAGGACCTTCTCTGCATTAATTACTCTAGCCATCAATTCTTCCACTTTTTTTTCAAGATTTTTAGTTTCTTTGCGCTGCGTATGTAATTCCTCCTTTAGCTCTGAGAAATTTGATGGACTGAAGCCTTCTTCTCTCATCTCGTCAAAGTCATTCTCCGTCCAGCTTTGATCCGTTGCTGGCGATGAGCTGCGCTCCTTTGCTGGGGGAGATGCGCTCTTATTTTTTGAATTTCCAGCTTTTCTGCCCTGCTTTTTCCCCATCTTTGTGGTTTTATCTGCCTCTGGTCTTTGATGATGGTGATGTACTGATGGGGTTTTGGTGTAGGTGTCCTTCCTGTTTGATAGTTTTCCTTCTAACAGTCAGGACCCTCAGCTGTAGGTCTGTTGGAGATTGCTTGAGGTCCACTCCAGACCCTGTTTGCCTGGGTATCAGCATCAGAGGCTGCAGAAGATAGAATATTTCTGAACAGCGAGTGTACCTGTCTGATTCTTGCTTTGGAAGCTTCCTCTCAGGGGTGTACTCCACCCTGTGAGGTGTGGGGTATCAGACTGCCCCTAGTGGGGGATGTCTCCCAGTTAGGCTGCTCAGGTATCAGGGACCCACTTGAGCAGGGAGTCTGTCCCTTCTCAGATCTCAACCTCCGTGTTGGGAGATCCACTGCTCTCTTCAAAGCTGTCAGACAGAGTCGTTTGCGTCTGCAGAGTTTTCTGCTGCTTTTGTTGTTGTATAGTTGTGCCCTGTCCCCAGAGGTGGAGTCTACAGAGACAGGCAGGTTTCCTTGAGCTGCTGTGAGCTCCACCCAGTTCGAGCTTCCCAGCGGCTATGTTTACCTACTTAAGCCTCGGCAATGGCGGGCGCCCCTCCCCCAGCCTCGCTGCTGCCTTGCCGGTAGATCACAGACTGCTGTGCTAGCAATGAGGGAGGCTCCGTGGGTGTGCGACCCTCCCGGCCAGGCGTGGGATATGATCTCCTGGTGTGCCTGTTTGCTTAAAGCGCAGTATTGGGGTGGGAGTTACCCGATTTTCCAGGTGTTGTGTGTCTCAGTTCCCCTGGCTAGGAAAAGGGATTCCCTTCCCCCTTGCGCTTCCCAGGTGAGGCAATGCCTCGCCCTGCTTCAGCTCTCGCTGGTCGGGCTGCAGCAGCTGACCAGCACCGATCCTCCGGCACTCCCCAGTGAGATGAACCCAGTACCTCAGTTGAAAATGCAGAAATCACCGGTCTTCTGTGTCGCTCGCGCTGGGAGTTGGAGACTGGAGCTGTTCCTATTCGGCCATCTTGCTCCGCCCTGTACTTTTTGAGTTTAACGGTATAGGTTTTGTAGATATTGTATTTTTTCTTTCAGAATAATTATATGATGTTTTCACAGTGGGTCCTTTCCAAATTTACTGTAATGGATGTATATATGAATATTTATTACCAAATTTTTTAATTCAATAAATATGAATTGAATATTTTAATGTGCTATTCTGGGCACTAGACAAATATTAATAAATAAAAATTACAAAAAGTAATTCATCTTATGTAATTTATGCTTAAGGTGGAAAGGTGGGTGCAGACAATTAGCAGAATATAAAATTAAAGTTTAGTTACGTGGATTTGGAAGTAATAATTACTTCGATATGGTGGAAAATGGAGCAACAAAGAAAATGGAATGAAAATTGCCTATTCATGTCCTTGGCCTACTTTTTGATGTGATTGTTTATTTTTTTCTCGTACTAATTTGTTTGAGTTCCTTGTAGATTCTGGATATTAGTCCTTTTTTGATTGCATAGACTGTGAAGATTTTCTCCCACTTTGTGGGTTCTCTGTTGACTCTGTTGACTGTTCCTTTTGTTGTGCAGAAGCTCTTTAGTTTAATTAAGTCCCACCCATTCATCTTTGTTTTCACTGCATTTGCTTCCTGGTTCTTAGTCGTGAAATCTTTGCCTAAGCCAATGTCTAGAAGGGTTTTTTCAATTTTATCTTCTAGAATATTTTTGGTTTCAGGTCTTTGATTTAAGTCTTTCATCCATTTTGAGTGATTTTTTGTGTAAGGTGAGAGATGAGGATCAAGTTTCATTGTTCTACATATGGCTTACCAATTATTCCAGGACTATTTGTCGAATAAGGTGCTTTTTCCCCACTTTATGTTTTTGTTTGCTTTATCGAAGATCAGTTGGGTGTAAGTATTTGGCTTTATTTCTGGCTTATCTATTCTGTTCCATTGTTCTATGTGCCAATTTTTTATACCAGTACCACACTGTTTTGGTGACTATGGCTTTATAGTATACTTTGAAGTTGAACAATGTGATGCCTCCAGATTTGTTCTTTTTGCTTAGTCTTGCTTTGACTATGCAGGGTCTTTTTTGATTCCCTATGAATTTTAGAATTGCTTTTTCTAGTTCTGTGGAGAATGATGGTGGTATTTTCATGGGAACTGCATTGAATTTGTAGGTTGTTTTGGCAGTATGGTCATTTTCACAGTATTGATTCTGCCCATCCATAAGAGTAGGATGTGTTTCCATTTGTTTCCCTCGTCCATGATTTATTTCATCAGTGTTTTGTGGTTTTCCTTGTGGAGGTCTTTTATCTCCTTGGTTAGGTATATTCCAAAGCATTTCATTTTATTTTTTGCATGTATTGCAAAGGGGTTGACTTCTTGATTTGATTTTCATCTTGGTTGTTGTTGGTGTATAGCAGAGCTACTGATTTGTGTATATTAATTTTTTATCCTGAAACTTTGCTGAATTCATTTATCAGTTCTAGGAGCTTTCTGGAGGGGTCTTTAGCATTTTCTATGTATATGATGATATCATGAGCAAAGAGTAACAGTTTGATTTCCTTTTTACCGATTTGGATGCCCTGTATTTCTTTCTCTTACCTGATTGCTGTCTAGGACTTCTAGAACTATGTTGAACACAAGTGGTGAGACTGAGCATCCTTGAGTTATTCCAGTTCTCTGGAGGAATGCTTTAAACTTTTCCCTTTCAGTACTATGTTGGCTGTGGTTTTGTCATAGATGGCCTTTATTACATTGAGGTATGTCATATGTATGCCAATTTTGTTAAGGGTTTTAATCAGAAAATCATGTTGGATTTTGTCAAATGCTTTTTCTGCATCTATTGAAATGATTTTGATGTTTGCTTTTAATTCTTTTTATGTGATGTATCACGTTTATTGACTTGCATATTTTAAACTGTCCCTGTATCCCTTGTATGAAACCCATTTGATCATGGTGAATTATCTTTTTGATATGCTATTGGATTCAGTTAGCTAATATTTTGTTAAGAATTTTGCATTTATGTTCGTGGGGGATATAATGCTCTACATCACTAATGATCAGGCAAATGGATATCAATACCACAATGTGATACCATCTTACTCCTGCAACAATGGCCATAATCAAAAAATTAAAAATAATAGATATTGGTGTGGATGTGGTGAAAAGGGAACACTTCTACCTTGCTGGTGGAAATGTCAACAAGTACAAGCACTATGGAAAACAGTGTGGAGGTTCCTTAAAGAACTAAAACTAGAAATACCATTTGATCCAACAATCCCACCACTGGGTATCTACCTATTGGAAAAGAAGTAATTACACGAAAAAAATATTTGCACACACATGTTTATAGCAGCACAATTTGCAATTGCAAAGATATGGAACCAGCCCAAAAACCCATCAATCAACAAAAATATAAAGAAATTTACACATATAAATAAATTATATATATATAAGATAAAGAAATATATATGTAACATATATATATTTTTTCAAATGTACATCATGAGTATACAATTACATATATGTTTTTGAAGTTTGATAGAAAGAATTATCTAGCCTGGAGGCATTTATATATATGTATACGTGTGTGTGTGTGTGTGTGTGTGTCTGTGTGTGTGTATGTATATATGGAATACTACTCAGCCATAAAAAGAAATGAATTAATGGCATTTGCAGCAACTTGGAAAAAACTTGAGAAAGTTAGAAATAGTGAAAAGTCATAGGATTCTGCATTTTTGAAGGTACAAGTAACAGAATTTCTTGAAGTATTTGATTGTGGGGTGTAAAGGGAAAAGAAGAAATTATGGAGATTTTAAGTTTTTCAGTATAAACAACTGGGAACACTGAATTGCCAACAGCTAAAACAGATGAATTTCAGATACTTTAAGATATTCAAATGGAAATCATGAGTAGTCGGTTGCATATATGTATTTGAAGTTGGTAGAAAAAAAATAACCTGGAGACATTTTTAAATCACATATGGACTAAAATTGATACTGGAAGGATGTCAGGATTTATATATACTAACATATATTTAGAAGTAATATATGCATCATATTTCTGCTCATTTTTACTCTTCCATATGTTGCTGATTCTCTTTGGTTTTTTCTATTACTTCTCTACCAAAGAGGTTTGTCATTGTCTACTTTTATTCTCTATTTTTTAAAATTGGAGAGTACATATTATGGAATAGCAAAGGCTCTACCTCTTATTAACTCTTTACTTTCAGATTCACTTTAACTAGAATTTTTTTTAAGTCTTTGGTCATATTCTTGAGACAGAATCCAAATAAACTTAAAAGAAATTGCTTTCCAATCAAGCCTTCAGATGAGAATGCAGTCCAGCTGACACTTTAATTTCAGCCTTATCAGAGCTTGAGCAAAACTCTATTCACTCACATTCTGAACACTGACCCACAGAAACTTGGACATAATAAATATGTATGTTATAAGCTGTAAAATCTGTGTTAATTTGTTTTGCCACAATAAATAATTCAAGAGCCTTTTAAAATAAAATAATATGGAATAGAAAACAAAGTTAGATAAAAATAATTCATTACCATTTAATACAAAAAATTGGTATTTAGGATTGGGGTATTTCTATAAAAATACCCATTACATATATATTAACAAAAGAATTAACAACTCTGTGACTGGGTAACAAGCAGAGAGTGTGGAGGGCTCAGAAGAAGATGAGAAGATGCGGGAGAGTTTGGAACTTCCTAGAGACTTGTTGAATAGTTGTGACCCAAATGATGATAGTGATATGTACAATGAAGACCAGGCTAAGAAGATCTCAGATGGAGATGAGGAAGTAATTGAGAACTGGAGCAAAAGTCACTTTTGTTTCACCTTGCACATAGAACTGGTTGGGTAGTGCCCCAACCCTAGGGATCTGTGGAACTTTGAACTTGAGACTGATGATTTAGAGTATCTGACTGAAGAAATTTCTAAGCAGTAAAGTCTTCAAACTATTGTCTAGCTGCATCTAACCATATATGCTCATAAACATGAGCAAATAAATGATCTGAAACTGGAATTTATATTTAAAAAAGAAGCAGATGTAAGTGTCTGGAAAATTTGCAGCCTGGCCATGTGGTAGAAAAGAAAAGCCCATTTTATGGGGAGGAATTAAAGCAGGCTATAGAAATTTGCATGAGTAAAAAAGAGCAAAATACTAATAGTCAAGACAATGGGTAAAAGGCCTCAAAGGTATTTCAGAGACCTTTGCAGCAGCATTCTTCATGGCAGACTCTTATCACAGACCTAGATGCCTAGGAGGATAGAATGGTTTCATGAGTTGGGCCCGGGAACCCACTGCCCTGCACAGCCTCAGGACACTGTTCCCTGCATCTCAACTGCTCTGTCCCCAGTCTTGGCTCAAGGACCCCAAACACAGCTTGGGCCTCTGCTTCAGAAGGTGCAAACTCTGAGCCTTGGCAGCCTCCATGTGGTGTTAAGCCTGCTAGTATATAATGTGCAAGAATTGAGGTTGGGGAACCTTCACCTAGATTTCAGAGAATGTATGAAAAAGCCTCAATGTCCAGGCAGAAGCCTGCTGCAGAGATAGAGCCCTTTTAGAGAACCACAATCAGGGCAATGCAGAGAAGAAATGTGGAATTGGAGCTCCCACACTGAGTCCCCAGTGGGATACTGCCTAGTAAAGCTGTGAGAAGAGGGTCACTGTCCTCCAGATCCCAGGATATGGATCCACCAACAGCTTGCACCATGTCCCTGGAAAAGCCACAGGCACTCAGCACCAACCCTTGAAAGCAGCCTTAGGAGCTGAACCCTGCAAAATCACAATGGTGGAGCTGCCAAGGCCTTGAGAGCCCAGCCCTCACACCAGTTTTCCCTGGATATGAGACATGGAATTAAAAGGGATGATTTCAGAGCTTTAATGTTTAATGACCACCCAACTGGGTTTTGAATTTTCACGTGGCCTATTGCCCCATTCTTTTAGCTGATTTCTCCTTTTTGGAGTGGTAGTATTAACCAATGCTTTTTTACCAATTGTATCTTGGTAGTAACTAACTTATATTTGATTTTAAAGACTCATAGATAGAAGGGACTTGCTTTTGACTCAAATGAGACTTTGGACTTGAGTTAATGCTGGAATGAGTTAAGACTCTGGGTGATTGTTGGGAAGGTATGATTGTATTTTGCAATGTGAGAAAAACATAAAATTTGGGACTGACTAGGGATGAAATGATATAGTTTGTATCTATTTCTTCCCTAAATCTTATGTTCAATTGTATCCCTAATGTTGGAGGTTCAATTGTATCCTTAATGTTGGACCTGGTGGAAGGTAATGGGATCATGGGGACAGTTTCTCATGGTTTCACACCATCCTCCTTGGTGCTGCCATATAGTGAGTTCTTGTGAGATTTTGTTGTTTAAAGGTGTGGGGCACTTCCTCTCTCTTCCTTCTGCTTTGGCCCTGTGAAATGCTCACTCCCTCTTGGCCTTTCGCCATGATTGTAAGTTTGCTAAGGCCTCCTGAGAGGCCAAGGAGATGCTAGCATCATGCTTCTTATATACCCTGTGGAACTATGAGCCAATTTAATCTCTTTTCTTTATGAATTACCCAGTATCAGATATTTCATTATAGCAATGCAAGAATAGACTAATACATTGATAAAGTCAATGAACATTTAATTTAACTAAGTTAAAAATGGAGCAAATTCAAATACAATAAGAAATTAAAAAGACATTAACACTGATACAACAGAAATATGATCATAAAAGACTTACAAAAATTTTACAACAAATTGAATAACCTAGAAGACAGAGATAAATTCCTTGATATATGTAACTTACCAAGGCTGAATTATAAAGAAATAGAAAATCTTAACAAACAAATAGCAAGTAAAGGGATTAAAACAGTAATAAAAATTATGCCTTCAAGGCACAAGTACTGATGACTTCACTGATGAATTTTATTAAACATTAAAAAATAACTAATACCAATTCTTTTTAAACTCTTTCAAAAAATTAAAAAGAATATAATTATTTCAAACTCATTTTACAAGGCCAGAATCACTCTGATTCCAAAGCCAGACAAAGACACTATGAAAAAAGAAAATTACAGGCCTATGTCCCAGATAAGCAGGCATGCAAAAATCCTTGAAAAAGTACTAACAAATCAAATTCAACAGTACATTAAAAAGATCATTTAACATGATCAAGTGGGTTTTCTTTAACAGATGCAAGAACGGTTCAACATATGTAAATATATTAGCAAGATATATCACGTAAACAGAATGAAAGACAAAAATCATATCATTTCAATAAATAAATATTTGACCCAACTCAATATCTTTTTATAAAATCTCTCAACACGTTAGAGATAGAAAGTATATACTTCAGCACATTAAAGATCATGTATAACAAGTGTGCAGCTCACATACTCAATGAGAAAAAGTTGACAGCTTTTCCTCTAAGATCAGGAACAAGACAAGGGGCCCACAATTACCGCTTATATTCAATATAGTCCTGAATATTCAAGTCAGATAAATTAGACAAGAAAAAAAAACCCATTCAAATTAAAGAGGAAAAAGTTAAATTGTCCCTGTGTGCAGATGACATGATTCCATATCTGCATATATAAAGTATTTTAGCAACTCTATCTAAAAAACTATTAGAAAAAAAAGGCAAATTCAGTAAAGTTGCATGGCACAAAACTCCACATTCAAAATTAGTAGCATTTCTATACACTAATAGTGAGCCATCTGAAAAAGAAATTAAGAAAATACCCCCATTTAAAATAGCTGTAAAATATAAAATACCTAGGAATAAATTTAACCAACAACTGAAAGATCTCTACATTGAAAACTATAAGATAGTGGTGAAAGAAATTAAAGAAGACACAGATGTATAGGAAGACATGTTTATAAGTAGGAATAATTAGATTTGTTAAAATGTTCATGCCGCTCAAACTGATCTATACAAGCAACATAATCCCTATTAAAGTAACAATGAAATTTTTCACAAAAAAAGAGAAAAAAATTCTAAAGTCTGTATGAAACTACTGAAAACTCTGGATAATCAAAGCAATTTTGAGAGGAAAGAAGAAACCTGGAGGCATCACATTAGTTGACTTCAAAATATATGACAAAGTCATAGTAACCAAAGCAGCACTGCCATAAAACCAGACACATAGACCAATGGAACAGAAAAGAGTTCTCAGAAATGAATCCACACATTTACAGTCAGTTGATCTTTGGCACAATCTGCAAGAAACTACAATAGGAAAAGGACAGTCTCTTTAACAAATGATGTTGGGAAAATAGATGGGTATCTGTGTGCAGATGAATAAGATTAAACACTTATCTTACATCATAGACAAAAATCTTCTCAAAACAGTTATGAGAGTTAAGTGTAAGACTCAGCACTATGAAACTCCTAGAAGAAGAAACTAGAAGACATAACAAGCAAATTCTTCAGGTCATTGGTTTGTAAAATGATTTATTGGATATGACCTCAAAAACATAGATAACAAAAGCAAAAGTAGACAAATGATATTATATTAGCAAAATTTTCCACACAGTAAAGCAGGCAATCAACTAGATGAAGACACAACAATAAAACATGAGGAAACATTTTCAAATCTTACATCTAATAAGGAGTTCATATCCAAAATGTATAAGAAATACAAATAATGAAATAGCAAGAAAACAAGTAACCCAATTTAAAAACAAGCAAAGGATGTAAATACCATTTTTTAAAAGAAGACATACATATGGCCAGTAGGCATATAAAAAATATTCAACATCACTAACCATCAGAAAAATGCTAAAAACCACAATGAGATATCACCTTACACCTATCAGAATTTCTATTATCAAAAAGATGAAAGATAATAAGTGTTAGCAAGGATGTGGAGAAAATCAAACTCTCATAGACTGTTGATGGGAATGTAAATTAATGCAGCCTTTATGGAAAACAATATGGAAGTTTCACAAAAAAATTAAAATAGAACTACCATATGATCCAGCAATCCCACTACAGGATATGTACAGTAGTTTTAAACATGAAATCTATATTTCCAAAAAAAAAAAACTGCACTGTTTTGCTTATTGCAGCATTATTCACAGTAGTCGAGATATAGAATCAACTTAAGTGTCCATGAAGGGATGAATGGATTTTAAAAATGTGATATATATACACAATGGAATACTTTCCAACTTTGAAAAAGGAGGGAGCCCAGTCACATATGACTATATAGATAAATCTGTAAGACATTATGTTAAATGAAATAAGCCAGGCACAGAAAGACAAATACTGCCTTATCTCACTTATATGTGTAATCCAAAAAAATAGATTTCATGGATGGACAGATTAGAATGGTGGTCACTAGGAGCTACGGTGGATGCTGGGAGGGGCGATTGCACTGGGGAGATGTTACTCAAAGGGTACAAAATTTAAGTTTGACAGGAAGAATAAGTTCAAGAGATTTGATATACAACATGGTTATACTACATAGTTAACAATATATTTTATTAAAAAATGCTAAGAGAGTGGACTTAAAGTATTGTTACCATAAAAATAATGACCATGTGAAATAGTTCATGTATAAATTATTTAAAATAATGTGTGGTATATAGGAAATATATGCAATTTTATATATTAATTTAAGAAACCCTCTTCTCTTTATATTTTTGTCAATATTCTCTTTGATGACATCTTCGTATGAAGGTAGTTTGATAATATTAATTTTCTATTCAATTGATTAAAAATAATTTAATCTTTACTATAATTAATCATATTTTTAATATCCTTACTAATATATAATGTTCATTTCAAATTTGTAAATTGTTAAGAGTGATGTTATGTAAAGTTTTAGAATCAAATTTGGAATGCAATTATTAGTTTCTTTTATACAAGCTCGTTAGACTTTAGGATGTTTCAAATTTACTGGTGCAGTGACTACTTTGAAATTGAATTCACAACAATCATCAACAAGTTTGTCAGTATTCTGTGCCAAATTATCAAGAAATAAATATTTCCATTGGGTTCATGGAGATTATCATTAAAATGATTTTAAATCATCATCTTTTCAAATGTACCTCTTTAACTTAATCATTTCTAACCTTTCAAAAACTGTTTCTAAAACAATTATTTGTCTAATAATAACTCTTCTCGTGTCTGGCTAGCAGGAGGAGAAAGAGATAAAGAGGAATGCGCACACCCCTCTAATTTCAGCTACTGAGTTTCAAATGAAACTGACAGTAACATACTTTGGTCAAAATTTATGATGGAGACATTCTTAACTCTAAGGGAAATTGAGAAACATAGTATTTGATTCTAGAAAGACTGAATAACTACTATTTAGTTAAAAACTGCAACTTCTATTGCTTAAGGAAACAGGGATATTAGAAAATATTAAGAAAATGGAAAAGAGGATCCATATTTTATGAGATTTTTGGTATTAACGGGGATTTATTTGCAGATGAATTTGGACAATTAAAGCAGAAATAGGTTTATTTCAAGGTATTATTTAGCTAATGTAATTTTTAATGCATGTGGAGTCATGTAATCAATCAAAAGTTTTGTAGCCAGGAGAAATGTCCAATCATTCCACAATACTGTTCCAGGAGAATTCCCTCTTGACTCCACTATAGCCACAGATCCCAGAATCGTTGACAAGCTGCTGCAGAGAAAATCAAATGACTACATGAATATCTCCGCCAGAAAAGCCATTAAGTCTCACTCATCCTTTACATCATGCTTCTTAATTCTGAGAAGGTAGATTGGCTTAAAGTTCCCTATCCAACCAGTTGTAAGGGATGCTGGGAAATGTAGTTTTGGGTTACAGCCTAAGAAAATGAGAGTTCACAATGGAGAAAGGAAACAAAAATGGCAAAGGCATGTTTAATATATTTTGTGTGTACAAGAAACATGTCTCATTTTCCAAGGTATCCATGACTCACTAAAATTTTTTCAATGTACTGTACTGTTTATTTGAAGACAGACATAAAACGATAGTTTGACAAAAGTATATATATTTTAAGAGAAATAAAAATTCATGTGTCCCAATAATATAAACTAAGAGCAAGAATTATTTGCAACAAATTAAATACTCAAATTGTTTTTATTCTCAAATTGCATATCTCCTTTTCAAATGAATAAAAATATTAACATAACAGGTAAAAAATAATCGATATATTAACCATTTATAGGCATAGACACTCAAATGCAAAAGCAATTAAAAATAAATAAATATTTTATTTTAAATCTTAAATCTTACAATCCATACTCCCTATCACATTAAAAAATATGAGTGGTTTGATCATTTATTTTATTATAAAATAGAAATTGATACATTAAAGTGAGAAAAACTTACCAGATTTAGACTTAAAATATCTGCATTCAAATTTTCTTTTCCCTAATTTCTTACTTTTAACGTTTCAGAGGCTTAGTTACAAGACTAAGAAAATGTGGATAACAAAAGCTATCTCATAAGTTTGAAAATGTAATTGAAATAACACATGAATCAGTTTATGAACAAAAGCGAATTGTGACAAATCAGAAAGAAAACAGTCACTTGTATCCCTGATACATGAGACGTGGATTTCTAGTAAGCAAAAGAAAAAGCTATCAGGCATAGGAAATAATGTCCTTGAATCAAAATGAATTATAATTATTGATTTTTTAAAATTGATTATCTTCAATATTCTGACTTAAAGAAGAGTAAAGCATTGGTCTGAATGGCATTAGATATAATGAGAGTACTAAGCACACACACACACAAAATATACTCTTTTCATATTTAAGGAGTTTCCATTGTATTATTATTTGTTTTTTTGTTTGTTTGTTTGTTTGTTTGCATGCATGGCTGTATTTAGGCAAATTTCCCTGATTCTTCATAGCATAGCTAGCAAATGAGCCCTTTCCCTACCTGGTCCCGCAGTAGCAACTACAATGATCTTTTGTGGGATAATAGACTCAGAGAAAACAACTGTAGGTGAAAATAAATAATAAATAAAAGATCATCATGCACTTGGCTCTAACAATAAAAATGCTCGTCCTAATGTATACAGTAATAAGGAAATACACAGATTCACTGATACTCTTATTAGTCCTGCTCTGGTATATTACTTTCTTATGGTTGAGGTAACAAAGTACCACAAACTGGGTAGCTTATGAAAACCTAGTGGTTTTTTCTCTCACAGTTCTGGAGGCTCCAAGTCTGGAAATCAAGATGTTAGTAGGGTCATGCTCTCTGAGACTCTGGGGAGAATTCTTTCTTGCCTTTTCCCAGTTTCTGTGAGGTGTCATCAATCCTTGTTGGTTGTCATCCTTGGCATTCTTTGGTTTGTAGCTGTTATCATCTCTGCCTCCATCACCAGTTACAGAGTTCTCCCTATGTTTCTCTGTCCTTTTCTTAAAAGAACACTAGCCATATCCTAACGATACCATCTTAACTTGATTACATCTGCAGAGACTCTGGTTCCAAAGCAGATCACATTCTGAGGTACTAGAGGTTAGAAATCAGCATACTATTTGTAGGGACAAAATACGACTCATAATATTTGCATTCTTGAAAAATTTATATGTATTTATATTAATTATACGTTTTGTTTATATTAAATATATGTACTATGTATTGTATATTTAAGTATATATAATATAAAAATGTGCATACAATATTATTTATTTTATATTCATATGTTTATTTTTTTTTTAATTTATTTATTATTATTATACTTTAAGTTGTAGGGTACATGTGCATAACGTGCAGGTTTGTTACATATGTATACTTGTGCCATGTTGCTGTGCTGCACCCATCAACTCGTCATTTACATCAGGTATAACTCCCAATGCAATCCCTCCCCCCTCCCCCCTCCCCATGATAGGCCCCGGTGTGTGATGTTCCCCTTCCTGAGTCCGAGTGATCTCATTGTTCAGTTCCCACCTATGAGTGAGAACATGCGGTGTTTGGTTTTCTGTTCTTGTGATAGTTTGCTAAGAATGATGGATTCCAGCTGCATCCAAGTCCCTACAAAGGACTCAAACTCATCCTTTTTTATGGCTGCATAGTATTCCATGGTGTATATGTGCCACATTTTCTTAATCCAATCTGTCACTGATGGAAATTTGGGTTGATTCCAAGTCTTTGCTATTGTGAATAGTGCCGCAATAAACATACGTGTGCATGTGTCTTTATAGCAGCATAATTTGTAATCCTTTGGGTATATACCCAGTAATGGGATGGCTGGGTCATATGGTACATCTAGTTCTAGATCCTTGAGGAATCGCCATACTGTTTTCCATAATGGTTGAACTAGTTTACAATCCCACCAACAGTGTAAAAGTGTTCCTATTTCTCCACATCCTCTCCAGCACCTGTTGTTTCCTGACTTTTTAATGATTGCCATTCTAACTGGTGTGAGATGGTATCTCATGGTGGTTTTGATTTGCATTTCTCTGATGGCCAGTGATGATGAGCATTTTTTCATGTGTCTGTTGGCTGTATGAATGTCTTCTTTTGAGAAATGTCTGTTCATGTCCTTTGCCCACTTTTTGATGGGGTTGTTTGTTTTTTTCTTGTAAATTTGTTTGAGTTCTTTGTAGGTTCTGGATATTAGCCCTTTGTCAGATGAGTAGATTGCAAAAATGTTCTCCCATTCTGTAGGTTGCCTGTTCACTCTGATGGTAGTGTCTTTTGCTGTGCAGAAGCTCTTTAGTTTAATGAGATCCCATTTGTCAATTTTGGCTTTTGCTGCTGTTGCTTTTGGTGTTTTAGACATGAAATCTTTGCCCATGCCTATGTCCTGAATGGTACTACCTAGGTTTTCCTCTAGGATTTTTATGGTATTAGGTCTAACATTTAAGTCTCTAATCCATCTTGAATTAATTTTCGTATAAGGAGTAAGGAAAGGATCCAGTTTCAGCTTTCTACTTATGGCTAGCCAATTTTCCCAGCACCATTTATTAAATAGGGAATCCTTTCCCCATTTCTTGTTTCTCTCAGGTTTGTCAAAGATCAAATGGCTGTAGATGTGTGGTATTATTTCTGAGGACTCTGTTCTGTTCCATTGGTCTATATCTCTGTTTTGGTACCAGTACCATGCTGTTTTGGTTACTGTAGCCTTGTAGTATAGTTTGAAGTCAGGTAGCGTGATGCCTCCAGCTTTGTTCTTTTGGCTTAGGATTGTCTTGGAGATGCGGGCTCTTTTTTGGTTCCATATGAACTTTAAAGCAGTTTTTTCCAATTCTGTGAAGAAACTCATTGGTAGCTTGATGGGGATGGCATTGAATCTATAAATTACCTTGGGCAATATGGCCATTTTCACAATATTGATTCTTCCTATCCATGAGCATGGTATGTTCTTCCATTTGTTTGTGTCCTCTTTGATTTCACTGAGCAGTGGTTTGTAGTTCTCCTTGAAGAGGTCCTTTACATCCCTTGTAAGTTGGATTCCTAGGTATTTGATTCTCTTTGAAGCAATTGTGAATGGAAGTTCATTCCTGATTTGGCTCTCTGTTTGTCTGTTACTGGTGTATAAGAATGCTTGTGATTTTTGCACATTAATTTTGTATCCTGAGACTTTGCTGAAGTTGCTTATCAGCTTAAGGAGATTTTGGGCTGAGACAATGGGGTTTTCTAAATATACAATCATGTCATCTGCAAAGAGGGACAATTTGACTTCTTCTTTTCCTAACTGAATACCCTTGATTTCTTTCTCTTGCCTGATTGCCCTAGCCAGAACTTCCAACACTATGTTGAATAGGAGTGGTGAGAGAGGGCATCCCTGTCTTGTGCCAGTTTTCAAAGGGAATTTTTCCAGTTTTTGCCCGTTCAGTATGATATTGGCTGTGGGTTTGTCATAAATAGCTCTTATTATTTTGAGGTACGTTCCATCAATACCGAATTTATTGAGCGTTTTTAGCATGAAGGGCTGTTGAATTTTGTCAAAAGCCTTTTCTGCATCAATTGAGATAATCATGTGGTTCTTGTCTTTGGTTCTGTTTATATGCTGGATTATGTTTATTGATTTGCGAATGTTGAACCAGCCTTGCATCCCAGGGATGAAGCCCACTTGATCATGGTGGATAAGCTTTTTGATGTGTTGCTGAATCCGGTTTGCCAGTATTTTATTGAGGATTTTTGCATCGATGTTCATCAGGGATATTGGTCTAAAATTCTCTTTTTTTGTTGTGTCTCTGCCAGGCTTTGGTATCAGGATGATGTTGGCCTCATAAAATGAGTTAGGGAGGATTCCCTCTTTTTCTATTGATTGGAATAGTTTCAGAAGGAATGGTACCAACTCCTCTTTGTACCTCTGGTAGAATTCAGCTGTGAATCCATCTGGTCCTGGACTTTTTTTGGTTGGTAGGCTATTAATTGTTGCCTCAATTTCAGAACCTGCTATTGGTCTATTCAGGGATTCAACTTCTTCCTGGTTTAGTCTTGGAAGAGTGTAAGTGTCCAGGAAATTATCCATTTCTTCTAGATTTTCCAGTTTATTTGCGTAGAGGTGTTTATAGTATTCTCTGATGGTAGTTTGTATTTCTGTGGGGTCGGTGGTGATATCCCCTTGATCATTTTTAATTGCGTCGATTTGATTCTTCTCTCTTTTCTTCTTTATTAGTCTGGCTAGTGGTCTGTCAATTTTGTTGATCTTTTCAAAAAACCAACTCCTGGATTCATTGATTTTTTGGAGGGTTTTTTGTGTTTCTATCTCCTTCAGTTCTGCTCTGATCTTAGTTATTTCTTGCCTTCTGCTAGCTTTCGAATGTGTTTGCTCTTGCTTCTCTAGTTCTTTTAATTGCGATGTTAGAGTGTCAATTTTACATCTTTCCTGCTTTCTCTTGTGGGCATTTAGTGCTATAAATTTCCCTCTACACACTGCTTTAAATGTGTCCCAGAGATTCTGGTATGTTGTATCTTTGTTCTCATTGGTTTCAAAGAACATCTTTATTTCTGCCTTCATTTCGTTATGTACCCAGTAGTCATTCAGGAGCAGGTTGTTCAGTTTCCATGTAGTTGAGCGGTTTTGATTGAGTTTCTTAGTCCTGAGTTCTAGTTTGATTGCACTGTGGTCTGAGAGACAGTTTGTTATAATTTCTGTTCTTGTACATTTGCTGAGGAGTGCTTTACTTCCAATTACGTGGTCAATTTTGGAGTAATTATGATGTGGTGCTGAGAAGAATGTATATTCTGTTGATTTGGGGTGGAGAGTTCTATAGATGTCTATTAGGTCTGCTTGCTGCAGAGATGAGTTCAATTCCTGGATATCCTTGTTAACTTTCTGTCTCGTTGATCTGTCTAATGTTGACAGTGGAGTGTTGAAGTCTCCCATTATTATTGTATGGGAGTCTAAGTCTCTTTGTAAGTCTCTAAGGACTTGCTTTATGAATCTGGGTGCTCCTGTATTGGGTGCATATATATTTAGGATAGTTAGCTCTTCCTGTTGAATTGATCCCTTTACCATTATGTAATGGCCTTCTTTGTCTCTTTTGATCTTTGATGGTTTAAAGTCTGTTTTATCAGAGACTAGTATTGCAACCCCTGCTTTTTTTTGTTCTCCATTTGCTTGGTAAATCTTCCTCCATACCTTTATTTTGAGCCTATGTATGTCTCTGCGTGTGAGATGGGTCTCCTGAATACAGCAGACTGATGGGTCTTGACTCTTTATCCAGTTTGCCAGTCTGTGTCTTTTAATTGGAGCATTTAGTCCATTTACATTTAAGGTTAAGATTGTTATGTGTGAACTTGATCCTGCCATTATGATATTAACTGGTTATTTTGCTCATTAGTTGATGCAGTTTCTTCCTAGCCTCAATGGTCTTTACATTTTGGCATGTTTTTGCAATGGCTGGTACCGGTTGTTCCTTTCCATGTTTAGTGCTTCCTTCAGGATCTCTTGTAAGGCAGGCCTAGTGGTGACAAAATCTCTAAGCATTTGCTTATCTGTAAAGGATTTTATTTCTCCTTCCCTTATGAAACTTAGTTTGGCTGGATATGAAATTCTGGGTTGAAAATTCTTTTCTTTAAGAATGTTGAATATTGGCCCCCACTCTCTTCTGGCTTGGAGAGTTTCTGCTGAGAGATCTGCTGTTAGTCTGATGGGCTTCCCTTTGTGGGTAACCTGACCTTTCTCTCTGGCTGCCCTTAAGATTTTTTCCTTCATTTCAACTTTGGTGAATCTGGCAATTATGTGTCTTGGAGTTGCTCTTCTCGAGGAGTATCTTTGTGGCGTTCTCTGTATTTCCTGGATTTGAATGTTGGCCTGCCCTACTAGGTTGGGGAAGTTCTCCTGGATGATATCCTGAAGAGTGTTTTCCAACTTGGTTCCATTTTCCCCCTCACTTTCAGGCACCCCAATCAGACGTAGATTTGGTCTTTTTACATAATCCCATACTTCTTGCAGGCTTTGTTCGTTTCTTTTTCTTCTTTTTTCTTTTGGTTTCTCTTCTCGCTTCATTTCATTCATTTGATCCTCAATCGCTGATACTCTTTCTTCCAGTTGATCGAGTCGGTTACTGAAGCTTGTGCATTTGTCACGTATTTCTCGTGTCATGGTTTTCATCTCTTTCATTTCGTTTAGGACCTTCTCTGCATTAATTACTCTAGCCATCAATTCTTCCACTTTTTTTTCAAGATTTTTAGTTTCTGTGCGCTGGGTACGTAACTCCTCCTTTAGCTCTGAGAAATTTGATGGACTGAAGCCTTCTTCTCTCATCTCGTCAAAGTCATTCTCCGTCCAGCTTTGATCCGTTGCTGGCGATGAGCTGCGCTCCTTTGCCGGGGGAGATGCGCTCTTATTTTTTGAATTTCCAGCTTTTCTGCCCTGCTTTTTCCCCATCTTTGTGGTTTTATCTGCCTCTGGTCTTTGATGATGGTGATGTACTGATGGGGTTTTGGTGTAGGTGTCCTTCCTGTTTGATAGTTTTCCTTCTAACAGTCAGGACCCTCAGCTGTAGGTCTGTTGGAGATTGCTTGAGGTCCACTCCAGACCCTGTTTGCCTGGGTATCAGCAGCAGAGGCTGCAGAAGATAGAATATTTCTGAACAGCGAGTGTACCTGTCTGATTCTTGCTTTGGAAGCTTCCTCTCAGGGGTGTACTCCTCCCTGTGAGGTGTGGGGTGTCAGACTGCCCCTAGTGGGGGATGTCTCCCAGTTAGGCTACTCAGGGGTCAGGGACCCGCTTGAGCAGGGAGTCTGTCCCTTCTCAGATCTCAACCTCCGTGTTGGGAGATCCACTGCTCTCTTCAAAGCTGTCAGACAGAGTCGTTTGCGTCTGTGCAGAGGTGTCTGTGTGTCTTAGTTTACTGTGCCCTGTCCCCAGAGGTGGAGTCTACAGAGACAGGCAGGTTTCCTTGAGCTGCTGTGAGCTCCACCCAGTTCGAGCTTCCCAGCAGCTTTGTTTACCTACTTAAGCCTCAGCAATGGCGGGCGCCCCTCCCCCAGCCTCGCTGCTGCCTTGCCGGTAGATCACAGACTGCTGCGCTAGCAACGAGGGAGGCTCCGTGGGTGTGGGAGCCTCCCGGCCAGGTGTGGGATATGATCTCCTGGTGTGCCTGTTTCCTAAAGCGCAGTATTGGGGTGGGAGTTACCCGATTTTCCAGGTGTTGTGTGTCTCAGTTCCCCTGGCTAGGAAAAGGGATTCCCTTCCCCCTTGCGCTTCCCAGGTGAGGCAATGCCTCGCCCTGCTTCAGCTCTCGCTGGTCGGGCTGCAGCAGCTGACCAGCTCCGATCCTCCGGCACTCCCCAGTGAGATGAACCCAGTACCTCAGTTGAAAATGCAGAAATCACCGGTCTTCTGTGTCGCTGGCGCTGGGAGTTGGAGACTGGAGCTGCTCCTATTCGGCCATCTTGCTCCGCCCCCTCCATATGTTTATTTATATAAATTATTTATATATACATAAGTATGTAATGTATATAATAAACTGTCTTTAAAAATTATTTGTTTAATAATAACTTCTCATCATGTTCAGCTAGCATGAAGAGAAACAGATAAAGAGGAATGTGTACACCCCTCTAATTATAGCTACTAAGTTTCAAATGAAACTGACATTTATATACATATATACATAAACATAATGTGTATATATATTTTATATATAAATTTTTCAAGGATTCAAGTATTATGAGTTGTACTGTGTCCCTGCAAAAGATATGTATATATAAAAAACAAACCAACATGTGTATTACACACACATGTAACACACCCATCGATTTGTTTCGTATGTCCCTTATTCTTTTGTGTAATTTAATTTTTAGTTAATCCTGGGGGATACAATGGATTCCTTATAAGGTTTCTAGGTTACTCATGAACAGTGAGAAAGTGAACATTTCAAGACTCAGAAGGCCCTTATCCTAGTCCCATTTCACCACAAACTGTATAATGTTGGGCCAATGTAAGGATGTCTAATGTTTACTGTGAGGATAGCATACGATAATACACTTCACTGCAATTAAAAATGTATGACTTGGCTGGGCGCGGTGGCTCAAGCCTGTAATCCCAGCACTTTGGGAGGCCAAGACAGGCGGATCACGAGGTCAGGAGATTGAGACCATCCTGGCTAACACGGTGAAACCCCGTCTCTACTAAAAATACAAAAAACTAGCCAGGCGAGGTGCCGGGCGCCTGTAGTCCCAGCTACTCGGGAGGCTGAGGCAGGAGAATGGCGTGAACCCGGGGGTGGAGCTTGCAGTGAGCTGAGATCTGGCCACTGCACTCCAGCCTGGGCAACAGAGCGAGACTCCATCTCAAAAAAAAAAAAAAAAAAAAAAAGTATGACTTTTTCTTTGAAAGCTAAGACCCCCTCACAGGATAATAGAAAGGTAGATGGCAAGGGTTACTTGTTTTTTTCATACACCAAAAAACAAAACTGAGTTGATGGGAAGCATAAGAGATAAATCACTTTAACAAGATAAAGGCTTTTGTTAAAAAACAAAGGTGTTTGTCAGAGTAATAATAGGAAGGGTTAACTGGTATGTCAGAAATTAGGATAAAGGAAATAGAGGGTGCTCACATGTTCAAACAAGGTTTTGGGCACCAAAGTAATGTCATATATAACTAATGAGTCAGAACTGGAAATCAGATAAACATTTTAGATGATAATTGCATGAAAATTAATATAACATTATTTTTAAGTAAATATATTTTTAATATAACAAAGAGGCAAAATTTAACTAGGGTCACTGCAAGTGTATCAGAATGGCTAAATCCAAAACCCTGATACTACCAAATACTGGAGAGAATGTGAAGCTACAGAAACTCTTACTCATTACTTGTGAGAATTTGAAATATTACAGCCACTTTGCAACACACTTTGGCAATTGCTTAAAAAACATATATAGTCTTACCATATGGTCCAGTAATCATGCTCCTAAATATTTGTCAAAATGAAGTGGAAACTTAAATCCACAGAAAAACCTCCACGTGGATGTTTATAGCAATTGTATTCATAATCACAAAAACTTGGAAACAACCAAGCCTCTCAATAGGTGAGTGGATAAACAAATTATGGTACATTCATGTTGTATTAGTCCTGCTACTAATAAAGACATACCCAAGGCTGGGTAATTTATAAGGAAAAGAAGTTTCATTGATTCATAGTTCCACATGGCTGGGTTGCCTCAGAATCACAGTGGAAGGCAAAGGAGGAGCAAAGTCTTGTTTTACAGGTATGTTGATTTTGTATCTGGTAATTTTGCTAAATTATTGGTTCTTTAGGTAATTTTAAACATAAAGAAACCAGGTAGCATCCTTACAGGTGAAAACTCTAGCTCTCCATTTCGCTTAAGAACATTTAGAGACCTCTTTGTCTCTAGCCCTATCTCTACTTTGGCATATCTTGTTTGATTGTGTTTCACTTTATTGCAGTTGGCAGATAGTGTGTTTTTTAAAAAACTGAAAGTTCATGGCAACCCTGAATTGAGCAAGTCTATGAGTGACATTTTTCTAGTAGCATGTGTTCACTTCCTGTCTCCGTGTCACATTTTGGTAATTAAAATTTAGAACATTTTTATTATTGTTATGTCTGTTATGATAGTCTTTGCTTGGTGATTTTTTTTGTTACTATTGTAAATTGTTTTGGGACACAAACGGTGCTTATACAAGAAGGCTAATTTAATGGAAAAATATTGTGTGTGACATGACTGCTCCATTGGCCAGCTGTTTCCTCATCTGTCATCCTCTCATTGGGCTTCCAGAAACCCTGAAACACAACAGTATTGAAATTAAACAAATTAATAGCTCAACAATGACCTCTAAGTTTTCAAGTGAAAGGAAGAGTTGCCTGTCTCTCACTTTAAATCAAAAGGTAAAAGTGATCAAGCTTAGTGAGAAAGGCATATCAAAAAGCTAAGTTAGGACAAAAACTAGGCTTCTTGTACTAAACATTTAGCTAACTTGTGAATTCAATTAATAAATTCTTGAAAGAAATGAAAAATGCAGCTACAGTAAATATATCAGTGATAAGAATGTGAAACAGCCATATTTGTAATATGAAGAAAGTTTTAGTGATATAGATAAAAGATCAAAGCAGACAGAATATTCCCATAAATCAAAGCCTAACCCACAGCAAGGCTCTCTTCAATTCTAAGAAGGCTGAGTGAGGTGAAAAACTGCAGAACAAAAGTTAAAGCTTACAGAGATTGATTTATATGTTTTAAGGAAACAAGCCATCTTCATTTCATAGAAGTGCAAGCTGAGACAAGTTTTCTAGAAGATCTAGCTAAGATAATTCATGATCTAGCTAAGATACTTTACTAAGCCACCATTTTTAAATGAAGATAAAACAGGCTTATATTAGAAGAAAATGCCTAAAGAGACATGACAACTGTGTGCAATGTACCATGCTTGACTGGATTGTTGATCCCCCAAAAAGTCTTTCAAAAGGAAATTACGGGGACATTTGGTGAAATTTAAATATGAACTGTATGTGAACTTGGATGATGTTACCCCTTCATTGTTACATTTCTTCAATGTGATAATAGCACTGTGGTTTCATAGGAGTATATTGTAGTGTTTAGGAGGTGCATGCTGAAGTAACTGGTTGAAGTGTTTGAAACTGTTACGTGTTTAAGCAAGAAAAAAAAATTACTGAGAGCTAAAGCAATGAGATAATGTGAATCTAGGCATAAGATTGTTCACTGTATTACCCCCTCAGCTTTGTGTGTTTTCAAAATGAAATGTTGAGGAAAATAGATTCCTCATATTTAGAGTTATGCACTGAAATGTTTACAAATCAAATAAGACACGTTAAGATATCCACAAAAAAAAAAAATGCCATCTAGGACTTTGATAACTGGAGAACTGAAGTCAATGCCTGGCTTCAAAGTACCAAAAGACAGACTGACTTTCTTGTCAGGAGTTAATGCAGCTGGTGATTTGCAGTTGAAGACAATGTCCAATTAGCATTCAAAAAATCCTAGGACCGTAAAGAATTCTGCTAAATCCAATCTGCCTGTGCTCTATAAATGGAAAAACAATGCCTGCATGACATAACTTCCTTTTACAGGATGGTTAACTGAATATTTTAAGCTCACTGTTGCGACCTACTGCTCAGAAAAAATAGATTCCTTTCAAAATATTTCTTCTCATTGACAATACACCTGGTCACACAAGAGCTCTGCTAGAGATGTACAAGGAGATTAATGTTGTTTTCATGCCTGCTAACACAACATCCATTCTGAAGCTCATACATCAAAGAGTCAATTTGACTCTCAAGTTTTATTATTTAAAGAATATATCTTGTAAGATCATAGCTGCCATGAATAGTGATTTCTCTGATGGATCTGGGAAATGTAAATTAAAAACTTTCTGGGAAGGATTTATCATCGTATATGACATTAAAAAGATTCATGATTTTTGAGAAGAGATCAAAATGGTAAGATTAACAGCATTTGGAAGTAGTTGAATCTACTACTAGATAATTTTGAAAAGTTCAAGACTTCAGGGAAGGATATAACTGCGTATGTGGTAGAAATACAAGAGAATTAATCATAACAGATCTGAAGATGTTACCGAATTTGCTACAATCTTATAATAAACTTTTAATGAATTAAAAATTACTACTTATAGATGATTAAAGAGAGTGACCTCTTTGAATGGAATACACTGTCAATGGAAATGCCACAAAAATTGTGGAAATGATGACAAATAATTTAGAATATTACATAAATACATTTAATAAAGCAATGACAGGGATGGAATTGATGGACTCCAATTTTAAAAAAGTTCCACAGTGAGTAAAATGCTATCAAATAGTGTCTCATGCTACAGAGAAATTTTGTATTAAAGAAGAGTCAATCATTGTGGGAAGTGTCATTGCTGTCTTACTTTAAGTAATTACTACAGCCAACTCAGGCTATAGCAACCCCTACTCTGGTCATTCAATAGCCATCAACATTTAGACAAAACACTGTACCAAGTAAAATGTTACTACTCCCTGAAGTTTCAGATATTCATTAGCATTTTTAAATATAAAGTCATTTTAATTAAGGTGTGGTCATTGAGATTTTTTAGACATAATGCTATTACAAACTGGATAGAATATAGAATAGTGTAGACATAAATTTATATGCAATGGGAAACTAAAAGTTTGTAAGAATCACTTTATTGTGATATTTACCTTATCATGGCATTATGCTGAATCACAATATCTCTGAGGTATGCTTTTATTCATAATACCCATTTTGTCATTTTTTGGAATACTGCAAAAGTCAGAAAATGTACAATTTTAGCAACAGGTTTTTAAATATCTGTTACATTTGTCATTAAAAATGTCCTCTCAACACAAACAAATGGAAGATATACCATGCTCATGGATAGGAAGAATCAATATTGTGAAAATGGCCATATTGCCCAAGGTAATTTACAGATTCAATGCCATCCCCATCAAGCTACCAATGAGTTTCTTCACAGAATTGGAAAAAACTACTTTAAAGTTCATATGGAACCACAAAGGAGTCCACATTGCCAAGACAAACCTAAGTCAAAAGAACAAAGCTGGAGGCATCACGCTACCTGACTTCAAACTATACTACAAGGCTACAGTAACCAAAACACCATGGTACTGGTACGAAAACAGACATATAGACCAATGGAACAGAACAGAGTGCTCAGAAATAATACCACACATCTACAGCCATCTGATCTTTGACAAACCTGAGAAAAACAAGAAATGGGGAAAAGATTCCCTATTTAAAAATGGTGCTGGGAAAGTTGGCTAGCCATAAGTAGAAAGCTGGAACTGGATCCTTTCCTTACTCCTTATATGAATATTAATTCAAGATGGATTAGAGACTTAAATGTTAGACCTAATACCATAAAAACCCTAGAAGAAAATCTAGGTAATAGCATTCAGAACATAGGCATGGGCAAGGACTTCATGTCTAAAACACTAAAAGCAACAGCAACAGAAGACAAAATTGACAAATGGGATCTCATTAAACTAAAGAGCTTCTGCACAGCAAAAGAAACTACCATCAGAGTGACCAGGCAACCTACAGAATGGGAGAAAATTTTTGCAATCTACTCCTCTGACAAAGGGCTAATATCCAGAACCTACAAAGAACTCAAACAAATTTACAAGAAAAAAACAAACAACCCCATCAAAAAGTGGGTAAGGGATATGAACTGACGTTTCTCAAAAGAAGACATGCATACAGCCAACAGACACATGAAAAAATGCTCGTCATCACTGGCCATCAGAGAAATGTAAATCAAAACCACAATGAGATACCATCTCACACCAGTTAGAATGGCAATCATTCAAAAGTCAGGAAACAACAGGTGCTGGAGAGGATGTAGAGAAATAGGAACACTTTTACACTGTTGGTGGGATTGTAAACTCGTTCAACCATTATGGAAAACAGTATGGTGATTCCTCAAGGATCTAGAACTAGAAGTACCATATGACCCAGCCATCCCATTACTGGATATATACCCAAAGGATTATAAATCATGCTGCTATAAAGACACATGCACACATATGTTCACTGCGGCACTATTCACAATAGCAAAGACTTGGAATCAACCCAAATGTCCATCAGTGACAGACTGGATTAAGAAAATGTGGCACATATATATTATGAAATACTATGCAGCCATAAAGAAAAAAAAAAAAAAAGGATGAGTTTGTGTCCTTTGTACTGACATGTATTCAGCTGGAAACCATCATTCTCAGCAAACTATCACAAGAACAGAAAACCAAACACCGCATGTTCTCATTCATAGGTGGGAACTGAACAATGAGATCACTTGGACTCGGGAAGGGGAACATCACACACCGGGGCCTATTATGGGGAAGGGGGATGGGGGAGGGATTGCATTGGGAGTTATACCTGATGTAAATGATGAGTTGATGGGTGCTGACGAGTTGATGGGTGCAGCACACCAACATGGCACAAGTATACATATGTAACAAACCTGCACGTTATGCACATGTACCCTGGAACTTAAAGTATAATAATAAAATAACTTAAAAAAAAAAAAGAAGTCCTCTCCTGTTCTGTCATGTGCCACTTATCGAGTACCTGGGAAACTGTTCTA
Organism: Macaca fascicularis; assembly: GCF_037993035.2. NCBI lineage: Eukaryota > Metazoa > Chordata > Mammalia > Primates > Cercopithecidae > Macaca > Macaca fascicularis. Next base: position 78,210,122 of record NC_088376.1, read on the forward strand.
GCTCATTTATAATGATAATCTTGTAATAATTTATAATGATTTAACTGTGTACTACCCATGAAGTCAAATGAATTCATATTTTTATTTTGTGTCCCTAAATATTGATAACATATGATTTAGTAATTATCTTTTCTGCTTACAAAGTAACTTTTTACGCCTGCCAGTATTAAAGAGTACTTAAGCATCCCCTACAGATTATCACAGAATTTAAGTATTACACTCACAAATACACTGATTTATCAAATTTATTATAGTGCAATGAATATAAACTTGAGATTTGTTGTGTTGGTTCTTGTTTCAAAACTAAATATATAGGTCATAGGAATAAGTATTTGGTCCAAAATACTTGATTATTTTATTGTCAAATAAAAAGTAGCCTAGGCAATGCATTTAGTTAAAGAAACATAAAACTGTGAAAGATTACAATCATCAATAACTATTAGGATTTTGTTTTAAAAGATCCACGACTTCAATCTGTGCAATAATTTATTGGGTATGACCCCAAAAGCAGAGGCAACAAAAGCAAAAACAGGCAAATAGACTTTCATCAACTATAAAGCTTCTAAAGTTTTTAAGTTTTTTCCAGAAACGTGGCTTCAGGGCTATAAATCATATCCCTCTATATTCAGGATGAATAGTCACCACTGGAATTTTAATAACATGCAAGCTAAATCTCAATTGCTCTGCCATAATTAGTGTGTTTTCATTTGATATATATATAAGAAAATAAATTCACCTTATGACTATTCTTCCATTTTTTTCTGATCTATAAATAAAATTTTTAAAATATGTTTTATTTTTATACATACTGAAATGACCTACAAATTGTTTTTATGTATGTTTTGAACATTGTATACTTCTACAACCACTCACAGAAATTTAAGTACTGTAAAAGAGAATTTAGTCATGTCTCTGAACTATGTAAAATAATAAGATGGTCACTAACAGACTTTTATCATAGTAAGAATGAAATTAAAGGTATTATTTGGAATATGGTCTGGAACCTTAACAGGGGAGGTGGTGAAGAAATTAACATATGCAGTAAGAGTAGTATTTTTTTTTAATCTTTAGCACAACCAATATAAGAAAACAAAATGCTATCCTATCAGAAAATTATATTGATATTCTTTCTAATGCCCAAATTGCTCACAATTCTTCTACTCTCCCCTCCCACAAATGTACATATCTGCTTTGCATGAAAAACTCTTACTCTGCTGAGTGTCTCTGCTAAGACAAGTGTGTTGGGTCAAAATCTGGCCATAAACTGGCCCCAAAACTGGCCATAAACAAAATCTCTGCAGCACTTTAACATGTTCATAATGGCCCTAACACCCAAGCTGGAAGGTTGTGGGTTTACAGGAATGAGGGCAAGGAACCCCTGACCCGCCCAGGGTTGAAAATTGCTTAAAGGGATTCTCAAGCCACAAACAATAGCATGAGCAATCTGTGTCTTAAGGGCATGTTCCTGCTGCAGTTAACTAGCCCAACCTACTCCTTTAATTTGGCCCATCCCTTCATTTCCCATAAGGGATACTTTTAGTTAATTTAATATCTATAGAAACAATTCTAATGACTGGTTTGCTGTTAATAAATATGTGGATACATCTCTGTTTGGGGCTCTCAGCTCTGAAGGCTGTGAGACTCCTGATTTCCTACTTCACACCTCTATATTTCTGTGTGTGTGTGTTTTTAATTCCTCTAGCACTGCTGGGTTAGGGTCTCCCCAACTGACTTGGTCTTGGCAAGTGGTGTCCATTCATGGGGGTTCGAATCCAGGTTGAAGGGTCACCAGAGCAACACTTGGAATGGAAAACTAGCTGGAGGACACCAGAGTACTCTTAAAGCAATCCCCATGGTGAGTAAGAAGGCGAGCTCAGAAGCTTCAGGGTAACAATGGGACAGGTATGGGGTCTGGTTCGTTCTGCCTTGGAACTTTTTCACAATGATGAGGAGAAAGAACAGGAGTATAGTGAAGCAACAGAAGAGGTTACAGAGCATGTTTATTTGCCAGCTAAAACTAAAGTGGCAAAAGAAGGAGAGGTGCATCCCTACCCTTCTGCACCTCCTTCATATTATTTTGAAGAAAATGACCCACCAGTTCTTTCTTTTCCAGAGGACACTGGGCAAAAAGTAGTTGCCTATTGTGGGAAGTCAGGGACCCCAAATGGAGGGACTGGCTGAAGCCATGGCAGAACATAAATTGTAAAGATTTCATGGACATTTATTAGTTCCCCAAATTAATACTTTTATAATTTCTTATTCCTGTCTACCACAATCTCTGAACATAAATTGTGAAGATTTCATGGACATTTATCACTTCCCCAATCAATACTCTTGTGATTTCCTATGCCTGTCTTTACTTATCTCTTAATCCCATCATCTTCATAAACTGAGGATGAATGTTGCCTTAGGACCCTGTGGTAATTGCGTTAGCTGCACAAATTGTTTATAGAGCATGTGTGTTTGAACAATATCAAATCTGGGCACCTTAAGAACAGGATAACAGCAATTTTCAGGGAACAAGGGAGATAACTTTAAAGTCTGGCTGCCTGTGGGCTGGGCAGGACAGAGCCATATTTCTCGTATTACCGAAAACGGGTAAGAGAAATATTACTGAATTCTTTCCCCAGTAAGGAATATTAATAATTAACAGCCCTGGGAAAAGAATGCATTCCCAGGGGAGTCCTCTGAAATGGCCACCCTGGGAGTATCTGCCTTTATGTCGATATAGATAGGGATGAAACATGCCCTGGTGTTGCTAGGATTAGGAAATTCCAGCCTGGCAAATTCTAATCAGACTTGTTCTCTGCTCTTGAACCCTGTTACAATGTTTATCAATAGCAATGCATACAAAGTGGGACATGGAAGTTCTTTAGTGATTCTAGTTTTGTCCTGATCTTGTGATCTTGCGCTGACCTCCTGCATTGTGATTTTTTGTTGCCCTTAAGGCATGTGATCTCTGTGACCCACACCCTATTTGTACACTCCCTCCCCTTTTGAAAATCACTAATAAAAACTTGCTGGTATTGTGGCTTGGGAGACATCATGGAACCTGCCAAAATGTGATGTCTCCCCCGGATACCCAGTTTTAAAATTTCTCTCTTTTGTACTCTTTCCCTTTATTTCTCAGACTGGCCAACACTTAGGGAAAATAGAAAAGAACCCATGAAGAATTATCGGGGGCGGGTGCCCCCGATAGTTGCACCAGTGACTGTTCGAGCAGCACCTTGAGTGACCATTCTTAGTTCTATTCAGGCTGGAATTCAGAAAGCTAGAGGAGAGGGTGATTTAGAGGCTTGGCAATTTCCTTAGAATACACCCCCCAGATCAAGAGGGAAATATTATAGCTACATTTGAGTCTTTTCCTTTTAAATTACTCAAATAATTAAAGCAAGAAATAAGTCAGTATGAACCAGGTTCTCCTTTTGTAATGAGACTGTTAAAGAATGAGGGTTACTGTTTCCAGTCGGATGATTCCTACTGACTGGGATGCTCTCACTTGAGCTTGTCTAACTCCTGCTCAGTTCTTACAATTTAAAACTTGGTGGGCAGATGAAACTTCCATTCAGGCTGCTCACAATGCCCAGGCCCAACCTCAAATTAATATAACTGCAGACCAACTTTTGGGGTTTGGTGGCTGGGCTGGTTTAGATGCACAATTGGTCATGCAGGATGATGCCATTGAACAGCTTAGAGGAGTGTGCATTAGAGCTTGGGAAAAAATCACTTCAGGTGGGGAACAATACCCTTCCTTTAGTGCTATAAAACAAGGACCCAGAGAACCATATATTGATTTTATGGCTCGGTTACAGGAGTCTCTTAAAAAGATGATTGCAGATTCGGCTGCTCAGGATATAGTGTTGCAGTTATTAGCTTTTGACAATGTTAATCCTGATTGCCAGGCTGCTCTGCAACCTATCAGAGGGAAAGCACATTTAGTTGATTATATCAAGGCCTGTGATGATATTGGAGTTAATCTACATAAAGCTACTTTGTTAGTACAGGCAGTGGCAGGACTGAGAATGGATAAAGGAAATACTCCACTGCTTGGAGCTTGTTTAAATTGTGGGAAACATGGTCATACTAAAAAAGAATGTAGAAAAAATCACGAGTCAGGCCGCCAGGTAGGGGAAAAAACAAAACTGTTGAGCCTGAAATACTTCCAAAATGTAAAAAAGGAAAATCTTGGGCTAATCAGTGTCACTCTAAGTTTGATAAAGATGGGAACCTGATTTCGGGAAATGCCATGAGGGGCCCGTCCTAGGCCCCATTCTAAACTGGGGCATTTCTAGCTCAGGCCATTCCCTCACCCCTGTACAATGTCTGCCCCCCAGCACAGCTGCTAGTGCCACAGTAGATTTATGCTGCACAAAAGCTGTGAGCCTTCTGCCTGGGGAACCCCTACAAAAGGTTCTAACAGGAGTCTGTGTCACCTTGCCAGCCGGGACAATAGGGTTACTTTTATGAAGGTCTAGTGTAAGTTTAAAAGGTATACAAATACATACAGGAGTCATTGATTCAGATTACAATGGAAAAATTCAAATTGTTATATCTGCTTCTGCTCACTGGAAAGCAGAGCCAGGAGAGTGTATAGCATAGCTCCTGATTGTGCCATATGTGAGAATGGGAAAAAGTGAAATTAAAAGAACAAGAGGATTTGGGAGCACAAATAAACAAGGCAAAACAGCTTATTGGGTAAATCAAATTACTGATAAACGTCCTACCTGTGAAATAACTATTCAGGGAAAGAAATGTAAAGATTTGGTAAATACAGGAACAGACATTTCAATCATTTCTCTACAGCACTGGCCATCCATGTAGCCAATTCAGCCCACTTAATTGAACATAGTTGGAGTTGGTAAAGACACTGAAATATATCACAGTAGTTATAGTTTGCACTGTGAGTGGCCCGACGGACAACCTGAGACTATTCAACCAATTATAACTTCTGCACCGATAAATTTATGGGAAAGAGATTTATTACAACAATGAGGAGCAGACGTTCTAATTCCAGAACAATTAGATAGCCCTCAAAGTCAACATACAATGCATGAAATGGGGCATGTCCCGGGTATGGGACTAGAAAAGAATTTGCAAGATTTGAAAGAACCGCCTCAAGAGGAAAAACAAAGTTCCCGCCAAAGATTAGGAAATAATTTTCGATGGCAGCCGCTGTTAAGCTTTCAAAACCTATACCTTTAAAATGGTTAACAGATAAGCCAATTTGGATAAAACAATGGCCACTAAGTAAAGAGAAACTGAAGGTTTTAGAGACATTAGCTACTGGACAATTAGAAAATGGGCACATAGCTCCAACATTTTCTCCTTGGAATTCTCCAGTTTTCATAATTAAGAGAAAATCAGGTAAATGGACAATGTTAATTGACTTAAGAGCCATCAATTCAGTTATACAGCCTATGGGAGCTTTACAGCCAGGAGTGGCTTCTGCTATAATTCCAAAAAGTTGGCCTTTAATTGTCAGTAGATTTAAAAGACTGTTTCTTTACTATCCCTTTAGCTGAGCAAGACAGTGAATAGTTTGCATTTACAATTCCTGCAGTAAACAACCTGCAGCCTGCTAAGCATTATCATTGGAAAGTGTTGCCACAGGGCATGTCAAACAGCCCAACAATTTGCCAGACTTATGTGGAGCAAGCAATTGAACCTACTCATAAAAAATTTTCACAGTGTTACATTATTCACTATATGGATGATATATTTTGTGCTGCCTCCACTTGAGAAATGTTACTCCAATGTTATGATAACTTGCAAAATTTAATTTCTTGCACTGGTTTAATTATAGCTCCTGACAAAATTCAGACTGCTACTCCTTACTTCTGCTTGGGGACCTTAGTAAGTGACACTACCCTTTTGCCACAAAAAGTAACCATATGTAGGGATCAACTAAAAACATTAAATGACTTTCAAAAATTACTAGGGGATATTAATTGGACACAACCTGCTCTATGCATTCCTATCTATGCCATGAGATATCTGTTTTCTATCCTTAGAGGAAATCCTAGTCTCACTAGCCCTCAGCAGTTAACAAAGGAGGCAGAGGCAGAGTTACAACTGATTGAGAATCAAGTCTATAAAGCTCAAATAAATAGAATAGATTCAGAGAAGACTCTAGATTTGTTATTTTTTTTTCAACTCAGCATTCACCTACTGGTGTTATTTTCCAAGAACAGGACTTAGTAGGGTAGTTTTTCCTCCACATACTAATTCATGGACTCTTTAACTCCTTATTTAGATCAAATTGCTACTATGATAGGGATTGGGAGAACTCGGATTGTTAAATTACGTGAATATGATCCTAGAAAAATTATTGTCCATCTCATGAAGGCACAAATACAGCAAACTTTTATAAATAGTCTTACTTGGCAAACCCCTTTAGCTGACTTTGTGGGTATTCTTGATAATCATTTTCCTAAAACAAAGCAGTTTCAGTTTTTGAATTTAACTAATTGGATTCTCACTAAAATAACTAAATTTAAACCAATTGAAGGTGCTGATAAGGTTTTAACGTATGGGTCTAGTAATGGTAAAGCTTCTTATTCTAGCTCAAAAAGTAAAGTTTTTCAGATGTGTATACTTCAGCTCAAAAAGCAGAGCTTGTAGCCGTAATTGAGGTATTGACTGCTTTTGATATGCCTATTAATGTGATTTCTGATTCTTCACACGTGGTTCATTCCACACAGTTAATTGAAAATGCTCAGTTACGATTTCAAACAGATTAAAAATTGATGACTTTATTTACCCTATTGCAAACAGCAGTTAGGAATAGAATGCACCCTTTCTACATCATTCGCATTAGAGCTCATACACCTCTTCCAGGACCTTTGACTGAAGGGAATCAAATGGCTGATTGCCTAGTTGCTACTGTAATATCTAATGCTTGACACTTTAACAATTTAACTTATGTTAATTCCTCTGGTCTCAAACGCAGATACAGCATTACCTGGAAAGAAGCTAAAGCTATCATCCAGCAATGCCCAACTTGCCAAATGGTACATTCCTCATCTTCTACAGGAGGAGTTAATCCTCAAGGACTGAAACCTAACTCTATTTGGCAAATGGATGTCACACATGTTCCCTCGTTTGGGAGACTAGCTTATGTACATGTATGTGTGGACACCTTTTCTCACTTTGTCTGGGCTACATGCCAGTCAGGAGGGTCTTCTGCCTGTGTTAAACATCATCTTTTGCAGTGTTTTGCTGTGATGGGCATTCCAGCTTCTATTAAAATAGATAATGCCCCACGCTATACTAGCCAAGCTCTAGGTATATTTTTCTCTATGTGGAATATTAAACACATTACTGGTATCCCATACAATTCTCAAGGACAAGTCATAGTGGAAAGAATGAATCTCTCCCTGAAACAGCAGTTGCAAAAGTGGAAAGGAAAAGACAGAGAATATGGAACCCAACAAATGCAACTGAACCTACCGTTATTAACTTTAAATTTTTCCAGCCTGCCCAAAGGCCAGATGTTATCAGCAGCTGAACAGCATCTATGGAAACCAGCTGCAAAGACAGAAACAGAACAACTGATTTGGTGGAGAGATCCAATAACAAAAAGTGGGAAATAGGTAAAATAATAATTTGGGGTAGAGGTTTTGCTTGTATTTCTCAAGGCCAAAATCAACAGACAATTTGGATACCATCAAGACATCTGAAAGCTTATGAACCAGATGCTGAAGAAGAGACTCCAGGAGGATCCCAATGATGGCCCAGTTGGAGCCATGTCAAGACTGACACTGAGGAGGATCCTAACTGTCACTAACAACACCTGTTGAACACAGCCACCCACCTGGGGACAAATCAAGAAGCAGTTGGAGATGGCAGAAGAAAACCTGAGGAAAGTGGGACAACCAGTCACAATTCATAATTTAGTGGTAGCTATGATAGTGGTTATCACCACTGCCGTTGAGTATTCCTTCAATAAGGGCTGGTAATAATGCCTGGATGCAGTCACTCTATGACATAGTTACACACGCTTTCTGATCTCAGTATTTACCATAATAAATCTGCTCCTATAATGGAGGCATACCACTCTCAAAAACCTATTTGTAAACAGGATAGGACCCAGTTAGAAAAAATTGGCGTACTTGTTTAAGAAGATTGCTTTGCAGAACAGGCGGAAGTGCTGCACAATGATTCCATAGGAATCATTATTAATTAGTCCCCTAAGGGGATGTTTAGCTTGAATTGCACTTCTCAGTCTGCGTGCCATGGTCACACCATGTTCAGATGATCTGAACAAAATGGTCAGATGGTAGAAATGTTAAGAAGTATGACAAAAGTTCCTATTATCTGGAACCATGGCACTATAGTGGCACCTCAACCTCAAATGATATGGCCCACTCTAGGAGCTAAACATAAGGATTTGTGGAAACTATTAAATGCCCTTAATAAGATCAAAATTTGGAAAAGAATAGAAAAACATCTAAAAAGACACTCTACAAACTTGTCTTTGGATATTGCAAAATTAAAGAACAATATTTAAAACATCCCAGGCACACCTGACCTTAATGCCAGGAACTGGAGTGGTTGAAGGAGTTGCAGAAAAATTAGCAGCTAGTAACACATTAAAATGGATAAAAACACTTGGAAGCTCTGTGATTTCAATGATGACTGCGCTTTTAATCTATGATGTTTGTCTTTGTGTAGTCTGTAAATGTGGATTCTGACTCCTTCGAAAAGTAGCTCACCATGACAAAGCTGCCCTTGCTTTTATCTCTTTGCAAATCAGAGAAGGGGGACATGTTGGGAGCAAGCCCCCCCAAATCCGGCCATAAACTGGCCCCAAAACTGGCCATAAACAAAATCTCTGCAGCACTGCAACATGTTCATAATGGCCCTAATGCCCAAGCTGGAAGGTTGTGGGCTTACGAGAATGAAGGTCAGGAACCCCTGCCCGGCCAGTGCAGAAAAACCACTTAAAGGCATTCTTAAGCCACAAACAATAGCATGAGCGATCTGTGTCTTAATGTTCCTGCTGCAGTTAACTAGCCCAACTTATTCCTTTAATTTGGCCCATCCCTTCATTTCCTATAAGGGATACTTTTAGTTAATTTAATATCTATAGAAACAATGCTAATGACTGATTTGCTCTTAATAAATATGTGGGTAATTCTCTGTTCAGGGCTCTCAGCTCTGAAGGCTATGAGACTTCTGATTTCCCACTTCACACCTCTATATTTCTGTGTGTGTGTCTTTTAATTCCTCTAGCGTCACTGGGTTAGGGTCACCCTGACCAAGCTGGTCTTGGCACAAGTGGACAATACAACAACTATGTTCACATATTATGCTAAAAACCATGAAAATTTACAAATATTAAATATATCTTATGATTTTCCAAATGCTGGAATTCAGGAGGAGAATTTGAGTTGTAGACACCAGAGGAGGTGGAGAGACACACAGAATAAGACAATTTAAGAGACAGAGAAAACTCATGGGATTTTCTTGGTCAATTTAGTGAACATCCTTGATTGAGCACTTATAAAGCCATGTAGTAAGACTCTAGTGCTCTTAGATGATATGTAGAGAAAACTTGAGTTAGTTAAAATAGAGACACAATACCTGCTTCTGCAGTCACTCAAACACATTTTTTGTTTACTCTTACTTTACCACCAGAAATATGGATATAAACGTGTCAGGAACATGGTTTTTCTTTAGAAAGTCATTGCTCGAGTAATAAGTGGCACTGATGGAGAGTGGTGTTACTACCATCTTCATGCTTCTCTTTTCTGCTGACTTGTGAAGAAGGTGCCTGCTTCTCTCTTCTGCCATTATTGTAAGTTTCCTGGGTCCTCCCCAGCCATGCAGAACTGTGGGTCAATTGAACCTCTTTCAGTTATAAATTACCAAGTCTCTGGGAAGTTCCTTATAGCAATGTGTAAATGCACTAACACAGGAAATTGGTATCTGTAGTGAGGCACTGCTATAAAGATACTTTAAAATGTGGAAGCCACTGAAATTGGGTAATTGGCAGAGTTTGGAACAGTTTGGAGTGCTCAGAAGAAGACAGAAAGATGTGGGAAACTGAAACTTCCTAGACAATTGATGTTGAATGGTTTTTACCAAAATGCTGATAGTAACGTGGACAAGGAAGTCCAGTCTGAGGTGGACTCTGATGGAAATAAGGAGTGTCTTGGGAACAAAGGTCACTCTCACTATGCTTTAGCAAAGAGACTGGTGGCATTTTGTCCCTTCCCTAGAGATCTGTAGAACTTTGAAGTTGAGAGAGATGATCTGAAACTAGAACTTACATTTAAAAGGAAAGCAGAGCATACGAGTTTGGAAAATTTGCAGCCTGACAATGTGATAGAAAAGAAAAACCCATTTTCTGAGGAGAAATCCAAACTGGCTACAGAAATTTGCATAAGTAATGAGCAGCCAAATGCAAATCATCAAGGCAATAGGGAAAATGTCTCCAATGCATGTCAGAGATCTTAGCAGCATCCTGTCCCACCACAGGCCTAGAGACCTAGAGAAAATATTAGTTTTATGGTCTGAGCCAAGGATCCTTCTGCTGTGTGCAGCCTCAGGGCTTGGTGTCTTGTGTCCCAGGGTCTCCAGCTCTAGTTGTGTCTAAAAGGGGCTAAGGTACAGCTCCGACCATTGTTTCAGAGGGTGCAAGCCCAAGCCTTTGTGACTCTCACATTGTTTAAGCCAGTGGGTGTGCAGAAGTTAAGAATTGAGGTTTGGGAATATCCACCTAGATTTCAGAGGATGTATGGAAGCACTTGGATCTTCAGGCAGAAGTCTGTTGCCGAGGTGGAACCCTCAAGTAGAACCTTTGCTAGGGTAGTACAGAAGGAAAATGTGGGGTTGGAGGCCCCATACCGAGTTCCCACTTGGGCATTGCCTAGTGGAGCTGTGAGAAAAGGACCACTATCCTCCTGACTCTAGAAGAGTAGATCCACTGACAGCTAGCACCACATTCCTGGAAAAGTCACAGACACTCAATATCAACCTATGAAGGAGCTGCCCAAGGCATGGGAGCTCATCTCTTGCATCAGCATGACCTTGATGTGAAATGTGAAATAAAAGAAGATTATTTCAGAGCTTTAAGATTTAATGACTGCCCTACTAAATTTCAGACTTTTGTAGGGCCTGTAGCCTATTTGTTTTGGCCAATTTCTCCAATTTGGAATGGGTGTATTTACCCAATGCCTGTACTCACATTTTATCTAGGAAGTAAATAACTTGTTTTGATTTTCCAGGCCCATAGGTGGAAGAGACTTGCTATGTCTCAGATAGAAATTTTGACTGTGGACTTTTGAGTTAATGCCAAAATGAATTAAGACTTTGGGGAACTGTTAGGAAGGCATGATTGTTTTTGAAATGTGAAAAGACATGAGATTTGAGAAAGGGCAGGGGCGGAATGATATGGTGGGGCTTTGTGTCTCCACCCACATTTCATCTTTAGTAGTAATCCCCATATGTCAGAGGAGGGACCTGTTATCCCCACATGTGGAGGGAGGGAGGCGATTGAATTATGGCAGTGGTTGCTCCATGCTCTTCTCATGATGGTGAGTTCTCACAAGATCTGATGGTATTATAACCATTTGGAAGCTCCTCCTTAATGTGTCTCTTTTCTATTAACTTGAGAAGAAAGTGACAGATTCCCCTTCTGCCATGATTGTTAAGTTCCTGAGGCCTTCCCAGCCATGTGGAGTTATGAGCTAATTAAACCTCTTTCCTGTATAAATTACACAGTCTCTAGGAAGTTCTTTAGAGCTGTGTGAAAATAGACTACACAATACTCATAAAAACACTAGTTAAAAACAATACACACATAGGGCTAAATTAAAATAAAAGATCAGGGATTGGAGGTAGAAGAGGATGGCCAAATAGAAGCCACCACCAGTTGTCCTCCCAACAGGAAAACCAAATTCATCAACTATTCACAAACACACAAAAAAACACACCTTCATAAGAACCAAAAATCAGGTGAGCACTCACAGTACTTGGTTTTATCCTTAGGTCACTGAAAGAGGCACCGAAGAGGTTAGAAAAGTCACTCTTGAATTGCCAGTGCCAACATTTCCCATCCCCAGGCAGTGTCTGTGTGACATAAAAAAAATCTCTATACTTGTGGAAGGGAATGCACAGTAATTGTGGAAATTTGCACTGTGACTCAGTGATTCCCTCTCCCAGCAGAAAATAACACCAAATAGAACTCAGACAGGCTCATGGAGGAAGTATTTAGACCCGTCTAAACCAGAAGGGAATCCCCATGCCAGCAATTGGAACTGGAGTTCTTGCAAGCCTCACAACCATGGGCTAAACTGTTTTGGACTCTAAATAAACTTGAAAGGCCATCAAGCCCACAAGGACTGCAATTTTTGGACAAATTGTGGTATTGTGCTGGGCTCAGAGTTAGTGGATGTTGGTGTCATGTGACCCACTAAGATACCAGCCTAGGCAGCTAAGGAAGTGTTTGTGTCACTTCTTCCCCAGCCACATGCAGCACAGATTGAAACTCCAGGAGGGACATCTTCCCTCTGTTTGATAAGAGGATAGAGAAGAGTAAAGAGGACTGTCTTGCAAAGTGGATACCAGCTTAACCACAGTAACATGGGACAGAAGACCCATTCTCTGCCTAAATCCAAGGTGACATTTCTAGACACACCCTGGGCCAGAAGGGAACTCATTGCCTTGAGGAGAAAAACCAGAGACCCACTCCTGGCGAGATTCATTACCTGCTGATTATAGATCCCTTGGGCCCTGAATAATCAGCATTGGTAGCAAAGCAGTACTTGTTACAGGCCTTGCATGAAGCTCATATATGTGCTGGCTTCATATGTTACCGAGAAAATTTCTAATTGTGACTATGGGGAGAAACTCCTATTTGAGAAAAAGAAAAAGAAGAGTAAAGGGGACATTGCCTTGCAGCTTAAATACCAGCTTGGCAAGAGTGGGGCAGAGCACAAAGTGGGCTCTTGGGGGTCCATGATTCCAGACTTTAACTCCTGTACAGCGTTTCTGGAATGACTCTGGGTCATTCAGGAGCCCACTGCCTTGAGGGAGAGTGCCTGACTTGGTAGCATTCACCACAAGCACTGATGAGCCCCTGGGCCTTCAGGAAATATCATCAGTAGCCAGGAAGTACTTGCTGTGAGCCTGGGGGACTGTGGCCAAGGGGAGAGACTCCTCTGCCTGTGGAAATGGCAGGGAAGGCTGGCAAGAATTTTGTCTTATGGCTTAGGTACTAGCTTAGCCACAATATAATAGAGCACCAGGTAGATTCCTAAGATTTCAAACTCCAGGACCTGGCTTCTGGGTTGCATCTCTGGATCCACCTGGGGCCAGAGGGAACTCATGGGCCTGAAAAGGAAGACTTAAACCTAGCTGGCTATGCCACCTGCAAATTATAAAGCCCTAGAGTCTTAAGTGAACATACGCAGTAGCAAGGAAGTGGTTACTGTGGGCCTTTGGTGAGACCCAGTGCTGTACTGGCTTCACATTTCACTCAGTAGAGCCACAGTGTTGGTGAACATAGGGTTGCTTGTATTACCCCTCACCCAGTTGCAGGCAACTCAGTACATAGAGAGACTCCATTTGTATAGTATTTGCATTGTAATCTGTGAATATCTTCTGGATCTTATCCAAGATCACCAGGCAGTTCTTCTATAAGTCTGGAGAAACTACAGTGTTACTGAGGTTGAGGTGCTCTCCAACGCAGATACAGCTGTAATGACCAAAAACTTAGATCATAACACTCAAATATTATTCAATACCTGGACAGCCTTCCCAGGTATTGGGAAGGTCCCAGGAAGGACCAGTGCAGAAAACCCCATACCACAAAATGCCTAACTCTTCAATACCCAGACACTGAGAAATGTGCCCATTTATTAAGACTATTCATGAAAAGATAACGTCAACAAGATGACTAAATAAGGCACCAAGGGCCAATTCCAAAGAAACAGAGATATAGAACAATTCAGAAAGAGAGCTCAAAATAGCTGTTTTGAGGAAATGTAACAAAGTTCAAGATAACGGAGAAAAGAAATTCAGAGTTCTATCTGAGAAACAGAGATTGAAATAATTAAAAAGAATCAAGCAGGAATTCATGAATTGAAAAATTGACATAGTGAAGAATAAACACATCAATTTCTTAATAGCAGAATTGATCAAGAAGAAGAATTAGTGAGCTTGAAGACAAACTATTTAAAAAGATAGAGTTAGAAAAGGCAAAGAGGAGGTTAGGGATGGTGACTCATGTCTGTCATCCCAGCAATTTTGGAGCGTGAGGTGGGTGCACCACTTGAGGTCAGGCATTCAGGACTAACCTGGCCAACATGGTGAAACCCCATCTCTACTAAAAATACAAAAATTAGCAGGGTATGGTGGTGTGTGCCTGTAATCCAAGCTACTCAGGAGGCTGAGGCATGAGAATCACTTGAACCCAAGAGGTGAAGGTTGCAGTGAGCCAAGATCACACCACTGCACTCTAGCCTGGGGGGATAGAGCAAGACTCCATCTCAAAAAACAAAGAAAACAACAACAAAAAAAAGAAAAGGCAAAAGGAAAGTATAAAAAAGAGTGAACAACACCTACACGATCCTGAAAATAGCCTCCAAAAAGCAAATCTAAGATTTTTTTTGTACTTAAAAGAGGAGGTAGAGAGACAGCGATAGGGGTAGAAAACCTATTCAAACAAAATAATGGAAAACTTTCCAAACTTAAAGTATAATATCAATATTCAAGTACAAGAAGGCTATAGAACACCAGGCAGACTTAATCCAAAGAAGGCTATCTGAAGGCATTTAATTTAATAAGCAGACTTTCAAAGGTCAAGGATAAAGAAATTATCCTGAAGGCAGGAAGGGAAAATAAACAACCTACATGGGAGCACAGTACGTCTGACAGCAGACTTTTCAGTGGAAACCTTACATGGTAGAAGAGGGTGGTGTAACATTTAAATTGCTGACAGAGAGAAAAAAAAAACTCATATACTAGAAAAATTTATTTAGCAAAAATATTCTTCAAATATGAAGGAAAAATAAAGTCTTTCCTTGAGAAACAGAGCTGAGGATTTTCATCACAACCAGACCTGTTCTACAAGATATGTTAAAGAGAATTCTTCATTCTGAAAGAAAAGAATGTTAGTAAGCAATAATAATTCATCTGGAAGTACAAAACTTACAGGTAATCATAAGTACACAGAAAACCACACATTATTATAACACTAATTGTGGTGTGTAAACTACTCATTCTTTAAGTAAAAAGACTAAAACAATCAATCAAAAATAATAACCAAAACAACTTTTCACAACATAGACAATACAATATAATAGAAATAGAAATAATAAAAAGTTATGAACGAGGGACACAAAGTGTAAAGTGTAGAGTTTTTATTAGTTTTTTTTTGTTGTTGTTGTTGCTTGATTGTTTATGCAATCATTGTTAAGTTATAAGTTAGAAATAATGGGTTATATTATTTGCAAGCCTCATGGCAATCTCAAATCAAAAAATATACAACAGGTATACAAAAAATAAAATATAAAAAATTAAAACCTACCATCACCAGAAAAAAAAAGTACCATATCACTAAAAGGAAGACAGAAAGAAATAAATGAAAAACGAGAAGACAACCAAACAACCAGAAAACAAATTACAAAATGTCAGTGGTCAGTCATCAGTTATCAATAATAACATGGAATGTAAGTAGACAAAATTCTCCAATAAAATAATATAGGGTGGTTGAATGGATAAAATAACAAAACCCAAGGATCTGTTGCCTCCAAGAAACACACTTCACCTTTAAAGACACACATAGACTGAGAATGAAGAGAGGGAAAAAGTTACTCCATGCCAATGAAAACCAAAAAAAGTGCAGGACCAGCTATACTTACATCACACAAAATAGATTTCAAGGCAAAATCCATGCAAAGAGAAAAAGAAAGTTTTTATACAACAATAAAGTGGTTGATTCAGCAAGATAATATAATAATTGTAAATATACATGCATGTAATACTGGAGCACCCAGACATAAAAAGGAAATATTATTAGAGCTAAAGAGGGAGATAAATCTAATAAAATAATAGGTGAATGCTTGAACACCCCACTTTGAGCATTGGATTGATCATCCAGCAGAAATTCAACTGACAAACATCATGCTTAATCTGCATTATAGACCAAATGGACCTAATAGATATTTTCAGAACATTTCATCCAATGACTGCAGAACATAAATTCTTCTCCTCAGTGCATGGGTTCTTGTCAAGAATAGACCATATATTAGGCCACAAAATAAGTTATGAAAAATTCAGAAAATCTACTTATATCTAGTATCTTCTCTACAGTGGTGTAAAACTAGAAATTAATAATGTGAAACTTTGGAAAATACACAAACAAATAAAAATAAAACAACAGTCTCCTGAATAAGTAGTGGATCAATGAATAAATTAAAAAGAAAATATTAAAATTTATTGGAACAAATTATACTAGAAACACAACATATTAAAACCTATGGGATTGTGTAAAAGCACTAATAAGAGGAAAGTTTATAACTATAAGGACTTACTCCAAAAAAGTAGAAAAACTTCAAATTAAAAAAAAAAAAAAAGCCTTACAATGCATCTTAAAGAAATAGAATATCAAGAGCAAACCAAACCCAAAATTAGTAGAAGAAAAGAAATAATAAAGGTTAGAGCAAAAATAAAATTAAAATGAAGGAAACAATAAAAATAAACAGTGAAATGAGAAGTTGGTTTTCTGAAAAAATAAAATCAACAAAACTTTAGCCAGACTAACCAGAAAAAAAAGAGCACACAAATACATAACATTGGAAATGAATAAAGTGACGTTACAACCAATACCACAAAAATTCAAAGAACCACTAGAGGATAGCATGAGTGGCTATTTACCAATGAATAGGAAAACCTAGAGAAAACCAATAAATTCCTAAACACATAAAGCCTACCAAGATTGAATTAGAAAGGAATTCAAATCCTGAACGTACCACTAACAAGTAACAAGAAGAAAGCTGTAATAAAATGTCCTCAAGCAAATAAAGCCCAGAATCCAGTGGTATTACTCCTGAATTTTACCAAGCATTTAAAGAACTGACACCACTCTTACTCAAACAGTTTTAGTCATAGAGGAAGGAGGACTTTCACTTTTACTTATACTTTCTTGCATGTTTTGAATAGTTTTAACCACAGTTTGAATCTTTTTATTAAACATAAAATTAATACTGTTAATTTTTATTTATTAAAAATTTTATTTTTAATCCCTCAGTTGACAAAAATGTTAAAATAAAAGTACTTATCAGAAACCATTACATTATGATCTTTCTGAAGTGAAAAAAAATGTCTGATGTTTGGCTGTTAAAAAAATATATGACAAAGGAATACCTGCAAGCTCATTCTACAAGGCAAATGTTACCCTGATACCAAAACCAAACAAAGATACATCAAAAAAAAAAAAAAAAAAAAAAAAAAAAAAAGAAAGAAAGAAAGGCCAATGTTTCTGATAAATATTGATGTGAAAGTCCTCAACCAAATATTAGCAAACTGAATTCAACAATACATTAAAAATATGATTCATTATGACCAAGTGAGATTTATCCCAGGGATGCAAACATGGTTAAATATACAAAAATCAGTCAATGTGATGCATCGTATCAACAGAATAAAGGATAAAATTGTATTATTTCACTTAATGTTAAAAAAGCATTGGATAAAATTTCATATTCTTTCATGATAAAAATTCTCAAAAAACTAGGTATCAAAGGAATGTACCTCAACATAACAAAAGCCCCTTATGAAAGATCAACAGCTAGTATCACATTGAATGGGGAGAAAGCTGAATCAAAAGAAATGTGCAACATCTCCAAGAAATGTAAAATTACATAAAATGGCCAAACTTAAAAATAATTGGTGTTCCTGAGAGAGAAGAGAAAGCGAATAGTTTGGAAATTTTGTTTTAGGAAACAATTAAAGAAAAAGTTCTCTGGCCTTGCTAGAGTTTTAGATAGCCAAATACAAGAAGCTCAAAAAACTCCTGGGAGATTCACTGCAAAAAGTTCATCACCGAGGTATATAGTCATTAGGCTATCTAACAGCAACATTAAGGAAAGCATTCTAAGAAAAATGAGACAAAAGCATTAGGCAAACTATAAATGAAAACCTATCAGACCAACAGCAGACTTTTTAGCAGAAACCTTACAAGCCAGAAGGAATTGGGGTTCTATCTTTAGTCTCCTTATGCAAAATAGCTATCAGTAAAAATTTCTGTATTTTGTAAAATTAACTTTCATGAATGAAGGGGAAATTAAGTCATTTTCAGACAAACACATGTGAAGGAATTTATTACTACTAGACTATCGCTATAAGAAATGTTAAAATGAGTTGTAAATCTTGAAGCAAAAGTTCTATATGTACCAGAATAGAACCTCTTTAATGCATAAAATTCACAGGACTTATGAAACAGTGACACAATTATAAAAAATAAAGTTAACTAGGTAACAATTAACATGATGACTGGAACAATACTTCACATCTCAATATTAGTTTCAAATGTGAGTGGCTTAAATGCTTCACTTAAAAGATACAGATTGGCAGAATGGATTAAAGAAATCAGATACCAAATATCTATTGTGTTCAAGAGACTCACCTAACACATAAGTATTCATATAAATTTAAGATAAAGAGGTAGAAAGATATTTCACACAAATTAATACCAAAAGCAAGTAGGAGTAGCTAGTCCCATATCAAATAAAAAGAACTTTAAAGCAACAACAGTAAAAAAGTCAAAGAAGTTTACTGTATAATGATAAAATAATCAATCTAACAAGAATACATTAATTAAATCCTAAACTTACATGCCTCTAACACAGGAGCTCCCAGATTAATAAAACAATCACTCCTTTACTCAAGAAATAAGACAGACTGCAAGACAATAATACTGGGAGAATTCAGCACTCCATTAACAGTACTAGACAGGTCATCTAAACAGAAAGTCAACAAAGAAGCAATGAACTTAAACTACACTAGAGAACAAATGGACCTAATGGACATTTACAGAATATTCTACCCAAGAACTGCAGAAAATACATTCTTCTCATCAGCACATGAAACATTCTCCAAGATATACCATATCATAGGCCACAAAACAAGTCTCTATACATTAAAAAAATAAAAAAAAGTCAAGTGTCTTCTCAGATCACAGTAGAATAAAACTAAAAATTGACTCCAAAAGAAACCCCCAAAACTATATAAATACATGGAAATTAATCAGTATCATTCTGAATGATTTTTGGGATAGCAATGAAATCAATATGTATATTGAAATATTCTTTGCAATGAATAATAACAGTGACCCAACTTTTCAAAACTTCTGGATACAGCAAGAGCATTGCCTAGAGGGAAGTTTATAATGTTAAATACCTACATCAAAAATCTGAAGGATCACAAATTGACAACTTAATATCATACCTCAAGAATCACAAAAACAAGAACAAATTGAAGCCAAAGTTAGCAGAATAAAGGAAATAAAAAAGATTACAACAGAACTAAATGAAATTGAAACAAGAAATACAAAAAATAAATAAATAAAACAAAAAGTTGGTTATTTGAAAAGATAAATGAAATTGACAGACCATTAGCTAGATTAACCGAGAAAAGAGAGAAGATTCAAATATGCTTAATTAGAAATGAAACTGAAGACATTACAACTGACACTAGAAAAATACAAAAGATCATTCAAGACTACTATAAACACTTTTATGCACACAATCTAGAAAACCTAGGAAATAGATAAATACTTGGAAACATCAACCCTCCAAGATTAAATAAGGAAGAAATTGAAACCCTGAACTTACCAGTAACAAACAGCAAGGTTCAATCAGTAATTTAAAAAATGCCAATAACAAAAAAGCCTCGGGCCAGATGGAGTCACAGCTGAATTCTACCAGACATTCAAAGATTAATTGGTGCCATTCCTACTGAAACTCTTCCAAAATATTGAGAAAGAGGTAATCCTCTCTGAATTGTTCTATGAAGCCAGTATCATCCTGATACCAAAACGTAAGCAAAGGCCATAACAACAACAACAAAATACCTGCAAACAAATATTCCTGGTAAACTTAGATGCAAACGTCCTCAACAACATACTGGCTAACCAAATCCAACATCATATCAATAATAGAATCCACCATAATTAAGTGGGTTTCATCTTAGGGATGCAGGGATGATTTAATATATGCAAGTCATAAATGTAATACACCTATAAACAGAATTAAAAAGTAAAACCATATGATCATTTCAATAGATACAGAAAACGCATTCAATAAAATCTAGCATCATTTAATGACAAAAACCCTCAAGAAACTAGGCATAGAAGGAACTTACCTTAAAATAGTAAAAGCCATGTATGAAAAGCTCTCAACCAACATCATCCTGAATGGAAAGAGTTGAAAGCATTGCCCCTGAGAATTGGAACAAGACAAGGATGCACAGAATGGGAGAAAATATTTGCAACCCATGCATTCCACAAATGACTTGTATCTAGAATCTACAAGGAATTAAGACAAATCTGCAAGAAAAGAATAATAATCCCATCAAAAAGTTGGAGAATGACATGAATAGACATTTCCCAAAAGAAGATGTACAAATGGCCAGTAAATACGTTTTAGAAGTTCAACATTATTAATCACCAGGGAAGTGCAAATCAAAACCATAGTGAGATATCACCTTACTCCTGCAAGAACGTCCATTATTAAAAGGTTAAAAAAATAGATGATTTTGTGTATGTGATGAAAGGAGAATGCTTACATACTGCTGGAAGGAATGTAAATTAGTACAACTATGGAAAACAGTATGGCAATTCCTTAAATAACTAAAAGTAGACCCACCATTTGATTCAGCAATCCCACTACTGGGTATCTACCCAAAATAAAAGGAGTTATATGAAAAAGACACATACACGTGTATGTTTATTGCAGCCCAGTTCACAATTGCAAAGACTGGAATCAATCTGAAAGCCCATAAACCAATAAGTGGATTTTTAAAATGTGATATGGATGCACCACACAATGATTCTCATCCATAAAAGGGAATGAAATAATGTATTTTTCAGCAACTTGGATGGATCTGGAGGCTATTATTCTAAGTAACTCAGGAACAGAAAATCAAACATCATATGTTCTTACTTATAAGAGAGAGTTAAACTGTAAATATGCAAAGGCACACAGAGTAATGTAATGGATTTTGGAAGCTCACAATGGGTAGGGTGGAATGTGGGATAAAAAACTACATTTTGGGTACAACATACACTACTTGGGTGATGGATGCCCTAAAATCTCAGAATATGCCACCGTATAATTCATTCATGTAACCAAAAACCACTTGTGCCCCAAAAGCTATTGAAATTGAAAAAATAAAATAAAAAGGAAATGTGATGCATATACAAAATGGATTGCTATTCTTCGAGTTAAAAATCCATGAGATCCCGTCATTCGTAACAACATCGATAGAACTGGAGGTAATTATGTTAAGTGAAATAAGCCAGGTACAGAAACACAAACTATGCATGTTCTCACTTGTTTGTGGGAGCTAAAAATTAAAACAATTGAACTCACATAGATTGAGAGTAAAACGATGGTTACTAGAGGCTGGGAAGGGTAGGGGGGAGAGAGGGATATGGGGATGGCTAATGGGTACAAAAATATAGTTAGATAGAGTAAATAGGATCTAGTATTTGAAATTAAAATGGTGTGAGTACAGTCAACAATAATTTGTTGTACAGTTTTAAAATAACCGAAAATATATAATTGGATTGTTTGTAATACAAACAAAGAATAAATGCTTGAGGTGAAGGATACCCCATTTATCCTAATGTGGTTATCACATATTGTATGCCTGCATCGAAACATCTCATGTACTCCATCAATATATATACCTTCTATGTACCCATAAAAACTAAATATTAAAAATTTAAAAAATAGATTCTCTGAAAAAATATGCTTCATTAAAGTCATTGTAAAGCTAGATGCAGCTCATTTTTTTTGCAAGTTTGCGCATTTAACTTACAATTAATATCAAGGCTATTGGATTCTATCAGGGTTGTTTTGACTGTAACTTACAGCAATTCCTACCCAAACTAGCTAAAAACAAATGAAGTACTATAATGAATTCTGTATAATGGGACTGTATTAGTCAGGGTTCTCTAGAGGGACAGAACTAATGGAATATATAAAGGGGAGTTTATTACGTATTAACTCACATGATTACAAGGTTCCACAATAGGCCATATGCAGTCTGAGGAGAAAGGAGAGTCAGTTTGAGCTCCAAAACTGAATAACTTGAAGTCCGATGTTCAAGGGCAGGAAGCATACAGCATGGGAGAAAGATGGAATCTGGGAGGCTAGGCCAGTCTCTCTTTTCACATTTTTTTCTTGCTTATATTTTAGACATGCTGGCAGGTGTTTAGCTTGTGCCCACCCAGATTAAGGGTAGGTCTGCCTTTCCCAGTCCATTGACTCAAATGTTAAATTTCCTTTGGAAAGACCCTCACAGACACACCCAGGATCAATATTTTGTATGCTTCGATCCTATCAAGTTGACACTCAGTATTAACCATCACAAATTCACCCTTTGTCAAACTTGAACCCATACACATGTCCTGAGATCATACATAATCTTCAAATAAAGACAATAATAAGGTCGTAATTGTGCCTAACATAATACAACGTTCCTTCCTACAACCAGAAATTCACCAATTCCCTACCCAAATACCACTACATAAAGTTAACAATACTTAAACATTGATGTGAAGTCAGCAAATCTTATGTCACATATTAAAGGAGAAAGCAAATAAAATGAAGATATTTTCTTAGTACAAGTCTATATGTGCACAAACATGTTTTAAACACAACAAGAAGGAAATATTCATGACAATTACAGTCCTCATTTCTGTAGCTGATCATGTTGTCATAACGGGTATTGATGACTACATTCTTCTACTATTCATTCTATATTCCCTTTGCCTTCAGCAAGCATCTCAGCAGGTCGTGGTTCTTTTCCTGGTAGAGTGATCCAAACCTTCATTACTGAAGCACCTGGGTCATTTGCAGTCTTGCCTGGACTGGGCTGTTTTAGTTTCCCACTGACCTTAATCACAGGGCATGGTAATATTAAGAGATGCCCTAATGGATCCTCTGTATTCCATGCATACTCTTTCTTACCTCTGTTGTGGAGTACTAGACTAATTTCATCTTGACAGTCCCAGTCAATCACCCAAACCAACATTGTAACTCCCTTCTTAGCCTGTTGACTTAAAGGTAGGAGGAGCCCAAAGTATCCAGATGACAATCTTAACTTCCAGTTTAATGGAATTGTTGTTGTGTCCCCTGGTAGCAGCATTCCTCCCTCTGGATATAAAACCTCTAGGCCAGCAGTACATAATGTTGTGGGAACAGGAAGCAAAAATGTTGCTAGTGGATCACTAGGGGTAATGGTGAGTGGTACCACTTTCATTTCTACACCTTGATTTCTTGACCCGTGAATCCTGGCTATGGGAGAAACAGTACCCATATATTGCACACTAATTCAGAGCATACACCACCTTCTGGAGAACTTTGCCCCAGCCCTACAAAGTATCGTCACCTACTTGGCATTGTACTTGTGACTTCAAAAGACCATTCTGCCTTTCTATCAATCCAGCTGCTTCAAGATGATGAGGAACATAGTAAGACCAGTGAATTCCATGAGCATGAGGCCACTACTATACTTACTCAGCTGTAAAGTGAGTGCCTTGGTCAGAGACAATGGTGTGTGGAATAGCATGACAGTATTCCATGGGTAGTAGTCTTGGCAAAAGCATTGTGCACAGGATAGGCAAACTCATATCCGGACTGAGTATCTATTCTAGTGAGGACAAACCTCTGCCCTTTCCATGATGGAAGAGCTCCAATATAATCAACCTGCCACCAGGTAGCTCGCTGATCACCCTGAGGAATGGTGCCATATCGAGGGCTCAACGTTGGTTTCTGCTCCTGGCAAATTGGGCACTCAGCAGTGGCCGTAGCCAGGTCAGCCTCGGTGAGTGGCAGTCCATGTTGCTAAGCCAATGTGCAACCTCCATCCCTGCTACAATGTCCACTTTTTTCATGGGCCCTGTCACGGGGTGACTGGGGAAAGAGACTGAGGGGTATCCACAGAACGGGTTATCCTGTCTACTTGATTGTTAAAATCCTCTTCTGCTGAGGTCACCTTTTGGTAAGCACTCACATGGGATACAAATATCTTCACAGTTTTTGACCGCTCAGAGAGGTTCATCCACATACCTCTTCCCCAAATTTGTCACCCATTTTCCCATCATGCTTCTTTCCAGTCCCTGACCGTTCAGCCAAACCATTGGCTACAGGCAATGAAACAGTATATAATCTCACATCTGGCCATTTCTCTTTCCATGTGAAGTGTAAAACCAAGTGCACTGCTGGAAGTTCTGCCCACTGGGAAGATTTCCTCTTAGCACTATCATTCACGGATGTCCTAAAAAGGGGCTGTAGCGCTGCAGCTGTCCACTTTTGGATGGTGCCTGCATATTGTGTGGAACCATCTGTGAACCAGGCTTAGTCTCTCTTCTTCTGTCAACTGATGATAGGAAACTCCCCATAAGGCTGGTGCAGGCTGGGAGAGAGATACAGGGTGGCAGAAGTGAAGACCATGGGCATTTGAGCCACTTCCTCATATAACTTACTTGTGCCTTTAGGACCTGCTTGAACCCAATCACGTACAGACCACATCTGTTTGATGATGGAATGCTACTGTGAATGACTCACTTTATGGCTAGATGGGTCAGAAAGCACCCAGTTCATGATAGGAAGTGCAGGTCACATGGTGACTTGATGACCCGTAGTCAAACGTTCAGTTTCCACCAAAGCCCAGTAACAGATGTCTCTCAAAAAGAAAGTAGTTATATGCAGAAGATGGTAGGGCCTTGCTCCAAAATCCTCGAGGCCTCCCCTATGATTCACCTATGGGGGCCTGCCAAAGGCTCCATACAGTATACCTATCTGCCACTGACACCTCAAGCATGATTGGATCTGCTGGATCATATGGTCCAATTGGCAGAGCAGTTTGCATAGCAGCCTGGACCTGTTGCAGAGTCTTCTCCTGTTCTGTGCCCCACTCATAACTGGCTGCCTTTTGGGTCACTCGATAAATGGGCCGCAGTAAGACACCCCGAATCAATATTTTGTATCCTTCAATCCAATCAAGTTGACACTTAGTATTATAACCATCACAGATACATTCCAGTATTAATCTGAAATGTGAATACAAGTTAGAAAAATCCTAGCAGGACCCAGATTTGCAGCATCTCTGTTCAACTTGATTTGCTTCTCATTTTGGATTTTTTTTTTTTTCTAACCTCATGATTGAAGAATGAGTGTCACAAGTTTCTAAAAATGTGTCTTTTCTGAGTCCCATCTAACAGAAAATGCAAAGTATCTTTTCCAGTCACATCACAAATCTTGACATATACTGTTTACCACAATGCATAACAATGGCTTGGATAATATGATGCACTGCTCCAGTAGTCTTGGATGTGGAACCTCAATGGCACAACCTGGGCTGAGAGTATGATTTAGGTGATCTCCAAATAAGAATCAAAAACTTGCTCGAGGTAAGCAGAGGAACGCCAGGCAGCCAAATCAGCACACTCTGGACAGACTGCAGAGGCAGAATACCGACTTGGTTTGCATTTTTTCTCCAAGAGGATCCTTTGTTTTCTCTTATACTGAATAACTTTGAACTGAAGACAAACACAGTGAGTACCTTTGCCAAAAAATACATAAATTTAATGGATTCTCCAATAAGATACTGAGGGTTCTTATTTGTGTATTTGTTTTGCTTTTTCTTAGTCACCACAAAACCTAACCAGAGATAAAATGAAAATACATAATAAAAAGTTACTTTAAAGATGTCGTTTCTAATAAAATTTTTTATTCATTTCTCATTCAAATTAACATTAAAATAACTTTGGTGCTACATGTGTATCATGTGTGCTTATATATTTATATACACATACACATACATATGTATACTAATTCTATATACTTGCAAATCTATATATCTATATAGAGTATGTGTATATTGTATATACAGTGTGTATAGTGTATATGCATATATGAAAGTAGATATAGTACATATACCTATTTATTATATCTAAATATCTATATTTTCATATATCTAAATAAATAAAATTAAGTAGTTATGTCAATTTTTGATGTCATTAATCATATCTATTTTTATTATGCTCTTGAACGTTAAATATATTCATAACACATGATAGCAGCTTTGATTTAATATAAGGTTTCTGAAGAGTGGATTTTAATTTTCATTATAGCAAATTGTTTTTAGTTTTAGATGATGATATCATTAGAAAATATTTTTTAAATATTTGAAATAAAAAACTCAGACAAAAATGTTTGGTTAATAAATTTGTATGTGGGTATAATACATTGTATACATACATATGTGTATGTGTGCATGTGTGTGTGCATATACCAAGGATGACATATGAAAGAATTCAGGAATCAGAAAATGTATTTTTCTATGTGCTACAACACCTGGTTTGTTTCTAAAATTTTCACAAGATAGACATCTGACCTTAACGAATCCACATAATCCCTCTGGATCAGTTTCTTCTTACCAAATGTAAATTGCAGCATATATTTGTTTACAAAATATTTATTGAACATTCACTATGTGCTAGATACTGTTGTAGTTTCAGAGGTCATAGCAGTGAACAAAACTGACAGAAAGGATCCTGCTGGCACAGAATATATATTCTTGTGAAAAAGAGACAATAAATAGGAAAGAGTAAAATCCCTTTTAAAAAGACTGTGATGAGTGCTACCATTTTTAGAGAAACTATGGAATGAGAGTAGAAAGTGACATAGTGACAGGTTGATCAGTAAAATAGGGTAAGTGGTGAAGGACCTAAAGTTGTTTACTAGGAATGTCAAATTCTATTCTGGAGAATACATTCTAGGCCTTAAACATTCTGCCTGAATTTTACAAGTAAATGACTGTATATGTGACTGAATATCCATTAAAACAGCCAAAGTAATATTTACTGTGTTTAATAAATTAGTTTCTCAACTGGATAAAAGTAATCTTTCTCAGAGGACTCATTATTCCAGTTACCACAGCCCAAACTCTCCAATTATTCAGAATATTATATGCTTCAAATAAATTAACTAAATTATTTTCTAAAAATCTTTGTTTAACTGTGTATATGTATATATTTTGTATTTATTATTCACATATTAGTCTATATGAAAAACAATTAACATTTTATTTTCAATTCTTCCAATATTTGGAACTAAAGAGAAAATTTTCTTTTGCAGCAAGTCACTGCTGAAAATGATATATCTGGCTGAAAGTTTTAATCCTCTCATATTTTCTTCTAATTTTCAGGCTGTCAAATTAATGCCAATAAAAAATGCCCCAACTGACAGTCTGTGAGAACAAATTCCTTCATAGAGTTCCTATCATTGAAGGCTTATTTAACCTTCACATAACCCCTTTAACAGAATTACTAACACTGAGATCTTCAATAAGAAAATATAATTCAGAGTGAAAAGAATGAATAAAATTGTGACAGGTGACACTGGAAACAGATTTGAAATGACAATGTGTGTTGTGAAATTACTATTTCTCCTGTCACATCTTTATTTACTAAAGCAACCTAGAGTTTTCAGTTTATTCATAATTCTTATTTATTTTGACTTAGAAACACTAACAATGAATTTAATTAAATTAATTATGACTCAAGCATTATTGCTGTATTTCAAAAAAATAACATAAAATAAATATTTAACCTGTTGTGACCTTCACTTGCATATAATCAGATGTGAGCTACTATCAGATAATTCTTATATTTAGGTATATCTAAATACCTTCTATTAAGATATATTATATAATTCTTATATTTAAGCATTAAGATTTATAGAAATATTTCAGGAAGTATAGCCATCTTTCTAGCAACAAAAGCATTTCATAAACGCATGCAGACTGTCATCCCAAGACTGAATAGGTAAACAGGTCCAAATTATATCATCAGAGTCAGCAATTCAGAATTTTAGATTGCTACAGCCTTGTTACTTCTGTAGTTTAATTCGATTACAACAATATAATTAATAAGCAAAAAGGCACATATACAACCTTGTTTGTCTGATCTATTCTAGTTGGCACCCTTACTTGGGGGAAAGTCACAGAAGCCCACATCAAAATAAGATGGAAACTCCTAGTGTCTTGGTCAGGATTTCCTGGAATTGGAGAAATTATAGCAGACAATTATTTCAATTGCCCTTCCTCTTTCACCACATCATTTTTTGCACCAATACTGTTTAGGGGTCCTACCTTCAGTTATTCAAGATAACATTTATAATTTTTAGTATATAATTCAGAGACCTTCTTGATTGTTTATTGGTTCTTTTTTTCATGCTCATTTCTAGCAACTCCTCTATAAAAACCTTGAATAAAAGCCATTCCACTATGTCTGGTTTCAGAAGAAATATTTTCTCTTGCTTTTGTGCTTTTATTCATGTTCCTGGAAAGTTGTTTCCTAACTTCTATATCTGGCTAACTCCCAATCATTCTCCAAAACTTATCTCAGGGATTACCTTTTCTCAAATATTATTTTACATGTGACACTGTAGATTAGAAGTTTTTCAGTGCATCCCCACCAGAGCATTATGTATTTTCTCTCATATTAACAGTTGCATTCTGTAGTAATTGGTAATATAGAATTAATGGAGGCATAGAGAATATATATTTGGAAAAGGAGATTTGGGGAGATAAGGTTGATCTGGATTCAACACTGTCCTTAAGTGCTGAACAAGTTAATGAAACATATTTAGTCTTGTTTTTGTCTTCATAAAATAAGGGCTAAAAGTTTATTCAATAAAAGACAGTTTTGACAATAACATCTATTAATTCAGATATATATATATATATACACATATATATCTGAATAAATAAATGAATAAAGGAAGAGAGACAGAGAAACAGAGACAAAGAGAGGAAGAAAATCTGAGAATAGAAAATGGTGTGATTTCTGCAGCATAGGATTTTACCATCTAACTGTAAAAAGAAAGTGAAGAAAAGTATTTTTTTTCTAACTTTGGAAAATTAAGACTTAAGAAATAAAGAGAATAAGAAAAATAATAATTCAAGACACTGTGGCTAAATTATTGGAATAAATGATCAAGGCTCATGAAATGTTATTTTCTTTTTTTTATTGATTTTTTCCAGCTTTATTAAAATTTAATTAACAAACATTTTATATAAACAGTGTACAATGTGATGTTTTGATATGTGTATACATTGTACAATAATTGAATTAAGCTAATTAACAGATACTTCACCTCACATACTTATTATTTTTTGTGGTGAGAACATTTAAGGCCTACTGTCTTAGCAGTTTTCAAGTGTACATTATTATTAACGCTAGTCACCATGCTATACAATAGATCTCCAGAACTTACTCCTCTTGTCTGACTGAAATTTTGTAACTTTGATCAACACAGCCACATCACCCCCTTTCTCCCAGCACAGCCCCTGGGCACTCGCCATTTCACTCTCTGCTAAAGTTCAACTTATTGATTCCAAATATAAGTGAAATCATGCAGTGTTTGTCTTTCTATGCCTGACTTATTTCACTGAGCATAATGTCCTCCAAGTTCATTCATGTCATTCAAATGGCAGGATTTCTTTACTGTTTAATAGCTAAGTACTATTCCATTGTATATATAGAGCACATTTTCTTTATCCATTCATACATTGATGGACATTTAGGTTGACTCCATATATTGGCTATTGTAAATAACGCTGCAATGAACATGGGAGTGCAGATAACTCTTTGACATGCTGACTTCACTTCCTTTGAATATATATCTAGAAGTAGAAATGCTCGATCATGTGGTAGTTCTATTATTATTATTATTATTATTATTATTATTATTATACTTTAAGGTCTAGGGTACATGTGCACAACGTGCACGTTTGTTACATATGTATACATGGGCCATTTTTGTGTGCTGCACCCATTAACTCGTCATTTACATTAGGTGTATCTCCTAATGCTATCCTTCCCCCCTCCCCGCTCCCCACAATATGCCTCGGTGTGTGATGTTCCCCTTCTTGGGTCCAAGTGATCTCATTGTTCAATTCCCACCTATGAATGAGAACATGCAGTGTTTGGTTTTCTGTTCTTGCAATAGTTTGCTGAGAATGATGGTTTCCAGCTGCATCCATGTCCCTACAAAGGACACAAACTCATCCTTTTTTATGGCTGCATAGTATTCCATGGTGTATATGTGCCACATTTTCTTAATTCAGTCTGTCACTGATGGACATTTGGGTTGATTCCAAGTCTTTGCTCTTGTGAATAGTGCTGCAATAAAAATATGTGTGCATGTGTTTTTATAGCAGCATGATTTATAATCCTTTGGGGATATACCAAGTAATGGGACGGCTGGGTCAAATGGTATTTCAGTTCTAGATTCTTGAGGAATCGCCACACTCTTTTCCACAATGGTTGAACTAGTTTACAGTCCCACCAACAGTGTAAAAGTGTTCCTATTTCTCCACATCCTCTCCAGCACCTGTTGTTTCCTGAGTTTTTAATGATTGCCATTTTAACTGGTGTGAGATGGTATCTCATTGTGGTTTTGATTTGCATTTCTCTAATGGTGAGTGATGATGAGCATTTTTTCATGTGTCTGTTGGCTGTATGCATATCTTCTTTTGAGAAGTGTCTGTTCATATCCTTTGTCCACTTTTTGATGGGGTTCTTTATTTTTTCTTGTAAATTTGTTTGAGTTCTTTGTAGGTACTGGATAATAGCCCTTTGTCAGAGGAGTAGATTGCAAAATTTTTCTCCCATTCTGTAGGTTGCCTGGTCACTCTGATGGTAGTTTCTTTTGCTGTGCAGAAGCTCTTTAGTTTAATTAGATCCCATTTGTCAATTTTGGCTTCTGTGTTGTTGCTTTTGGTGTTTTAGACATGAAGTCCTTGCCCATGCCTATGTCCTGAATGGTATTACCTAGATTTTCTTCTAGGGTTTTTATGGTTTTAGGTCTAACATTTAAGTCTCTAATCCATCTTGAATTAATTTTCATATAAGGAGCAAAGAAAGGATCCAGTTTCAGCTTTCTACTTATGGCTAGCCGATTTTCCCAGCACCATTTATTAAATAGGGAATCTTTTCCCCATTTCTTGTTTTTCTCAGGTTTGTCAAAGATCAGATGGCTGTAGATGTGTGGTATTATTTCTGAGGACTCTGTTCTGTTCCATTGGTCTATATCTCTGCTTTGGTACTAGTAAAATGCTGTTTTGGTTACTGTAGCCTTGTAGTATAGTTTGAAGTCAGGTAGCGTGATGCCTCCAGCTTTGTTCTTTTGACCTAGGATTGTCTTGACAATGCGGGGTCTTTTTTGGTTCCATATGAACTTTAAAGCAGGTTTGTTTTTTTTTTACAATTCTGTGAAGAAAGTCATTGGTAGCTTAATGGGGATGGTATTGAATCTATAAATTACCTTGGGCAGTACGGCCATTTTCACAATGTTGATTTTTCCTATCCATGAGCATGGTATGTGCTTCCGTTTGTTTATGTCCTCTTTTATTTCACTGAGTAGTGGTTTGTAGTTCTCCTTGAAGAGGTCCTTTACATCCCTTGTAAGTTGGATTCCTAGGTATTTTATTCTCTTTGAAGCAATTGTGAATGGAAGTTCATTCATGATTTGGCTCTCTGTTTGTCTGTTACTGGTGAATAAGAATGCTTGTGATTTTTGCACATTGATTTTGTATCCTGAGACTTTGCTGAAGTTGCTTATCAGCTTAAGAAGATTTTGGGCTGAGACAATGGGGTTTTCTAAATATACAATCATGTCATCTGCAAACAGGGACAATTTGACTCTTTATTTTCCATATGAAGACCTTTTACTTCTTTCTCTTGCCTGACTGCCCTAGCCAGAACTTCCAACACTATGTTGAATAGGAGTGGTGAGAGAGGGCATCCCTGTCTTGTGCCAGTTTTCAAAGGGAATGCTTCCGGTTTTTGCCCATTCAGTATGATATTGGCTGTGGGTTTGTCATAAATAGCTCTTATTATTTTGAGATATGTTCCATCAATACTGAATTTATTGAGTGTTTTTAGCATGAAGGGCTGTTGAATTTTGCCAATGGCCTTTTCTGCATCAATTGAGATAATCATGTGGTTTTTGTCTTTGGTTCTGTTTATATGCTGGATTACGTTTATTGATTTGCGTATGTTGAACCAGCCTTGCATCCCAGGGATGAAGCCCACTTGATCATGGTGGATAAGATTTTTGATGTGCTGCTGGATCCGGTTTGCCAGTATTTTATTGAGGATTTTTGCATCGATGTTCATCAGGGATATTGGTCTAAAATTCTCTTTTTTTGTTGTGTCTCTTCCAGGCTTTGGTATCAGATGATGTTGGCCTCATAAAATGAGTTAGGGAGGATTCCCTCTTTTTCTATTGATTGGAATAGTTTCAGAAGGAATGGTACCCGCTCCTCTTTGTATCTCTGGTAGAATTCGACTGTGAATCCATCTGGTCCTGGACTTTTTTTGGTTGGTAGGCTATTAATTATTGCCTCAATTTCAGAGCCTGCTAGTGGTCTATTCAGGGATTCAACTTCTTCCTGGTTTAGTCTTGGGAGAGTGTAAGTATCCAGGAAATTATCCATTTCTTCTAGGTTTTCTAGTTTATTTGCATAGAGGAGTTTATAGTATTCTCTTATGGTAGTTTGTATTTCTGTGGGGTCAGTGGTGATATCCCCTTTATCATTTTCTTGTGTCTATTTGATTCTTCTCTCTTTTCTTCTTTATTAGTCTTGCTAGTAGTCTATCAAATGTGTTGATCTTTTCAAAAAACCAGCTCCTGGATTCATTGATTTTTTGGAGTGTTTTTTGTGTTCTTGCTTCTCTAGTTCTTTTAATTGTGATGTTTGGGTGTCAATTTTAGATCTTTCCTGCTTTCTCTTATGAAATATACTTTTCCAAGCGATTTCTTAAATTTATAAATTTCAGCCAATAGTACATTCTGGATAGAGCCATAAGAGTAGTTTACTTAAATGAAGTAAAAATAGTTCTCTAGTTATGAAAATGTATGTACTTCAAAAAATATAATATATGTAATTATATAACATACATGTTTTACTAAAGATTTTTTATTAAAACTTCTATAATAACTATTAGGGAGTTCATATTACACTATTTTATAAAAGTGTATCAAAATTTACTCTATCACATGGGTAACATTTAGCTCATTTCCAGTTCCACTATTGTAAATCACCCATGATATACATATGTGTGTGTGTGTAAATGTTTATAATGTTTTATCTGTATTGTGCATTATTTCTCCTGAAAGAAAATTATAGAAATGTAATTTTTAAAGTTATGTCTTAGATTCATGTACACATTGTCAAATATCTTTACAGATAGGGTTAGGCCATATGCAACTGTAATCTCACTGGTATAGGATAGAAGACTTTCATGCATTACACTTTTCCCATCATTATTTCATATTACTTTTGGATAATTTATGGTAATTTGAACAACATATAATTAATTTCTTATATATTATGTTATTCTTGTATAATACAAGTTTTTTAAATAACTAAATATATGTCTTTTAAATATGTTTTCTTTAATGTCAAGCACATTTTTGGTCCATCTAAATTGCTTAATTTTTCAATGATAGTCATTTGAAACTATTTTTCTGGAACCCCAATTATTATTATTTTAAATCACATTCTTCTTTAATTCATAATGAAGACTTTTCTCCATCATTTTAACTGTCATTTCTGTCTACTCAAATAAAGGCAATCCAAATATCAGTTTTAAAATCATTAATTATATCTTCATCCTCAACTCATGTCTTTCTTCCTTTACTTACTGTATTATAGTTTGGATTTTGTGTCATTCATTCATTCATTCCTTCATCTATCTATGCATTCATTCATATAATTCAAAAATCAAAATATTTGAGAATACATATATAATGAGCAGAATTGTACCCTTTCACCCTTTCAAAAATCATATGTTGAAGCCCTAATTCACAGTGTGCTGGATTTGGAGATAAGGCCTTTAAGAAAGTAATTAAGGTTAAATAATGTCATAAAAGTGGGCCTGTAAATCTTATAGGACTAGTGTCCTTACAAGAAGAGTTAGAGATACTGAAGATCTCTTATTTCTCTGCTCACGCTCACAAAAGAAAAGTCATGGGAGGACACAGTGAGAAGGTGGCCATTTGCAAACTGAAGACAGAGTCCTCACCAGAAACTAACCCTACTGCCATCTTGATCTTGAAATTCCAGCTTCCAGAACTGTGAGAAAATAAATTTCTGTTTTTTTAATCTACTCTGTGGAATTTTGCTTTGGCAGCCTTAGAAAACTAATGCAGCACGCAATATAAACTCTCCACACCCCACCTTCCAGTCCCCTAATTCATTTATGTAGAGGCGGCAATTTTATTAATTTTAGAATTCTTCTAGAAATATTTGTTGCATGTATAAGTAAACACACACACATTCATATCTTTTCATTTATTTTTTTATAAATGATACAACATACTACCTATATTGCCATTCACATTGTTTTTTATTAAACAGTATATTTTTATTTTTTTATTTTTATTATTATTATTTTTTTGAGACAGAGTTTTGCTCTGTCGCCTAGGCTGGAGTGCAGTGGCGCAATCTCGGTTCACTGCAAGCTCCGCCTCCTGGGTTCATGCCATTCTCCTGCCTCAACCTCCCAAGATTTCTCATTAATTTTTAAGTGGCTTATGAAGTCATCAAAATTTATTTACCCATTCCTCCAATAATAAAATTTTATTTTCAGTATTTTGCCACTAAAAATTTGTTAGACTGCATAAATTTTATATGTATCATTTCATACTTTGCAAATATATCTGTAGTACAAACTCCTAAAAGAAGAATTGTTTTATCAAGGATTTTAGTACTCACAATTTTTATAGAAATTGCTAGTCTTCTATATGGGATTATCCTAATTTACAATTTCTCCAGAAATATACAAAAATTTCTGTTATCACAAACACATTCTGTTACTAAACTTTTAGATATATGAAAACATATGTTAAATGTAATAAGTTGTATGATATTTATTTATATTTTTATTACTCTTAGTAAGATTGAACATTCTGTTCAAGAGATGGAAATAAAATTGTTGGCTTGGCTTTTCTCCCTTTTCATATGCTATTCAATATTTTCCTGCATAAAACATTATTTAAAAAATCATCTATTTTTTCATTTTCTTATGAATAAGATGACCTTTTTGGTTTGCTTGCTCATTTGTTTTTTATGTCTAGTTATTTTAGCAGATTAGTCTCAACTGTATTTGTTTTAACTTTATTGTAGAATGTTTTGATACAAACTTCCAAATGTTTTAATTCTTTACAAAAAAAAAAAAGTCAAACATTGTGAAATGTAGTTTTTAGGTTGTTAGTATTTGGGCTGTTTCACTGTGTTTTCTTATATATACAATGTGTATATA
Organism: Macaca fascicularis; assembly: GCF_037993035.2. Taxonomy (NCBI): domain Eukaryota; kingdom Metazoa; phylum Chordata; class Mammalia; order Primates; family Cercopithecidae; genus Macaca; species Macaca fascicularis. Next base: position 78,245,697 of record NC_088376.1, read on the forward strand.
TATATTTCTTATATATAAGATATACATGTACTGGCTTTTGTTTGCCTAACTTCTCTATTTTTTCTCATTTCTTATTATAACTTTTTTTTTTAAGTTTCATTCTTTCACTTTCTAGCATCTTATGTCATTTTTCTTGATCTTTTTAAAACATATTTTATTTATAATTTATTCTTCGTTTCTGGAATGTTTCCTTTTATTATTTTATAAATATTTCTTGAAGTCTCATGTCTATTTTCTGAGTTTTTATATTTCTGACTTTGTTGTGTTTTTATATTTTATCTGTTTTTAGTTTAACTTAAAGATAATTTTAATATATGTGGTCATGACTTTCCGACATATTTTCATTGTAAAGATGCTATTCTGCTTTTTATACTTTGAAAAAAATACTTCTGAATGGAATTCTTGATCTCAATTATTTTATGTTACTCATTATTAAGCTAGGTTTCTTTTCTTGACCTTTTAAATAAGATAAATTGGCCAGGGAAGCTTTTATAGTTTCATTTCTCCAGAAATTTCTCGTTTTTGTAGATTAAAACAAAAACAAAACAAAACAAAAAACAAACAAAAACACTCCTATTTCCTGACATCTCCCAGCTTTGTTACCTATTCCCCTCTTATGTGATCTTGTTTCTTTGCCCCTATTGCATCTGTCCTGATTAGTCAGGAAAATATCACTAGCAGTTTCTCCTTAGTGTGAGGCTCTTTCATGGATCAGCTAGTTAATTTTCAAAGCTTATTTTTTTCTTTTTTTTTTTTTTTTTTTTTTTTTTTTGAGACAGAATCTCGCTCTGTCTCCCTGGCTGGAGTGCAGTGGCGGGATCTCGGCTCACTGCAAGCTCCGCCTCCCGGGTTCACCCCATTCTCCTGCCTCAGCCTCCCGAGTAGCTGCGACAACAGGCGCCCGCCACCACGCCTGGCTAATTTTTTATTTTTATTTTTATTTTTTGTATTTTTAGTAGAGATGGGGTTTCACCGTGTTAACCAGGACGGTCTCCATTTTCTGACCTCGTGATCTGCCCGCCTCGGCCTCCCAAAGTGCTGGGATTACAGGCGTGAGCCATGGCCGTCCAATTTTCAAAGATCCCAAATCTTCAAGCATGATTCGGGTTCACCAATACTTGCCCAAAATTTAAGTATAGACTGCTTCTCAGTTAAATTGTCTGTTTTCAAATAGCCCCAGTGTACGTCCTAGTGAATATCTGTATGATATTTGGGGCAGGATGCTACTTTTTATATCCCTTCCAACATGTCTTCTTTTCTGTGATGATTTAATTTTTATAACTTTTTTTTTGTTTGTTTTCCTCCCTCCGATTTCAGTATATCCTCTTCTCTTTGCATTTCTTTCCTAACTTTGTGTATTTCTACAATGTGAACTTGTTTCTTAACGACAATCATCTTGTTACGTTTTTAAAAAACTTGTTGAAAAATATTTGATTTTGGTTTTCATTTTTTCCCTTGGAATTTTTTTCTTGTGAATATTTTTTGTTTATGATGTGCTTTTCCTTTGCTCTGACGGTGAATTTGTAGACACAGTCATATTTCCTGAAGAAAGTAGGCTTTTCTGGTTTTTAAGACTAACTCCCTTTACAAGCAATGCCATCATAGCTGAGAATGTGCTGTTTAATAACAGGCTACCCTCTATTTCTATGTTAGGGCTTCACAGTGAAGAAGAACAGAACTCATGTCTTAACCTCACGCTTACTGGCTGCACTTACCAACAGCTTCATTAAATTTCTAGATTCTTGCAAAAGGTTTATTTTTGCAGTCTTCATGTCTACTGTAATTTTTCTCTTTACTCTCCTCACAACAGAATAAAACACGTCAAGGAGAGCTTGCCAGGAGCTATGTTAAATGAGAAGATTTTCGATAATTATTTTGTAAACCATGTTTTTGGGAAAGTTATGTGCCAGTGAAACAAACATTCATTGAGTGCTTGTGTGTACCTAGATAAAGATACAGACTAACATTGAATATAATAGTGAACAGCAAAGAAAAAGTTTCAACATTCAATGATTTTATATTAATGGGAGAAGAGACATACAAAGAAATAAACAGTTAACTAAGCTGCGCTTCAGAAAGCTACTTAGAGAAAAATTAATCATGGTTAGTGTGATAGGGAAGCCCTGGAGATTGATTAGGATTGCTGTTTTACACAGGGAAAGCATGAAAAACCTCAGTAGTAGATTAAAAGTTGAGCAGAGAATGGAAAGAAACAGAGTTAGACATAGAAGCAATTGTCGAGGACTTACAGCCTAGGAGTCTAAATGTACATTGAACTTAAGAGCTTGGTTCTACTCTACCTTTAAGATATGTGTATGTGTGTCCTGTCCTAAAATTTTATAACCTTACTATTCTTATTCTTTTTTTATTTTATAATTTAATTGATCCTTTATTTATAGGTTTCATGTTTTTCTACTCATATTATTTTAATACTAGATTTAGACTGATACTTTTTTCCAGTTACAATATGATTTTCTGTATTACTATGGAAACTTTCTGATACATTATCAGAGAGTTCCTAAAATATTATTTAAACAAATTTGTGATAATTATTTATTCTCTGTTATAGGTTGAATTGTGTCCCTTAAAAGAGATGTTGAAGTCCCAGTCCCCAGTACCTGAGAAATTGGCCGGTTTTAGAAATAGGATTGTTGCTAATGTAGTTAGTTACAATGAGGTCATTAGAATGGGTCCTAATTCAATATGACTGTTGTCTTTATTAAAGGGGTAAATTTGGATACAAAGACAGACATGAATTGAGGGAAGACAATGTGAAGACATACAGGGAGAAGGTGACCATATGATGGGAGCAGTGTTCCTACAAGCCAAGAATTGCCAATAAACCACCAAAAACAAGAAAATTCAGGGCAAGATCCTCCTCTAGAGCCTTCAAAGAAAGCATGGCCCTGCCAATACCTTGATTTTGGATTTCTAGCCTCCACAGATGTGAAAGAATAAATGTATGTTGTTTTAAGCCACCTAGTTTTTGATATTTTCTTATTACCTTTCCCTAGGAAATTAGTATATCCTTATATGTCTTGCATTTTCTTTATCCCCCACTGAGCTACGCCAACATAGAAATAGAAAAATGCAGTTTATAAAATTTTTATTCCCATCTGCTTATAAAATCCCTCCTCCTTTTATTTTACTTATTTCACAGCTTTGGAAAGGTCCCTGCTTCCTCTGAGCCTTCTACAGATATAGCAAGAACCCATTGGATGAGGTGACCCATGGCTTTCACCTATAACTGGAGTATCTTCTGGCCAGGCCCATGGAGGAATACTCCCTAATAACCAAATTCTGAGGCATTCATTCATTATCTTTAATGCAGTGCTTCCCAAACTGTAACATATATATTAATATAAATTACCTATTGATCTTGTTAAAATGCATAGTCTAATTGAGTATTCTGATTGAATATTTTATATTTTTAATAAGTTACCTAACAATGCTGATGCTCTTGTCCCAAGGACTACATATTGAGACACAAAACTCTAAAACTTGATCCAATAGCTCAAGTTATAAAGCCAAGTATTATTCTTAACTTCCTCAGCCAAAACTACTTCCAGGTTAAGCAGCAGTTTTCTGCAGTTTTGAAAAATAGTACTTCTCTAGATGTTGAAACTTGAAAAAGATATTCTATTGGTGAATACATTAAAAATAGATGCCCCACTTGGATGGATATTTTAGGAGACAACACAGCTTCTGTTGGAATATATAGTTGTAACAGGACTCAGGGACTGGCAAATTAAACAAGAGCTGCATTTCAATCTCCAGTTTCCTTTTACTCAAATGTCTTTAAAAGGCACAACCTGTAAAAAGTGAGGCCTATCCCTTCTCCGTCTTCCTGCTCATCAAGAGCAATCAAGTTATGTCAAGTGTAATTCAAATATTCTCTTTAATCTATCTTCTCTTTCCTCCTTGACTCATTCAGACATTAATCGCATGCAATCTAATTACTTCTTTTCAATCACTTATCCCGGAAAGATACTTTCTTTATTGCAACCATATTTACCCTTTTAAAATATAACACTACTTATATTCTTCCTCTCCTTCAAAATGTATCAAGAGTATACACCGTTATTAGTCCATTCTCACGCTACTGTGAAGAAGTACCCGAGACTGGGTAATTTATAAAGGAATGAAGTTTCATTGACTCACAGTTCAGCATGGCTAGGGAGTTCTCAGGAAACTTCTAACCATGGCAGAAGGCACCTCTTCACAGGGTGACAGGAGAATGAGTGCCAGAGGGGAAATGCCAGACACCTATAAAACCACCAGATCTCATGAGACTCTTCTACTATCATGAGAACAGCATGCAGGAAAGAGTCATCATGATCCGATTACTTTCCAGTGGGTCCCTCCCAGGACATGTGGGGATAATAGGAAGTATAATTCAAGATGAGATTTAGGTGGGGACACAACCAAACTATATCAACACCTTCAAGGTGATAACCTACAAATCCCTCAGCATGACATAGAAGAGGTTTTAAGTTACTACCCTAACTATGACTTAAGGTTGACTGTACTTCTTTGGTTTCTATTTCCCTATAACTCACCCGTGTATTTGCCTAGAGTTTCTGGCCACTACCATGGCATACTAGGTGCGGTGGAACTTAAATTTATCAAGCCCAGACTGGGTTGGCAAACAAAACAAGCATACTATAGTCGAATGGAGAGAATTATAATATCAAGAGGCTTTCCTACAAGTGAAAGCTTGAATGTAATAATAGAACTTAATACTAACCTTCAACGTAGTTATTCATTAGATTTTGTTAAAGTCTTAACACAGTTCAAAAGTAAAAACAAACAAAAACATGTTTACCTATGATACTGTAAAAGATAGTGTCTGTGGCTCATTAAAATAGATAATGTCTTCCTGGGCACAGAGTCAGACTCAATTTCTTACTCTCACTTCTACATAAGTATAGCCGTATATCTAAGTTCTAAATGATGTGTGCTACATTGTTACAACAATGCCTCCTAGTGAATTATATCTCTGTCTATCTCCATTGCTTTACGAGGTAACTTTACAACTCTTGATATCAAAAGATGGAGTTCATTTCCAACCTCTTTTAATTCAGACTGGCCTTGGGACTTGTTTTGAGCAATAGAGTATGACAGAAATAATGTTGTGATCTCTGAGGTGGGTCTTACGGATCTTGAAGCTTCTGTTTGCATCCTCCACCTTCCACCTGCATTTTAGTCTTTCATTTTAGGCTTCTCCAAAGCATAGGCATAGAAAAGCAATGAAAAGCGTAGGCATAGAAAAGCAAAGCCTAAAATGAAAGAGTACTTGACCAGGTCCCATCTGATCCATCAGCTGAATGCAGCCACTAACTTAGCCAAATCAAGCAGAAGATCAACTCAATCAAATCATGAAATTGTGTGTTTCGGGGGAAACATTGTAGTTGTTTTAGGACATGGAGTGTTGGAGTGATTCTTTACACAGAAATAGATACAGAAAGTAACATTTCCAAAAATAATTGTACCATTTCCAGAAGGGACCCAAAATACTCTCTTTTTCTCATTAGCTGGAATGGAGAAGATTCCCAAAAGACCTTAGAAGGCATTTACTGAAGAAAGCAAAGCCTCCCAGAGCCTGATTTCTGAATGACTGTCCATTGCCACAGTCACCAGGTAAGTTCAGATACACTGCAAGAAATAAAAAGTATATTTTAGCCATTTTACATGTTGAGTTTTAGTACAAAATTTAACTTATACTAAGTAATATATCAGCAGTAATGCCATTAATATAATCTTTGGCATTTGTTTAGCTAATGTCTACTTTCAGAAGCATTTTATTTATAAACAGATAGCTTTTGTGAAAAATTATTGGTTCTTTATATATAATTATATTTGTAATATAAATTATTTTTTCACATTAAAACATTTTGGTAAAATAGAGAAAAAACAGGATAGGAAAGCATTTATCTATAATTCTAATACTTGCATGTTTTATTTCTTGCATATGTGCATTTTTAACTAAATTTATACTTTTAAGCTAACATATTGCATACAATTTCTATACTAATTCATAACTTTTTAAAATGGTTGCATCACACTCCATCTAGTGGATGCAGCATAACATTTCTTATGCCTTTTTATTATTAATTTAAGTTCCAAATACTCAGTGTTGTAATTCTATAATGAGCATTTTCATAAACATACCTTTTTCTGTTTTTATGTCACTCCTTTATTTGCTACTCTTAAGCTCAACATTTTATTACTTATGTTGAGTTATTCAAATTATTTAGTGCACTTAATCCGCTACACATATTATTTGCTTTAAGTTTGTGTTATGGTTATTTAAAAGACAATAATATTAATGTAATATTGAATTATTCTTTATCAAACACCACAGTTTCCCCTCAATTTTCAAGCTTAGTCAGTATATAGAATGTGAGATAATGATGATTACTGCTTTCTCCCCCAGAAATGTTTAGGCGGTTATTCCCAAAAAAATGGCTTAATACTTGGTATGTCTTTTTTTCTATATGATTAATAATAGTTATTTTCCAAAACCCAAGAATGAATAACACTTTTGTTCTACTGAACCATGTTCTACATACAATATTACCCCCAAGAAACAATGATTTCATGTAACGCAATAAGGTAACTATATCTACCACCCTATCATTGACTTCTTCACATCTTCTTCTGTTTATCACTACTTGAATATATTGCTGACATCTGAAATGTAAAATTTTAAAACAACATAAATTACATTATCTGTCAACACATACTTTTCCCAATGTTTCTATTTCTTTTAAAATGTTGTCAGCATCCTCAAGCTTACCCAGAGCTTCCTCCTGCTATTCAGACTTCTGTATTTTTCATTGGCTGCCCCATAGGCTCCTGAAAATAATATATGTCCAAAATGAAACCAATCATTTTACTTTTGCATGTACTTCAATTTCTGATTTTTCCCTCTAAGTAGTAGTATCAATCCAAGTCATTCAAACCAAAATCCAGAGAGTCATACTCATGCTACCAAAACCCTTCTTAACTGATCACTTTTTATTTGGTTTTGTTCATTATTCCTTGTTAAAATTTTTATTGACATATAAAATTTATGCAGAAAGTACAGAAATATTAAACAGCTTTATGAATTTTTACCAGCTAAATATATGTTTATAAGCAGGAAGAATTTAAGGTGAATAACATTGCTAGTATATGAGAAAACTCTGTTAATGCCTACTTTCAGTGACTAAACTCCATAGAACTTTAACCATGATACTAATTTTCTCTCTCTCTCCTTTTTTTTTAAATTATACTTGAAGTTCTGGGATACATGTGCAGCATGTGCAGGTTTGTTACATAGGCATATGCATATGCCATGGTGGTTTGCTACACCCATCAACCCATCATCTACCTTAGGTATTTCTCCTAATGCTATCCCTCCCCAAGCCCTTCACCCCACAACAGGCCCTGGTGCGTGATGTTCCCCTCCCTGTGTCCATGTGTTCTCATTGTTCAACTCCCACTTATGAGTGAAAACATGCAATGTTTTGTTTTCCGTTCCTGTGTAGTTTGCTGAGAATTATGGCTTCCAGCTCCATCCATGTTCCTGCAAAGGGCACAAACTCATCTTTTTCTATGGCTGTATAGCATTCCATGGTGTATATGTGCCACATTTTCATTATCTGGTCTATCATTAATGGGCATTTGGGTTGGTTCTAAGTCTTCACTATTGTGAATAGTGCTGCAATAAACATATGTGTGCATGTGTCTTTATAGTAGAATGATTTATAATCCTTTGGATGTACACCCAGTAGTGAGATTGCTGGATCAAATGGTATTTCTGGTTCAAGATCCTTGAGAAATCTCCGCACTGTCTTCCACAATGGTGGAACTAATTTACACTTCCACTAACAGTGTAAAAGTGTTCCTATTTCTCCACATTCTCTCCAGCATCTGCTGTTTCCTGACTGTTTAATGATTACCATTCTAACTGGCATGAGATGGTATCTCACTGTGGTTTTGATTTGCATTTCTCTAATGACCAGTAGTGATGAGCTTTTTTGTTGTTGTTTTCATATGTTTGTTGGCCACATAAATGTCTTCTTTTGAGAAGTGTCTGTTCATATCCTTCACCCACTTTTTTATGGAGTTATTTGTTTCTTTCTTGTAACTTTAATTTCCTTGTAGATTCTGGATATTAACCCTTTGTGAGATAGATTGCAAAAATTTTCTCCCATTCTGTAGGTTGCCTATTCATTCTGATGATAGTTTCTTTTGCTGTGCAGAGACTGTTTAGTTTAGTTAGATCCCATTTGTCAATTTTGGCCTTTGTTGCCATTGCTCTTGGTGTTTTAGTCATTAAGTCTTTGCCCATGCCTATGTCCTGAATGGTATTGCCTAGGTTTTCTTCTAGGAATTTTATGGCTTTAGGTCTTACATGTAAGTCTTTAATCCATTTTGGGTTAATTTCTGTATAAGGTATAAGAAAGGGGTCCAGTTTCAGTTTTCTGCATATGGCTAGCCAGTTTTCCCAACACCAGGTATTAAATAGGGAATCATTTCTCCATTGCTTGCTTTTGTCAGGTTTGTCAAAGATCAGATGGTTGTAGATGTGTGGCATTATTTCTGAGGTCTCTGTTCTTTTCCACTGGTCTACATATATATATATGTTTTGATACCAGTACCATGCTGTTTTGGTTACTGTGACCTTGTTATATAGTTCAAAGTCAGGTAGCGTGATGCCTCCAAATTTGTTCCTTTTGCTTAGAATTGTCTTGTCTACACAGACTCTTCTATTAGTTCCATATGAAATTTACAGTAGTTTTTTTTTCTAATTCAGCAAAGAAAGTCAATGGTAGCTTGATGGGGATAGCATTGAATCTATAAATTACTTTGGGCAATATGGCAATTTTCATGATATTGATTCTTCTTATCCATGAGCATGGAATGTTTTTCCATTTGTTTATGTCTTCTCTTATTTCCTTGAGCAGTGGCTTGTAATTCTCCTTGAAGAGGTCCTTCACATCCCTTGTAAGTTGTTTTCCTAGGTATTTTATTATCTTTGAAGCAATTGTGAATGAGAGCTCACTCATGATTTGGCTCTTTGTTTGTCTATTATTGGTGTATAGGAATGCTTGCGATTGTTGCACATTGATTTTGTATCCTGAGACTTTGCTGAAGTTCCTTATCAGCTTAAGGAGATTTTGGGCTAAGGTAGTGGGGTTTTCTCAATATGCAATCATGTCATCTGCAGACAGAGACAATTTGAGTTCCTCTCTTCCTGTTGAATACCCTTTATTTCTTTCTCTTGCCTGATTGCCCTAGCCAGAACTTTCAACACTCTGTTAAATAGGAGTGGTGAGAGGGAGCATCCTTGTCTTGTGCTGATTTTCAAAGAGAATGCTTCCATCTTTTGCCCATTCTGTATGATATTGGCTGTGGGTTTGTCATAAATACCTCTTATTATTTTGAGATATGTTCCATCAATGCCCAGTTTATTGAGTGTTTTTTCATGAAGAGGTGTTGAATTTTATTGAAGAGCTTTTCTGCATCTATTGAGACAATCATGTGGTTTTTGTCATCGGTTCTGTTTACATGATGGATTATGTTTATTGATTTGTGTATGTTGATCCAGCCTTGTATCCCAGGAATGAAGCTGATCATGATGGCTAAGCTGATGTGCTGCTGGATTCGGTTTGCCAGCATTTTATTGAGGATTTTCACAAGAATATTCATCAATAATATTGGCCTGAAATTTTGTTTTTTTGTTGTGTCTTTGCCAGGTTTTGGTATCAGGATGATGCTGGCTTCATAAAATGAGTTAGGGAGAAGTCCCTCTTTTTCTATTGCTTGGAATCGTTTCAGAAGGAATGGTACCAGCTGTTCTTTGTACCTCTGGTAGAATTTGGCTGTGAATCCATCTGGTCCTGGACTTTCTTGATTGGTAGGCTATTAATTACTGCCTCAATTTCAGAACTTGTTATTGGTCTGTTCAGGGATTTGACTTCTTCCTGCTTTAGTCTTGGGAGGGTGTATGTGTTCAGAAATTTATCAATTTCTTTTAGATTTTCTAGTTCATTTGCAAAGAAGTGTTTATAGTATTCTCTGATGGTAGTGGTATTTCTGTGGGATCAGTGGTGATATCCCCTTTATCATTTTTTAATATGCCTATTTGATTCTTCTCTCTTTTATTCTTTATTAGTCTGACTAGAGTTGTATCTATTTTGTTAATCTTTTCAAAAAATATGAGCTCCTGGATTCATTGATTTTTTAAGTTTTTTTTGGTGTGTGTCTATATCTCCTTCAGTTCTGCCTAATCTTAGTTATTTATTTTCTTCTGCTAGCTTTTGAATTTATTTGCTGTTGCTTCTATAGTTCTTTTAATTGTGATGTTAGGGTATCAATTTCAGATCTTTCCTGCTTTCTCATGTGAGCATTTAGAGCTATAAATTTCCCTCTAAACACTGCTTTAGCTATGTCCTAGAGATTCTGGTACATTGTGTGTCTTCATTCTCTAGTTTCAAATAACTTATTTATTTCTGCCTCAATTTTGTTGTTTACCCAGTAGTCATTCAGGGGCAGGTTGTTCAGTTTCCATATAGTTCTGTGGTTTTGAGGGAGTTTCTTAATCCTGAGTTCTAATTTGATTGCACTGTGGTCTGAGAGACTGTTTGTTGTGATTTCCATTCTTTTGCATTTGCTGAGGAGTGTTTTACTTTCAACTATGTAGTCAGTTTTAGAATAAGTGTGATGTGGTGCTGAGAAGAACGTATATTCTGTTGATTTGGGGTGGAGAGTTCTGTAGATGTCTGTTAGGTCTGCTTGGTTCAGAGCTGAGTTGAAATCCTGAATATCCTTGTTAATTTTCTGTCTCATTGATCTGTCTAATATTGACAGTAGGTTGTTAAAGTCTCCTGCTATTATTGTGTAGAAGTCTAAGTCTCTTTGTAGGGCTCTAAGAACTTGCTTTATGAATCTGGGTGCTCCAGTATTGGGTTCATATATTTAGGATAGTTAGCTCTTCTTGTTGCATTGATGGTTTTACCATTATGTAATGCCCTTCTTTGTCTTTTTTGTTTGTTTGTTTTAAAGTCTGTTTTATCAGAGACTCAGATTACAACCCCTGTTTTTTTTTCTTTCCATTTTAAATGTTCCTCTATCACGTTATTTTGAGCCTATATGTGTCTTTGCATGTGAGATGGGTCTCCTGAATACAGCACACCAATGGGGTCTTGACTCTTTATCCAATTTGTCAGTGTGAATCTTTTAATTGGGGCATTTAGCCCATTTATATTTAAGGTTAATATTGTTATGTGTGAATTTGATCCTGTCATTATGATGCTAGCTGGTTATTTTGCCTGTTAGTTGATGCAGTTTCTGCATAGTGTCTAGGGTCTTTACATTTTGGTATGTTTTTGCAGTGGCTGGTACTGGTTTTTCCTTTCCATATTTAGTGCTTTCTTCAGGAGTTCTTGTAAAACAGGCCTGGTGGTGACAAAGTCCCTCAGCATTTGCTTGTCTGTAAAATATTTTATTTCTCCTTCAATTATGAGGCTTAGATTGGCTGGATATGAAATTCTGGGTTGAAAATTCTTTTCTTTAAGAACGTTGAATATTGGCCCTCACTGTCTTCTGGCTTGTACGATTTCTGCAGAGAGATCCACTGTCAGTCTGATGGTCTTCCCTTTGTGGGTGACCCAACCTTTCTCTCTGGCTACCCTTAACATTTTTTCCTTCATTTCAACCTTGGTGAATCTGATTATTATGTGTCTTGGGATTGCTCTTCTCAAGGAGTATCTTCGTGGTATTTTCTGTATTTCCTGAATTTGAACGTTCGCGTGTCCTGCTAGGTTGGGGAATTGTTCCTGGATAATATCCTGAAGTGTGTTTTCCAACTTGGTTCCAATCTTTCCATCACTTTCAGGTATACCAGTCAAACGTATACCAGTCAAACCTATGTTTGATCTTTTCACATAGTGCTATATTTCTTGGAGAAACTGTCCATTCCTTTTAATTTTTTTTCTCTAATCTTGTCTTCATGCCCCTCTTCTGAACAGGCCCCTCTTCTGCAGGTCTGCTGGTTATGCCCCTCTTCTGCAGGTCTGCTGGTCATGCCCCTCTTCTGAACATGCCCCTCTTCTGAACAGGCCCCTCTTCTGCAGGTCTGCTGGAGTTTGCTGGAAGTCCACTCCAGAACCTGTTGGCCTTGGTATCACCAGAAGAGGCTTAAGAATAGCAAAGATTGCTGCCTGCTCCTTCCTCTGAAAGTTTTGTCCCAGAGGGTCACCTGTTAAATGCCAGCTGGAGCTCTCCTATATGAGGTGACTGTCGACCCCTGCTGGGAGGTATCTCCTAGTCGGGAGGCATAGGGGTCAGGGACCCACCTGAGGAGGCAATCTGTCCCTTAGCAGAGCTTGAGTGCAGTGCTGAGAGATATGCTGCTCTCTTCAGAGTTGGCAGGCAGGAATGTTTAACTTTGTTGAAGCTATGCCTACAGCCACCCCTTCCCCCAGGTGCTCTGTCCCAGGGAGATTGGAGTTTTATCTATAAGCCCCTGACTGGCACTGCTGCTGCCTTTCTTTCAGAGATGCCCTGCCCAGAGACAAGGAATCTAGAGAAGCAGTCTGGCTATAGCAGATTTGTGGTGCTACAGTGGGCTCCACCCAGTCTGACCTTCCCAGTGGCTTTGTTTACACTGTGAGGGGAAAACCACCTACTCAAGCCTCAGTAATGGTGGATGCCCCTCCCCCTACCAAGCTCAAGCATCCCAGGTCTACTTCAGACTGCTGTGCTGACAGTGAGAATTTCAAGCCAGTGGATCTCAGCTTGCGGGGCTCTGTGGGGGTGGGATCCACTGAGCTAGATCCCTTAGTTACCTAGCTTCAGCCCCCTTTCCATATGGTTCTGTCTCACTGCTGTTCCAGGTGCCACTGGGGTACAAAAGAAAACTCCTGCAGCTATCTCAGTGTCTGCCCAAATGGCTGCCCAGTTTTGTGCTTGGAATCCAGGGCCCTGTTGGTGTAGGCACCCAAGGGAATCTCATGGTCTGTGGGTTGCAAGGACCATGGGAAAAGAATAGTACCATGATGCTAATTTTCAACACCATAGATTGATTTCTGATGTTTTTATATTATAAAAATTACACAATATATTATTTACCCTTCTACATTTATATTCTTTCATTTGTGTTGACTTCTGTCCCAGTTCTTTCATTGTTGTCACTATAAAGTATTCAATGTATGCAACAAATTTGTTACAATAAAATGGATAATAGATCTTTGTCTTTTGGAGGGGTTTATTTTAATAGAATTTGTGTGCATGTACCTGTACATGATTTATTGTGCATTTATGTAGATATATACTGAAAAGAGAAATAATGGAATATAAATATATATAAATATATGGATGTATCTATCGATCTATCTGAGAGATGATTGATAGGTAGATAGATTCTGGTCTATTTGATACTTAAAATGGTTTACAGAATTGTTGACACAAACTTGCATTTCCAGCATTAGTATACAAGCAAGGTTTACATCTTTTCAAATATTTTATATTGTTTGTCTTTTTTTTTTTTTTTCTACTTTTGCCATTCCTGTGAGTGTATAGTGGTTTTAGATTATGGATTTAATTTACATTTTCCAAAGAAACTCAGTAACTTTTCATTTGAATATCTTCTCTTATGAAATACCAATATTTTCAAGCAATTCTCTTTCTCATACTTATTAGAATTTCATTACATATTATGGATATGAGGCATGTATTGAATATATATAAAAATTTCTCCCATGTCATGATTATTTTTAATGTTTTAATGCTATATGTTATATATAATCCAATTTATGTTTTTACGTCCTTTGTGATTACTGCTGGTTTTATTATTATTATTATTATTATACTTTAAGTTCTAGGGTACATGTGCATAACATGCAGGTTTGTTACATATGTATACTTGTGCCATGTTGGTGTGCTGCATCCATCAACTCGTCAGCACCCATCAACTCATTATTTATATCAGGTATAACTCCCAATGCAACTCCCCCCTCCCCCACCATGATAGGCCCCAGTGTGTGATGTTCCCCTTCCCAAGTCCAAGTGATCTCATTGTTCACTTCCCATGTATCAGTGAGAACATGTGGTGTTCGGTTTTCTGTTCTTGCAATAGTTTGCTGAGACTGATGGTTTCCAGCTGCATCCATGTCCCTACAAAGGACACAAACTCATCCTTTTTGATGGCTGCATAGTATTCCATGGTGTATATGTGCCACATTTTCTTAATCCAGTCTGTCACTGATGGACATTTGGGTTGATTCCAAGTCTTAGCTATTGTGAATAGTGCCGAAATGAACATACGTGTGCATGTGTCTTTACAGCAGCATGATTTATAATCCTTTGGGTATATACCCAGTAATGGGATGGCTGGGTCATAGGGTACTTCTTGTTACAGATCCTTGAGGATTCACCATACTGTTTTCCATAATGGTTGAACTAGTTCACAATCCTACCAATAGTGTAAAAGTGATCCTATTTCTCCACATCCTCTCCAGCACCTGTTGTTTCCTGACTTTTTAATGATCGCCATTCTAAGTGGTGTGAGATGGTATCTTATTGTGGTTTTGATTTGCATTTCTCTGATGGCCAGTGATGATGAGCATTTTTTCATGTGTCTGTTGGATGTATGAATGTCTTCTTTTGAGAAATGTCTGTTCATATATTTTGCCCACTTTTTGATGGGATTGTTTGTTTTTCTTCTTGTAAATTTGTTTCAGTTCTTTGTAGGTTCTGGATATTAGTCCTTTGTCAGAGGAGTAGATTGAAAAAACTTTCTCCCATTCTGTAGGTTGCCTGGTCACTCTGATGGTAGTTTCTTTTGCTGTGCAGAAGCTCTTTAGTTTAATTAGATCCCATTTGTCAATTTTGGCTTTTGTTGTCGTTGCTTTTGGTGTTTTAGACATGAAGTCCTTGCCCATGCCTATGTCCTGAATGGTATTACCTAGGTTTTGTTCTAGGGTTTTTGTGATATTAGGTCTAACATTTAAGTCTCTAATCCATCTTGAATTAATTTTCGTATA
Source organism: Macaca fascicularis (assembly GCF_037993035.2). Classification (NCBI taxonomy): domain Eukaryota; kingdom Metazoa; phylum Chordata; class Mammalia; order Primates; family Cercopithecidae; genus Macaca; species Macaca fascicularis. The sequence continues at coordinate 78,260,732 of NC_088376.1, forward strand.
AGGAGTAGGGAAAGGATCCAATTTCAGCTTTCTACTTATGGCTAGCCAATTTTCCCAGCATCGTTTATTAAATAGGGAATTCTTTCCCCATTTCTTGTTTTTCTCAGGTTTGTCAAAGATCAGATGGCTGTAGATGTGTGGTATTATTTCTGAGGACTCTGTTCTGTTCCATTGGTCTATATGTCTGTTTTGGTACCAGTACCATGGTGTTTTGGTTACTGTAGCCTTGTAGTATAGTTTGAAGTCAGGTAGCGTGATGCCTCCAGCTTTGTTCTTTTGACTTAGGATTGTCTTGACAATGCAGGCACATTTTTGGTTCCATATGAACTTTAAAGCAGTTTTTTTTTTTTTTTTTCCAGTTCTGTGAAGAAATTCATTGGTAGCTTGATGGGGATGGCATTGAATCCTAAAATTACCTTGGGCAGTATGGCCATTTTCATGATATTGATTCTTCCTATCCATGAGCATGGTATGTTCCTCCATTTGTTTGTGTCCTCTTTTATTTCACTGAGCAGTGGTTTGTAGTTCTCCTTGAAGAGGTCCTTTACATCCCTTGTAAGTTGGATTCCTAGGTATTTTATTCTCTTTGAAGCAATTGTGAATGGAAGTTCATTCATGATTTGGCTCTGTGTTTGTCTGTTACTGGTGTATAAGAATGCTTGTGATTTTTGCACATTGATTTTGTATCCCGAGATTTTGCTGAAGTTGCTTATCAACTTAAGGAGATTTTGGGCTGAGATGATGGGGTTTTCTAAATATACAATCATGTCATCTGCAAAGAGGGACAATTTGACTTCTACTTTTCCTAACTGAATACCCTTTATTTCTTTCTCTTGCCTGAATGCCCCAGCCAGAACTTTCAATACTCTGTTAAATAGGAGTGGTGAGAGAGGGCATCCCTGTCTTGTGCCAGTCTTCAAAGGGAATTTTTTCAGTTTTTGCCCATTCAGTATGATATTGGCTGTGGGTTTGTCATAAATAGCTCTTATTATTTTGAGATACGTTCCATCAATACTGAATTTATTGAGTGTTTTTAGCATGAAGGGCTGTTGTATTTGTCAATGGCCTTTTCTGCATCTATTGAGATAATCGTGTTTTTTGTCTTTGGTTCTGTTTATATGCTGGATTACGTTTATTGATTTGCGTATGTTGAACCAGCCTTGCATCCCAGGGATGAAGCCCACTTGATCATGGTGGATAAGATTTTTGATGTGCTGCTGGATCCGGTTTGCCAGTATTTTATTGAGGATTTTTTGCATCGATGTTCATCAGGGATATTGGTCTAAAATTCTCTTTTTTTGTTGTGTCTCTGCCAGGCTTTGATATCAGGATGATGTTGGCCTCATAAAATGAGGTAGGGAGGATTCCCTCTTTTTCTATTGATTGGAATAGTTTCAGAAGGAATGGTACCAGTTCCTCCTTGTACCTCTGGTAGAATTCAGTTGTGAATCCATCTGGTCCTGGACTTTTTTTGGTTGGTAGGCTATTAATTATTGCCTCAATTTCAAGGCCTGCTATTAGTCTATTCAGGGATTCAGCTTCTTCCTGGTTTATTCTTGGGAGAGTGTAAGTGTCCAGGAAATTGTCCATTTCTTCTAGATTCTCTAGTTTATTTGCCTAGAGGTGTTTTTATTATTTTCTGATGGTAGTTTGTATTTGTGTAGGATCAGTGGTGATATCCCTTTTATCATTTTTTATTATGTCTATTTGATTCTTCTCTCTCTTCTCCTTTATTAGTCTTGCTAGTGGTCTATTAAATTTGTTGGTCTTTTCAAAAAACCAACTCCTGGATTCATTGATTTTTTGGAGGGTTTTTTGTGTCTCTATCTCCTTCAGTTCTGCTCTGATCTTAGTTATTTCTTGCCTTCTGCTAGCTTTTGAATGTGTTTGCTCTTGCTTCTCTAGTTCTTTTAATTGTGATGTTAGAGTGTCAATTTTAGATCTTTCCAGCTTTCTCTTGTGGGCATTTAGTGCTATAAATTTCCCTCTACACACTGCTTTAAATGTGTCCCAGAGATTCTGGTATGTTGTATCTTTGTTCTCATTGGTTTCAAAGAACATCTTTATTTCTGCCTTCATTTCATTATGTACCCTGTAGTCATTCAGGAACAGGCTATTCAGTTTCCACGTAGTTGAGCGGTTTTTATTGAGTTTCTAGTCCTGAGTTCTAGTTTGATTGCACTGTGGTCTGATAGACAGGTTGTTATAATTTCTGTTCTTGTACATTTGCTGAGGAGTGCTTTACTTCCAATTATGTGGTCAATTTTGGAATAAGTGTGATGTGGTGCTGAGAAGAATGTATATTCTATTGATTTGGGGTGGAGAGTTCTGTAGAAGACTATTAGGTCTGCTTGCTGCAGAGATGAGTTCAATTCCTGGATATCCTTGTTAACTTTCTGTCTCGTTGATCTGTCTAAGGTTGACAGTGGGGTGTTGAAGTCTCCCATTATTATTGTATGGGAGTCTAAGTCTCTTTGTAAGTCTCTAAGGACTTGCTTTATGAATCTGGGTGCTCCTGTATTGGGTGCATATATATTTAGGATAGTTAGCTCTTCCTGTTGAATTGATCCCTTTACCATTATGTAATGGCCTTTTGTCTCTTTTGATCTTTGATGGATTAAAGTCTATTTTATCAGAGACTAGTATTGCAACCCCTGCTTTTTTTTTTTTTTTTTGTTCTCCATTTCCTTGGTAAATCTTCCTCCATCCCTTTATTTAGAGCCTATGAATGTCTCTGCATGTGAGATGGGTCTCCTGAATACAGCAGGACTGATGGGTCTTGACTCTTTATCCAGTTTGCCAGTCTGTGTCTTTTAATTGGAGCATTTAGTCCATTTACATTTAAGATTAATATTGTTATGTGTGAACTTGATCCTGCCATTATGATATTAACTGGTTATTTTGCTTGTTAGTTGATACAGTTTCTTCCTAGCCTCGATGGCCTTTACATTTTGGCATGTTTTTGCAATGGCTGGTACCGGTTGTTCCTTTCCATGTTTAGTGCTTCCTTCAGGGTCTCTTGTAAGGCATGCCTGGTGCTGACAAAATCTCTAAGCATTTGCTTATCTGTAAAGGATTTTATTTCTCCTTCACTTATGAAACTTAGTTTGGCTGGATATGAAATTCTGGATTTAAAATTCTTTTCTTTAAGAATGTTGAATATTGGCCCCCACTCTCTTCTGGCTTGGAGATTTTCTGCTGAGAGATCTGCTGTTAGTCTGATGGGCTTCCCTTTGTGGGTAACCTGACCTCTCTCTCTGGCTGCCCTTAAGTTTTTTTCCTTCATTTCAACTTTGGTGAATCTGGAAATTATGTGTCTTGGAGTTGCTCTTCTTGAGGAGTATCTTTATGGCATTCTCTGTATTTCCTGAATTTGAATGTTGGCCTGCCCTACTAGGTTGGGGAAGCTCTCCTGGATGATATCCTGAAGAGTGTTTTCCATCTTGGTTCCATTTCCCCCCTCACTTTCTGGCACCCCAATCAGACATAGATTTTGTCTTTTTACATAATCCCATACTTCTTGCAGGTTTTGTTCATTTCTTTTTCTTCTTTTTTCTTTAGATTTCTCTTCTCACTTCGTTTCATTCATTTGATCCTCAATCGCTGATACTCTTTCTTCCAGTTGATTGAGTCGGTTACTGAAGCTTGTGAATTTGTCACATCTTTCTCGTGTCATGGTTTTCATCTCTGTCAGTTCGTTTATGGCCTTCTCTGCATTAATTATTCTAGTTATCAATTCTTCCACTCTTTTTTCAAGATTTTTAGTTTCTTTGTGCTGGGTACGTAATTCCTCCTTTAGCTCTGAGAAGCTTGATGGACTGAAGCCTTCTTCTCTCATCTTGTCAAAGTCATTCTCTATCCAGCTTTGATCCATTGCTGGCGATGAGTTGCGTTCCTTTGCAGGGGGAGATGCACTATTATTTTTTGAATCCAGATTTTCTGCCCTGCTTTTTCCCATCTTTGTGGTTTTATCTGCCTCTGGTCTTTGATGATGGTGATGTACTGATGGGGTTTTGGTGTAGGTGCCTTTCCTGTTTGTTAGTTTTCCTTCTAACAGTCAAGACCCTCAGCTGTAGGTCTGTTGGAAGTTGCTTGAGGTCCACTCCAGACCCTGTTTGCCTGGGTATCAGCAGCAGAGGCTGCAGAAGATAGAATATTGCTGAACAGCGAGTGTACCTGTCTGATTCTTGCTTTGGAAGCTTCCTCTCAGGGGTGTACTCCACCCTGTGAGGTGTGGGGTGTTGGTCTGCCCCTAGTGGGGGATGTCTCCCAGTTAGGCTACTCAGGGGTCAGGGACCCACTTGAGCAGGCAGTCTGTCCGTTCTCAGATCTCAAATTCCGTGTTGGGAGATCCACTGCTCTCTTCAAAGCTGTCAGACAGAGTCGTTTGCGTCTGCAGAGGTTTCTGCTGCTTTTTGTTGTTGTTGTTGTTGTTTAGCTGTGCCCTGTCCCCAGAGGTGGAGTCTACAGAGGCAGGCAGGCCTCCTTGAGCTGCTGTGAGCTCCACCCAGTTCAAGCTTCCCAGCAGCTTTGTTTACCTACTTAAGCCTCAGCAATGGCGGTCGCCCCTCCCCCAGCCTCGCTGCTGCCTTGTCCTTAGATCGCAGACTGCTGTGCTAGCAATGAGGGAGGCTCCGTGGGCATGGGACCCTCCCAGCCAGGTGTGGGATATAATCTCCTGGTGTGCCCGTTTGCTAAGACCCTTGGTAATGTGCAGTATTGGGGTGGGAGTTACCCGATTTTCCCGGTGTTTTGTGTCTCATTTCCCCTGGCTAGGAAAAGGGATTCCCTTTCCCCTTGTGCTTCCCAGGTGAGTCGATGCCTCACCCTGCTTCAGCTCTCGCTGGTCAGGCTGCAGCAGCTGACCAGCACCAATTGTCTGGGACTCCCTAATGAGATGAACCCAGTACCTCAGTTGAAAATGCAGAAATCACCTGTCTTCTGTGTCGCTCACGCTGGGAGCTGGAGACTGGAGCTGTTCCTATTTGGCCATCTTGGTCTACCCCTGATTACTGCTGTTAGTATTCAGTCTGAGAAATCTTTGTATACCTCACAGCTATTAAGATGATTTTTTTATTTTCATCTAAAACTTATTATTTTACCTTATTTAATTAGCTCAAAATTCACCTGAAAAATTGTGTTTTTCATTGTTTAACTTAGGGTCAAGTGTTTTTGTTTTGTTTTGTTTTGTTTTACGTATTGACACAAAATTGAGCCTCTATAAAATATGCAGAAGACTATCTTTTCTTTACCGTTCCTCTTTTTAATAAACCATGACATAGTATTTGTTACTCTGTTTTGAGTTTCCTCTTCTGTTCCATCAGTCAACTTATCTTTCATTATGCTGATAACATAGCATCTTAATTACCATATTTTTATAGTAACTCTTGATAAAATAGCTAGAGTTCAAGAACTTTGTTGATCTCAGTATCAGCTTAGTCGCTATCAGCTGTTTACATTTTTATTAAAAAATTAAATAAACTTCTTATTTTCTATGAAAAACTTGCTGAGATTTTGCTAGGATTGTATTAAATCTGTAGAATAATTTGGGGAAAACTGACATCATTATAATCTTGAATGCTCCAACTCATGAACATTTTGTATTTATTCATTTATTTAAATATGTCATTTTCTTTTTTACTTTTAACATAGAGGTTATATGGGTTGTATGACATATTTACTGATAGATATTTGATTTTTTTAACCATGGTACTTTTTTTTTTTTAAAGTATTTTCTGGTAGTCAGGTACAGTGGTGCATTCCTGTCATCTCAGCTAGTTGTGACACTGAGGTGGGAGGATTGTATAAGCACAGGAGTTAAAGGCCAGCCTGGGCAACATAGCAAAACAGTGTGTCTTAAACTTTTATTTTCTATTTGTTCATTGCTGTTGTTTAAAAGCTGAAAGTAATCTTTGTATATTGACCTTGTATTAGCCACTTTTTAAAATTCATATGTTCCATATTACAAACCTCAGAAGATACGTTTAAATTTAACCCATCTACATAATAAATTATATAGATTTTCTGTACTTAATAGATTGAATAAGATCTCTTACCAGTTTACTAAATGCTATTGTAATTAATATTTGCTAAATTTTACTATATACTTTTCTTGTATTTTTCTGAGTAGTTTAATTTTTGAATGTTAAACCATTACATCCTTTTTTGTGTCTTAAGTCTGTTCATGATACTAAAACAAAATAACTTAAACTGGCCATTTAATAGGAACAGAAATGTATTCCTTACAATTCTGGAGAATGGGAAGACCAAGATCAAACTGCTCTCAGATTCGGTGTATGGTGAGGGCTGCCCTCTGCCCAATTGGCACTTTCTCTTTTCGTGTGTGTGTGTGTGTGTGTGTGTGTGTTTTGACATTTTCTTTTCTTAACTTTTATTTCAGGTTCTAGGTTACATGTGAGGGTTTGTTCCATAGGTAAACTCATGTTACAGGTGTTTGTTGTACAGATTATTTTATTACCCAGTTATTAAGCCCAGAACCCAATAGTTATATTTCCCCTCCTCTCCCTGCTCCCATCCAACCTCAAAAAGACCCCAGTGTCGCTTGTTTTCTTCTTTGTGTTCATGAATTCTCATCATTTAGCTCCCACTTACAAGTGAAAACATGTGGTATTTGGTTTTCTGTTCTTGTTTTACTTTGCTAAGGAGAATAGCCTTCACCTCCATCCATGTTCCTGTAAAATACATGACCTCATTTTTTTACAACTGTATAGTGTTTCGTGGTGTATATGTACCACAGTTTCTTTATCCAGTCATTGATGGGCATTTAGGTTGATTTCATGTTTTTGCTATTGTACATAGTCCTGCAATAAACATTTTTGTGCATAAGTCTTTATGGTAGAATCATTTCTATTCCTTTGAGTATATACCCAACAATGGGGTTGCTGGGTTGAATAGTAGCTCTGTGTTTAGCTCCTTGAGGAATTGCCATACTGCTTTCTACAATAGTTGGACTAATTTACACTCCCACTGAGAGTGTATTGTTTTCTTTTCTCCACAACCTTGCCAGTATCTGTTAGTTTTTGACTTTTTAGTAATAACCATTCTGAGTGGTGTGAGATGGTATTTCCTTGTGGTTTTGATTACACTCTAATGATCAGTGATGTTGAACATTTTTTCCTATGTTTATTGGCCACATGTATGTCTTCTTTTGAAAATTGTCTTTTCATGTCCTTTGCCTGCTTTTTAATTGTGTTGTTTCTTTTTCTCTTGTAAATTTGTTTAATTTCCTAATAGATGCAGGACAGTAGACCTTTGCTAGATGCATAGTTGGCAAATCTTCTCCCATTCTGTAGTTTGTCTGTTTACTCTGGTGATAGTTTCTTTTGCAGTGAAGAATCTCAAGTTTAATTAGATCCCACGTGTCAATTTTCGCTTTTGTTGTGATTGCTTTTGATGTCTTTGTCATGAAATCTTTGCCCATTCCTATTTCCAGGATGGTATTGCCTAGGTTAGCTTCCATGGTTTTTATAGTTTTTGGTGTTTTAGTTAAGTTAATCAATGTTATATTAATTTTTGTAAACAGTGTAAGGAAAGGGTCCAGTTGTAAACTTCTGAAGATGGCTAGCCAGTTATCCCAGAGCAATTTATTCAATAGGGAGTCTTTTCCCCATCGCTTTTGTCAGCTTTGTTGAAGTTCACATGGTTATAGGTGTGAGGCCTTATTTGTGGTCTCTCTATTATGTTCCCTTGTTTTATGTGCCTGTTTCTGTACTGAAACCATGTTGTTTTGGTTACTATAACTTTGTGGTATAGTTTGAAGTTGGGTAACATGATGCCTCCAGCTTTGTTCTTATTGTTTAGGATTGCTTTGGCTATTCAGGTTCTTTTTGGGTTCCATATTAATTTTAAAATAGTTTTTTGCTAGATCTGTGAATTATTGGTAGTTTGATGGGAATAGCATTGAATCTGTAAATTGTTCTGGTCAATTTAATGCTTGATTCTTCCTATTTATGAGTATGGGACTCTTTTTTTTTTTTTTTTTTTTTTCATTTGTTTGTGTCTTCTCTGGTTCCCTTGAGCAGTGATTAATAGTTCTCCTTGAAGAGGTCCTTCACTTTCCTTGTTAGTTGTATTCCTAGGTGTTTTATTTTTTTTTTTTTTTTTGGGCAACTATGAATGGGACTGCCTTCCTGATTTGGCTCTCGGCTTAGCCAGTGTCACTGTATAAGAATTCTAGTGATTTTTGTACATTGATTTTGTATCCTAAAACTTTGTGGAATTTTTTATCAGCTGAAGGAGGATTTCGGCCAAAACTGTGGGGTTTTCTAGACATAGAATTGTGTCTGCAGACAGAGATAGTTTGACTTCCTCTCCTACTATTTGGATGTCTTTTATTTCTTTCTCTTGCCTGATTGACTTGAGTAGGACTTCCAATATTGTGCTGAATAGGACTGGTGAGAGAGGATATGCTTGTCTTATGTTGTTTTTCAAGGGGAAGGCTTCCAGCTTTTTCCCATGTAGTATGATGTTGGCTGTGGTTTTTTTAATAGATGGCTCTTATTTTGAGGTGTGTTCCTTTAATATCTAGTTTGCTGAGAGTTTTTCACATGAAGCAGTGTTGAATTTCATCAAAAGACTTTTCTGCATCTATTGAGATAATCATGTGGATTTTGTCTTTATTCCTGCTTATGTGATGAATCACATTTATTGATTTGCACAAGCTGAAGCAACCTTGTATCCCAGAGACGATGCCTACTTGATTGTGGTGGATTAGCTTTTTGATATTCTGTTGAATTTGGTTTGTGAAAGTTTTGTTGAAAATTTTACATCAGTGTTTATCAAGTATATTGGCTAAAGTTTTCATTTATTGCTGTGTCTCTGCTAGATTTTGGTATCAAGATGATGCTGCTTTCGTAGAATGAGTAGAGGAGAAGTCCCTCCTCCTCACTTTTTGGAATAATTTTAGTGGGAATGACACCATCTCTTCTTTGTACATGTGGTATAATTCAGTTGTGAATCCATCAGGTTTTGGGCTTTTTTCATTGGTAGGCTATTTATAACTGATTCAGTTTTGGAGCTCATTACTGGTCTGTTCAGGGAATCAATTTCTTCCTGGTTCAATCTTGGGAAGGTGTATGTTTCTAGCAATTTATCAGCCTCTTCTAGGTGTTCTAGTTCATGTGCATAGAGGTGTTCATGGTAGTTTATGTTGGTTATTTTTTATTCCTTCAAGATCAGTGGTAACATTCCCTTTGTCATTTCTAGTTGTGTTTATTTGTATCTTCTCTCTTTTCTTTACTAGTCTGGATAGTGGCCTATTTTATTAATGTTTTCAAAACTAACTCCTGAATTCTTTGATCTTTTGAATGGGTTACCTTGTCTTGACTTCCTTCAGCTCAGCTCTGATTTCTGTTATTTCTTGTCTTCTGCTAGCTATGAGGTTGATTTAGTCTTGCTTCAATTAATTCTTTCAGTTGTGATGCACTTTTGATGTGGACATTTAGTGTTATGAATTTCCCTCTTAACACTGCCTTAGCTGTGTCTCAGAGATTCTGGTATGTTGTATTTTTGTTCTCATTATTTTCAAAGAACATTTTCATTTCTGCCTTTATTTCATAATTTACTCAAAAGTCATTCAGAAGAATGTTGTTTAGTTTCCTTCTAATTGTATGATTTTGAGCAATTTTCTTAGTCTTGACTTCTATTTTTATCTCACTGTGGCCTAAGATTGTGTTTGGTATTATTTTGGTTCCTTTACATTTGCTAAGGATTTTTTATGTCCAAGTACATGGTTGATTTTAAAGTATGCGCCATATGATGATGAGAAGAATGTGCATTCTGTTGTTTTTTTGTGGAGAGTTCTGCAAAGGTCTATCAGATCCATTTGATCCATTGTTGAGTTCAGGTCCTGAGTATCTTTGTTAATTTTCTGCCTTGATAATCTGTCTAATACTGTCAGTGAAGTATTGAAGTGTCACATTATTATTATGTGGGAGTCTATTTCTCCTTGTACATCTCTAAGAACTTGCTTTATGAATCTGGGTGCTCTTGTGTTGGTAGCATATATATTTAGGACACTTAGGACTTGTTGAATTGAGCCCTTTACCAATACATGATGCCCTTTGTCTTTTTTGATTTTGGCTGGTTTGAAGTTTGTTTTGTCTAAAATTAATTAAGCAACCTGCTTTTTTTCTGGTTTCCATTTGCTTGGTTGATTTTCCTCCATCACTTTATTTTTTTGCCTATGGTTGTCATTACATGTCAGATGGGTCTCTTGAAGACAGCATACCATTGGGTGTTACTTTTTTATTCAACTTGCCACTCTGTGCCTCTTAGAAGGGGCATTTACCACATTTACATTCAAAGTTAGTATTAATGTGTGGATTTGATCCTGTTGTTGTGCTGTTAGCTGGTTATTGTGTTGACTTGTTTGGTTGGTTGCTCTCCAGTGACCCTGGACTGTGTGTTTAAAGTGTGTTTTTGTATTAGCTGACAGTGGTCTTTTCTTTCTATATTTACTGCTCCTTTCAAAATCTTTTATAAGGCAAGTCTAGTAGTAATGAAGTCCATCACATTTCCTTATCTGGAAAGGATCTTTTTTCTTCTTCACTTAGGATGCTTAGTTTGGCTCGATATGATATTCGTGGTTGAATATTTTTGTTTTCTTTAAGAATGTTGAATATAGCCCCTGAATCTCTCTGGGTATTGGATTTCAGCTGAGAAGTCCTCTGAAACCCTGATGGGCTTCCCTTTGTAGGTGACCTCCCTTTTCCCTCTAGCTGCCTTTAACATTCTTTCTTCAATGTTGACCTTGGAAAATCCAATAATTATGTGTCTTGAGGATGATCTTTTTGTGTAGTCAAGTAGCCAGACTGTTTTCCACAGGGGTCCCTGCCTTTGCTACACTTCTCACTGGGTAGCACCTCCCTAACTGTGTTCCCAGCACAGTCTCCCTGTTCCCACCTTAACTATCTAACCAATAGCAGTCCTACATTTCTCTGGGATGAAGCTCCCAGAGGTAACAGATACACCTGCCATTTTTCCTGTTGCTACAACTCCTACCTGCACTCCACTAAGGCTGGGAAAGAGTGAACAACCTAGGAGTATCACAGGTCTCCAGGACACTGAAACTCACTCATGCAAAAGTGGCCAGACTGTTTACCACATGCATCTCCCCCAGCACAGCTGCCCTGATGCTGCCTAAACACTTCAGTTGGTGACAGCTTTGTATTTCTCTACAGCAGAATTCCTAAAGACAACCCACAGCCCTCTGCCGTTGTAGCTGCAACAGCACTACCTTACTGTCCTTGGCCTAAGGAAGAAACAAAGAGCCTGGTTGCTTCACTGGCAACTCTAGCATGCCACAGCTGCCACACAGAAGGGAGTGCAGTCTTTCTTCCCTATGAGACCCCATCCATTACTCTTCACCAAGCTTGGCCCTGTCTTGAGCCTTCAGCACAGTCACTTCATCCCCTGCTGAACATTTCCATTGACAGAAGCACTGTGATTCTCTGAGGTGGGGTTCCCAGAAACAATTGACAGCCCTTCTGCCATGCCACTGGAGTGATACTGCTTTTGCTGCCCTCAGACTGGGAAACGAATAAACATCCTGAGTGCTTTACTTTAACTTCTAGCATGCTGCAACCACTCGAAGGTGAAGAGACCAATATTTGTTTGCTGCTAGCCCTCTCCCCCTAACACTTGTCACCAGGGAGGGTCATCGAGCTTGAGCCTGTAAAGCAGCTACCCCACCTGATGGTGACCATTCCAATCGGCAGTGGCTCTGCATTTCTCTGGGATGGAATCCCAAGAAACAAGTGAAAGATCCTCTGCTACTGCCATTGCCATGGTCCTCACCCCTTCTGTGCCCAAGTTTGGGAGACAACAAAAACCCTGAGTTCTCTCAGAGCTGCCCTGCACAGCCAGAGAGTGCCAAGCAGAGATCTTCAGCTAGCATTCAAGTGGGAGAGAAACCCACATCCTCATAACACTGAAAGTGAGCACAACTGCAAATACAAGCAAGTATATAGGAGCAACGTGGCTGAGCAAGATTCCACCTACCAGCCATTACACTTAAAGGCCAGGTACTGTATTGCAGCCAAACCTCAGTACCAAAAATAATTTACTAATATACCCCCCTGTGAAGCCAATTACAAGAAGTTAGCCACAAATGAAGACCCTCACACAACTTCCATTCTGTAAAAACATCCAGGAATGAAGCCAACTGACTGTAATCTAATTACACAACAGTTAAGGGAACATCAGTTCACCCAGGTAAGAAAGAATTAGTGCAAGAACTCTGACAACTCTAAAGGCCAGAGTGTCTTCTTACCTCTAAATGATGACACTAGCTCCCAAGTAATAATTCTTAAACAAACAAACAACAAAAAAAAATGGCTGAAATGACAGAATTCAGAATCTGGAGGGCAACAAAGATCATTAAATTTCAGAAGAAAGTTGAAACCTATTACAAGGAATTTAAGGAATCCAGTAAAATGCCTTAAGAGTTGAAAGATAAAATAGCCCTTCTAAGAATGCATGAAACCAAGCTGATGGAGCTGAAAAAACTCACCACAATAATTTTATAATACAATCACAAATATTAACAGCAGAGTAGAAGAAAGAATCTCAGAGCTCAAAGACAAGCTCTTCAAATTAGCTCAGTTGGACAAAAATTTATAAAAGATTTTAACAACTGAGCAAAACCTCCGAGAAATATGAGATTATGTAAAGAGATCAAATCAAAGAATTATTGACATCTATGAAAGAGAAAGCAAGCAACTTCAAAACATATTTGAGGATAACTTCCATAAGGACTATCCCAACCGTGTTAGAGAGATAGACATGCAAATTCAGAAAATGTAGAGAACTCATGCAAGACATTATATGAGAAACCATTCCCAAGACATGTAGTAATCACATTCTTTAAGGCCAATGTAAAAGAAAAACTACTAAATGCATCTAGAAAGTAGGAAAAGGTTACCTACAGAGGGAATCCCCATCAGGCTAACAGCAAACCTTTTAGCAGAAACTCTACAAGCTAAAAGAGACTGAGGGCCTATATTCAGCATTCTTTTTTTTTTTTTTTTTTTTTTTTTTTTTTTTTTTTTTTTTGAGACAGAGTCTCACTCTGTCGCCCAGGCTGGAGTGCAGTGGCTGGATCTCAGCTCACTGCAAGCTCCGCCTCCCGGGTTCACGCCATTCTCCTGCCTCAGCCTCCCGAGTAGCTGGGACTACAGGCGCCCGCCACCTCACCCGGCTAGTTTTTTGTACTTTTTAGTAGAGACGGGGTTTCACCGTGTTAGCCAGGATGGTCTCGATCTCCTGACCTCGTGATCCGCCCGTCTCGGCCTCCCAAAGTGCTGGGATTACAGGCTTGAGCCACCGCGCCCGGCCATATTCAGCATTCTTAAAGAAAAAAAATTCCAACCAAGAATTTCACATCCAGCCAAACAAAGCTTCACAAACAAATGAGAAATAAGATCCTTTTCAGACAAGCAAATACTAAGGGAATTTGTTATTACTAGGTGTGCCTTAGCATTGGCCCTTGAAGAGTGCTACATATGGAAACGAAAAACTGTTACAGGCTACCAGAAAAAGACACTCAAATGGATAGGCTATCGACACTATAAGCAAATACACAATCAAGTCTATATGACAACCAGTTAACAACACAATGTCAGAACCAAATTCACACATATCAGCATGAACCTTGAACTTAGGTTAAACGCCCTACATAAAAGGCACCGAATGGCAAGTTGTACAAAGAAGCAAGACCCAACTCTAGGCTGTCTTCAAAAGACCCAACAAGAAATGGAATCCTTTAACAGATAAATAACAAGTTCCAAAATTGATTCAGTAATAGACAGCCAACCAACCAAAAAAAGCTCAGAATCAGATAGATGTATAGATGAATTCTACCAGATGTATAAAGAAGAACTGGTGGCATTACTACTGAAACTATTGCAAAAAATTGAGGAGGAAGGATTTCTCTATAACGAATTTTATGAGGTCAGTATCGTCTATCCAAAAACCTGGCAGAGATTTAAAAAATCAAAAACTTCAAGCCAATATCCTTCATGAACATAGATGCAAAAATTTTTAACAAAATACTAGCAAAGAGAATCTAGATGTGCATCAAAAAATAAATCCACTATGATCAAGTAGGCAACATTCCTGGGATGCAAGGTCAGTTCAACATATGGAAATCAATAAATATGATTCATCAATAAACAGAACTAAAAATAATCACATGATTATCTCAATAGATGCAGAATAAAAAAAAATCTTTCAATAAAATGCAACATGTCTTCATGTTAAAAACCCTCAATAAACTAGGTATCAAAGGTATGTACCTGAAGAGTGATCACATCCACAGCCAACATTATACAGAAGAGACAAATGCTGGAACCGTTCACCTTTAGAAACAGAACAAAACAAGGATATTCATCCACTCCCACAACTCCTATTTCACGTATTAATGGAAGTCCTAGCATGTGCAATCAGGCTAAAGAAAGCAATAAAAGACATCCAAATAGGAAGAGAGGAAGTTAAACTAATACTAAGAAAAAAAAAGATATCATTATTATTAATAATTGAGACAGCTGAACATTTATGGTATTTTAAATATTATACTTTTTATTTTGTCTCTTTGTTGTTCATTGCTTCCTTTAGTCCTTTGATGCGTATCTGAATACCCAAAAACTTAGTTACTTAAAACAATGATTTATATTTCTCATGATTTTGCAAGTTTCCAAGGCAGTTTCTGCCACAGTTTCAGCTGGGTTCATTCATGCTGCTTCATTTAACAGAAGACGATGCTGTACTGGAGCTGACTCTTAGCAACAGAGGAGAGCTGATGGTTGCAGACATTCTGTAAACCAGGTACCATCACATTAATGGATTTAAATTTACCATGATTGATGTCTTTAGACAGAAAATGCCAAATGCTACAAATTAGGCATTTTTCCTTCCCATAGAACTGCATTGTTAAACATTTATCAGCACACCACCTATTGGAGGACTGGCTGAACTAAGTTTCAAGATGACTTCACTAGATGTTTTCACTAATTTCTGTCAGCTGACGTTGGCAATTATCTGAGGAACCTCAGCTTTCATCCATGATATAGGTCTGATTACTTAAAAGTGTGTGGTACCTCCCCCCTTACTGTTGTTATTATCTTCTACTTGCTCCTGCTTTTGCCATGTGACATGCCTGCTCCCCCTTCACCTTCCACCATGATTGTAAGCTTTCTGAGATCACCCTAGATGCTTCCTGTAAAGCCTGCAGCCAATTAAACCTCTTTTCTGTATAAATTACCCAGTCTTCATTATTTCTTTACATCAGTGGAAGTATGGCCTAATATAGTCCACATGACCACTCACACTCCAGAAGTCTGAGCCGACTTCTTTACCTCGCAGTTTCAATGCAACACTCTAAGAGGAACAGAAGTTGAAGTTGCTATCTGTCTTAACAAGTTACATAACATTACTTCGATCACATTCCATTGGTTACTTATGTAGCCTCTCTGATGCCTAGTTTCCTTTATCTATAAAGTTAATGTAGCTTACTAATAGCTTTTATAATAAGAATTAAGTAATAAAACCCCTATGAAACACTTATTACAGTAACTTGTACATTAAAAAATTCATAAATGTCAATTACTCTTATTATTTTATACTTCACATCCTTAACATGTCTCATATCGGTCACATTTTTAACCTCATTACCACTGTCTTTGTAAAAGAGGCCCTACTTAAATCCTAGTCTATAGCAATTCTGTCTTAGCACTCGTAGCTGTAAACAAATAGTTGTTCATTTGCCAGATTCCCACTTTTAGACTGTAAACCATGGGAGGCTTAAACTCTGGAAAAATCACTCCATTCAATAAACATGTTTTGAATTAGTTTTCTTTTAATACTATGAGATTGCTTAACCTGTTAACCCTTTTCCCATTTTCCCATGTTAATCCTTTCCCTGTTTTCCCTGAAAATACACACTAGCAGCACTTGCAGCTGCAGCATTTACCCTGAGATAAGTGTGCCACAAAACATCTCACTTTTATTATTATTTTTGGATTGCTCTTGAATATTGACTTTAGAAACAAAAGACATCATTCTGTTTACAGCGTTCTGTTTTTTTAGTAGTGGTATTCCTGTTTCCAAAATATAGTAATTCTCAATTGATGAAAATGTCAAATCATATAAAACAGAATTTTTATGTTTGATATTAACACCATTCTTGAACAGTTGTTACCCAAATATTCATCTGAATCCAATTTTTCAAAAAATTGGAATCCATTAGACAATTCTGATGATTCAAACGATTCTAATGTTAGTTCTGTTTAGAAATAACTCCAATAACACTTTTTATATTTTATTTTCACATTGAAAGTTGGCCAGATTTGCTTTAGCTTCATAGAGCATGTTTATGTAATTAAATACACACGGGCAGCTAGCTGCACATTTTTTCTAAATGGAAAAAGAGTTCAGTTTTCATTTTTATCATATTAATACAGATATGACAATACATTCTTGGAGAAAAAATTAAGAACATTATTAAACAAATAAATAATTGAATGGTAAAATAATTAAAATACCTTGAGTGATAAATATACAATATTGGTAATTTAAAATACTGTGGCCAATAAACAAGTGTCAGAATGTGAGAAGAAGTATTTTACAGTAGTTGAGTGGACAGACTCTTGATACAGGTTGACTGTAATCAGATGTCAGCTCAACAGCTTTTGCTGTGACTTTGGTAATATACTTGAACTTTTTGTGTTTTAGTTTTCTCCTGTGTAAAATTAAGATAAGAATATTTGTATCTTAGACCATTATTGTAAGCATTTAGTAAGTTAGTGTATGTAAAGTAATAAAATACTAATGTCACATAGTAACTTCCATTTAAATTTTCTTTGTTATTAATCATATTTTCTGACACTGTCTTCAGAAATCTTTGTTCTAAAAATATCATAAATATTACAGATTCAATTAAATTAGAAAATGTATCACACCACACTTGAAGAAAGTTGCGTATAATGCAAGTATTCTATAGTTTATACCTTTTTGAAAAATGAAACACTATAATACATTTTAATGACATTTTCAGTTTAAATATAGGATAATTACCTATATCTGTTATGCTGTTTTTTTCTGTATTAGTATCTGACAAATATTAACATATATGGTTTGCCTTATGTAAACATGTGGTGTACATAAAAAACTATAAAAGTAAGAAAAATTAAATCATATCTTATAATATCTTACATTTATTGAATGTCTCTGAAGAACTCTGGTATAGTAGCTCTTATGTAACTAAATTATTTCTTTTGCTTAATCTTGCTATTTCCACTATTTGTCAATTATCTTTTCTCTTTTAATCCATTTAACATCTCTTAGCTTTTGTTTTTTCTTTTTCAAATTTATCTATTACAACATTAACTTAGCTTTCAAGAGAATAGCTTGTTATTGACCACTATATAACACAAACTTGTTTTAGTAACAACTTTGTATCTAAACATTTTTAATACAGTAATTTTCCCAAGCTCCGCTTTTACTTTAGACTGCCTCCAGCTACATTTTCATCTCCATATTAGGTTATTCTTGCATTTCTTTAAAGAAATACCTGAGGCTGGGTAATTTATAAAGAAAAAGGTTTAATTGACTGAAATTCTTCAAGCTATACAGGAAGCATGATGCTGGCATCTGCTTGTCTTCCAGGGAGGCCTCAGACAACTTACAATTATAATGAAAGCAAATAGGAGCAAGGTGTCTCACATGATGAGAGCAGAAGCACAGGCTGGGGGAGGTGCCACACACTGTTAAACAACCAGATCTCATGAGAACTCACCATCACTAACGACACCTCCAAGCAGCATGCTCTTAAACCATGAGAACTTCCCCCATGATCTAATCACCTCCCACCCAGCCCCACCTTTAACATTGGAGGGTACAATTGAACATAAATTTTTGGTGGGCGCACACATCTGAACCACATTCTTCTTCCCCTTGCCACTCCCACATCTCATGTCCTTTCACATTCCAAAATACAATCATATCTTTCTAGCAATCTCCCCCAAAGTCTTAACTCAGTACAACAATAACTCAAAAGTCTGAAGTCCAAAGTCTCATCTGAGACAATGCTACTCTATAAGCTTATAAAGTCAAATTTAAATTAAAAAAAAAATTAGCTACTTCCAAGATACAGTGGGAGTATAGGCATTGGATAAATACTCTCATTCCAAAGGGGAGAAATCAGCCAAAAGGAACAAGCTACAGGCTCATGCAAGTCCAAAATCCAGCTGGGCAGCCATTAAATCCTAAAGCTACAATATAATCACCTTTGACTTCATGTCCCACACACAGGGCACATTGATGCAAAAGGTAGGCTCCCAAAGGCTTCGGAAGTTCTACTCCTGTGATTTTTCAGGGTTCAGCCACCAAAGCTGTTCTCACAGGCTGACATTGAGTGTTTGTGACTTTTCCAGGCACAGGATGTGTGTTAGTCCACTCTGGCTTTTCTATAAAGGATTATCTGAGACTTGGTAATTTACAAGGGAAGAGGCTTTATTAGATTGTGGTTCTGTAGGCTGTTCAGAAAGCATGGTGGCATCAGCTTCTGGGGAGGCCTCAGAATACTTAAAATCATGGCAAAAGGTGAAGAGGAAGCAGACACATCTGTCTGCAGCCCGAGGAAAAGAGAGAGGGAGGAGGTGCTACACAGCTTTAAAGAAAGATCTCATGGGAACTCTATCACAAAAACGGCACTAGGGGGATGGTACTAAATGATACTTGAGAAATTGCCCCTATGATCTAATCACCTCCCACCAGGCCCCACCGCCAACACTGGGAATTGCAACTGAACATTAGATTTGGATGGGGACACAGATTCAAACCATATCAATCTTCTACTGCACGTCTATCTAATCTTAAATCTACTATTTTGCCTCAAACATGTTTCCTTGACTTTTAAAGACAGTACTTGAAATTTACCTGTGTTTCTTTGACTTTTATGGATGCTGGTTAAAATTTACTTCTGTTCTATGCAGTATATATTGTTTCAACAGGTGATATTATTTATCTTTTGTATGTGTCTTACTTCCTCT
The DNA here is from genome assembly GCF_037993035.2 of Macaca fascicularis. NCBI lineage: Eukaryota > Metazoa > Chordata > Mammalia > Primates > Cercopithecidae > Macaca > Macaca fascicularis. Next base: position 78,279,799 of record NC_088376.1, read on the forward strand.
GCGCCACAAAAAAATTACCCTGTTCCTTTCTCTTAATTTATTTTTTGCATCTATATTTTTCTCTTTACCATTAAAGAATTGGGAGTTCTCTTTTAGTCTGATATTTCAGAAATAAGAAATACTTCAGAAATAAGAAATACTTCAGAAATAAGATTTTTTTTTTTTTTTTTTTTTTTTTTTTTTTTTAGAATTTTCTCATTTTGAACTGGTATCTGTTTACAGACCATTTTTAGGGCCAACTATAAAACTTGTTAACAATGTAGTCACTGAGCTGGTTATTTGTCTATAGGCACTTAGCTCTGCTCTAACATTTTGTAATTTCCCTTCCCTGAAGGAAGCTGGAAGCCTAAAAACTTTATTTTGACTGATCCTTTAGCATCTTGGTTATTTAGATTCTGCCAGTGGGGGATAATAATGAATTGGAAGGTGGGAGTAAGAAAGGAGTCTTTTATTCTCTGTATATTGCGGTGCCTCTCGAAGGGGGAAGATGGAGATTGAAATATCTGTGATGGTTTCAGTGTCTCTGAATGCACACTGACTGAGCTCTCCAGTGCAATCAGAAGTAGCCCATGTATTACACAATGTACTCATCATTCCTACCATTATAATCAAGCAAAATAGCTCATTTCAGGCTCACATACTTGCCTTTAATTTAATCCAGTTGATGTACAGTTTTGCATTTGCTGACATGAAACAGAAATAGCCCATTATTCACTGGCAAAAAAGTCGCAACTTTCAAATGACAAATAGATTAACAAATTCACATTCTGATCCTTGAAAGCCTATTTCTGAGTTCACTTCTTTAACAAATACCAAAGCAGCCAAAGTGTAGTTGGGAAATAAAAGCCTCTCTAGTGATATCAAACAGATGGGAATATAAAGAAATAAATTGATGGCAGAGAGTTCTACAGAGTTAAAGGAGGGGGTTTTCTGGAGAAGTGACTGGAGATTATGAAGGGGATGGTGAGTAGCTGTTGGAGAGTGTTATGGTCCCTTGCCTTCGTCCATAAGGTCACACTTACCCCCAACAAGCTGAGGGTGATGTCACTGCCTTTTCTTCTGTTGCTATTGCTGCTTCATATGAACTGAGCTGCCCTCTCTGCTCCAGATACTCTTGACACCACCACTGACTCTGCTGAAGCCACTGTAACAGTCGCTGTGTAGACAACACATGAAGCAATAAAATGGCTTTTTCCTTCCTCTTGCCAGTGCACTCATTGTAAAAGCTGTCTCCTGGTAAGCTGCCCTGAAAGTCTGTCCCTTGGAGTTAACAAAAATACAATTTGCAGGCTATTAGTCCCTTAGAAATACAGAGGAAGGGATGGAATGACAATAGGAACTAAGAGACAAAAATAAATAAATAAATGTTATGCACAGGAGTTTGCATGATTTAGTACTTTGGCAATCCTGGTAGGAAAAATTCATCTTTACATAGATTATCCGATTTGGGACAAATATACTGAATTACCTTCTAAACCCAGTGTTAATATGTCTCTTTCTAGAGAAGGAAGAGCCTTGATTCTTAAGATCATTTTGTCGACTAAAATAATCATTAAGACAGCAAAGAACTTTACTGCCAAGTAAAAACTTTCTCTGAGGCTACTACTATCTCCACCAAAAGCTGCCTATGTTAGGTACAACTCCACAGTCATCTGAATTTTCAGGTCCAATCCTGATTATTAAACATTTCCTGCATCAAAGAAGAATGTCAAAAACTGCTCCCTGCTACTACAGGCTTTCTGTTAGGAACAGGAAGATGTCACTACTAGACCTGTACACTACTACAGGCTTTCTGTCAGGAAATCTGGAGCGTTGACATTACCGTTGCTATGACATCAGCTAATCTGTAGTAACGAAAGGCATTCTAGTTAAAATACTTGTTTGGAATCTCACAGCCTGTCCCTGTCAGCCATTTTCCTGTCAAGGCAATTCGTGGGATATAGACTCTCTTCTGGTTTATTTGGGAGGAAAGACATGTCCTTATTTCAAAGGAAAGTTTTGAGATCTAGGCTGGTGCATCCTTTAATTTCAATCTATTTCTGCTGTGTGTAGTAGGAAACACAGAATTCTGAACTAAGATGGTTCTTTTGCCTTGCTTTCAATTCTAACGAACAGTTTTCCCTGTTTTATATTTCCTGTGCCATTCAGGAGGAAAAAAAAGATACATCAGTTTTCTATTGCTGCTCTAACAAATTACCACAAACTTAGTTGCTTAAGTGATACAAATGTATTCCTCTGACATTTCTGTGGGTTGGAGGGCCAAGGGATTCACTGAACTAAAATCAAGGTGTCTGAAGAACTTCATTCCTTTCAGGAAGTTTTAGAGGAGAATCTATTTTCTTGTCAGCTGCTAGAATCTGCCCTCACTTTCAAGTTCATGGCTTTTTTTTTTTTTTTTTTTTTTGAGACGGAGTCTCGCTCTGTCGCCCAGGCTGGAGTGCAGTGGCCTGATCTCAGCTCACTGCAAGCTCCGCCTCCCAGGTTCACGCCATTCTCCTGCCTCAGCCTCCCGAGTAGCTGGGACTACAGGCGCCTGCCACCTCGCCTGGCTAGTTTTTTGTAGTTTTAGTAGAGACGGGGTTTCACTGTGTTCACCAGGATGGTCTCGATCTCCTGACCTCGTGATCCACCCTTCTCGGCCTCCCAAAGTGCTGGGATTACAGGCTTGAGCCACCGCGCCCGGCCAAGTTCATGGCTCTTTTGCCCCATCTTCAAAGATGCCAAATGCAAGTCAACTCCTCATATTGTATCACTTTTACTCCTCTCTCTGTCTCTCTCTCTGTCTCTCTCTCTGTCTCTCTCTCTCTCTCTCTCTCTCTCTGTCTGTCTCTCTCTCTCTCTTCCCCTTTCTCTTACCATAACTGAGAAGGTTTCTATACTTTTAAGGACTCACGTGATTATATTTGCCCACCACAATAATCTCCCAAGGTCTAGGATGCCAATCAGATTTGTAAAGTTTTTTTGGCCATGGAAGATACCATATTCACAAATCTCAGGAATTAGGGCATGGACATTTTGGGGGAGCCGTTATTCTGCCTATTACAAAAGAGTATTATTTCTTACTCCTACTATCTTTTCTTCTTTCCTTCCTTTCTTCCTTTCTTCTGTCCTTCCTTCTAGAATGACATTTTTCACTACAACTTCCTAATATATTGCAAAGAATTTGAGTACAAAAATCTGTCTTAATTTTGTATAACCCTGGGAGCTAGTACAGTGTCTTGGCAGTGAAATATAGTCAAAACAACTATCCCTAATTTATCTTAAAATATTTTTCTTACACCTACTCAGGGCTGGCAATTGTGCAATGTAGTAAGGACAGAAAAGTAAGCAAAGTACAGATGTTTGTGGATCTTAGGGAATAGAGATAGTAAACACAACTTTTAAGTGTCAGAGTGCAAGAGAGCCAGCACTACCTAACTGCTAAACAGCCTCTCTAATTTTCTCCTTCACAAAATAAAAACAACCCAATAATATCTACCTTCAGGTTTTTTTTTGTGAAGAATAAAGAGGCTAAAACATCACAAAATATTTTACAAACTATAATGTCCTATATATTGACCAAACAAAAAAAGTGTTATCATGTCTGAAGGTACCAAATGTTACTTCAATTGTTGAATTAAATTTTCACTAAAACTCGAGGAACTGCCGTGCTATGGGATGGCAATATTTTAAATTTATACCAGAATGGAAGCACTGCCTTTACTGCAATCTTTTGATTTAGGCTTTAAAGAATGGTCATTAATCTCCTCTATGCTGATGTGATTTAGAAGGCAGTGTGTTAGTTTTTCCCAGCTAGCATTTGGGTTAATACCATTCTGGCATTTCTTTGTGTAGGATAATTCAAGGGACAGCCATACCGCAGAGATGGTTATTTTATATTGCTCTGTCCAGATTACTTTATCTACTTGTAGGTACTACAGTCCAATCATTCCTGCCTAGAAATTGAGGAAGGGACAAGATTTATTTTCTCAAGAATTTTTCTAAGAATCTAACACACACACATAAAACACTGCACTAAATGTTGGTAATACGAATATACATACAATCATGTCTCTCCTCTTGTTCACTGTTTACTGTAAAATACATAAAGTAAACTGATTGTCCTAAAGAATGTGAAGAGTCTTATGAAAACAACAGTAAATCTGTTTTATATACAATACGTTTTCAAGATTTTGTAATTTCTTCCAACATCCTGGAAAATTAGTGCAATTTTCATGCCCAATAGAAAATCTTGGAAAAAAAAAAATGGCACCATTTCCTCTTCCCTGGGCAACAGATCTGGGAAAAAAAAAAAAAAAAAAAGACAAGTAAATGGGAAGTTTTGCATCCCTCTCTTTCACTTGCTAGAAGAGACTCACAGAACTCAGAAGGAAAACAGCAATAAGAAAACAAGATTTGAGCAGGGAAGAAGTGAGGTAAGGATGTAAAGAAAAAAGAGACCCAACAATCTTTCTCAACTGAATAGCAATTTCAGTTTCTATTGCAGGTCCTTAAGAAAAGAAATGAATTTTAGTTTTAAGGAGTACATTTCTGTTTGTTCTGGGTCAACTGTTTGAAGAGAGGGAGAATTCTTGCATTCATTTTCCAATTTAACTTACAGATTTTATAATAACATCTGAAAAGTGTTAATAATTATTAGAAAGATTAACCTTTTTTTGTTTTTTTTTTTTACTTAAAACATGGTTTTGTCTACTGGACACTTATGCTTTTGTTAAACACTTCTAAATATAATTCTCCCTGGCTATTTTGAGAATATTGTTTAAGTAACATTGAAATGTAACCAGAATTACTAAAAGTATGCTAATGCTTTTCTTCAAGCAGTTACAATTCTGAATGGAGTGCAGAAAACATTAAGTGGTAATGGGAGGTGTAGGGATAGTCCACGAGTGATCACATCACACATGTCTTAACTGTCAATGTCTATAGCTTGCCAAACTGAAATACGCATGAAATTCTTTTGTAAAGCGTCAAGTACCATACTAACATTGCAGCTCTTTTTCAGTCCTAACTAAAATGCAATAGATTAAAGACCGATAATATACACTTAAGTGACATTTTTAATGTGTAAAGTTTGCCTCTGTTGACTATTTTGACCACGGTTGATACTTTGAGCCACTTTAGAACTTAGCTTCTCATTGATGATATGTAAGTGATACAAATCCTTTCATTGTAAGAAAATTTTGATTATTTCAAATTAAATATATTAAATGCTTTTATATTTATTGTATTGTACTTACTTCTATAATGAGATCACTAACTTTTCTTGTTTTCTAAGAAAATATTGAAACTTAAGTTTTAAATTCTTTGCTTGATGATCTTAGACAAGTTCCTTAACTTCTCTTCTTTTCAGTCTCCAATCTGAAAAATAGAACCAAGTGTATCCATTTCACAGGGTGATAGAAAACGTATAGAACATTAAAGATTGCCTGACATAGTATATTTGTCTACTTTTAAAAATCATCACTAGGCACCTCATTAATTTATATCTCTATCATGGAAAATTTACAGAATTATTGCTTTGTAGATATTTTAAATTATTTTATCTTAAGCATGTCTTAATTCTTACAAAAGAATAACTTTTACTTGATGTTTAGTAATTACATTACTAGATCAAAAAAACAAAAGCCATAATATGTTAATAGACCACAGCTGGCATAGGTCTACACCATCACAGAACTACATACAGTTAGGGTTAATGATTTTTATCTTCTATTAGCTTCTGTCAGGATCTCTAATAATAGGTTATTCTACCGCTCTTTCACTAGAAAAAATAAACTGGAAAGGACACAAAACAGAGTAAAAACAATTCTGGTTTGTATTTAGATGAGCAGTTTAGGATCATTCCTTTGTAGTTATTAGATCTATGGCACTGAGCAATCATTATCTTTATGTCCTTTTTCAGGGATTTTTCAACAGTCTATTGAGGAAGTCAAAGGACGTTCCTAGTCATTTATCATGCATTGATGTTACTTTCATCTGTGAACATATGGACTCGATTACTTTCATTAGAAAAACAAAATTGCAGAATTTAAACTGTTGTATTCCTACAAGACAGTTTCTTACAAAGGAATGAACACATACAAAATATTTTTCAGTTTTTATATCTCAAAGTATAACATGAGAATGTATTTTATACATTATTCTTAATACACATGGTAGAGAATAGAAGCAGCTCTATTTTTCATTTCCCTAAATAAAAAAGAAAAAGTTATAATTATATCTGAATTTCTTCACATATAAGCATATTGGGCTAAGCAAAAGGGAAGGCAGCCCAACCTCAGGACAAGAAACATTGACAAGTTTTTGTACATGAAATGAGATTGGTGGACAATTTTGTCTGCCACTTTTAAGACAAAAAAAAAAAAATAAATCTTAAAAATTGTCAAATTTTGTCCAGCTATTTGAAATAATTCAAATAGAACCTTCAACACCAGAAAGTTAAGAAACCAGTGTTTGTAATATTTCTTGAAAAATATTATCTGGATAAAAATGGAAGGACTTTGTATTCTCTTTGAAACTCATGAATTTAAATTTCACATGTTTCATTTACTGACTTAAAATTAATTTATTAACTACTTTGTGGCCTGGAAAGAAGACAGACATTTCCCATGATTTGGGTAAAAAGTTTCCTAAAACATGACATGTGCAATGATAAAATATTAACTGAAAAACAAGTAGAACCAAATAAATGTTTCACAAGTTTTAATGTTATGTATGAACAAAATTATCCTTTAAAATCCTGCAAGTCACCCTGAAACTGATTTTGAACATTTTGTATATACATACAATTATTATTTTTTATGTATGATCTGTCTTTATAAATGTATTATTTGCATGAATTAATTTTATACATATTACATTTTTTACCCACACAGCCTCATAAGTCTATTGTTATTAGTTTCATTTATCAATAAGGCTAAGCTGCAATGGCAACTGGACCAAGGTTACCAAGTAGAAAGTTGCAGAATCAAAGTCTATTAAATAAGTAATTACTAAGGGGAAAAAAAATCCACATCTTTATAATCCACACTGGGCAAATCAAATGTTACTGATTTAATTTAAAATATCTAAGTCAGTATTCCAACAGTGAATGAAACATTCTCTCTCTCTCTCTCTGTTTCTCTGTACCCTAAAAAGACAAAAATACAAATTAAATTCACCTCAAAGAAAAATTTTTTTTTAAATGCCATGCTTTAAGGGATTAAAAACAAAGAATAATAAAATCTCGTTGAATAATGGAAGGTATGGAATACAGCTATCATACACCCAGAAGTAAGGGTGTGTCCTTTCTCTAAACAAGAGCATCTAGAAAACCTTATTTTGATAATAAATTGGCCAGTGCCAAAAGACTTAGTTCCGAAGTTCTCAAAGTGTGGTCCCGGAACCAGAACATCAGCATCACCTGGAAACTCATTAGAAATGTCAGTACTCTGGCTCCTCCCCAAACCTACTGAATCAAAAACTCTGAGGGTAGGGCCCACTAGTCTGATTTAACAAGCCATGCAGGTGAGTTTTATATACTAAAGTGTTTGAGAACCTTTGGCTTACTGAGACTATGTATTTTATTTTCTCCCCTCACGTGTGGGTGAAACCAGGCTTCACCCCTGAATCTGCAACCTTAGACAAGTTTCTCCACAATGCTACTCTGAGATCAAGATCTCAACTGTACATCCTGGAGACAACACAATACAAGGGAATAAAATATTATACAACTCTCAGAGATACTGTGGAGTTCAAATTAGATGATATAGAATGACACTAAGGAAAATACATTGTGAAATTTGACGAGATTCTGAACTCAAAAGGAGATGCTGCTCTATTCATTTCAAAGCAACTCATAACAAAAGTGTTTCGCAGGGCGCAGTGGCTCACGCCTGTAATCCCAACACTTTGGGAGGCCGAGGCGGGCGGATCCCGAGGTCAGGAAATCGCGACCATCCTGGCTAACGCGGTGAAACTCCGTCTCTACTAAAAAAAATACAAAACTATTAGCCGGGCGTGGTGGTGGGCGCCTGTAGTTCCAGCTACTGGGTAGGCTGAGGCAGGAGAATGGCCTAAACCCGGGAGGCGGAGATTGCAGTGAGCTGAGATCACGCCACTGCACTCCAGCCTGGGCGACAGGGCCAGACTCCGTCTCAAAAAACAAAAAGTTTTCCAACTTAGCTAGGTTTTCGGCACTAACTAATCACACTTCAATCTCACTTTTATTGTTGCTCTTCTTGTTTTTGTAACTGGCACCTGGAGCAGGTCAGTCCCATTCCTCATTTTACAGGGACACCTTCGATGCCAGATTCTTTTTGCCTTCCGGTAAGGTTTTTTTTGTTTTTTTTTTTGTTTGTTTGTTTGTTTGTTTGTTTGTTTTAGTGTGTTAGCCATTTAGGGGGAGGGAGGATAAGAAATAAAGGGACAGTATTAGAGCGTGAATAAATTTTTTTTTGTAAATATGTTTTAGTGCTTCTTCAAGATTTCTAAAATAATCTACATTATGGATTCACTCCATCATTGTAAGCCTTACTAGGATTCCTGAATTTTGACATATATTTATTTTTTCTCCTGACTGAAGGTTTGAATGACAAGAATGCTGTCATGTTTTCTATATTTTCCACAAGATAGAATAAAATACCCATCAACTCTCCTTACACATATACGTTTTAATAAATTATTTCAACTACTCATATCTCCAATGGCTAATTTGGGATGATACAGTAATGCACATGTTTTTAAATATATATCAAGAGCATATTAAGCAATTCCACAGCACAGATGAATAATATTGTTACCAATGAAAATGATGCTGTATCCTAAAACAAATAGCCAATATTCGACATAATAAAGCAAATATCCTTTTACCTTTACTATCAGTTTGGGGGCTGTTAAATTATTGGGGAAGTGGCAAGTAAATTTTTCTTTTTATCTTTTCTGAAAATAAAATAATCAGGTTATGTTCCAGGTCGGTATACAAAGAGCTTTTCTAATTTATGTATACATTTTTAAAATAAAGTATAATAGAGCAAACAGCTCACCAGCATTTAGAACTGTCCTGATAACAGAATGCCAGGGCTTGGGCTTGAGTTTTGTGTAAAAAGATTGTAGGTGCTAAATCATCTCTATTTCTCATATCATGATTAATTCTCCAGAGAATTATAGCAGGTACACAAATTAGAACAGCTCTTTGACGCTTACTTTCAAATCTGAAAAAGAAAATGCGTATTGTTTTGCAATATAACTTTTGAATTAATGTGTTTTTAATTTATATTATTATTCTGATCTAATATTTAGGTATTATATATTTGAAATAAATAGACAAGCCACCATCATATTAAGCATGACATGAGGTACCCGGCATGTTCTGAGTTATGTGTACAGGTAATTAGTTCTAACTCAAAGTAATGTTCTCATAAATAGGGAACAAATATTACCAAATTCATTAATTAGTCATGCTTATACTTCTGTCATTTGGAATAATGTGTTTGTTTGAACTAAGGTTTCCTATTTATTAGAGTCATTAATGACTGTCGGTAAGATACGGTGCTCTAACATTTCACCAATATTTGAGAAATGCACAGGTATTGCATTTCTTAACAGGGGACTAGTCTTATTTTATATTTTTATGAAATGACAACCATAGTATTAAATTCCCTTGGTCTATTTCTGCTACTTTCCTTTATTTCATTCATCCTACTCTGCTTCCTTCCTCTACCATTTTTATTCTTATAACATGTATATCATCATATCATAATTACTTGTTTGCATTTCTGCCTTCCTCCAGTAAAGCACATGAATCATTCTGCTTCTCATAAGCTTCCTCATTTGTTGTTTAATGAATTTCAACACTCACTTATACACATATATTTCAATAAAATTTTCAAATGAACTATTTTAACTAAATTAAAATATTTTGGCTGTTAATATACATATGCAGTGATTCTTCTATGAATATATGCCACATACATTACTTTGCATTATATATCTAAATGCAAACACAAGGACTATTGTATTAGTCCTTTTTCATGCTGCTGATAAAGACATACCCAAGACTGGGTAATTTATAAAGAAAAAGAGTTTTAATGGAGTCACAGTTCCACGTGGCTGGGGAGGCCTCACAATCATGTTGGAAGGTGAAAGGCACATCTTACACGGTGGCAGCCAAGAGAGACTGAAAACCAAGTGAAAAGGGAAACCCTTTATAAAACCATCAAATCTTGAAAACAGTATGGGGGAAACCATCCCCATGATTCAATTAGCTCCCACTGGGTCCCTCCCACAACCCATGGGAATCATGGGAGCTACAATTCAAGATGAGATTTGGGTGGGGACACAGAGTCAAACCATATCAACCATAATTATGAATGAGAATGTTTTCAAAATCTGATGAAAATCTAAAAACCAGTATGAAAGTGTAATTTTATTTTAAGACTATAAGAATAAAAATATATATCCATGCTAATGGGAGGTTGCTTATAAGACAAAGTCTTATATATATGATTTCTTACAAGTCATTGATTCCAATATTTTTAGAAATCTACCACAACACATTATCAACAAAATAAAAGAAAATCACACAAAAGCATGTTAAATATTTTGTTATGATATTTTATGCAACTTTTTAAAGCATATATTATTTCACCTAACTAAAACAAATATAAATATTTAAAGTGAACTAAGGCAGCATTTCCCAAAGAGTGTTTCAGAAAATATAAGTCTTTAGAGATGTTCTTCTTAAAAAAATGAATTAATGTTATATAGATTAAAAATAAGCATATGAAAATGTTCTTAACGACATAAGTCATCAGGGAATTGCAAATGAAAACAACAAGGAGATAGCACTACATACATATTAGAATGAATATAATAATAATGAAAAAAAACTAAATTCAAATTGCTGACAAAGATTCTGAACAAGAATTCTCACTCATGCTGGTGAGAATCTAAAATGGCACAGCCACTTTGGAAGACCACTTGGCTATTTCATACAAAAACAACACTTTTGCTGTACAACGCAGCAATCATGCTACTAGATATTCATCCAGCCAAATTGAGAATGTATGACCACATAAAAATCTGTTTGTTAATGTTTATAGTGACTTTATTCATAGTCAGTAAACATGAGAAACAGTCAAAATGTCTTTCCTTAGATGAATAGATAAACTTGACACATTCATATAATGGAATATTATTCAGCAATTAAAAAAATGAGCTCTCGGCTGGGCGCGGTGGCTCAAGCCTGTAATCCCAACACTTCGGGAGGCCGAGATGGGTGGATCCCGAGGTCAGGAGATCCAGACCATCCTGGCTAACACGGTGAAACTCCATCTCTACTAAAAAATACAAAAAACTAGCCGGACGAGGTGGCGGGCGCCTGTAGTCCCAGCTACTCGGGAGGCTGAGGCAGGAGAATGGCCTAAACCCGGGAGGCGGAGCTTGCAGTGAGCTGAGATCCGGCCACTGCATTCCAGCCTGGGCAACAGAGCGAGACTTTGTCTTAACAAAAAAAAAAAAGAAAGAAAAAAAAGAGCTCTCAAGCCATGAAAAGGCATGAATAAGTGTTTTTTTTTTTTTTTTTTTTTACTTAAAGTTCTGTGCAGAATGTGCATGTTTGTTACATAGGTGTATGTGTGCCATGGTGGCTTGCTGCACCTATCAACCCATAACCTAGGTTTTAAGCCGCTCATGCATTAGCTATTTATCCTTATGTTCTCCCTCCCCTAACTACCCCCCACATACGGGCTGCAATGTATGTTGTTTTCCTCCCTGCGTCCATGTGTTCTCATTGTTCAACACCCACTTAAGAGTGAGAAAATGCAGTGTTTGGTTTTCTGTTCCTGTGTGACTTTGCTGAGGATGATGGCTTCCAGCTTCATTCAACTCCCTGCAAAGGACATGATCTCATTTCTTTTATGGTTGCATAGTATTCCGTGGTGTATATGTACTACATTTTCTCTATCCAGTCTGTCATTGAAGGTCATTTGGGTTGGTTCCATGTATTTCCTATTGTGAAGAGTGCTCCAATAAACATACATCTGCATATATCTTTATAATAGAATGATTTTTATTCTTTTGGGTATATACCCAGTAATGGGATTGCTGGGTCAAATGCTATTTCTCATTCTAGATCATTGAGGAATTGCCACACTCTCTTCCACAATGGTTGAACTAGTTTACTTTCCCACCAACAGTGTAAAAGCGTTACTATTTCTCCACAGCCATGCCAGCATCTGTCCTTCATTGACTTTTTAATAATCACCATTCTGAGTGGTATGAGATGGTACCTCATTGTAATTTTAATTTTTGTTTCTCTTAATGATCATTTAAACTTTTTTCATATGTTTTTTGGCCACATAAATGTCTTCTTTTGAGAAATGTCTGTTCAGGCCCTTTGCCCACTTTTCAATAGTGTTGTTTTTTTCTTGTAAATTTGTTTAAGTTCCTTGTAAATTCTGGATATTGGATCTTTGCAAATGGGTAGAATGCAAATATTTTCTCCCAATCTCTAGGTGGCCTATTTACCCTGATGATAGTTTTGTCGTTGTTGTTGTTTGGTTTTTTGTTGTTTCTGTGCAGAGGCTCTTTAGTGCAATTAGATCCCATTTGTCAATTTTAGCTTTTGTTGCAATTGCTTTTGGTAATTTCATCATAAAATATTTGCCCATGCCTATGTCCAGAATGGTACTGCCTAGATTTTCTTCTAGGATTTTTATGGTTTGGGGTTTCACATTTATGTCTTTAATCCATCTTGAGTTAACTTTTGTATACGGTATAAAGAAAGGGTCCAGTTTAAGTTTTCCGCATATGGCTAGCCAGTTTTCCCAGGAACATTTATTAAATAGGGAATCTTTCCCCATTGCTTGTTTCTGTCAGGTTTGTCAAAGATCAGATGCTTGTAGAATGTTGGTAGAACGGGAATAGCTTGTAGAATGGGAATAGCATTGCATCTATAAATTACTTTAGGCAGTATGTCCATTTTCACAATATTGATTATTTCTATCTGTGAGGATAGAATGTTTCTTCATTTGTTTGTGTCCTCTCTTATTTCCTTAAGGAATGGTTTGTAGTTCTACCTTAAGAGGTCCTTAACATCCCTTGTTAAGCTGTGTTCCTAGGCATTTTATTCTCTTTGTAGCAACTGTGAATGGGAGTTCATTCATTATTTGGTTTTTTGCTCATCTATTGTTGTTGCATAGGAATGCTCATGATTTTTGCACATTGATTTTGTATCCTGAGATTATGCTGAAGTTGCTTATCAGCTTAAGAAGACGATGGGCTAAGATGATGGGGTTTTCTAAATATACAATCATGTTGTCTGCAAACAGTGACAATTTAACTTCCTCCTTTCCTATTTGAATACCTTTATTTATTTCTCTTGCCTGATTGACCAGGCCAGAACTTCCAATACTATGTTGAACAGCAGCACTGAGAGAGGACATCCTTGTCTTGTGCCAGTTTTCAAAAGGAATGCTTCCAGCTTTTGCCCATTCAATATGATATTGGCTGTGGGTTTGTAATAAATACCTCTTATTGTTTTGAAATATGTTCCATCAATACTTAGTTTATTGAGAGTTTTTAACATAAAGGGATGCTGAATTTTATTGAAGGCATTTTCTGCATCTATTTAGGTAATCATTTGGGTTTTGTCATTGGTTCTGTTTATGTGATGGATTACATTTATTGATTTGCATAGGTTGAACCAGCCTTGCATGCCAGGGGTGAAGCTGACTTGATCGTGGTGGATAACCTTTTTGATGTATTGTTATATTTGGTTTGCCAGTATTTTATTGAGGGTTTCTGCATTGATGTTCATTAGGGATATTGGCCTGAAGTTTTCTTTTTTTGTTGTGTCTCTACCAGGTTTTGGTATCAGGATGATGCTGGCCTTATAAAATGAGTTAGAGAGGAGTCCCTCCCTATCAATTGTTTGTATTATTTTTTGAAGGAATGATACCAGCTCCTCTTTGTACTTCTAGTAGAATTTAACTGTGAATCCATCTTGTCCTGGGTTTTTTTTTTCTTTTTTTTTTTTTTTTTTTTTTTGGTTGGTATGTTATTTATCACTGCCTCAATTTCAGAGCTTGTTATTGTTCTATTCAAGGATTTGATTTTTTTCTTGTTTATTCCTGGGAGGGTGTATATGTTCAGGAATTTATTCATTTCTTCTAAATTTCTGGTTTATTTGCATAGAGGTGTTTATAATATTCTCCGGTGGTAGTTTGCATTTCTGTGGGGTCAGTGATAATATCTCATTTATTTTTTTTGATTCTGTCTGATTCTTCTCTCTTTGTCTAGTTAGCAGTCTATTGCATTATTTAAAAAAAAAAATCAGCTCCTGGATTCATTAATTTTTTGGAGGGCTTTTCATGTCTCAATCTCCTTCAGTTCCATTCTGATCTTAGTTATTTCTTGTTTTAATTTCCAAAACATCATTTTGACAAGGTAAGAACTATTTTCAAGGCTTCACTGCCCACTAAGAACCAAAGAGAACTAGATAACCCACCATATTCACCAAGAGTAACATACTTCTCAATTGATTTCTGGTTGTTCCTTATGCTTTTCTTTTTCAATTTTTAGGTTCAGGGTTATATATGTTACATGGGTAAATTATGTGTCATAAGAATTTGGTGTACAGATTATTCCATCATCGAGGGAATAAGCATACTACCTAATAGGTAATTTTTTTATCCTCACCCTGCTTCCTCCCTCCACCTTCAAATAGACCCTGGTACCTATTATTTCCTTCTTTGTATCTACGTGTATTCAATGTTTAGCTTCAACTTATAAGAGAGAACATACAGTATTTTATTTTCTGTTCTTGTATTAATTTGCTTAGGATAATGGCCTCCAGTTCCATACATGTTCTGCAAAAGACACAATATTATTATTTTTTATGATTGTATGCTATTCCATGGTGTTTATGTACCATAATTTCTTTACTGATGGGCATTTAGGTTGGTTCTATATTTTTGCTATTGTGAATAATACTATAATGAACATAAGCATGTATTTGTCTTTATGGTATAACAATTTATATTCCTTTGGTTATATACCCAATAATAGGATGGCTGGGTTGAATGGTAATTCTGTTTAAGGTTCTTTGAGAAATCTCCAGACGGGTTTCCACAGTCACTGAACTAATTTACATGCCCACTAGCAGGGTATAAGTATTCCTTACCCTCTGCATCCTCACCAGCCTATGTTATTTTATGACTTTTAAGTAATAGCCATTCTGATGGGTATGAGATGCTATCTCATTGTAGTTTTGATTTGCATTTCTCTAATGATTAGTGATGTTGAGCAGTTTTTATATGCTTGTTGGTCATGTGTATGTCTTTTTGAGAAGTATCTGTTCACATCCTTTGTCTATTTTTAATGAGGTTGTTTGATTTTGTTTATTTAAGTTTTTTCTATATTGTAAATATTAGACCTTTGCTGGGTGCAAAGTTTGCAAGTATTTTATTTTATTCTATAGGTTGTCTGTTTATTCTGTCAATAGTGTCTTTTGCTATATAGAAGCTCTTTAAGTTAAATTAGGTCCTACTTGTCAATTTTTTTTTATTGTTATTGCAATTGCTTTAGGGATCTTTGCCATGAAATCTTTGCCAGGGCTTATGTCCAGAATGGGATTTCCTAGCTTTTCTTCTAGGGTTTTTATAGTTTTAGGCTTTACATTTAAGTCTTTAATCTATCTTGAGTTGATTTTTGTATATGGCAAAATGTAGGGGTCCAGTTTTAATGTTCGGCATATAGAGCTAGCCAGTGATCCTAGCAACCTTTATTGAATAGAGAGTTCTCTCTTCATTGATTGGTAATGTCTACTTTGTCAAAGTTCATAGGGTTGTAAGTGTGCAACCTCATTTCTGCTTTTCTGTCATCAAGAGCTTTACCAATGATCTTCATCAGAAACACTTGGTTCAGTGATTCTAAAATAACACAAGATCATGCTAAGCTACAGAAACTACATGTATATATACATTGTGATATAAATTACACACCTCACCTTTATTGCCAAAGTAGTTTGCTTCAGTTATCTATTTTAGGTAATCTGAGCAAAATTACAATGTGAAACATAAAATAACACATAGAAAAAATAGATTTGCAGCACTTAAATGAACATTATGAAAATAAATAATTTTATAGAGTGATACAACAGTCTCAGACATTTTATATTTCTGATTCAGCTTAATATTTATCACAAATGGCTTAAGGAAATTGCTATGACCTCCAATGTAGAAAAGAGAAAACTGAGGCCCATATAAGTTTTCGTTTGTAGTAAATTTAGATCTTTTGTATTTAAACATAAGAACATTTCATTGCTTAATCAGTAAAAATGTACACATCTAATGATTTCAGTTATTTAATATAGCCACACCTAAAATTATATTCAATCAATGTGAAATTTATAAGTAAATGTACTCTTATTTGTTCTAGAGTGTTTATGCCATCTATTATGTTAACAACTTTAAATTATCCAATTAAATTATAATATTAAGTGCTTAGTGTTATACAAAATAATAAAGGCAATTTCTTTTTTATTGTGTGGGCATTCTAGTGGAAATTTGTTTACATTTCACAATGTTTGCATAGACAATAATGTCGCTTTGTGAATTATGAGCTTGTGTTTTA
Source organism: Macaca fascicularis (assembly GCF_037993035.2). NCBI lineage: Eukaryota > Metazoa > Chordata > Mammalia > Primates > Cercopithecidae > Macaca > Macaca fascicularis. The sequence continues at coordinate 78,296,413 of NC_088376.1, forward strand.
AATGAGAACATTATTTTAATTATAGAATATCTTAAATGGAATATAAAGGCTAGCAATGTAATTTTATTTTAATGATCTCGATTTAAAGAAATACAGCTATCATTTTCTTAATGCTAGTAGGAGTCCCATCATTGTGCTTCCTAACACAATAGCATTCAAATTTGAATTCAAAAGCGTTTTAAAAAATTTTCTGCCTCTTTCCCTGTAGACAAAAGAAAACTATTGGACAGGTAGTAAGAGAGATCAAACCCAACACTTTACAGAGAATGAACAATCATCTGGTACATTTGACCAATCCCTCAAATTTAGCTTTGTACATGATCATAAAAATCAACAGTCTACTCAATTTCAATGAGAGGCTAAACCTTTCTGTCTACCAGAGTAAGATCCTGTTCTAGTTTTCACAAAAGCTAAAATTACACCACTGGAAATGCTTTCCTATGAAAACAGTAAAATCATCTCTTTTATAAATAACAGATGTTTTTTTCAATGTTGTACAGTATTTTCACCAACATTTTCACTTAAATGAACTTAATATATTACTTTGTGCTCTTACACAAGTGACTTAGATCAATATGAAGTTGCCTTGAGCACAGCAAGGGAAGTGGAAATGGAGAGAAAGAAAAGGTCTGCACTGGATGAGATTCTTTATCACTAACTGAAATCAAAATTGGAATACCTTAATCAAAAATGGAAATGACTTATAAAGGTAATAAGGGTCTCATGGACTACCAGGAAATCAATATAACTGGGCCTCACAAACAACTCAAACTGAGGATTTAATGCCAAGACCAGTTCCCCATCTTCCACATCTCCTATTCTCTAGGCATTTGTTTTATGATCTCTGAAGACTACAATGTGGTTCACATGGCAGAAAACTTGACAGCAGAGAGCATCTAGTTTAATCTCTTATATAAATAGTTTAAACAGCTTCAGCTTCCAGAGGGACTGCAAGATTTTATCTCTGTCTCAAGGCTTATCTTTTTTAGGAGATCATTGTGACTTCATCTTGAGTGTAGAATCTAACTGTGATCAGCTAGTTGCACATATATTTAGTTCTAGTGCAAGACTCATGCATTCTTCCAGTCGTGAGGATTATAGAATCACAGAATATTAGATCTAGGTTTATGTAAGGTCCTATAATCCAGTCCCTTCATTTTACTTATAAACAAACTGAAGTTTAGAAAGCAAAGTCAACTTTTTCAAGAGAAGCAGCAGAGACACTGCTCATGCCCCAATGTCATCAAGAGCTACACTTACTCTGGGTACATATATAAATTGTCAGAACACAGTGGATACTATATTCTTTCAGTGACCACCACTTTCCACAAAAATCTTTATCTTAATTTACATATTTAAGTTTCAAAATTAATTCAAGTCCAACAGAGCATAAAAAAGAAAAAATTCAAAATTAATAAATACATAAATTTTAAAATAAACTACATAAAATATAAAAGAAAAAAGGCAAAATTCCCTATTAATACGCTTTTCTCCCAGAGGCAATAAGTGCTAATAATATCCACTTTGCAATATCTCATTATGTTCTATACATCATTAGTGTGTGTGTGTGTACACCTGTGTGAGCTCACTTATGTAAATATACATCAACACAATTTTCAGCATAAATTACCTTAAATGGATAAATGATTATGAGACTTGCTGTTCTTAACATCTTTACATTCATTGCATATATGTTGAACTTTTTTAACAGCTACATGACATTGCAATAGTATCTACCTAGTATCATTTATTAACTGTCTATTTATTGAGTGGTATTTAGGTTGCCTCCAAAAATTTGTATGAGAAACAATAACGAAGACTGGTAGCACCTCTGTGCTTCCTGGGACAGAGCTCTGTCCCAGGTGAAAGGCGCTCTTCCATTGCCTAATTCAAAATCCCTTCACCTGGTGCCCGCACTTGTAGCAAGAAGACCCACCATTTTTATTGCTCTACAGCTCCTACTCCTATTGCTCTCAGGATTAGGAGCAAGAAAAAAGTCTAAGGACTAACTCAGGCCTCCAGTACAGCACAGCTGCCTTATGGAAAAGCAGCCAGACTGTTTTTCAAGGAGTTCCCTGCCCGTGTTACTCCTCACTGAACAGGGCCTCTCAACCTGGCCCCCCCAGCACAGCCTCCCTGCCCCAAACTGAACACTTTAGTTGGTGACAGGTCTGTGTTTTGTGGGGAGAAAATCCCAGAGACAACCACTCTCCCTTTACAGTCCCTCTCCTATTACAGCTCCAGTGGTAACACCCTTATGGTCCTAGGCCTAAGGAAGAAAGGAAGGGCCTGATTGTGTGACTGGCATCTTCAGCATGCTGCAACCAGCACACAGAGAGGTGCCCAGCCTCTCTTCCCTGTGAACCTCCACCCTCTACTGCTCAAAATGAAAGGCGCCTGGCTCAGGATCACAAAGCAGATGCCCCACCCCCAACTCCAACTGAGCATTCCCACTCGTGGTGGCTCTGTTTACCTGGGGTGCAGCTCCCAGCGGCAACTGATAGCCTCTTTGCCATTGCCACCACAGTTGTTTAGCCCTTGTTGTCCTCATATTGGCAAAGAAACAGCCTAGGGCTTTACTTGTGCCTCGAGCATGCCAGAGTTGCCATATGGAGAAGAGCCCAATCTCCTTTCTCTGTGAGCCCCTGACACCCTGTTCTTCACCAAGCAGGGTCCCCAGCTTGTAACCACAGTGCAGTCACCCCACCCCCTGGCTGAACATTCTTATTGGAGGAGGCTCTGCATTTCTCTGGGGTAGAGCTTTCAGAGGCAACTGAAAGCCCTTCTGCCACTGCCACGCAGTGGTACTGCCCTTGCTTCCCTCAGACTGAGGAAGAAACAAAGACCCTGAGTGATTTATTCCAGCACAACACAGCCACCATAAAGATAAGAGGCCAGCCTGTCTTCTATAGGAGCCCCTACCCCTACTTTTTGTAGGAACAAGGTGAAGGCCCCAGCTTGGGCCCACAGTACAGATACCCCGCACTGGGCTGATTGCTCTGATTGGTAGCAGCTCTGCATTTCTCTGGGGTAGAGCTGCAAGAGACAAGTGAAAGGCTCTCTGCCATTGCCTCTTTCAAAATCCCTTCACCTGGTGCCCGCCAAGCTGGAGAGAGAACATAAAGGCTGAGTTCACCCCAGGGCTATGATGATGTGCAGCCAAGGAACGCCAAGCCAAAATCTGCAGCCAGGACTTTAGTAGGAGAGGAGCCCATACTCTCAGAGCACGAAGAGGGAGCACAGTTGCAAATGCAAGTTGATATGGTTTGACTTGGTGTCCCCACCAAATCTCATCTTGAATTGTAATCCCCCAAATCCCTATATATCAAGGGAAGGACCTGATGGGAAGTGATTGGATCACAAGGGTGGTTTCCCCCATTCTGTTCTATTGATAGTGAGTGAGTTCTCACAAGATCTGATGGTTTTATAAGGGGCTCTTTCTCCTTCACTCCCTCCCTCTTTCTCCTACCTTCATGTAAGATGTGCCTGCTTCCACTTCCACTGTAATTGTAAGTTTCCTGAGGTATCCCAAGTCACACGAAACTGTAAATTATAAATTGACTTCTTTTTATAAATTGTGCAGTCTCAGAAAGTTATTCATAGCAGTATGAAACTGAGCTAATACACAAGGAAATACAGAGGAGCTGCATGGCTGAACAATAGCCTACCTCCAAGTCACTACATTTAAACACCATCTACTGAAAAGTAGCCCAAATTGCAACACCAAAAATATGTTGTTTATATACACCATTCCCCCCGCTCCCCCCATGAAACCAAGGATGATAATTCAGCTACAAATAAAGACCCTGCATAAAGTTTTGACTTTCTTGAAACATCCAGAAACTGGCTGGGCACAGTAGTTCATGTCTGTAATCCCACCACTTTGGGAGGCCGGAGTGGGAGGATCACCTGAGGTCGGGAGTTTGAGACCACCCTGATCAACATGGAGAAAGCCCATCTCCACTAAATACAAAAATTACTTGGGCGTGGTGGCGCATGCCTGTAATCCCAGCTACTTGGGATACTTGGGAGACTGAGGCAGGAGAATTGCTTGAACCCTGGAGGCAGAAGTTGCAGTGAACTGAGATCTTGCCACTGCCCTCCAGCCTGGACAACAAAAGTAAAATTCCATCCCCCCAAAAAACAGAAACTAACCCAAATGACTACACTCAAATAACATCACAGTAATAGGAACACCAAGCCATACAGATGAGAAAGAACCAGGGCAAGAACTCTGACAACTCAAAAAGACAGCGTGCCTTCTTACCTCCAAATGACTGCACTAGTTCCTAGACAATGGCTCTTAACTAGACTGAAATGGCCAAAATGACAGAAATGTAATTCAGAATATAGACAGGAATGAAGATCATTGACATTCAGGACAAAGTCAAAACCTAGTCCAAGAAATCTAAGGAGTAAGATAAAATTATACAGGAGATGAAAGACAAAATGACCATATTAAGAAAGAAACAACTAATCCGATAGAGCTGAAAAACTAACTTCAGGAATTTCACAATACAATCGCAAATATTAGCAGTAGAATTGACCAAGCTGGGAAAAGAATCTCAGAGCTTAAAGACTCATTCTCTGAAATAACTCAGTCAGACAAAATTAATTATAAAAAATGATAAAGAGGAACAAAACCTCTGAGAAATATGGAATTATGTAAAGGGACCAAATCTATGACTCATTGGTGTTCCTGAAAGACAGAAAGAGAAAGCAAGCAACTTGGAAACCATATTTGAGGCTATCACTCAAGAAAATTGGCCCAACTGCACTAGAGAGGCTAACATGCAAATTGAGGAAATGCAGAGAACTCCTGCAAGATACTATACACATAGGGGTCAGATTATTCAAGATTAAGACAAAAGAAAAATGTTAAAGACAGCTAGAGAGAAGGGGCAAGTCACTTACAAAGGTAACTGTACCAGGCTAACAACAGATGTTGTTACCAGAAACTCTATAAGCCAGAAGAGATTAGGGGGCTATATTTAGCATCCTTAAAGAAAAGAAATTCCAACCAAAAATTTCACATCCACCCAAACTGAGCTTCATAAGTAAAGAAGAAATAAGATCCTTTTTGGACAAGCAACTGCTAAAGGAATTTGTTACCATCAGACCTGTCTTACAAGAGGTCCTTAAGGAAGTGCTAAATATGAAAAGGAAAGAGCATTATCTACCACCACAATGATACACTTAATACTTTTCTTATTTATAAAACAGGTGCCAGCTCACTGCCAGCTCTTATTTTTTTACATAAACACGTTCTTTGAGGCTGGAGCAAATATGACTAATTTTCAGTGTGAAAATAAAATACAAAAACTGTTCTTGGGTAAACAGGACTACATCAGAAGTGTCTTAATCATCAGAATCATCTATTTTGGAAAAAACAAATTCATCAACTAAATCTTCAGCCAATAACTGTTCAAAAATGATGTTAACACATGTAGGAATGCTACGTTTTCTAGGATTTGACATTTTCAATGATTGAGAATTACTATATTTTGTAAATGAAAATACTACTAAAAACAGAAGGCTATAAATAAAATGTCTTTTGTTTCCAAAGTTGATATATTAGGGTGATGAAAAAATAATAATTAAATCAAGATATTTTCTGGCAAAGTTATCTTTGGGTAAACACTGCAGCCATAAGTGCTGCCAGCAAGTATTCTCGGGGAAAATGTGAAAAGGGTTAAGTACATCGACCACTAACATTACAATGCAACTACACAATCAAGCCAACATTAATAACCAGCTAACAGCACAATGATAGGATCAAATCCATACATATCAATATTAATCTTGAATGTAAATAGCCTAATTGCCCCAATTCAAAGGCACAGAGAGGCACGATAAAAGCAGCAAGACCCAACTGTATGCTATGTTCAAAAGACCCATCTCACATGCAAAGACACCCATAGGCTCAAAATAAAGGGATTAAAAAATCTACCAAGCAAAGGGAAAGCTGAAAGAAGCATGTCTTAATGTCTGTCTAATTTCAGATATTACAGTGTTTAAACCAATAGTAATCAAAAAAGACAAAGAAGACCGTTACATAATGGTAAAGAGTTTAATTCAACAAGAAGACGTAACTATCCTAAATATATATGAACTCAATGCAGGAGCACCCAGATTCATAAAGCAAGTTCTTAGAGACCTACAAAGAGACAAATAACCACACAATAATATTGCAAAACCTCAACACCTTTCTAATAGTATTAGATAGACCATTGAGTCAGAAAGCTAACAAAGATATTTGGAACCTGAATTCAACACTTGACCAAATGAACCTAACAGACATCTACAGAACTCTTCACCCAAAACCAATAGAATATGCATTCTTCTCATCTGTGCATGACACATACTCTAAAATTAACTACATGATGTCATAAAACTATTCTCAGCAAAATTTTAAAAAGAAAATCATATTGAAAACATACAGATCTTAGCACAATGAACATATACATCAATACTAAGAAAATTGCTCAAAACTACAAAATTACATGGAAATTAAACTTGTTCCTGAAAGACTTTTAGTTATATAATAAAATTAATGCAGAAATCAAGAAATTCTTTGAAACTAACAAGAATGAACACACAACATACTAAAATCTCTGGGACACATCCAAAGCAGTTTTAAGAGGCCAATGTATAGTACTCAATGCTCACATCAAAAATTAGGAAGATTTCAAATTAACAACATAACATCACACCTAGAGGAGCTTGAAACAAAAGAGCAAACCAACGCAAAAGCCAGCAGAACAACGGGAATCACCTAAATCCGAGTTGAACTGAAGGAAATTGAGATTCAAAAAGTCATAAAAAAGACCAGTGAATCCAGGGATTGCTACTTTGAAGCAATAAATAAGATGGACATACCACTAGCTAGACTAACAAAGAAAAATAAGAAGATCCAAATAAAAATCAGAAGTGATGATAGAGTCATTACCACTGATCACAGAGAAATATAAAAAGCCCTCAGAGATCATTATAAACAACTCTATACACAAAAACTTGAAAACACAGAAGAAATAGACAAATCCCTGGAAACATACAACCTCCAAAGATTAAAACAGGAAGAAATTGAATCTCTGAAGGGACCAATAATGAATTCCAAAATTGAATTATTAAAAAAAGTCTACCAATCAGAAAAAGTCCAGGAACTGATGATTTCACAGTCAAATTACACCAGGTGTATAAAGAAAATGTGGTATCATTCCTACTGAAACGATTCCAAAAAATTGAGTAGAAAGAATTTCTCCCTGACTCATTCTATGAGTTCAGCATCATCCTGATACCAAAACCTGGCAAAGACAAAACAAAAAAAGAACACTTCAGCCCAATATCTTTGATTAACATAGATGCAAAAATTCTCAACAAAATACTATTCAACAAAATCTATCAGCATATTAAAACGAATCCACAGGATCAAGTAGTCTTTATCCCTTAGAAGCAAGGTTAATTCAACATGTTTAAATCAATAAATGTTATTCATCACATAAATATAACTAAATAAAACCACACATGATCATCTCAATAGGTACAGAAAAGCTTTCAATAAAATTCAACCTCCCTTCATGTGAAAAACTCTCAACAAACAGGGCATCAATGGAACATGCCTCATAATAATGAGCCATCTATGTCAAGCACACAGCACACATCCTACTGAATGGACAAAATCTAGACTCGCTCTTCCTGACAACCAGAACAAGATAAAGATACCCTCTCTTACCACTCCTATACAACATACTATATGAATTTCTAGCCAGAACAATTGGGTAAGAAAAAGAAATAAAACTCATCCAAATAGGAAGAGAGGAAGTCAAATTATCTGTTTGTAGATTACATGATTCGATACTAGAAAAACCCATAGTCTCTTCTCAAAAGCTCCTAGATCTAAAAAACAACGAGCCAAGTATTGGGATACAACATCAATGTAAAAAAAAAAATAGTAGCATTTCTATAAAACAATGTCAAAGCAAAGAGTCAAATCAAGAACATAATCCCTCTCACAGTAGCCACAAAATGAATAGAATACCTGGGAATATAGCTAACCAGAGAGGTGAATATTCTTTAAAATGGGAATTACAACACACTGCTCAAATAAATCAGATATGACACAAACAAATGGAAAAAAATTCATGCTCAGAGATAAAAATAATCAATATTGTTAAAATGGCCATACTGCTCAAAACACTTTATAGATTCAATGCTATTCCTATCAAACTACCAATGACATTCTTCACACAATTATAAATTAAAAAAAAAAAAAGAAACTCATGTGGAACAAAAAAAGAGCCTGAATAGCTAAAACAATCCTAGGCAAAGAAAACAAATCTGGAGGCATCACACTACCCAACTTCAAACTATACTACAAGGGTACACTAACTTAAGCCGTATGGTACTGATATTAAAAACAAACAAACAAACAAACAAAAACAGACATGTAGACCAATGGAACAGAATAGAGAGCCCAGAAATACAGCTACACACAACCATCTGATCTTTGACAAAGTCAATGAAAACAAGAAATGAAGAAAGGATTCCATATTTAGTAAACGGTACTGGGATAACTGTATATTGGCATGCAGTAAATTGAAACTGGACCCCTTCCTAATAACATATGCAAAAATCAACTAAAGATGGATGAAAGACTTAAATGTAAAACCAAAAACTATAAAAATCTTAAAAGAAAACCTGGGAAATATCATTCTGGACATAGGCCCTGACAAAGATTTCATGGTGAAGACTCCAAAAGTGATTGTAACAAAATCAAAAATTGACAAATGGGACCTAATTAAACTAAATACCTGCACAGCAAAAGACCCTATCAGTAGAGTAAACAGACAACCTACAGAATGAGAGAAAATGTTTGCAAACTATGCAACACACAAAGGTCTAATATCCAGAATCTCTAAAGAAATTAAATAAATAAGCAAAAAACAACTCAGTAAGTGGGTAAAATAAATGAACAGACATTTTTCAAAAGAAGACATACATGTGGCAAACAAGTATATTTTAAAATGTTCAACATCACTAAGAGAAATGCATTTCAAAACCACAATGAGATACCACTCCACACCAATCAGAATGACTATCAGTAAAAAATTAAAAATGAAAATAAAAATAAACAGATATTGATGAGGTTGCAGAGAAAGGAAACTCTTATAGACTACTTTTGGCAGTGTAAGTTAAATCAACCACTTTGGAAAGCTCTCTGGAGATTGCTCAAAGAACCTTAAACAGAATTACCACTCAACTCAGTTATCCCATTATTGGGTAAATACCCAAAGGAATATAAATTTTTCTACACATACATGTGTATGTTCATCATAGCACTATTCACAAAAGCAAAAATATGGAATCGACCTAAATGTCTGTACATATTAGACTGGCAAATAAGTGATAGTATAGTACACCATAAAATAGTACACAGTACACAGCCATAAAAAATAATAACTTTGTTCTTTGCAGCAACATAGATGAAGTTGTAGGTCAATTTTCTTTTTTTTTTTTTTTTTTTTTGAGACGGAGTGTCGCTGTGTTGCCCAGGCTGGAGTGCAGTGGCGCTATCGCTCTCAGCTCACTGCAAGCTCCGCCTCCCGTGTTCACACCATTCTTCTGCCTCAGCCTCCCTCCAGAGTAGCTGGAACTACAGGCGCCCACAACCACGCTCAGCTAACTTTTTTTTTTTTTTTTTTTTTTTTTTTGTATTTTTAGTAGAGACGGGGTTTCACCTTGTTAGCCAGGATGGTCTTGATCTCCTGACCTCGTGATCCGCCTGCCTTGGCCTCCCAAAGTGCTGGGATTACAAACATGAGCCACCTCGCCTGGCCAGCTGTAGGTCACTTTTCTAAGAAAACTGACGTAGAAACAGAAAACCAAATACCTCATGTTCTCTCTTATGAGTGGGATCTAAACATTGATTACATGTGGTCAAATATGTCGATCCTTATATGTGGGATCTAAACATTGAGGGTGTAGGGTAGTGGGAGGGAGAACATCAAAATACTACCTATCAGTTGCTATGCTTATTACCACGGTGATGTGATAATCTGTACACCATGCCCTTGTGATACATAATTTACCTATGTAACATACCTGGACATGTATCCTTGAACCTAAAATAACACCTAAAAATAATAATAAATGATAAAAATAAAATAATATTGAAACAAATATTTATCTGTATACAGTAATCATCAGAAAAATAATATGAAAATTTCAAGTTTTAAAAAAATATTTTAAAGGAAAACTACATAAATTTAGATTCCCACCAAGACTTATTAGAATGTATATTTGTCAGTCTACTTCCTTTTTGTTTACCATCCATCAAGTATTTTGTTTCTTTATTTCATTTTTTTTATTTTTGTACTTCAATAGGTTTTTGGGGAACAGATGGTGTTTGGTTATAGGAGCAAGTTCTTTAGTGGTAATTTCTCAGATTTTGGTGCTCCCATCACCTGAGCAGTGTGCGTTGTACCCTATGTGTAGTCTTTGATCTCTCGCCACCCTCCAACCTTTTCCTCCAAGTTCTGAAAGTCTGATGTATTATTCTTAAGCCTTTGTATCCTCATAGCTTAGCTCACACATATGAATAAGAACTAAAGATGTTTGGTTTTCCATTCCTGAGTTATTTCACTTAGAATAACAGTCTCCAATTTAATCCAAGTTCTTTTTATAACTAACTAGTATTCCATTATATATATAGATTATATATATGTCATCCCTGGTATGAAACAAACTTGATCATGGTGTATTATCTTTTTGATATATAATCTAAACTATATATGTACACACACACACACACACAAACATACACATATATACATACCACGTTTTCTTTATCCACTTGTCAATTGAGGAGAAGTTGGGTTGGTTCCATATTTTTGCAATTGCAAATTGTGCTGCTATAAACATGTGAGAGTATCTCTTTTGCAAAATGAGTTCTATTTTTCTGGGTAGATAACTAGTAAAGGGATTGCTGGATCAAATGGTAGATCTACTTTTAGTTCTTTAAGGAATCTCCACACTAATTTCCATAGTGGTTTTACTAGTTTACATTCCCATAAACAGCATAAAAGTGTTCCCTTTTCACCATATCCACGCCAACATCTATTTTATTATTATTATTTTTTTATTATGGCCGTTGTTTCAGGAGTGAGGTTGCATCATATTGTGGTTTTGATTTGCATTGCCCTGATAATGAGTGATGTTGAACATTTTTCCACATGCTTGTAAATGGCCAACACTTTTCTTTTGAAAATTGTTCATTCACATCTTTAGCCCACTTTTTGATAGAATCATTTAATTTTTCTTGCTGATTTCATTGTAGATTCTGCACATTAGTCCTTTGTTGAATGGGTAGATTGTGAAGATTTCTCTCACACTTTATGGGTTGTCTGTTACCCCTGCTGATTATTTCTTTTGCTCTGCAGGAGCATTTTAGTTTAATTAAGTCACATCTATTTATCTTTCTATTTGTCTCATTTGCTTTTGGGTTCTTGGTTATGAAGTCTTTGCCTAAGCCAATATCTAGAAGGGTTTTTCTGATGTTATCTTCTAGAATCTTTATGGTTCCATGCTTTAGATTTAAGTCCTTGATTCAGTTTGAATTGATTTTTGTATAACGTGAGACATGAGGATCCAGTTTCATTGTTCTACATGTGGCTTACCAATTATCCCAGGATCATTTGTTGAATAGGGTGTCCTTTCCCCACTTTATGTTTTTGTTTGTTTGGTCAAAGATCAGTTGGCTGTAAGTATTTGACTCTGGTTCTCTATTATGTACCATTGGTCTATATGCATATCTTTTTATACCAGTACCATGCTGTTTTGGTGACTATGGCCTTATAGTATAGTTCGAAGTCAGATAATGTGATGCCTCCAGATTTGTTATTTTTGTTTAGTCTTGCTTTGACTGTGCAGGCTCTTTTTGGATTCCAAATGAATTTTAGGATTGCTTTTTCTAGTTCTATGAAGAATGATGGTGGTATTTTGATGGGAATTGCATTGGATTTGTAGATTGCTTTTGGCAGTATGAACATTTTCACAATGTTGATTCTATCCATCCATGAGTATGGGAATGTGTTTCCATTTGTTTGTGTCATCTATGATTTCTTTCAGCATTGTTTTGTAGTTTTTCTTATAGAGTTACTTCACGTCCTGGTTAGGTATATTTCTAAGTGTTTTATTTTTATTTGTGGCTATTGCGAAAGCAGTTGGTTTATTGATACGATTCTCAGCTTGATCACTGTTGGTGTATAGCAGAGCTACTGATTTGTGTAAATTAATTTTGTATCCTGAAACCTTGCTGAATTTATTTACCAGTTCTAGGAGCTTTGAGGATGAGTCGTTAAGGTTTTCTAGGTATACGATTATATAATCAGCAAACAGCAATCGTTTGACTTCCTCTTTACCAATTTGGATGCCCTTCATTTATTTCTCTTGTCTAATTGCTCTGGCAATGACTTCCAGTACTATGTTGAATAGAAGTGGTGAAAGTAGTCAGCCTTGTCTTTTTCCAGTTCTCAGAGCAAATGCTTTCAACTTTTCCCTGTTCAGTATGTTGGCTGTGGGTTCATCATAGATGACTTTTATTACTTTAAGTTATGTTCCTTCTATGCCAGTTTTGCTGAGGGTTTTAACATAAAAGGATGCCAAGTTTTTTCACATGCTCTTTCTGCATCTATTGAGATGATGATGTGATTTTTTATTTTAATTCTGTTTATGTGATGTATAACATTTATTGACTTACACATGTTAAGCCATCTCTGCATTCCTGGTATGAAACAAACTTGATCATGGCATATTATCTTTTTGATATGCTGTTGGATTTGGTTTGCTAGTATTTTGTTGAGGATTTTTGCATCTATATTCATGAAGGATATTGGTCTGTAGCTTTCTATTTTGTTATACCCTGACCTGGTTTTGGTACTAGGGTGAGACTGGCTTCATAGAATGATTTAGAGATGATTCTCTCTTTATCTTTTGGAGTAGTGTCAATAGTATTAGTACCAATAATTCTTTAATGTCTGATATAATTTAACTGTCAGTCCATCTGTTCCTGGACATTTTTTTGTTGGCAATTTTTTTATTACCATGTCAGTCTTGCTTCTTGTTATTGGTCTGTTCAGAGATTCTATATCACCCTGGTTTAATCTAGGAGGGTTGTATATTTCTAGGAATTTAACCTTCTTCTCTAGGGTATTTCTGTGGTGTCAGTTGTAATATCTCCTGTTTTGTTTCTAATTGATCTTATTTGAACCTTCTCTCTTCTTTTATTGGCTATTTTTGCTAATGGCCTATCAATTTTATTTATCCTTTCAAATAATCAGCTCTTTGTTTTCTTTACCTTGAGTATTTTTTTCTTTCAATTTTATTTAGTTCTGCTCTGATCTTCATTCTTTCTTTTTGTCTGTTGGGTTTGGGTTTGGATTGTCCTTGTTTCTCCATTTCTGTGAGGTGTGACATCAGATTATCTATTTGTGTTCTTTCAAACTTTTTGATGTAGGCAGTTAAAGATGTGAACTTTCCTCTTAGTACCACTTTTGCTGTATTCCAGAGGTTTTGATAGGTTGTGTCACTATTATCATTCAGATCAAATAAATTTTTGATTTCCAACTTAATTTCATTGTGGGCCCAGTGATCATTCAGGAGCACGTTATTTATGTTTTATTTATTTGAATGGTTTTGAGAGTTCCTGTTGGAGTTGATTTACAATTTTTTTCCACTGTCGTCTGAGAGAGTACTTGATATAATTTTGATTTTCTTAAATTTACTGAGTCTTGTTTTGTTGCCTATGATATGGTCTGTCTTGGAAAATGTTCTATGTGCTGATAAACAGAATGTATATTCTGAGGTTGTTCGGTAGAATGTTCTGTAAATATCTATTAAGCCCATTTGTTGCAGAGTACAGTTTAACTCCATTGTTTCTTTATTGACTTTCTGTCTTGATAATCTCTCTAGTGCTGTCAGTGGAGGATTAAAATCTCCCACTATTATTCTGTTGTCTATCCCACTTCTTAGGTCTAGTAGTAATTGTTTTAAAAATTTGGGAGATCCAGTGTTCAGTGCATATATATCCAGAATTGTGATATTTTCCTATTGGGACTGTTTCTTTTATCATTATATAATGTCCCTCTTTGTCTTTTTTAACTGCTTTTGCTTTATTATTATTTTTTTAATTATTATTATACTTTGAGTTCTAGGGTACATGTGCATAACGTGCAGGTTTGTTACATATGTACACTTGTGCCATGTTGGTGTGCTGCAACCATCAACTCGTCAGCACCCATCAACTCGTCATTTACATCAGGTATAACTCCCAATGCAATCCCTCCCCCTCCCCCCTCCCCATGATAGGCCCGGGTGTGTGATGTTCCCCTTCCCGAGTCCAAGTGATCTCATTGTTCAGTTCCCACCTATGAGTGAGAACATGCGGTGTTTGGTTTTCTGTTCTTGTGATAGTTTGCTAAGAATGATGGTTTCCAGCTGCATCCATGTCCCTACAAAGGACACAAACTCATCCTTTTTGATGGCTGCATAGTATTCCATGGTGTATATGTGCCACATTTTCTTAATCCAGTCTGTCACTGATGGACATTTGGGTTGATTCCAAGTCTTTGCTATTGTGAATAGTGCTGCAATAAACATACGTGTGCATGTGTCTTTATAGCAGCATGATTTATAATCCTTTGGGTATATACCCAGTAATGGGATGGCTGGTTCATATGGTACATCTAGTTCTACTTCCTTGAGGAATCGCCATACTGTTTTACATAATGGTTGAACTAATTTACAATCCCACCAACCGTGTAAAAGTGTTCCTATTTCTCCACATCCTCTCCAGCACCTGTTGTTTCCTGACTTTTTAATGATCGCCATTCTAACTGGTGTGAGATGGTATCTCAATGTGGTTTTGATTTGCATTTCTCTGATGGCCAGTGATGATGAGCATTTTTTCATGTGTCTGTTGGCTGTATGAATGTCCTCTTTTGAGAAATGTCTGTTCATATCCTTTGCCCACTTTTTGATGGGGTTGTTTGTTTTTTTCTTGTAAATTTGTTTGAGTTCTTTGTAGGTTCTGGATATTAGCCCTTTGTCAGATGAGTAGATTGCAAAAATTTTCTCCCATTCTGTAGGTTGCCTGTTCACTCTGATGGTAGTTTCTTTTGCTGTGCAGAAGCTCTATAATTAGATCCCATTTGTCAATTTTGGCTTCTGCTGCCATTGCTTTTGGTGTTTTAGACATGAAGTCTTTGCCCATGCCTATGTCCTGAATGGTACTACCTAGGTTTTCCTCTAGGGTTTTTATGGTATTAGGTCTAAGATTTAAGTCTCTAATCCACCTTGAATTAATTTTCGTATAAGGAGTAAGGAAAGGATCTAGTTTCAGCTTTCTACTTATGGCTAGCCAATTTTCCCAGCACCATTTATTAAATAGGGAATCCTTTCCCCATTTCTTATTTCTCTCAGGTTTGTCAAAGATCAGATGGCTGTAGATGTGTGGTATTAATTATGAGGACTCTGATCTGTTCCATTGGTCTATATCTCTGTTTTGGTACCAGTACCATGCTGTTTTGGTTACTGTAGCCTTGTAGTATAGTTTGAAGTCAGGAAGCGTGATGCCTCCAGCTTTGTTCTTTTGACTTAGGATTGTCTTGGAGATGCGGGCTCTTTTTTGGTTCCATATGAACTTTAAAGCAGTTTTTTCCAATTCTGTGAAGAAACTCATTGGTAGCTTGATGGGGATGGCATTGAATCTATAAATAACCTTGGGCAGTATGGCCATTTTCACGATATTGATTCTTCCTATCCATGAGCATGGTATGTTCTTCCATTTGTTTGTGTCCTCTTTTATTTCACTGAGCAGTGGTTTGCAGTTCTCCTTGAAGCGGTCCTTTACATCCCTTGTAAGTTGGATTCCTAGGTATTTTATTCTCTTTAAAGCAATTGTGAATGGAAGCTCATTCCTGATTTGGCTCTGTGTTTGTCTGTCACTGGTGTATAAGAATGCTTGTGATTTTTGCACATTAATTTTGTATCCTGAGACTTTGCTGAAGTTGCTTATCACCTTAAGGAGATTTTGGGCTGAGACAATGGGGTTTTCTTTTTTTTTTTTTTTTTTTTTTTTTTTTCTTTGAGACGGAGTCTCGCTCTGTCGCCCAGGCTGGAGTGCAGTGGCCGGATCTCAGCTCACTGCAGGCTCCGCCTCCCGGGTTCACCCAATTCTCTTGCCTCAGCCTCCCCAGTAGCTGGGACTACAGGCGCCCGCCACCTCGCCCGGCTAGTTTTTTGTATTTTTTAGTAGAGACGGGGTTTCACCCTGTCAGCCAGGATGGTCTCGATCTCCTGACCTCGTGATCCATCCGCCTCGGCCTCCCAAAGTGCTGGGATTACAGGCTTGAGCCACTGTGCCCGGCGACAATGGGGTTTTCTAAATATACAATAATGTCAGCTGCAAAGAGGGACAATTTGACTTCTTCTTTCCTTAACTGAATACCCTTGATTTCTTTCTCTTGCCTGATGGCCCTAGCCAGAACTTCCAACACTATGTTCAATAGGAGTGGTGAGAGAGGGCATCCCTGTCTTGTGCCAGTTTTCAAAGGGAATTTTTCCAGTTTTTGCCCATTCAGTATGATATTGGCTGTGGGTTTGTCATAAATAGCTCTTATTATTTTGAGGTATGTTCCATCAATACCGAATTTATTGAGCGTTTTTAGCATGAAGGGCTGTTGAATTTTGTCAAAAGCCTTTTCTGCATCTATTGAGATAATCATGTGGTTCTTGTCTTTGGTTCTGTTTATATGCTGGATTATGTTTATTGATTTGCGAATGTTGAACCAGCCTTGCATCCCAGGGATGAAGCCCACTTGATCATGGTGGATAAGCTTTTTGATGTGCTGCTGAATCCGGTTTGCCAGTATTTTATTGAGGATTTTTGCATCGATGTTCATCAGGGATATTGGTCTAAAATTCTCTTTTTTTGTTGTGTCTCTGCCAGGCTTTGGTATCAGAATGATGTTGGCCTCATAAAATGAGTTAGGGAGGATTCCCTCTTTGTCTATTGATTGGAATAGTTTCAGAAGGAATGGTACCAGCTCCTCCTTGTACCTCTGGTAGAATTCAGCTGTGAATCCATCTGGTCCTGGACTTTTTTTGGTTGGTAGGCTATTAATTATTGCCTCAATTTCAGAGCCTGCTATTGGTCTATTCAGGGATTCAACTTCTTCCTGGTTTAGTCTTGGAAGAGTGTAAGTGTCCAGGAAATTATCCATTTCTTCTAGATTTTCCAGTTTATTTGCATAGAGGTGTTTATAGTATTCTCTGATGGTAGTTTGTATTTCTGTGGGGTCGGTGGTGATATCCCCTTTATCATTTTTTTACTGCATCAATTTGATTCTTCTCTCTTTTCTTCTTTATTAGTCTTGCTAGCGGTCTGTCAATTTTGTTGATCTTTTCAAAAAACCAACTCCTGGATTCATTGATTTTTTGGAGGGTTTTTTGTGTCTCTATCTCCTTCAGTTCTGCTCTGATCTTAGTTATTTCTTGCCTTCTGCTAGCTTTCGAATGTGTTTGCTCTTGCTTCTCTAGTTCTTTTAATTGCGATCTTAGAGTGTCAATTTTAGATCTTTCCTGCTTTCTCTTGTGGGCATTTGTGCTATACATTTCCCTCTACACACTGCTTTAAATGTGTCCCAGAGATTCTGGTATGTTGTATCTTTGTTCTCGTTGGTTTCAAAGAACTTCTTTATTTATGCCTCATTTCGTTATGTACCCAGTAGTCATTCAGGAGCAGGTTATTCAGTTTCCATGTAGTTGAGCAGTTACAGTTTGTTATAATTTCTGTTCTTCTGCATTTGCTGAGGAGTGCTTTACTTCCAATTATGTGGTCAATTTTGGAGTAAGTGTGATGTGGTGCTGAGAACAATGTATATTCTGTCGTTTAGGGGTGGAGAGTTCTATAGATGTCCATTAGGTCTGCTTGCTGCAGAGATGAGTTCAATTCCTGGATATCCTTGTTAACGTTCTATCTCGTTGATCTGTCTAATGTTGACAGTGGAGTGTTGAAGTCTCCCATTATTATTGTATGGGAGTCTAAGTCTCTTTGTAAGTCTCTAAGGACTTGTTTTATGAATCTGGGTGCTCCTGTATTGGGTGCATATATATTTAGGATAGTTCGCTCTTCCTGTTGAATTGATTCTTTTACCATTATGTAATGGCCTTCTTTGTCTCTTTTGATCTTTGATGGTTTAAAGTCTGTTTTATCAGAGACTAGTATTGCAACCCCTGCTTTTTTTGTTCTCCATTTGCTTGGTAAATCTTCCTCGATCCCTTTATTTTGAGCCTATGTATGTCTCTGCATGTGAGATGGGTCTCCTGAATACAGCAGACTGATGGGTCTTGACACTTTATCCAGTTTGTGTCTTTTAATTGGAGCATTTAGTCCATTTACATTTGAGGTTAATATTGTTATGTGTGAACTTGATCCTGCCATTATAATATTAACTGGTTATTTTGCTCGTTAGTTGATGCAGTTTCTTCCTAGCCTTGATGGTCTTTACATTTTGGCATGTTTTTGCAATGGCTGGTACCGGTTGTTCCTTTCCATGTTTAGTGCTTCCTTCAGGGTCTCTTGTAAGGCAGGCCTAGTGGTGACAAAATCTCTAAGCATTTGCTTATCTGTAAAGGATTTTATTTCTCTTTCACTTATGAAACTTAGTTTGGCTGGATATGAAATTCTGGGTTTAAAATTCTTTTCTTTAAGAATGTTGAAACTGGCCCCCACTCTCTTCTGGCTTGTAGAGTTTCTGCCGAGAGATCTGCTGTTAGTCTGATAGGCTTCCCTTTGTGGGTAACCCGACCTTTCTTTCTGGCTGCCCTTAAGATTTTTTCCTTCATTTCAACTTTGGTGAATCTGGCAATTATGTGTCTTGAAGTTGCTCTTCTCGAGGAGTATCGTTGTGGCGTTCTCTGTATTTCCTGGATTTGAATGTTGGCCTGCCCTACTAGGTTGGGGAAGTTCTCCTGGATGATATCCTGAGGAGTGTTTTCCAACTTGGTTCCATTTTCTCCCTCACTTTCAGGTACCCCAATCAGACGTAGATTTGGTCTTTTTACATAATCCCATACTTCTTGCAGGCTTTGTTCATTTCTTTTTCTTCTTTTTTCTTTTGGTTTCTCTTCTCGCTTCATTTCATTCATTTGATCCTCAATCGCTGATACTCTTTCTTCCAGTTGATCAAGTCGGTTACTGAACTTTGTGCATTTGTCACGTATTTCTCGTGTCATGGGTTTCATCTCTTTCATTTCGTTTATGACCTTCTCTGCATTAATTACTCTAGCCATCAATTCTTCCACTTTTTCTTCAAGATTTTTAGTTTCTTTGCGCTGGGTACGTAATTCCTCCTTTAGCTCTGAGAAGTTTGATGGACTGAAGCCTTCTTCTCTCATCTCATCAAAGTCATTCTCCGTCAAGCTTTGTTCTGTTGCTGGTGATGAGCTGCGCTCCTTTGCCGGGGGAGATGTGCTCTTATTTTTTGAATTTCCAGCTTTTCTGCCCTGCTTTTTCCCCATCTTTGTGGTTTTATCTGCCTCTGGTCTATAATGATGGTGACGTACTGATGGGGTTTTGGTGTAGGTGTCCTTCCTGTTTGATAGTTTTCCTTCTAACAGTCAGGACCCTCAGCTGTGGGTCTGTTGGAGATTGCTTGAGGTCCACTCCAGACCCTGTTTGCGTGGGTATCAGCAGCAGAGGCTGCAGAAGATAGAATATTGCTGAACAGTGAGTGTACCTGTCTGATTCTTGCTTTGGAAGCTTCCTCTCAGGGGTGTACTCCACCCTGTGAGGTGTGGGGTGTCAGACTGCCCCTAGTGGGGGATGTCTCCCAGTTAGGCTACTCAGGGGTCAGGGACCCACTTGAGCAGGCAGTCTGTCCCTTTTCAGCTCTCAACCTCCGTGTTGGGAGATCCACTGCTCTCTTCAAAGCTGTCAGACATAGTTGTTTGCATCTGCAGAGGTTTCTGCTGCGTTTGTTATTGTTTACTGTGCCCTTTCCCCAGAGGTGGAGTCTATAGAGACAGGCAGGTTTCCTTGAGCTGCTGTGAGCTCCACCCAGTTCAAGCTTCCCAGCAGCTTTGTTTACCTACTTAAGCCTCAGCAATGGCGGGCGCCCCTCTCCCAGCCTCGCTGTTGCCTT
The DNA here is from genome assembly GCF_037993035.2 of Macaca fascicularis. NCBI lineage: Eukaryota > Metazoa > Chordata > Mammalia > Primates > Cercopithecidae > Macaca > Macaca fascicularis. The sequence continues at coordinate 78,316,614 of NC_088376.1, forward strand.
TCCGGTAGATCACAGACTGCTGTGCTAGCAATGAGGGAGGCTCCGTGGGCGTAGGACCCTCCCGGCCAGGTGTGGGATATAATCTCCTGGTGTGCCTGTTAGCTTAAAGCGCAGTATTGGGGTGGGAGTTACCCGATTTTCCAGGTGTTGTGTGTCTCAGTTCCCCTGGCTAGGAAAAGGGATTCCCTTCCCCCTTGTGCTTCCCAGGTGAGGCAATGCCTCGCCCTACTTCAGCTCTCACTGGTCGGGCTGCAGCAGCTGACCAGCACGGATTGTCCAGCATTCCCTAGTGAGATGAACCCAGTACCTCAGTTGAAAATGCAGAAATCACCAGTGTTCTGTGTTGCTCTGGCTGGGAGTTGGAGACTGGAGCTGTTCCTATTCGGCCATCTTGCTCCGCCCTCTCCTGCTTTTGCTTTAAAGTTTGTTTTGTCTGGTATAAGAATAGCTACTCTTGCTCACTTTTGAAGTCTATTTGCATGGAAAATCTTTTTCACCCCTTTGCCTTAACTTTATGTGAGTCTTTACGTGTTAGGTGAGTCTCCTGAAGAAAAGAGAGAGTTGTTTGGTGAATTTTTATTCATTCTGTCATTCTGTATCCTTTAAGTGTAGTATTTAGGTCACTTACATTCAATGTTAGTATTGATATGTGAGATAATATTACATTCATCATGCTCTTTTGTTGACTGAATACATAGTTGTTGTTGTTGTTGTTGCTGTTTTTCATTTTGTTATTGTTATATAGGTCCAGTGGGATTTTTGCTTTAAGGAGGTTCTATTTTGGTGTAATTCTAGTATTTGTTTCAAGATTTAGAGCTCCTTTAGCAGTTCTTATAGTGCTAGATTGGTAGTGGCAAATTACCTCAGCATTTGTTTGACTGGAAAAGACTATCTTTTCTTCATTTGTGAAGCTCAGTTTCACTGGATACAAAATTCTTGGTTGATAATTGTTTTGTTTAGGGGGGCCAAAAATAGGACTCTAATGCCTTCTAGGTTGTAGGATTTCTGCTGAGAAATCTCCTGTTAATCTGATAGGTTTTCCTATATAGGTTACCTGATGCTTTTACCTCACAATTTTAAGATTCTTTCCTTTGTCATGACTTTAGATAACCTTATGACTATTTGTCTAGTGATGGTCTTTTTGCAATGAATTCTCCAGGTGTTCTTTGAGCTTCTTGTATTTGGAGGTGTAGCTCTCTGGCAAGGCTGGGAAAGTTTTCCCCAATTATTCCCGCAATATGTTTTTCAAACTTTTAGATTTCTCTTTTTCCTTGGGAATACCAATTCTTCTTAGGTTTGGACATTTAACATAGTCCAAAATTTCTTGGACACTTTGTTCATTTTTTTAAATTATATTTTATTTGTCTTTGATGGATTGGATTAATTTGAAAGCCTTGCCTTTGAGCTCTGAAGTTGTTTCTTCTGCTTGTTTGCTGAGACTTTCCAATGCATTTTACATTTCTCTGAGTGTGTCCTTCATTTCAAGAAGGCGTGGTCATTTTTTATTTATGCTATTTCACTGAAAAATGTTCCTTTAATATCCTGTATCATGTTTTTTATTGATTTAAGTTAAACTTTACCTTTCTCTGGTGCCTGCTGGTTAGCTTAATAATCAACTTCTCAATTCTTTTTCTGGGAATTTGGAGATTTCATCTTGGTTTGGATCCATTTCTGGTGAGCTGGTATGATCTTCTGGGGGTGTTAAATAGGCTTGCTTTGTCATTTTACAAGAATTGTCTTTCTGGTTTCTTCTCATTTGGATAGAATATGTCAGAGGGAAGATCTGGAATTCAAGGGCTGCTATTCAGATTCTTTTATCTTGTGGGGTGATCCCTTGATGTGGTGTTCTTCCCCCTCCCCTGGGAATGGGGCTTTCTGAGAGGCAAACTGTATTGATTGTTTTTGCTCTTCTGTGTCTAGCCACCCAGGAGAGCTACTGGGCGCTGGGTTGGTACTGGGGAATGGAATCCTGTGATGTGATCCATCTTCAGGTCTTGCAGCCATGGATACCAGCATTGCTCTGGTGGTAGTAGCAGGGAGTGAAGTGAAGTCTGTGAGGTAACAGGGAGTGAAGCGGAGTCTGTGCAGTTGTGTTTTTCTTTAGTGTGTTGGTTTTGTGTTTGTTGGCCTCCAGCCAGGAGGTGGCACTTTCAAGAGCACATCAGCTGTGGTCCTATAGGGAGGATGCAAACTTGCCCTAAGGACACCCGGTTTACTGTTCAATTTTCTCAGGCAGTGGGCAGGGCCACAGAGCTCCAAAGAGATTATGACTTTTCTCTTCTGCTACCAGGGCTGGTAGAGAAAGACCACCAGGCAGGGATAGGCATGTCAGAGCTCAGCCACTCCTTGGACAGGGCTTGCTGTGGCTGCTTTGGTGGATGGGGTGTGGTTCCCAGTCCAGTGGAATTATATTGCCAGGGGGATTATGACTGCCTCTGTGAATCATAAAAGTTACCAGGGAAGTGAGAGAAAGCTGGTAGTCACAGGCTTCACACTGCTCCCAGTCCTAAAGGACAGTCTCACTATCACCATACCCCGCAAACAGCAACGAGTCTATTTCCAGGCAGCCGGTGACCAAGGCTGAGAACTTGCCCCAGACTATGAGCCTTCAGATTGAGAAAGCAAGCAGACTCATGGTTTTAGGGCCTCTCAGGGAACCTGTAGTGGTGATCCAGTTCCTTCCAAGGGTCTGTGAATTATCTCAGCTTTCCTGGTATGTTCCTATGGTAGTTCTTGGAGCAAAAGTTTGTGATATGAGTCTCCACACACTGCTCTGTCCAAGTGGCAGCTTCAAGCTAGTCCTGCCTCCTGTCTGCTGTCTTAATCCCATCCTCAATATACTTCCTAACACTGACTACAATCTATTGTTTTACCACAATAACATAGCATTTTATCTGTTTTCATTTGCATTTTTTCAAATACAGGTAAAATAGAAAATTTCTCAGGCCGGGGGCTGTGGCTCAAGTCTGTAATCCCAGCACTTTGGGAGGCCGAGACGGGCGGATCACGAGGTCAGGCGATCAAGACCATCCTGGCTAACACGGTGAAACCCCATCTCTACTAAAAAATACAAAACAACTAGCCGGGCGAGGTGGCAGGCGCCTGTAGCCCCAGCTATTCGGGAGGCTGAGGCAGGGGAATGGCACGAATCCAGGAGGCGGAGCTTGCAGTGAGCTGAGATCCGGCCACTGCACTCCAGCCTGGGCGACAGAGCGAGACTCCGTCTCAAAAAAAAAGGAAAAAAGAAAAAAAGAGAATTTCTCACTACTCTGTAAAGTGTTCCCAAGACCACCCTGTGTGGCTCTTATTCAGGAGTCATTAAGATGTGTTAGAAGGACTCAGAGAACTCAGAAAAGCTTTTAGACTCTCGATTATGGTTTCTTACAACAAAAGAATACAGATTTAAATCAGCAGAGTTGAAAGGTGTATAGGGCAGTGTCCAGGAGATACTAGGCCCAAGCTTCAGTTGTCTTCTTCTGGTGAAGTTGTGTGAACAGCATTGAATTCTTATAGCAGTGATATGTGTCAAGACATATGGAATCTCGCCTAACAGAGAAGCCCACCTGAGCTTTATTCTCCAGGATTTTTATTACAAACTGCCCACACAGGCATGGAGCAATCACGTGGTTGACTTTAATTATTCTGTCTCCATCCTCTCCAGAAGTCAAAACTGATGCATTATGACCTATAAGTTTCATTGTTAGCATAAATTATCTGCCATGGCCAAAGGAACTTAGGCATATGAATAGGGTCTTACCTGGAAGAATAGTCCAAAGACGTAGAGATTTTCTCCCAATAGCAAATGAGGACAGAGCTTTATTTTGAAATGTGTGGGATTTGAATATCCCAGACCTGTTGAGTTAACTCTTTCCTGAACAAGCCACCTCCCTGGTCCTGGACCTGACCAGATGACAAAACTTAATTTAGCTTTATCTTAATATTAAAACATTTTTCTATAATTTATTAAAATACTCCTTAACCTAGTATTTTTGTGCCATCTCCATCAACCAAAAAAATAGCACTGAAAATACATAAACATAAAAAGTTAAGTATTAAAACAGATAAAGATTATAGTTGGAAAATAATTGAACTTATAAATCTTATGTTTTTGCTTGCCTAAAAGCTGCCTATATTAATGAGCTTTGGGAATCTTTTGTGTTTGAAAAAAATGGCCCTCCAGTTGGCATGAATCGACTTTTTGATCTCCCCAACAAAGAAATGTGCCAGAGACAGCAGAATGCAAGTTGTGGACCAAAGCAGCTGTGGGTACTGGCAGCTAATGCAGTGGGGAGATTATGGAAATTCTGATCCAACAGTGTCCTTGCTCTGCCCAGCATGCACCTGGCGTATCCTAAAACCTGAGGAAATACCAGTGCCCAGACCCATTAAGATCACCCAGCAGCTGGGCAATCAGGCGAGTGACTTCCACCGGGGACCACAGGCTGGCCAGGTTTAGATGTCTATAGTCCGGGGTCTGTGCAAGAGCACTCCACTAAGGGGAAAAGATGAGAATGAATTCTAGCCTGTATCCCCTTTGCCAGATCTTAAGTTCTGGCATATGGGGTGCTATCTGTTTGGAGGAAGGTTCATCTCTTTTTGATCTTCACAAAGTTACTATGTGCTAATGATGGCACATCCCAGTAAATGTGGCATCTTCTTAGGCTTCTTCAAGTTAACTGGAAGAGAGTAAGATCATCTCCCTCTTCTTCATACCATCGTTGTTGAAGAGCCCAGAGGTTGAAACTAAACTATGCTTGTGAACTGGAAAGTAAACTAATGCTAAATTGATGCTAAAAGTAGTAGCAGAATTTTGATATTTGCCCTCAGTGAAATCATCATTCCATGCAATACTCTTGAATTTCTGCTAATGTCCTAATGCCGATGAGCACGTTTAAGAAAGAGCCAAAAAATTATCAGGATTCTGATGAAATGTCACATTTACTGCCAAATTAACAAAGGTCTTAGAGTAAACATAAAGAAATCAGTTTGTGTTGAAAAAGGTTTGGAATCTAATCGAATATTCATGAATTTATTGGTGGAGTCCTGTCAATGTGGGCTAAAGTATTAACAAAGTTCAAATGTAGCAAATCATTTTGTGTATCCCTTTTGTTATCTTTTAAAGTAGTCATTATATTGATATCAGATACTAATTTCTATAGATATGTACAACTTTGTGTTTATACTTATCCTTGCCCATGCACAATAATTATTTTTCCTTTTAGCAGCTTATTTCCACAAGGACTAAGTCTTCATTTCGTTTTGTTTTCTTCAAAGAAAATTAAACCACTTCTAAACTCGTGCTAGCAGGAATATTTTTAAAGCCAAATTTATATTGTAGGTATTTTAATTTTGGTGATCTTATGATATAAATTTATGATTTTGTGATGTAACGTAAAGCATTTTCTGCATTATTTTACATTTTGAAAGATTTCAATCTGCATCACAGATTTTGTTAAACTTTAAAATTCAATTTATCTATATTCTCATTTAATCATTATCAAGAAAATTTGTATAGTTCTGTAAGTAACTTATATCCTGCTTAAAATATTTGAAGTGATTTCCAAGTTACAGAGAATGCCAAATAGAATAATTACAGTGAAAATATAGAAAAAAATACTACAATGTCCCAAGGACTGTGCTGAGTGTTTTCCATTTTCTGTAATCTTTAATTCTCATAATAATATTGTGCTTTGAACATTATTATCTCCATTTTACAAAGTGGAAACTAGGGCTCAAGGAATTTAAACGATGCATTTAGGATCATGTGACCAGAATGCGCTAGAAACAAGGCCCACATGCAGTACTCTAACTCTAATGCCTACTCCCTGAGCCACTGCATTATGCTGCCTCAGAAACCCTTTACCCATAACATAGAATTCATATTTTCTTTTACTATAATTTGAAATTTTAAAGTACAATTAGTTTCCTGATTAATGTAAAAAAATTAGCGTTTCTCAAATCCTAGTCCATAGGCCACCTACAACAAAATTATCTAAAATCATAGTCCATAAGTCACCCACAACAAAATTATCTGAAATTATCAAAAGTCGAGCTACTAGGGTTCTACCGGAGGTACTAAATATATTTCTCCATTTCTTGTGGGGGAGTGGAGTGAGGGAGAAAGAGTGTGGAGAGTAGGTATGTGACTTTTAAAAAGCTTTTCCAGATCACTTTTTTAGATGCCAAATTCTGAGACACACTGTTTGTAAATGATAGTCTAACAGAGAGCCCTGAAGAAATAATGCCACTGCCATGTATCTTTTCAATAAAATTCAGCAAGGACTACATGCAACAACAGTACTTCTAATTTAGTCAGGTTCTGTATTTCTATGTTGATATATTCCAATCCCATATCATCAGAAATTGTTAAAGGTTATCAACATTGTGACTTTGATTTTACTGTGTGCTATCTATTTCTTGCTAGTATGAGAGTAATATCTAATCTTCTTTTTCTTTTTACACTATTTCTTTTCTCTTAAAATGTTTTGTGAATAAATAGTTCCACTGAAATTATTCAAGTTAATTTATGCTACCACTGAAAATACTCACATTTATTTCTTATCTCTTTTCCTCAGAAGTAAATACTAGTCATGAATAATTCTGCATTTTAATTTTTTCATTTAGCCACTGACTCAATCTAAAATGGATTTTATATCACGTAGCCTTAAAAATCATCATTATTATTGAGATTATAGGCCTACTTAGAAAAGAATTAAGTGAACAGTAGTAAACCATAATAATATTTCATTATTGTTGCCAGAGTATTAGTACAAATAACTGAATATCACAGGGTAAAGTAACAAGTAATATTTTTAGCTATATGTTTTCAAACACACACACATACATATACATGTATGCACAGAAAGTCAAAATCAAAATATTGGTTACAGAATCCTGATCAGATTTGTGTTGCATCACTGACTATTGCAGAAACAGCCACTCAGCATCCAGCTTCAGAACTTTCCCTATAGAAAAGTAAGTATCATACCCCACCTGCTATTTTAATACCCATGGGGAAGCGCAGTCTAATCAGGCTTAGGCAGCTTTGGCCAAGTTATCCCATATGAGGGCATTACCTTAATTCATAATTCAGTGAAGGTGTATCTGTAGGGGGCAGAGATAACACAATCCATTTACTCTGTTTTGTGATGATCCAATTTGATATAATGCTAAAATTTGGATCTAAGAAAATTAAAAGGCAGTGAATCCTTTTCCCTAGTCTCTCAAATATCAGATGCTTTAAGTAAACTGTTGATAAATGTCAGGTTACCTCAAATTCTGATTTAATTTTTCAAGTCTTTATGCTGTAGTATTTATATTTTTGAAACAATATGCATAGATATTAAGTAATAGTATAGATTATAGGTATACTGAGACAACTTAGTAGTCAGTCTGTTTGAGACTAGGCATGCACAGAAAGTTGCATCTGAATGTTTATTAAACTTGGTGAGGTTATTGATAATGTAATAATAGAACCACAAACATAAATTCAAAAAGTTTAGCATTTCTGAATATTTATACTTGATTTCATAGCTTGATACACTGCTGTACATTTACTGTGATCTGAGTCCAAAGAAATATTATTATTTTCCACTTTAACCTTTAGATTTTACAACTACTTGTCATTAGCCCATAGAAACATTTCTTCCTGGAGAAAGCCTCCAAGGAGGAGAGAAACAACCTGAATAATATTAAGAAGTTCCATAACAAGAACTTAGCAAACTGGAGTTCAAAGACTTTACTATGGCTTCTCATATAACATAGAGTTCAAAGTAGCCATATATGGGATTTAGGAACATAATTTTTTTTTTTTTTTTTTTTTTTTTGAGACGGAGTCTCGCTCTGCCGCCCAGGCTGGAGTGAGTGCAGTGGCCGATCTCAGCTCACTGCAAGCTCCGCCTCCCGGGTTCACGCCATTCTCCTGCCTCAGCCTCCCGAGTAGCTGGGACTACAGGCGCCCGCCACCTCGCCCGGCTAGTTTTTTGTATTTTTAAAGTAGAAACGGGGTTTCACGGTGTCAGCCAGGATGGTCTCGATCTCCTGACCTCGTGATCCGCCCGTCTCGGCCTCCCAAAGTGCTGGGATTACAGGCTTGAGCCACCGCGCCCGGCCAGGAACATAATTTTTTAACTATGTTCCTCCTCCTTGAATCTTTCTTCCTCTAGTACAACATGGTTACATCCTCTCTCCTATACGATTTTTCCGTCTTTCGAACCTAGTACTGGGATGTCTTTGATCATCTCACTGTGATGTAGTATCACTTACCCTTTCTGTGCTGCAGTCTGTTTATTGGCTTTACTCTTCTTAGTATCTCTTGTCTTGTCCTCCAAATTCCATCTTTTTGTGTCTAAAGCAAATCTCACATTAATCTCCTTGTTCAAGGCAACTGCAGATATTACAAAACCTAAAGTTCATGCAATTAGCAAAGAAATAGTAGACTATGCAGGGTAAATGTGGACTAGTCCTAATATGAGAAGGTCTACGACTCCTGTAGGTCATTATCAAACTGCCAGTTTTCAACAAAATAATCAATAATTGCCAAGTAAAAACACATTGAACCAAAAGTGTGGGTGAGACGGAGGCAGATTAGAGGTCCCTGTCTTTAAAGTAATAAATGTTGGAGAGAATTAACTGATTGATGAACGATTAACATCTTTCATTCATTTAAATACTGATAAGTAAGAACTTGGTGAAGGGTGACAGAAAAAATATGGGCCTTGTAGACTGGTTATTTGCTTGTTTAAAACTTCAGCATATCCAAGAAAATCACTTTGACTTTATGAAAGTGAAAAAGTATCAGAAGATACTCTTCAGCTAAACAGTAGCAATTAAGACTTTCTTCACAGGATGTGAAACAAAAAGCATCATTAGTTTTGGATATAGTGTTTCTATTTTTGTGAGATTAATGATTAACCAGTTTATTTTCTTCTCTTAAAATTTCTTTTGAAAATGAGCTAAAAATCCACCCAATTACTTTTGACTGTTGTGATATAAGAACAAATACACAGAGTTGTTTGATCTTCATTTCTAGTGAGCTGGGATCAAAATCACACCCAACCCTTTAGCAAACCATATTCTTTCTTGGACAAATGAATAAACTTATATCATTGTTTGTGAATAACGAAAGAAGATAATATGTTTTAATTTAATGGTAAGGGATATAGCATAGTATGTGTATATAATTGGAAGCTCAGTAAATAGCTTTTGAAACTGGTCATGTAATCTGTTGAGGCATTCCCTTCAAGTCCTAGCTTGGTTTCACATGGAATAAAACAAAAGTATTTCTTTTATTTTAAATAAGCTTGCCATATTATTCTTCACCTTGAGTAAGCATCTAAAGATATTGAATAACCACTGCAGATGATGTTCGACAATTAGTTACATTATGGATCATGTTATGGATACAGTAATTTTTATCTCTAATTTACAGAGATTATATAAATTAAACAGTAATGTCTTTGTTTCATTAAATAATTCCAGTGGAGCTGCATAGATCTAAATATGAGGGTATTACCTCAGTTGTCATTGTCAATAGTTTTATTACTACCTCTTTATTTTCTCCACAAATTAGAAAAACCCCAAGAATAGTGCACAAAAGTGCAGATGCCATAGTCAGACTGTGTTTAAACCTTGGCACTGCTGCATAATTTCTGTGGGACGTTTTGCCTTCACCAAGTTATCTGTGTTTTCACAGATAATGGTAATACATTCCTCAAAAGACTGATGAAATGACTTAACTTTACAAATGATTAACAGATATTCAAAAACATTCCTGTCCTGGCATAATAACACAGAAATATTAGATATGTAAATTGAACATTATTACATTTTACACTCAATATTTGTTTCACTTAACCACTTTAAAAAATATCTTCGGCCGGGCGCGGTGGCTCACGCCTGTAATCCCAGCACTTTGGGAGGCCGAGGCGGGCGGATCATGAGGTCAGGAGATTGAGACCATCCTGGCTAACACGGTGAAACCCCGTCTCTACTAAAAAAAAAAATAAAAATAAAAAAATAAAAATTAAAAAAAAAAATAAAAAATATCTTCAAACTCTACCTTCTTTCACTTCAGATCTACAATTTGGGATAATTTCCCTTGAAGACTTTCAAATCTTTAAATAGAATATATTACGTGTAAATTCTCTGGGTTTATTTTTTTGACTAAAAACTATCTTTACCTTCCTTTATAATATGCAATGCTTTTGTATGCAGAACTAAAGTTTATATTTTCTGACAACATAAATGATATTATCCTTAGGTCTCAGGGCTTCTATTTTTACTGTTAAGAAGTTTGTTGTCAATCTAATTGCTTTACTTTGGAGATTCTTTCTTTTTATCTTCTCCACTCACCCCCATTATACATATACAATCACTTTTTCTTTCTTTAATTCTTTTGTTTTAATTTTCAGATTTCAGTGCCATGCATCTAGGTGTGAATTATGTAACTACTCTACTTTGATGTTTACTCTGCTTGGAGCCCAGTGAGTATCCAAGGTTTAAAGATTGATGGCTTTTACCAATTCTTGAAAATCAATACCCATGGTCTCTTCAAGTCCTGAACTCTCATTTTTTTGTTTGTTTGTTTTGTTTTCTCTTGCTAGAGGGTTTGGGTAGTTTTTTTTTTTCAAGCATCTTAATTTTTTTCATGTTTTCTATTTTTTAATTATTTAAACTTTAGTCAGAATAATTTCTTTAGATATTTCTTCCACATCACTATTTTTCTATTGAACTATATATAATCTGCCACCTAACCCTTTTAAGTTATAAATTCTTGATAGTGAAGATAGTAAATTTTTAATGAACACATAATAATTGTACATATTTATGAAGCACAATGTAATGCTTTAATATATGTACACATTTTGCAATGATCAAATTAGAATAATTAGCATATCCATCATCTTAAAGTGTTATAATTTATTTGTGATTAGAACACACAAAATCCTCTTTTTTAGCTATTTTTTATATACGATACCTAATTTTTGGTTGTAGTCACACTTCTGTGCCATAGGACACTAGAAATTACTTTTCCTTTATGATCGTAACTTTGTATCCATTGAACATTCTCTTTTCATCTTCCTCTCCCTCCTATTTTCCCCAGTTTCTGATAACCTGATAACCACTGCTTTATTCACTACTTCTATGAGACAATTTTTTTTTTAGATTTCACATAAGAATGAGAACATACTCCGCTTGTGTTTCTGTGTCCAGCTTCTCTCACTTAACATCCTTAAGATTCATCGATGTTGTTGCAAATGACAGGATTACATTCTTCTTCATGGCTAAATAGAATTCCATTGTGTGTATATATATCACATTTTCTTTATTCATTTAACTATTGTTGAATATGTAGATTGATTCCATAACTTGCTCTGTGAATTGTGCTACAATAAACATGGGAGTGAGAATATCTCTTTGACATACGGATTTCATTTCCTTCAGAGAAATGCTCAGAAGTGGAATTGTTAAATCATATGACCGTTCTATTTTTAATTTTTTGAAAAAACTTTATACTGTTTTCCATCATGGCTGTACTAACTTACAGTCCCACCAACAGTGGTAATGCTCTCCTTTCCTCTACGTCTTCACCCAAACTTGTTACCTTTTGTCTTTTTGATAATAGCTATTCTAAGTGGAGTCAGGTGATATCTCATTATGGTTTTGATTTGCATTACCGTTATGATTAGTGATCTTGAGCACTTTTTCATAAAGGTCTTTGGCATGTGTTTTAAGCAGATTACGTTTTGTAGTGGATTTGTTTGAGCTCCTTATATATTACAGATATTAAAACTTTTTCAAATGTATATACCATATAAATGTTTCATCTATTCTGTAGATCATCTCTTCACTCTGTTGATTGTTTTCTTTTTTGTGAAGAAGTTTTATAGTTCGATGCAATCTCATTTGTCTGTTACTGCTTTTGTGGCCTATATTTTTGAGGTCTTATCCAAAAGATCTTGGCTAGTCCAATGTTATAAAGGATTTTCCTTATGTTTTCTTCTAGTCGGTTCATAGTTTGGGGTTTGACATTTAAGCTTTTAATTCATTTTGAGTTGATTTTTGTATCTGGTAAAACATAGGAGTACAGTTTCATTTATCCACTTGTGGATATCCAATTAACCCAGGACCATTTATTAAAGAGACTATTCTTTCCCCAGTATGTGTTCTTAGAACCTTTTTTAAAATCAATTGACCACTATTGTGTAGACTTATTTCTGGGTTCTCTATTGTGTTCTATTAGTGTCTGCTTTTATGCAAATACAAGGTTGTTTTTGGTTATTATAGATTTGTAGTATGTTCTGAAGTCAGGTAATGTGATGTCTCCAGTTTGTTTTTTGTTTATTTGTTTGTTTTTCAAAATGTCTTTGACTATTTGGGTATTTTGTTATTCCATATAAATTTTAGAATATTTGTTCTATTTCTGGGGAAAATGTCATTGGTATTTTAATAGAGAATGCATTGAATTTTTAGAGTAATTTAGGTACTATGAACATTTGTAGAATACTAAAGCTTCTAATCCATGAACATGGGATATATTTTCATTTATTGTTTCCTCTTCAATTTATTTCATCAATGACTTATTGTTTTAGTGTAGAGATCTTTCACCTCCTTGGTTAAATTTATTTTTGATCATGTTATATATTTTTGTAGGTATTATAAATGAGATTGTTTTCTTGATTTCCTTTTCAGGTATTTTACTATTATATAAAACCACTATGATTTTTCTATGCTGATTTTATATTCTGCATCTTTATTGGATTCATATGTCAGTTCTAACAGAGTTTTGGTGATTTTTTCCTTCTATGTTTAGAGCAGGTCATCTGCAAATAGAAACAATTTGAGTTCTTCCTTTCCAATTTGGATGCCTTTTATCTTTTTCTCTTGCCTAATTGCTCTGGCCAGAACTTCCAGAGCTCTGTTGAACATAAGTGAGAAAAGGAGGCATCTTTAACTTGTTCCAGTTCCTAGAAAAAAAAAAAAAAGGTTTTAACTTTTTTCTTTTTCCGCATGACATTAGACGTGGTACTTGTTTTATGTTGCCTGTACTGTGTTGAAGTACATACCTTCTATACCTAATTTGTTGACAGTTTTCATTAGAATAAATGTTAGGTGTTTGGTAGAATTTATCGGTGAAGCCATGAAGTCTTACGCTTTTCTTTTGATGGGAGTTGTTCTTTATCTTTATTTAGTACATATTCAACTTTCCATTTTTGATGATACAGGCTTTCTATTTCTTCACAAGTCATTTTTAGTAGGTTGAATATATCCAGGAATTTATCTATTTCTTCAAGATTATTCAATTTTTGGCATATAATTGTTCATAATAGTCTTTGATGATCTTTTGTGTTTCTGTGGTATTGGCTGTATTGGCTCCTTTTTCACTTTTTTTTTTTTTTTACTTTTTTGAGTTCTCTCTCTCCTTAGCTAGTCTAGCTTAGGATTTGTTAACTTTGTTTATTTTTATAAAATAAAATTTGTTTATTGATATTTTACATTTTGTTATTTTGTTATGCTCTTATATTTATATTCCTTCTACTATTTTTGATTTCAGTTTGATCTCGTTTTTCTGGTTCCTTGACATGCAGTGTTAGGTTGTTTATCAGAGATCTTTCTACTTACTTGATGTAGGTGTTTATTGCTATAAACTTTCTTCTTAGAACTTCTTTGCTGCATTCAAAAAGTTTTGTTCTGCTGTGTTTCATTTTTTTTTTTTTTAAATTTCTCAGCAAATATTTCAGTTTCTCTTAAATTCTTCTTGACCCATTAGCTATTTAGGAACATGTTGTTTAGTTTTCAGATATTCAAAAGTTTCCAAAGTTCCTCTTCTTATTGATTTCTAGTTTTATACCATTGTGATCAGCAAAGATACTTGGTATGATCTCTGGGTTTTTTAATTCGTGAAGTTTTTTTTTTTTTTTTTTTTTTTGGTCACAATAAGTAATTTGTCCTAGAAAATGTGCAATGTGTAGTTGAAAATAATATGAATTCTTCAGTTGCTGCATAAGATGTTCTGTAAATGTTTGGTAAGTACTTTTGCTCTACAGTATTGTGTATATTCACTATTTCTTTGTTGCTTTTCTTTATGTTTAAATCCATTGTTGAAAACTGAGGTGTTGAAGTCCCCTACTATTATTGTAAAATCTATCTTTCCTTTTATACTTAATAGTACTTTCTGTATGTGTTTGGATGCTCTCTTAGGGACATATACATTTATAATTGTTATATCCTCATTGTGAATTGGATTTTTATTATTATATAATGATTTTTGGTCAATTTTTACAGTTTTTGGCACAAGTTTATTTTATCTGGTATAAGTATAGCTACTCTTGATTGCTTTTGGTTTTCATTTTCATGGAATATCTTTCTTCAACCCTTCATTTCCTGTCTATGTACATCTTCACAGGTAAAGTGAATCTCTTTTAGGCAACAACTATTTAAGTCTTTTTTAAAAATTCATTTAGCCACTCTGTATATTTAGTCTATTTACATTCAAGATTATTATTGATAGGTGAGAGCTTATTCCTGCCGTTTTGTTAATTGACTTTCTGGTTGTTTTGTAGATCCTTTGTTTCTTTCTTCCTCTCTTGTTGTTTAGCTTTGTGGTTTGATGCTTTTCTGTGGTGCTAAGCTTTGTTTTATTTGTTTTTGTCTTTGGGTACTTGTTGAAACTTCTTTCATTGTGGTTTTTATGGGAATAATATTAAAATTTTGTAGTTATAATAGACGAAGCTAATAACTTTAATCAAGCAAAAATATTCTTGAGTTTTACCCTTCCTCTCACAATTTAAATTATATTGATTTAATTGACATGTTTATATATTATGTGTTCCTTACCAACTAATTATTTCTGTAGTTGTTTTTGATCATTTTTTACTTTTAATTATTACACTAGAGATTTGAAAGTTTTACATAGCACCATTACAGTATTGAAGTATTCACAGTCTGAATATGAGTTTACCCCTACAAGTGAATTTTATACTTTCATGTGTTTTATTGATTGTAATTATTATTAGATGGCTTTCAGTAGTAGCACTCCCTTAAGCATTTCTTCCAAGGCCAGTCTCATGGTGATGAATTCCCTTAGCTTTTACTTGGAAAAGACTTTATTCCTCCTTTGATTCTGAAGAATAGCATGGTTGGGTGTGGAACTTTGTTGTTGAGTTTTTTCTTTTTCTCTTATCACTTGGAATTTATCACCCTATTCTTTCCTGACAGTTTGGTTACAATGTGCCTAAAAGAGGACCTTTTAGCATTGAATCTATTTGGGGACCTTTGAGTTTCCTGAATCTGGATGTCAATCTAACTCTTAAGATTTGGCATTTTTAAAATTATATATATATATATATATATATATTTTTTTATTTTTGAGACAGAGTCTCACTCTGTCACCAGTCTGGAGTACAGTGGCGCCATCTCGACTCACTGCAACCCCTGACTCCCTGGTTCAAGTGATTCTCCTGCCTGAGCCTCCCGAGTAGCTTGGATTACAGGCACATGCCACGATGCCCAGTTAATTTTTGTATTTTTAATACAGACGGGGTTTCACCGTGTTAGCCAGGATGGTCTCAATCCCTTGACCTCATGATCTGCCCACTTTGGCCTCCCAAAGTGCTGGGATTACAGGCAGGAGTCACTGTGCCCAGCCGCATTTTTTTGTTATTATTTTGTCAGATAGGTTTTCTGTGCCTTCATCCTCCATCTCTCCTCCCTTTGGGATTCCCACAATGTGATGATTTTGTGTGTGTGTGTCTGTGTGTGTGTGCAATGGCATCCCATAAGTCCCACAAACCTCTTTCAATCTTTTTATTATTATTTCTTTTTTTTCATTCTGAGCTATCTCAAAATACCTACCTTCAGGATTAAATATGTATATTTTTGTATTCTGCTCATTCTAGCCTGTTGTTAAAATCCTCAATTTTATTTCTATTTAATTTGCTGAATTCTCCAGTTCCAAGATTTCTGTTTTGGTTTGTTTTTGTAATATCTATCTTTTCATTGAACTTCTCATTCAGCATAAATTGTTTTTCTGACTTATTGAATTATGTATTTGTTTTCTGTTATATCTTATGGAATTTTCTTAAGATCATTATTTTGAATTTATTTTCAGTCATACATTTTCTTTTCTTTGAGGTCTGTTACTGGATAATTATTGTGTTCCTTCGGTGGTGTCATGTTTCTTTGCTTTTTCATGTTTCTTGTGTCTCTTTATAGATATCTGTGCATCTGGTGGAAGAGTCACTTCTTCTAATTGTATGAAGTAGCCTTCATAGGAAAAGGTTCATTCATGTAAATGGGTTCCAGGATGTTGGTTGGGTAAAGCGGATTGGGCTTTGGTTCTGAATGGATGTAGTAGTGTAGTCTCTATGCAGTTTCTTCAGCTGTAATCCATATCAGCAATGTCTCAGTATATTTAAGTAGACAAGGCTGCATGAGTTTGTGGCAGTAGTGCTGCTGCTTTGTCAGGAACAAGCTTGTTGGGCTGACTCTCAGGTTGGTAGCACGTTTCTGGACATGGTAAGTCAGCAGGTTCATGGACTGGCTTGGCTAGAGTGAGGTTGTTGGTTTTTTTTCAGGTCAGTAGCATAAACACAGGGTGTCAGCAGGTTCAGGGACTGGCTTACTAGGACTGAGTTCACCACGCTGTTTTATTGGCTGAGATCATTGACACACAGTGAATGGCTCAGTGGCTCAAGGATGGGCCTGCTATGTGTCAGTCCACCAGGCTGTTTCTCTTGCTGGGGATATTGGGTGGGCTTGCGGGGGGAATTTATACCAGGCTATTTTTCCCTACAGGGACATGAATGTGCTGTGGTTCAACTAGCGTGTGGGTGAACTCACTGGGAAAGTCTGTCAGGCTACTTCTCATGCCAGGGACATAGGCATATGGCATTGTGCTTAGGAGCTATGCAAGTCACAACTGTTTGGGGGCTCAGGCTCCAAGCAGCTAGGGACATGCATTGTGGCCACCTGTGCCAGTAAGGTAAAATGAAGGTGGAGTTTCAAGATGGACAGAGGCAGTGGCTACTGGCCCATAGCGCAGAGTGTGCTCCAGCAGCAGCTCTGGTTTCAAGATGGTGCCGTGCTGTATTAACTTGCATCCTAGGAGTGGAGAGTGCACAACATGAGCTCCTACCCTGGAGCAATGCAGTCATGTGAATTCCAGGAAGTTCCCCAAACTGCATTTAGGGACTTTAAGGGTTGCATAATTCTCCTGTAGCAAGAACTGCAAGTACCTTCAGTGGTAATCGAGGTTATTGGGGGTCTCCTGCCTACTTTTTCCTGCAAAGGAAAGTCCTTTCAGGCTTCAAGTTGATCCTGGAAAGGGAGATAGGGGAGGAGAGTCAGAGTGCTTTGCTCTTCTCACTATGCTACCATTTTGGGTTTGCGTGCTCCATAGGTTTTACTACTTACTTGCTACACTCCGGCTCTCTCCTTCAAACTCTCTTCAAACTTGTCTATTTGTTGCTTTGGTTCTTTTCATTTCTTTAGCAGGTCACCTGCAGATACTTCCATCCTCCTTATTTACATCCAAAAAATATATAAAAAATTCATTTTCTAATAATTTTTTTCAATGAGGTTTTAAAATCCTATAGGTACTCTTAATTCAGAAAAAAAAAAAAATTCCTAGATGGACCAGATTGTAATTTCAGATTATTATGGATAATATTCATCTATTCAACACCTTCTGTTTTATATTAAATAGTTAAATTATGAAGTCCACATTTTAATGTAGGGACTTTTTATTACACTTTACCTTTGAAGAGTCTTAGAGTTTATGATTTGTTGTCCATGAAGCCATCAGAGTGGATCCCAAGATGTGAAGTGGATCTCTGAGTACGGGACAATGAAGTTGAACTCAGAAAATGGAAGAAGATTCCAGGAAAAAAAGTAGATTTTGGAGCTCACTTTCCTCATTTTCATTCACTCACCTACTTTCCCAACAAATGCATCTCTGCAGATTCCTTATTACCAAACCAGTTCAGCAATGCCTTTTTATGTTTCACTTAACACATTTATTTCTTCTCATTGGGGAAGATCATTCCAGGTATCTAGTCAGCCATATTGAAAAAGACATTAGCAGATATTTATTTACAAGAAAAATGTCACTTGAAACTCTCTTTCATCCCAGGATTTCTGTCTAACACCAACAAGGCACAAGTATACATATGTAACAAACCTGCACGTTATGCACATGTACCCTACAACTTAAAGTATAATAATAATAAATAAATTTTAAAAAAAAATAAAAAAAAAATAAAACTGTTTCTGTCCTACCTTAGGATGTAGTTCTAAAGGTTAAAAGTGTAGTTTTATTTTGGAGTGGCCAATTTAATTGAGATAGCCAGGGAGATCTCTGAAGAACTAAGAAAGGGCAAAATCATTTTATTCTTTATGTTAGTGGAGGCATGTATAGACCATTCTCCCAACTATTTCCTGTTTATATTTCCACCTCCTTATCCTTAAAAAGTAAAAATCATAAAATTAAAATTTAAAAGAAATAATCAAATGATGTACAAGTTACCACCATGGACTGAGATAAAAAGGCTAGGGGATATTAGGATAAACACAAATAAATAAAACTGATACTTTGGCATCGTTTGGGAAAGGAGCTGGTTGCGATTTCACAAAAAAATCAAGGCTAGTATTTCTAAGGCTTCATGAACAGGAAGCCATAAACTCAAACTTCGGTGAAAAAGAAATTCTTTAAGTCTTGGTACCTAAAGAAACTTTAATCAGTACATGTTGGTTCAACTGGATTTTGAGCATGATTGAAAAACAGACATTCGGGGCCCTATTCATATTCCAGAGCTCATTGTGTTTTCCATTTGATTTAATATGATTAGAGAATATGCTTGGTCAGCTGCAAACAGCATGTTAAGAATTATTTTTAACTTAGCTGATAAGGTACATTTGGGGGGTGGGGAAAAGAGATCCTCAGACTGAGCTTACATGAGATTTGTCACCTGCTAAGCTCCACAGTATAAAATAACATCCTGAGCAAAACACTGACTTTTTTTTTTACTTCACCAATTTTATGCCTATCATCCCTCACAAACATTTAAAACTCACCTCATTCAAATAATCCTATATATATATATAGGATTTTTTATCTATTTTCAGAAAAGTTAAAGTCAAGTTAGAGGTAAGACCATAAACACAGAAGACTGTCTGAGAAGGCATGCCTGAAAACTGAATAGGGCTGGGCATGGTGGCTCACACCTGTAATTCCAACAATTTAGGAGGCGAGGCAGGCAGAAATATATATATATATATTTATATAACTAGATTTGTTGTAGAAAAATAGAGAAAAATAGAGTATCATTCAGATTCAGTTTTCTTTTCCTTTCTTTTTTTTTTTTTTTTTTTTTTCCCGAGATGGAGTCTTGCTCTGTCTCCCAGGCTGGAGTGCAGCGGCACGACCTCAGATCACTGCAACCTCTGCCTCCTGGGTTCAAGCAATTCTCCTGCCTCAGCCACCCGAGTAGCTGGGATTACAGGCACCTGCCACCACGCCCAGCTAATTCTTGTACTCTTAGTAGAGATGGGATTTCTCCATGTTGACCAGTCTGTTCTCAAACTCTTGACCTCAGATGATCTGCCTGCCTCAGCCTCCCAAATTGTTGGAATTACAGGCGTGAGCCACCACGCCCAGCCCTATTCAGTTTTCAGGCATGCCTTCTCAGTCCTCTTGTGTTTATGGTCTTACCTCTAACTTGACTTTGACTTTTCTAAAAATAGATAAAAAATCATTATATGTGTCTTCTCTATCAATTTATGATGTCTGATATCATGCATTCCATAAATTTTATTGACCAATAACATAAATATGAATCCAGTTCATATCTTGTTTTTATTACCTCAATGTTTAAATGTCCATATAAAACTTTAAAAATTAACACAATGTAGATAATTAAGGTTGGAAAGTGCATCTTCCAAAACATATTATACTTTTCAAGTAAACCCTTAGACATTTAAATTCTAATTAAAATGAGAAAAAAATGTTTCTTCAAGGCTTTGAAATTTTTAATTAATCTTTGTATTTAAAAACTACTAATAATCACTTTATGCAATTATTTTTAACAATATTTTCAAATTAGGCAATTAAAATAATTTAATGAACCAATTTAAATTATGTTTAGCATAAGTGGTCTAATGTCTAAAACGTTATCATTATTCATAGTGATAAAATTAATAATAATAAATATTTCTAAAATCTGTTATGTTATGTGTGGGAAATTATGAACAGATCTGGAGCAAAGGCTGTGGGATATAGAAGGATGATAAAGCTAAATAGATGGGGCAGTAGATTGATGAAGATCTGTGCATACAATGAATTCCTAAGATGTTTCAGCAGCTTGTGTTCATTGATGACCTCTTATATATTAGAAATTTAACTAATGTAAATATGCAAGAGATGTAGGCTTAAATATTAAGAAAAGGAATATCTTGGTCCAGTTAGGCTGCTACAACAAAATACTATAAGCTGAGTAGCTTATAAATAACAGAATTTGCTTATCGTAGTTCTGGAGGCTGAGAAATCCAAAAATAAGGTAAATTTGGTATCAAGTGGGTGCCTGTTTTCTTGTTTATAAGTGGTATCTTCTCACTGTGTCCTCATATGATACAAGGAGCTAGCTAGCTCTCTGCAGTCTCTTTTATAAGACCTCTAATCCCAATCATGAGGACTTTGCCCTCATGGCAGGACCTCCCAAAAGGCCCTACTTCTTAATACATCACTTTAGTGGTTAGGATTGTAGCATATTAATTTGGGGAGCCTAAATATTTATACCACAGCATGAAATTACTCAATTAGTTTTAAAATATTTATCTAGAAACCATTTTAATATTTAAAAGCAGTTGTAGAATAGAGAAAGATTAACACTAGATAAAAGTAATTAACCTATTATAACATTTTTATTTAAAGGATAAATTAGTCAGTAGCTGATAGAATTGTATAAGTGCCTTAGGTTTAAAAAGCATTCCAGAAATAGAATGGATAGTGCTGGTTGACTGATTTCAGATGGGCAAAATGATTTAGACTAAGATTGATTTCGTAGTGCTAGCAGCAAGAATTATGACACAATAACATATTTTTTCAACCTACCAAAAAGAAGTTGACAAACATCCAGTACATAAAAGGAGTAGATTGTTGATGAGTTGTGATAGATTTGAAATTTTCTCTCTATCTTTATCAATAAAATTCTATTTTTCAAGTAAAACTTAATGGATAAAATAGATAAAACAGCATTTTATTAAAATAATTTTCTTATATGCATTTAAATTTGCTTAAAACAATTAAGAATTTACATTTTTTATTAAAAAGCCTGTCAAATACTAAAACGAAAATTCATTAGCTATAATTGAGAGATGACTAGATACAGTAAAGCAAAGTATCAGCAAATTTAAATGTTGACCAGCAGTATTTACTCAAGTCAAAGTAAAAAAAAAAAAAGAAAAAAATAGTAATAAAAAAAGCAGATCCTAGATTACCTCTGGGATTGTATTAAGCTTCCTGAAATATGTATAACTGGAGTCCTAGAAGAAAATAAAATAAGAAAAGGGCAGTCAAAATACAAACAATACAGTAGTCAAAGTTTTTCATACTGTAAATAGATAGTATTCACAGAATTTAGAAACCCAGCACACAAGCAAGATAAATAGAGAGGAAACCATTCCTAAGAGAAGAGAAAAGTCAAACTGCTAAACCATAAAGCTATGGCGACAATGTTAAAATTAGCCAGAGAAAAAAGATGCATAACACACAGGAATACAGCTACTGAAGACAGTAGGACATCTTTAATGTTCAAAAAATAAGAATTAAAAACATAGAATTTTTATATTTAAAAAGCATTTTGCTCAAAAGTAAAGAAACTTCCTGATAAATAAAAACAATGAACACATGCTGCTCAAGAAAAATACTAGAAAATATATGTGATAGATATTCAAATACAAAGAAAAAAAGTTATAACGAGCAAACGTCACACCTAAGAAAGCTGATGTAGCTATGCTAGTATGAGAAAGGCAGACCTTAAGATGAGTTGTACTGACAGACTGAAAAATGTGTAATTTTGTAATGATAAAAAATAGAATTCATCAGGAAGAAATCAATTCTAAAGTTTTATACACTTAATAATAATTTAGAATACATAAAACCAAAAGGAACAAAAATAAAAGGGGGAAATAAACAAATATATAATTATAATTAAAAATGTTAACACTCCCCATCAGTAATTTGTAAAATGAGTGTCCTCAATTCAGTAAATGTTTAAAAGACTTGAAAATCACTATGAACCAACTTAATTAATATTTATTAAACATTTCACCCAATAACTGCAGAATAAACATTGTTTGCAAGTTCATAGGGAATGTTCACAAAGGCAGACTCCATGTTGGGGCATAAAATAAGTCACAATAAATGTCATGTGATTAAATCATGTAGAGCATGTTTTCTAACCACAGAAATATTTAATTAGAAATATAAAGAAATGCATGCAAATAAATCCCAAATGCTTAAAAGTGTTATAAAAGTAATAATACATTTAAAAAATAATACTTATGAGTCAGGAAAGACATCACAAAGGAATTTTTTAAAATTATTTAAATCAAATGATAATAATATAATATAACATAATTTGTTATATTGCATATATTATTATAGACATATATTATAAATATACATATATTAAATACATATTAAATATACATATATAAAAAAGCTATATCTGTTATAGAAATTAAATTTATAATTTAAAATTCCCTTACATAGATAATTTCAGGCCCAGTTTTCCCCAGTGAAAAATTATATCAAACAAATAAATAACAAAGCAATATTCCTCATTTGATTTTTTGAAGCCATTATAATTCTGATTCCAAAATCTGAAACAATATTACGAGAAAATAAAATTACACACTGATAAAATTTATAAACTTAGGTGCAAAAAGTAAAAATCCCCAAAATGTTAGCATGTCAAATATGACAATATATTTACAAGACTAAAAGTGTAAGGCACTAAGTAGCAGCAGGTTTTATTCTAGGAATGAAAACTTGGTTTAACATTCAAAAATCAATGTAATCGGACAGCAAGTAATGCAGGTTGGATGTCCCCTCCAAATCTCATTTTGAGATGTAATCCCCAGCGTTGGAAGTGGGGCCTGGTGGAAGATGTTTGGGTTACAGGGATAGATTCTTCACTTCTCACAATAGTGAGATAGTGAGTTCTTGCAAGATCTGGTTGTTTAAAAATGTGTTGCACCTCCTCCCGCCATTGATCCTGCTCTTGCCATGTGACATACCTGCTTCTGTTTCACCTTCTGTCATGAGTAAAAGTAGATGCCACTGCCATGCTTGTATAGTCTATAGAACTATGAACCAATTAAAATTCTTTTCTTTATAAATTACCCAATCTCAGGTATTTCCTTAGAGCAATGCAAGAATGGCTAATACAGAAAATTTGTACCAGGAGTGGAGCATTACTATAAAGAGGCCTGAAAAAGTGGAAACAGCTTGGCAACTGGATAACCGGCAAAGGTTGGAAGAGTTTGGAGGGCTCAGAAAAAGACATAAAAATGAGAGGAAGTTTGGCCCTTCTTAAAGAGTGGTTAAGTGGCTGTGAACAAAATGCTGACAGTAAAAGGCAAAGTGAAGTCCACCCTGATGAGATCTCAGATGGAAATGAGGAAGTTATTGAGAACTAGAGCAGAAGTCACCCATGTTATGCTTTAGCAAAGAGCTTGCCTGCATTGTATTCATGTCCTGGGGATCTGAGAAAATTTCAACTTAAAAATGATGACCTACAGTATCTGGCAGAAAAAATTTTCTAAGCATCAGAGCATTCAAGATGTGGCCTGGCTGCTTCTTAGAACCTGCACTCAGATACAAGAGAAAAAAAAAAAAAAAAAAAAAAAAAAAAAAAAAAAAAACCTTGACTTATAGTTTGAATTTATATTTGAAAGGGAAGCAGAGTGTAAAAGTTTGGAAAATATGCAGCTTGGCCATGTGGCAGAGAAAGAAAAAGCATTACCAGAAGAGGAATTCAAGCAGGCTGTGGAGCAACCACTTATTAGTGAGACAGGCATGATTAAAGAGCCAGGTTACTGATATCTCAAACAATGGGGAAAAGGCATTGAAGGCATTTCAGAGATATTTGTGGCAGCGCCTCCCATCGTAGACTTTGAGTTTGAAAAGGAAAGAATGGTTTCCTGGGCCAGGCCTAGGACCTGTCTGCTCTGTCCAACATCAAGACACTCTTCCTTGTGTTCTGGCCACTCCAGCTCTAGGCAAAGTTCAAAGGGCTCTAGGTTTGGCTTGGGCTACAACTGCAGAGGCTGCAAACCATAAGCCTTGACAACTTCTACATGGTGTTAAGCCTGTAGGGGCAGAGTGCAAGTGTGAAAGAGGCTTGGCAGCCTCTGCCTAGATTTCAGAGGATGTATCAGAAAGTCTGGGTTCCCAGATAGAAGTCTCCTTCAAGGGCAGAGCCCTCACAGGAAACCTCCACAAGGGCAGTACAGAGGGTAAGAATGGGTTTGGGGGCCCCACACAGAATCCTCACTACTGCTCTGCCCAGTAGAAATCTGGGAACTGAGCCACTGTTCTCCAGACCACAGATTGGTAGATTCATAGGCAGCTTGTACCCTGCACCTGGAAAAGCCGCAGGTGCTCAACACCAATCCGTGAAAGCAGCCATAGGGTCTGTACCCTGCAAAGACACACTGACAGAGCTTCCCAAGGTTTTTGGAGCCCACCCCTAGAAGCAGTGTGCCTTGGATGTGGGATATGGAATCAAAGGAGGTTATTCCGGAGCTTTAAGATTTTATGACTGTCCTGCTAGGTTTCAGATTTACTTGGGGCCTGTGGACCCTTCTTTTTGTCCGGTTTCTCATTTTGGAATGGGAATGTTTACCCAGTGTCTGTACCTCAATTGTATCTTGGAAGTAAATAACTTGTTTTAATTTTACAGACTTATAGGTAAAAGATAATCATTTCTAAATGAGACTTCGGAGTTTGAAATTGGGATTGGTACTTTTGAATTAATGCTGGAATGAGCTACGACTCTGGGGGACTATTGGGAAGAGATTATTGTATTTTGGAATATGAGAAGGACATGAGATTTAGGGGGCCAGAAGTGAAATGATATGGTTCAGAAGTCCCTTCCAATCTCATGCTGAGATGTAATTCCCAGTGCTAGAGGTAGGGTCTGATAGGAGATGTTTGGGTCATGGGGGCAGATCCCCCATGCCTTGGTGCTATCCTCACAATTGTATGTTATCACAAGACCTGGTTATTTAAAAATGTGTGGCACCTCCCACCCCACTCCGGCTGCTACTTTCACCATGAGACATGCCTGCTCCCTTTTTGCTTTCCACCATGAGTGAAAACTCCCTGAGGCCTCCCCAGAAGCTGGGCAGATGCTGGCATCATGCTTGCATAACCAGCAAAAACATGTGCCAATAAAACTTTATTTCTTTATAAATTATCCAGTCTCAAGTACTTCCTTATAACAATGAAAGAATGCCCTAACACATAAAGGGAATAAAAGAGAAACACAGAGTTACCTCAATAGATACAGGAAAAGTATTTGTTAAAATTCTACAACCATTAAAAAAATAAAAACATAAAAACTTTTGTGACTAGAAAGAAACTTTATCAGTTTGCTTAAGAGCAATTGTCTATTAAAATATATATATAAAGTCACGATATGAAAAAAGACTTTCCACTTATATAAGAAAGAAGAAAAAGACCTTCACTCTTATGTTTCTGCAGTGTTGTAAATCCTAGAAAGTGTAAAATGTATGAAAAATATAAAATATAACACAAAAGAAGATATTAATAAGTAAATTTAATAAGATATGTAAGTTCTCAAATTTAAAAATTTATTCGACACAGGTATGAAAGGATGTGTTGTACATGAAGTGAAAGACTCTATATAGTTAAAATATTAATTTTCCAAATTTATCTATAAATTCAGGGCCACCACAGTTGAAATCACAATTTTTGTTGTTGTTGTTGCTTTGTTTTCATTTGGCTTTTTAGAAGCATTTTCAATTCTATTCTGAGAATTCTATGAAAACAAAAATTTCTAAAACATCTGCTCTAAAAAAAGGTGGAGCAAAACTTCCTAACCCTTAAGTGTCATGGGTTATACATAGTGACATTCATTCAAAGAGTACTCCATGCAATTAAAACTCTCAAAAACTTGGGTATAGGAGAAACATAATATAATAAAAGCCATATATGAAAAACTCACAGCTAGTATCACACTAAATTGGGGAAAACTTTCCCCTAAAATCTGGAACATAATAAGGATGCCCACTGTCACTTCTGTTATTCAACATAGTACTGGAAGTCCTAGTTAGATAATCAGAGACAACAGAAAAATACAAAGAGTATCCAAATTAAAAAAAGAGGAAGTCAAATTATCCATATTTGCCAATGACATAATATTATATTTGGAAAAAATCTAAAGATTCCACAAGAAAACTTTTAGATCTGCTAAGCAAATTCAGTAGAGTTGAAGAATACAATATCAGCTTACAAAAGTCAGTAGCATTTCTGTATGCCAACAGTCAATAAACTGAAAAAGAAATAAAAAGTAAACTTATTAACAGTAGCCCAAATAAAATTAATACCAAGGTATTAGCTAAAGAAGTGAAAGATATCTGAATAAAAACTGTAAAACAATGATTAAAGAAACTGAAGAGGACACAAAAACGGAAAAATATTCCATGTTTGTGGATTGAAAGAAGGAATATTGTTAAGATGTCCATATTATCCAGTGCAATCTACAGATTCAATGTAATCCCTGTCAAAATACCAATGACACTCCTTATGGAAATAGAAAAAAAATATATCTAGATTGTATATGGAACCACAAAAAAAAATCAGAATAGACAAAGATACTCTAAGCAAAAAGAACAAAATTGTAAGAACTACAGTACCTGATGTCAAATTATACTACAGAGCTATAGTAACCAAAACAGCATGTTACTGACATAGAAGCAGACACACAGACCAGTGGAACAGAATAGACAACCAGGAAACAAATCCACAAACTTACAGTGAACTCATTTTCAACAAAGTGCCAAGAATATTCATTGGGGAAAGAACAATCTCTTCAATAAATGGTGCTAGGACAACTGGATATTCATAACCAGAAGAATGAAACTAGACCCATATGTCTCAACATATACAAAAATCAAATCAAAATGGATTACAGACTTTAATCTAAGACAAAAACTGGATAAAACTGGAGGTAATTATGTTAATTAAAATAAGCCAGGCACAGAAACACAAGCATCACATGTTCTCACTTATTTGTGGGATCTAAAAATCAAAACATTTGATCCTATAGAGATAGAAAATAGAACAATGATTACCAGAGGCTGGGAAGGGGAAAGAATGGAGGGTGGGGGTGGTGTGGAGATGGATAATACATACAAAAAAATGGAATAAATGAATGAATAAGGCCTACTATTTGATTGCACAGGAGGGTGACTATAGTCATTAATTATTTAATTGTACATTTTAAAATAACAAAAGGTATAACTGGATTGTTTGTAACACAAAACATAAATGCTTGATGGGATAGATACCCCATTCTCTGTGAGGTGCTTATTTCACATTACAAGTCTGTATCAAAATATCTCATGCACCCCATAAATATAGAGAGCTACGATGTACCCACAAAAGTTAAATATTAAGGAAACAAAGAACACTGTATTGATAAGTAGAAAAAATGGGTAAATTCCCAGTGGAAAAACCTGATAATTATTACCTCATCCAATTAATCAAGGTTAGCATTAATTATGATATCATACTAATAACATGGGTTTTTGATAAAATGCAATGAGAATGGCACTTCACCTTTCTGTCCTTCACATATATATATAAAAAATATATATTTTTTAGGATTTTGACAAATGTGTACATATTTTATATGATTACATTATTACATCTTCAAAATCTACATCCCAAATAGACAAAGAGCATTAAATATATATGTATATATTCTAAGAATGAGAAAACATCCTACATACTCAGTTGAGAGACATTTTATAAACTAGTTGTCCAGCAGTCTACAAACTGTGAAAATTGTCCAAAATGTGAGAAGTCAAGAAAACTATCACAGTCTATAAGAGACTAAAGAGACATAACAAGTAGATGTTACGTTACATCATGGACATTATCTTGAAACATGACAAAGCAATTAGATACGTCTAAGGAAATTTGAATAAAGTATGAACTGTAGTTAAAAATGTAGGTATCAATGTTAGTCCATTAGTTGTGATAAATGTACTGTACTTATGTACCATGTAAACAATTAAAAAATTGGGAAGTGAGTATATGAGAACTTTATTTCTCTGTGCAACTTTCCTGTACATCTGAAACTATTGTAAAATTAAAATGTTTCTTTTTAAAAAGCTTTGAAGAGTCATAACAATATTCAAAGAGGAGAACACCTTGTGGGATTTCAGGGTTTACTCTAAAGGTACATTAATCACATTGGCGTGGTATTGGCATAAGGATAGATACATACATCAATGGAACAAGTAGAGAGTACAGAAATATATCCACACAGATATAGTCAATTGATTTTTGACAATCATGCCAAAGTAATTAAATAGGTAAGGTATAGTATTTTAAATTACAGTGCTGAAACAAATTGCTATCCACATATAAAATAAACAACATTATTTCAATCCCTACCTATAAAATTTGCAACAATTAATTCAGTATGGATTATAGAATCAGATATATAAACTGAAAGTCTAAAGCTTCTGCAAGTAAACATAAAAGAACTACTTTATAAACTTTAGATGGAGACATGTTTCTTACAATTCAAAGCATATTAAACATAAAACAAAAAGTGGATAAATATGATATCTTAAAATCTAAGTAATATTTTATTTAAAACTACTCTTAAAGAAAAAGTCATCTGCCTACTGGAATTAAATACTCGCAATGTTAGTCTGACAAAGAATTTATTTATAGATTATATACTAACTCCAACAAATCAATAATAAAATGACAGACTTCAATTTAAAAACTGCATGAAGTTCTTTAATATACATGTTATAAATGAAAATAGACAAATGGCCACTGAGTTCATGAAATTATGCTAACATAACTAGTTATAAGAAAAATGCAAACTAATTAATTGGGCATAGTGGCATGTAACTGTAGTCTCAGCTATTCAGGAGGTGAGACAGGAGGATGGCTTGAACCCAGGAGTTCAAAGTTGCAGTGAGCTCTAATTGCACCACTCTACTCCAGCTTACACAACAGTATGAGGTCCTGTTTCAAAAATCTCAAAAATGAAAAAAAAAAAAAAAAACATAGAACATGATAATGTCAAGTGCTGCTGAAGATGTAAAACAAAAAAATATATATATGTTGCTTGGAACTGTCCTATAGAGTCAAATACATAACAACAATAAACCCAGAAATTCTAGTTGGAGGTATTTGCCCAAGAGGAATGAAAACACACAAATATGTGTACATAAGTGATCAGAGCAAGTTTAATCAGAATGGTAAACAAAATAATCAAAATGGTTATTAAAGGGGGAATAAATATAAAAAAGAGTTATTCTCATAAAATGGAAATCATATTTAGCAATTAAAAATAAGCAGCTACTAATACATTATTTTGAGTGAAAGAAGCAAGAAAAAAGGTGTGCATATCTTCTTCTGTTTATAAATTCCTACTAAGCAACAGCGATAGGAAAATAGTTGTTATCACGGAGGATAGATAGGGGTTGACTAGACAGGCACATGAGTACTTTCTGGGACAATTGTAATAATCTTTGTCTTATTTGGGATGTAGATTTTGAAGTTGTGATTATGTAATCATATAAAACGTGTACATATTTGTCAAAATCCTAAAAATCATACACTTAAAAATGCCTGCATGTAATTGTACAAATACAATGCCCAATTTAAAATGCTAAAATTAATTTTAAATATTCTTCTTAATTGGCTTTTACTTACATTTATTTAATTATAGATTGTGTTAATATTTTAACTATATTTGTGTTCTAGTTTATCAGTGAATATTATGTTATACTTTGTGCTTGTGTATATTTTTCTTTTTTATTTCTATTATGTCTTAATAGATATAACTTACCATTTATTTAACTTATTACTGCACATATTTTATAACTGTTATTTTAACTTTTAATATATTAAATCTTTATATTCATTTTATTGTGATTTCTTTCTTTCTTTTTTTTTTTTTGTAAGCATAGAGAGGCTTTTTCCATTAGAGGTTAGGTAAATATTATTTTCTAGTTCTTCCAGCATTTTTAAATTAATCTTGTTAGTTCCTTTGTAATTTACATTTTTGTCTGTTGAAATAAAGAATATCAATTTTTTTCTGATTTCTAGTTGATTATAGCTTTTTTTCTGTTGATGTATAAAGCATCTTGAATAAAATAAAGTATATTTGTGGGCTATTTTAATTATCTCTCTGGTGTAACAAAATAACACATGTTTTAGCTTTTATAATGTATTTATATAAGAAAGAGTAATTCTCTCATTACTCATCTTTGGTAATAATTTACATATATGCTCCATTCTATTCTCTTGGAATAACTTTAAAGTCTATATATCGAGGTAAATCAATGACATTGTAAAATTCATTAAATTTGTATTAAGTCTACACATTAAATGGTGAACTTCTGACATCTTACTCTAT
Organism: Macaca fascicularis; assembly: GCF_037993035.2. Classification (NCBI taxonomy): domain Eukaryota; kingdom Metazoa; phylum Chordata; class Mammalia; order Primates; family Cercopithecidae; genus Macaca; species Macaca fascicularis. The sequence continues at coordinate 78,347,312 of NC_088376.1, forward strand.
TTTTGTTCTGATTAAGGAAAATGAGACTTTTCTCCACTATTTTTTCCCTTCATGTAATTTAATAACATTTTACTTTTCCATTTATATCTCTGATTTAGTTTTATGTATTGTAATTATATTGTTACATTTGAGTGAAAATATTTTCATTTTAACTTAATTAGCTTTTAATGTTACCTAGGAACTATTTGTGTCCAAATACTACAATAGTGCCTCATATGAAGAGTAATGTTGATTTCTTGATACAGAGTCACAGCTTTTATTAACTTTTTATTTTATTACATTGTATAATGGGATACATTTTCTATAATATTTGCTTTGAAAGGATAATTAATTGAAGATTCTTCAAAGCTTAGTATATGATGTTTTCACATTAGATTCCCATATTTCATTTAACGTTTTATGATACAATTATATTTTTAGGACATGGAGTCCTAATAATTTTATTTCAGAAATATAAAGAGAACTCAAAAATTTAGTTTTAGTTTATCCCCAAGTTCTATTTATATGACTGTAGACAGCATAGTGAACGGTTTAGAGAATGCTAAGAACTGGAAAGATATATCATAAGAACAGCAAAGGTTTTAAAGGGTTTTTGAATAGCATACAGATGGTATTACAGTAACCAAAATACTAGAACATAGTGAATGACATCTCAGAGCCCACCTGTGATAAGGTGGTAGTCAAGATAGGGATCATTTTTCACTGACAGCCTTTTCCTGAGAGCCTGCCAGTACAATGATAATCGGAAGAGGAAAGAAGAGGGGAAATAACCAGTGTGACTTGAAAAAATAAAATGGTCCTATAGCCTCTTCCAAATCTCTTTCCATCCAACTTTGTTCCAAACGTGATGTTTTATCCTGGACTGAAAACAGAGAAATTCTCTCTAACAAAGTAGAGTAATTTTCCTGAAAATCTTTGGACTTGTAGACAGGGAGTTCAGCCCCAGAGCCAAGCCTCATAATTTTGACAGCTGGGAAGAAAGAAAACTGAGCATCTGTCTGTTGAAGTGAAAGTTGTCATGTCATGAGATCTGCCTGGAAAGAAATGTATATTAAAGGAAAATCCCAGCAAAGGCATATGAAAGCCACAAAGCCACCTATGGTAATCAAAGTCATCACCCATTATAAATAGAAAATTAAAGAAAATCAAAGTACTCAAAAATAAGAATCAATGTGAACTTGAAATACATGAAATCTCGTGAGAAAAAGAAGTACTTGAAAAGATTCCAAATTAGCACCTTCAATGATATTTTTTGGAAGATAATCCACCTATAGGAATTGGTTGGTTTGAAAAAGGAAAAAAAAAAAATAGTATTCAAAATAGAAGAATAGGCCAGGCGCAGTGGCTTACGCCTCTAATCCCAGCACTTTGGGAGGCCGAGGTGGGCGTATCACAAGGTCAAGAGATCGAGACCATCCTGGCTAACATGGTGAAACCTCGTCTCTACTAACAATACAAAAAAATCAGCCAGGCGAGGTGGTGCGCTCCTGTAGTCCCAGCTACTCAGGAGGCTGAGGCAGGAGAATCGCTTGAACCTGGGAGGTGGAGGTTGCAGTGAGCCAAGATCACACCACTGCACTTCAGCCTGGTGACAGAGCAAGACTCTGTCTCAAGGGAAAAACAACAACAACAGAAAAACACACACACACACACACACACACACAGAAGAATAATTATTGACAATTAAAAATAAAAATATGATAACTTCACTTTTAAAAGTGGAATAGAACAGTGATAAAATAGAGGAACCTAAGGAAAATAAGATAGAGAAGAGAAGAAAGCTAAGAGATTAAGGATTAAGAATGGCGAATATGAATCAGAAAGTACTTCTGATTGAAATTACTTCCAGAATGAAAAGATGTGGGCAATAGATGAAAGATATCGATAGGTATTAAAAGGTTTTGCTCTTGTTGCCCAGACTGGAGTGCAGTGGCGCAATCTCGGCTCACTGCAATCTCTGCCTCCCAGGTTCAAGCGATTCTCCTGCCTCAGCCTCCAGAGTAGCTGGAATTACAGGCACCAGCCACTAAGCCTGGCTAAACTTTTGCGTCTTTAGTAGAGAGGGGGTTTCACCATGTTGGCCAGGCTGGTCTTGGATTCCTGACCTTGTGATCCATCCAACTTAGCCTCCCAAAGTGCTGGGATTACAGGCGTGAGCCACAGTGCCTGGCCTAAAAGATTTTTTTTTTTCAAAGTGGAGAGTAAAAAAAAAATCTTCACATTGAAAAGACTTGATGAGTAATAAGAAAGAGATGCAGAGCTAGAAATACCTAATGATGAGACACTATAAAAAATTTTTTTTTTAATCTAAAAATATTCAGAGAAAATGTACAAAACTTGTAAGTGAAGTTGAGTACTACACGTTCTCAAAGAAGGAGAACAAACAATATGTTTCTACAACTTTATTTCCTATTAGATTCAAGTGAGAAAAAGAAATAAGGCATTTTAGTTACAACACTATTCAGAAACTCGCCCCCACACTTACCACTTATCTTTTTTGAAAAAAAAAAAAATTGGGGATATACTTTAGTAAAACACAGACTAAACTCCAGAGGAAAACATTGAATCCCAGAGACAGGATATTAACATCATAAGACAAAATTTAGAAAGCAATCATTCTGAAAGTTATTGCTATATAACTGGCCTAAAAAGTAAATACTTAACCAACATATAAATAAGAAGTTGAATTATTCTAGTAAATAATAAAAATGCACTTATTTCTTCCTTCACTGAAAAGAGCATTAATTCTTGAGGAAAAAAAAGGTTTGAAACTAGAAAAAGTGTAGTGTAAATATAAAGTATCTTATAGTAGAAATTTGAATATTTGAAAGAAATAGGAAATTTCCTCTTTCTTTTTGTATATATTCATGTTTGATATATTATATTAGACCTATATGTCTTCATATGAGCTCAATGACAAAATATTTCTAAGCCTAACAATATTTCCATGTTCATAGTGTTAAAGCTTTCTTAACAGGTATTTGGTTTTCAAAAGTAAAGACAGGAGGGAAGAAAAATAGGTTTACAAAAAAAAAAAAGTATATATACACACACACATATATACACATACATACATATATACATATATACACACACATATATACACATACATACATATATACATATATACATATATACACACACACATATATACACATACATACATATATACATATATACACACACACATACATATATATATGGCATGATGAACTAGGGAAAGTTACATATTCTAAAATACCCTTTCACTCAAAATACATAGAAATACTGGGGGGGAAATCCCAATTGATGCTTAACTGAACTCAGAATAAAGGGGAAAAATCCACTCAGACCAATACATTAAGAAGAAACTGCTAACGAGAGTAATAACATGACATTGAGACCTCAAGGTCCATCAAAATAGATGCAGAAACCTCTGATTTAAGTGCAAGAGTTTTAACAAGAATACCTGACAAGAGAAAAGGCCTTGGCCTCCCTGAGGGGATAATAACTGCAGAGAACTGGATAATGAGAACTCAGCCCTGTAAAAATTTGAAGAAAGTGTTCTGAGAAGGAGGGAAGAGTATAAAACCCCCAAAGCAGAAGGGCCTTGGGGCAGTAAGGCTGTGGTCTAGCAAGCAAGAAAGAATGTAGTAGAAGTAGGGATCAAAGGTTTAGACACAATCCAGGTATGTAAGGTTATAATTGTGATAAATAGCTTTGATTTGAAACTAAGCTCAATGGAAAGCCATTAGAGGGTTTCAGGAAGCAGTGATGAAATCAGATTTAAAATAAAAAATGGATGTTGCTCTGGGTGAATTAAATAGATAATGCATAAGTGCTTAATCTAGTTCCCATCATAGAATAAGCACCACATAATAGATAACTTATTCTTCAACAGAAGCAAATATGTAAATGGTCAATTTGTTTCTTAATTATTTTCACTAGTTACATCATTTCTGCCAGTAGTACCACAAACTTTTCCTTTTCATTTCTACAGATATATCTTAGGGCTAATATCAAAGCTGATCTGAAAGTTTTGGGTGGATAATAGGGAGAATTTTGGCTTAAGGTATTGAGAAATTGTCTAGGTCTTCACAAGGTTCCAAAAAAGAAGAAGTTACCACATTGCCCAAAGGAAAGAGATTAGTGATTCCAGAAAAGTACTGCTACATTACCTAAAAGACAGCATCTATTAAGGCTGCTGTGCCCATTAAATGCAGATTAATGGCATGAGGCTAGCAGAAAGGAGGGCAGACAAGAAGAGAACTAGGCCTATTGATTTTTTTCCAAGATTGTAAATTGAATACAACATGAGAGATGAACAGTTCTAAATCGTCCATGTTTACTTATGCAGCATCTCTTCACATTCAATACAGTATCAGTTTGATTACTTTAACCAATGCAAAAAAAAAAAAAAATGTCAAGTGCTAGCGTCTTTAACTTCCTTCTTCACAACTAGAATTTGTTTTGTTTAGAGGCAAGTCTGGTTATCTATGCTTGGGGTCAATACTTCTGGCTTTCTTCTTGATCATTTACAGAATGAATATTTGCTTTAAGAAAAATAAGTATGTTTCTTGTTTGTTTGATGTTTTGCTTTTGTTTAGCATCTTAGTCTTTTTCTCATCAGAAGTTTTGTTGTATCCAAGTGTGGTTAGATTAATATAAGTGATTATTTTAAGATTATCCTATAATATAGAAAGTATTATAAATTGCTTTTTCTTTGAAATTCAAAATTGTTATAGGAGACAGCAACCTGTTATTTCCAGGTTAGTTTTAATAGTAAAGCGTCACATAAAAACACACTTTAGAGTCAATAAAAGATATTTCCATTTCTAATTTGACAAATGAAATTTCAGTTATGATGCTGAAATTCCATTATCACTATCATTTAAACATACTTAATGTGGACATGCTGGGCACATGCTGCTAGAATAAACACAGTTGGCTCATATGAAAGACCTAATTTCATCTCAAGTTTGGAAACAGAATTCCAGGCACAAAGCCTCAAATTGCAATGATGGGTTCTATGGAACACTCCTAGGTATGGTTCCACAGAGTGATGAAAAAGGTGGTCCTGTGATAGGCAGATAGATAGGCATGAGCAGGGCAGAAGAGGACTCTCCCCTTTCCCCCAACCCACTAGAAATGTCAGGTGATGGCTTGGCAATGATCACATTGCCTCTCTAAAAGTGATAAATTGGCAGCCTGCACCAGGAAGAGGCCATTTACTGATGGTCCTGTGTGTGTGTGTATATATATGTGTGTGTGTGTATATATATGTATGTGTATATGTATACATATATATTCCATTAGTTCTGTACATATATACACACACATATATATACATATATGTATACACACACAAACACACATATATACACACACACACACATATAAAGGGTAGTTCATTAAGTATTAACTCACGTGACCACAAGTTCCCAGAATAGGCCATCTGCAGGCTAAGGAGCAAGGAGAGCCAGTCTAAGTTCCAAAACTGAAGAAGCTGGAATTCAATGTGCGAGGGCAGGAAGCATTATCATGGAAGAAAGACGTAGGTTAGGAAGCTAGGTTAGTTTCCCTTTTCACATTTTTCTGCTTGCTTATATTCTTGCCGCACTGATGTTAATCTCCTTTATACGTAGAAACACTGGGGTGGGGGGAAATCCCAATTCATGCTTGACTGAACTCAGAAAAAAGGGAAAAAATCCACTCAGACCAATACATTAAGAGTAAACTGCTAACCAGAGTAATAAGATGACATTGAAACCTCAAGGTCCATCAAAAAAGATGCAGAAACCTCTGATTTAAATGCAAGAATTTTAACAAGAATACCTGATGAGAAAAGGCCTTGGCCTCCCTAAAGAGGCCACCCTCCTCACAGACACACCCAGGATCAATACTTTGTGTCTTCGTTCCTATCAAGTTGATACTCACTATTAATCATCACAAGTCTACCCCTTGTCAAACTTGAACCCATATGAGATCATACATGATCTTCAAATAAAGACAATAAAAAGGCCATAGTTACACTTTAGATAATACAGTTATCCTCCATAGAACTGGAAACACACCAATCCCCCACACAAATACTATTACGTAAAGGTAATAATACTTAAATGCTGATGTGAGATCAGTAAATTTTATGTCACATGATAAAGCAGAAAGGAAATAAAATGGAGGTACTTTCTTAGTACAAGTGTATTCATGTACAAACAAGATTTTAACAAAAGAAGGAGGAAATACTCATGACAATACAATGTGCATTTCTGCAGCTGGTCACATGTTTATAGCTGGTATTGATGACTACATTTTTCTACTATCCATTCTGTATTCCTTTTGCCTTCAGCAAACACCTCATCAGGTCGTGGCTTTCTTTTTTTTCTTTTTCTTTCTTTTCTTTTTTTCCTGATGGAGTGAACCAAACTTTCATTCCTGAAGGGTCTGAGTCATTTGTAGTCTTGCCTGGATTGGGCTGCTGTAGTTTCCCATTGACCTTAATCACAGGGCATGTTAATACTAAGAGACCCGAATGGATCTCCTATATTCCATGCATACTCTTCCCTACCTCAGTTGTGAAATAGTAGACTGATTTCTTCTTGATAGTCCAGGTTCATCACCCCAGCCAACACAGTAAACACAGTGACTCCCTTATTAGCTGTTGACTTAAAAGTCAGAGGAGCCCAAAGTGTCCAGGTAGCAATCTTAACTTTGAGTTTAATGGAATCATTGTTGTGCCTCCTGCTGGCAGTGTTCCTCCCTCTGGAACAAAGACCTCTAGGCTAGCAGAATGTAGTGTCACAGGAAGAGAAAGCAAAAATTTTGCGAGTGGATCAGTAGGGGTGATGGTGCCACGGCCTTCTGGAGAACTTTGCGCCAGCCCTGCAAAGTATTGTCACCTAGTTGGCATTATAATTGTGATTTCAAAAGGCCATTCTACCTTTTTATCAATCCAGCTGCTTCAGGATGAAGGGGAACATGGTAAGACCAGTGAAATCAATGAGCATGAGCCCACTGCCACACTTATTTACCCATAAAGTGAGTGCCTTGGTCAGAGACAATGCTGTGTGGAATACCATGACCATGATGGTGGATAAAACATTCCGTAAGTTGATGGATGGTAGTCTTGGAAGAAACATTACATGCAGAATAGGCAAATTCATATCTGGAGTTAAGTGTCTATTCCAGTGAGGACAAACCTCTACCCTTTCCATGATGGAAGAGGTCCAATATAATCAACCTGCCACCAGGTAGCTGGCTGATCACCCCAAGGAACAGTGCTGTATTGAGGGCTCAGTGTTGATTTCTGCTGCTGGCAAATTGGGCACTCAACAGTGGGTGTAGCCAGGTCAACTTTGGTGAATGGAAGTCCAGGTTGCTGAGCCCATATGTAATCTCCATCTCTGCAACCATGGCCATTTTTTTCATGAGTCCATTGGGCGATGACAAGGGTGGTTGGAGAAAGAGGCTGAGGGATATCCATGGAAAGGGTCATCTTATCCACTTGATTATTTAAACTGTCTGCTGCTAAGGTCACCTGATGGTGAACACTCACATGGAATACAATTATCTTTACAGTTTTTGACCACTCAGAGAAGTCCATCCACATACCTCTTCCCCAAATTTCTTTGTCATCAAATTTCCAATCATGCTTCTTCCAAGTCTCTGATTATCCAAAAACCATTGACATTTGGCCATTTCTCCTTCCATGCAAAGTGAACAATCAGGTGCACTACTTGAGGTTCTGCCCACTGGGAAGATTTCCCTCCACTGCTGTCCTTCAGAGATGTCCTAAAAAGGGGCAGTAGTGCTACATCCATTCACTTTTGGGTTGTGCCTGCATATTGTGCAGAGCCATCTATAAACCAGGCCCTAGTCTTTTCTTCCTCTGTCAAATGATAGTAGGGAGCTCCCCATGAAGCCATCGGTGCAAGCTGGGGTACAGAAGGCAGAGTGGCAGAATGGAGACCATTAGCATTTGAGTCACTTCCTCATGTAGCTTATTTGTGCTTTCAGAACCTGCTCGAGCCCAATCACATACAGACCACTTCCATTTGATGATGTAATGCTGCTGTGCATGACCCACTTTATGGCTAGATGGGGCAGAAACCACACAGTTCATGATAGGCAGTTCAGGTCACATCGTAACTTGATGACCCATAGTCAAACGTTCAGTTTCTACCAAAGCCCAGTAACAGGCCAAAAGTTGTCTCTCAAAAAGAGAGTAATTTTCTGCAGAAGATGGCAGGACCTTTCTCCAAAATCTTAGAGTCCTCTGCTGTGATTCACCTATGGGAATCTACTAAAGTCTCCAAACAGCATCCCTATCTGCCACTGACACCTCAAGCACCATTGGATCTGCTGGGTCATGTGGCCCAAGTGGCAGAGCAGCTTGCACAGCAGCCTGGACCTGTTGCAGAGCCTTCTCGTGTTCTAGACCGCACTCAAAACTGACAGCCTTTCAGGTCACTCAATATATGGACCCATATATTGTAACACACCCAAATGAGGAATGTGTTGCCTTCAAAATCCAAATAAGCTCACTAGGCATTGTGGCTCTTTCTTGGTTGTAGGAGGACCCAAATGGAGCAACTTATCCTTCACCTTAGAATGAATATCATGACAGGTCTCACAGCACTGGACCTCTAGAAATTTTACTAAGGCAGAAAGTCCTTGAATTTTAGTCAGATTAATTTCCCATCCTCGGGCATGCAAAGGTCTCACCAATAATTCCAGTATGTTTGCTACTTCTTGCTCACTGGATCCAATCAGTGTAATGTCATCAATGTAATGGACCAGTGTGATATCTTGCAGAAGTGAAAAGCAATCAAGGTCTCTCCAAATAAGATTATTAAACAAAGCTGGAGAGTTGATATTGCCCTGCAGTAGGACAGTAAAGGTGTATTTCTGGCCTTGCCAGCTGAAGGCAAATTGTTTCTGGTGGGCCTTGTAGACATGAGTGGAGAAAAAGGCATTTGCCAAGTTGATGGCTGCATACCAGGTACCAGGAGATGTGTTAATTTGCTTAAATAATGAAACCACATCTGATACAGCAGCTGTAATTGGAGTCACCACTTGGTTAAGCTTATGATAACCCATTATCATTCTCCAAGACTCATCTGTCTTCTGCACAGGCCAAATGGGAGAATTGAACAGGGATGTGGTGGGAATCACCTCTCCTGCATCTTTCAAGTCTTTGATGATGGCACTAATCTCTGAAATCCCTCCAGGGATGCGGTATTGTTTTTGATTTACTATTTTTCCAGGTGGAGGCAGCTCTAACAGCTTCCATTTTGCCTTTCCCACCATAACAGCCCTCTCCTTACCAGTCAGGAAGCCAGTGTGGGGCTTCTGCCAGCTGCTTAGTAGGTCTATGCCAATTATACATTCTGGTAGTGGGGAAATGACCATATGTTCCTTCTACCATTATCCCACACCATTAATATCCATTCCCATGTCTGTTCTCCAGATTTCTGTTTACATAAATTAGAAAACTCAAGCAGTTCTTTTCAAGTGTACTGCACATCCTCATGGGTCACACTCTCAACCTCACCTCTAAGGGCCTGCTGAGACTTTAGTTATAGGTCTAGAAGCAAACAGGGGTGTTAGGGGTGGCTCCTGAGAAAAATCAACATTATCTTGCCTGGCAACAGCCTCAGGGAAGGCCATCAATTTGCCTCAGGAAGCACAAGGTTTATCTCCTCAGACAACAATGGAAAGGCTGATGGCAGCATGGGTTGGGGAGGGAATGTTGCCACTATGAGAGGTGCAGAAGCTATTCCTTATGGCAAAAAAGGTTCACCAGAGTTTACAAACTCAGTGTCCCCAGGTTCATCAGGGTCCTCCCACACATCCCCATTCCAATTATATATTAGAAAACTTAGTCCGATATTCAAGGGCAGGAAGCATCCAGCATGGAAGAAAGATGTAGGCTGGGCGGCTAGGTCAGTCTCTCTTTTCACACTTTTCTGCCTGCTTGTATTCTAGCCAGGTTGGTAGCTGATTAGGTTGTGGGCAACCAGATTAAGGGTGGGTCTTTCTTTCCTAGCCCACTGACTCAAATGTTAGTCTTTTTTGACAACACCCTCACAGACACACCCAAGATCAATACTTTGTATCCTTCAATCCAATCAAATTGACTGATGCTCAGTGTTAACCATCACACACATTAAGAGACAAAAATGGCAAAGAATGATCTGGGGACACTCCACTGGAAAAAGGAAGAAAGCCTCAGATGGTCGTGTCTATAACTCTCTAAACACATTGCTGTGCTCAATTCCCAAGGGTAAGGAGAGCACTGCGCATATGGAAAGGCCACCCAAAGGGAAGAATCATGGGGAAGAGGTGAGACTAAAGTCCTAGGATCAAGATTAAATGCCCATATTTTTCTCTCTTTGACCTTCAGACACTCACTTGTGTCTCTTCCAAGGGCCCTTTCCTTTCTTTACTGTTCTAAGTCTTTTTAAGAAACTTCCACTCCTGCTCTGGAACTTGCCTTGATCTCTTTTTCTGCTTTGTGCCCCTCAGTCTAAGACGTTCTCTGAGGAGGCAAGGGCTGAAGTTCCTGCATGGTTACAACACAGTCCATAACTCAGGGTAACCAGTATCTCTTTCATGTGTAACAGTTCTAGCAGCAAAATTCCATTCCATTGTCTACATCTATACTTAAGGCAATACAAATATTTTGAAATTTGCCTTAAATATTAAGACCATTAATGTTTTTCATAAAAAATAATTTACAGTGATTCTTTTAAAACAATGGTTTGAATACTATTGTTATTTAAAATTTTACAAGGAAAATAAAATCACCATGGCTTAGTGAAGTGCATGCCCATGTAAGGACAGTAGATTATTGAGTTAGAATTCAGGTTCTGTTGAAAATAGAAAACAGGGCTGGGTACAGTGGCTCATGCATGTAATTCCAGCACTCTGGGAGGCTGAGATGGGTTGATTGCTTGACCCAGGATTTGGAGACCAGCCTGGGCAACATGGCATAACCCCATCTGTACAAAAAATACAAAAATTTCCCAGGCATGGTGGCACACGCCTGTTGTCTCAGCTACCCAGGGAACTTGAGCTCAGGAGGTCAAGGCTGCAGTGAGCCATGACTGTACCACTGCACTCAAGCCTGGGTTACAGAACAAGACCTTGTCTAGAAAAAAAAAAAAGCAACACTAGAAGTGACCTATAATTATTGAGTAAAGAAACAACACAGTCTTACACACATATCAAAGTATAATTTCAGTCATATAATAGTCCATTAAATTAAAATTCAGATATAGAATTTTCCACCTCTAGTCTAGTACCTAGTCTGTCCAAATTCATTTCAAGAAGGCCTAGAATGTACTTTTCTGCCCATAAGCTTAAATACATTTTATTTATTAGTAACCATTTTAAGTATTATCTACATGTCTCCGAAATAAATGTCACTTAGAATAATAAACATTATACACATATATATACACAAATTAATTCTGGTTTCTAGAGAAATATCTTAATATTTGGTCCACAAACTTTAATCTCGTCCATGATAATATTGATGCTGCTCTTCTCTCAGCAATATAATATATTTTATGTTACATAAAACTTACTGGCAAGCAAATTTTTAAAAATCGAGAATGGGATGGAAACAACTATAAATAAGCATGTATTTTGTTGGTTTTTGTTGCATTTGGTTTCTTAAAACAAATTCTCTATTGATATCCTCAGAACCCTCTTTTTTATTTTCTTACATAGATTGTCAGAAATTGTAAAAGGGCTTGACTTTAATCTACCTGTAACCTAACATGATCAGTTACCAAAGTTTCATGGAAGAAACTGGCAGAATAAAATAAGAGCACAGGGTCAGAAACAAAGGACTTTATTTTTCATGGCACAGTAAGCAGCATGAGCCTCAACGTATTTCCAACAATTTCCCTCAGGTCCTCAGGAACAGCTAATAGGTCCAGATAGATGCCTGTGCTGAGTCTCAGTGAGTCGCATTACAGGAAATTAATCCAGAGCTTAGGAAACCCCAAATTTTGATACCGGGCAGTAACAGCCTCTTTCTGTGCTCCAGAGAAAGACATTGTTTTTATTATACTGGACAATCAGCATTCATAATATTTGCTTTGGCATGAGACATATCTTTGTCTCTCAAATCGTGAGCACACCTGTCCTTCCCTTTAAAAGGAGATACAATTTTTTTCTTCCAAGACCGTTCACTATACAAAAATCCTGGAAAAAACAGCCCAGAACAAACAGAATAATAATGCCTTGCTCACAGTGAATGCAGAAATGTGAGAGATCTATGTTATCAAACATTTATCTATTTTATATTTACTGACAAGTGTTCAACAATATCTGTTTAAAAAATTCTGCCAGTTGTACTTCAGAGACCAAGGATCATAGAGATTAAAAATAATTGAAATAATTAGTTGAGATCTATATAGAAAAATCAAGCTCAGTTTAAATTCTGATGCTATTGAGCCAAAACTTTAGTTGATTTACAGTATTATTTATTTAGTTAGAAATGTAAGGTTCCCTGATTTTCTAGTAAAGTTCTTATGATCATAAAAGGGCTTGTGAGAAAGCCAAGATATGCTGGTCTTGCATTCTTGTAGTGACAATAATGTACAATAGAAAATAAGACTCCGATGCTCATTTATCATTTATGATGACAGATTGAGAGCAGCTGCAAGCACAAAGCTGACAATTCTGCCTAGGATGATGTACAGCACAAACGAGAATGATCCTAAGATGCATTAACTTTATAATAATATGCAGTGACCATTACTGATCTCATATGCAAGATGTTTGTGATAATATATGAGGAAAGGGGGTGATTCGAAAAAAATAGCATATTGCATGTTGACTTAAGACCACAGGATATTACACCTACAGCATAGGAGACTGCTGATTGGGAATTTCTTGGAGAAACATAAAACTTTAATTTCTCATAAATATATGCAAATGGGGCCAGGCACAGTGACTCACGCTTGTACTCCTGGCACTTTGGGAGGCCAAGGAGGGTGGATTACTTGAGACCAGGAGTTTAAGACGCCCACCTAATATAGCAAGACCCTGTCACTAAAAAAAATAAATAAATTAGTCTGGCAGTGGCATGTACCTGTAGTCCCAGCTACTGGGAAGGCTAGGTGGAGGATCACCTGAGCCCAGGTGGTTGAGGCTGTAGGGAGTGTGATAATGGCACTGCACTGTAGCCTGGGTGACAGAGTGAGATTCTGTCTCAAACATAAATAAATAAATAAATAAAACTAAATAAATAAACAAATATATGCAAACACATCAATTACTTGGCAAACATTGTGTAATAATGACAGCCCAAGATCAAAACCAGGATATAATATAAATAAAAAGAAAGACCATCTTAAATGCAACCAATAATTTTTCCTATTCATTAACTCACAGATGCTTGGAACTTATAGACACACTACACAGATCATAAGAAACTCTGGCTAACAAAGCTACTTGTAAACCCCAAAACAGTAGATATAACAGCAATCTATTCTTCTAGAGTGGGATGATTTCAAATTGCTCCTCTCATCTGATGTAAATTCATTTGCTCTTAAACATATTTTTAACAAAAATCATAGAATAATTTATTTTTAAATCTTAAAGATAATCTAGTTTATTATCTTTATTCACTAAATTAGACTCAGAACAGATATAGGGTAAAGAAAAACATTAATTGAGTACTATTGCAAAGATTGTGTTAGGAACTCTACACACACTATCATATTCAGTCATCCCAAGATGCCTGAGAAAAAAGCAATCTTATCCCATTTTCTCAGAAGGAAATTAAGGACATAATGTTTCAATCCATGTTCACATTGAAATGAAGATTTTAACAGCATTAACATTACAGTAATTTGCTCAGTTATTACCATAAATATTTCTTAAACCAAGATCTTACTGAAACAAGACAGTTCCTTTGACCAAACTCATGAAGGGGTGACTCATTTATTCAGCCTGCAGCTCTCAAACCCCTTGTGGGAGTGGGAGCATTCAGGCGAGTGGGTGCAGAGGCCAGGGTGATTGCTTCTGGGCAGCAGCAGGAGTAGAACTCTGTGTGGTTTCATGGCAACATCTAGGGGTTACCCACAATCCCCAGAACCCTGGAGGAGACATCTTTTAGATTGCTGTCTGTGGACAGCTTAAGTGTTAAACAGCTCAGTGGAATGTCAGTGTGATAACCTCTTGCACCCGTACCCAGGTCCTTTTCAGGCATCCAGGAAGAATGAGGCCATGCAAACAAATTGGAGGATAGTGAATGCAGAGGATTTTTTTGAGCAGTGGAAGTGACTCTCAGCAGGATGGAGAGCTGAAAAGGAAATGGAGTGGGAAGGTGTTCCTCTCCTGGAGTTCAGCTGTCCCAGGCCAAACTCCTCTTAAATCATCCCTATATGAACCGTTCTCTTACTGTAGTCTCCGATATCCAGCTGCTGTTTTTCCGCTCAATGTTCAGGTGCTTCTTCTCTTCTCTCCTTCTCTGCCATGCCACTCCACTGCTCCACCACTCTGCCCATGGAAATTGGGATTTTTATGGGTACAGGATGGGGGTGGGGTGGTCCAGGGTGGTATTGGAAAAGGTAATATTCAGGCAGAAAAGCAGGAATGTATGCTCTCACTTAGGGTCAGGGGTCCAGGCTTGAGGGTAGAGCCGTTGCCAGGTACCTTGCCCTTTTCAACCTACTATTTCACCACCTCCTGTCGGTGTCATTCCCCCATCTGAAAGGCACATCGAACTGCCATTAGAACATGGACAACAACCAGTCTTAGCTACTTTCTACTAACAGGGGTCATTGTTTTGGGAAAAATGGCAGTCAGATTCCTCACACAGGTCTACCTCAGGGTCCTCAGCAAAAGGGAGCCATCATCTGAGGCTCCAGTTGCCTGACCACTTGGAGTTTGATGGTCTCTAGATGAGAGATCAAAAATAAATAAATAGATAAATAAATAAATAAATAAATGTTTTACAAGGTTAAGTATGCATGGGTTAAACATCTGTATTATACAAGGAAAGAATCTAGTGCCAAATATTACAGAAATAAGAAATAAAATATAGTAATTATTCTGAAAACAGAATTGTGCCTCATGGTATAGAACAGAATGAAGGTAAGAACAGAAAGTATAGGCAAGACTATAAAAAGGATATCCATGGAAGGTTAATTATTAACACTTATCTTTTGTAATCTTTAGCTTGAGGTCCCTGTGACAATGAATACGGAATGTCAACTTGATTGCGTTAAAGGATGCCAGTATTGACCCTGGGTGTGTCTGTGAGGGTGTTACCAAAGGAGATTAACATTTAAGTCAGTGGACTGGGGAAAGCCAATCAGGTGGGCACAATCTAATCAGCCACCAGTGAATATAAAGTAGGCTAAAAAATGTGAAGAGATGAGACGGGCCTAGGGCCTAACCTCGCAGCCTACATATTTCTCCTGTGCTGAATACTTCCTGCCCTCAAATATTACACTCCAAGTTCTTCAGTTTTGGGACTCAGACTGGCTTTTGTTGCTCCTCAGCTTGTAGGAAGCCTATTGTGGGATCCTGTGATCATGTAAGTTAATATTTAATGAACTCCTATACACACACACACACACACATATATATTTATGTCCTATTAGTTCTGTCCCTCTAAGAGAACCCTTATTATATACAGTCCCTCTGCCACCATGCCTGGCTAATTTTTGTATTTTCAGTAGAGACACAGTTTCACCATGTTGGCCAGGCTGGTCTCGAACTCCTGACCTTGTTATCCACCCACCATGGCATCCCAGAGTGCTGGGATTACAGGCGTGAGCCACCGCAGCCGACCAAGGAGATTATTTTTAAGGCAAGTCTCACAAGCATTAATGACCTGTTAAACAGTTTGTATCAGGTTTTTAGCTGAGAACAGTCTCTGGGGCAGTTGACAGGTTTTATCCTTACCTAGATGAAAGGCCTAATGAAGCCTTTTAAGAACTTTCCATTGGTTAGTAGCCAGCAGATGAAGTTTGCCATCCTCTGATTGTAGTTGTCCTGAAGACTGAAATATGTATCCCCAAGAGGTAGCCCCTTCTATTTCCACAGGGGAATATTGAGGTTTTACTTCTCTGATGGGATCCTCCCAGATCAGAGGGGCTCCAAGTGGGTCAGAAATTTGGGCCCCCCTCACTGCTGATTCAGCTGCTTGGTCTGCCAGTCTATTTTCCTCAGCTATTTCATCCATCTCTTTTTGGTGGCCTTTGCAATGTATTACTGCCACTTTCTGTGGGAGGAAAACTGAGGATAATAGTTTATTAATTTCCTGATGGTATTTAATGGGAGACTCATTAGCCATGAGGAAGTTTGTCTCTTTCCAGATAGTGGCATGGGCATAGAGGACTAGGAAAGCATACTTAGAATCAGTATAAATGCTGTTTTTCCTCTGCTTAATTTGAGCACCCTCATGAGGGTAATTAGTTTGGCTACTTGAGCACTTGTGTCCCAGAAGAGAGATGTGCTGTGTTAGTCCATTTTCATGCTGCTGATAAAGACATACCCAAGACTGGGAAGAAAAAGACATTTAACTGGACTTACAGTTCCACATGGCTGGGGAGGCCTCAGAATCATGGCAGGAGGTGAAAGGCACTTCTTACATCGTGGCAGCAAGAAAAATAAGGAAACTAAGGAAAAATGAGGAAGAAAAACAGAAACTCCTGATAAACTCATCAGGTCTTGTGAGATTTATTCACTACCATGAGAATAGCATGGGAAAGACAAGCCCCCATGATTCAATTACCTCTCCCTGGATCCCTCCCACAACATGTGGGAATTCTGGGAGATGCAATTCAAGTTGACATTTTGGTGGGGACACAGCCAAACCACATCATGTGCTTTCAACAATATCATTCAGGGTACTATTACATATCTTGCTTTATGGGTCCCTTGTTTAACAAAAGAACTTCCATCCGTGAAGACAATCCAGTCTGGGTTCTCTAAGGGGGTTTCTTTGAGGTCCTCCCTAGCCTCATAAGTTTTTACTGCTATTTATTCACAGTCATGTTCAAGATCCCCAGCTTCCCCTGGGAGGAAGGTGGCTGGATTTAAGGAGACCCAGATTGTTAACTGGACTACAGAGCTCTCTGATAGCACACATGATACCTGATATCTGTTAACCGGAGAATTCCTGTAGAAGACAGTAGTTCTGCCACATTATACAGCTGTATAAATGGTTAAGTTATTCACCATGGTTAACTTAGTAGCCTCTGGTACCAGCAAGGCTACCACTGCAACTGCCCAGAGATAGGCAGGCTACCCCTTGCCTACCAAATCAAGCTCCTTACTTAGGGAGGCTACAGGCTTCTGAGATGGACCCTGGGACTGTGTTAGAAATCCCAGTGCCCTTCTCTTTATTTCTGACATGTAAAAGTTAACCTTTTCTCTATGGGGAGACTACAGGCCTGTGTTAGAACTTCCAGTGCTACTCCCTTTCTTTCTGACACATAAAGATTGAATGTTTTCTCTAAGGGGATACTAAAGGCTGGTGCTTCAAGCAAGGCTTGTTTTAGTTGACCAAAGGCTTTTCTAGCCTCTGGTTTCCAAATTAGAGGTAAGTTTTAGGTGTCCTAGTCTCCTTTATTGGGTTATATAAGGGATGAACTATTTCACCATACTAAGGAATCCATAGTATGTAGAATGCTATAATGCCTAAGAATCCCCTCAGTTGCTTGAGGGCTTTGGGGAGGGAAAAGGAAGAGATGGGTTTAATCTTTTCTTCGCCCATCACCCTAGTCCCCTCTGACAAGACCAGGCCTGGGTACTTCACTGAAGTCTGATGAAGCTTAACTTTAGATTTTGAAACCTTATATCCTCTGTTAGTCAGAAAATTCAGAACTTTCTGACCTCTTGAGAAATTTTCTCAGCTGGGGCAAACAGGAGAATGTCATCTACATATTGTAAAACTTTAACCCAAGGATAAAGGAACTGGGAGAGAACTCTTGACAATGCCTGCCTAAAGAAGTGGAGTCTGTCTTGGAATCCCTGAGTTAACATTGTCCAGTTTAACTGGGTGGTTTTGTTAGAGGGACCCTCAAATACAAACAAATACTGGGAGTCATGGTGTAATGATATGGAGAAGGAGGCATCTTTTAAGTCCAGGACTGTGAGCCATTTGCTTCCCTCTGGTATTTGAGCTAGCACAGTATAGGGATGTAGAACCACCAGGTGGATTGGAACCACAGCCTCATTAAAAAGGTGGAGGTCCTGAACTAGTCTCCATTTCCTTTTGGATTTTTGTACCCCCCAGTACTGGGGTATTACAAGAGCTGTTGCAGAGTTTAAGGAGGCCTTGCATCTTCAAGTTATCAATGATGGGGGATCCAGACCATTGTGGTGGTTGTAGATTAGTCAATCTTCTCTTCCCTTGAATTGCCCAAACTTTTGGGTTAATATAGGTCTCCACTAGGGGAAGACAAAGAGTTTGCCCTTGGACTATCAGGATGGTGGTCCCGCTATGGGCCAGAATATCCCTGCTCAACAGAGGAGTTGGGCTTTCAGGACTAATTAGAAATGGATAGATGAACAAAAGGTCTCCCCACCTACAACTAAGGGGCTGGGGAAAATATTGTATTAAAGACGTTCCTGAGATTCTCCTCACGGTTGTGCTAAGGAGAAGAAGGAACTGGATGAAGAGGAGAACCAAGAGACAAGCCCCAGTGTCCAAAAGAAGGTTCACTTTCATCCCTTTGATTTCCAGAATTACTCAGGCCTTCTGGATAGTAATGGTGGTCTGGACCATCAGAGCTGGGGAGAGGAGCCCCAGAACCCAACAGTTCTACTGCTGGACCATGTGGGAGACTTGTTCTGGAGCCAGTGGCCAGAGTTCCTAGGGACAGTCCATCTTCCATTGATCCCCGTTGTGGATTAAACAGGGTCAAGGTTGCTTCCTCCTCTGCCTGGGAAATCCTTAAAATGCCCTGGCTAGCCTCATCTGTAGCAATTAGCAGGTACACCTTAGGAATTCTGGGGTTTGTGGGCTTGCCTAGTGGCCATCAAAGCCTCTGTCTCTCCTGTGCATCCTCTTTCTCTCCTGGGCCTCCCTATCTCTATGATAAAAGATCTGGGTGGCCAATTTCAGAAGGTTCTCTAAAGTAATATCTGGTCCCAGGGCCTGTTTCTGCAGTTCCCTCCTGATACCAGGGCTGCCTAAGTAATAAACTTAACCTTTAGGAACAGTTGTCCCTTGACTGAATCAGGAAATAGAGAGGCATGCTTTACCAAGGCCTTTCTTAGCCTTTCCTAGAAGGCAGTGGGATTCTCATCTAATCCCTGGTCTATAATGGAAGATTGGTATATTTGAGAGGCTTAGTCATAGTCCTGCATAGGCCTTCTATTATGCACTCCTGAAAGTGTCTCCCCTTCCATTCTCCCAACTTGTCACTGGGATCCCATCCATGGTTATGCATTGACACTGACTCTGTTCCAGATGGATAAAATTCAGTCCTTTCCTTGATGCTATATGTGATACAAAGCTCAGCCCCACATCTCTCTGCTTGCAGAGCAGCCTACTTCTCAAGGTTCCACAGGGTCTGATTCAAAAGTAACATAATGTCTCTCCTGGATAGTTCAAATACTTGGGTTAAATTCTGGAAAGTCTCTATCTATCAGTCAGGATCATCTGAAAACTTGCCAAGATCTCCCTTACATTTCACTTAAGTCCTATAGAGAGAAGTGAACCTGGACCTTACTGGGGCCAAATTCACCAGGCATCTTTTGGAGGGCAAGAGTGACACTGGGGCTTGTCTAGAAAAAGGATTTCTGGGAGACAGCAAGCAAGAAAAGGAAGCTGGATAGGGAGGATGGAGTGGACCCAGAGGAGCAGGGCTGGAGGGAGCTGGCTCTCCTGCTGGGGGTGCCTCTGGAATTAGTTTCTTTAGTTTCCTGGGATGTTCCCTTGCATCTTCTCCTGAAATTGCAAACAGGAGGGCTGGATCAATCCTACACTATTGGCAAAGGTCTGGATTATCCTTCAAGGTAAAGAAAGTCAGCATATACGGGACCTCAGACCACTTGTCCTCATGTTTACAGAAAAAGTCCAACTGCAGGATGGTATTGAAATGAAAGGTTCTTTCTTGAGGCCAAGCCAGTCCTGCCTGCAAATCATAATTTGGTCAAGCCTTTATGCAGAGGTCTATGAGGTGTTTTTCCTCCAGAGTCTGAGGTTCAAAGCAGTCCCAGTGATTCACGATACACTCCAGAGGATTATAAGCTGCGGGTGGAAAAGATAGCTGGTTGCCCATTCTGAAAGGGAAATAGATATCCCTCATTCCCCTTCCTTCTTTCAATGATAACTCATGGTATGATGAAGATATAGTGGGCATTCCTTCTTTCTCTTTTATCTTTTTATCCCTAAGTCCTGGTGACCTTGGCAGGTGCCACCTATGAGTGCCAATGCGGCTTGCACCCATGAAGCAGGGAGGGCCTAGAGAGTAGGAATTCTCCACACTAACATATGCCTCCATACCTCCTACTGTTGACAACTTTTCAGCTCCCTGGGCCTCATCTATGCCATGGAACATGGCATCCTTCCATGAAACAGAGATTTAATTGGCAGGAATTGGTCCTGTGCATTTACACTATGCCTATTGATTGTATGGTTTTGGATCCCTCATATCTGTTTTTGTTTGTTTGGTTGGTTGTTTTGTTGTTGTTTTATGGTTTTTTTTTTTTTTCCCACCCCTAGAGCTTCAACTCAAAGTTTAGAATTGAGTTTGGGATAAAATGGTGTCCCAGGGGTGCACAGATTCATTTAGATTAAGTCCCAGATGGGCCTTGCCAAGGGAAGAATGTATTGCTCTGTTGCTCTGTGGAAATAGGTTTCTTTAATCACTGTTTCCCTCCCCAAGTTGAAACCCAGGGGAGTAAAAGCTCTGTGAGCAAGTGGTGGGAGGGAGCAGTGAGCAGGAGACACTAGTCAACTGGCTGCATCTGGGGCCTTGGTCTCCGAGATTGCCCTGGGGCTCAGGCAGTGTGTGCAGCTTACTCCTGCCCCACTGGGCCATTAGGTGCCATGCATATGTGTGGCGAACATGCCCAAAGGCCCTAGAAAGGAGAGGGGGACAGAGAGAGGAACCACTCTGTGCCTGCCTGTCTCATGCACATACCTGCAGTCATTGGGGTGGGGTTCATGGACACACTTCTAGGAACAAATGGAAATCACATTGTTCTGAATTGCACCTCTGACAGCGGGGCCAAATGTACATTCTGCCTAGTATCATTGCCTCAGTATGTAGCAAAAACCTTATCATTATAAAAGAAGAGATGGGAGCCATTTTGAACCATGAAAAAAGAAAGATACCATATGAAAATCTGGGGTTTTGGCCAACGCTTTGACAGGCAGTCAGGGACCAACAAGGTTCAGCCTTGGGGCCTTCTGGCAACACCAAGGAGTGGAGTGGGCAAGATGCCATCAGTTGTCCCAGGACTTTTTCCTATTCTCACGAAATGGATAATCCTCTGTGAAGGGAAACAGAGTCAACTTTCAGCCAAAAGAAAGAGGGATATGGCAGGGTCTTGGAAAAGAGAAGATCTAACAGTTCCACATTTTAACTCACCCTTCTGATGTAACCTGGAGGAGCCCCCAGATGAAATGAGAGTGTTCCCTTAACCCTTTCAGGGGACATGTGAAAGAGTGGCTCACTTACTCATCCTGCAGCTCTCAAACCGCTTGCAGGAGGGGGAGCATGCAGGTGAGTGGGTGCAAAGGATGGGATGAGTGCTTCTGGGCACTGGCAGGAGTAGAACAACACAAGGCCCCATGGCAGCTTCTAGGGTTTGCCCATGACCCCCAGAGCCCTAGAGGCCATATGTTACAGTGGAATAATTTAGCTTTACTGTCTTGGATTGCTTAAGTGTTAAACAGCTCAGTGGAGGTCAGGTTCCAGGAGGAATGAGGTCATGCACACAAATTGGAGGTTGGTGAATGTGGAGGATTTTATTAAGCAGTGGAAATGGCTCTCAGAGAGATGGGGAGCTGGAAAGGGGATAGAGTGGGAAGGTGGTCTTCCCCTGGAATTTGGCCATCTCTGGCTGAACTCTCTGACTAGTCTCCCAAGTCCAGCTGCTTCTCCTCTCAACATTCATACACTTCTTCACTTCTTGCCTTCTCTGTCACACTGCTCTGCTGCTCTGCTGCTCTGCGTGGGGAAATTGGGGGTTTTAATGGCTATGGGAGTGGGGACAAGGTGGGCCAGGGTGGTTTTGGAAAGGGCAACATTCAAGTGGGAAAATAGGAAAGTACGTTCTCACTTCTGGCCGTGGACCCAGGCTTGAGGGTAAAGCCCTCACCAGAGACCCTGATCTTTTCTAACTAGTATTTCTTTGCCTCCTGTCTGTATCATCATCGTGATGCAAACTAAGTTTTACAGATTTACAGAATAGATGTTTAATTCAAACACAGCAGACACATTATTTCTCTTATATGTTGTTTGAATTAATCATCCCATATGAGTCTATAATGGTACCTCTCTAGCTATCACTCCTTTTCTCTTCTTACATTCAAAGTCAGAATTCCTAAAAGAGTAATCCCTAATCACTGCATCCACTTCTTTATGTATTTTTCATTAATTCTGCAACCTCTTATAGCCTGATTTCAGCTTCTTTCTCTAAAAGCAGTAAATGCCTGTTAATTACATCAATGATCATTTATTTAACACTCCTGATTACATAACCCTAAAAATCTATAAATTACCTGCCCTCTGTAATGGATATTGTGCCATATGCCTCCAAATTTATTTCGCCCACATCTCCATTAGATAGGACTTGTTTGGTTGGAGAAATGATTCATGCTCCAGGTATCGTCCCTATTAAATCTGAGACAACCCAAGAATCATTCTCAGTAATACCATGACATAATAAGAAACATATATTTGTTCTAAGTCCATTTCTGTCACACAGCTCGTAAAACCTTGGGCATCTCCAATGTGATGTGTCTTTTTGTGTACTAATAAGATAATTGATGGCTGGGAGCCCCTGGATATCCTCAGGATAGAGGTTAGCTGCCAAGGGAACCAAGCTTATGATTAGAGGGTTGGACTTTTAGCCCTGGCCCCTTACCTCTGGGGAGAATAGGCTGAAGGTTGAGTTGATCACCAATGGCCAATAATTTAATCAATCATGCCTACAGAATGAAGCTTCCAAAACAAACCAAAAGAACAAGGTTTGGACAGCTTCTGGGTTACTGAAGACATTGACAGGGGCACGTGTAAAGAAGGCATGGAAGCTCCAAACTCCTTCCTCATTCTAGCCCTATGTATCTTTTCATATGGCTATTCTGTTGTATCATTTAAAATATCCTTTGCAATTAATTGGCAATACTAAGTAAAGAGTTCTCTTGAGTTCTGTGAACTGAGCTGCTCTAAAAAATTATTGAACCTTGGGAATGTGGTCATGGGAACCTCAGGTTTGCAGCCAAGTAAGACAAAAGTTGTGGGTAGCCCTGAAACCTACTACTTGTGATTGAAGTTCAAAGAGAGAGTCAGTCTTGTGAGAGATATATACAGATATCAGATAGAACTGTATTCCTTGAACCTAGGAGGCAGAGGTTGCAGTGAGCTGAGATTGCACCATTGGACTCCAGCCTGGGCAACACCACCAAAACTCTGTCTCCAAAAAAAAAAAAAAAAGTAGAGTTATTTGAACTAAAGATAGGGATATGAAGAATATCCTTAAATTCCTCACTGCTCAAGACACAGCTGGAGGAGCTGGAGGAACAGGCAAGAGGTTTTCAGAAGCCCGTCCAAGGTCTAATTAGTTTTGCATTTACTCTGGTGGTGCTGTGGGCTAAAAAAGAGCATTCATTCATGTAAAGACATATTAACTCTTGAACAGAGAAAAACCAAGCCATCTTTTGCTTAGATTACTTCAACAGCCTCCAAAAATGGTTTCTTGCCTGTACTCTTGACATTTTATTACCGTTTTCCCACAGAGCAGCTAGAGTGTTATATTTCAATTTTAAATCATTAGATATTATTACTCTTTCTACTTAAAATTCTCCAATGGCTTTCCATTTTACTTAATACCCTATTGACCATCCTTGCATGTCCTTTACTGTGCCACTACCTTCGGCCTCTTTTCTTGCCACACTCCTAACTTGCTAGTCTTCCCAAAATTTATCCAGAGCCAAAATCTTTCCCACAGCACGGACTTTGCATATGCTATTTTCATTATCTGGAATGCTCTCCACACCCTTCTACTGGCTAATCTCCCTTCAGATCTCAGCTTAAATAGAAGTTACTCTGAAAAACCTTTTCCTGAACTCTGTTTCTAAGTATGAATTCACCCATTTTACTCTCACATAGAACTTCAAGATTTGTTTTCTAGCATTTATAAAAATCTGTAATTGTATTTATTTAGTTATCACTTTACTTCCCATTAAACAGAACATAAGTCTCAGTAACTATTTATAAAATGAATTAATAATTCAATTTAAAATACCCTTGAATTTGGCAGGCTTTTGTTCTTTAAATTGGGTATTCTTATTTTCTAGATTTTCTATTGAACTACTGAATTCACCAAAAGCCAGGGTCAATTGGTATCGATATACACCTCCCCATCTTCTTTCCCTTTCCTTCTTTCCTGTGGTTATCTAGTGTCACCACAACAAGGCTAAAGGATTTGGGAAGACTTTCTAAGAAAAAAAGTGATTAAGGCCACATTCAAATTTCAACTTACCTCATCAACAAAATAATGTCCTAATAGGCATTATTTAGTACTTGTAAAACCAAATAAGTGTAATGGTATACCCTTAGTAAAAACACCAGAAATTCATCAAAGAGATGTAAGCACCTTGCTAAAAGAAGAAATGAAGATGAGGAATTGGGCATTTCCTCTCTGGAGCAATAAGTGGTAGCTACTTAGAAGAAATGGGTACTAGAGATAGACGGTAGAATACAGATATTCCGGCCAAACGAAACAGTCCAAAGAAAAGTGAAAGGGTTGTTTGTTACCAGCAGGTTATGTTTTGGAACGCAGAAAATAGGCAAAGAGTAGCCTATTTTACATCTTACATAAAAGAAAAGTTATATTCAGAAACAAATCCTTACAATCGTGTTTCCATATAATTATTTACCAATTAAGCATTAAATGAACTAAAAGCTTTTCTCATTTTTTGTTGATGTTTCTTAAAATTAACTGATTAGATGACTGGTAAAGGTGTCACTACTTAGGATCATACCCTACAAATAAGTTAGAATGCCTCAGTCCAATCTGTCTGCTCTATTTGGGTGTTATGGAGAAGTCATTCATTATATCCTCAAGTCTATTCTCTTGAAAGACACACTTGGCCCAGTATAATGGCTCCTTAACACACTCCAGATTAACCCTGAAGAAATGAATTGGGTTTCCCCAAGACTCCTCTGTCTCATTGCTTACCCTGAATGAAGTATGATGGAATGTAAAGCACCACAATGCCTCTTGATTCTCCCTTTGCTAATATGGCATATACATTCTCATGGCTCTGTGCCACAGTGTTAGAGGAAGAGCTTTGATATTCTAGGGTTCTCAAGACTATGCCAGCTCTTTGAATTTTGTTGAATTGTTACTCAACTTCAAAAAGATAGTTTGTTATATGATTATGAGTTAAATTATTATCACCATTGCCACCCTGTTTATCCTTTCATAGATTTTAAAAAGTAAGTCATCCTTTCTATGAGAAGTCAAAGCAGCACAGGGAAAATGAAGCTCACTGGAGCCATTTGAACAATGACTGTAAAAATAACATCTGCTCCTTGTTTTCATGCTAAATGTATTTTTTAATTCACTGCAGGGGACACCATTGGCAACAGTCAGTGTAATTTATCTAAATCTTTAATACTGCACATTTTATTCAGGAACAGAAATATATTTGCTTTCTAAAGAGCCTCAAGAGTAAATGTTAGGGTATTCTTTTTAATATTGTAGGATTATGAGCAGGTATTGAAGCAATTCATTGTGAATGTGTAACTATCCATCATTGCCATCATTAAATGAAATTTTCTTCTGCCATATAAAAAGGGCTTATATGTGTGTGAGGGATGTCTGTGGGTATGAACGTATATATGTACATATGGACATTAGTTGGTTGTAATATATAAGAAACATTAAAGACACTTATGTAAAAGGAACCATTTAAAAATCTAAAATTCAACAAATACATGGGATATAAAGTTTGAATGTGAAACAATGATTCATTTTATACTGAACTCATGCAAAAGAAGTCTACTCACATTTTTCTTAGTTTAGTGAAGCTTACCAATAGAAGAGGGAGAGTTTTCAGAGATGTTTCTATTTCACTAGAATTTTAGCTTTTTTTAAGTTTCTCAAGCCCCTCTATTCAACTATTTTATGTGATTTTTTTCCAACACAAAATCTCCTAAAGGAAGCCTTTCTCTTTGCAGTGACATGAACATTAACGTCAAATCTAAATGACTCATTTTCTCTTGTTCTACAATGTTTATTTTGCTTTCCACTATCACTAAACTCTACATATCTTCTGTTATTCAGTTCATGAATCAAATGACTCATTTGTTTCTTCATTGACGCAAACAATGTACATTAAGTAATTACTATATTCCAGGTGTTGAGACTTGAAGAATATAAACTTTTCTTGGAAGTGAAGCATAATAAACAGAAAGAACTATTAATAGTAAAATTAAGCTACAAAAGCATAAGGAAGAAAGGCTGTCTGGAGAAGGCAAATAGTGTGACAAGAATGACTGGAATGGAACTTTCAAATTAGTTATGCGAGGATTAGAAGCACATGTTTGTTATTTTTAATTTGTGATCTTTTTTTGGTTAATTTCCCTGTTGTTAATCCTATACATTTGAAAACTCACATTGTTCTGATTAGTATTACAATAAGTGTAATTCTATAAAATATTAAAAACTACAGGTAAGCAAAAAGAAAAATGGCAAAAATCAACCAAGGAAAGCTATTGTTAACACTTTGTAGAAGGTATTATTTTCCATGCATATACTTGTGTATATGTACATACCTAGTTGTTTTACAAACACAATGTCCTATTTTCCAAACTTTTAAAACCTGCATTTTAAAATTTAACATTTTGTACTTATATATATATAAACATAGTTTATAATATGATTAAGTAGTCTTTTATATCTGGTCATTGTATTAGTCTGTTTTCACACTGCTATGAAGATACTACCTGAGACTGGGTAATTTATATAGGAAAGAGGTTTAATTGATTCACAGTTCTGCATGGCTGGGAAGGCTTCAGGAAATATCCATTATGGCAGAAGGCACAAGGGAAGCAAGGCGTGTCTTACATGGTGACAGTAGAGAGTGAGTGAATGAAGGGGGAAAGGCCAAACACTTTTAAAACCATCATGCTCCTGTGAGAACTCACTCACTATCATGAGAACAGAATGAGGGAAACAGTCCACATGATACAAATACCTCCCACCAGGTCTCTACCCTGTCATGTGGGGATTACAATTCAAGATGAGATTTGGGTGGGGACATAGAGCCAAACCATATCATTCCACCTTTGGCCCCTCCCAAATCTCACATCTTTCTCACAGTTCAAAACCAATCATGCCTTCTCAACAATCCCCCAAAGTCTTAACTCATTGCAGCATTAATTCAAAAGTCCAAGTCCAAAGTCTCATATGAGACAAGACAAGTCACTTCTTCAGCCTATGAGCCTGTAAAATTAAAGGCAAGTTAGTTACTTCCAACATACAGTGGGGGTACAGGCATGCATAAATGTTTATATTCCAAATGGGAGAAATTGGCCAAAATGAAGGAGCTATAGAACCAATGCAAGTCCAAAACACAGCAAAGCAGTAATTAAATCTTAAAGTCCCCAAACCTCTTTTGACTCCATGTCTCATATCCAGTGCACTCTGATGTAAGGGGTGGGCTCACACAGGCTTGGGCAGCTCTGCCCCTATAGCTATGCAGGATACAGTACCAGCCATTGCTTTCACTAACTGGCATTGAGTGCCTGTGGCTTTTACAGGTGTATGGTGTAAACTGTTGGTGGATCTACCTTTCTGGCATCTGGAGGACAGTGGCCCTCTTCTCACAGTTCAACTAGGCAGTGCCCCAGTGGGGTCTCTGTGTGGAAGCTCCAACTCTAACATTTCTCTTCCTCACTGCCTTAGCAGAGGTTCTCCATGAGGGCTCTCCACTCCTGCAGTGGACTTCTGCCTGGACATCCAGGCATTTCCATGCATCCTTTGAAATCTAGGTACAGGTCCCCAAACCTCAATTCTTGCCTTCTGCAAATCTTCAGGTCCAACACTATGTGGAAGCTACCAGAGCTTGGGACTTTCACCCTTTGAAGCAACGATCAGAGCTATACCTTGGCCCATTTTAGCCATGGCTGGAGCTAAGCAGCTGGGATGCAAGGCATTAAATCTCCAAAGCTGTGCAGAGCAGTGGGGCCCTCGGCCCCCAAACCATTTTTCTTCTTAGACCTCAGGGCCTATGATGGGAGGGATACTGTAAAGCTCTCTGACATGCCCTGGAGACATTTTCCCCATTATCTTGGCTATTAACATTCAGCTCCTCATTACTTACGCAAATTTCTGCAACCAGCTTGAATTTCTCCAAAGAAAATGGGTTTTTCTTTTCTACCACATGTTCAGGCTGCAAATTTTCCAGACCATTATGCTCTGCTTCCCTTTTAAACCATAAGCTGCAATTTCAAACCATCTCTTTATTAATGCATATAACTGAACACTTTCAGAATTAGCCAGGTCGCCTCTTGAATGCTTTGCTGCTTAGAAAGTTCTTCTGCCAGATACCCTAAATCGTCTCTCCTCTCTCAAGTTCAAAGTTCTATAGATTTCTAGAGTAGAGGCAAAATGCCACCAGTCACTTTGTTAAAGCATAGCATGAGTTACCTTTACTTCAGTTCACAAGAGGTTCCTCGTCTCCATCTGAGACCACCTGAGCCTAGATTCCACTGTCCATATCACTATCAGCATGTTGGTCAAAACCATTCAACAAATCTCTAGGAAGTTCCAAACTTCCCCACATCTTCCTGTCTTCTTCTGAGTCCTCCAAACTCTTTGGATCTCTGCCTGTTACCCACTTCCACAGTTGCTTACATATTTTCAGATTATCTTTATAGCAGTACCCCACTCTGCTGGTACCAATTCTATGTTAGATCATTTTCACATTGCTATAAAGATACTACCTGAGACTGGCTAATTTGCAAAGGAAAGAGGTTTAATTGACTCACAGTTTCCCATGGCTGGGGAAGCCTCAAGAAACTTACAGTCATGACAGAAGGTGAAGGGGAAGTAAGGCACGTCTTACAAGGTAGAAGCAGAGAGACAGCAAGCAAAGGGGAAACCACCAAACACTTTTAAAACCATCAGCTCTTAAGATAACTCACTCAAAATCACAAAAAAAGGGGAAATCATTCCCATGATCCAATGACTTCCTACCTGGTCCCTCCCCTGACACATAGGGATTACAATTTGAGATGACATTTGGGTGTGGATGCAGAGTCAAACCATATTAGCCATGTTACCTTTTGAGAAATTGATATTTTAAAGTAGTGTGTCCAATTCCCCCTTAAAAATAATATATGACACAAATATTTATGCACAAATAATGTATAACTGAAAGAGGTATAATACCTAATAATATCAATTCTTGAATGGCTACATAAACCCCATGATTGCCCAATACCATTCTTAGTGATTGCTCAATATTCTGTGGGCACACACACATATGTATATATGTTCATACACATATACTGTACTTGACTTTTATGAGGCCACATATTTGTATACTTTATATATGCATATGTGTGCATATATATTTATCTATACATATCTATATATATCCATATATATCTTTGTGTATGTATGTACATATTGTACTTTATTTTACTAGGCTACATATTTGCATACTTAACATACTGTCACATTTTGCTAAACTACCACAATACATACTGGAAAATCCAATCTTGAGCAATTTTGTCATTGTGTAAACATCATAGATTGTACTTACATTATATCTAGAAGGTATAGCCTAATACACACCTAGGCTATATGATATATTGCTCTTGGGTTACAAATCTGTAACAGCATATTGCTGTACTGAATACTGCAAATCAGCAGTCTCAAACTCTTTTGGTACCAGGGACAGGTTTCATGGAAGACAATTTTTTCCATGGACCAGGGTGGGGGAATGGTTTCATGATAATTGAAGTACATTACATGTTTCTATTATTATTACATTGTAATATATAATAATTATATGACTCACTATAATGTAGAATCAGTGGAAGCCCTCAGCTTGTTTTCCTGCAACTAGATGGTCTCATCTGGGGGTGATGGGAGTCAGTGACAGATATCAGGCATTAGATTCTCATAAGGAGAACCCAA
Organism: Macaca fascicularis; assembly: GCF_037993035.2. Taxonomy (NCBI): domain Eukaryota; kingdom Metazoa; phylum Chordata; class Mammalia; order Primates; family Cercopithecidae; genus Macaca; species Macaca fascicularis. Next base: position 78,377,660 of record NC_088376.1, read on the forward strand.
CCTAGATTCCTCACATGTGCAGTTCACAATAAAATTTGCATTTCTGTGACAGTCTAATGCTGTCAGCGATCTGACAGGAGGCAGAACTCAGACAGTAATGTGAGCAATGGGGAGTGGCTATAAATACAGATGAAGCTTCCCTTGCTCTGCTGCCACTCACTTCCTGCTGTACCACCAAGCTCCTAACAAGCCATGGATCATGGAATGGTCCATGGCCTCCCAGTCGGGGACCTCTGCTGTAGGAAATTGTAACACAACAGTATCTGTGTACCTAAATACATCTAAACATTACAAAGGTACAGTAAGGCTGGCTCACACCTGTAATCCCGGAACTTTGGGAGGCCGAGGCAGGCAGATCACTTGAGGTCTAGACTACCCTGGCCAACACAATGAAACCCCATTTCTACTAAAAATACAAAAATTAGCCAGGCATGGTAGCATGTGCCTGTAATCCCAGCTATTTGGGAGGTTAAGGCAGGAGAATCACTTGAACCTAGGAGGCAGAAGTTGCAGTGAGCCGAGATTACACCACTGCACTCCAGCCTGGGTGATGCAGCAAGAGTCCATCTAAGCCCTAAACATGAATGCAGTCTGCAGCACTGGGAGGTGCCCTGGGTGAGTCAGGGAGTGAGTGGCGAGTGAATGTGAAGGCCTAGAATATTACTGTATAGTACTGTAAACTTTATATTAGGATACACTAAATTTAGAAAAAGCGTATTATTTCTTCAATAATAAAGTATCCTTAGCTTTTTTTACTTTTTAACTTTTACATTTTTTTAACTTTTTGACTTTTCTGTAACAACAATTAGACTAAAACACAAACATAATAAACAGCTGTGTGAAAATGTTTTCTTTCTCTAAATAAACTTCTTCTATTTTTTTTTTATTTTTAACTTTTTATCCTTTTATTTTGTTAAAACAACCAAGACACAAACACACATATTAGCCTAGGCCTACACAGGGTCGAGAACATCAGTATCTGTCTCTTCCACCTCCACAGCCTGTCCCATCGGAAGGACCTCAAGGGCAATCACACACATGCAGCTGTCATCTCCTATTATAGTGATTCCTTCTTCTGGAATATCTCCTGAAAACCTGCCTGAGGCTCTTTTAGTGTTAACTTTTCTTTATAAGTAGAAGGAATACACTGTAAAATAATGATAAAAAGCATAGTATATTAAATACATAAACTGGCAACACAGTCATGTATTATCATTATTGACTATTATGTATTCTACATAATTGCATGTGCTGTACTTTTATATGATTGGCAGCACAGTTGGTTTGTTTACACCAGTATTATCACAGACACATGAGTGATGAATTTTGTTATGACAATATAATGGTTATGAGGTCACAAGGCAATAGAAATGTTTTGCCTCCATCATAATCTTATGGAACCATCATCGTATACACAGTTCATCACGATCACAATGTTTTTATGTGGTGCATGACTGTATACATATATACATATGTGTGTGTGATTTTGTATGTGTGTATATATACACACTTGAGTATTTCCAGGCTACATATTTTTGCAGCATTTCATAGATATGCATTTTAACCATCATCAAGGATTGTAATCAATATTCAGTAAATAATATTTATTCTTACTATAACAGTGTTGGAATAAATTCTTACAAGTACAATTTCTGAATGAAGAGTATATAAAGATTTACAGCAAAGTTTCCCCCCAGTGGTGTACTACTGTTAAGTTTTTAGTAGATTTTTAAAAATATATTAGCAGTGTTGCACATGGCAAGAAGGGAACATGGTAAAGATGTTTTATGTATTCATATATTTAGAGAGCCTAATATAAAATTAAGATAAACAGATGAAGAAAAAACCCTTTTGTCTTCTCTTCATTATTCCTCTACATGAAAAGTCTTCATTGCCTTTGATTTATGGATAGATTTCTGGAGTTCAGGGAATCTCTTGAAATTGACTACGGAACTATATGCACAGTCTTGTGGACTGGGAAAGGTAGAGGGAAAATGATAGAGAGAAAAACTTTTATCTACATTACAGGTTAAAAAGAAAATTCAATTTAATGTCTTCTGAGTGGCATTAATTTCATGCCGGTAATATAGGAAACTGAAAAAGTCCAATTTTATGTACACCTGTGATATAGTCGCCTAGAGATCTCCTGTATTGTTTGTTTTGCTTTGTATTGTGTTTAACCATAATCCATTGAACAAGTTTATTATTATAGTTTATTTGCTTAATGTTTTCAGTTTATTAAGGCTCCTCTTTAGAGACAAATGGTACCCTCATCCTAAATTCACTTACTTATTCAACTAATATTCATTGTGTACACACCACGTCAGGCATTATACTAGGAATTCTGAAAGTTCTCATATTTTTAAGTGGGACATTTCTCTGGATGCATTGCCTTAACATTTTCCAACCATTGTTTTTATATATATTTTCATTTTGAAAAATATTTCCTTATACTGAAATATTCACTTCATTCTATTTATATTTTTTACCTGACTAGCTCTTTACCATGATATTTATGTTATCTATGGTAGCTATCATGAGCAGTGAAGGATGATGGTTCTTTTTTAAAGTTTTATTTTAGGTTCAAGGATCCATGTGTAAGAGTGTTATATATGTAAAATGCATGTCACTGGGGCTTGTTGTACAGATTATTTCATCACCAAGGTAATAAGCACAGAACTTGCTGGGTATATTTTTGAATCATCTCCCTCCTCCCACCTTCCACCTCAAGAAGGTTCCAGTTTCTGTTGTTTCCCTCTTTGCGTGCATGTATGACCATTATTTAGCTTCCACTTATGCTTTTTATAAACATACAAAACAGAAAAGGGTCTGTTCAGTTCCTTTGCCCATTTGTAATAGTCATATTACATTTTATTTGACGATGGCATGTAATATTTTGCTAATATGATTACTAAGTTAAGTTGGAAAAGTTAAATTTTTACAAGATCATGTGTTCAAAATAATCCTCAAAAGAAATAAAATGTTAGTATAGGTGGTATTCAAAGAGAGTTGCAATAGAAAATTCAATATACAGAAAAAAAAGATTGGGACATTCATTTATATGGGAGTTTTATTTTCTCTGTAAACTATATATTGTACATATATATGCATATATAGGCCTATATATGTACATATATATAAACATATATATATGTTTATAAGTACATTCATCACATGAAAGAATTCCCTGAACTCAGAGGTTTAGTAAGGAATTGTTTTTTTTTTTTTTTTTTATAAAGAAAAGAGATTTATTTGGCTCATGGTTCTGTGGTAAAAGAAGCATGGTGTCAGCATCTATCTCCAGTGAGAGCCGTAGGAAGTTTTCAATCATGGTAGAAGGGATAATGGAGCAAGCATCATATGGTGAGAAAGAAGGAAAAAAGAGAGAACAAATGGTACCCTCATACTAAAAAGTACCAGGCTCTTTTTAACAATCAAATCTCTAAAGAACTAATACAGTGATATTGCCCACTGGGAGGACGAGGACGACCCCAAGACATTCATGAGGGATCCACCACCACAATCCAAACACCTCCCACCTCTTTGGACATTTTTAAAAATCATTTTACTTGTTCTTTTTGCTATTAAGTTGTAGGAGCTCCTTACATATTTTGAAAATTAATTCCTTACCATATATAGTGATGTACCACATATGATGTTTTGTTAAACAATGAACTACATACATGATGGTGGTCCCGTATGTTTATAATACTATATGTTTTACTATGCCTTTTTATGTTTGGACACATTTAGATACACAGCTACTTACTATGGTATAACAATTGCCTACAGTATCCAGTACAGTAAAATGCTGTACAGGTTTAGAGCCTTGGAGCAAAAGGATATACCATATAGTCTAGATGTGTAGTAGACTATGACTGCCTTGGTTTCTGTAAGTACACTCTATGATGTTGGCACAATGATGAGATCACCAAGGGATGAATTTCTCAGAATCTGTTCTTGTTTTTAAGTGATACATGGCTATATGTAGTTTTGCAAATATTTTCTGCCTTTCTGTAGATTGCCTTTTCCATTCTGATTGTTTCTTTTGCGAAACAGAAGGTTTTGTTTTTTTAGTTTGATTTAATCCCACTTCTTTGTTTTGCTTTATTGCCTGTGCTTTGGGTATCATATCCAAGAAACCACTGGCAACATTAACGTCAAGAAGCTTTTCTTTTTTTTTCTCTCTCTCTCTCTCTAGGAGTTTTATAATTTCAGCTTCTTACATTCAAGTTTTTAATCCATTTTGAGTTCATCTTTTCTGTATTGTTAAATATGAGGGTCCAATTTGATCATTTCACTTGTGGATACCAAGTTTTTTCACCATGATTTGTTGAATAAACTCTTCTATCCCCATCATGTATTTGTGGCACCCTTGTCAAAGATCAATCGAATATATATGTGTGTAGGATTTTTTTTTCTGGGCTCTCTGTTCTGTTCCATTGGTCTATATATCTGTCTTTAAACCAATATAATACAGTTTTTATTACTGTAGGTTTATAATATAATTTGAAATTAGAAACTATGATGCCTGCAGCTTTGTTTTTTCTCAAGGTTGTTTTGGTTAGTCTAATTTGGCTTCTGTGGTTTTACACAAAATTTAGGATTGTTGTAAAAATATCCATCAACACATCAAGGGAGAAAGGAAATGGTGGATTATACATACCATAAAATATTACTCAGCCATAATAAATAAGAAAACTTTTCTAATTGTGACAACATGGATGAATGGATGAACCTGGAGGACATTATGGTAAGCGAAATAAGCCAGTCACAGAAGGACAAATACTGCACATTTCCACTTATATTAGTTATATGTGTAGTAGTAAAACTCATAATAGTAGAGCATACAATAGTGGTCTCTAAGAGCTGTGGGGGTGGAGGAAATAGGGAGTTGTTCAATGAGTATAAAGTTTCAGTTTTGCTATATGAATAAGTTGTAGATATCTGCTGTACAACATAGTGCATGTGTAACAGTACTGCTTAGATAACAATATGGAATTGTGCAGATCAAAATTTGCCACAAAGGTAGACTCATGTACATTGTTCTTATCACGAAAAGTAGGGAGGGGTCACAAAAAAACTTTGGAAGGTGTTGGATATGTGTATTACCTTGACTGTGGTGATATACTACAGATGTTTACATGTATCCAAACTCATCAAATTATATAAATTAAATATGTGCAGTTCTTTGTTTGTTAATCATATCCAATAAGTCTGTTAATAAATAAAGAAAATAAGCAAGAAAATAGCCTCAGATGGTGCTAAGTTAAAAATGATATTCATAAATATCAATTTGTTCTAAAATCAATTTATGGTAAATATATAAAAATAATAAAGTATTATATTGTCTGTATAATTTATCTACAGAAATTTATAAAAGTAACTGAACCATCTCTTCTTTTCAGGAGCTATGCTAAGGAGTCTGCCTTCAGACTGCCTTTAAGAGTATCCATCACACCTATGCACAACTGTCTTGGACCATAGAGTCATTACTACACCATGCAATATAGACTTGGAACTCCTCCTTCAGGCTTTCTTGATCATCTGCTCATCAGCTTTAGTAACCCTCATTTACTAGTTCTCTCGTTGATCCTGTCACAATGCTGTAAATTATATAGTTTATTTTCCCTCTTTATTAAGCAATCTGATTTGGAAATAATCTATCTTGAGTCACTGTAAAACATTTTAAAATATTTTCTTACTGGCTTCATGAATAGATATTGTATATTCTCATTTGTTGTTCAGTTTTCAAGGTACCATTCATCAGAGCTATTCTCTGCTAAGTTCTGCTTGTCTTTCAGTCACTTTTCCCCCTGTAAGTAGTTTCTCCCTTCTTGGGAAATATAGATCAAATAATTCATTAAGTTTTTATCAAGATGCTTTGCCTCTAAATATCCAAGGTCAACAATATGCAATTTTAGGCTAGATACTTTTTGCACTTTGGCTTCTGCATCTATAAACTAATAATAAGATGTGCCTACTATAGTTAATGTGTTAAAAGCATATATTATAGGTTCCTGTTACATGGTATAAGCTTAAACAATGTTGGTTCCCTTTTGTTCTGATTTATTTAGATATTATTTTATATCAGATAATGGAAATGATGTAATGCAATGGTATGTTGGTCAAGGATAGGTTGATGTTTCTGTGACCATTTTCTCTAATAATTCAGCCTCTCTGAATGAAGAAAACTTTATTACCTAGGAAGATGGCTTAATTGCCTCTAGCATAAAAATAGAAAACAAGGTGGCTGGGTGTGATGGCTCATGCCTATAATCCCAACACTTTGGGAGGCTGAGGCAGGAGGATCACTTGAGGTCAGGAATAGGGGACCAGCCTGAATAACATAGCAAGACCCCATCTCTACACACACACACACACACACACACACACACACACACACACAAATTACCCAAGGATGGTGGTGCACAACTGTAGTCCTGGTTACTTGGGAGGTTGAGGCAGGAGGATTGCTTGAGTCCTGGAGTTTAAGGCTGCAGTGAGCTATTATCATGCCACTGAATTCCAGTCCAGCCTGGGTGACAGATATGACACTGTCTGAAAAAAAAAAAGAAATATAGGAATATAAACTGTAATAAGAAAATTTACTTTCCATATGAGAACTTTTCCTTGAGTGAGATTTATTCATGATTTGCTTCCTGGAATTACTGGTGTCTCTTCCAGTGACTTTTTCACCAAAAATAGACTCCACTAATATTTATATTTACCTTTTGCTACTTCAGGGTCTTCTGTGATTTTGGCCATGGTTCCTGGCATGTATGCTCTTATTTGTGATATTCACCTATGGTTGAGGTCAATGACAAAATCTCTGCCTCAATGAAAACAGAAGATTGACCCCAATAACTACTCCAGTCAAACAATACATCAAAAGTAACATTTTAAAAATTCAGTTAGAGCCTGTCGTTTTATTCAGTCTAGATTGGGCAACTGTTACGCTTGCACTTGTTACACTGGAAACAGTAGTATTTATTATATTTATACCTCAGATATCCTTCCACCCATTGCTAACTCATGATTTAAAAAATAGTATGACTATAGTCCAGGTGAATTCTGTGTATGTTTCTCTTTCTGCTTTATGAAGAAAGAGATTTGAAGAATAGCCTCTCTTTGGGCTGACAGAAGCAGAGTCTTGGCCCTCACCAAAGATACCACTTTTGTCCTTTATATTATACCCTTATTTTAGAAGGCTAAATGAAGTTTTTCTTTTTTTCCATTTCAAAATGCCCCATAAAGGAGAAATAAACCCTTATTTTTGAAGTAAGGGTTAGAGTTCCATCTCCTGACTAAGAAGAGAATCTGAGCCACAAAGTTAAATGTAAAAAGAAGGCAAATTTTTAATCTTCAGCTGTAGCACTTAGGTCGATACCTCCAGACCCTTGTGGGGGAACAAATAACTGATTTCTAAATGAATGAGGAAAAAGAGAGCATTGACTTCCCAGGATTTACTCTGTTCTCTATTTAAAAGACACAATTATACTTTTTCTATTTTCTTTTCTTTTAGCATAAGCTAGACTGATTAATATAAAACTCACATATTTATGATGAATAGAAACCCTCAAATAACATTGAAACTGGATTAAATGCACCTCCCTTTTCAACTCAGCTGCTAAGAATCTCAGAGCCATATTGAATGGCCTCAAATTGCAATTTTAGTTACTATTTCAAATGGAAATAATATGTGATATAGAAAAGAAAAAAATGTAATATGACAGTTTAAACATTTAATTAATTTATTTAAAATGTGAATTTTATTTCTTCTCTGATATGTTTATGTTGGGTTCCAAAATTGAAGATAATGTAAAATAAAGCAATTAGCAATGTAGCCAGAACAGAGACCAACTAAAACTTTATTATTATTATTATTATTATTATTATTATTATTATTATTGAGATGGGGTCTTGCTATGTTGCTCAGACTGGAGTGTAGTGGCTATTCATATGTTTGGCCATAGTGATAAAGTTTAAATTCTAAATTGAGATTTCCAGGCACTAAAACCTTCCCCTACTACCTTCCCGTTTCTCATTCTACATGACAAATTCTTAGAAATACGTTTTTTAAAAAATTCAGATATTTGGAGTGGTTTCAACAAACCCCACATTAGGTAGATAAGTTTAAGAAGGAAAAAAATAGATAAAGATAGGATTAAGAAAGCTCAAACTAATGGCTTCCTTAAACTAAAACCATATACCTCTATGAAAAATGTTGGTCACATACACAGATAGCCCTCAATTAAGAGGCATTGAAGACACGCAATCAGCAAAATAGAGCTGGACTGGTCAGAGAGATGGTAGAAGTTACAGGAGGATGAAAAGAGAGAACAAAATGAGCAACATATAATAGAGATGCCATATGGGATGAAGGACAATAAAAAAAGATAAGCAGCAGTGACAGGGAAGAGAACAATTTGAGATGCACAATTATACAATACCAGGAAATAAACTGCTGCTGGTAGAAAGAGAATCTAGGTCAAGGCCTTATATTGGTACTTATAATTGTACTTGATACTTGTGCTTCAGTATTCTTTAGGCATTTTTTACCTGTGGTATAAAATACCAGGGCTTTCACGAATCAGCCTCAGCTTTACTGATCTTACTTTATATTGCTTATGTTAGAGCCCCAGAGCAAGAAGGTTTTTCTTTTTCAAATATTGTACCTACTGAAAATCAAGAAGTGTGGAATACTAAACAAATGACTCTAACTTCCAGCTCCATATCAGAAATGAAGACTCCATCAACACGGGTTCACTGGGGGAGCTGAGGATAATCCATGCTCTCTAACGTCACTCTAAGCCTGTTAAAGTTATTTGGGCAAAATTAGACACACATACTTTTTTTTCAGTCTTAGTTTGTTTTGTTTTAATCAGCATAATGCCCAAAGGAAAAAAATGTGAAAAGTGACAAAATTAGAGATAATGAGGATACCTAGAATAAAACAGGTTTCTTTGTAATGCAAAATTTTAGAAAATACTGTTTTATGTGTCAGTAAGATACAATTTTCAGTGTAAAGGATAACTCTGTAGAAACTAGAAATTACCAAAATTTTCAAAACAAAAAATTTAAATTTGAATAAAATCCAATGTTAAAAGAAAATCTTTAGGTAAGTTAAATTTAGCAAAGTTTATTTGAGCAAAGAAATGATTCATGAAATGGCCAGCACCCTGAACCACTAAAAGTTCAGACAACTCCACCCAGCAATGTAGGTAGGTAATATTTTAAGACAAAGAAAAGTGACATACCGTAAGAGCCTGATTGGTTACAGCTCTACCGTTCCCTTATTTAGACACATATGAGAAGTTTGCAGCCTGTGGTTAGCTGAATCTCAGCTACCGTGATTGGCCAACACTCAGCTACTTGTTACAAGAACACTTAACACCTCAGCTAAGTTGCAGTCTGTTTACGTGTTGTTATGTTATAGTTTGCTATGTACAGAGGCTATTTTTGACCTAATTTAATGCCAGTAACAAGGAAGAAAATTGAGAAAATCATTAAAGGATTATTCTATAAAACTTGTTCTGTGTTTAGATGGTATTATCCATAAATGCTCCCAAATAAAGAGTTACAGATACTGCATGAGTTTTCAAGAACCCAAATGTCCATCAGTGACAGACTGGATTAAGAAAATGTGGCACATATACACCAGGGAATACTATGCAGCCATAAAAAAGGATGAGTTCATGTCCTTTGTAGGGACATGGATGCAACTGGAAACCATCATTCTCAGCAAACTATCGCAAGAACAGAAAACCAAACAATGCATGCTCTCACTCACAGGTGGGAATTGAACAATGAGATCACTTGGACACAGGAAGGGGAACATCACACACTGGGGCCTATTGGGGGGAGTGGGGAGGGATAGCATTAGGAGATACACCTAATGTAAATGATGAGTTGATGGGTGCAGCACACCAACATGGCGCATGTATACATATGTAACAAACCTGCACGTTGTGCACATGTACCCTAGAACTTAAAGTATAATAATAATAAAGAAAAAACAAAAAGAAATAGCTCAAAACCTATTCTATTCTGCTCATATAGTACACACAATAGATTATAAGAACTAACAGTTGTAGCACAGAAAAGTAAGTTACAGACAGGATAATTTTAGGCACAAAATATGAAACTCAAAAATTAGAAAACAACAATGGGTATGAAGTTTCAGTTATACAAGATAAGTGGGATATAGAAATCTGCTGTATAACATTGTACCTATATGTAACAATACTATTCAGTCTACTTAAACATTTGCTGAAAGTAAAGCTCATGTTAAGTATTCTTACCACAACAGAAAAAAAGAGGAAAGCAGCATTCAATAGTGCATTTTAAAAGTCGCTATTATTATGCAGCTTTTATGTGATGAATAAAAGTATAAAGAAAATGTTAGTAAATTTAATACTATAACTCATCACATCAAATAGTATTACAAATATATTAACAACAACAAAAAAATGTGACCAGTTGAAAGACAGCAAGGAATCATTTAACCGATTTTAATATTATTGCTGAAAAATAATGTTAATTAAAATTTGGAGAAAACATCTGTTATTCTTAACTTTTTTCCTACCCATTAATTTGTGATACCTTCTTTATTACTTATTATTACATATCAGAAATTATATTTTGGTGATAAAGACTTTTTTCTCATTAATTTGTCCTTTCTTAAGATATTGTTATAGACGCATGTAGTATACACATTTGGAAAAAGTGATTATTTGTTTTATAGGCATTTCATATAATTGGAAGTATAATTTTTATTATAATGATTTAGGAAAAATATCCTAAGTTTTTTATTTGCTTCTTTCTTAAAACAATATCTTTTGGAGAGTTTGAGGGGTATGTGTGTGTGTGTGTGTGTGTGTGAACAACATTGAATAAAATTATGTATTTAAAAATTCCTACAATTAATTTCGGTGTACTAAATATTTCTTTCTAGCAATATAGTATTGCATAGTATTAAAACTATTTTTAGACCTTAAAACGGTTTGGTATTTGATTTTCTATTAGTTACACTTTTTTTATTTCTAGATATTTTATATGTTTTTCCTATTAGTTCCATTTATTTGACATAGCATTTTAAAAAATTGGAATAAAATTTTCTACTGAATAGGTTTTAAATATCCATATTTCGTCTGGCCCTTTTACATTCTAATTTGCTTTTAATTCACATTAAAATATTATGATTTCATTTTTTAAATCATCCACTAATCTGGAGTTTTTTGGTGTATAGTGAGAGATCTAAACTGATTTGCTAAAAATCTAATTTGCTATCAGTTATCCCACTATTTTTATGTATAAATATATATTATATATAATATACTATTTACATATATATTGATGTAAACTGGAAAGTAAATATAACAAAACAGAATGGATGACTGTCTTAATCAAGAAGGTATTACAATGAAATAACCACAGTTCATAAATAAAACATTTCAAATATACAATACAAAAAGAGAATGACTAAATTATTGTAGCTGAACTAGACAGGAGAGAGTTGTCTATAAAAGTAGGGTAGTCAAAGACAGCATCAATGGGGTCAGCTGCTCAGGTTTGCCAGTCATTGAACAAGAGACTGATGATCAAAGAAGAATACAGTTTATCAATTTATTAAACAAATAAGGCTAGTGAAATAATCAGAAATACATAAATGGCTACATTTTACATTAAAAGTGATACAAAATATCGACTTCCATTGTGATTATGATGGAATAGTTTGTACTCAGCTAGCATTCCTAAAAAGAAAAAGCAAAAAAGTCATTAAAAATTTACAAATTTTGTTGGAATGCATTAAAAATTGATAAAGCAAGTATCGCTTAAGATGAAGCTTAGTGAGATGATCTCCATTTTTTGCCTCTTCTTTCCTCTCCGGACAATGGTTAATTATTGGAAGATAGCAGGAGATAAGAGCTAGACAACAAGTTTCTACTAAGATTAGAAAAGATTACAGAGCTATCAGTATCAGTAACTCAAACAGCCAGAAAGAAAAAAGAAAGAAAAAGAAAGAAGATAGAAAGAGAGAGAGAGAGGAAGGAAGGAAGGAAGGAAGGAAGGAAGGAAGGAAGGAAGGAAGGAAGGAAGGAAGGAAGGAAGGAAGGAAGGAAGGAAGGAAGGGAGGGAAATCTATGGTGCTATGGGAGTCTGGATTTGAAGTGATAAAATCCAGAGAGAAAACAGACTTAGAGAAGTCAGCTCAACTTTGGGCATTGGTTCTTCCCACAAGGCATTTATGGAATAAGATGCACAAGACAGGAGGATAAAAAGGGGCAAGGTAACTAAAAATCATTGCACAATCATTATGCTGCATTGCTTGGGAATCAAAAGTTATATTTCAGGTCCTAGCAATGAGGGTATATCTTAAGAAACCTCCAACTCTTAGTTTGAAACCTTTGAGAGCTGTAAGCTGGGAGTGGAAAAATTAGAGAATAATCATTACAAAGATGGTCATATATTCTGGCTTTACATCCTCACCCAAATCTCATCTTGAACTGTAGTCCAAATAGTAATCCCCACATGTTGGGGGAGGGAGCTCACGGGAGGTGATTAGATGATGAGGGTGGTTGCCCCATGCTGTTCTCATGATAATGAGTGAGTTCTCATGAGATCTAATGGTTTTATAAGGTGCTTTTCCATCTTTGCTGGGCACTCATTCTCTCTCCTGTTGTCCTTTGAAGAGTTGCCTTCAGCCATGATTGTAAGTTTCCTGAGGCCTCCCCAGCCAGGTGGAACTGTAAATTAAACCCCTTTTCTTTGTAAATTACCCAGTCTCAGGTATTTCTTCTCAGCAGTGTGAGAATGGACTAATACAGATTGTAACTCAGCCCAGAGTCAATTCAGACTAGAGCCAATTCAGTCCCTGACTGAATTGAAGTGCCCTGCTCCTCTGCTTCCTGCTGGAGAACAGGGTAAATCTGCTCTGCAGGAAGATGGCATTATTTAAAGTATATTCAATTTTTTATACAGATGTCTATTAATTTAAGCCAAGGTCGACAAGCATACCTAAGAATACCTAAGAATAAGACTAAAAGAAAATACAAAAAAGAAACCATAAGTGAGAAAAGTTTTGAAATTTTAGTCATGAATTTTAAAATATCTGTAATTAAGATCATTTTAAAAATGTATGACAAGATGGAAAGTTTTACCAGAGAACTAAAATCAACAAAAAAGAATAAAGTGGAAATTCCAGAACTGTAGTGATTGAGCTTAGGAGCTGAATAAGTTGAATAATGCTAAAAATAACACTAGTGTGTTGGACTATGTAAGTTCATGGAATATATCCGAATTTAAACATGAAGAAGAAAGAAAAATGGTGAAGAGTACACAAAGACTGTATGGTCTTGTAAGGTCTACCATAAATGCAACTTTATTCACAGAAGGAGAAGAGATAAATAATAGGCCAAAAGCAATTTTTGAGGAGACAATGGGCCTAAAATTTCATAACTGAAAAAATATAATAATCAACAGATATAGGAAGTTCTAAGAACTCCAAGCAATATAAATATAAAGAAAATTCATTTAGCTACATTATAACATAACTGACCAAAGAGAATAAGGAGAGAAAACAATGTGTTTTTAGATCTTAAAAATATTGAAAGAAATAAGACACATTACAACCAAAGGGGCAGCAACAAGACTGAAAGCTTATTTTGCAAGATAAATGATGAAAACCTAAAGATATTAAGTTGATGCTTTTAATGTGCTAGGGGAAAACAAAAACAACCACTACCAGCCTCACATTCTACAGCTACCAAAAATATTATTTAAAAGTGAAAGCAATTTGAAGACATTCAAATGCAAACATAAACTGAGAAAATATGTTGTCAGCTATATCGACACTGAAGACAAATCACATAAAGAGAAGTCTTTGGATGGGAAGAAAATGATCCCAGAAATGTAAAACGTAATGAAGGTCAATAAAAGGGTAAATATGCAGTAAATTAAAAAAAAGTCTGATTTTCTATTTGTAGATATTTTATACATGGTATGATAAAAATTGTAAATTCACATTTGCAAGAAAAGCAGTAAATAAACCAGTATCACCACACATTGCATACAGGTTTGGTGAAGTTATACACATGATAAAAGGGAGACAACTTTTTCTCTCTCTCAATCTCAATTGCCTACTTGAGATTGCCGAATAGAGGAAACTCTTCCTTGAGAAAGAGATACTCTACTCAGTCTCAAGGGATTCAAATGTTAGAACACAGAGGAGAAAAAGATGATAAGATGGGTGGGTATTAATTGAGAAACTTTTAGATGAACAATCATTTGAACACAGACATGATTTATTATGCAGTCACCAATTTTAAGAATGCATTTTCCCAGCCATAAAAAATTATCTTCTGCTTACTAGTTTCCTCTTTTAGTCCATTCCTATTAGTTTTCTTAAAAGATATGAGATGTTTAAAAAGCCAAGGATAATACAATGTGCAGGGATGGAATTATATTGAATGAAAATTATAATAAAATTTGTTTCAAATTAATTATACATTTTACACTCAACACTTCATACTGGATATTTGAGGCCATGAAAAGAGCAAAAATCATTAAAGCAAAAGAAAAGTTATAGGGTAAGGATATCAAGAGAAGCTGAACGATGCATCTATCTGAAAGTAATTTTACTTTCTGCTTCTTTTCTTCATGGTGCTTGCCAAAGAGGCCCAGCAATAACTGGTAAATGGAGTAATTTTCCTAAATGAATGCTTAAAATTCTTGACAAATAAAGTGGATTCTGTTAATTAAAATCTTAATTGTTCTTGAAAGTGATGGGGAAAGACAATAATCAACCTTTCTAAAAGAATATGCCAGCAACATATATCTCTTTTAGCAGATCATGTACGAATTGCTTATTCAATACCTATTGATTAAATGTTTTAATCCCTATGCAGATTCAAATGATAACTATGCACCCAGCCTCCCTAGGAGCAGATGTTAGAATTCCGTTTATATGAATTTAGGTACAACCTTAAAAATTGTTTACACTTTCCGTCACTTTCAAGGAGGACCGAAGGTTATTGTGATTATCTTTTTCGTCTCAACTCGCAGTCTTTTACATCCAACTCCCGACGCCTAATGCTGAGCAGGCAAAATCTCTCAATACTGTGTGTCAAATGTCGAGAATAAGAAAAAATAATGTACTTAAAATTACTTTTTCCTTTAACATGAGTCACAGGTGAATTCCAAACAATTATACTTTTTTGTTATGAATCTTCCTATTCAGATATCTATTAAATATAAGAACAACACTACTAAAATTGAAATTATATTGCAGCCATGCACATTCTCTGTTCTGTAGAGCATGTGTCCTAAATCTTTTTATTGTTTCTTGTCCTGAATAATTGAAATGGACAATCTAGAATGCACAAAATAGTTTCTCTTGATGATCACCCTTAATCATAAAACAATAATTATCACCAGTGTAGTTACTTTTTTTTGCAATCAAGGCTTAATTTAAAAATAATTTAATGTTAAATAAATGTAGTAATATAAAAAATCACTACATGTTTACCATAACCATTAACACAACAAATATATATATAAATTAAACACAATATTCCTCTAAATTCTATGTTATTACATTGGCATGTCTCCTTTTATACCTTTATCTATGCTCACTCAAAAATGTTTACACAAATGTAAAATCCTGTAATTTCCTCTTTCTAACGTGGGGTTATACAGACTAAGCTGTCGAACGTTTCTGCATGCACACTTGCATCCAGAATCTTCAATATTGCATCTAGCTGTAATCTGATGACCTCTTTATTCATTTTACCAAAAGTTTCAAGCTCTCTTTTGAATTTTAAATCTTCACTAGTCATCTAAAGGATATGCAAGTTCATATTTGTCAGCATTTATTTACTGAAAACAAGTTGAGATTTTATCCCATATTTACTGGAGGACCATCAATACTTTTAAGCAGAACACCGACATGATTTCATCTGTGTCTTAGTGGGATACATTTGTTAGAAAGGGGAGAATCTAGAGGAAGAAAGATGACACATTAATATGGCAACATTGAGTGACAAGTCATAATATGGTGAAGGCCAGGCCAAGTAGGGTAAAAGCTATGGGAAGGAAGAACAGAGATGGCAGATATTTTCAGAGAGGGAATATGAAGGACAACCACAAGGGTTTTAGATTCTCAGTTTGGAGTTTACAATGATAAAGTTCAACAAGTTAAAGAATACAGAAAGGAGATTGGTTTTGAGGTGGAAATTGAGGCCCTGTATATGTTGTATTTGGGCGTCTATGGAACATCCAATGAATAGTGACTTACGAGGAAATGCAAAATTATATAATTATCTCTTCTTCTCCAGCACTTAACATTTTAGCTTAAATATTTTTCAATTTTGCTTTATGTTCTTCACAATTTTGGTTTATGGCTGATGACAAATTACACGGTGTAATATCAACAAAATTTACATTTTTAAATTGTTGGACATTTGGACAGCTTCCAAGATTTTTTATTATAGTAAGAAATCAGTGAATATCTTAATATGTATAACATTTTCTTATTTAATTACTTTCTCAGAATATATATTCCCAGAAGTAAAATAAGTTTATTTACCCAAATCATAAGAATATTGAAAGTCATTGCTCAAAATGTTTTTTAAAAACTTTTATACATACTTGTGTGTGTATATATATGCGTGTATGTGCATAATGAATGTGCATATATGTATACACACACACACATGAATATACACAGTTGGCTCTATGTATCCTGGGCCCTGCACCTGTAGATTCAACCAACCACAAATTGAAAATATTAGGAAAAAAATGGGATCTGCGCTCAAAATGTACAAAGTTTTCTTGTCATCATCCCCCTAAAAATATAGTATAACAACTATTAACATAGCATTTACATTGTATTAGATATTATAAGTAATCTACAGATGTTTTAGAGTATACAGGAGGATATGTGTAGGTTATATGAAAATACTATACCATTTTATGGATTTTGGTATCTATAAGAGGTCCGGAAACCAATCTCTCACTACCCCCACTTCTCTCTCTCTCTCATCCTCTCTCTCTCTCTCTCTGTCACTCTCATTCTATCTTTCTTTCTCTCTCTGTAAATATACTCTCTTTTTCTCTCTCTCCACACACACACATACATATACACATACACACACATATGCACATATACACAAATATGTATATGCATTTGAAATGGTTAAAATACAAATATATATAGGTAAATATACCTATGGGGTATGTATAACTTTTAAAAATACTAAATGTTAAATATTAAATACTGACGCTTTATTCAAGAGCATAAAACAGGTCTCCAAATAACTATGCACATACAGATATATGCTCCAGGACCACACAGATTCCAAGAAAAAAATGTAATGAAGCATTTCAAGATTCCTTTTGACTAACCAATTTATAGCTCCTCTTGCAAAATGATGAATAAAGAGAAAACAAGTGCAAAACAGCAGTTTACCTACTTCAGCTACTGAGTGCCGTATGTTCTCCTTTCCCTGTGCATGGACTTCCTCAGAGGCAAATTAACAAAATCACAGGTGCCTTCTGGAAAAAGTGATTAGACTATTCAGAACTCCCTTGTGTTCTCTCAAAGGCAGTTTAAAGTTAACTGAACATTCCACTATGTTGTCAGATTCACAATTGATTCCACTTCCGAGTGTGCAACATATTCGACAGACTGCTGGAAAACAGATACCCCTTTCACTCGGCATTTGATTCTGAAGAAAAGCCATAAAAAGAAAACACATCAGCTGCAGCAAGAACATTACAATTCCAGTGGCTGGTTTCAAAAATGGTCTCTAATGTGATATACACTGAAAATAAAGAGTTGGAATAAAATGATATTTGTCTCATACCACACTATTACTCTACATACTTTTACTATTCTTTTCATTCTTCTAAGTTGGAATTAAAATCACCTCACTAGAGACTTTTTTCTGTTCTCTTTAAATGGCTTCCAGATTCACTCCTTATTATCCAAGCCAGTTCAGTAGTTGGTGGCATAAGACACTATGTAATTACATATTCATTTTTTGCTTACTTGTTATTTTTCTGTAATTCCCACCATCCGTAATCTCCTTGAGAGCAGAAACTGTGTCAATTTCTTATGCAAAATATTTCCAGTTCTGAACCAAGTATCTGACACATAGTAGGTATTTTTAAAATATCTGGTTAATGAATAAACTAAGTGAATAAAACCATAAGTAAAACTCACAAGAACCAATCCCAGATTAGAAAACATCGTCCATTTGACAGTAGTAGTTTTTGTCTACCTAAGTGAAGAATATCTGTTTATCTGAAAATATTTCAATCTAGACATTCATATAGTAGTTGTTTTCAAGAATGGCATCTTCTCTTAAAATAAACTGAAAAGAACCTTAGAATCAAAGGTGATAATTCTATCTTAAACAACAATTATAATTACAAGTTAAGACACAACAACTTGAACCTACACCTTCTGGGAATAGGTATTAGTTTTCCATAGAGAAAACAAAGCTGATCCTTCCATACATGTCTACTGTAAAATTCAATCAGAGTGATGAATATGAAGACACATGACATGAAGATAGATGCTGAAAGTCAACATACAATATATCATCTGTAATCTTTTCTGTGTTCAATTAGTGTAACACTTATTAATTGCCTAAAAAAGTAATGCTTTGTTCTAGTCATTTGTAATACAATTACATGACAAAAATTTCCATTAAATATATAAGCGTGATAAGTATAAATAGTGATAAATACTTTGAGGAAGATGGCCTGATGAAGATAAACAGGGATTGAGAAACGAGAGGTTTTTTTAGATACGGAGTAACCAAGAAAGACCTTTTTGAAGAGGTACCATTTGAACTGGATCCTGAAAGATAATGAGGCAGCCGTGTCGAGTTCTGGTGGAAGAGTATCCCAGGCACAGAAAAGATACAAAGGCCAATTTTGGAAACAGGTTATAATACTAATAATTACTCTTGTTGAGAGATGATAAATACTTAAAAATATAATTACCTAATCACCACTAACTTACTAATAAACGTCACATTTATCTTTTGCCACTACTGCCCTAGAATGTTTTACTTCAGTAGCAAAAGTATAGCCTTTTGCTATAGCAATGTTTGCATTAAAAACAAAGGACTGCTAGATAATCCTAACTGAAATTTCAAGTGGAGTCAAATAAAAGGTCCATAGCTAAACATTTTATATCTTTACAGCTGAAAGAAACCTGAAAAGGTCATGCAATCTCTATGACTCAAATATCTGAACAGCATCAAATAAAATTTATCACATTTTATGACTTTTCTAATGTAGTTTGAATGAAATCATATTCGACCAAGGTTAGAGATTTTTGTGCTAGAGCCACAGTCATTGTTTTGCATCAAAATCAAACCATGGGATGTAAAATTAGGACTTCTGTCCTTACTGTAGATTTTTGAATTTTATTATTGTTTAAAAAGATCTTAAACACCAAGGGCTAATGTTACATAACTATTGGGGGGGGGATTTTATTCACCAAATAAGATAAATGATTCAGCAAATATTGCTAACTTAATTCACCAAATTTGTATCTCTCATGCCTTAAATGATACTTGCAACCTACAGAGAAAAGAACATACAACATATACCACCAGTTCTCCTTAAACGAAATAATTTAATTTTGCCTGTATTATGCTTAGAATAAAGAATTTTGCTGAATTATTAGGCTATTTTTTTCTTTCTTTTAAAATGTGCCGTAGCCTTGGACTCCAGGTCTTATCAGCCATTGGTCAAGAACCTGACAAGAATTTTGCATCGGCCAGTGGGGCACGGTGACTCATGCCTGTAATCCCAGCACTTTGGGAGGCCGAGGCGGGCGTATCATGAGGTCAGGAGATCAAAACCATCTTGTCTAATACGCTGAAATCCCATCTCTACTAAAAATACAAAAAAAAAAAAAAAAAAAAAAAAAAAAAAAATTAGCCCGGCGTGGTGGCCGGCGCCTGTAGTCCCAGCTACTCCGGAGGCTGAGGCAGGAGAAATGGCGTAAATCCGGGAGGCGGAGATCACGCCACTGCAGTCCAACCTGGGCGACAGAGCGAAACTCCATCTCAAAAATAAATAAATAAATAAATAAAATAATTAAATAAATAAATAAAAGAAAAGATTTTTGCATCAAAATAGACAAGAGAACGTGATACAACTCTTTATATTCCAGGGATAAAACATAGTATTATTCAGATGAAGTTGTAAAGTAACAGTATTTTCTGAGAGTACTTGTGAAAAGAGGAGGGAAGAGGTCCTTAGGTAGGTTAGCACTAGCTCTGTGCCAATGTCTGTGCCAGGCTCTGAGCATAGAGGAGGGATCCAGGACTTGCCAGTCATTCCCTTCACTACCACTGTTTGATTTTAAAATTAATTTTACTATGTTAAGAGGAGGTCAGCTCTTATGGCACCTGTAGAATGATGTATGTAATAGCTAAAAGGTACACTTTGCTAACCACGGAAGTAGCAGTGTAGGGTAACAGAAGAACTTTGAGCAGAAACTTGGTGTATTAGCTGTGGCTGCCCTAATAAAATACCACAGTATAGGTGGCTTAAACAACAGAAATTTGTTTTCTTACGGTTCTGGAGGCTAACAGTTCAAGATGAAGGTGTCGGCAGGGTTGGTTTATTGTGAGCTCTTTCTTCCTGGTTTGCAGATGGCTGCCTTCTCTCTGTGTCCTCACATGGCTTTTCTTCTGTGCATTTTAATTCTGATATTCATATATGGACTTTAGTCCTTTGGAATTAGGACCCCACTCATGATTTTGTTTAACCTTAATTACCTCCTCAAAAGATCTATCTTCAAATACAATGACATTGGAGGTTAGTGTTTCAACATATGAATTTTTGGGGTCTGGGGCAAAATTAATTTCACAACATTTAGAGACCTTGGTGTCTTCACTTGGTTATAATACTATCTTATTTGGAAGATCTTTCGCTTTTTAAGCCTCTCGATTTTTCTTTCTTTAATTTTTTTTTCCATGTGTAAAATGAAGTTGAAGTACATGATCTCTATGTATCTGACAAGAGAAACCTGGATTTTTCTCCAAGAAAATAAATTTAATGACCACTATTTCAAGTAATAAATAAGACAAAAATGACTCCCTGCAGAACTTGAGTACTAGAATGGCTTATAATTATTAACTAATATTTAGCATTTATTTTATTCTATTAAATTGTCTCCTAAGTTATCTTAATCCACAGAGGAATACAAACTAAAAGTTTGTACTAAAAGACACTTTATGAACCTGTAATCGACTTCTCTCAATCTCAAAAACCAACAAGCTAAATAATGCATCATAAAGTTAGCAATGCGTTCAAAGATCCAGCCTATTTAAACATTTCAGACGCAATATTTGTTGACATGATGGTTCATCATAAAACATTAATATGGTAAATGCCTAGGGAATTTATAAATGCATACACATCAAAATGTTAATTAATGAAAATGAATTAAATTTAGTAAAACCATTATTAGCCATGCCCGGCAATTTAGGCAAAGAAAGAATTAGGTCCTGTTCACACTGCTGCTTGATGAGTAGAACACTGGATTAATTATCAAGAATCACAGACAGATTGTTGTTGTTTACATATACTACTTAGAAAGTCAGATTTCTGGGCACAATAGATATGAACTTCAGCTATAATGTTAGTTTGGCAGGTCATTAAGCATGATTAGAAGTCAGGTTTCATCTGCAATCCAGGGTTCACATGAAAGCACAGTACATATTTCCTAACATGAAGTAAGGTAGGAAAGGAGGCAGAAATAAGACTAAGATTCAGAGACGGGAAAGGAGATACACAGAAAATGAATCAAAGAGCTGCCAAACCCATTTCCATCACTCCTTTTGACTACAAATGCTGCTGTCTTCCTGGGATGTTTGAAATGTGCTCCTTCGGGCTCTGACAAAGAACATTAAGTACCATAATTTTGCTAATATATGCTCATGCCTTTGCTGCCTGAACTTAAGTAGCACATTCCCATCTATAATTTCAACTAAGAGCAAAATGAACAAGAACCCCATAGATTCAATCCTTACGCTTTAGAAGCTGGTAATTGGAAAAAGTGGCCATAATGAAGAGACCAAAAGAGGAAAATGTAATTAACCAAGAGCTGTGTATAGTGTCTAATTTGATTTTCTTGGCTTATTAGCTCAGCTGGTTGTAGTGTGGTGTTAATAAAGTCAAGATTGCAAGTTCAATTGCCATATGGGCCAGTTAGTTTCACTCAATTCTATGGCTACTGACCAAATGAGTTCTATTGGTCACAAGAGGAAATAGACAACAGAGGGTGGATTAGAGAAAATCTATTAATATCACTGTCAAACAAATTCACAACACAACTGTCAAGGGCAGGGCTGCAGTTAATACTACATTTTAATTATTTAAAATTGAGAAAATGTAAAATTCTGAGAGGCGAAAATTGAGACAACAATTTAGACTTTCTGAACACTATAATTAGTGTCCTTTACCAAATCAGGAGAAGTTTGCCTGATAAATGTATTTTAGTTGCTTCTTAACTGAGTTCTCAGACATCTAAATTCTAATGTGACTGGGAATATGGATTTCAGCTGAAGTGGATTAGGTATGTAAAATGAGAGAGATTCACAACAGAGAGAGAAATAGTCTTTAGGGCTGATTGGGGAGGAAAGCAGAAATAAGGAAAATAAGGTGGTAATAGAAACACAATGTTAAAGAACAGGAAATTGCTTCGTCACTTACTCAATCTGAAATAGGTCCAGTGTCTAGACAGACTCACCCAATCTTATGATTGGGCTCTAATTCCCTCTTAGAACTGTGATCTATTTTAAGTTAAGTAAAGGTGAAGTCCTAAACAAACCCTGGCGTAAACCAATTACAAAAGACTGCAAAGTACATCCACATAACTGCCTTAGCCCAGAGGAAAATGTGCAGGCAATTTCTCTTTATCCTAAGATCTTAAAACCACAGACACTCATCTACAACTGAGTGCTATCATACTTAACACATATGTAACATGCCATAGTCACTTTGCTATATGAAACCAACATGTTTGGAACTGTTTTATAATACTCCCAGAGAATCATGAGAGAAAAAGTTTGACCTAAATTAGTTTGCTAGCAAATCCTTATCATAATGACACAGCTGATAAAGAATCTGGAGTATGAGCACTGAATAAATCAGCTCTGGGGAGAGGAGCGGGTTCTTTAAATATCAAGAGCAAGTATGCAGCATCATTTGCAGGTCACCTGTTCCCCCTTTAATCACAAATCTGCTCCTCTCCCTGTTCTATTCTACTTCAACCACAAAGGAAATCATTCATATCTTTGGTCTTTCCATTCTTAAGCAAAACAAGACCTTTCTGGCATGTTTCATGAGAATCCCAGATAAAAGTTATATTTGTAAAGTTCTACAGCTTACCTGAAAGTTCTGAGGACTCTTAAATTTTCCTGTGGGAAGCAGAGAATAAACCAAGTACAACTTCCCTCCTCGGCCTCTCCTGATAAATGCATCAGTAAGCAAGATTTGATAGAAAAGTAAAGACATAATTCTCTATTTGACATTATATGATTAAAAACAAGTGGCATACTATTAGATTTCTTTTGAATGGTGATTCATTCTAGAATTCAGCCCCAAACTTTTTTGTACTCTCCTCTTTAAATGTTTTCTTTTATAATCAATAGCAGACAAAAGTGTTTCTATTGGGAATGTGAGAGTGAAGAGATATACAATTAACTAGTGGTCTGCTCTGTTACAGGAAAAATGCCTGAACAGTATTCTGTTATCTTGCAATAATGGGGCCATTTATGTGCATCACATTTTCATTTTCAGCTCTGTGTTCATTTAAATTATTTTCATTTGAATTCCCAATCTTAACTTTTTCCCCTACACATGCCTGGCTAATCAAAATACTTGATTCATTAATATTGCAAAGAGTTACAGCACTTTATTAATAAACTAAATTTCAGGAACTAGATCTAGTAAGGCAATTACAAATACTACGGCCAGCTAGAATGATATTTTAAGTGTTTTAGAAATGTCAAGTGAAAAGTGTTGTTAAACCAGACAAGCACCAATGACAGTTAATAGTAGTGCTCTCATGCCCCCTATTGATTACTTACTTGAGAATAGCATTGAAGCTAAGTCATTTTGTGACCAGAGAAAAAATGTCCAATGTTTTCACTTGAATCTGGTTTAGATCACAAACTAAAAGGTATTTAAACACACACACACACACACACACACACACACACACACACACACACACACACACACACACGAATGCATCCCTCTGGTTTCATGTTTGAATTGAAGCTAAAAAAAGTGAGATTTAAAGAGAGGGTGAATTTTGCATTGAGTGTGAAAAACTCCCACATCCACTTACACTCACAATTGGTGAGTGCCATACATGTAGTATTTTCTCATGAGATTTTAACATTTTGGTATAGTGCAAAGAGCATGAACTACATAGTCCTGAGTTTGAACCAAGTGAATTTATCTTCTTTATCAATCACATTAAAGCATATAAACATGGAAAGTTATTTTTTATCTTGAAAATGATTTAGGTTATAATTCTTATTACACATTATTGGTTTGAAGATTAAAAGATAAATGGTTTGTCTGAAAGTGCCTACTAAGTATGTGTTAAATACTAAGTAAATATTAGGTTTTTTTTTTTACAACTCTCTGATGTAAACATTATCTATATCCCACTTTTTAGATAGAATAATTGAGGTTCAGGCAGATAGAAAAAAAGTGACCAAGCTTTTGCAGCTAGTGAATGATAATGCTGGCATCAAAACCCAGAATATTTTGCCTCTAATGCAAACGCATTTTGTGATATTGTTTATACAACTTTATTATAACTCAGTGTTACAAAATCAGGTCTATATAAGCTACTCTACCTTGATTAACATCTTATAAAATTTAATAAGCAAAATGAAAAAACAGAGTGGTCTTATTTAAAAAGTGTCCTGAACAATATTCCAACAAAGATTTGACTTTTGAAAAATAAAATCAGAGTATTCTTAAAACAATCACTGACTATTCTCAAAAATAATGCTAAAATATTAATTGTTTGACAACAATTTACTCTCTTTGTGAACATAATATACCATCTCTTTGCATTTTGCTGCTACTTCTCCTATTAGAAATACCAGCTTCCAGGAAGATCTCGTGGGTTTTTCTATCTGCTCTATAAATGAATGAAAAGTTCTTACAGATTTTGATTACCACAGGGATATCTATAAACAGAATTAAATATTAATGTAAGTACGGATGTTTAATTGCCAAGTAGAATTGATAATATTCTCAAACACAAGACACCTAAAATAATTTGATTTTTTAATACTAAAAATTTATTTTATATTCAGAAATTAACTGTCATCATTTATTAACTGGTCAGACTTTTAAAATAATATCATTAGAAATAAATTTGTGTTTTCCACCAGTGCTTTAGGTTGCAAATTATTCAAAATGACTGAATCATGTCCAAATATTCTAATCGTTATAATAATTCTGTTACAACAGAAGAGGAGCCACATATGTGAGTAATTAAATACATACTTGTTTCTATTTTAGGGTAATGTGGAAAAGCCTCAGGACTTAAATATCTATCCAGTCATGTAATCTCCTGGGTAGATCATAAATTAATGTTAATAAGGCCAAAGTATCAATTTTTGATGGGTCTGGAATTTGCACATATATATTTAATAATGAATCAGGTAGATCATTTCTTTATCAGGAAAGACATGTGCCATTATAGTTGTACTAATCTTAGTGAAAAGTGCTAAGTTAAGGTCATACAAGTCAATTAAGCTTTGTTAAATGGGATAAACTAAAACAAATAATTACATACTGGTACTACAATGATGTGTTGGATACAGAGTTACATCATTCTTGTAAGTCCATTTCTTGATCTGTTCATTAACAAGTATTTACCCGTAAAAGACAGGTAGGTGTAAATCTGATTAACTACTTGCTAACTAACAGGCATACAGCAACTACCTCATAGCTTCAAATCTCTCTTATCTTTAAATCAGTGATAAAAAGTGCCCAACTTCACAAGATTGCTGTAGAATTCAAAATACATTAGAATTCAAAATACAGTAAAAGTGGCATTTAATATCTCTGCAGTAAATATTATCTCAGTCTCAACACTTCTCTATAAAGGGTTTCTTGAACCATAAATTGTCGGACAAGAAAACATGTTACATCCTTTCTAAATCTAACCTTTGATATTACTGCAAATTCACCATGCCTAAATGTCAGAACTAGATATTGGGGTATTGTTCCAGATTCTTCTTTCATTGGATCTTTCTAAAATAAAATGTGTATCAACCATATTCCATAACTTTAATCAAAGTATATAGTGTGTGGAAACAGATAATTTTTTAAAAAAACTTTTGTATTAACTTCAGGGGTATGAGTACAGGCTTGTCACATAGGTAAACTTGTGTCATGGGGGTTTCTTGTATAGATTATTCTGTCACCCAGGTATTAAGCCTAGTACCCATTGTTTTTCTTGATCCTCTTCCTCCTCTGAACCTTCACCCTCCAAATGACCATAGTGTGTTTTCCACTCTATGTGTCCATATGTACTCATCATTTATCTCCCACTTATAAGTGAGAATATCTGGTGTTCGATTTTCTGTTTCTGTGTTAGTTTGCTAGGGATAAGGGCCTCCAGCTCCATCCATGTCCCTGCAAAGGACGTGACTTCATTCTATTTTATCATTGCATAGTATTCTGTGGTGTACATTACTACATTTTCCTTAGTCTATCATTGATAAGTATTTAGGTTGATTCCATGTCTTTGCTATTGTGAATACCACTGCAATGAACATACATATGCATGTGTCTTTATAATAGAATGATTTGTATTCCTTTGGGTATATACCTAGTAATAGGGTTGCTAGGTCAAATGGTATTTCTGTCTTTAGGTGTTTGAGGAATCGCCACACTGTCTTCCGCAATGGTTGAACTAATTTACACTCCCACCAGCAGTGTAGAAGTGTTCTTTGTTCTCCACAACCTTGCCAGTATCTGTTATTTTATTGACTTTTTAATAATAGCCATTGTGACTACTGTGAGATGGTATCTCATTGTCATTTTGATTTGCATTTCTCTAATGGTCAGTGATGTTGAGCTTTTTTCATGATTGCTGGCTGCATGCATGTCTTCTTTGCAAAGAGTCTGTTCATGTCCTTTGCCCGCTTTTTAATGGGGTTCTTTTTTTTAATTTGTTTAAGTTCCTTATAGATGCTGGATATTTGTCAGATGGATAGACTGCAAAGATTTTCTCTTATTCTGTAGGTAGTCTGTTTATTCTGTTGATAATTTCTTTTGCTGTGCAGAAGCTCTTTAGTTTAATTGGATCCCATTTGTCAATTTTTTCTTTTGTTGCAATTACTTTTGGTGTCTTTGTCATGAAATATTTTCCCATGCATATGTCCTGAATTGTATTGCTTAGGTTGTCTTTCAGGGTTTTTATAGTTTTGGGTTTTCCATTTAAGTATTTAATCCACCTTGAGTTAATTTTTGTATATGGTGTAAGAAAGGGGTCCAGTTTCAATCTTCTGCGTATGGCTAACCAGTTATCCCAGCACCATTTATTGAACAGGGAGTCCTTTCCCCATTGTTTGATTTTGTCAGGTTTGTCGAAGATTAGATATTTGTAAGTGTGTGGTCTCATTCCCAGATTCTCTATTCTTTTCCATTGGTCTGTGTGTCTGTTTTGGACCAGTACCATGCTGCTTTGGTTACTGTAGCCCTATAATACAGTTTGAAGTTGGATAGCTTGGTGCCTCCAGCTTTGTCCTTTTTGCTTAGGATTGCCTTGACTATTTGGGCTCTTTTTTGGTTCCATATGAATTTTAAAATAGTTTGGAAATGGATAATGTCTTACAAAAAATATAATTCAGTCAAGGCTTCAGCTTCAGCTCAACTATTCTGTTCTACTTACCAGAAAATTTCCATATATATATATATATATATATATATATATATATATATATATATATATTTTTGAGACAGGGTCTCACTTTGTCTCTCAGGTTGGAGGACAATGGCATGATCTCTGCAGTTACCAGAAAATTTCTATATATGTTTTTTTTTGTTTGTTTGTTTGTTTGTTTGTTTGTTTGTTTTTTTGAGACAGGGTCTCACTTTGTCTCTCAGGTTGGAGGACAATGGCATGATCTCTGCAGTTACCAGAAAATTTCTATATATGTTTTTTGTTTGTTTGTTTGGTTTTTGTTTTTTTTTTTTTTTTTGAGACAGGGTCTCACTTTGTCACTTAGGTTGGAGTACAGTGGCATGATCTCTGCTAACTGCAGCCTCTTCCTCCCGGGTTCAAGCAATGGTCTCACCTTATCCTCCTGAGTTGCTAGTAGTACGAGCTCATGCACCCATGCCCGGCTAATTTTTGGTAGGGAATAAGTTTCACCATGTTGCTCAGGCAGATCTGGAATGCCTGTACTCAAGTGATCAGCCTGCCTCAGCCTCCCAAAGTGGTGAGATTACAGGCATGAGTCACAGTGCCTAGCCCATATGTGAATCTCAAAATGTTTCATAACAGCGCGTAAACAATATGAAAGGAAGAAATGTAAATGAAAAACATGTAGTATTGTTTGAAAACGCCCCCTTCATGTAGTAACTTTGAAATAAATTTTGGTTCATGCCTAAATCTGATAAAAAGAAAAAAAATCTTTAATAAACGTAAAAATGAAAGCAGACCAAGCACCATGACTTACTCCTATAATCTCAGCACTTTGAGAGTCTGAGACCGGCAGATGGCTTGAGCCCGTTTGTTCAAGACCAGCCTGGGCAACACGGTGAAACCTTGTCTCTACACAAATACAAAACTTTAGCCGGGGGTAATGGATGCGCCTGTAGTCCCAGGTACGCAGGAGGCTGAGGTGGGAGGATCACCTGAACCTGGGACGTTGAGGCTGCTGTGAGCCATGATTGCACCTGGGTGAAGGAGTGAGACCCTGCCTCAAAATTAATTAATTAAAATTTAAAAGTAAAGAGAGTGGACAGTAATACCATAAAACTGAGAATGTTCTACTCACAAAAATCATCCTATAATTAGTTTTTCCCAAGATGCTGCATTTTCCTCACTGAAAGCTGTATCTTATTTATTTATTTATTTTGTTTATGGACATATAAGCAGTGCAACTACTAATGATTGTAGAGATAGAAAGAAATAGAAAGAGATAGAAAGAAAAGAGTGTTATACAACTTTTAAATCTTGTAGGAGTCTTAATTTTGAGGGTGCTTAGGTTGCATTGAAGAACTCTGGAAATAGTTTTGACAGAAGTTTCTTCTTTGTGTCTTCTAGATCAAGGAGGCCAAAACTAGTCAGATTCCCTGCTTGTACAGCATTCATATGTCCTGACAAATTCTCAGGAAATGACCCTCCTTAAAGTTGCTTTGCTGAGGGTCAACTAAAGTAAACAAGAAGTGTCTTGAATGTCAGTTCCTCTAGTCGGGCCCACCTCAAAATGGCTTTGATAGGCTGGCAGCAGGGATGAGGAAAAGAAGAGAAAAATAGACAAAGATAAAAAGAGTTCGTCTATATTAATGTTTTAAGGACTTTGAGGATACTGCCCGTATACTTTCAATCTTATTAAGACCTCAGCCTCAGCCTTTCCTACAAATTTGCCTTTTTGACTTCTGTTTGCTACAAGTTGAAAAAAAAGTCACACCAAAACCAGTTATCAGAGGCAGGAGGAAAAGCAGCAGCATAAATGTGCAAATTCCTTCAACAAACAATTAGAAAGCATATGCTGCAGTTTCTTCAAAAAGTGTGAAAGGAAAATGAATGAGTGGAGCTCAGAGACTAAGATAATCAGTCGATATCAATGTTATTTTATGTATATCCACCTAACAAAATTTATTATTTTGGTGATGTCAGTAAATATCCAAGATTCTTACTGTAAAATATCCATTTCAAGATTAAATTTGAAATGACATCTTCCTCATCTGTTAAAACTTAGACCTTTAATAAATAGTAAGTAGAGTCAAATGAAGGTAAAATCAAAATGTTCTGATTTACATACTAGGAGGTGGAGATTAATTGCAACTAGTGGAGGAGATAGAGAAAGGGGGTATGGCTATTAGAGCCATTTGGAGATTTTTCACAGGTATATACACGTACCCTGGAGACTTTAAGAATCAATACCATAGTAGACCATTATCTGTCTCTCAGACATGTCAGAGAAAAAACTACACTGAGCACCACAGATCCCGATCATCCATCCAAATAACTTTTAGTTTAAAAGACAGAACGATACATATCTATAGCAATAGCATCTAAATTACTTTACCAGAATACTGTACAGTTTGCTGTAATTCTGTAAGCATCTAGGATTAGCCTGGCATTGCCTTCAACAGCTACTTATGTCTTATTTACAAATATCTTATTTAATATTATCCAGAAGAAAGAACAATAGTAGGACAAAACCTCTTTGTCAAGTGACAAAATGGAGTCTTAGAGAATTAGAATAGTTTATTCAAGTCCACACAGCTTGTAAAAATCAGAGAAGAATTAAGACCCAGATGTGTTTAACATCAAATTTTACACTCTGTTACCATAGAGGGCTTTCCATCCTGGGCATTATTTGTCAATTTGACTCAAGGATGTGGTGAGAATGAGGCTTAATGTTCTTTGTAACAGTCCATGGAAATATACTCTCACTTATTTCCTCTCCTTATTTTAAAAACTTCTCAATTAATTGGGATTCACCTTACTTCCCTACACGTAATTTTTCTCAACTCTGCAGTAATTTTAGTCACTTGCCCTATTTCATAACAAAGCATAATGTTCTTGAAAGATCTGCATTCTTTATTAATAGGATGTTATTAGAAAACATCCCCTAAGTTGGAATGTACTTTATGAAGGCAATCATCGTACTGACTTTCAATAATTTTAGTTTCATCGTTCTCATAATGAGTTTCTCTACACATTTAAAAGCAAGTATCAGTGATATTGAGTCAATTAATTTCCCAAGTTATATTATGTGATTGCAAAGTATGCAGTGCAAAAAGCTAGGTAGACAACGTGTTATAAAATAAAGCGAAAAAGGAGACAGAAAGGTTCACACTGGTAAAGATTGGTGTTTCCAAATTCTAAAATAAAAATAACTAGTCTCTGCAAACATTTATTTTTTTTTTAGCAGACATACTTTAGCCATGAAATCTCAAGTCTATATTTAACTACGAATTTTATATATATATATATATATATATATATATGTGTATATATATATATATACATCAAGTTCAAAGAGAACAATCTGTGCCTGGCGCTGCAGATTTGAAAACATTCCAATATGATACTAAATGATAATGATCAAATCCTAAGAGCATACTCAACCTAAATGACTAGTTCAATTACATGTGGTTGCCTTTTTAAAATATGATATGCAGCACACTTTTTATACCTGGTCCTCCACCCAACTACCACATTGCATCTAGCTATCTGAAATAAAATATTTAAGTCTTTATGTCTACCTACCTAATAATAAAAAGTAATACCCTTGGTATTTTGCATTTTAATTCTGACAGTCTCCAAATAGAATTATACAAAATTCAAATTAAATACATTCAAATTAAAGAATAAGACATTTTAATTTTTAAAATTTAGAAGCCCCGGAATGTTAACTAGCATATTCATATTATAACAGAAATATAACAGGATTTTTCCCGATATGGGGGCTAAATTTTCTGGGAGCAAAGCTTTTAATCAAGCTTACTGTATTCATACAAAGAGATTTCTGAGAGAGAAAGGAGGCAGCATTTTTATTACTAAAATAGATTACTTTTTCCTAGTTATAAAATTGATTAATGGAATTTTATTTGAGAAATCTGGCCATTATAAAAGAATATAAGAATTAAATCTCAATAGTGGTTGTACAACTTTGTGAACGTATTCATTGCCAGGAAATTGTTCACTATAAAATGGTTAATTTTATGTTATGTTAATTTAATTTCAATTTTTAAAAGTGAATAAATGTTATGTTTAATTTTGAAAAAATGAGGTAACTTTACATAGACATATTATATTATTGTTGAATTAAAAGAAAGTTTCAGGGCTGTGTATCTCATATATACCTTCTGTGTATCGACAACCACAAACCTTCACACACTTGAGTCTTCCTTACTGACAGAGGTTATGTTTCAACTTTTGGTTTGTAGAGTTAAGAGGATCCCTTCCTCAGCCCAGTAGAGAGACACGATTGATACATTTAAATTATAGATATTCTCATTCTCCTTAATAATGATTGGGAAGCAAGTCTGTTTGTAGGCTTCCTTGCTGGATACTGTGATGTCTGTTTGTGGCACTTGGAACTGTTCAATCATTCTGTAGCCCTGAAGGGAGACGTTGTACCATGATAAAGAAAGCACAGTGTTTAAAGGCATTATTGTGCCACTCACTTAACTTCCAATCTACTGGAAAATGCCAAATCTAGATTTTTCTTATGTGAATTAATAAATTTTTCTCAATGTCAAAGACACTTTAATTTGGATATTTTATTACTTGTAGCTGAAAGCCTCCTCCTATTCGATACAGTGTGATTCTATTTTCCCATTGTTGCTGTTGTTTGTTTGTTTGTTTGCATATGGGAAAATCATGGTATGAAAACTATCTAATTAAACATTGAATGGTTTTATATGCTTATAAAAATACATATCTCGGTCAACTGGTATTTCTGGTTCTAGATCCTTGAGGAATTGCCACATTGTCTTCCACAATGGTTGAACTCCCACCAACAGTGTAAAAGCATTTCTATTTCTCCACATCCTCTCCAGCATCTGTTGTTTCCTGACTTTTTAATGGTCACCATTCTAACTGGCATGAGATGGTATCTCATTGTGGTTTTGATTTGCATTTCTCTAATGACCAGTGATGATGAACTTCTTATATGCCACCTAAATGTCTTCTTTTGATGGTTTTTTTTTTTTTTTTTTTTTTTTTTGCAAATTTGTTTAAGTTCCTTGTAGATTCTGGATATTAGTCCTTTTCCTGATAGACAGATTGCAGAAATTTTCTCCCATTCTGTAGGCTGCCTGTTCATTCTGATAATAGTTTCTTTTGCTGTGCAGAAGCTCTTTAGTTTAATTAGATCCGATTTGTCAATTTTGACTTTTTTTTGTCATTGCTGTTGGTGTTTTAGTCATGAAGTCTTTGCCCAAGTCTACGTCCTGAATGGTATTGCCTACATTTTCTGCTAGGGTTTTTATGGTTTTAGGTCTTATGTTTAAGTCTTTAATCCATCTTGAGTTATATACCCAAAAGATTATAAATCATTCCACTATAAAGACACATGCACACTTAGGTTTATTGCATCACTGTTCACAATAGCAAAGATTTAGAGCCAACCCAAATACCCATCAATGATAGACTGGATAAAGAAAATGTGGCACATATACACCATGGAATACTATGCAGCCTTAAAAAAGGATGAGTCCATGTCCTTTACAGGAACATGGATGAAGCTGGAAACCATCATTCTCAGCAAACTAACATAGCAATAGGAAACCAAACACAGCATGTACTCACTCATAAGTGGGAGTTGAGCAATGAGATCACATGGACATAGGGAGGGGAACATCACACACTGGGGCCTGTTGGGGGGTGGGGGGGCAAGGGAGGGATAGCATTAAGAGAAATACCTAATGCAGATGACGGGTTTATGGGTGCAACAAACCACCATGTCACATATATACCTATGCTGCAGCAATCCTACACATTCTGCACACATATCCCAGAATTTAAAAGTATATATAAAAAAATGCTTTCCTGATGATTTAAAACAAACTTCTTCTGAATTGCAGATCATTCCAGAGTAGCCACAGCCAGTAATGAAAGGGAGCCTTCTGCTATATACACTTTAAATTTTGTATTTGTACATGAATTATGTATTCTAAAAGAAATAGTTATTAAATAATTACATAAATCAAATATATATATATGGAGATACGCTAAACATTTCTTAAAGATTACATACATGATTGGGTAAAGACACATCCTAGTGAATGAGAGAAGGTATGAGGAAAAGGACATAACTTATTAATTCATAGAATTCTTGTTTGAATTTGTTTTACAATAAATGTATGTTACTTATTTGGATTCAATAATGGATGTGACATGGTTTGGCTGTGTCCCCACCCAAATCTCATCTTTAATTGTAACTTCCATAATTCCCATGTGTCATGGGAGGGACCTGATAGGAGGTAATTGAATCATGGGGGCATGTCTTTCCCATGCTGTTTTTGTGAGCGTGACTAAGTCTCATGAGATATGATGGTTTTCTGAAGGGGAGTTCCCCTACACAAGCTCTCTCTTTGCCTGCCACCATGTAAGATGTAGCTTTGCTCTTCCTTTGCCTTCACCATGATTGTGAGGCCTCCCTTTCCCTGTGAAACTGTGAGATAATTAAACCTCTTTCTTTTATAAATTACCCAGTCTTCGGTATGCCTTTATTAGCAGTGTGAGAATGAACTAATACAAGATGCAAAAAGAAAAAGTATATATTAACTACCGTTAATAATAGGGGAAAATGGCATACCCATGTTTTGAGGGATATATATGTTTATCAGAATTTTTACATTTTTTCAAAAATGTTGGTCACCTCCTGTACTAAATAAGACTTTCTTGGTTGCGAATAAGTATATATTTGTTAAAATAACCAATCCAAGGTGGGTAGGATTAGAGCTTACTTTGTAAAACACTAAAACCAAGAACATACAGAATCAGCCCTCTTTGTCTTCTCATCTCTTCATGTTGCTTCTCTGCTGACACTGGCCCATCCCTATGGAAATGGTAACTGGCAATTCTGACCAATTCCAATACCAATTTGAAAATATCTTGTAAGCTTGGGTGATGTGCCATCACTTTGACCCATCTCGGTGACAGGGATTAAGGCAAAATTACTGCCCTAAATTGTATTTTGGGCCTTCTTATATCTAAGATGCCTTCAGCAGACCTGGCTCACTGGATTATCACTGTGAGAAGACCGCTTACACATCATCTGCCATAGGGAATGGTAGTTCTCCAGCACTTCCCCATGCCTACCATGGGCCAGAGAATGTCAGAGTAATTCTCCTATATTCATTGGTTAATCCTCCTGATAAATTTCCTATTTTAGTTATTATGAATGCCAAAATCAAGGACTTAGGATTTAAAATAATTTGTCAAAATCACAAAGATAAGAGACAAAGCCAGGATTTGAACAAATGTCTATATTTCACTATAGTCTGGTCCGCCTATCTTCAGTAAGACATTCAAACCACTCAGAATAAGAATTGGCCTTTAAAAAATATTAATCTTATATAATTCATTATAATTGTCTTTCTGCAATAAGTGACAGAAGTCATATGTATACAAATAAAGAGTTTTTCATGAGAACTGGAATAGCAGCTACACTGTACCTAGGGACAGCTCAATGAAGAAATTCTCTGGGCCTCACAGGGATTTTCACTGGATATCTTTGGGAGAAATATGTGTTCATTCTGATCTGAAATGTCTAGAAAATCAGATATTTTTCATTTTTAATTATAGGGTATTGTCATCTTTAGTTTCACATCAATGTCCCTTGTTATACCAAAAAGTTACATTAGTTATATATAAGAAGTGATGTGTTATAAAATTTTATATTAGAAAATGATAGTGATTTGGGGTAAAATAATTACATTTCTCATTTTGAATAGTATATTCCATTTTTAGCAGATTATTCCAGTTACCTGAGTAGCAATTAAAAATACTGATCTGTTAGCACTAATCCTAGTTTTTCAGATAAAATATGTGGAAATGATTAGTGGTGATGGGGGTTGAATGTGTGTTCTTAAAATATCCTTTTAGGTTACTCTGATAATCTGGGGAGACTGGAAGCACTCTTATAGACCATCTGTGTTCACTGTGGCAAATAATTTTTTAGAATCATTGCAGGGGTAATTTAGAATCAAAGAAACACTCTGTTCCTGTTTACAAAATCACATTTGGTAAGACTGACATTTCTAGGTCTCTGCCAACTATAATATTGTAAGAGTGGATTATACCTAAAATCATCATCAGATTGGATTTTGACAACATTTTTCAACTGTGCCATCCCTAACCACTTGTAACAATTAGGACTTTAAGAAATTCATTTGGACTTTTTAACATTTCATGTTTCTTATTTGTAAAACAGGCAGTAATAACTACGAAATAAAAGACACTTGTGAGAGTTTTGAGTATGAAGCAATGTAAATATAAGATGTGATACATCCTTAAACATGTTCCCTTATGAATTACCCTACTGTCATTCAAAACACAGAGTCCACTTCCTTTTCAGAGATTTTCTGAAGCTGTCTGGTTAGCAAACCAGTCTCTTCTCTATGCACCACTACTACATGGCTAATTTCTCTACTCTAGAACTTCATCTTCTATTTTACATCGTAGTTATTTGTGTATATTGAGTCTGCCCTATTAGGCTTTAAGCATCTTTAGAATAAAGACCTTTTGCTTATCATCATAGTGATTCTTTGGTGTCCATCATCAGGGCATCCAGGACATGTCCTTATATACAGTAGATCCTCAACACATACCTAGTAAACTGCATTGATAAAGGTCTCAGACCACGGGACTGCATGAAGTGACTACTTGTCTATTGTTTATTACTATTTTATCTGATCATATCAGCAGTATTTCTTTGCTCCTTTGCCTAATGGAAGGAAAAATGTCTTTTAAATGAAAAGTAAAATGTTCTAAATCTATTCCTTTCTCTATGTCAGACCCTTATAAAAGAGTCTAAGAAAAAAATCTAATACACGATAAATATTCAGAAGGTTCATGCGGGACTGCTTTTATTACCCTCTATGCCTGCAGTATGTAATATCCTTGAAGCAAATATTAAAATTATTTAACATGATTAAGAGATAATTCTAAACTGATGGCTGCTATGCACTCATTCCTCTTAACTTGCGATATTTCCTAAATGCTCCAAATGTATGACCTAGAAGCAACAGAAATCCTTTAATATTCATTATTGTAACTTTTTGTCAAAATTTGTATTTTAAATTATGGATAGGTTTGTTATTGCTTATCATCAAAATATTTCCTTTTCTGACTATTAAAATAGCTATCATTCTAAATTTTAAGTTCTATAGCATCAGAGGTTTTCACAAAAATATATGTTTACATCTTCTGCTTGTTAGATTTTATTTATTGAATATTTTCTTCATAGCTATACTGGCAACATAAGATCACACAAAAATTCAAAAGCTCCTTTTAAATAACCAGAAAGAGTTACAAATAACCTGGAACATAGCAGCTATCAAGTCAAAATGGAAAATCATAGCAAACTTAAGTTACAGAGCTTCAACATGGGACCTGCTCCATGAGCAGTTTGAGTACAATCTAAAGACTCAAATGAATACTTCAGTAACTATCATTATCAAATCAATACTCTATTGCAAGAAAGCTATTGTATGTGTAATGGACATGTCTCATACGGCTTCCTGGTTTGCATGTAAATAATCAAAGTGGCACATGCACTAGCTGCTACAAACAAATGGCTTCTTAAGGATGGGATGCAGAAACAAAGAAAGAGAACATTGAAACACTGAAAGTTCATTCAGCAACTAGAGGAGCTAGGAAAAAAAAATCAATAATGAGGAAGACATGGGAATGTAAGAATCAGAAACCCAACACAAAAGAGAGATAAAGAGAATCACTGAAAACGTGAAAGGAAGACTCAGAATGACAGTTTGGTTACAGGCTAGAGAGTGTTAGGCCACATAAATAAAGAGTTTCTGAGGTGTTGGCAGAAAAAAGAAAAGATTAAATGATAAATTATCAGACAGATTTGACTTTTCAGAAAACTATTAAAAGACTTGTGCCAAGCAAATGAAATAAAAGGGCGAATTAATTGCAGGAAAAAAAATCCACAAAGGCTTTGAAGAAAGGAAACAAACTCGTGGAACACCATTTGATTCGGCAATTTTAAAAATTACATATTTTTGATGGTGAAAACTTATCAACATGGAATTAACCAAAAACCAGTTACAACTATATTTCAAAGACAGAAGGAGGAGACATATTTGGATGTGCTGGATGATAAAAGAGAGCTAAATTCTAAATTCTAATTTCTAAATAGTAGAAACGAGATGAAAATATCGAAAAAAACTAAAATATTAAGAAATAGTACAATAATTTCTTAAATGAATACTGTAAATAAAGAAGTAATAACTACAAGAATTGTTTGAGACCAGCCTGGGCAACAAAGTGAGACTCCGTCTCTACCAAAAATGTTTGTTTAATTAGCCAGGTATGGTGTCATGCGCCTGTAGTCCTAGCCACTAGGGAGGCTGAGAATGGAAGATTGTTTCAGCCCAGGAGTCTGAGGCTGCAGTGAGCTAAGATGGCTCCTTTAGTTGCTGAATGAACTTTCAATGTTTCAGTGTTCTCTTTCTTTGTTTCTGCATCCCATCCATTTTTTTATTTTTCCAATTTTTATATTACTTTAGGTTCTGGGATACATGTACAGAATGGGCAGGTTTCTTACACAGGTATACATGGAGGTTTGCAGCACCTGTTATCATCTAGGTTTTAAGCCTGGTATGCATTCGATATTTGTCCTAATGTTCTCCCTCCCCTTGCTGCGCACCCGCCAACAGGCCCCAATGTGTGATGTTCCCCTCCGTGTCCATGTGTTCTCATTGTTTAACTCCCACTTATGAGTGAGAACATGTTGTGTTTGGTTTTCTGTTCCTGTGTTAGTTTGCTGAGGAAGATGGTTTCCAGCTTCATGCAAGTCCCTAGAAAGAACATGACTTCATCATTTTTTGTGGCTGCATAGTATTCCATGGTGTATATGTGCCACATATTCTTTATCCAGTCTATCATTGATGGGCATTTGGATTGGTTCCAAGTCTTTGCTATTGTAAACAGTGATTCAATAAACCTAAGTGTGCATGTGTCTTTATAGTAGAATGATTTATACACCTTTGGGTATATACCCAGTAATGGGATTGCTGGGTCAAATGGTATTTCTGGTTCTAGATCCTTGAGGAATCGCCACACTGTCTTCCACAATGGTTGAACTAACTTGCGCTCTCACCAACAGCGTAAAAGCATTGCCATTTCTCCACTACCTCTCCAGCATCTGTTGTTTCCTGACTTTTTAATGATCACTGGTGTGAGATGGTATCTCATTGTGGTCTTGATTTGCATTTCTCTAATGACCAGTGATGATGAGCTTTTTTTCATATGTTTTTTGCCTGCATAAATGCCTTCTTTTGAGAGGTGTCTGTTCATATTCCTTGCCCACTTTTTGATGGGGTTGTTTCTTTCTTGTAAATTTGTTTAAGTTTCTTGTAGATTCTGGATATTAGCTCTATGTTGGATTGATTGCAAAAATTTTCTCCCATTTTGTAGATTGCCTGTTCACTCTGATGATAGTTTCTTTTGCTGAGCAGAAACTCTTTAGTTTAATTAGATCTCATTTGTTAATTAGATCTCATTTTTCAACTCTGGCTTTTGTTGCAATTGTTTTTGGTGTTTTAGACATGAAGTCTTTGCCTATACCTATGTCCTGAATGGTATTGCCTAGGTTTTCTTCTAGGGTTTTTATAGTTTTAGGTTTTATGTTTAAGTCTTTAATACGTCTTGAGTTCATTTTTGTATAAGGTATAAGGAAGCATCCCATCCTTAAGAAGCCATTTGTTTATAACTACTAGTGTATGTGCTACTTTAATCATTTGCATGCAAATCAGAAAGCAGAATGAGGCATGTCCATTACACACACAATATCTTTCTTACAATAGAGTATTAATTTAATAATGATAGTCTGATATTTGGTAATGATAAGCTAAGGGCCAGGCCCCATCTAAAAAACAACAGTAACAACAACAACAACAAAAAGAGTGTCAATAGAAATTAGGTTTCTTGGCAACCACAGTTTTCAGTATATGAGCAATGAAAATTATTTCCTGTTTAGCTCCAGGGGTCCCCAACCCCCAGGGCTGGGGACCAGTCCCAGTTAGTGGCCTGTTAGAAACCTGGCTTCACAGCAGGAGGTGAGCAGCTGGCTGGAGCATTATCTGAGCAACATGATCCTGAGTTCAGCTTCCTGTCAGATATAGTAGTGCAGGAACCCTGTTGTGAACTGCGCTTGTGAGGGATGTGGGTTGTACTTCCCTTATGAGAATCTAACTAATATCTGATGATCTGAGGTAAAACAGTTTCAAGTTTCATCCCTAAGCCATCCCCCTGCCCCACCCTCATCCCAGGACAGAAAAAAAAAAAATGTTTTCCAGGAAACCGGACCCTGGTGCCAAAAATGTTGGGGACCACTGTGTTAAACAATCAAGTTGAAATACTTAAAAAATTGATTTGTGGAGGCTTTCATATTAAAGAAGCTTCAAACTACCCAAGGTAAGACACCTTCAAAAGCAGCCTGTGTCTGTGAAACAGAGGCAATATTTATTCAAATAACCACACGCCTCTGACACTTTCAACTTATATCTGTGGGTATCAGCTCTCATGAGTTCATGGTGCACATTCTACTCCTATGAATATACCACCAAGCCCACCAACAATACACCAAACAGTTAGCTGTTTGGGCCACTAATATCTGTGAATGTGGAGAACTTCTATAAAAGGAATCATCAGAGTTAGGCACAGTGGAGAGGGAAATCAATCCTCAGTCATTACTTTTAGACAATTGAATGAGGGCAATTCTCTATATTCTTCAGATAAGCATATATATTATTGTTCTCATTTTCCAGATGTCTAGGTGAAGTTGAGAGTGCCTAATTAATTACCTAAAGTCACATAAGAAGTTCAGCTGAGGTGTGGTACCAAGTGTCTGATTTTTCCCTGAACCAAGCAGTTATCTTCCTGTGACACAGGAAGACCATTTACCATGACTGGGACTTCTGGTGCTGAGTTGCTGGCACAAGAGATAAAATCCCACATACTGGGAGAGCTTTACAAAGTGCATTTTTCTCTTCACATTAATTTTAGAAATGTGATAAGGGAAACATTAGTGTCTATATCTAAACGAGCAAGGTGAAAATACCAGCCCAAGTTCTCACTGCTGGTTTGAAATTGAGTCAAAACGAACATAGATATCCTGCATTGGGGCTGCTTATGTTGGAGAAATCACATCCAATGGGAGGAAAGGACCCATCAGCCCTGGAATAGCTCAAATATAACTTTCCCACATAGAGGAGTGGTTTGGAAGCATTCCTGCTGTTTTTAATTATTAGATTTGAAAAGCACATTTGTCCAAAATTTACTATTAACTTTTGACTTAAGCATTTTCTCTTTTTACCCTTACAATGAAGGTCAAATTCAAACTCCACAAAGGTGAATTAAGCACGTCTTATTTCTTAGGCACTTTTACATACCATATGCCAGTTAACCCTCTTCATAATTCCATGGTACCAGAACCATGAAATGGAGACATGAAGATTGAGTTCCCTTTTGTTTCTAATAAACTTAGGTCACCGGGGTTGACATGGTTCACAATATAAAGATTTACTAATCTGTAATGTTATAGGATGTAAACACAGATCTCAAACTACAAACAGAAAGAGAATAGGTGTAGTGTGTTAAGGAGCTCAAATAATTTAGATACGTGTCTCACCAATCTAAAACATAAACTACCCATCTCCCCATCAAGAAAAGTTGTGCACTGTAAATCATTTGAAGTTTCTAGGGTATGCCCTTATATAATCTATAGTAGAAGACTTGCAATACACCAGGCATGGTTCCAATATATTTATATCTATGAATTGACTTAGTCACCACCACAATCCTATGATATAGCTATTAATGTTTTATACATGAAGAAACTGAATCATGATCACAGATGAATTAGGTAACTTGCCTAAAGTCCCCATAGCTTAGTAATAGTAGAACCACTATTCAAACCCAGGTTTAGGAACAAAACCTTTCATAACGACCCTTTACTACATTTCTATATAGAAAATGCAGTAAACATATACCAACAAAATAGCCCCAAATTGCTTTTTGTATTCCTTTTTTTCTGTACTAATTTTCCCTTGTTTCAATGTATCATAGTGCAGCTGAAGGAATTATCATTCTAAAATACAAATCTAAACACAAGACTTAATTGTGAAAAAGTAATTTAATGGGTCCTATAACTAACTCCTTAATATGTAAACAGTTCCTTTCACAATCTGATCCAGTATACCTGTCTTGCTACATCCCTTTGAGAGGTGGTGGTATTCACTATCTCAGAAGTAAATTAAGGAAGTAAACGATTACAAGCCTAATAAATTGAGAACCTATTTGTTCCAATGCTGGGCCGAGAACTTGCAGATCTGAAGATATTCCATCTCTAAAACTTCACTTTGACTGTGTTAAAAGGAAAGACACACAGTCTTTCTATTTTCTCCACCAGGGCAAAGATTTGCTGTTTCTATCTAACGCAATTTAGACTCCTAATGATTTTCAAATACATTTAGATTAACTCTCAAAATTAACCAGACCCAATCACCCAGTTGCTGTAAGTTTTTGTGTTGTAAATTTCCAGAAAGGCAGTGCAGGTGTGTGGGTGTGCACATGTGTGTGTGTGTACCTGTGTATTTGTGTTTGAAACAGTGAATTCAATTACTGGAATACTTACCACATTCCCAGTACACTGCTAAGGCTTCACTTACTGTACTCCTTCATGGCAAACCAATAAAGTATCATTATTCTGATTTTGTGAATAAAAAAAGAGTAAAACTCTGAGTTTCTGAGATAATACAGAGAAGACAAAAATGTTACATGCCAAAGACTTAAAAATGTTCACGGAAATAATACCACACATCTACAGCCATCTGATCTTTGACAAACCTGAGAAAAACAAGAAATGGGGAAAGGATTTCCTATTTAATAAATGGTGCTGGGAAAATTGGCTAGCCATAAGTAGAAAGCTGAAACTGGATCCTTTCCTTACTCCTTATGCGAAAATTAATTCAAGATGGATTAGAGACTTAAATGTTAGACCTAAAACCATAAAAACCCTAGAAGAAAACCTAGGTAATACCATTCAGGACATAGGCATGGGCAAGGACTTTATGTCTAAAACACCAAAAGCAATGACAACACAAGCCAAAATTGACAAATGGGATCTAATTAAACTAAAGAGCTTCTGCACAGCAAAAGAAACTACCATCAGAGTGAACAGGCAACCTACAGAATGGGAGAAAAATTTTGCAATCTACTCATCTGACAAAGGGCTATTATCCAGAACCTACGAAGAACTCAAACAAATTTACAAGAAAAAAGCAAACAACCCCATCAAAAAGTGGGCAAAGGTTATGAAGAGACACTTCTCAAAAGAAGACATGCATACAGCCAACAGA
The DNA here is from genome assembly GCF_037993035.2 of Macaca fascicularis. NCBI lineage: Eukaryota > Metazoa > Chordata > Mammalia > Primates > Cercopithecidae > Macaca > Macaca fascicularis. The sequence goes on from NC_088376.1 coordinate 78,421,031, forward strand.
CACATGAAAAAATGCTCATCATCACTCGCCATCAGAGAAATGCATATCTAAACCACAATGAGATACCATCTCACACCAGTTACAATGGCAATCATTAAAAACTCAGGAAACAACAGGTGCTGGAGAGGATGTGGAGAAATAGGAACACTTTTACACTGTTGGTGGGACTGTAAACTAGTTCAACCATTGTGGAAAACAATGTGGCGATTCCTCAAGAATCTAGAACTAGATGTACCATATGACCCAGCCATCCCATTACTGGGTATATACCCAAAGGATTATAAATCATGCTACTATAAAGACACATGCACACATATGTTCATCGTGGCACTATTCACAATAGCAAAGACTTGGAGTCAAACCAAATGTCCATCAGTGACAGACTGGATTAAGAAAATGTGGCACATATACACCATGGAATGCTATGCAGCCATAAAAAAGGATGAGTTTGTGTCCTTTGTAGGGACATAGATGTAGCTGGAAACCATCATTCTCTGCGAACTATCACAAGAACAGAAAACCAAACATCGCATGTTCTCACTCATAGGTGGGAACTGAACAATGAGATCCCTTGGACTCGGGAAGGGGAACATCACACACCAGAGTCTATGATGGGGAGCGGGGAGGGGGGAGGGATTGCATTGGGAGTTATACCTAATGTAAATGACAAGTTGATGGGTGCTGACGAGTTGATGGGTACAGCACACCAACATGGCACAAGTATACATATGTAACAAACCTGCACGTTATGTACATGTACCCTAGAACTTAAAGTATAATAATAAAAAAAAATGTTCACGGTCTTTAAATTATACACAGATTCCTTAGTGATGACTAAGTATCAAATGATGTTGTTAGCAACTAATAGCTTCCCAGAGACTTTCCGTCATCTCAAACAAACATCCTTATCACAAAATTTGGTAATGTAATATTAAAGCAGCAAGACAACACTCAAACAAAAGGCATCTAAAGATGCTGAGGTAAACATCTGTATTTTAAGCAAGCTTGAGATTTGCCATTAATAATTGACAGAGCAAGTAATTTTACTGTTTAATAATTTAATATAGAGTGCATTTCTGTTTTTAGGTTTTTTTCTATTTTGTCAAACAGTTCTGTACTCTTTTAACGACTTCCATTAAAACTATTTCTGTGCACACAAAGGCATAGGGGTTTTCAAAATGTGCAAAGTAAAGCACCCCTCTACCTGTTATTTAAGCCAGTGTGTTCTAAAGCACCTCTCATTCTCTTTGATGCTACACTGCAGTGTGTCTCATAGAACAAGCTTTTTAAAAACCTTCAATTTCTTTGGTCAGAGATTAGAGCATTTGATGTCATATATAGACAATAAAATCCTTTCTATTTCAGTGGTATTTCATTAGACTTTGTGACTTAGAAACAAAACGGGCTTAAAGTCAAGCCAAGACACATCTTTAAGATTGCTATGATAATGCTAATATGCCCTTTAAAATTGAGGCCAGCTGGGAAATTGAAAGGGTGACAAGTGGAACCAACTTGCATCAAACTGGCATGACACCAGACATTGGCATGGCCTACATGACAGCTGCAGCATCTGGGGAGAGCTTGATAAGAAAATCCTGTTATAATGCAGAGCTGGTTTCCCCTAAATTACATCTTATACAATTTCATAGGTGCCATATTTTATTTTAGAACAAAATGCATTCCTTTTTGAAACAGAAATACTCTTGTCCTTAAGCAAATGTGAAGGAAGTGGTATTTGGCTGTCCTTTGGCAAAGGGAAAAACCCATGTATATTTTATTAGCCCCTTTACCTGAGGGATTTTCATTATGAGAACAGAGTGTGAGACTATAACTTTGAGTAGCAATGTAAATGCTATCAGTGCATTCAAAGTAAAGAGTTCAACAAAAGAGCTGCTGTCTGTGTCAGTTGTAAAAACACACTGAGAGGTCCTGGGCAGCAAAAGGATGAAGCAGAACCTGGTCTCAGTTTCATTCCCAATTGTGTGTCTTCTTTGGACAGAAAATCAAGAGGATAACTACCCAGGTGTTCCAGTTTATTGAGTATAACAAGGAGGCCCTCTGCCATCCTAACTAAATAGCAGGGGGAAGTACTCTAAGCAAAGACAGCTCTCCTGTCATCTTAGCCTACAGCATCAGCCTATGGATTTGCACTGAAGGAGGTGGTTCCTATTTAGCCTTTTCTCCAGGGGCCATAAAGGACAAATTGTTCTCTATTCTTCATTCATTCAATACTTTCTTATCAAACAAACACTTTATGACAGTCATTGTGTTTCTGTGATTTGTGCATCTAAGACATAAAAATAATATGATATAGACTCTTCCTCAGCTCACAGACTAATAAAAAGACACCTGTATAAACAAACAATTGAAAAATGGCATGATGAGAGCATCAGTAAGAATTGTACAAAGAATTACTACTGTCACAGATCCTCTTGGCTTTCCTGCCATGTGGAAAAATGCATACTCTAATTCTGGAAGATTTCAAACCTCTTTCCAAATTTCAGAGTGACTCTTTCTTAAAAGCATGCAAGCAACTATGGTCTGTGACTCTTTTTAATTTTGACTGACCCTCTAGAAACATTAAGATTTGATCTCTCACTTCTATAAAACAGTCCAAACTCAGAAATTAGGAGCCATGCAACCTAAAAAAGAAAATAAAAAAGAGCCTGGAAAACTTCTACTCAGTGACATGACATATTTTATAAATTTTTAAAATCACAAGTTAAGTCACAAAAGAGAAGTCATACTGTTGGGAACACATCAAGTTATTATGTTAACTTTCTTAAATTGTTTCTGAAATAAGGTGGAGCATACAAAAAAAATCAGTGGTTACAGGGTTAAGGTATGATCATTGCACTCTTGGAGAAATGACAAATAAGGAAAAGAATGTGATAGTAAAAAAAGGTTAAAAATAAATTCTTAGATATGGTGTATAATACTGGCAACAAATTATCTGCCACTAGCAACAGTTTACCCTAAAACCAGAATTGATACGAATTTTGGATACACATAATAACATTTAACAATGACAATATCATAGGCATATTATCATTCAAAGAACCATAAGTGTACAAAGCTGGTGTCATGTTGGTCATTTAGTATAATGTCCCAGTGAGGATCCCAAAAATTAATAGCCTCAGCGGTGAGTGTCACCTCCTCTTGGCTCTGCTTCTTCCCCTCTACTATCTTGGCAAAGATGCAAAATTTCAAACAAGTTTTCCCATATGCTCTACATCCTCCATTTTAAAAAAGTTTAATGATGCTTACCCAACTGACTAGTTGATCCAAAAATACAGTACAGCAATTAGAACCAACTCAGAAGGTAAAACTGCTGCCCCTCTGCTGGCCTCCACCACCACCTGAAAGGAAGCCCCTCTGCATTGTAGCTATTATACTCACAAAGGATAAAGGAGCGTTTTCTAGACACTTTGCTAAAAAGCCTGATATTTAAACCTATTTCACAGACGACTGACTAGGAATACTCCCTTATAAAGTATTCATCATCTCCTGCAGAAATTTATTCATTTTAAGTATGTCATAAAGGCATTGCAATTAGACATTTTTCTTTTACTAATACTTCCTGTTTTTACACTGTGGACTTGAAAAAAAAGAGAGAGCCTTATAGAAAGAGAGAAACAGGGAGGCTTCTTGCCATCCCAATTTTTATAAATTCCTGACTGTAAAATTCTGCTTCCGACTTTAATTAAGGCATCTTGTAGCTTTCATATTTTGTCAGCCGGCTTGGACATCCCAGCTGTCTGCCACCAGGAGGTCATAATGCGTCCCAGGGCTTGCATTAAATTGCATGCTGAGAAAATGAAATTCTTGGCACCCGAAGTTTTGCTCTGCTCTCACCATTCTCATTTTTTTCTTTGTTATTTTTATTTTTGTTATAGAATCATCTTGTTATACCACCAATGGGACTTTTACATTAGAGCAGCAAAGGAAGTACCTATAAGATAATGCACACTGGCTAAGCATGAAAAAAGCATCAGCTGAGTTAGGTATATTATCCTGATCCCTCACTGTGACTTAGTCTCATTCATTCTTTTGTCCTGAGCCAATTACACCCTGCCTGAGCTTATGACCAACTTGCTCTCTTGACCAAGCTCAATGCATATTGCATGACTCCAACCAATTTTAGCTGGTTGTGTCCCCAGGCACAATCACATATTATTTGTTCCTTTGGATGAATGGGCATTCAGCAATCATTACCCAGTGCTTTAGTAGTGCCTGAGGACAGGAATTACATCCAGAAATAAGTATGGACATCCCACACACTGCCAGCTGTTTATTCACTACATGATTACAACACTGCATGCTCCAATCTACCATGACAATTCTAAAAAAGTTTAATCATTTTAATAAGAAAAAAAATCACTGGTTTAATGATTGTTAGCTATCTAGCTAACGTTATAGGTTATAGATTTTATATATATTTAAGTCTCAGTGTGGCATTGTTGGTTGCCTAATCAATAGCCATTCCCAATTATTCTCTCTAACGGACCCAAATTCTTTTCTGTGATCAAGTAGCTATGACCTCATGAGAGTTCAAGGTTTCCCAAGACCCTGGACAGGAATGTGATTGGTTCATGTCAGTCATGGTGACATTTGCCTTGATTATGAGTCTTTGAGTCATGGGCATCATATTAATTCAGTCTCACACTGCTATAAAGAGATACCCGAGACTGGGTAATTTATAAAGGAAGGAGGTTTAATTGACTCAGTGTTCACCATGGCTGTCAAGGTTTCAGGAAAATTACAATTCTGGTGGAAGAGGAAACAAACACATCCTTCTTCATACGGCAGCAGGAAGGAGAAGTTCAAGCAGGGGAAATGCCAGATGCTTATAAAATGATCGGATCTCATGAGAACTCACCCACTATCCTGATAACGGTGTGGGGGAGCCACCACCATGATTTAGTTATCTCTACCTGATTCTGCCCTTGACATGTGAGGATTATTACAATTCAAGATGAGATTTGGTTGGGGAAACAGGCAAACCATATCATTTCCCCCTGGCTCCTCCCAAACTTCATATTATCACATTTCAAAACACAATCATGCCTTTCTGAGTGTCTCACAAAGTGTTAGCTCATTCCAGAATTAACCCAAAAGTCCAAGTTCAAATTCTCACCTGAGACAAGGCAAGTTCCTTCTGCCTATGAGCCTGTAAAATCAAAAGCAATGTAGTTACTTCCTTCATACAATGGGGATACAAGCATTGGGTGGATACACCCATTCCAAATAGGAGAAATTGGCCAAAACAAAGGGGCTACAGTCCCCATGCAAGTCCAAAATCCAATAGGGCAGTAATTAAACCTTAAAGTTCCAGAATGATCTCCTTTGACTCCATGTCTCACTTCCAGGGCACACTCATGTAAACGGTAGGCTCCCAGAGCCTTAGGCAGCTCTGCCCCTGCAGCTTTGCAGAGTACAGCCTCCAGACCCAGCTGCTTTCATGGCTGGCATTGAATGTCTGCAGGTTTTTCAGGTGCGTGGTGCAAGCTGTTAGTGGATCTACTACAATTCTGGGGCCTGGAGGCTGGTAGCCCTCTTCTTAAAACTCCACTAGGCAGTGCCACGGTGGGAACTCTATGTGAGGGCTCCAACCCCACATTTCCCTTTCATACTGCCCTAGCATAGGTTCTCCATGAGGGCTCCACCCCTGCAGTAGACTTCTGACTAGACACCAAGGCATTTTCATACATCCTCTGAAATGTAGGCAAAGGTTCCCAAACCTCAATTCTTGACTTCTGCATACCCACAGAACCAATACCACGTGGAAGCTGCCAATGCTTGAGGCTTGCACCCTCTGAAGTGATGTACTAAGCTGTACCTTGGCCCCTTTTAGCCATGGCTGGAGCAGCTAGAACACAGGGCACCAAGTCCCTAGGCTGTACACAACAGGGGAGTCCTGGTTCCGCCCCAGGAAACCATGTTTCCCTCCTAGGCCTCCAGGCCAGAGATAGGAGGTGCTGCCATGAAGGCCTCTGACAGGCCCTTGAGACATTTTCCCCATTCTTGGTGATTAACATTCAGCTCCACATTACTTCTATAAATTTCTGCAGCCGGTTTGAATTTCTCTCAGAAAATAAGATTTTCATTTCTATCATATCATCAGCCTGCAAATTTTCCAAACTTTAATGCTCCAATTCCTCTTGAATGCCTTGCTGCTCAGAAATTTCTTCCACCAGATACCCCAAGTCATCTTTCCCAAGTTCAAAATGCCACAGATCTCTAGGGCAGGGGCAAAATGCTACCAGTCTCTTTGCATAGCAAGAGTGACATTTACTCCAATTTCCAACAAGTTCCTCATCTCCATCTGACACCACCTCAGCCTGGTCTTCATTGTCCTTGTCACTATCAGCACTTTGGTCAAAGCCATTCAACAAGTCTCTAGGAAGTTTCAACTTTCCCATATTTTTCTGTCTTCTTCTGAGCCCTCCAAACTTTTCCAACTTCTGCCTGTTTCCAAGTTCCAAAGTTGCTTCCACATTTTCAGATATCCCCATAGCAATCCCCCACTACCTTGGTACCAGTTTACTGTATTAGTTCATTCTCATGCTGCTATAAAGACTTTCCCAACACTGGGAAACTTGTAAAGTAAAGAGGTTTAATTGACTCAGAGTTCTGCAGGGTTTTGGAGGCCTCAGGAAACTTACAATCATGGAAGAAGGGGAAATAAACACATCCCTCCTCATACGGCAGCAGGAAGGAAAAGTAGAAGCAAGGGAAATGCCAAATGATGTAAGACCATCAGCTCTCATGAGTACTCACTCACTATCACAAGAACAGCATGGGGAAACTGCTGCCATAATTCCATAGTCTCTACCTCGTCCCACCCTGGACACATGGGGATTATTATGATTCAAGATGAGACTTGGATGGGGACACTGCCAAACCACATCAAGCACGTAACACAATTCTGGTTAATTGAAGCTGAGGGCTCTGCTGTGGGGTTTTTGAGAAAGAGTTCCTGGTTGAGAAGATGAGCTGTATAGAAAGAAAAGTTTCTCTTCTAAGTATATGTCATCCAATCTTCATGGGATGCTTGGAAACACTTCTCCTAGTATGTAATCATAAGGAGAAGCTTACTGACACACTGATAAGAGACAGTGGAAAATATGGATAGTGCCAGTACTAGGGTCCCTGATGAGATCCTTGAACTACTGAATTAACCAACCATGGATTCTGCTGACCTCTGGTTTTCTTATCACATACAATGATAAATGGCCTATTTTGAGTCACTGTTGGTGGGATTTTCCACTACTTGCAGCTAGAAGCATCCTGACAGGCATAGCCTGCATTTCTAATTTACAATACAGTTTATTTTTTGACATAGAGTCTATTCCCCTCCAACTCTCATGTCAAAAATTGATCCCAAATGTTGGAGGTGGGGCCAGCCGAGTGGGAAGTATTTGAGTCATGGGAGTGGATCCCTTATGAATTGTTCCATGCCATCCTCACAGTAATGCATGAGCTCTCAGGCTATTAGTCACAGTAGGATCTGATTTGCTAAAAAGAGTCTAACACCTCTTCCTCCTCTCTTTCTTCCTCTCTGTCACACAGTGTGGCATACTTGCTTCCCTTCCCTTTCACCATGAGTGAAATCTTCCTGAGGCCCCGTAGAAGCAGATGATGGCATCATGCTTCTTGTCCAGCTTGTGGAATCGTGAGCTAAATAAACCTTTTTTCTTTACTCAGCATCAGGTATTCCTTTGTAGCAATGCAAAACAGACTAATATATTTTCCTATTTTCAAAATCCAATCATTCTCATAGTAATGAGAGTAAATTTGATCAATTGCCTACTCCTCTAAATTTTATTAAACAAACACTATGTTTATATCTCCTCTCGTATTATGACAGGCAGAATTTTTTAAAAATTTTATTCATGATAGTGTTTTATGAAATCAGAGTATGAAAAATACAACAAATCAGTAGGGAAAATGCAATAACTGTGTCAGAAAAAATTATGAAAAATAAGCCATTTAAACAAGAATATCTGAAAAATTTGCCAAAGAAGAAAATCCTAGAGGGATCAGAGAAGTCATAATTACAAAGAATAGCAAGGTGAGAATATCATAATAGTTGGAACAAAAAGGGTGCTCTAATACTGAAATGAGGAACTGAGAAGGATGAACTACATGCTTTGTTGGTCCTCATGTAAAGTGAAAAGCTTGGACCTCTTGTTCAAAAACTTAGGAGTTTTAAAACGGAGACAGCAGAGCACTAAACCAATGTGATCTTAAAATTACCCTCAGATCCCAGCACTTTGGGAGTCCGAGATGGGCGGATCACGAGGTCAGGAGATCGAGACCATCCTGGCTAACATGGTGAAACTCCGTCTCTACTAAAAAATACAAAAACTAGCCGGGCGAGGTGGCAGCACCTATAGTCCCAGGTACTCGGGAGGCTGAGGCAGGAGAATGGCGGGAATCCGAGAGGCGGAGCTTGCAATGAGCTGAGATCCGGCCACTGCACTCCAGCCTGGGCGACAGAGCGAGACTCTGTCTCAAAAAAAAAAAAAAAAAAAAAAAAAAAAAAAAAAGTACCCTCAGAAAGGGTGGGCCCTGAGCAATTGCATGGGTTGCATACCCATGAAGCCAGCCTGACATCCAAGAATTATTATTTTTTCCAGTCCACATATAAAGATTGGAATGGAGTGGACATGGTAATGAGGCTATTGATACACAGTGAGGCTGGGCCCCAGTAAGACTTCCCTGGACAGAGTTTAATTTCAGTCCAGAGCAAAACCTAAAGAGATTGTGCGAAGAAACTATTCTAGTGTTAACCTTAGAATACACCTCTTCATATATATTTCAGATGAAAAGAATAATACAGAATGTTATGTAAATAAAGAATGCTTAATGTGTGTGTGTGTGAGTGTGTGTGTGTGTGTGTATGTATATATATATACATTTTTTTTTTTTTTTTTTTGGAGACTGAGTCTCACTCCAGGTTGGAGTGCAGTGGCACAATCTTGGATCACTGAAACCTCCCCCTCCCGGTTCAAGCGATTATCCTGCCTCAACCTCCCAAAAAACTGGGACTACAGGCACATGCCACCATGTCCGGCTAAATTTTGTATTTTTAGTACAGATGGAGTTTCATCATGTTGGCCAGGTTGGTCTTGAACTCTTGAACTCAAGTGATCAGTCTGCCTCAGCCCCCCAAAGTTCTGGGATTACAGATGCGAGCCACTGTGCCCAGCCTTAATGGATAATGTTAATAAAGATAGTTGTACATAAAAGTATGCACATATAGATGTACGTGTGTGTGTGTGTGTGTGTGTGTATATATATATATATATAGAGAGAGAGAGAGAGAGACTTAAAGTACTTCAAAATATATCATGTGTATTATTAGATGCTATAGTAAAGTACCACAAACTGAGAGGCTTTAATAATAGAAATTTATTGTCTCACACTTGTGGAAGCCAGAAGTCCAAAATCAATGTACTGGGAAGGTTGGTTTTTCTGATGACTATGAGAGAAGGATCTGTTTCCGGCATCTCTCCTTGGCTTGTAGAAGGCTGTCTTCATGTTCACAGGACATTTTCCCTACATACATGCCTCTTTCCAATTACCTTTTTTTAAAATAAGGACACCAGCTGTGAGATTAGGGCCAATCCACTGACCTCATCTGACCTTGATTATCTCTGTGAAGACTCTATCTCCAAATCAGATCACATCCTAAGCTACTGGGAGTTAGGAATTTAACATATAAATTCTGGTTTGGGAGAGGAAATAATTTAGCCCATATAATAGGTTAACTCTATGGTGGAATATCATATTTTCTTTATATATTTTCATAGTTTCTAAAGCTCATTCAATCAGTTTTATAATCAGAAAAAAATAGGAAAATATGAATTTAATAATATTCTAAATTATAGGCTAAAGAAAATGACAACAATGAGATATTGAACTGATAGAAGAGTCTTGGGAAAATAACATTTGAGGCATAAGAAAAGTCTGTATCGTGCAGGAAAAATCATACTTGCTCTGCCTATGTAAGTAGAACCTCAGAGTAAAGAAATTTTACTGAAATAATGTCACACCCTTAAAAATAATGGTCCCAACTCCCAGCATTCACCATTTCACACACAACTTCCCTTCCTACAATATTGATTTAGGATTCCAGATCTACATACAAAACTACACCAAACACTCATCCATTCAAGTTTCAGCAATCCAAACTATGTGCATCCAACAAATTCTAAGGGACAGCCTCAAACTCCGTTTAGACTAAAACTGACAGGACCCACATCCATTCAGAATTGTATTTTATTCTTTACTATGTTTTACTAGTCTGATAAGCCTTTATTTTCATAGCACTTTTTCACTTTGGAGCTATAGATTTATAATAACTACTTTGTAGGATTGTTGTAAAAACAATGTTAATTACCATTATTTCCATGCTTTTTTCATCCTGTCAAATTTATTTTTATTCAGAACCCACAATGTGAACAAGACAATACAGGACATATTTGAGTGAGGCAACTTGTGACTATATTCAAGGCAGTGACTCAAATGTTAGGGAAACTACGTAAGTTTTGCTCTATTCCACTTATACAAACTCAATATCTCAATCCCCTTTTGACCATGTGGAATCTTAAGGAAACAAACAACATGGCCCAAGAACTTAAGATACTCTGTCAGCTCACCATTATAAGCCCTAGGAAGAATTAAGCACACACATTTAAGATACCAGATATATGAGGTTTCAACAAATACCAAAATCACTAAAAAGCATTTTGGATACATTTCAAAGGAAGTAACAAGAATATGTCATCCATCAAAATCAAAACACTTAGCTGTCACTAAAATTTCATAAGACAAATTGGAGCTGCCAAAATCTAGAAATTTCTTCCACTTCAAGGATGAATATAGTTTTTGCATTCCTGCTTAGCTTAACAACAACAAAATATAGATGGAAACTATAAACACAAAGTTAGACTCTTCTAAGAGCTTAATTGCTCAACATTATGATTTTCTAGATATTATCATATATTTTAGCTGACATTAACAACAGTTTACTTCAAATTGTAATTCATAATACAAAGCAGCAATTATAGTTTTAGGTATCATATATTAAATCATATCCTGACAAATGGCAGACTTGTTATTTGTTTGCCATTATGAAAGATTATGTTTGCTTATTATGAGTTTTTTACAAATACAAGAATAGGAGATACAATGTATATTCTTCATAGCAATGTGGTAATAAAGAGGTTGAGGTGCCTCCTATATAGATCTTCAATATTTATAAATTCAGAAAATGCGATTGTCTTCAGAGTCTGAAGTTGGCTGACATATTCATTTTGAATCAATATAATTTATTATTCAATGAGGTTTAAGTGGCTACCATGTCTAAAGCACTGTTAAATACTCTGCACGACTTAAAAATACACAGGCAGTCTCCATTCTTCAATAAAATCATAATCTAAGAGTATGAATAAGATAAAGGGAATTTACATGACCAGATAATATAATTGGTATGCAATTGATGCAAATAAATAAGAAGGTTTAAATGATGGAGAGCACTTCTCCATACAGTGTGATTGAGAAAATGTTCACGCAGTCCTACGTGACACTAATTTTCAATTCCTAACACATGGAATATTTTTAGCCAATTCATAAGGGGAGGAAAGTACAAAAGTGTTTGAGAAAACACCAGAATTATACTTGAACTACAAGGAAAGGAGGCTAAAAATTAGGAAAACCAAACTCACAGGATAGGAAAATGAGAGAGAAAGTGAAAACCAAGGAATGGCTAAAGCAATGGTAGATATACACACACACACAAAATGTGTCTACCCTGAGTACTCTTCATTCTAATATTTGGTATATTTGTGTCTTGGTTTTCAAGTGAGACTGGGGCTGGTCAGAAGAAGTACTGTTGACAATTACTTATGCCTTATGTTTTTTGATAAACAAGGAATCCACATGCAAATACACAAAACTGCTCACCAGGTATCTTCCTCAGAAGCACACAGATTTCTGAAATTTTAAAAGCGTGATTGCTTTATTTTCTAATAAAAACATTCCATAGCAAAACAACATTTTATTGGTCATCTTGGTGAAAATGAGTATATTAGTCATTTGTTTTTAGAAAGGGGATTTTGATCTGTATTAGATATAAGAGATAATAATTGAAATAACGTAAGTTAAAACATCTGCTCACTTTTATTAGCTCTGATTTTAGAGAGACAATCTTACATCTAATCTTCTACACTTAAAATAAGATTTTCAGCATTTTAATTATGTCCTCTCTGTCTCTCTCTTGCTCTCGTTCTCTCTCTCTCTCTGTCTCTCTCTCTCTCTCTCTCTCTCTCTCACACACACACACACACACACACACACACACACAGAAAGAGAGAGAGGGAGAAACACACTCACAGAGAGAGAGAAAGTACTTCTGTTGCCATTAATTGGTTTTAGAGTTGAACAGGGCTTAAGAAATTTAACACAAATAAAGTAAGCAGTTAAGTTACAATGAAGAATACAAAATGTTCACACTTCTTTACTGTACTACATTTAAATCAATATGACAAAGTCATTTTGTCTTTATGCAAACAATTAACTTGATATTTTCGTATAATAACAGAAAAAATTGGCTTTGCAGTCACCGCTGCCGCCGGGAGCGCTGTACTGTCAGCTATGGTCAACCCCACCGTGTTCTTCGACATCGCCGTCGACGGTGAGCCCTTGGGTGGCATCCCCTTCGAGTTGTTTGCAGACAAGGTTCCAAAGACACCAGAAAACTTTCATGCTCTGAGCACTGGAGAAAAAGGATTTGGTTATAAGCATTTCTGCTTTCACAGAATTATTCCAGGGGTTATGAGTCAAGGTGGTGACTTCATACGCCATAATGGCACCTGTGGCAAGTCCATCTAGGGGGAGAAATTTGATGATGAGAACTTCACCCTAAAGCCTGTAGGTCCTGGCATCTTGTCCATGGCAAATGCTGGACCCAACACAAACAGTTTCCAGTTTTGCAACTGCACTGCCAAAACTGGGTGTTTGGATGGCAAGCATGTGGTCTTTGGCAAGATGAAAGAAGACATGAATATTGTCAAGGCCATGGAGCCCGTTGGGTCCAGGAATGTCAAGACCAGCAAGGAGATCACCATTGCTGACTGTGGACAACTCTAATAAGTGTGGCTTGTGTTTGATATTTTATCTTAACCACCAGATTATCCCTTCTGTAGCTCAGGAAAGCACCTCTGCACCCCATTTGCTCGCAGTATCCTTGAATCTTTGTGCTCTCGCTGCAGTTCCCTTTGGGTGCCTTGTTTTCCTTGTTCTCTTCCATGCCTTGCTGGATTATGAAATTAAAACTAAATAATAAAAAAGAGCAGAACAAATGATTGGTAATTGACTAGGGACTTTAGAAAAATGTTTAAACTCTATAACATTTCATTCTTTATCTTGCATTCCTATTAGATATCACTTCTACCAGATATCACTAACAGAATTAAGGATAAAAATCATATGACCTTATATTTCTAATACTCTTTATACCAAATTAGTTACTTAGAAAGAGCTCTATGACCTTGGGAAGTTATATAAGTTTTCTGAGCCTTGGTTTTTCTATTTGAAAAGAAAAAGTAATACTATTTAAATGAGCCATTCCATGTATCATTGCATGATTCTGAATTTCCATATTTTATCTTCTTTCTATGAAAAATGACAATCTCAGTTGCTTTTAGTACCAGATTGTGCCATTTTATACATTATGATAATTAAAGTAATGATCAGAGACTAGATTTTCAAGTGCACATTTTGGTGTGGATATATTTCTCAGTCCTCCCCTTCTGGCTTGGTAGGATGCACCAGCCCACTCATGCCAACCACTGAGGTTAGGATGCATTCTGCCTGTGAAGATCCCAGATTTTCACATCACATTGGCTTTAGCAGCTTCCACAGCTGCTGGAGAGTGCAAGTTCCTAAGAGGCTCTAAGAGACACTTAGACACCTGTCAAACCAGGTGCACTGGGGCAGCAACTGCCCACTAAACATCCAGGCTGGCATGCAGCCAACTCCTTCTCTATCCTAATAATTTTTTTTTAAAGGCCAGCGTGATCACATTTAAATAACACAACCCTTTCCTAGACAGACATTTTTACAGGCACTGAAAAGACAGAAAAGTGTGCTTTTTAAAAAATCTGAAGCAAAGTTAAGACAGAATTCAGCAATGAAGCTTACTCAGCCTGTGCTGAAATGTTACCTGCCTGTTAATCATTAATGAGACGCTAAATTTATGAAACCTTGAAGTGAAACACAAGACTCAGATTTTGGCATCAGATTTCATTTGAATCAACTTTCTGGAGAAAAAAAACAGCTCAGTAAGTTGAACTGCAGGCTGCGGGGGCTACCCCAGGGCATCAGTGTTGTTCTGTAAAATCACACTATATCATCAGCATACATGTGCACAAGGGAGAAAACACATTAGACTGTAAGATAATCGTCAAGCAGAGAAAATAAAGTATGCCCTCAGGCATCCCATTTGTAATTCCCTTGAATCCATGTTCACAAGGCTTTCTTTTCTATACAATTTGACAAGTTAATGCAAACCACTTTATGTAGTCACTACAAGGCCCCAAATCCCTGAAGTTTTGTAGGGATAATTTATGGTCAGCTAAAGCAAATGCCTTAGAGAGGTCAATAGAAATTGCTTCTATCACACAGTCTTCATCTATTGCATTGGAGATAGTGTGGGTACCATATCCTGGGTGATTGGTTTGCTGTGAAGCCTGACAAGAAGGGAGTCAGCAAGTCCTTTGGCTGTAGATAGTTTGAAATGTGTACGTGTACATTTTTTTAACAGGTAGAGCCAAAATGGCCTTCTGCTGAATCAAACCTCTTAATTTCCTTATTGTGGAGGTGAACTATGCTGGCAATGTCTTCAGACTTGAATGAGGGGAAGACCTTAGAACGGATATATTTTCTTTACTATTACAGGAACTGGCAAGTGAAGAAATTCAGGCTCTTCACAGATACTGTGTCGCAAATTAGTATTCACCAGGAAATAATGCCAAATTTTCCAACACATAAATGAATCTCAGTAAAAATCCACATTAATCCCTCTGAGTGTATTTATTTGTTTGAAGGCAAAGCCCTCCCCACCATCACCAAAAGACATTGGTAAAAAAGATAATGACATTAAGAATCTGGTGTTTGTCAGTCTTACTGTTTCAAATCTTTACAGTTGAAATGGTTATTGTTAAGTACTTTAAAATATTTTTCGCATATATGTATGTGTGACTAAGGCTATATATATTAGGAATTATCTCCATTCTCAGAAAAAATATCAGATGTTTCCAGAGATTAATTTCCTACTTTTATATATGTATATATTTCATATATATTTTATATATGTATGCATTTAATATTTCATATATATTATATATATAATATATTATTAAATTAAAGAGCAGGCAGATCACAAAATGTTTCTCAAAGAACAATATGACATTTTTAAATTTTATTTTTTATTTGTTCATTTTAATCTGAGTGTTTCTCTTCGACTCTGTGGTACCTCTGGTTTACCAGCACAGGAGAATAGGAAGTAGGGTGGCCTACTATTCAAGAAAGAGTACCAGATAGGTTCTCTAACTTCTCCAAATACGTAACAATCTTGTCCTCTCCACATCTAGATTCTATCATGTATATTTGCTCTCAACTAAGGGGAAATATTTTTGTAATAGTCAATGTTTGGTCATGAAAATAGAAGCCATTTTATTATTCTAGGTATGAAGGATTTCAATAGAAGAAACTGAACGTTTACAAAACCGTTGTATAGAATGGGGAGTAAATAAAGGGAAGCTCTCACCGATATTTCCAGCCTGTGGCAGTAAAGTAGGTGGTTCTTAAAAATTCCTCCAGAAGTCACTGAAATCTCAAGAACTGCTGAGTGGCTTTCACTGATTGTTTAAATCTGCAACACCAAAGATAACAATTCTCCAGAAGTCACCACGAGCTATCTAAGCTATACAAAGACTAAATAAAGCAGGTGAGATGTAGAATGTTGTCAGCAAGCTGCTGTGAACTTATGTGTCCACATCCTTTGCTTCAAAGACTTCTGAAGAATAATCCTCTTTTTTCCTCTAGCTTCCAAATCTCAATTTAGTTCATCTCATTGGAGACTGTGACCTAAACCATGGGGAAAAGGTAGATTGAAGAAATGCATATTCAGGCTTTCTTTCTGTAATACAAGTTAATAGTGATTAATGTTATAATACACTAACCAGATGTGTGTTGCAACTGAAAAATATCATCAATAGAACTTTAAAAACTTTATTAAAACAAATCACATTTGTGTATGATTAATGAAAAGTCAGGGAGTCACTTCTAGTTCCAGGTTAAATATCTAAAAAGCGTAGAAGTCATGGCTCTCATCTTTACAAGAAGAAAAAGTTGAACCAATGGAAAATATACACTTTTCTTGGACTCTTCAGAGAAATGAGGTCACTGAGAAAATTACTCCCTCAAAATCTGAAAAGACAGGTGAATCTGAAGAATTACAGCTAGATTTGCTTATCTGGAGCAGAAGTCATGGCAGCCATAAGCCTGTAGGAACACATAAATGGTAATTCTGATGAGTAACTGCAGGCAGAGCGAAGGCTAGAGTGATGGGAGAAACACCTGAGGATGCAGTCTTGAGGGGCCTCACACTTCCATGAAGGCCTCACCATGTTGTCCAGTAAAGAGCTGGGAAAGCTCCTTTCATGAACCTGATTGGGGGCAAAGAAGAATAATCACTGTGAAATATACCAAGCAGGCCAGGCATGGTGGCTCACGCCTGTTATCCCAGTGCTTTGGGAGACCGAGGCAAGCGGATCATTTGAGTTCAGGAGTTTGAGACCAGCCTGACCAATATGGTGAAACCCCATCTCTACTAAAAATACAAAAAAATAAAAATAAAATTAGCCGGGCGTAGTAGTGGACTCCTGTAGTCCCAGCTACTGGGGATGCTGAGACAGGAGAATTGCTTGAACCCAGAAGGCAGAGGTTGCAGTGAGCCGAGATCGCGCCACTGCACTCCATCCTGAGCGACAGAGCGAGACTCCGTCTCAAAAAAATAAACTAAAATAAAATTATATATATGTGTGTGTGTGTGTGTGTGTGTGTGTGTGTGTGTGTGTAGAGATAGAGAGAGAACATTCTTCCTAAAGGGCTTTAAAATCTAAAAACAGAAAAGACTTTACCAGAGCCTTTTTCCACTTGGCGGAAGGGCATTGTTTTCCTACCCTAGCCCCTTCTAGCCTTCCTGTTTTACCTAAGGACGGAAAATAAAAGCTAAGACATGTTTGTGAAAGTTAGAGCTCAGAGACACCTATCTCCTAAAACACTCAGATTAAATCATAAGACAGTGAAACGAGTCCCCTCCTCCACAATTTAGCACCACACCAACAGAGGTCCAGCATAACAAAGGATTATAGCTGAAAAAGTTGCAAGACCTGGCCAGACTCTTAGGAGGAGCAGTTAAGGAATTCCAAAGTCAACAGGAGATATGAAAATAGGACACAAGAGGAATTTGAACCCCCTGGCACCTACAAATGCAGCAAACATTAAGCACAGCCTAAATTCTGATCAGATTAACATAAAGTCTCATGTTAAAAGTCAATTAGGCCAGGCACACTGGCTCACATCTTTAATCTCCACAACTCAGGAGACTGAGGCTGGGAGAACACCTGAGGCCGAGAGTTCCAGATCAGCCTGCAGCCTGGGAAACATAATGAAACCCCCCTCTAAAAAAAAATAAATTAAAAAAATAAATTTGCCAAGCACAATGGCATGTGTCTATAGTCAGGTGCTTGGGAGGCTGAGACAGGAGGATCAATTGAGTCCAGGGATTTGAGGCTGCAGTGAGCTATGACTGTGCCACCACACTCCAGCCTGAGATACTAAGTAAGACCCTGTCTCAAAGAAAAAAAAAAAAAAACAATTTATCTCAGTTTCTATTACTTGATATATTATGCCTGGCCTTCAACAAAAATATTAAAAGACATGTTAAAAGCCAAAAAAAAAAAAAAAAAGTTTGAAAAGACAAAGCTAGCATCAGAATCAAACTCAGAAGTAACACAAATTTTGGAATTATGAGCGAATTTAAAATAACTATGATTAATATGTAAGACCTCTAATGGAAATGAAGGCAATGTGAAGAAACACAAGTATAGTATAAGGTTCCTTGGTAGACTAGTCATGCCACAAGAAAGAATCAGTGATATTGAATATAGGTCAATAGAAGCTTCCCAAACTACAAAGAGAAGAAATAAAGGAAGGAAAGAAGGAGACAGAAAGAGAGAAAAGAGATTTCAAGAATAGTAGGACGATTTCAAAGGTGTATCATACACGTGGTTGGAATACCAGAAGGAGAAGAGAGAATGGAGAGGAATAAATATTTAAAGTAATAATGGCTGAGAACTTTCCAAAATTAATAAAAGACCCTAAAACATCTTGGTTGCTTCCAGTTTGGGACAATTATTAATAAAACTGCTATACATTTTCATATTCTAGTTTTTGTGTGGATATCAGTTTCCACCATGTTCAGTTTTGTAAGAAATTGCCCAAATGTTTTCCAAAAGGGTTGAAGATAATTGAGATATTTGTATATTATATAATTTATAGTTATTTCCTTTTTATATTGTAAATCATCTGGAATTTTATTTACATATTCAGGATATGTACATATGCACAACTTTATTACACATTTTAAAATATCTGATTGATTCTTACTTTATTGTATCAACAATTTTAAATAGTCTTCCTCAATTCCAACTTTTTCATTTTAAAATTTTGGTATGTGTAGACACAGTCCCAGGTGTGACTTATTTTTCCAGTACATTTGTTTTACAGATCAAAATGGAGTTCTAATCAGAATTTCCCCTTTTATATAAATAAGATGAAATGGTTTCTTCTATATTCTAAGTCTACTGTGTTTGCTTTTTCATTTCATTTGAAATTTACAGAAGTTAACATACTATCTTTACCTTCCTTCAATCACCCTCCAGTTTTATAGATATTTTGGTAAACTCTGTAGGGGATTTAATTCTGCAAGATGTCAAGAATTCTTTCAGGATAGCCCCAGTATCCATAATTTCTTCTCGACAATTTACCCCAAATTTTACCATCTTTAACTTTCCTCTCACTACCTCAAGCATCTGGAAGTTTTCTTCACATATTAAAAAAAGAGAAGTGCCATATAACTTTCTTATAGCAAAAAAGCTATAAGGAATACTATATCCTTCAGAAAAGCAGACAAGTAATTAGCTCACCCAACTTTATTCATAACAAGAAGATAAATAGTACTGATATCAATTTTATTCCTCACTAAAGTTGAAGCTTAGAGATATATAAATAATAATATGTTGTTTTTTATAGTAGACACCTATAGTATTTCCAACTAACTATCTTATGAAATGAACAGCAAAACATATTATTAGGCTCATAAATAAATGTGCTGGAGAGAATGATAAATGAAACTAGGAAATGTACATCATTTACCATATCAAAGCAACGTGCCAGGTATTCATCATTAAGACAATGGGGATCATGATAAAGTTGAACAACAAAATGTTTAAATAATCACTCAAAACAACTATAGGAGAGATGACATTTGAAATGTACAGATAAAGGTTGTTGTAAGAAAATTATAGAAGGAAATTATCACTTCAGGCTAAGGTCATTAAGAGGAGGGCCAAGAATTTGAATTTGAGCTTATTCTTGTATAACATTGAATTTATACAGAAGCCAAAGTAAACAAGGAAGTAGAAATAAAGAAAAATGATGACTATATACAAGATTTATTTACAAAAAACAATACAGTATGATAGATGTGGAAACGGGGTGAGATGACAAAAATCATATCTAAATGGTAGAAGTAACTGGTTATAATAGCTTTAAACAAAGTCACCTAAGTAGATAAATGGGTATTAGGAAATTTAAAACAAAAAAAAAAATGACAGAAGCAACCTGCTAAAGATTAAAAGCTTGACAATTATTAATAATTTTAACAATTCCAACCAAAATCTTCAATGAATTTTCTTATTTTTTATACAACCCTTGCAATTTCAGTGGGACTGTGTTGTCCATAAGAAGTGGAGGCTACATCAATTGTCCCTTAGCTAACATTCTTCTTCTCTATTGTTTCAGAAATTGATTTCAATAGAATTGCATTAATAATTCTATCTATCGGTTCAGCAAGGAATCAATACTCTAACTCCAGTTTCACCTAGAATAGTATTTCACTTTAATTGAAATACTACAACAGCAAGTAGATTTTATAGTTTCACACATCTGGCTATTTCAAAGCTAGATTGTTCTTTGCATATTGCTTTTGGACACTTTGAAAAGCATACTTTTCCAAAGGAAACTTGTTTTCTCAAGTTTGTGTAATTGGTATTTTGAATCACAGGATGTAGAATTCTCAAACTCAGTATTGGAAATACCACTCTCTAAACTGGTATTGACTTTCTTTGTAATCCTACAGTGTAGAAAGCTTGCTGAAATTACCTCATGAAGACAGTGCTTTGAGCATCTGAGCATAATTTTAATTTTTCTTCATTTATTGTATTTTTCCCAAAGAAATTATGCATTTAATTTAATAATATCTCAGCACCATTCACATATATTTAACAATTTTCAACAACATGCATGTAGACAAGAAAAGGACCAAAATATATTTACTCTTGGATATGCATTGCTTTTTACTAGTTTCAAGAAGTAAATTATCAGTTCAAATTAATATGCACAATTGCTTAGGAATAAATATAGTGTGTACCATAAGTCATGACAATGGGCTGTATCTCATATTATATTTTAAAAAGTTCATCTTTAAATCACTCTATATTTGAAAATATTACCAATTACATTAAATTGAAAATATACAATGAGATTGATTGATTGTAGGGGATGTATCAACATTAGTAACTAACATTTGAATAGTGTTTGTTTTTATATACAATTTTCAAAGTAATTCCCACATCTGAAAATTTGCAACAAGTTCTTCAGCTGTTTTGTGTGCAGGTGATATCTCCATCTTAAAGAATATTACTGAAGGAAGACAATATTTTTATAGTCCTGATTCTCTTCTACCATCAAAATTATAGACTTTAAAATACCATAGAGATATATATCTTTTAAATCCAGAATCACTGAGACCATTTATTTTGATGGATTATTTTATCTTTTCTTACAAGAAGCAAAGTTTAAATCTACTTTGGTTTATCTGAATAGAATCAAGGCATCTGGACCTCAATGACCCTGGATATACCACAAAAAGTAAATTTTACAGCATATACATGAAAAGATAGAACTATTGTCTAGGGTTTTCTTTTTTTTTATTATTATTATACTTTAAGTTCTAGGGTGCATGTGCATAACATGCAGGTTTGTTACATATGTATACTTGTGCCATATTGCTGTGCTGCACCCATCAACTCGTCAGCACCCATCAACTCGTCATTTACATCAAGTATAACTCCCAATGCAATCCCTCCCCCCTCCCCCCTTCCCCCTCCCTATGATAGGCCCCAGTGTGTGATGTTCCCCTTCCCGAGTCCAAGTGATCTCATTGTTCAGTTCCCACCTATGAGTGAGAACATGCGGTGTTTGGTTTTCTGTTCTTGTGATAGTTTGCTAAGAATGATGGTTTCCAGCTGCATCCATGTCCTTACAAAGGACACAAACTCATCCTTTTTTATGGCTGCATAGTATTCCATGGTGTATATGTGCCACATTTTCTTAATCCAATCTGTCACTGATGGACATTTGGGTTGATTCCAAGTCTTTGCTATTGTGAATAGTGCTGCAATAAACATACGTGTGCATGTGTCTTTATAGCAGCATGATTTATAATCCTTTGGGTATATACCCAGTAATGGGATGGCTGGGTCATATGGTACATCTAGTTCTAGATCCTTGAGGAATTGCCATACTGTTTTCCATAATGGTTGAACTGGTTCAAAATCCCACCAACAGTGTAAAAGTGTTCCTATTTCTCCACATCCTCTCCAGCACCTGTTGTTTCCTGACTTTTTAATGATCGCCATTCTAACTGGTGTGAGATGGTATCTCATTGTGGTTTTGATTTGCATTTCTCTGATGGCCAGTGATGAAGAGCATTTTTTCATGTGTCTGTTGGCTGTATGAATGTCTTCTTTTGAGAAATGTCTGTTCATATCCTTTGCACACTTTTTGATGGGGTTGTTTGTTTTTTTCTTGTAAATTTGTTTGAGTTCTTTGTAGGTTCTGGATATTAGCCCTTTGTCAGATGAGTAGATTGCAAAAATTTTCTCCCATTGTGTAGGTTGCCTGTTCACTCTGATGGTAGTTTCTTTTGCTGTGCAGAAGCTCTTTAGTTTAATGAGATCCCATTTGTCAATTTTGGCTTTTGCTGCCGTTGCTTTTGGTGTTTTAGACATGAAGTCTTTGCCCATGCCTATGTCCTGAATGGTACTACCTAGGTTTTCCTCTAGGATTTTTATGGTATTAGGTCTAACATTTAAGTCTCTAATCCATTTTGAATTAATTTTCGTATAAGGAGTAAGGAAAGGATCCAGTTTCAGCTTTCTACTTATGGCTAGCCAATTTTCCCAGCACCATTTATTAAATAGGGAATCCTTTCCCCATTTCTTGTTTCTCTCAGGTTTGTCAAAGATCAGATGGCTGTAGATGTGTGGTATTATTTCTGAGGACTCTGTTCTGTTCCATTGGTCTATATCTCTGTTTTGGTACCAGTACCATGCTGTTTTGGTTACTGTAGCCTTGTAGTATAGTTTGAAGTCAGGTAGCGTGATGCCTCCAGCTTTGTTCTTTTGACTTAGGATTGTCTTGGAGATGCGGGCTCTTTTTTGGTTCCATATGAACTTTAAAGCAGTTTTTTCCAATTCTGTGAAGAAACTCATTGGTAGCTTGATGGGGATGGCATTGAATCTATAAATTACCTTGGGCAGTATGGCCATTTTCACGATATTGATTCTTCCTATCCATGAGCATGCTATGTTCTTCCATTTGTTGTGTCCTCTTTTATTTCACTGAGCAGTGGTTTGTAGTTCTTCTTGAAGAGGCCC
The DNA here is from genome assembly GCF_037993035.2 of Macaca fascicularis. NCBI lineage: Eukaryota > Metazoa > Chordata > Mammalia > Primates > Cercopithecidae > Macaca > Macaca fascicularis. The sequence continues at coordinate 78,444,109 of NC_088376.1, forward strand.
TTTACATCCCTTGTAAGTTGGATTCCTAGGAATTTTATTCAGTTTGAAGCAATTTTGAATGGAAGTTCATTCCTGATTTGGCTCTGTGTTTGTCTGTTACTGGTGTATAAGAAGTCTTGTGATTTTTGCACGTTAATTTTGTATCCTGAGACTTAGCCTAAGTTGCTTATCAGCTTAAGGAGATTTTGGGCTGAGACAATGGGGTTTTCTAAATATACAATCATGTCATCTGCAAACAGGGACAATTTGACTTCTTCTTTTCCTAACTGAATACCCTTGATTTCTTTCTCTTGCTTAATTGCCCTAGCCAGAACTTCCAACACTATGTTGAATAGCAGTGGTGAGAGAGGGCATCCCTGTCTTGTGCCAGTTTTCAAAGGGAATGTTTCCAGTTTTTGCCCATTCAGTATGATATTGGCTGTGGGTTTGTCATAGATAGCTCTTATTATTTTGAGGTACGTTCCATCAATACCGAATTTATTGAGCGTTTTTAGCATGAAGGGCTGTTGAATTTTGTCAAAAGCCTTTTCTGCATCTATTGAGATAATCATGTGGTTCTTGTCTTTGGTTCTGTTTATATGCTGGATTATGTTTATTGATTTGCGAATGTTGAACCAGCCTTGCATCCCAGCGATGAAGCCCACTTGATCATGGTGGATAAGCTTTTTGATGTGTTGCTGAATCCGGTTTGCCAGTATTTTATTGAGGATTTTTGCATCGATGTTCATCAGGGATATTGGTCTAAAATTCTCTTTTTTAGTTGTGTCTCTGCCAGGCTTTGGTATCAGGATGATGTTGGCCTCATAAAATGAGTTAGGGAGGATTCCCTCTTTTTCTATTGATTGGAATAGTTTCAGAAGGAATGGTACCAACTCCTCCTTGTACCTCTGGTATAATTCAGCTGTGAATCCATCTGGTCCTGGACTTTTTTTGGTTGGTAGGCTATTAATTATTGCCTCAATTTCATAGCCTGCTATTGGTCTATTCAGGGATTCAACTTCTTCCTGGTTTAGTCTTGGAAGAGTGTAAGTGTCCAGGAAATTATCCATTTCTTCTAGATTTTCTAGTTTATTTGCGTAGAGGTGTTTATAGTATTCTCTGATGGTAGTTTGTATTTCTGTGGGGTCGGTGGTGATATCCCCTTTATCATTTTTAATTGTGTCGATTTGATTCTTCTCTCTTTTCTTCTTTATTAGTCTTGCTAGTGGTCTGTCAATTTTGTTGATCTTTTCAAAAAACCAACTCCTGGATTCATTGATTTTTTGGAGGGTTTTTTGTTTCTCTATCTCCTTCAGTTCTGCTCTGATCTTAGTTATTTCTTGCCTTCTGCTAGCTTTTGAATGTGTTTGCTCTTGCTTCTCTAGTTCTTTTAATTGCGATGTTAGAGTGTCAATTTTAGATCTTTCCTGCTTTCTCTTGTGGGCGTTTAGTGCTATAAATTTCCCTCTACACACTGCTTTAAATGTGTCCCAGAGATTCTGGTATGTTGTATCTTTGTTCTCATTGGTTTCAAAGAACATCTTTATTTCTGCCTTCATTTCGTTATGTACCCAGTAGTCATTCAGGAGGAGGTTGTTCAATTTCCATGTAGTTGAGCGGTTTTGATTGAGTTTCTTAGTCCTGAGTTCTAGTTTGATTGCACTGTGGTCTGAGAGACAGTTTGTTATAATTTCTGTTCTTGTACATTTGCTGAGGAGTGCTTTACTTCCAATTACGTGGTCAATTTTGGAGTAAGTACGATGTGGTGCTGAGAAGAATGTATATTCTGTTGATTTGGGGTGGAGAGTTCTATAGATGTCTATTAGGTCTGCTTGCTGCAGAGATGAGTTCAATTCCTGGATATCCTTGTTAACTTTCTGTCTCGTTGATCTGTCTAATGTTGACAGTGGAGTGTTGAAGTCTCCCATTATTATTGTATGGGAGTCTAAGTCTCCTTGTAAGTCTCTAAGGACTTGCTTTATGAATCTGGGTGCTCCTGTATTGGGTGCATATATATTTAGGGTAGTTAGCTCTTCCTGTTGAATTGATCCCTTTACCATTTATAATGGCCTTCTTTGTCTCTTTTGATCTTTGATGGTTTAAAATCTGTTTTATCAGAGACTAGTATTGCAACCCCTGCTTTCTTTTGTTCTCCATTTGCTTGGTAAATCTTCCTCCATCCCTTTATTTTGAGCCTATGTATGTCTCTGCGTGTGAGATGGGTCTCCTGAATACAGCAGACTGATGGGTCTTGACTCTTTATCCAGTTTGCCAGTCTGTGTCTTTTAATTGGACCATTTAGTCCATTTACATTTAAGGTTAATATTGTTATGTGTGAACTTGATCCTGCCATTATGATATTAACTGGTTATTTTGCTCGTTAGTTGATGCAGTTTCTTCCTAGCATCGATGGTCTTTACATTTTGGCATGTTTTTGCAATGGCTGGTACTGGTTGTTCCTTTCCATGTTTAGTGCTTCCTTCAGGGTCTCTTGTAAGGCAGGCCTAGTGGTGACAAAATCTCTAAGCATTTGCTTATCTGTAAAGGATTTTATTTCTCCTTCACTTATGAAACTTAGTTTGGCTGGATATGAAATTCTGGGTTGAAAATTCTTTTCTTTAAGAATGTTGAATATTGGCCCCCACTCTCTTCTGGCTTGTAGAGTTTCTGCCGAGAGATCTGCTGTTAGTCTGATTGGCTTCCCTTTGTGGGTAACCCGACCTTTCTCTCTGGCTGCCCTTAAGATTTTTTCCTTCATTTCAACTTTGGTGAATCTGGCAATTATGTGTCTTGGAGTTGCTCTTCTCGAGGAGTATCTTTGTGGCGTTCTCTGTATTTCCTGGATTTGAATGTTGGCCTGCCCTACTAGGTTGGGGAAGTTCTCCTGGATGATATCCTGAAGAGTGTTTTCCAACTTGGTTCCATTTTCCCCCTCACTTTCAGGCACCCCAATCAGACGTAGATTTGGTCTTTTTACATAATCCCATACTTCTTGCAGGCTTTGTTCATTTCTTTTTCTTCTTTTTTCTTTTGGTTTCTCTTCTCACTTCATTTCATTCATTTGATCCTCAATCGCTGATACTCTTTCTTCCAGTTGATCGAGTCGGTTACTGAAGCTTGTGCATTTGTCACGTATTTCTCGTGTCATGGTTTTCATCTCTTTCATTTCGTTTATGACCTTCTCAGCATTAATTACTCTAGCTATCAATTCTTCCACTTTTTTTTCAAGATTTTTAGTTTCTTTGCGCTGGGTACGTAATTCCTCCTTTAGCTCTGAGAAATTTGATGGACTGAAGCCTTCTCCTCTCATCTCGTCAAAGTCATTCTCCACCCAGCTTTGACCCGTTGCTGGCGATGAGCTGCGCTCCTTTGCCGGGGGAGATGCGCTCTTATTTTTTGAATTTCCAGCTTTTCTGCCCTGCTTTTTCCCCATCTTTGTGGTTTTATCTGCCTCTGGTCTTTGATGCTGGTGATGTACTGATGGGGTTTTGGTGTAGGTGTCCTTCCTGTTTGATAGTTTTCCTTCTAACAGTCAGGACCCTCAGCTGTAGATCTGTTGGAGATTGCTTGAGGTCCACTCCAGACCCTGTTTGCCTGGGTGTCAGCAGCAGAGGCTGCAGAAGATAGAATATTTCTGAACAGTGAGTGTACCTGTCTGATTCTTGCTTTGGAAGCTTCCTCTCAGGGGGGTACTCCACCCTGTGAGGTGTGGGGTGTCAGACTGCCCCTAGTGGGGGATGTCTCCCAGTTATGCTACTCAGGGTTCAGGGACCCACTTGAGCAGGCATTCTGTCCCTTCTCAGATCTCAACCTCCGTGTTGGGAGATCCACTGCTCTCTTCAAAGCTGTCAGACAGAGTCGTTTGCATCTGCAGAGGTTTCTGCTATGTTTGTTATTGTTTACTGTGCCCTGTCCCCAGAGGTGGAGTCTACAGAGACAGGCAGGTTTCCTTGAGCTGCTGTGAGCTCCACCCAGTTCGAGCTTCCCAGCAGCTTTGTTTACCTACTTAAGCCTCAGCAATGGCGGGCGCCCCTCCCCCAGCCTCACTGCTGCCTTGCTGGTAGATCACAGACTGCTGTGCTAGCAATGAGGGAGGCTCCCTGGGCGTGAGACCCTCCCGGCCAGGTGTGGGATATGATCTCCTGGTGTGCCTGTTTGCTTAAAGCGCAGTATTGGGGTGGGAGTTACCCGATTTTCCAGGTGTTGTGTGTCTCAGTTCCCCTGGCTAGGAAAAGGGATTCCCTTCCCCCTTGCGCTTCCCAGGTGAGGCGATGCCTCGCCCTGCTTCAGCTCTTGCTGGTCGGGCTGCAGCAGCTGACCAGCACCGATCGTCCGGCACTCCCCAGTGAGATGAACCCAGTACCTCAGTTGAAAATGCAGAAATCACCGGTCTTCTGTGTCGCTCGCGCTGGGAGTTGGAGACTGGAGCTGTTCCTATTTGGCCATCTTGCTCCGCCCCCCTAGGGTTTTCTTAAAAGTGGAAAACATCATGTTCTTTGTTAGCATCAGATACTACCATAAGTGTGTCAAATAGTCATTCTATGTTTTGTGATTTATCTATATTTTTATTCATGGCCTCAAAATACAAATCTTTAATTTCTAGTGAAGGTAGAGAGGCCTGAATAGGAATACAAGCCAGATAAAAAACAAAACAACAACAAAAAACACTAATCAGTCTCTGTATGCACCTGTATTAAATCTCCTGAATACAGTGAAGCAAATAATAATAATACATTATAATAAATAAGCAATCCATCACCTGTTTATTGTTATTCTTTATAAAGTGCTGAAAATTAAATCACTCTCAGCATAAACATTAGTGAAGTTTCATAAACGCAAAAACCATTTCAGAACTCTCATATGTTTTTTGTTGGAGTGTAAAATGGCATAATTACATTGCAAGATAGTTTGATAGGTTTTTTTAAGGCTAAGCAAACACCCGATTGAATAGTATATTTAAAATGAGATCATCTTAGTGTATTTAAACTGTTCTCGATAAATTTAATTTTAAAAGTTTAAATTCAATTTTGCAAATAGATTTTGGTTTCTAACAACTATTTTCTAATAAATAGTTTAGGAGAGCTGGTTGATTCCAAGTTTGGAATATCTCATATGATCAGAAAATAAGAAAATTTCAAAAAGAAAGACAGAGATAAAGGAGGAAGGGAGGAAGAAAGAAAAAAAAAGAGGAATAAAAAACAACCTGAAATATTTCATGGTAAAAGTTTGAACTTAAGCGAGAAAATAAATATCATTTTGAATATAACTCTAATAATTTTTTAATATTGACTCCATTTTGAAATAAATAAACAACTTAATAGATAAATAAGTGGGCTATATATGGCAGCTCTTTCTTACAGAAGAATTCCAATTTATAAATATAAAAGGAACAGGGAAAATAACAAAATATTCATTAGACTATCACTGTAATAGTTGTCATAGGCACTATAAAGAGGTAAATTCTAAAATAAGATAACAAACATGTAAGATATTTGCATAGCCCAAATATGATAGAAACCAGATATTTGCATAATCCTAAATTCTCTCTTCAAAATATTTACTAATTCCAAAGGGAAAATTTGTGTTTATAGCTAAGAATTCTAGCGGAGACCATCCTAGCCAAAGAATCAAGAATAACATCGTTGGGATAAAGAGATTCCAATATCATATGCCTTCTTATGTGATACACTGAGTAAAGCACCTCACCTCTGTAATATCCTTCCCAATAATGAATAACTTCCATCTAAATGCAGTAAATCATAAAACAATCACAAATTGAAGAGCATTCTAGGTAATAACTGACCAGTACTCTTCAAAAATATCAAGGTCGTGAAAAAAGCTAAGGAACTGCCAGAGATCAGAAAAGACTAATGAGACATGATGACTAAATGCAGGAATCAGAATTGGATCCTGGAACAGAACAGAGATATTAGAAGAACTGATAAAATCTGAATAAATTTTGTACTTCATTTAATAGTATTTTTCCAAGGCTAATTTCCTAGTTTTGATAAATTTTCTATGGTTATGTTAAGAAGTTGACATAAGGACAAGCTGGGTGAGAACATAAGAAAATTCTCTGTATTATTTTTGCAACTCTTTTGAAGAACTAAAATTACTGCCAAGTATTTGTTGTTTAAAAGTTTAAAGTATTATTAATGATATTTTATGTTTCCAAAAATAGGCAGAGAACTGGATCCCAAGCAGTGTTGTAATTGTTATCTTTGAGTCAAAAATTAATCAAATTAAAATTATAAACTGAATTCTTACTCTATGCTAAGCACAAACCCAATTTCCCATGGAAAGGAAGTAAAACACCCAAATTTAAAGAATATTCTGTTAAAGTCCATTCATTCAAAAGTTATCAAACATTTACTCTGAAAAAGTACTAGGTGAAAATATACATAGCAAGGCTAGATTAATATATTAGCAAGTACAATAGGACTTTCTGTGTCCCATGTGTGTCATTAAAAAATGACCATAAAAATATTTTTTCCTACAATATTTTTCTGTTGCTTTAAGAAAACTGGTTTTTAACTTGGTATAAAATTATGTTATTAAAATTATGGTTTTACTCTGAACAAATGCTTGGCCATATACATAGTGAATTATTGTTATTATTCTCATCGATTTATACTGCTTGAAAGAATTTCAACTTGCTAGGAATTAATTTTTAGAAATACCTTGATGCTTTATGTAGCTTTAGTTAGAAAACACCAAAATGACAAAAATAATAGCAACTGCAGAAGGAAAAAAAATAGTAGGGCAAAGGTGAACGCTATTAGCTCTTTTAAAATCAATAACCTTAAAGTGTCACAGAAACTCAACTGCTTCTTTTAAGTACTTTTTTCTAAGTGTATTTCTTGTATGCAACAGATAATTGGATTTTGTTTTTTAACCCAAACTTACAGTCTCTGCCTTTCAATAGAGGATTTCAGACCGTTTGTATTTAGTATAACAACTAATCTATTTCCTCCAAGTAAAAGATTTTATCCTTTTTTGTTGTTTCTTCTTTTTAAATGTTTCTTACTTTTTTGACTTCTTGAATATTGAGTTCTTTGCCAATGAAACATGAATACAACAACAATAACGACAAATAAAATGAAGAACCACTTTGTATCTATGCATAGCTATTTGTTAAATTTTGAGCAATAAGGCTTGAATTAAATAGCCTGGAATTGTACCTTTTGATTTGTTCAAAATTAAAGCATCCTTACTGCAGGGTCACATTATACTGTTTATTCTATTATCAAACAAAAGAAATAACGCCCTATGTTATGTACCCTGGGAATAAGTTGAATTTGTTCATGTCTTTGAGCAGAGTAACATAGAAGCAGCTATGTCTCTGTATAATGGCATCCACGTTAATATCTCTTAAGTTTCTTCTATAACTCTAGAGAAAATTGCCAAGGAAGATGATAACTGCCATTTTTCTACATTGGACAATAATTTGAAACTACTGATTTATCTCAGTCCATCTGTTACTGGTTGAAGGTGGACAGGTTCTTGGCATCTTGAACAAAGAATTGGACAACACTCACACACACACACAAAAAGCCAGGAGAGTGAAGCAACAAAAGCAGAGATTTATTGAAAATGAAAGTACACTCCCTAGTGTGGGAGTGGGCCCGAGCACAGGGGCTCAAGAGTCCTGGTTACAGAATTTTCTGGAGTTTCAACACTCTCTAGAGGTTTCTCATTGGTTACTTGGTGTATGCCCTATGTAAATGAAGAGAATGAAGTCAAGTTACAAAATCATTTACTCAGTATGTGCCCTATGTAAATGGAGAGGACGTTGCTTGGTGCCTGTGGCCTATGTAAATGGAAAGGATGTAACATGGTGCGTGTGTCCTTTGTAAATGGAGAGGATGAAGTGAAGTTGCAAAGCCGTTCACATTTCTGTCATTGCTGAAGTGTTTCCATTTGATTTCATTCTAGGAAGTCAGCATGAATCAGCCTCATGTTGCCTGCCTCCAGACCCTATTCTCCTGCATCACATTCACTTCCTGAGTTTAGTGCATTATATGCTGCTGATGGTGTCACAAAAGCCTGACTACTTTAAGGGCTCCTGTTTGAAATTTCAGAGATTGTCAACCTCGTTGAAATTGTCATTTGTGGGTGTGTTAGTATTAGCAGTCACATTTGACTAGGAAAAAATCTCAGTATTCTGTAGACAGGTCTTTGTAATAACATCCAGTTTTTCTGGTTTAGTAAAAAAGAAGCTTCATGCTTCATTATTTCTCGATTTCATGCTTTGGTACCAAAGTGTCTGCCAACATTTCTGAATCAAATTTATACACTGCTCAGAAAGGATCCAACTTTATTGAAAGCAGGGCTTACATAAACCACTTTTTCAAGTTTGGTCTAGAAAAGAAATCATAATATGAAGATCTTCGCTACCACACAAAAGTGTATCATTAAACTACTATCAGAAGTAGTATTGTAATAGGAGAAAAGGGGAACCCACTTTCAAAGCAATTTGAAACAGTGGGATTGATTCGTGGCCTCATTTTCTTAATAGATATTTAATAAGATCTTATATAATTCAAAGTGAAATTATTGAATCAAATTTCTGAAATCATTTGAGACGTTGATAAATCATAAGATTACTGGCTATATTGCTCTAATGTATTAAATATTGAAGGCAAACAATTATGTGAAATTCACAAAGCTCAAAAATTTTTTTTCTGATGGATTGATGGGTAGGGTAACAAAGCAGTGTCCATTTCTCCCCAAGTAGAAATATATAGAACTTATAAATGCTGATGAAATTATACTTCTGTTCAAACACAATTAAAATTGAAATATGGATTTACAATCATTTTCTTCGTGAACAAAGAATTGGATAACACTCACAAAAAAAAAAAAAAAAAACAGGAGAGTGAAACAAATGTCATTGGCTTACAGTCAAAGAGAATTGTTTAACATAAATTAACGACTGAGAATTAAAATCCAATGTTCCTTGGCACAAGTCTCTTCGTCTAGCAAAGTGGGCCATATGAAATTTGGGAGACATTTTTTCCCTATATATGTAAGGGTTTACAATAATGCTTGTTATAATCAAAATGTCAAGTTAAAATTTATGTGATTTCAAAAATGCTAGATAAAAGATTGGTCAATAATTCTGATTCTCAGTGTCACTTTCTCCCATGCCAGGTATCTCCACCTTCCCTGATACCTCTAAGAAATGTGAGTTCGCTAATCTTACCTAGGAATTAGTTTCCAGTGAATCACAGGTATTGCAAATCTTGATTTATTTATACTGGAATGACAAAGTCGTCAGTGGAAGAAGAAATAGGCCTAGAGTAATCCATAAGTTACTCAAATATACAAACGTGGATATATATACTTATGCAATTTTTAAAAACTCTACATTCTCTTTTAATTTAGACAAGCCACATCAGAACATCTGTATTTCAATCGTTTCTCTTTTTATTTGCTACTCTCTTAGGGTCATGCAACTCCCTGCATGTTGTCTCACCATGGTCTAAAAGTTCATATCAAATTATACTCATAGGTCTGCATCTTTGTTACCACATGATTAAAGAAATGAAGAATAATTTGCTGTCTTCTTCATGTAATGTCTGCGTAATCCTTAATAATGGTAAAATAATGGTAACCGTGAAGATACTTGATTTTCTTCCCTAAAGCTCTTGATCTTCCATGTAAATAGTGATTCTATTTCTTTGTAATATATATTCAAATTAAAACGTTATTAAAATTTTAAAAATGAAGTATGCTTTAAGTAATTTATTGTCACTTTATCTGATAGACAATTTGTATTAAATCAAACATTTTTTTGACTTAAATATTTTATTCTGTTTTGTGCAAACTGTAAGTCTACTTTTCAAAGTAATTCACATTATATGAATATTGTTATATTACATGAACATATTCTTGCTGTCTTAGTCCAGTCAGGGCATAAAATCGGTCACAACAGATGCCATACAATTGGTCACTTATAGATAGCAGAAATTTATTTCTCACTATTATGGAGGGTGAGAAGTACAAAATCAAGGCAGATTTGGTATCTTGTGAGGTCCTGTTCTCTGGTTGATACATGACACCTTCCTGCTGTGTCCTCCCAAGAGGCAAACTGGCTCTCCGAGATTTCTTTTATAAGGGCACTAATCCTAATCATGAGGGTTTTGTCCTTATGACCAAATCAACTCCCAAAGACCTCGCCACTTAATTTCATCACATTGAAAGCTAGGATTTCAATATATGAATTTTGGCGGGACACATTCAGACCATAGCACATGCCAATATACGATGTTGTTAAATTATGCTCCTGACCATTTTACTGATCCCAGATTTCATATTCTCTTCATGCTAAATAACAATATCTTTCTTATTGTCATTTACGTTTAGTAGAGTTAAAGTTTAGGTTTTGGCTTCTTTTCACAGTTTGAATTTAATTTTATTCAAAGAATTCCCATTGTACTTTCTTTGAAAACTGAGAGAAATCTAATTCTTTGTATTTCTTTTATACTCTACCCGTACAAGGGAAAATATATTTTAGTTTTGTTATGAGAATTTTTTAAGACAAATCTTTTTATTTTACTATTTATCATGACAGATATGTCACTGTTTTTTAAAATTTACAATTTTAATTGGACGTATTTTCTTATTTCTCTTAGAAAAAGTTAGCCTTCTATATTTATGTACACTTTTTTAAGTAATTTCACTTGGATTACTTCATTTGATATTGACAATGAACTGATAATAGAGTGAACCAGCCCTTCACTTGACCAACCCTTCCCTCTGCATCCCCCAACTCTCCAACTTACAATTGATGTCACAAAATCAAGGATACTAAAAAGTTTATTTTATGGGTATATAGCTTCTAAAAGAGGAGTTAAAAACTAATGTTTATCCTCTTGAGACAGAATATTCCCTCCCTCATGCCCCTTTGTTATTCTGTGGGAAAAGAGAAGGAATAGGGTTCTTTTATCGATTGACTCGGCATATCAAATACTTCCCCAGAGTGAATAAATTAATTACTCTTGATATCTATTAAAAATCTACCAATATTACAAATTAAGGAACTAGAAGGGCCATAAGATGCATTTTTAAAGTTTTAAAATTCTATTGTATTTCATACATAAAATAAAGTCGAAATTCTTACTTTTCCTCTTCTCTGGAAGATAAAAACTATTTTGCATTTAAATTATCAAAATTAAGCCAATCTTTATTTCCCCAGCCTACATATGTGATTCACTTAAGATAATGTTTCAGCAAAAAACTGTCATCCTCTAGATATTTTATTTGATTGAAAACGCTTTATTGATTCTTAAACTACACAAAACTATTGAAGACCAAGTCCAGAAGATCATTCTAAGAAGATTTTGAAATCTCTGCTATCAGGCTGCATTTATATTTTGATTCTTTAGTATTTAATAATATTTTGCATTAATATGTGGCTAATTCATGGAGGTTATTTTTGTTTGTTAGAGAATGGTAGGTTTGTTCTATTGACTGGCTGAGTTGTTTTGGAAGTGGAATGAACAGAAGACTTTTATCCTATCATTTTCACTTACTATCAGACAGGCTGCAGAGGTCAACAAACTTTTTCTGTAAAGTCAGTAGACTTTGAGAACGGAAAGGGAAAATCAACAATATTATGTTAAATGCTTATACAATTGTTTAAATGTAACCATGTATTTACAAATGTAAGCTGGATTTGGCCCACAGTCACGGTTGGCTGGCTCTGCCTTAGTCAACTGAGTAAATCTCACTGCCCCCTGTTTTCTAATCTGTAAAATAAAAGGATGAATAAGGACCCTCTGAAAGGAAGGTGGGAATTTGAAAGGAGCAGGAGATTAAATACTGCTTTCACAGATTAATAGCTAACCTACTCTCAATAAAGACTCCTAAATTCTCCCAAATTCTCCCCGTTACTAAATCCAGGGCTTGCTTCCACTTGTAATCTGATCGCTAGGCAGCTTTTTTTTTTTTTTTTTTTGATACAGGGGTCTTGCTGTGTCATCCAGGCTAGAGTGCAGTTTCACAAATTTCACATCAGCCTCAAACTTCTGGGTTCACATGATCATCCCACTTCAGCCTCCCAAGTAGCTGAGACTACAGACACATGCCAACCTGCCTGGCTAACTTTTTTAGTTTATTTTTTGCCGACATGAGCTCTTACTGTATTGCTCAGGCTGGTCTCAAACTTCTGGCCTCAAGCTCTAGACAGCCTCTCAGACCACTGATGAACCTTTTTATCCTTTAAGAGCACTCCTCTTGTGAAGTCTAAGCCACGTTCTTCTATATCCATAGAAATCCATTTACGCACCCCACCGTAGGTCCCTCTTTTACTACCCAGCCCTTAAATAGTGGTGTTTCTCCATGTTACTTTCATCCCAGAGCCTCTCTACAGTCCATCTTTCCTTAGCAATCTTACCTACTTCTCACAGAAGCAGTCATCATCTTTATGTCTACTGGTGACTTCTAAGTTTTGTTTATCAGTCCCAGTGCTCCCAGGCACCAGACCACCAAGATGTCCCAATAGGCTATCAGGTTTTGCTTAGGATTGAAATTGTTTCTATTTCTGCCTCCCAAATTACTGCCCACTACTTTCTCAAGTTGAAAACTTTTCTCTTTTATTCAACCTCCCCTTAATCATTTGGCTTCTTTACTCCTGATATCTAGTTAATTACTGTATTAGTCTGTTCTCATGCTGCTAATAAAGACATACCCACAACTGGGTAATTTATAAAGGAAAGAGGTTTAATGACTCACAGTTCCACACGGCTGGAGAGGCCGCACAGTCATGGCTGAAGGTGAATGAGGAGCAAAGTCACATCTTACATGGCGGCAGGCAAGAGAGTGTGTGCAGGGGAACTCTCATTTATAAAACCATCAGATCTCATGAGGCTTATTCACTACCATGAGAACAGTATGAGGGAAAGTACCCCCATGATTCAATTATCTCCACCTGGCCCCATCCTTGGCATGTGGGGGTTATTACAATTCAAGGTGAGATTTGGATGGAGACATAGCCAAACCGTATCAATCGCCAAATCTCGGGATTCTTCTTCCTGATTATTACTCCATCTCAAGGTTCTTGGAATCAGGGCACATCTTCATTGGAGCTGTAGCTTGAATTTTAATTAATACAGTTAGATTTACAGTCTCTTTTTAATTTCCTATAAAGTCAGCTCTGCAGTTAAAAGACATTAGTGAAATTTTCTTCAGGCTTCTCATATATATTGTAGAAAGAGCATTTTTGTTTATTTTTCTATATTATTTGATATGTTAAGTTTCCTGAAACAGAATCTCTGTATTCATTTTCTTATCACTGAAAAGTATATTTTATTTATTGCATATTAATTATTGCTACCGTTTTCACCCTGTAATACCCTTTTATTCTCTTTAACTATGTACTTATTTATTTATTCAGTAAAGTGTTTCAAGGAGGCTCAATCTGAGTAGTCTCCATAAACTGACTCAGTCCTTAGGAAAATTCACAATTTTTGCCACTGCAACCTTTGGAAATTAAGCTTCTGCCACCACTGCCCTCTTTTTACAGGCTGCCATTTTAAGCTGTTTCACCAGACTATATGACACAGGCACAGGAACTCCAAACATGTGTCCATGCTAAGTTCTGCCAAAACTCTCTACTCCTGCACTGACAATAACAAGAAGCAGGTCTGAATTGGAGTTTTAGAAGAAAAGTACTTTTTGTTTGAACTCACTTTCAGTTCATCCCATTTCCCAGAGCGCTCGCTACTCCTAAAAATTCTCTTTAAAGAAATCTCTTCGGGTCTGAACTTCTAGGCTTCTGTAATACAGGCTGAATATGGGCTAATGATGATTCAAGATCCAACTTATTAACTTTTAGTAAATCTCATGGGGATGCCATGTCCTTTGGAACTTTGTGTCTCCCTTTTATAGAGACGTAGTAAAGCATCTTCATATGCCACAGAAGACTTACATCTTTTTAGTCGGGAGCATAGTGTTGTAATTGCAGTTATGTTGAAGTTCGGGTATCTGTAGAAGGATGTGTGTGCCTACTCAGTAGCCAGACATTTGACTGTAGGTACTTGCTATTAACCCCATTGCCTCTCGCTTTAAACCCACCCATCTAGGCTGTGCTTTGTGAGGCTTGGGCTGGAACTCTGCAAACTGTATTTCTCTTTGGACTGCTGGCTTTCTGTCAGGAAAATGGAAGGCATTGAAGGAAGACATGAAGCTAATAGCAGCCATTGATTGCAGGCTTCAGCTTCTTTGCCATTCTCAGAACCAGCCTCACTGCATGATCTCTAACAGCACCATCAGCCAGCAGTACTCCTCCTCAAAGGTCTGAGGTCAAGCTCCACTGGAATCTTCCTCTAAGACTAGGTTCTAAGAATTACAGCCTGCTTCCTGGGGGTGACAGTTGCTTCCTGCTATTATTACCCTCATGTTCTCTTTTCACCCTTTCAGCTTTCCGTACCTATGCTTCTATAGTTCCTTCTATAAAAGTTCTTTGTTGAAATTCCCAGTGTGGTTTCTATTTTCCTGTCACAACCTTGGCTGATAGAAAGAAAAGGACAGACTTTAGTTTAATTAAGGTTGTAAACAGATTACTAATGGAAAATATCATAATCATGTAGATACTTTGAAAGTAAAGCAGGAAGCTCAGAGCAATAATCATAATTTCAAAAATAAGCTACATTGTTGAGTGTCTATGATGTCCAGTGTTGTAATAAGAACTTGATATTTATTAAATCTTCACAAAACCCTTGCAAAGTACCATCATTATCTCCACTTCATAGGTGAAGAAACTGAGGATTAGAGAGTTAAGTGACTTGCACAAAATCACAAAGCAAGTATGTGGCAGAGTGAATATGAAAGCCCTATATTATGTGATTTCAAATTATGCCACTCTACATCTCATTAGATGGATAGACAGAAGGGCTATGAATGTGCTTAGTGAATAATACCATATAGCTAAATAGGATGGAAGACTGAAGATAAATGTCAATTTAAAAGGTTTGCTTCAGAATAATAATAAAGGATGAGGGAGGGGACTTTGGAAGGTGAGATATATGTTTATGGTCTTGATGGTGGTGATAGTTTTAAAGGTGTAAACATTTTCTCAAACTCACTGAGATGTATACATTAAACATGCACAGCTTTTTATATGCTAATTACACCTAAATTAAATGGTTTAAATAAATGATTTTGCTTCTACGACAGTACGCATATATAACACATTTGGAAAAAGCAAAAAATGTACCAGTGGAGACTGGGAGAATAGAATTCTGAAAATGCAAGGAAAACACTTGAGATCAAAGGGACGTATCCTATTTGGGACATCTATTTGAGTCAATTTGAACAAGTAATTTTGATTTTAATATTGGCTACTCCGATAAATTCACTTTAAGTTATACATTCATGTTACATTAGAAATAATTAATTAAATTTTTAGGGGATTTCTCCAACTATTTAGAGATCCAACTATTTGGTCAAAAGAGCTGAATTAATCAAGAGAGGAATGTATTTCCTAATCTGAGATCTGGGACTTGAAACTTGGACACAGAATTTGGGCATCAGTTGTGGTGACAATAGTAGGAGAACCAAACAGGACAATGGTTATCAAGAATAATGGCTGTGGAAAAGCCGTTGTAGGGCCATTGGAAAAGAATCAGAACATTTTCCAAAATTGTCACAGCATTGGATGGCAGCGTGTTTGACATTTAAGGATTTGGTTATTCCAAAGTCTAGTGTGCTTCACAAGATGTGATGTAATAGGAGTTATTTTAGAGTCTAGATAAAGCCTGTTATACTGTCACACATCCTGTACTCTGGCTGTATTTGACCTTGCCCCTAAGTATCTGATGCATCATGGGCTCACTTTAAGCACTCTCTAAATAGGATGCTATTACCAAATCCTCCATCTGAAAAACATTTACTTATTCTAAATACCAATTCAAATTTTATCTGTTTGATGAAACAGTTTTAGGAACTATCAAAGAAGTTAATGACTCACTTCTGTGATTCCCTAGCACGTTATCTAAGTACCTCTTATTCTGCTTACTTCTGTGTGCATACTCAATTATTCCTATATCTTCTTCCAACATCTCAGCTATGGGCAGGAAATTTGTCTTTTTCACTTTCTAAAACCATTTAAAATGGTGGCTTAAAATAGGTGCAAAATAAGGCAGATGCAGTGGCTCACACCTGTAATACTAGCACTTTGGGAGACTGAGGCAGGAGGATCCTTTGAGCTCAGAAATTCAAGACAAGCCTCTGCAACATAGAGAGACCCCTATCTTTAAGAAAAAATAAATAACAATTAGGGAGTGTGGTGGCATGTGCCTGTGGTCCCAGCTATTCAGAAGGCTGAGGTGGGAGGATTGCTTGGGCTGGGGAGCGGGGAGGCTGCAGTGAGCTGTGGTCATGCCACTGCACTCCAGCTTAGGTGACAGAACCAGATCCTGTCTCCAAAAAAATAAATGAAATAAAAGCCCAAAATAAGATAGAACTTTTCCTTCACCAACAGTTATTGAGCAAATTAATAAAGTAAATTAATAAGTTAATAAAATACACAAATATAAGTTGATTATCTGATTAGGAAGAGCAAATTATTTTACTGGCAATTAAACATAAAGTTAAATACAAAGGAGTATGAATAATCACCAAAACCCAGAAACAATTACTCTAAATGTCATAATTTTATAATTTTAAAATATATCAATTAAAGCAGTGCTATACATTAATGATTGCTGGTAAATTAAGAAACTTAGGTATTCAGTCATGCTGTTTAATTACCTGTGTTCTTAAGTGTTACCAATTATCTATCCTCTTTATATAGAAAAAATATGGCTGTAAATCAGTAATGCATTACTCCTTCTGGACATGAAAAGTGAGTAGCTCATTAGTGACGAAGATAAAAATCTCCATTTTGGATGAGCAAAGTGGCATTCTGCAGCACCTAGAGTACGGACTGAGAAATAAAACAGAGTAAATCTAACAAGTTAGGTAAAAGGTTTCTTGAACTAGTGAATTCTATAAATTAATAAAAATATAGGCTAATATATACTTGGAGATGGGGGTAGACAGTGTAGGAAACCAAACAATTCTCAACTAAATGTAGTTTATACATATGACTTTTGCAACAACTAAATATCCTTTCTTCCAAGTTTTTAACAATATTATAATTAAGTGATCAAACAGGAATGCCAGTGTTCGTATTACTCCCAGTAACTAATGTATCAAAACCACAAAGTTTGTTCAGTGATTCTTCCTCAGTTAATTCTTCTTCGATTTTGAATACTTTGGCCCTATTCACACATTTTTGTTAGCAATATTTACCCTTTTCTTAAAAGCTTAGTTTATTAAGTTTATCAAACACAAAGAAAATAGGTTGAATAATTAACTTTTTTGACATTCACAAATAAAAATAAGTTTTAAACTACCAACCCTTTCTTCCTCTTTATTCTCCTGTATCCTAAATCTTTGGTTTCTAATTTAGCCATAAGAAATTTGTGATATTAAAGGTTTTCCTTTCCTAATAATGATGTGTGAGTGAAGAGGCAAATTATTCTGACAGCTAGTTATTAACTTGATGCTTAGCTAGAACTATGAAGTTCTCAGATGCAATTAAACTCTTACCTTACAATCTTGACCAATGATGCATCCATACATGAAGCTTTTGTTGAGCATCTAAAAAGCTTAAGAGCCAGTCCCTGCCAGAAAGGAGCAGCATGATAGTGCAAAAAGAGATAGAGTGGTAAAAAGCACCAAATGTTGGCTGGAGAGAATGAAGTGGGAGACTTGCTTACCCTCTCCAAGGATGCTTGTTTTAGCATCTAAATATGAGAGTATTAGCATCATTTTTAGAGAGCGTTTTGTGTGGGTTAAAGATGACAGTATTTGTAAAACATTTCATTTGGCAGATAATGTAACTTATCATAGTAGCCATTTCCTCCTGGGCATTCTACATATCCCAGCTTTCTGTGGAGCTACGTGTGGCCACATGCTTGTGTTCTGGCCAGTGATGTTAAGCAGAAATACTGTGTATGATTTATGGAAAATATCCTTTCAAGAGGTACACTTACATTTTCCTAACATGTTAAATGACACACTGTTAACCATTAATGTAAACATGTTGGGTATAGTTCAAGCAGCCTCTTGGGTCATCAGGTTGCTCATGAGGGATAGTAGAACAACAAAATGGAAGGAATCTAGTTCTCCATAGGCATGAAACTGCCAAACCATCACAGTATACCCTACTTCTGTATCCCTTATATGTTCAAGAATTTTTTTTAAAAAAAACCTTTATTTTTATATTTGCATGCTTTTATATGCTCATTTCCTTGTCCCTATATGTTCAGCATATCCTAATCTGAACTGATGCAACTGACTACTCCTACTCAGGGTGATATTAAAAGGACAGAAATTGAAGGCATGGAGAACAGATAAGAGACTCTTACTCTCGTTGGAAATATCTAACCTAAATACCTAAATAAATAAATAGATAACCTAAATATGCAAACTGTAACAGTGGCAGTGGAATTAGAAGGTATGCAGCAAATGAAAAAATATTGAAAAGTGAAAATAGACCCACATTTCCCTTTAAAGAGGCTAAAATAATGATATGGAGTAAAATATAACTGAGATTTTATCCAGAGTGTCAGGAAATATATGGTAGTATTGATCAGAATAGGGAAGTAACATTAATGAAGCTATTGTGGAAGAAAATAGTAAGTTTGATTTTAGACATTTTGAGTTTGGTGTACTGGCACACTCTCTTGGGGAAATGTAAAGCAAATATTACAGTCTTTTACTTCTGCCTGCTGTAAACATAGATTCTAGTGGGTTTATTATAAGTATTCCTTAATTTATTCAAAAGATTTCCTTAAGCATCTACTTTATACCAGATACTGTTTGGGGTCTTTGGTATTCAGCAGTGGATAATACAAAGTCCTCGTCTTCATTCCAACAAAGAACACATTTTATCCTCTTCTAGTACATGAAAAAGATAACTTCATTTTACAGATTTCTTCCGTGTTATGATAGCACAGTAATTTAATTGATACCTTAGCATTATCCAATATCTTAGCCAAAACTTTACTTTTTAATGTAATTTCATTTTATTGTATTATACAATAAAAGAGCTAGTTGCTTAACCTTGAAATTTTCAAAATGAAAGAGTAATAGAAATAAGGGATAGAACAGAAACTAAAGGAAAACAGTCTTACACATTCCACTGATTCTAAGCAATAATTTTCTGAGTGAAATCTGGAGCAGCACTTTGAAATTGTAGACATTAATAAAGCCCATTTCTTCCCCTTGCCAGCAATTTGGAGAGTATACCTGTATTATTGCAAGCATAAATTCAGCTACAGAACCATGTAAACAGCTCTATTAATATTTATTACCATCTTTCTTTGTTTCATGAGGCTTCAGCAAAGGTCCTTATTTTGGTCATGGGAAAAATACTTAAAAGTATATAATTCTGAGATTACTGAAAAGTAAATGATTATTCTTTAGTAAGATGCACATGCTTACATGGATTTTATTAATCATCTCTAACAATTTTTACATTCTTTAACTATTTTAGCTATACAGAATTCTTCAAACTGAGAATCACTAATATTCTTTTGCTGCAATTGTACAACAGAAATATTAAACTATAGTTTAGGACTAGCTTTTGACTAGATAAATGGTTTTGAACTAAGTCATAAACTTCAGATGACTGAGCAGCTCAGTTCTAAAATATTTATGTCTGGCATTAAACATTCCATAAAAATACCAACTTTGGTTTCCTGAACTCTTCTAACATTTTAAAGGTTTACATACCAGTTGCTTTGGGGAGCTTTCAGTAAACTTTTTTTGTAATGGCCGAAGTTGCTTATTTCATGCACAAACCATAGGTCATCAGGTTCACTTATATTAACATAATACTATATCACTACGAAGTTGTCTGTCTTGGGCTTGAACAATTAGGAGCAAGTTTAAGATAAATGGACTGTATTCACTGATTTAGATCAGCAAAAATCTTGTCATTTGTGTAAGGACATCGTATAAGTTTGCATTACATTATATAATTGTAATTGCAATATCTGTCATTTATTGGACAAACAGCTACAGTCACAGACATACATGAGAACTTCATTCTTAAAAAATCTAAAAGTCTTATTTATTATATAATATTTTATATTACTTATGCAAATAAGGATGTAGAACCTATTTTTACTTAAATATGTTTTTCGAGATACAAAATTTAGGTTATAATGATCCTTTATATCTACTTGACACGTCCATTCAGCAGTTAGAGGCTTTAAAGCAAATGTATAAATTATGCATAAGCAATGTCGACTTTTTTAAAAACTTCAAAATATAGGATCACAAGTTAAAAATCATTAATTTATGTATATATTTGCTTAAGATTGATTTGTTTTGTAATAATTTACTGAATTTGAGAGGCCATGATTATGATAAAATAGAGTCTATATTTTGTGAAGTCTGAAAAATAGATCAGGCTTGGGTCATGATGGCAATTAACATATAAGACACTAGATGAAGGACTGGTAACTTTGGTTCAAGTCTCAGCTTTGCCATTTACTAGCTAAATGACCTTAAGCAATCTTTCAATAATAAGGGATACCAGTTTTCTTCTTTAAAAATATATTTCTGCCTATATCCAGGAAAAACATGGTATTCACATTTATATCAAAGCACCTTATATTTTACTCAGATGAAAAAAATAAATGATTAATATTGGTGTTGTGTTGTCACTACTGTTTTGTGGATCACTGGAGAGTAATTATATACCATATGTTCCAGGAAGGACAGTAAAACTCATCTCTCCTCATTGCTCTGTAAACTGAATCTCCTCACCCATGATATCTGATTCTACTTATCTTCTGTTCACACATTCCTAGTCTGGCTTTATAGTACTTGTCAGGAAGATGATAAGTCAGTCAACTTCCATGGCTCCTAACAGTGATTCTGCTCCAAAACTTCAGTTCTGAGGTTTGGGGTAGCATACCTGAAGCTGTTTCCTGGAATATATTCTCTAGAAGCCTATCAAGGAAATTAGAAATGGACTTAAAAACTGAGATGGGTTTATAACCCAGCTGTGATTCACCATCTCCGTTTGTCTTTTGCTATGATTGCTGCTATAAGTTCCCTTTTATTGCCATCATTCTTTGATATATATCTGTGCTTGTGTTAATTATGAAGGAAAAGTTAAGACATCCATAAAATCTAAATACATTTCCTTCATTATTTGTCTCACTACTTCTGCTTAAAAGAAAAATAAGTTCAAGAGAATTGTCCAACATTTTTAAAGAACATTTAGTTAGCATTATATTTTTAAGAATGTCATATGTACCTCATAAAGATGTACAAACATTAATATTATGTACCAATTAAACATTTTTAATTAAAAAAATGACTTTGGCCAATTTTTTTTTTTCATCTTTGTTGTTGAGAAAATATCAGAATTTCAGTTCTCATTCAAACTTTGAGATCTTAGATTTCTTCAAGGTATTCCTATCCAGGATTTTTCTGAAGGATGTGTTTATCAACTGAGTGTTTAAGAAGAAATTAATAATATTGATATAAATAATTGATCACACCATTTTTAAGTTTATTTTTACTGTTTTGTAATTGTATATCACTTAACTGTCATTTTTTTCTACCTTGATTTTTTTCTACTCAGCTCCACCACTCTCTTCGTGAACCAAGAGCTCGCATGTGTATGTGTATGTGTATGTGTATGTGTATGTGTATGTGTATGTGTATGTGTATGTGTATGTGTATTTGTATGTGTATGTCTGTGTATGTGTGTGTGTTTAAACAGCAGACATGTATTTCTTAGTTCTGGAGGCTGGGAAGTCTAAGATCAAGATGCTGGCAGATTTAGTTCCTGAGGGCTCTCTTTCTGACACAGATGGCCACCTTCTCACTGTGTCCTCACATGACAGTGAAAGAAAAAGAGACAGAGAGAGATGCAAAGAGAGAAATTGAGAGAGAGGAAAAAAAACACACACACTCTGGTGTCTCTTTTCTAATAAGGGACACTAATCTCATCACTGGGCCCCATCCTTAAAATCTCATCTAAACCTAATCACTTCCCAAAGGTTCCACCTCCAAACACCATCATATTGGGGATGAGGGCTTCAAAATATGAGTTTTGGGTGGACACAAACGTTCAGTTCAACAACTCTTTTAATTCATTCCAGTGCCTATACCTTTAACATTTTCCTTAGGCCTTTAATCCAAGATGGCAGTAACCATTTTAAAAAATTAATAAAAACGTGCAATACATAAAACATTTTTTCTTTATTAGCACTAAAATAATTTGGGAATGCTGAAGAATAATAAAAGACTGGTTTATGAATTATTTATGATATTTCTATTTAAACATATGAATGTATTATTTAAGCATATTTATGTCTTACCTATTTGTTTCAAGGAAAATCCAAAACTATTCATTCAATATTTTTATAACATAGCTTTGGAACATTTAATATTTTTATGGAGCTGTACTGCTTAGGCACTAAAAGGGATACAGCAAAACTGCAAAACATGACCCTTGTCATTTGAAATGTGCAACATAAATAGAGGTAATACACAAGCAGACACGTAAGCTCACATAAGCTGCAGAAACTATGACTTTTTGTTCACTACTTCCTAACGTGATTCCCAACAAATAGTAAATACTCAGTAACAATTTTGAATTGAATAAATACATAAATGTCACAAAAGACTGAGGTTAACTGTGTGGGCTCTACAAAGAAAGAAAAAGGAAAATGTTAGTTATATGAATTAAAGCCACAAATTGCTACATGCGGAAGGGGAAACACCAATTTTAAAGGCAGATAGTTTTTGTCTAGGTGCAAAAAGGCAAAACGCATTTCAAGTGAAAAGTGCTTCAGAATCCTGGGAGATGGCAAAGTGTTTCTATCCCGTTTATATCTGTCAGTGGACTTTTACCCCACCCCAAATAATTGTGATAAAAAAGGTGAGGAGTCATTGGAATATTTTATGGAAAGCAATTATATTTTGTAAAGACCAAGAATAGTGACTGATTTAAAAGATTGTTGGCAATGCTCAGTTTATCACGAGACTAAAAGCCTTGTTGTTTTCGACTTCATTCTTTTCATGGAGAAGGAAGGAAAAGAGGAAGAGAGGAAGAAAAAGTTATTCTTAAAGTTTATGAAATCTTGTCTCTACTGATCTTAGTCACAAGTGTGGCATCTGAAGGGGAAAAATAATTTATATTTAGAGATGTTTTAGAACTGTCAAAAAAAAGATATAAGCTACAATGTGAAGCAGATGTTATAATTCTGTATTTTGTGATGGCAATGAAATCACCATTCTCCCTTTAAAATGGAACATTTCAAAAAATATTTATTGGCGGAATTTCTGTGAGACTGTGAGGCACTATCTTGTATAGAAATTAAGATAGTTGAGTAAAAGTTTCTGTACCTACATTCCATCTACTGTCCAACTGACCCACAAGCTTTTTTTTTTTTTTTTTTTTTTTTGTATAAATGCTCTGCCTCATGCAGAGACACACATAAGCTCACAATAAAGGGATGGAGGATGATTTACCAAGCAAATGGAAAATAAATAAAAAAGCAAAGGTTGCAATCCTACTCTCTGATAAAACAGAGTTTAAACCATCAAATATCAAAAGAGACAAAGAAGGCTATTACATAATGGTAAAGGAATCAAGTCATCAGGAAGAGCTAATGGTCCTAAATATATATGCACCCAAAACAGGAGCACCCACTTTCATAAAGCATGTCCTTAGAGACTTACAAAGAGACTTAGACTCCCATACAATAAAAATGGGAGACTTTAACACCCCACTGGCAACATTACACAGATCAACGAGACAGAAAGTTAACAAGGATATCAAGGAATTGAAATCAGCTCTGCACCAAGAGGACCTAATAGACATCTACAGAACTCTCCACCCCTAAGCAACAGAATATACATTCTTCTCAGCACCACATTGCACTTATTCCAAAATTGACTACATAGTTGGAAGTAAAGAACTCCTCAGCAAATGTAAAAGAACAGAAATTATAACAAACTGTCTCTCAGAACACAGTGCAATCAAACTAGAGCTCAGGACAAAAAAACTCAATCAAAACCGCACAACTACATGGAAACAGAAAAACCTGCTCTGGAATGACTACTGGCTACATAACGAAATGAAGGCAGAAATAAAGATGTTCTTTGAAACCAATGAGAACAAAGATACAACATATCAGAATCTCTGGGACACATTTAAAGCAGTGTGTAGAGGGAAATTTATAACACTAAATGCCCACAAGAGAAAGCAGGAAAGATCTAAAATTGACACCCTAGCATCACAATTAAAAGAACTAAAGAAGCAAGAGCAAACACATTCAAAAGTTAACAGAAGGCAAGAAATAACTAAGATCAGAGCAGAACTGAAGGAGATAGAGACACAAAAAACCGTCCAAAAAATCAGTGAATCCAGGAGTTGGTTTTTTGAAAAGATCAACAAAATTGATAGACTGCTAGCAAGACTAATAAAGAAGAAAAGAGAGAAGAATAAAATAGATGCAATAAAAAGTGATAAAGATCATATCACCACCGACCCCACAGAAATACAAACTACCATCAGAGGATGCTATAAACATCTCTACAGAAATAAACTGGAAGACCTAGAAGAAATGGATAATTTCCTGGACACTTACACTCTCCCAAGACTAAACCAGGAAGAAGTGGAATCCCTGAATAGGCCAATACCAGGCTCTGAAATTCAGGCAATAATTAATAGCCTACCAACCAAAAAAAGTCCAGGACCAGATGGATTCACAGCTGAATTCTACCAGAGGTACAAGGAGGAGTTGGTACCATTCCTTCTGAAACTATTCCAATCAATAGAAAAAGAGAGAATCCTCCCTAACTCATTTTACAAAGCCAACATCATCCTGATACCAAAGACTGACAGAGATACAACAAAAAGAGAGAATTTTGGACCAATATCCCTGATGAACATTGATGCAAAAATCCTCAATAAAATACTGACAAACCGAATCCAGCAGCACATCAAAAAGCTTATCCACCATGATCAAGTGGGCTCCATCCCTGGGATACAAGGTTGGTTCAATATATGCAAATCAATAAACATAATCCAGCATATAAACAGAACCAAAGACAAAAACCACATGATTATCTCAATAGATGCAGAAAAGGCCTTCAACAAAACTCAATAGCCCGTCATGCTAAAAACCCTCAACAAATTCAGTGTTGATGGAACATATCTCAAAATCATAAGAGCTATTTATGACAAACCCACAGCCAATATCATACTGAATGGGCAAAAATGGGAAGCATTCCCTTTGAAAACTGGCACAAGACAGGGATGCCCTCTCTCACCACTCCTATTCAACATAGTGTTGGAAGTTCTGGCTAGGGCAATCAGGCAAGAGAAAGAAATAAAGGGTATTCAATTAGGAAAAGAGGAAGTCAAATTGCCCCTGTTTGAAAACGACATGATTGTATATTTAGAAAACCCCATTGTCTCAGCCCAAAATCTCCTTAAGCTGATAAGCAACTTCAGCAAAGTCTCAGGATACAAAATTAATGTGCAAAAATCACGAACATTCTTATACACCAGTAACAGACAGAGAGCCAAATCATGAACGAACTCCCATTCACAATAGCTTCAAAGAGAATAAAATACCTAGGAATCCAACTTACAAGGGATGTAAAGGACCTCTTCAAGAAGAACTACAAACCACTGTTCAGTGAAATAAAAGAAGACACAAACAAATGGAAGAACATACCATGCTCATGGATAGGAATCAATATTGTGAAAATGGCCATACTGCCCAAGGTAATTTATAGATTCAATGCCCTCACCATTAAGCTACCAATGAGTTTATCCACAGAATTGGAAAAAACTGCTTCAAAGTTCATATGGAACCAAAAAAGAGCCCGCATTGCCAAGACAATCCTGAGCCAAAAAACAAAGCTGGAGGCATCACGCTACCTGACTTCAAACTATACTACAAGGCTACAGTAACCAAAACACCATGGTACTGGTACCAAAACAGAGATATAGACCAGTGGAACAGAACAGAGTCCTCAGAAATAATGCCACACATCTACAGCCATCTGATCTTTGAAAAAGCAAGAAATGGGGAAAGGATTCCCTATTTAATAAATGGTGCTGGGAAAATTGGCTAGCAATAAGTAGAAAGCTGAAACTGGATCCTTTCCTTACTCCTTATACGAAAATTAATTCAAGATGGATTAGAAACTTAAATGTTAGACCTAATACCATAAAAACCCTAGAAGAAAACCTAGGGAATACCATTCAGGACATAGGCATGGGCAAGGACTTCATGTCTAAAACACCAAAAGCAACAGCAACAGAAGACAAAATTGACAAATGGGATCTCATTAAACTAAAGAGCTTCTGCACAGCAAAAGAAACTACCATCAGAGTGAACAGGCAACCTACAGAATGGGAGAAAATTTTTGCAATCTACTCATCTGACAAAGGACTAATATCCAGAACCTACAAAGAACTCAAACAAATTCACAAGAAAAAAACAAACAACCCCATCAAAAAGTGGGCAAAATATATGAACAAACACTTCTCAAAAGAAGACATTCATACAGCCAACAGAAACATGAAAAAATGCTCATCATCACTGGCCATCAGAGAAATGCAAATCAAAACCACAATGAGATACCATCTCACATCAATTAGAATGGTGATCATTAAAAAGTCAGGAAACAACAGGTGCTGGAGAGGATGTGGAGAAATAAGAACACTTTTAGACTGTTGGTAGGACTGTAAATTAGTTCAACCATTGTGGAAAACAGTGTGGCAATTCCTCAAGGATCTAGAACTAGAAATACCATTTGATCCAGCCATTCCATCACTGGGGATATACCCAAAGGATTATAAGTCAAGCTGCTATAAAGACACATGCACACATATGTTTATTGCAGCACTATTCACAATAGCAAAGACTTGGAATCAACCCAAATATCCATCAGTGACAGACTGGATTAAGAAAATGTGGCATATATACACCATGGAATGCTATGCAGCCATAAAAAAGGATGAGTTCATGTCCTTTGCAAGGACATGGATGCAGCTGGAAACCATCATTCTCAGCAAACTATCGCAAGAACAGAAAACCAAACACCGCATGTTCTCACTCATAGGTGGGAATTGAAAAATGAGATCACTTGGACACAGGAAGGGGAACATCACACACTGGGTCCTATTGTGGGGGGGAGGGGGGAGGGATAGCATTAGGAGATATACTTAATGTAAATGACGAGTTAATGGGTGCAGCACACCAACATGGCACATGTATACATATGTAACAAACATGCACGTTGTGCCCATGTACCCTAGAACTTAAAGTATAATAAAAAAAATAAAAGAAAAATGAAATTGGCATTTATATGACAAAAATAAAGACATAAATAAATGCTGTGCCTATATCTAAGATACAGAATTGTTTCCTCAAGTTTTTCCTAAAATGACCCATATGACATTTTGGTACAATAAAAATGATGTAACTCCATAGAAAGCCAGTCAGAGCCACAAAGGAGAGTCATGCCTTCTGTTACACACTCTTTTTTTGAAATGGGAAGTGTGATTGGCATCATATGTTATGATCCATATGATACGTATTCCTCCAGAGACATGTTCAACCATAGCTAGAAAGTAAATATTTAAAGAAAACTGCACAAATGTCTTATTGGTCTTTTTCTCCTCGTAAACATGAAAGTATAGCTGCTTAAATAGAAACAATTTCATGTTGTGTAAAGTACGATCTGAGAGTAAAATAGAGTGCCCACAAAAATTCAGTAATTATCCTAATCTCAATTTCCTTCAGCAGTTTTGAAAAATACTGCTGCTTGAGATAATCCATGTCACAATCACAGCAGGATATCTAAGTGCTCACTTTTCACTTTTTCTGTCATAGCAGAACATTAATAATATGAGATAAATAATCCTTAAAGGTTGCTATGCCTCTAATGTAAGTCAGGTATAGATGAAGCTTACTCTCTTCTCATTCACAACAAAAGCACTTTAAATCTCCCATGAGAAAAAAACGGCAAATAATTTATGTAGATATTTCATCCTTAAGTAGAGGACACAACTCCCTACTCTTAAGTCTGGATTGCGCATATTGACTTTCATCCAGAAAGGACAGTATTGGGAAGGAAAAGGATGTAGTAACTTTACAGTAGAGAAACTGGTAAGTTTTCTTTACCAGGTAATTAACGTTTTTATCAACAGTACCCATGACATGACAGAATCAGAGTGGCACTTTCCCTTTGTGGTCTTTCTCTCAAAAACATACACTCTAACTACGAGAAAAAAGCATTGTAAAATTCCCAAGTGAGGGACAGTCTGAAAAATACCTATTACCCCTCAAAACTGTCAAGGTCATTAAAAACAAAGTACGCCTGGCAAGCTGTCACAATCAAGATGAGCCTAAGGAGACGTGACTAAGGAGCGTAATGTGATAACCTGGATTGTATCCTGAAATAGAAAAAGAACATTTGTGAAAAACTGAGGAAATCTGAATATAGTATAGAGTTCAGTTAAAGATTTTGCCTCAGTATTTGTTCATTACTTGTGACAGATGCGCCATATTACTAAGATATTAATGGTAGGGGAAGGTGACTGTGTGGTATATGAGAATTCTTGTACTCTCTTTGCAATAATTTTGTATGTCTACTTAAGACTATTCTAAAATTAAAAGTTTATCTTAAAATTGGGTATAGTTTATCTTAAGCCCAGACTAATCATGACAAAAGACCTGGAGACGGGCATATGAGGGATATGTTCTTTGAATATCCAAAGATTAGGTTACTTGAGAATATATTCTGCTTAAAGAATCATCAGTATATTCAAATGAGAATTTCAGGATAAGATTCACAATTTGGGAGTAATAATTAAATCAGAAGTAAATATTAGAGTTATAGAATTTGAAATATTGAGGATAGAGAAGAATTAAGGATAAATGAGATAATAAAGAAGTTCAATGAGCAAAGAAAAGAGAATGAATGACATAGTCTGGGAATTGTACTCATTGGGCCAGTAGAAGGAAGAAGAGACACTCTGAAGAATTTCAGAAAAGAAGGAAAGAAAGGTATACTAGAATAATATACAGGCACAGAAGTAAACACAGAAAATAGTTTTAAGACAAGAAGAATGCTAATCAGGATCATGAGCTGAGTGATCAAGGAGTTAGGTTAAGGATCATGAAAAGCTGGTAATGCAAAGGTCATTGCTATGTTCAAAAGACTGGTAAAGAGGACACCTGATGCAAAGAGCTGAAAAGTGAAGAGAAAATGGGAAAGATTAGGCCGTAATTTCGTCAGTTAGGACCGCTATATATTAAAAAAAAAAAAAAAAAAAAATCACTGTATCTTGGAATGGGGGAAGAGGGAATTGGGCAGGCTTAAACAACAATTTATTTCTTACGATTCTAAAAGCTGGGAGGTCTAAGTTCAAGGTGCCCATTGATTCCGCGTAAGGTGAAAGCCCTCTTCCTGGTTTACAGATAGTCCCTTTCTTGCTGTATTCTCACATGAAGAAGAAGAGAGATCTATCTTATGTTTCTTTTTCTCTTTATAAAGGCATTAACTCCATCATGAGGGTCCCACTTTCATAACCTAACCTAACCCTAATTACCTGCTAAAGACCTCACTTCCAAATCCTATGACATAGGGTATTAAATCTTCAAAATTTGAATTTTACAGGTACACATTCAACCCATAGTACATTGTGAGAGTTTTGTCAATAATAACTTAAATTTTTCTATGCGCACTATACCATGGACCAGCAGCATCAATTCACCCGGGAGCCTGATAAAAATGTGAAAATTCAGATCCATCTTTTACATATGTAGTCAGGATCTGCATTTTAACAAGATCTCCTGATGATCCAAATGCACTTCAAAATCTGAGAAACATTGGATTACATTATTATTTCAAGAATTTGGCAATATCAAGATGGGAAAAAAATAATAATTTAAGTAAGAAATGCATTTTAAGATTCTTTTTTTACTGGAAAAAAGGACACATGAGTATATATGTAGGTGAGAAGAGCAGAAACAAGTGAGGAAGCAGAGATATGAAGAAATGAATACTGGGCATAAAATAAGGCTCACAATATTACTCATCATAACTGTCATTTTCCATCTTTATTAATCATATCACGACTCTTTCTTTTACCTGTGGTTTTGCCACTTACAGTAAGTGAAACTGGGGATTCTGAGGGAAAAGGGGGGATTCACCAAATCTTTTGACATACGTCATCCAGGATCTGTCAATTCACTGAAACTTTGATTTCCCTTCCACTCTCCTGAAAATGAGAACACTGAACAAGAATCTGTATAAGGAATTAAAGTTCAATAAAAAAGTTTTCTAACTTCGATGGCACTTAGTTAGCATTAACTAAAGAAGCATAAAAAAGACAGCTATTCTGTTTGAACTCTCCTTATAGAATGTACTTTATGGACTGACTTTCCCAATTAATTGTAATCTTTTATGAGTCCCCCAAGAGACGCACAGAGCTGTCCTAACCTGCTAATTAGGAGGCCAGCAATGTACTGCTAGGATTTTTGGAGTACATTCCCTGTGGAAGTGTTAGTTCCAAGTGTTTCCCTTGGGATGGTCTGTAAATAATTTTTAATGAACAAGATATTATTCTTAATGATCTTCTGGAGACTTGACAAGCACTAAGATACTTTAAGAAAAAGCACATTTCCATCAACAGCCATTGATATGCCATTAGCTTGACTTAGAAAAAGGAGCAAGAATCTTTGCATCAACAATTGAGAAACCAAAGTTATCAGCTTAATTCTATGGCTGTGCCCTTTTATTTTCTTTAAGATACAATGTTCTCATCTGTAAAATGGGGAAATGAAACTAGCATGAATTAGTAAATTGGAAACTCTGGAATTAGATGTGGCCCACATGGGTATTTGCTATTGTTTGCATGCTTATGTCTAGCATAGCACACAGGCCAGTTTAGTTGGCCACATAAGATTTGCTTTGTAAGCTCTGTAGCACTGTTTAAATATTAGACATTATTATTAGCACTGTTGCTAATCTGCTCAAAATAAACTAGTAAGAGTCAGCTCCAGGAAATTTATTCTAGAAACAAACTCATTGTGTGGAATCAGTAATATTGTTCCTATATTTTCAGCAGAGTTTAAAAAGAAACATTTGAGCCAAAAAAAAAAGTCAGAAACTCCCTTTGCGATAGAATTTATAGACACTGTGATTTTGAGTATTCATAATTGAATATATATATGTATGTATATATGAATAAGGAAATAAGTTTAGATAATGCTACCCTCCAAAAAATGTTCATCACCAGAATAGTGAAAAAGATAAAATGACCTAAATCTTTAGCATAAGAGAATCAGTTTGGTAAAGTATGTCTCTCCCCCAGAATGAATTTTTATGTAGCCCTTGAAGTTATATTTATAAAGAAAATTTCAGGACATAAGCAAAGAAAAAATAAGATTTAAAATTGTAATCTGTGCTATGTGATTTCAACTTGTTAAAATAATAATTCAGAAGAAGCTGGTACAAAACATGCCAAGCTTTTAAAACCTTTGTATCCTTACCTTTAAAGTGTTATAATAACATATTTCTCAGGGCTGCTGAGAGAACCAAATGAACCAGGAAGCCAATACAGCACAGAGGATGTATCCTCAGAGCCCTAACAGGAAACAGATGGCACACTCAAATTGGACAATCAGAGATAATTTGATAAAGGAACTATTTACCAAAGTGTGGCAAGGGTATAGAAAAACATAAAAGAAAGAGTAATGCAGGACTAATAAAAACTGGGGTATGATTATCTACCCTGGATATGAAGGGGCAGTTAGCTAATCCCAGAAGCAGAGAGCTCTGTGTGAAAAGGATTGGTTCACGGAAAGCTCTCATCTTCTGTCCAGAATGGAAGTCAGGCTATAGCAACCCAGCAGAAAGGAAGTTAGGGGTGTAAAGACCCCAATAATACTCTCTCCCTTCTTTCCATATAATTCTGCCTATCAGAGTAAAAAGTAGGAGGGAGAAAGGTGGAAGGCGGCCTGGGGGAATCAAAAAAAGTTATTCTACCCAGTTGATCTCCTTTGTCCTTTTGCTACCACTCTTGTCCTTCCACCAGAAAACATATATCCACAACACAGGGATCCTACTAAAGTTCTATCAGGTAATTTATCATAGTTGGGATCCAAACTGAAAGTTAAGGTATATGAAAGCTCATAAATGGTTATATTGGAACAAAAACTATAAGCAAAAAAGGCAATTTCATATTTGAAAAATGTGTCCATCGCTGGAATAAAGGAAGGGTTCCAATATAATCATTGTGCAGCCAGTTGTTTTGAGTAGATAAAAAAGATTTACAAACAAGCGATAATGAGATTTGAGGAAAGGAAAAATGTGAAATACCTTGAGTCTCCCAACAGAGTTGGCATGGCCTGGCTGAGTCACTTGCCTAAGGTCTCAGGTCCTGTTACACAGCTCTATCCACTTGGAACTCCCAGTTTTCAGATTCCAATAACCATTCTGTTTTCTAATTTCTTCAGTCCCAGTGAAGACATGAACCATCTCTTGTGAATTCTCAAATGCCCTGTGAAGATGACACTAAATTGACTTTTTATCAAACTCTTCCCAAATTACCTAATTTGAGTTTAACATCTGATTATCTTTTACAGTGCTAACTGATAGAATAATTAGAACCATCACCAGCCTCAGGAAAGAGTGTCAAAATGCAATTCTGGGATTGAGTTGCTTGTACGTGCAAGGAGTGAAGGGATATTCTTTCTGGGAGAAGGAAATGAGTAACGAATAATCCATGGCAGGTGGTGGTACGATAATAATTCAAATTACCACTAGTTGTGGCTTTATGTCTTGGTCTGCTTAGGCTTCCATGATAAAATACCACAAGCTGGGTGGCTTAAAAAGCAGAAATTAATTTTCTTACAGTTCTTGAGACTTGAAAGTCGAAGACCAAGATGCCAGCATGGTCAGTTTCTTGTGAAGCTCTCTTCCTGGTTTGCAGATAGCCACCTTCTCACTGCGTGCTCTCATGACCTTCCCTTGGTGGTATACACAGAAAAAGAGAGAACTCTGGTTTCTCTTCCTTTCCTTATAAGGACATTAGACCTATGGATTAGGGCCTTTGTAGACTCATTTAACCTTAATCACTGCCTCACAGGATCTATCTCTAATCACAGTCACAGGCCCTATCCGCCAGTACAGTTAGGACTTCAATATATGAAACAGGGGTGGTGGGGGAGCACATTCAATCCATAACTTTTGGAATGAAGTGCAGAGTGAATGCAAGAAGTAATGAAACCAAATATCTGTGGCACTGAGTTGCTATTGCAACAACAATAACCAAAATATTGATTACAAAGATACCAATGATGATGTCACGATCTAACTTTTGAACTCCTGGAAAATGTATGAGGTAACAGAGAGCTCGAGAGGTCTGACTGTCCAAACGAGAATGAAAGTAGACAATTGGAAAGCTTCTTCAGGAGCCTTGAAGAGCCCTTTATTTCCTATAGTTGGGAAGCTGACATGGCTGAGAACCAAGTCCAATGCCTGTTTATAATGGTTAGAGTTGCAATGTCAATTAAATGTTCAATTCAACCAGCTAAGGGCACTGGCAGGAAATAAATGAGATGCTAAGACACGAATACAAACATGTGGGCAGACATAGATAAGACTTAAAGTTGGAAATTTTAAATCATCTTGAAATTTAATCAACTTTAAATTTAAATCATCTTTAAATCATCTTGAAGCTCCCTTGTGAATGAACATATATATACTACCCTCACCTTGTGATGAAGTCAGCATTTTCTGAAATAAAAATCACTCAATGTTTGCATTTAAGATAATTGACCCAAGGCCTCCAGAGCCATAATGGAAATCAGATTCCTAAATAGCCCAGCCACAAAAATACAAAGCTTGACCCTGAAAGAGATAACCTATGTTAAGAAAAAGATGTGAGACTTCATGAATCTGTATAGGCAGGAGTATGCAATGTATGTGGGTAGGATTGGATGCTAAAAGAGGTAGCTGCCCAAAGCAAGAAAAAATAAAAAGTTTGATAAGAGTGGGATTACCTGGAGGTCAGGATTTAATGTGTTAAAAGTCTACAAAGTTAGCTAATTGAAGCCTTGGCTCAGTGGTAGTCTATAGTTTATGAGATTGAAATGTCAGAACCTTGGTGCATATTATAATCTTTCAATTTAAAATTTTATCCATAAACCAGTAGGATCACCTGAGAGCTTCTTGAAAAGGCAGAATCCTTGGCCTCAAACTCAATATATTGTCAGAATCGGCGTTCAAACAAGATCTTCATTTGATTTGTATGAAACTTTAAATTCAAAAAGCACTGCAAGTAGATAAAATAATCCAAAATTTCTACCTGAGCAAACTGTTCAGCTAACCTGACCCTGTTAAGAGACCATTTTTCATCTTTCTCTTGCATTTCTGTAGAGAAATGTTTTGCGAGTAGAGGTACTTACTGTCTTTTTTTTTCCTGGACTACATTTTTACTTTTCGACAAACGTTTGTATAACACGTTGTTGACTAACACCCTCAGAAAATAGACGTAGTGTTTCCTCTGGAGTAAGAGTCAGAGACACTCACTATCCAGGATAATAATGTTAATGTCTCCTATGGAGCAAAAGGCAGGCAGGTTTGCTGCCATAGATGATTTTGGTTCTCAAAGCTCAAAAATGATTTGGATTCCCTAAGCTCTTATGCCTCAAACCACTGTGTAAGCAGATATCATCTATTCCTCTTCATATCACCAGGGGACTGCAACAAGAAAATGCTGATATGTTGACTATTGTTATTGTTGAGAGAAATAAAGATTTTTGTGTCTGACACAGGCGTCTCATGTTTTCTGCCAGCATCCACGAATAGGCTAATTTATCTTGGAAGTAGAAGAAAATCTCAGATCCTTTACATTTCTTAGCAGTTGTATTAAAAAGGATGTGAAGCTGACAAATACTTGGCTATCTGGAAGAGAAAAAGTAAGGGTCCTTCAAGACAATAAATGGATTTGAGGTAAGCCCACGAGAACTGGTAATGAATATGTCGATCAAACCGTATGACCCACCAGGCCAAATATAATCTTCCAATTTATTCCTTGTTAAAGAGGAAGAATTGGAGAGACAGTTGTAGGTCAAGTACAAGTAAATGGGTTCAATGAGAGATAGCTGCCAAATTGGAGTCCTAAATGGGTTAACTATCCCGCAGGTGGCAGTACTCATCAACAGGGTAGGGGGCCTTAAGATTTGTAACTGCGTGGCATAAGTTCTTAACTCTGGTTAGTTGCAGTTACAGAAAATCACACCTACACTTAGTATGCAAGGAGGCAAATCTGTGACTATTATTGGTTGAACAGGTGAACTATGAGAATTTTGATTGATTTTCCAGGGAGATGAGAGAGAAGAATATAATGTCTTTGAATAAAGAAGGTAACAGCTAGGCCACTTTAGGGTTCAGTCACTCATGCAATCTATCATGCTAACTTCAATCCATTTGAAGAAGACGGTAAAAGTTTGTGGAGCCTTTTGCAATAGATATTGACTATTCTAAGGAAGTTTTGGCTCTCAGATTTACAAGAGAAAAACCCTCACAGTAAATCAAAGATTAGGCATTGAATAGCATTTGAACTTTTATTGCCCCAGATTGGCTTAACTAGGGATGAAAATAAGTCACTAGAGAATGAGGAAGCCAACTCAAAGAAATCAAGAGAAATGTTTGCTGTCAGTCCCACTGCCCTGGAAAACTTCCCTCGCCCTTACACTAAGACCAGGCAATAATCTAAGAGATATTCTCACAACAATAGGGAAAAAAAGGCCCCAGGGTAAAGTAGATTGTGTTTAAAAAAACAAAAAATAACCACTGTGCAAGTGAAGTCTACGTCAGCCAATAGGTACAAGCCCTGGAGTCCTCGCTATGAAGCAGTGTGGCTCTGGCTGCTAAGTCAAAGGGTCCTCAAAGTTCAGTGAAATGTTTCCCAAAGTTACAATGACCTTGCAGATTTATACACAGAGGTAAAAATAATAAAAAATGTTTGCAATTTGTTTGGTTGAGACATAAGCAGCTACAGCACTCCTTAAAATTGAATGGAAATGGGCCTTGCTTCCTAGCAAGAGCTCCCCTCTCCCTCTTTCCTGCTCTATCCCAAGAAAGATGATTCAAAGGGAGAGACTAAAGTCTCCCTCTCCCAAGAGGAACCAGGGCTATAAGTACTCATTACCATATGCTTGAAAACTTTGGTAAAGAGAGGAATTCAAACTTAACTTTCTGTCACAATAAAGTCGGGAAGTGCCCAGATTTTTACGATATTTATCATAATCTTGACATTTTGGCTTTGGATTCATTTAGATCTTTAACAATTTGCTTGACCTTGCATAAGATGTTAAACTTTTCTTGTATATTAAAATAATTAACAGTACTTATTTTGTTATCATCTTGTGGATATTAAATGTGGCAATATGCATGAAGATTGTATTATCGTCTGGCAAACAATATAGGCTGTTCTTGATAACTATTAGCTACTATTATCATGTATATGAAATGTACAGTGGGTATAACATCACAACAATCTTGCCATTGATAAGTTATGGTAGAAAATGTCTCATACCATTGCTATAGTAAAAATGCAATTTTAAATATAAATTATTAATATATTGAAAATTGGTAGAAATATTAAACTCTAAAAATTTAGTCAAGACATTTTGTCTTCTTAAGTCTACTATTAAAAATAAACTTAAAATAGGTGACCTTTAAAATTATGTATATTGATATAGAAAGATGATTATGAAGTATTGTTTAGGAGGAAAAAAGCAAGTTGCACATTTCAATGATAATATGATATTTATATAAATATATAGGTATACAGAGAAGAAGTGAGAGATTGTACATATCTGCACCTATATGTAGAAAATAGTCTAGATACTTTTCAAAACATGCAGCCAACAATCATATGAAAAAAAGCTCAACATCACTGATTATTAGAGAAATGCAAATCAAAACCACAATGAGATATCTCACAACAGTCAGAATGGTTATTATTAAAAAGGCCAAAAATAACAGATGCTGGTGAGGTTGTGGAGAAAAAGGAACACTTATACACTGTTGGTGGGAATGTAAATTAGTTCAACCATTATGGAAGGCAGTGTGGCAATTCCTCAAAGATGTAAACACAGAATCACCATTTGATCCAGCAATCCCATTACTATGCATAAAGCCAAAGGAGCATAAATTGTTCTGTTATAAAGATACATGCATGCTCATGTTCACTGCAGCACTATTCACAATAGCAAAGACATGGAATCAACTCAAATGCCCATCAGTGGTAGAGTGGGTAAAGAAAATGTGCAACATACCATGGAACGCTATTTAACTATAAAAAGGAATGAGACTATGTCCTTTGCAGGGACATGGATGGAGCTAGAAGCCATTATCCTCAACAAACTAACATAGGAACAGAAAACCAAATACCACATGTTCTTGCTTATAAGTAGGATCCAAATGATAAGAACACATAGATATGTAGGGGCGAACATCACACACTAGGGCCTATTAGAGGGTGGAGGATGAGAGGAGGGAGAGAATCAAGAAAAATTACTAATGGGGACAGGACTTATTACCTGCGTGACAAAGTAATCTGTCCAAAAAAAAAAAAAAAAAACCCATGACACAAGTTCGCCTAAGTAACAAAAATAAAAGTATTTTTTTTTTATTTAAAAAAACAAAAGTCATCTAGAAAAATGCACTGTAAATTTTAATTATGTCTATCTCCGGGGATGAAATTAAGAAATAATTTGTACTTTGATATATTCCTGTAATCTTTAAATATATTGAAACAATTATGGTTTATATGCATAAAAACATATGATGCTTTTTGTTGTAGAATAAGTACATTTTTATTTAGCACAAAACTCTCTGGAAATCAAAGTGAGCTGATAACTGAGCTGATATGTGCACAGTGTATTATACTTTGATATCTCTATTGTTCAAAAAATAGTTTTTATATATAACTTACCAAAATTTTTGTA
This sequence comes from Macaca fascicularis, assembly GCF_037993035.2. Taxonomy (NCBI): domain Eukaryota; kingdom Metazoa; phylum Chordata; class Mammalia; order Primates; family Cercopithecidae; genus Macaca; species Macaca fascicularis. The sequence goes on from NC_088376.1 coordinate 78,482,163, forward strand.
AATACAAAATGACCCAGAAGTATTTATATTCCAAAATCTTTATTTTATTTAATCTTCAAAACACATCATATCTATCTGGATGGTTCTTGTCAACAATTTTTCAGAGTTCTAGGTAAATTGAATAATAATATTGACTAACAGAAAGATCTTTATCTATGGAATGTTCTCTACAGGACAATTCTAGGCTTAGGATTCCTTATAGTCAATAAAACTAGAATCTATCGATTTATGAAGCTTAGCTTCATAAATAAAGCTTTGCACCATGGACAATGTTACATAAGTTGTGGCATAAAATGGAGATAACTAAAATTCTCCTGCTGTGTGAGGGAATAATCTCTCATTTGAAGACACATCAGCTCTTGGCCAGGAAGAGCAAGTCCACTGCAGGAAAAAGAACATAGGGAACTGCCTTCAATATCCCAGACAACTGCCTATTTTCCTTGAACAAACCAATTGCCGTTAGGTTTAATAACAGGGAAGAATTTTGATTCATGTTAGTCAGATTTAAGGATACAATCTTTTGTATTAGCTCAAAAACAGAGTAAATAAAAGAAGAAAACAACAAAATTGCATACTTATTAATACATTTCTCCAAATAATAGTTGTGATTTTAAAATACAAAGGTTAATGAATATTTATGTACAACTTACCACGTACCAGGTGCTTTCTCTATGTTGTTTTGCTTTACTATCTACCATGCGAGGTATATAGAATCATTCTCATCATCAAATAAAATAGTAAGACATGAGGAGATTTTTTATGTGCAAACTTACCTAACTACTAAGTGAGGGATCTGGCATTTCAACCTAGATCCATCTCCTTACCACCTACTACTATATATGAGGAAGCTAAGTCTTTCATATTTTCCATGGGTTGATTTCAAGAACCAGTTCTCTACTTTAGAACTTGATGTGAAATTCCAAGTGTATTAGAAAGCTTTACTTTCTAGGATTTGCAGCCCAGTACCTATCCCCTTCTAAGCCTTATATATCCAACAAACAACTTAATTGCCTTTGGTTAGATGTCCAGGGCTAGGGTCTGAGACTCAGATGAAATGATTCTCCATCTAATAGAAGTTTCTTTGAATGGTACTCAGCACCCACTCTTGAAAAGTCACTTCTAATTGTACTTTGACATTTGTTTTGCTTTACACCAAAGAAATAAATAAATAAACCTCATGACTTTTAATAAAATGGATATGGGTTTTGCCCTGGGAGTAGGTCACAATTGAAAGAAGTCATCTATAAAGCTTTTGAAAGAGTTTGAATGGAATTATTTCGTTTTTTTTTTTTTTTCATCTGAAGCTGAAGCAATACTTCTGTGCTCCATAGGCAGAAATATTTATTCTTTTCTGACACATGATCCAGGGATTTTTAATGCTTCTCTTAAAAAATGAACTCTAGAGAGGCTAAGATGATAAATAATTACAAGTAACAGAATTCTCTTCTTTTGATGCTATTCCCAGTTACTCCTCATTTTGAATATATACATATTCCTGGGAAAGAAGGGCAGTTGAGGCGTAGGTGCATGTAGAAGTGTGTCATGTTATACAACCCTAGGATTCATCAGCAGGTGGGCATCATGACATGAAACCAAAACTCACAGGTGAGCAGGTGGCATCCATCCAAAAGCAAGATCATTTGAGCCACACATTTATAATTACACTCACCATATATACTTCACATAAGAAAAAAGATAATTCTCTTGTTGTTCCATGATCTTCACTATTTTTCCAGCATTCGCAGAGTCCCTTACTGAAAGAAAAAAAAGTCAAAATATCACAAATGACAGAACATTGAAGCAGAGGTGATAAAAACATATAAACTCTGGATAAACTAGTCTAGACCCTTTTACAATAACTGTTTCTATGACAAAAGTAATTGTTTTGGTTAAGTTGTTGTTTTCACATAAATTAATAGTGTTAATAGTGCCAGTCATTTCATTCAGAACAAGCTAATTTGTTTATTGATATGGTTCTTTTAGTGAAAAGTGGTAAGAGAAGAAGTTCATGGTTTCATAGTTTCCTACCCCAAAGGTATGATGGAATACATCCACATGCTGTAAATTATTTTAGAAAGATCAAAGTAATTGACTTAATTAGCTATGATAGCATGTATGACTTGCTTTTATAAATTGAGGAAGAAAGTGTCTCCACACTTAAGAAGTTGAGCAGAGCACTATTGGGGCAGATACACAAGTGTCTTCCCTGTAGTAATCTACCTTCTACAGCCTTTTTCCTTGTATATATCCTTAAAGTGTGGTATTTTCTCCAAATTGTTTTTATCACAATCCATTTTAAATTTATGCCAAGTTGAAAAATGATGAAGAAATACACATTGCTCATATTTGTCAAATTAATACAAGTAAAGTTATATAGATGTGAAGTTATATGTGTGTAAACGCACACATATATGCAGAAAGAAAAAGAGAAAGAGAGAGAGAAAGACTGAATCTTGTTCAGCGCTTTTCTTGGTAAATCAAAGAAAATTCAGGCCACACCTAAATAGTGTTTTCACTGAGGCAATGTGGTCAATCTCTCAACAAGCCTTTTTCTGTATTCCCTGATTTTCCTGTTGCCTCAGTTCCTATTTGGAAATAAAATTAGTTACTATTGAATGTAAATATCAACAACCAGATAATCAGGTCTTCCTACTACTTTTCTGGGGACCCATCTTAGACCAGAAATGCAAGAAAAAAATTGATACACATGTTGAAATAAAGTTTCTATCTGAGTTGTCTGATTTGAAGAGAGCAAGTGAAGAGACCATAGAGGTTGAGGATAATGGGACAAAATGATGGAATGGGTATTTTATTATAGAAAGTCTGAATAATGCTATTTATTTTTTATGAAAATAAAACAATCAAGAAGCCTTCACGTTTCTAGTATACCAGTCAAATTAAACTCTCCTCTCTTTTTCAACATCACTCCATTCTCCCTAAGTTTTTTTGTTGAAATTCAGCAAGATAAGCTGATTTATCTTTCTCCTATAGTCTATTTCTTCTTCAGTTATCACAGCCCAGTGAAGGATATAACCATTGACTCAGACAACAAAAGGATCTAGAAATTTCTAATTACCCTTTGACTTTTCTTTCTTCCTCACATGTAACATTCAGTCACCAGCTAAGTCCTGTGCGTCTAGTTCCTACATGGCTCTTCATATTTCTCCTTTCAGCCCCCACTGCATTATCTATCTTTCAGCCCTTACCACTTCTCACCTGGACTAAAACAACAGCCCCTGTACAGGTATATCTGTATCTCTGCAATCTCTCCTTCCCTTGGTTTCAAGAATAATTTTTCTAAAATCATATTCTGTTACTTTCTTTAAAATAATGTAGAAGTATTAGAGAACTCTCTCCCTAAATTACAGATTGTCTTATATGGCATGAATTATCTTCTGGGCTCTGGCTATCCCCACAGGCTCCATTGCTTGAGGGAAAATATCATTGTAAATTGGGTTATCTTTATAGCAAACATATATGGTAAAGAAAAGTTGATTCTATATATGTGAATCTTAGCCCTCTTTCATAGGTCGTATGAAAGCGATTTTGAGACTGTCAGATTTTCACACAGGAGGTACTAGGGATGGAGAAACAACATGTATGAAGGATGAACTTAGCAGGAGGAGAGGTTGAATTATAATGCTATTGCAATAGAGCCTTGGCCAATCCTACAGAGAGTTTTGTCCTTCAAAGATTTCCATAATAAAGGTGAGAGGTCAAGTTTAGATCCCCCTACATGGACCAGTCATTGGAATATTGGCTGCCCTGGGGACAGTTATGGCCTGGATAAAGCAGTTTTCTTCCAATGAAGGAAATTCATGGAAAATAATTCAACTTTAAGTCATCAGTTGCCGATACTCCCAACAGCTAAAAATGAGTGCCTAGGTCCCAAAGGGGCACCTGGGTGGAGTGTCCCAGTGATTACAACTTTCTACCAGAATGTCTTTATTTCAGCAGTTGTTGTTATTTAAACTTATTACTAACAGGACATTAATGACAGCCAAATTCTAAATTTAAAAAATAAAGATACATGATAAAGATGATTATCCTAAAGCTTTATAGAGCTTGACAACGATTTCCAAAATAAACATTAAGAAAATAAAAGTGTAAATTGAAGAAACAATATATTCATGTTCAGCTGTGTTGACCTCTGGATGTAGCTTGTTAAATAGGTAAATTATTTTCTAATTTCCTCTTTTAGTAGGATTTCTGTAAATGTAGAATAAAAAGAACTTGGACTTCCAAAAGGTACTTGAGAAATTGGAACATCTTCATTCTTTGGTTAATCTCATTCCTATCACATAAGCCCATTATTGCGCTCCACGAGATATTTTCTGACTCAGTTAATGTTACATGTAAGTTACAGAAATTATCCTGGGCGATACAGAGAGGCCTCTTCTCTAGAAAAAAGAAACAAAAATCAGACAGGAGGCCGGGAGCGGTGGCTCACGCCTGTAATCCCAGCACTTTGGGAGGCCGAGGCGGGCGGATCACAAGGTCAGGAGATCGAGACCACGGTGAAACCCCGTCTCTACTAAAAATACAAAAAATTAGCCGGGCGCGGGTGTGGGCGCCTGTAGTCCCAGCTACTCGGGAGGCTGAGGCAGGAGAATGGCGTGAACCCGGGAGGCGGAGCTTGCAGTGAGCCGAGATCGCGCCACTGCACTCCAGCCTGGGCGACAGAGCGAGACTCCGTCTCAAAAAAAAAAAAAAAAAAAAATCAGACAGGTGTCATGGCATGCACCTGTGGTCCTCACTACTCGGGAAGCTGAAATGGGAGAATCACTTGAACCCAGAACATCGAGGCTGCAGTAAGCTGTAACTGTGCCACCACACTCCAGCCTGGGCAACAGAGCAAAACTCTAATATTTAATAATATTATCATTATTAAATAATAACAATTATTATTAAAATAAATAAATTTCAGAAATTGATCTATATTTTAAAGGTAATTTTTATTTTCTGTGCTGAAGTATTGGCTGAAAATTTATAAATAAATATGACATTGATAGCTATTAACTATTATAATAATTAATATTATTATTATTATTATTTTTATACCCATTGAAGTAAATGCAAATACAATTTAGGTAGATTTATTTACCACTCATATAACTTAAGCCAGGCAGACTTACAAAGAGTGCAGAGAATTGTCCCTAGATGATTGTGGAAAAGACAGCGTGAACGAGGGAAGCCCACTCACACACACACCATGCTGTTTTACAAAGAGGAAATACATAGTTAGTCCCCAGTACTATAAGTGACATAGGAGGTAAAGACTCTGCTTAGAGTCTCTATATAAAGACAGTTACCAATGAAATGATTTACTAATGAAAATGAATTACTAATGACAGTTACTAATGAAAATGAGTGCTATAAAACTGCAGCAAAGAAATTTCAGAAAGCAGAATTTGTGTAGATTTTCTAAAGCTCTGTTATCAGAGCTGACATGATATTCCCTAATTTTTTAAAATAACGGCAAAAAATACCTTCAAAAATTTTCAACCTATTCTAACACTCACAGTCAAACATACATTTTTACCACAATATTTAACTTGCATTTGTTCATCCCTCGTTAGCCTATATTTCCATTACCCCTTTAATTTTCTGTTGACTTCTTCCTCATAGAGTATAAATACCGTAAAATCCTTCCCAGATAAAGAGGCCTTCCTTATTCTTGTGTCTCTACGTGCCCTTCTTAACCAAGATCTTCAAAAGAGTAGTCCACAATTGATAGACTCGCTTGTTCTCTTCCTATTCACTCATTACATTATTACAATCAGGATCTCATTCCACGTACTTAGTAAAGCCATTCAGGCAAAAGCCACCAGTGAAAACCTAACTTGTGAAACCAATGAGCTTTTCTATATATTCATCTTATTTTACGTCTCTAGGGAATTCGACACTGTGAATGTATGTATAAACATACTTATTCACATCCATACACCCATAAAATATGTGTTTCTGAAAGGATATATAGCAACAAAACTTTTAAACTAAAGGTAATGTTTGAGTAATGAGCGTGTTTGACTTTTGTACTTTAAAAAATTTAAAAGCAACCCAAACAGATTTTAAACCCTGGGGAAAATGTTATAACCTCATGTTCTGCTGTGAGGATTGAGCTGTTTTATTACTCTATTTAGTTTGAGCTTGACCTCCACATCTTTCACAATTAGATCAAACTTTCAAAGAAAGCTCACCACAGTCAGTGATGAAAAAAGAGAAAGGCACTCAATTTGATGTTATATACCCAGAAGTTCATATTCACTCTATGGATCACTGACCAAAGGCCACAAAATTTCCAATTTGAAACCATGAATGAGAAGAAAAGTTAGCTGCTGACTGGAGCACCTTCGTCCTGATTCACAGCATCCCCTGCCTCTCGGGTTTGATGTGCCTCAGCAATGTTATTTTGGATTAGTTACTAGGCAACTACATCTGTGAGTCATGGGAGAGCACTCGGCAGCACCATCATCTGTGTCATCTTTCAATAGATTTCACACAATAGCTAACCACCAGTCACCTTTTCCTCACAAAGGCCCATGTCAGAAATCAGGACGGGAACCTGCGCTGTGTAGGATGGTTTTATACTGTAGGACTCATAATCAGCTTCCATGTAATTTCAGAAATAAACACCATTACAATTTTTTAAATAAATGGCTTACTAAAAGGGAGTCAACAATAAGGAGTATAAAGTAAAAATGAATATCATTCCCTAAGGTGGGAAGGTCAATAAATAAGACACCTCTGGAAGATTTATTATCTCTCTCGAGTCTCCTCCAGGTTACAGCTCGAGTAATCCATTACTGTTTTCAGTGTACTAAAATAGACAGCCAGATTCTTCTCTTCTCAGTGTTCAGGACAACATACCCTATAAACTGGTAGGGACAAAAGCCTTCTCTCTATTACTTTTAAGCAGACTCAATTATTCTTTTGGCTTAAAATTTTGTTCCATCCCAAAATATAAAAACTACTAGAGATCAGGCACATACAGATTCTTCACAGGCAACTATTCAACTACCCACTGAACTCTTCTGATCAATATCCCACATATACCAGAATATCAACATTTCAAAGTTTACCTAACTCTGCTCCTCTTTCCAGATCACTTTTTTGTTCACTGAGGGCATCTGCCACCATCTAACCACTCAGGTTGAAAATAACCCTCATCTCCTCTCTCTCCCTTCATCAGGGCCAGCTTCATGGGCGTGTAACTTACACACTCACACAAGACTCCATTCGCTGAAGGACCACATACTTCATTAAATACTTAATAATTTATGAACAATGTGTCCTGTGTTTTCATTTTATAATAGACCCCAAAATTATGTAGCCTTCTCTGCCTTGCATTTTTCACATCAAATTGGCCACTAATTCTGTCCATTCTACCTACTAAACTAACCTAAAAACCTTTCGATACTGTATCTCACTTTCATGGTTTAGGCTTTAAGCATCCTAATAATGAAACCTCATTTTGGAAAAGATTTTAAAGAATATGTCTCATTGGCAGTAAACAAGGTCATGAATAGGAGTTAGTAGAGAAGGGTGGTGAAAGAATATTCCAGCCTGCAGCAACAGCAGTGCACCATTCTGAAGTGGGAAAGAGGATGGCAGGTGGATAGAGTGAGGTGTGGAAATCCTGGATGCCCTCCCTCTATTCTTGCTCCTCTTCTCTGAGTCTGCCCCTACGTGTTTTCCTAGGCCTAGGACTTCTGGTTATTATTCCTCACTCCTAGCCCGGTGCACATTTAGATCTAACATGATATTTTATTACTGTTGTTTTTCATCTGTTGCACTGTCTCCTACAAACAGGTCATCACGTATCTTCAGGATCTCTCTGTCTAAACACTTTACTGTTAGGCCTATCCTATCCTCTATAGTAGAGGCAGGAGGTTGGACAGTCTCATTTCTTAGCACTTTTATACACATTCTCTGTAATATGATCCAACCACAACAACCTATATGTTTCTGTACCTTTGAACAGGGTGCTCTCTTGGCCTGTAACTCCTTACCTACTAATTACCCAGAAGTAAAACCAGCACATTTCCAGCAATCTTTTCAGATAAATTTTATCACCATTTTTTGGAAAGGCTGAAGCTCTGGGTAGCATCATCTTCTTCCTCCTCATATTCATGCAGCTGCTTTGCTTTTTTCTACTGTAGAACCAGTCACATGTGTTGGATGTTTAGGGGAAGGAAAGAAAAGAGAGAAGGGACCGTGCAAGGTGGCTCATGCCTGTAATCCCAGCACTCTGGGAGGCTAAGGTAGGCGGATCATGAGATCAAGAGATCAAGACCATCCTGGCCAACATGGTAAAATCCCGTCTCTGCTAAAAATACAAAAATTAGCCAGGCATGGTGGCACATGCCTGTAGTCCAAGCTACTTGGGGGACTGAGGCAGGAAAATCAGTTGAACCTGGGAAGTGGAGGTTTCAGTGAGCCAAGATTGTGCCACTGCACTCCAGCCTGGCGACAGAGCAAGACTCTGTCTCAATAAAATAAAAATAATATAATATAATATAATATAATATAATATAATATAATATAATATAGAGAAGGATGAAACAAGAGTTCTGGACTCGTCAGGAAAAGTCTACAAAATAGCAAGTGAGGGCATTTTAAACAAAAACACGAAAGTCACCAAAGACGGCTCACCTACTTCTTAATTTTCTCTACATTTTTTCCCCTCTGGAAATCATTAGGATTTCCCTAAATGGGTTGATGCCAGTCTGAACTGTGCCAGATTTCTCAGGACAACAGTCTGAATGCTTTCCTTTCAGCCCTATAAGAGGTAATAAACCAGAAGTCAGTGAGCTCAGAGACCCTAGCCTCCTGCATTCCTATCTGCTCTCTGCATGCATAAAGGAAATCTCAGCCATATCATTTCCTTAACCACTGAAAGCAGTGTATTGGCATTTATGCTGGTTCACTGATTTTAAAGGGTCAGGATAAGAAAGCCACGACTTCCTCCAATTACCCAGAATAGCTGAACTCAGCAGACACTGGAAGACTCCCGCCACAAATTCTTTTTCCAGCAGCTGCTGTAATCTAGCCATCTATTTATGTGCAAAAGACTAAGTTATTTTCAGAAAAACAAAAACAACGCAGGTTACATATGAAAGACCTCTCTATTCCTTACCCCTTCTATGTTAACTAATTCCAACCAGATAGGCTGGCCTGGAATTAGGAATTCAGATGTACGATCAAATAACATCAAAATAATATGTTATAAATTTACTCAATAAGTCAATACATGAATACTTTTATTTCTAATCATATTGAAATGCAAAAGAAAAATAATTTTGCATTATTTAAGCATTTATTTCATAATTTAACATATATGATAATGTTCATAAAGTTCCAAAAAATAATATTGGGAAGACAAGACAGGGTAGTTACTTCTCTCTGTTTAATTTTTACTCTGAATTTATAAATATAAAATATTAATATATCTGTCATGTTAACATTCAATGTAATAATATTACCAGACTTCTGTTATGTTGGTCTTCTTTTAATTTCTACTTCACTTTCAAATTATTTTTATTTTATTATCTCTACTCAGTTTAAATTTTTTATTTTCATTTCCTGTTTTCGTGTTTCTTTTGCCAGACTTCATTATTATAAAATTTATAAACCATGGCATTCTGTGGCAGATAAGTAAGTACAGCCAACAGCCAGTTTTATTTTTTGGAAATGAAGTAATATGCTTATTACAAAAAAAAAAAGACCTTGATCATACTTTCCTTTATTTTTATGGTCATACCACCTTTGACAATGCAAAGTGTGTTAAAATGCAACTGCCGTATGATATACAATTAATGATTTAATATTAGAAATGTATTCCAAAGAAACAGAAATACCTTCATCAAGTGCAACTGCTTTTGAAATTTCCTTGACATTTAACTTGTGCCAGTGTTAGGAGATCTTCGGGGTGTCACCTTTCTGACCTCAAACCTGTGGCAGGTGGTGTCTTTGCTCGAGTTTTGCTCCGAACCACTGGGTTCATTCTGCCTGCTGGGCCTGGCAGGCTGTGTTCAACTTACATTATCTGCCTGGGTCCCACGCCTCCAAGGGAGATTGCACGTCAGGCTTTGAGTGGCAAGGTGTTGTGAGCCAGCATGGGGTCAGGCCACTGTGCAGTGAGACAAGCCGGCTGCTGATATGTGGCAGGCAACTCCAGGTGCCAGCATGGGCGCTGGCTGTCTGGAAGGCTGCAGCTGGACCAAGCCACCACAAACAACTTCCCCGACTGGAAGCCGGGAATGCAGTGACACCTGGTAACTTGGAGATACCAGGAACTGCAGGGTCCCAAAGAGGGGGTCACAACCCTGGCTGGGGAGCTCCCAGGTTTAGGCTTCACGAAGGACCACAGCTCTTTTCTCCTTCTCTTCACTTGCAGTGTGGTGAGCAAGGGGCATGTTTCAGCCCTGTTTGTGTTTCAGCTGTCTTAGTCTGGCGGCAGGGGCCAAGTTCTTGTCCTGCGACAAGGAAGAATGAGGGTCACCAACCCCTTGCCACTCAAAACCTGACTTTCAATCTCCCTTGGAGGCGTGGGATCCAGGTAGGGAAGGTGAGTTGAGCACGACCTGTCGGGCCCAGTGGGCAGAATGAACCCAGTGGTTCGGAGCAAAACTCAAGCAAAGGCACCACCGGCCACAGAGGGTAACTCCTCTCTGCTAGACAAGTCGTCCTGACAAGTGTTCAGCTATCAGCAGAGAGGGTGGCTCCTCTCTGCAGTTTGTCCTCTCGAAATCTTCAGCTATCAGTGGAGAGGGAAGCTCCTATCTATAGCTGGTCATTGGTTGTCTGTTCTGCTCTGGCTGAGCCTGAGACTTTTATAGGTCTCATAAGTGAGGAAGTGCTTGCCAATTGGTCCATGGGTGGCCGTGGAGGGTGGAAAAGGCACCGCGTTTCCACTGGGTCTGTGGAACTGTCAGCACGGACCCCTGCCTTTAGGCCCTCCTTGGTCTAAAGATGAGGACTGCCCCCTTCCACCCAAGAGCCTGTCTGTCTCCTACATCTTCCATCGTCCATGGCGCCCAGGCTGCTTGCACCAACGGGCACCTGCCAGTCATTATGCCCATTGGCTTCCCCACCATCCTTATTGGAGTCCAGAATTCAGAGGGGGGGGCTGAGGTGGCAGAGGGCTAGTGTGTCAGCACTGCCCAGAGTTTGCACAAACCCCGCCGGGCTGCGTCAGCCCCTAGCTCAGTCCTAACCCCGTTTGGAGATCAGAGTGGGCATCCGGAGCAGGGAGAGGCCAGATAGTGGGAGCAGACATCCCTGAGCCTGTGGGGAAAGAGGGAACCTTCTCAGCCTTCCAAGAGGGCAAAGTGCAGAGACCCTGGGAGGCCCAGCCATGCTTCCTCGCAGCCTGGGGTAGGGTCTCTGGGACAGGAGCAAGCTCCCTCCGTGGCCTCCGTGCGCAGTGACAGCCCAGGGCTCCTCTTTGCCCAGCTCATGGCCCTGCCAGTAATGGCCCGGCTGTCAGGAATGTCAGCCTGATCCAGTTCGGACCCCGGGAACGCGGTCCCAGGCGCCCTGCGCAGAGTCTCCTCCCAAGGCACAGGAACCCAATGCCCTTTTTCGGGTGAGCACGGTGGCCGTGCCACTGGCCAGGTCCCCAGAGCCGGCACCACTCCCACTTCCTGCCCTGGGCTCTCAAAGCATAGACCCAGCTCTGCGCCCTGGGCCTCTCTTTGTCTCACCACACTCCCTGGCTAGTGGGCAGCTCTGCCGGGCCCCATGGCAGCGGCCCCCAGGGCGGAGGGCTCCAGGGACTCCCGCTTGTACCTGGCTCCCGCCAGCTCCATGGAGTACAGCACTGCCTCTGGCCCAGCTGTGCCTCCTCCCCTCCCCGCACCCTCCCTGTAGCAGTGGTGGGTGATAGTAGTGATGTGGGGCCAGGGTCCGGAGCGATGAAGTCTCCAGGCCTGGGAGCAGACTTCAGCCTGCTGCGGAAGGATGGTCAGCTGCACAGTTGGCCACCTCAGGGACGTGGCACACAGGGGATCCACGGCTGCCACTGCCAATCCCACAGCCCCTCCTGCCACCACAGCCCGTGCCTACCCGCCACTGCCATCGTTAGAAAATTCTGTGAATACAAGGTGCACACTAGTTTTAATGACATCATTAATTCAGGATGATTGAAATAAACCCCCCACCATGCTCAGCATTTAATAGTGTATGCCATGTACTAAATCCTGTCCTCATCCGTGTGGGGCAGCATAATGTCTATATTATCTAAATTCTCCTAAAGTTAATAACTCAGTTAATGACAGCAAAATTATTTATAGAAAAGCTAGCTATCATATAGATAATTTGCAAAGTTAGATTTAAAGAACTCAGATGTAAAATTTATACCTTTTTTTCTACTTTGTACTTTCATGAAGAAAAATGACTTCAGTATCACTGAACTAATCTTATTACTGATGTTCTTTAAAGTTCATCCACAGTGCCCAAAACTCCAAAGCGTATTCATTTTGCCTTTTTGTTTTGTTTTGTTTTTACAAACAGAATGTTTAACTTAATTCTAAAGTATATAGAAATAAAGTGTTGGTAGTACTAAAAAATATAGCAATAATAATGTTAATATGATAGCAACTAACATTTACATAGAATTAAGTATGTGTCAGACATTGATCTAATCTTTTTACAGGTATTAACACATTCACTCGGCACCATAGATATCTATAGAGTTTCCTGTTCAAATTTCACTCTTTGAGAAACATTTAAAAACTCACCACAGAAGGTCTGCTATTTCTTCCACAATCTCACCACAAAAATCAATGCCTACAGTGAAGATTTCAAATAGTTCTGTAGTTTTACAAGTATTGCTTATCACCTTACACCTGTTAAAATGACCATTTTCAACAAGCCAAAAGATAACAAGTATTGACAAGGATGAGGAAAAAAGGAAACCCTTGCACATTGTTAATGGGAATATAAATTAGTACAACAATTATGGAAAGCAGTATGGAGGTTTTCAAAAAATTTAAAGTAGAACTAACATATGATCCATCAATCCAACTAACTGGTTACGAATCCAAAGAAATGAAATCAGTATATACAGAGACCAGCACTCCCATGGCCATTGTCACAGTATTCATAATAGATAAATATGAAAGTAACCCATAGTTATTGCCACATTATTCACAATAGACAAATATGAAAGCAACCTAAGTGTCTATCAACTGATTAATGAATAACAGTACATATACACACAATGGAATACTATTCCATCATAATAAAAGAAGAAAATCCTCTCATTTGTGACAACATGAATGAACCTGGGGGATATCATGTTAAGTGAAATAAGCCAGGCACAGAAAGACAAATACCACAGGATTTCACTTACATGTGGAATCTAAAAAAGTTCATTTCTTAGAAGTAGAGAGGAGCATGGCAATTATCAAGGGCTAGAAATTGTTGGGAGAGTGGGGATGTTGGGAGGATACTGGGCAAAGAATATAAAATCTCAGTTAGAAGGAATGAGTTTAATATATCTTTTATACAACAGGGTGATTATAGTTTGTTTTTTTTTTATTATTATACTTTAAGTTCTAGGGTACATGTGTATAACGTGCAGGTTTGTTACATATGTATACTTGTGCCATGTTGCTGTGCTGCACCCATCAACTCATCAGCACCCATCAACTCGTCATTTATATCAGGTATAACTCCTAATGAAATCTCTCCCCCCTCCCCGCTCCCCATCATAGGCCCCGGTGTGTGATGTTCCCCTTCCCAAGTCCAAGTGATCTCATTGTTCAGTTCCCTCTTATGAGTGAGAACATGCTGTGTTTGGTTTTCTGTTCTTGCAATAGTTTGCCGAGAAAGATGGTTTCCAGCTGCATCCATGTCCCTACAAAGGACACAAACTCATCCTTTTTTATGGCTGCATAGTATTCCAGAGTGTATATGTGCCACATTTTCTTAATCCAGTCTGTCACTGATGGACATTTGGTTGATTCCAAGTCTTTGCTATTGTGAATAGTGCCGCAATAAACATACGTGTGCATGTGTCTTTATAGCAGCATGATTTATAATCCTTTGGGTATATACCCAGTAATGGGATGGCTGGGTCATATGGTACTTCTAGTTCTAGATCCTTGAGGAATCACCGTACTGTTTTCCATAATGGTTGAACTGGTTCACAATCCCACCAACAGTGTAAAGGTGTTCTTATTTCTCCACATCCTCTCCAGCACCTGTTGTTTCCTGACTTTTTAATGATCGCCATTCTAACTGGTGTGAGATGGTACCTCATTGTGGTTTTGATTTGCATTTCTCTGATGGCCAGTGATGAAGAGCATTTTTTCATGTGTCTGTTGGCTGTATGAATGTCTTCTTTTGAGAAATGTCTGTTCATATCCTCTGCCCACTTTTTGATGGGGTTGTTTGTTTTTTTCTTGTAAATTTGTTTGAGTTCTTTGTAGGTTCTGGATATTAGCCTTTTGTCAGATGAGTAGATTGCAAAAATTTTCTCCCATTCTGTAGGTTGCCTGTTCACTCTGATGGTAGTTTCTTTTGCTGTGCAGAAGCTCTTTAGTTTAATTAGATCTCATTTGTCAATTTTGGCTTTTGTTGCCATTGCTTTTGGTGTTTTAGACATGAAGTCCTTGCCCATGCCTATGTCCTGAATGGTATTCCCTAGGTTTTCTTCTAGGGTTTCTATGGTTTTAGGTCTAACATTTAAGTCTCTAATCCATCTTGAATTAATTTTCGTATAAGGAGTAAGAAAAGGATCCAGTTTCAGCTTTCTACTTATGGCTAGCCAATTTTCCCAGCACCATTTATTAAATGGGGAATCCTTTCCCCATTTCTTGTTTTTCTCAGGTTTATCAAAGATCAGATGGCTGTAGATGTGTGGCATTATTTCTGAGGACTCTGTTCTGTTCCATTGGTCTATATCTCTGTTTTGGTAACAGTACCATGCTGTTTTGGTTACTGTAGCCTTGTAGTATAGTTTGAAGTCAGGTAGCGTGATACCTCCAGCTTTGTTCTTTTGACTTAGGATTGTCTTGGCACTGCGGGTTCTTTTTTGGTTCCATATGAACTTTAAAGCATTTTTTCCCAATTCTGTGGAGAAACTTATTGGTAGCTTGATGGGGATGGCATTGAATCTATAAATTACCTTGGGCAGTATGGCCATTTTCATGATATTGATTCTTCCTATCCATGAGCATGGTATGTTCTTCCATTTGTTTGTGCCCTCTTTTATTTCACTGAGCAGTGGTTTGTAGTTCTCCTTGAAGAGGTCCTTTACATCCCTTGTAAGTTGGATTCCTAGGTATTTGATTCTCTTTGAAGCAATTGTGAATGGAAGTTCATTCCTGATTTGGCTCTGTGTTTGTCTGTTACTGGTGTATAAGAATGCTTGTGATTTTTGCACATTAATTTTGTATCCTGAGACTTTGCTGAAGTTGCTTATCAGCTTAAGGAGATTTTGGGCTGAGACAATGGGGTTTTCTAAATATACAATCATGTCATCTGCAAAGAGGGACAATTTGACTTCTTCTTTTCCTAACTGAATACCCTTGATTTCTTTCTCTTGCCTGATTACCCTAGCCAGAACTTCCAACACTATGTTGAATAGGAGTGGTGAGAGAGGGCATCCCTGTCTTGTGCCAGTTTTCAATGGGAATTTTTCCAGTTTTTGCCCATTCAGTATGATATTGGCCGTGGGTTTGTTATAAATAGCTCTTATTATTTTGAGGTACGTTCCATCAATACCGAATTTATTGAGCGTTTTTAGCATGAAGGGCTGTTGAATTTTGTCAAAGGCCTTTTCTGCATCTATTCAGGTAATCATGTGGTTTTTGTCTTTGGTTCTGTTTATATGCTGGATTACGTTTATTGATTTGCATATGTTGAACCAGCCTTGCATCCCAGGGATGAAGCCCACTTGATCATGGTGGATAAGCTTTTTGATGTGCTGCTGAATCCAGTTTGCCAGTATTTTATTGAGGATTTTTGCATCGATGTTCATCAGGGATATTGGTCTAAAATTCTCTTTTTTTGTTGTGTCTCTGCCAGGCTTTGGTATCAGGATGATGTTGGCCTCATAAAATGAGTTAGGGAGGATTCCCTCATTTTCTATTGATTGGAATAGTTTCAGAAGGAATGGTACCAACTCCTTCTACCTCTGGTAGAATTCAGCTGTGAATCCATCTGGTCCTGGACTTTTTTTGGTTGGTAGGCTATTAACTATTGCTTCAATTTCAGAGTCTGCTATTGGTCTATTCAGGGAACAGCTTCTTCCTGGTTTTGTCTTGGGAGAGTGTAAGTGTCCAGGAAATTATCCATTTCTTCTAGATTTTCTAGTTTATTTGCTTAGAGGTGTTTATAGTATTCTCTGATGGTAGTTTGTATTTCTGTGGGGTTGGTGGTGATATCCCCTTTATCATTTTTTTTTGTGTGTGTCTATTTGATTCTTCTCTCTTTTCTTCTTTATTAGTCTTGCTAGCGGTCTATCAATTTTGTTGATCTTTTCAAAAAACCAAGTCCTCGATTCATTGATTTTTTGCAGGGTTTTTTGTGACTCTATCTCCTTCAGTTCTGCTCTGATCTTAGTTATTTCTTGCCTTCTGCTAGCTTTTGAATGTGTTTGCCCTTGCTTCTCTAGTTCTTTTAATTGTTATGTTAGAGTGTCAATTTTAGATCTTTCCAGCTTTCTCTTGTGGGCATTTAGTGCTATAAATTTCCCTCTATACACTGCTTTAAATGTGTCCCAGAGATTCTGGTATGTTGTATCGTTGTTCTCATTGGTTTCAAAGAACATCTTTATTTCTGCCTTCATTTTGTTATGTACCCAGTAGTCATTCAGGAGCAGGTTATTCAGTTTCCATGTAGTTGAGCGGTTTTGATTGAGTTTCTTAGTCCTGAATTCTAGTTTGATTGCACTGTGGTCTTATAGTTAATGATATGTTGTATTCTCAAAAAATGTTAAGAGAATGGATATAAAGTATTCTCACCACAGAAATGATAAATATGTGAGGCAATACATATGTTAATTAACTAGATCTTGTAATTGCAAAATGTATATATATACTGTAAGACATCATGCTGTACATGGTAAATACACACAATTTTATCTCAAGTTTTAAAATGAAAGGTATCCCTCTGTGGCCAAAATAGAGCTATTTCCCATTAGACTCGGCTAACTGTACTCAGTATTACCCTCATCCCCAACTATGCACCACACCCCATGCAGACACAGTTCTCCTGAGAACATTTACTTTCACTAGGACAGTTATCTCTCTCAGGTACCTCTGCCCCTGTGTTGGAACTGCTGACTCCCTTAGAACATTAGCCGTGGGATATTACATGAGACTACATGAAGTGCCAGAATTCATATGTTGAATTTGTGTCAAATTACATCTACGCATATATCATTCTGAAGATAGGGTTTATTTCATGAAAAGTTAAGAAATATTGCACAGTATAGTGGCAAAATGGATAAAATTTTCTTTTTCTGCCTTCATTATACTCCCTTAGCAGAAACCCAAAGTACTGTATCTTGTGCCCCAATATTTTACAGGGTATTGATACAAAATGCCTTTTTTGGTTTCTATATATATTTTCCCTCCTTCCTGCAAATCATAAATATTAGCTTAGGCAGCACTTAGATGGCAGTCAAATTTGAGAAAAAAAAACCCTTGCCCTTCTCCAAGAAGCTCCTACTTCTAAAGTTCAAGGTATCTTTATTTGGCCAGATTTGTAGATTTTTTCCCTCTCCCCTTAGGGTTATTTCTCAGGAAGTTTCCAGGTCCTTTAGAAAACATCATCCCAGAGGAACTATCCCATCAGTTCACAGTATGTGATCACACATCTTCAGCCAAGAGGTAGCTGTAAATTAGGTCTCAGTTAATTTCATTGTATCCAAATATTTATGACTCATTATTATAAGAATGGTTTTCTCAAAGCCAGTTAGAATCTGACTACAAGTTAAGGGTTATTAAATTTGACATTTAACCACTCTCCCTGGCATAAACTATGGTGCTCACCAAACACGCCTTCTGCTCCCCATTGTTTCCTTGTTCTCTTGCATTTAAGCTCAGCCGTTCAATTACTTCCGGACAATGCCTATGAGTAGAAGCCAAGACATAGAGGAGTCATGAACAACCTTCTAGATTCTCTTTACCAGCCATTATTGAAGTACCATGGTACAGGTAAAAGATAGTACAACTTCCGTCAGAACAGAAACCTGATTTGTAGCATTTGCTGATTTCCGTGGTGTAAATACTCCCAACACTTCTGATCTCAAGTTATTCGTGTAAAATTACAAAATGGAGCAGTGGGACGACCCACAAAGAATTGGTTCTCATGAACCACTCTATACCATCTCCAGCACACCACTGTAAGCTCCAAAAGAAAAGGACATGCTTATAATTTACAGACAGAGGCAGAAAATATTGCCCCGCGCAATTGAAGTACACAATATTCAATGTGTGCTTGGTTGAGCTTAGACATCTACATATGTAACACTGTCTAAGGAATTAAGATGGTATGAAAATGTGTTACATTTAGATAGGGAATCTATCAAGGAGAGGTTTCATAAATTCATTTAAGGATGACAGGTAATCCCACATACTGCCAAGGTAATCAGTATAAACTCAGATTCAACCAACATTTTACTGAATGAACATTATGTCAAGAAGAATGTTAGTGACTTTTACATATGTTGCCCCATTTCACCGCAAACTCCTTTATCTTAGTTCTGTTTTGCAAATGAGAAAAATGAAGCATGCATGTAGCAAGAAATGAAAGGAAGATTTGACTTCAAAGAAATGAAAGAAAGCACTCTGATTTCAAGCTCAACGTGATGATTCCGGATCATACGGCATAGTCTCCAAAATAAATAAATGAAAATAACTAGAAGAAATAAAGCTTTATTCTGCTCAAGAATCTCATAAATTCCTGAAGATAAACATGGCCAAAGAGGCGAGAGGTCAGTAAAAGGTAATTAAATATTTGAGGTACTTTATTTCTTTCTCTAAATTCAGTGAAGTCAGTAAACATTTCAGAAGCTCCTACATGCTGCATAAGGAAGCTGACTCTCAATAACCAATATTCATTTTTAATTATTGATATCTCTAGCTTGAAGAATGGTTTTTCCAGTCATTGCAGTTTAATAGAAACATCTCTTTTAAAAATATAAATTTGTTCCATGTTCATTCTAAATTCATGGGATGCTAATTGTACTGTCCAACAGAAAGGAGATTTCTGTAGCAAATATCAAATATAGGTAATCTTGCAAGATATATGTCCCATTACAATCTAATAATCTGCCATCGATTTATACATCTTATTTCATTAAGATGTTTCTGTTGTGTAAATAATCCAAAAAGTGATAATATCTACAATATTTTAACAAAACAGATTTTCTAATTTTGGAAAATTTGGAAGCCAGTTCTTAGAATTACTGTGGCCCACCAAAGGTTTCTTTTTTCCTCTACATCCCATTAGCAGTAACTAAAGTTTAACAATAGTTAACTATAAAGGCTTGCTAAAAGTTAATTTAAATTTAATTAAGTTAATTTATTTTTAAGTTAAATATAGCCTATTCACAGAATTAAATTGACAACTGAATTAAATTTTCTGAAAGAATAGCTGATTTTATTCACCCCTGGTATTACAGACATTTTCACAATGTCTACCAAGAGCATCATTTCACAATTTGCAGAAGTGCCCTGAATTAGTTTCATTTTCAAATGCAAACAGATGAAGCTTTCCTAGTCCCCAAACTCTTTTTAACTTCAGCATACCAAATAGAAAATTAGTCTCACCTATAGTCAAGAAGACAGAATGAGCAGTGGAAAGGTCATTAAACTGTTCTTTTTAAAGTTCTTCAAGGTAAAGATTATATAAGCCTGCCTGAAATAGGATGACTTGATATTAAGTTGAAACTGAATTTAACAAAAGAGTGTAAAAATCCCCTTGCCATCTATTCAGAATTTATATCAGATGTTGCTTCTGAATTCTCTCTTCCAAAATTTTTTCAGGCTTTTAGGACTCCAACCTACAATCCCTTTCAAAAGATTGCTATCATAGCCAAATATTTTATTTTTGAATGGTCACTTACTCTCTGTCTACATGTTTCCATTGGGAACTTCCTTGGTTGAAAAACAACTCACTTAGAACAAAACTGATATTCAACCTCTTAGATCCCTGATCAAATACATCTTAATATCCCTCTATCTTGAGCAGAAGGTTTTACTCTTTAATAACTTTTAATAATAGCAAATGCCATCAGAGCAACAATTTTGCTATTGTAAAGCTACCCTAGGAGGGTATATACGAATGAGAACATAATATAATTTCCAAATAGAGTTGAAGGCTTGAGATTATTAAAAGTATGGGGATTAACAATCAGGGGTTTTTTATTTAGTCTCGATTTTGGCATCATTTATTCCCCACGCTTACCTAATATATTCATCTAAGACTCAGTTCTCTGACATATAAAATAAGAAGATTGAATTGAAATTTCTTTCATACCTGAAATGCTGGTAGTTAAAAAAATGATAAAGGGGAAACAAATGATCTATCTAGGAATTAATTAGACCGAAGAATTCTAATCCATTTGTTAACCGAGAAAGAACATCAGCTACCAACCTACTCCTCAACCATGGCATCCTTCATGAATATATTTCCTTCACTCTCACCAAACCCACAGTAACCCTCACATTCAGTAGAAAGGACCAATAAGTGGACAAATCACCACACTGTAGAGGAAAATGTCATATAGTAACCAAACTAGGTCATCATCATCATAAATATAATAAACAAATATAGAGCACTGGACATTTGAAGAGGCTCAGTATCATGTTAGAAAACGATCAGGATGAGCAAACAAAATTCATGACACTGAAGTAAACAATGCAAATTTAGAAGTAGAGGAAATTTTCATAAATTCTAGTTTAATAATTTTAAAGATGTTACAGAAAATAGTCTATTAATGAAAACATAAACTTTTAAAAAGAATGTTATATAACAAAAGTATTTCATTAAAACAGAGAAAGAAGTATTTTCTCCTTCTCATTTACCTCCCTGCCCTGCCCAATAATTCCTTTCTATCTAATTTTGAATATTTGATAAATGTGTCTTAAATCCCTTACTGGATAGCAGTCTCCTGCTGGTATGTTTTGTTAAACATCCTTTTCGCTCATCTATAACCTCCAATTCCAGCAACTGGAAAATGTTTAATCTATAATGGGAAATATTTATTGAATAATAATTAAATAATTTAAGGACAAATTTTAGAACCAAAAAGACACAAGTGTTCAGACCTATTAAACCTATCCATTACCAAACATAGTAAGTGGAGGGTTAGAAAAAATTACACAAGGAAATATTCTGGTAAAGATTCATAGTTTATAATTCAAAATATAAAAAGTTATTTTAATAATTAATAAGTTACTGGCTATATCATCAACAACATTCAGAATGATAAATAAAATCAATTTGTCACTAAGAACTTACTTCAAAAAATTATCAAGCATATGTGAGGGCATTTTCAGGCATGCAATGTAATTATAAAATTTCCTGTAACAATAAATTGCTCAAATATATGTTCCAGAATATAGAACAAGAAACCCATATATAGACATGATGTGAGAAACAAAAATAAGTGGCAATATGACATCAAAGATATGTATATAGTTTTATTTCTTTGATTTTTTTCTGATCAACAGGTTCTGTTGGAACAATACTTAGACTATTATTTTAAAGAAAAATAACACAATAATATTTTATCCATCTAATCATCCTACTAGAGTGAATAATATTTATATAATCATAACATTACAAGTAATATGTTGGAGTGTTCTTTCAGAATTTCTTTACACATGAAGGACATAATAATTCATTCAAATTATAGAACAGAATGTCCTGTCTACAGCTTTGACCAACTAAAAAATAATAATAGGACAAAAGTTAGAATAGGAAGCAAAAGAGGTAAAAAAAATGGTAGATGTCTTCGTTACTTTACGTTTCAAAATAAGAGTCAATAAAGACTATCTAAATTAGACAAATCAGGAAATAAAGATTTACAAAAGTTTGGTAAACAACCGCAAAATAACTAAAACTAAAAATACATACATCAAGAATCATGCTCATGGATAGGAAGAATCAATATCATGAAAATGGTCATACTCCCCAAAGTAATTTTTAGATTCAATGCAATCCGCATGAAGCTACCATTGACTTTCTTCACAGAATTAGAAAAAACTACTTTAAATTTCATATGAAACCAAAAAATAGCCTGTATAACAAAGAAAATCCTAAGCAAAAAGAACAAAGCTGGAGGCATCATCCTACCTGACTTCAAACTATACTACAAGGCTACAGTAACCAAAACAGCATGGGACTGGTACCAAAACAGATACATGGACGAATGGAACAAAACAGAGGCCTCAGAAATAACACCACACATCTACAGCCATCTGATCTTTGACAAACCTGACACAAACAAACAATGGAGAAAGGATTCTCTATTTAATAAATGTGTTGGGAAAACAGGCTAGCCATATGCAGAAAAATGAAACTGAACCCCTTTCCTACACCTTATACAAAAATTAACTCAAGATGCATTAAAGACTTAAACATAAGACCTACAACCATAAAAACCCTAGAAGAAAACCTAGGCAATACCATTTAGGATATAGTCATGGGCAATATTCTTCATGACTAAAACACCAAAAGCAATGGTAACAAAAGCCAAAATTGACAAATGGGATCTAATTAAACTAAAGAGTTTCTGCTCAGCAAAAGAAACTATCATCAGAGTGAACAGGCAATCTTCAGAATGGGAGAAAATTTTTGCAATCTATCTGACATAGGGCTAATTTCCAGAATCTACAAGGAACTTAAACAAATTTACAGGAAAGAAATAAACAACCCCATCAAAAAGTGGGCGAGGAATGTGAAGAGACACCTCTCAAAAGAAGACATTTATGCAGCCAACAAACATATGAAAAAAAAAGCTCACCATCATTGGTCATTAGAGAAATTCAAATCAAAACCACAATGAGGTACCATCTCACGCCAGTTAGAATGGCAATCATTAAAAAGTCAGGAAACAAGAGATACTGGAGAGGGTGTGGAGAAATGGGAAAGCTTTTACACTGTTGGTGAGAGTGCAAATTAGTTCAACCATTGTGGAAGACAGTGTGGTGATTCCTCAGGGATCTGGAACCAGAAATACCATTTGACCCAGCAATCTCATTACTGGGTGTATACCCAAAGGATTATGAATCATTCTCCTATAAAGACACATCCATAGGTATGTTTATTGCAGCACTATTCACAACAACAAAGACTTAGAACCAACCTAAATGTCCATCAATGATAGACTGGGTAAAGAAAATGTGGCACGTATACCCCACGGAATAGTATGCAGTCGCAAAAAGGATGAGTTCATGTTCTTTGCAGGGACATAGATGGGACAGGAAACTATCATTCTCGCAAACTAACACAGGAACAGAAAACCAAATACCTCATGTTCTCACTCATAAGTGGGATGTGAACAATGAGAACACAAGGATACAGGGAGAGGAACATCACAAACTGGCGCTTGCCAGGGTTGGGGGACTATAGGAGGGACAGTATTAAGAGAAATACCTAATGCAGATGATAGGTTGATGGATGCATCAAACCACTATGACACGTGTATACCTATGTAACAAAACGGCACATTCTGCACATGTATCCCAGAACTTAAAGAATAATTTAAAAATAAATAAATAAACAAATAAAAACATCATGTACTCAAGAAGAGTATGGTATATAATAGAAAGATACCAAATTTCTCGTATTTCATGGTGAAGAGTCAATAGATGAGATCAAAGTTGATCAAAGTGCATGTGTATTATCAAATTAATGATAATCACTAAAAGCACTCAGTTTAGAAATTCTCGAAAATAGTTGCATCTGAAAACTTGAGAGAGGAAGTATGAATGCGAAAGTGGGGGAGTACGATCACTCTTATTTACCCACGTTTAAACTGTTTGGTATTTCTTTAAATACTTTATTTCATAATATATTTTGAGTAAATGAATATCCATTATAGGAGAAGTCTAACATGATTTTGATAATATTAATAGCTTATATTAGTGAATTACTTAGAGTTTATAAAAATACTTTCAATGAATTATTTTATTCATGCCTAACAATTTTTAAGAAAGTTTTTATTATGTGCAATTGAAGAAGAAATGATTGATTAGAGGGGGAAAAAAGTGGACTTGCCCAAAGTCACACAGCTATTAAGTAACATGCTGAAGCACAAACCCAGGTCTCTCCTATCAACATTTTTTTAATCCAATTTAATTTGAATCAGGCTACCCACCACTTGAATGAATTGTTTTATTTTAGTTGTTTTGTTTTGTTTTCAAATTTACAACATAATTTATTGTAACTCTTTCTTATTTGTGTTCCCTCAGAATCAAATTCCGGGGCAATGACTCAGGTACATGTAGTTTCTTAGAAAGGAGATTCCAGAAAGCAGCAGTGTCTCAGGGAACTGAGACAGAGAAGGAAAACAAGAAAATAAATGATGTGATATCAAGCAAGTTATTACTGTGGAAAACTAGAGAGGATTTTTTGAGAGGATTGGGAAAGAGTGTGAAATACCCACTTAAGACTTTCTCCACCTCAGGGACAAAGGAGTTTGGGTGTTTATATACTAACTTTCTTCATTCCTTGGTTTGATGCCCCTAGTGAGGGAGGTTAGGTTGGAGACAAAACTTGACCATTTTCATTAGACCCTTCTTGGAGAATAGGTTTCAGTGACTTTGGGTGGAAGTTGGGGTTGCATGCATAGATATGGTAGTGACAAGGGCATATTGGTGGGACATTGACAGGATTGGCTACAAATCCCCAACTAAACTGTAACATTCTTTATAAGCAGAATTCATACTTTGCTCTTTATTTTTACCACCTTTTATGGAACTGACTTTGAGTGAATATATCATATTTCTTTAGGTTTAGAATACCTAAGCATTGTGAACACATGACTGGTTTAGCACGCAGTCTCATTTTAGAAAAAGTGAAGTTTTGTACATATTCTGCCACCAAATTAAAAAAATATATATTTATAGCATTGATTCCCCAAGTGCTGATTTACAGACCAGTGCTGACCTAGAAAGAATTATTTACCAATCTATGGCAAATAAGAAAACATGATAAATTTCAAAATTTTGTGAAATGTGTAATGGTTGGATTAAAGAACTGTGATTTGAAATTATCTCTATTCTGTATTTTTCTTAATAAAGTATTTTTTAATGAAATTATACTGTGAATAAATTATACTCTATTTTCCCCTTTCTATGCCTATGTGTTCCCTTTATTTTCACTTCATATCCTTGGCAATTTTGTGCAGGTGATCAGATGTGATCAATTACTAATTAAAATCACACTACCTTACAATATTTAAAAAAATGTAAAATCACTCATCTATAAGCTACTTCTTAACAGCATTTGGTGGATTCAAATTACCCCATGAGTGATTTTCCAAACTTAAAATAGCCTTAATATAATAGATGTGATTTAACAAAGCAAATACATTTACCAGTACCTTTAAAAACAATAAATATCATACTTATTTACTCATAAAGAAACAAAAAATGAACATCTGCTCAGCTATGTTAAGGTTACGTGGTTAACAAAGTAATTCCGTTTACTTTGTGATTAATTATCTTTACTTCTATACCATGTAAATAAAATATTTCATTTCAAACATGTTACATATACATTTATTGAGGTAATGATTTACAAAATAAGGCATACATTTCTTTGAGTAAAAATTATCTTTATTATGTAGTCTTACTTAAAACGTTCATATGTGCAATATAAGATTAAAATAGCCATATTTTCTAAGTATAATAAAACCATTAATGACTGTAGTTTTGTCAACATCTATCAGTCCTCCTATAGATAAATTCTTATTTAGTTTATTTTTATTCATTAAATGATGAATAATGTTTAAATAATTTGGCTGAACAATTTGGAAAAATGATTAGTAACAATCTGTGTAATATTTGGGAATCTGTCAGAGCCATTTCTAGGTAAGTGATGAAGCCAGGACCATCCACAGATAGAGGTAGGTCACACTATGAGGCTCTGGCCAAACACACACAGGTAGATTTAGGTTAAAGTAACAAACAAAAAGAAATTTTGAAAGAAGAAGATGGTCACCACAGGGTAATATATAGCTTAGGAATATGTCTTAAAAGGCAGGAAAAAGAAGCCCAATTTTGTTTGTAAAGGGACATACTCAAAATCTTTAAATTTATTGTTAATATTCTTGATTTACTACTAAACATTCATTCCAGGTTTTGTCATCTTTTAACAACTGTTTCATAACTTGTCTGATGTGCCTTCATTCCATATTTTCTATGTCTCTATAACTTAACCACAAGGCAGTGAGGGGAGATTTTTGTCAGGCAGATCTTTAAGGGCACATGACTTGGCATCACCTCTGTTTGTCTTTCAAATATCTGACAGATATCCTTTCCTTTATACCTAGTATTTTCTATGAACTCACTGGATAATATCTATGACTGAGAACAGTCCCTGAATTGTGTCTAAGACACTTCCATATATTAATGCTAATATATAAATTGATGTGTGGCCTTATTTGTATGGAGGTGTAGAGTCCACTATTATTATTATTCTTACAATAATTGGCAAAGTCATCTAAAAGATTTAATTATCTTTCTAATACATACCTTATTGCAAAGATTAAACTTTTAGAGCCTATTTAGTTGCAAAATAATGGATTTTTAAACCCACAAAAAAGTACTTGAATAAATAGATATTTCTTATGAATATTCTAATAAGAAATTATGCTAATAGCAATTGTTAAAGCTAAAAATCATTGAGAAGATTAATTACTTATATGCCATGAGCAACATAAGACAAAAATAGATGATTCTTCAGTCTTTAATTCTCAACTATCTTACTGATATATTCTTGATGAGAAAGGAAATAAAGATTAACCTTCTAAAGTTTAGAAAATTATTTTAAGAAGAAGCAATTAAATAAATTTTAATATATGTATAAATGTATGGTTTATCTGTAACAAGTGCTATATGATCTATGAGATGCTTTTGTGGAAAATAATGA
Organism: Macaca fascicularis; assembly: GCF_037993035.2. NCBI lineage: Eukaryota > Metazoa > Chordata > Mammalia > Primates > Cercopithecidae > Macaca > Macaca fascicularis. The sequence goes on from NC_088376.1 coordinate 78,509,286, forward strand.
CTAGGCTGTAAGCCATAAACATTAAGAAGAAACAGACAACTTTACTAGATATCAAGATTAATTATAAAGCTGAAGTGATATATAAGGTATTGCTGCAAAGATAGATAAGTAGATCAATGGAACAGAAAAAAACGGTTCAGAAAAAGACTCACACTTGATACTTGGTCGATAATAAAGACAACACTTGATTGACTACGCAATAGCAAAGAATGACCTTTTCAAAAGATGGCATTGGGCCAAATGTATATACACATGTAATAAAAAATAAAATTGGCTCCTGCTTTTGAACACACATAAAAACTAATTCCAGGTAGACTGCCATTCTAAATATAATAGATGAAACATTAAATCTTCCTTAAGTTAGCATTAAGAATATTTTCATGAAATGAACTGGGAGCAAGCATAATTCTCTTTCATGAACCTGGAGCAGGCACGATTCTCTCTCTTTATTATCACCATAATGGACAAAATTGAAATTATACTATATTAAATCAGAACTTTTCATGTAAATCCACTATTACAGAAAATGCAAACTACAAAGTGGAAGAAAATATTTGCAGCACATGAAATCAACAAAGGGCTTGTATCTAGCATATATATTGTAAAAAAAAAAACTTCTACAAGTCAATAAGAAAAGACAGATAATAAAATAAAATGGACGAGAGACTTGAACAGGCATTTCACAAAAGAAGATATTCAAATGACCAATCAACATATGAAAATTTGACATCACTATTCATCATGAATATGCAAATTTAAAACACAACTATGTATACACCAGACTACATCTATACCAAAATGGCTAAAATTTAAAGCAGACAATGATACTCAAAGGTTAGTGTTGCTATCCCTGTTATATAATGCTTGTGAGAGGAGGAAGAGAAAACTGAATTCTTAAAACCACTATATAAAATTGTTTGGTAATATTTACTAAAATTTAACATACACAAACCCAGGGACCAAAAATTCCATTCAAAACTAAATATCCAAAATTGTGTGTGTGTTTGTGTGTTCATGTGTGTAACAATCCAAGTGTTCTCCAACTGAAAAATAAATTATGCCATATTCATACAGTAAAATACAACAATGAAAATGTATGAACTGTTGTATGCAACCAGATGGATAAATATAGCAACCATAATGCTGAACAAAAAAGTTAGATATAAAATGCATACCTAAAGATTTCATTTACATAAAGTTATATGAAATTATAGTATTATAACTCAGAGTATATTCTCTTTTGCCTTGTTTTGCTTTGTTTTGTTTAAGGAGAAGGGGGAAAGAAAGTTGTTAGGTATCAGTAACGTTCTTTATTTTTACTTGATTAGTGGTTACATGTATGTGATTATAACTCATTGAACTGTACATTTAACATTTTATGTTTTTTATTGTGTTATGTATGTCAACAATAAAATTCATTTTTAAAAAAATAGAGCCTTTGAATTTTCCGTCTCTGGTCAAAATATGGCAACAGGGACAGTATTTACCCTTCCATTTGAAATGAACAAAAACAGACAAAATAAGTGAAATAACAATTTTCAAGTCACCATACATTAGGCAATGAAGTACCATGATCCCTGAAAGAGAGCAAACAAGGTGAGCCCTACAATTGGCACAACTTACTGTCTGAACAGAGCTTCCAAAAAAGGAGAATGCAGCAGATGCCCTGAGTTGAAGAGTTGAATGTGCGGGGAAACCAAAATGGCTATAACTGATATCCAGAGTACCAGAGAGGAGAGAGAGGTGAGAGCAACACCAAAACAGAACCACAGATATCTGTAAAGGATTATGCGATAGTATTCAACAGAGTATGTGACAGAACATGTTTGCAAAGACACTAAGGCCAGAAAGAGAACCACCTGTGAAGATTGGGGTTGGGTCGGGCATAGTGGCTCACACCTGTAATCCCAGAACATTGAGAGGCCAAGGTGGGCAGATCACTTGAGGTCAGGAGTTCGAGACCAACCTGGAAAACATGGCAAAATCCCTACTCTACTAAAAGTACAAAAATATTAGCCCGGAATGGTGGTGCACACCTGTAATCCCAGCTCCTCAGGAGGCTGAGGCAGGAGAATTGCATGAACCTGTGAGGAAGAGGTTGTGGTGAGTGGAGATCCTGTCTACCACTGACAACACCCTGGGCAACAAAATGAGACTCTGTCTCATAAAAAAAAGAAGAAGAAGATTGGGGTTAACAAAGGTGTTCAAGAAGCCCCTGGGAATAGTGCCTGTTTGCACCAATCAGAATGGAAACTCTCATGATTCACGGGATATTGCCACGGAGTTCAAGAGTCTTGCCTCAGTAGTAGGAATAGTTATCCCTAAAGTTAATGCAATTTTTTAAATGTTTTTATTATACTTTAAGTTCTAGGGTACATGTGCACAATGTGCAGGTTTGTTACATATGTATACATGTGCCATGTTGGTGTGCTGCACCCATTAAATCGTCATTTACACTAGGTATATCTCCTAATGTTATCCCTCCCCCCAGTGTGTGATGTTCCCCTTCCTGTGTCCAAGCGTTCTCATTGCTCAGTTCCCACCTATGAGTGAGAACATGCGGTATTCGATTTTCTGTTCTTGCGATAGTTTGCTGAGAATGATGGTTTCCAGCTGCATCCATATCCCTACAAAGCACACGAATTCATCCTTTTTTATGGCTGCATAGTATTCCATGGTGTATATATGCCACATTTTCTTAATCCTGTCTGTCACTGATGGACATTTGGGTTGATTCCAAGTCTTTGCTATTGTGAATAGTGCCTCAATAAACATACGTGTGCATGTGTCTTTATAGGAGCATGACTTATAATCCTTTGGATATATCCCCAGTAATGGGATGGCTGGGTCAAATGGTATTTCTAGTTCTAGACCCTTGAGAAATTGCCACACTGTTTTCCACAATGGTTGAACTAGTTTACAGTCCCACCAACAATGTAAAAGTGTTCCTACTTCTCCACATCCTCTCCAGCACCTGTTATTTCCTGACTTTTCAATGATCACCATTCTAACTGGTGTGAGATGGTATCTCATCATGGTTTTGATTTGCATTTCTCTGAAGGCGAGTGATGATGAGCACTTTTTCATGTGTCTGTTGGCTGTAAGCATGTCTTCTTTTGAGAAGTGTCTATTTATATCCTTTGCCCATTTTTGATGAGGTTTTTTTTTTTTCTTGCAAATTTGTGTGAGTTCTTTATAGGTTCTGGATATTAGTCCTTTGTCAGATGAGTAGATTGCAAAAATTTTCTCCCATTCTGTAGGTTGCCTGTTCACTCTGAGGGTAGTTTCTTTTGCTGTGCAGAAGATATTTAGTTTAATTAGATCCCATTTGTCAATTTTGGCTTTTGTTGCCTTTGTTTTTAGTGTTTTAGCCATGAAGTCTTTGCCCATGTGTATGTGCTGAATGGTATTGCCTAGGTTTTCTTCTAGGGTTTTTATGGTTTTAGGTCTAACATTTAAGTTTCTAATCCATCTTGAATTAATTTTCATACAAGGTGTAAGGAAGGTATCCAGTTTCAGCTTTCTGCATATGACTAGCCAGTTTTCCCAGCACCATTTATTAAAAAGGGAATCCTTTCCACATTTTTTTTTTTTTGCAAGTTTGTCAAAGATCAGATGGTTGTAGATGTGTGATACTATTTCTAAGGGCTCTGTTCTGTTCCATTGGTCTGTATCTCTGTTTTGGTACCAGTCATGCTGTTTTGATTACTGTAGTCTTGTAGTATAGTTTGAAGTCAGGTAGCGTGATGCCTCCAGCTTTGTTCTTTTGGCTTAGGATTGTCTTCACAATGCAATTTTGGTCCTGCCTAATAAGTATTAAAATTAAGATTCAAAATAATCAAACTGTTTCTAAGTAACTTAACATAATTCAAGAACAAATCTAAAAACAGATTTAGGAATATAATAATACAATTCCCAGGAACCAACAAGGTAAAATTTTTAAAGTTTGGCATCCAATTAAAGATTGTCAGGCATGCCACGAAGTAGTAATGAAATCCGTAATGAGGAGAACTGAATATAATCAATTGAAACCATTCAGAACTGATCCACATGTGAGAATTAGCACACAAGGACACTAATGATAACAATTATTACTAGAAAAACATGTTTCAACAGTTCAGTGGAGATATAAAATATATAGAAAAGACTCAAATTGTGCTTAAATAGATGAGAATGACAATATCTGAGATGAAAATATAGTGGATGGGATAGTATCAAGATATATTAGACATGGGATAAGAAGGTATTAAGGAACTTGAAGACATAGCAATAGAAACTATACAAAATGAACGATCAAAATAAAGAGCATCAATGGCCTGTGGAAGACAACTTCAAGACTCATAAAATATGTGTAATTGGAGTACCCAAAAAGGGCAAGAATTGAAATAAAGACTGACATTTTTCCAACTTTGACAAAACCTACAAACTCACAGATGCAAGAAGCGCAATGATCCCTTAGCACAAGAAATATGAAGAAAACTGCAAGGCATATCAGACTCAAATTGTTCAAAACCAATGATAAAGAGAATATCTAAAAAGTAGTCATAAAAACAAGACACGTAATTTAGCAATCTTGCTGCCTAATATTTAGCCAAAAGATTTGAAATCAGTAATGTCAAAGAGATGTCAGCACTCCTATGATTATAGTACTGTTCACAATAGCTAAGATGTGGAATCAACCTAAGTATATATCAACAGATGAATGAATAAAGAAAATGTGATATGTATACACAACAGAACACTATTCAGTTTTAAACAAATTTTGTAATTGGCAAAAACATAGATGAAATTGGAGAACATTATGTTAAGTGAATTAAGTCAGGCACAGAAACACAAATACTACATGCGAGAACAGATAAATAGGTAAAATTTAAAATACTTGAACTCAAAGAAGCAGAATAGAATTGTGGTTAACACAGGCTAGGGGTGGGAGGAAATGGGGAGATGACAGTAAAAAGGGATCATTAGACAGGAGGCATAAGGCTTTATTTTTTCTTTGAGGTATATTGCACAACATGGTAAATATAGCACAATACTATATCACACATTTCATTTCAAAATTGATAACATTTCAAATTTTTCTCACCACAAAAACATAGCAAATATTTGAGTTATGAATTGGTTAATTAGTTTGATTTCACTATTCAACATTGTATTTATAAATCAAAGCATTACTTTGTGTGTGTTTGTGTGTATATATATATATATATATATATATATATACACACACAACTATAATTTATCAATTTACAATTTAAAAAATTATTTTAAAACACATGCATATTCAGCAAAACAAAGATAAGGATGGTAGCGTATTATTTCTTAGAAACAATGTAAGCAAAAAGATACTGGAACAATATCTTTAAAATACCAAAAGAAAAAATTTTCAAGCTAGAGTTATATAAGAGTAAAAATAACTTTCAGAAAAGAGGGCAAAATTGACAAAGGAATTTTTTGAGGGAGTGAAGAAAATATTCTGAATAGATAACATTTATGGTTATATCATTTTGTGACTATACTAAAATCCATTGAATTGTACATTTTAAAAGTGCAGCCTTTATGATATACGAATTGTAGTGAGTTGGTAATGACTCCCCAAAAGATATATCCAAGTCCCAACTCTGATATTTGTGAACATGATGTTATTTGGAAATAAGGCCTTTGCAGATGTAACTAAGTTAAGGATCTCATGATGAGAGCATTCTCAATTGAGAGTGTGCCCTGCATCCAAAGACTGGTGTTTTTATATGACAAAGGAAAGAAAGATTTGAGACACTCATCTGCCCAAGGTAGAAGGCCATATGAAGATGGAGGCAGAGACTAGAGTTATGGTGCAATAAGCCAACAAATGGCAAGGAATGTTCAGCAGTCAGGAGAAGCTAGGAGGGAGTCAGGAAACAGATTCTCCCTCAGAACCTACAGAGGAATCAAACCTGTTCACAATTCATTATGAACATCTGGCATCCAAAATTGTGACAGCATAAATTCTGTTGTTTTTTTGTTTTTGTTTTTATTCATTTGTTTTTTCAGATGAAGTTTCACTCCTGTTGCCCAGGCTGGAGTACAATGGTGTGATCTCAGCTCAACGCAACCTCCGTCTCCTGGTTTCAAGTGATTCTCTTGCCTCAGCCTCCTGAGTAGCTGGGGTTATGGGAGCCCGCTACCACGTCCCACTAATTTTTTGTGTTTTTAGTAGAGATGGAATTTCACCATATTGGCCAGTCTGGTCTCGTACTCCTCACTTGAGGCCACTCACCTCGGCCTCCCAAAGTGCTAGGATTACAGGCGTGAGCCACCGCACCCGGCCAATTCTGATTGTTTTAAGCAATAGTTTGTGGTAGTTTATTATGACAGTCCTAGGAAGCTAATATATCACTTAGATATCAATTTAAAATATTATGTTTAATAAAATTGCCCAAGTAAAATAACAGTATAATGGGATTGGACTATAACATTTGAAAGTAAATGTATGAGAAAAATATCACAAGATCTATAGGGGAGAAATGGAAGTATACTATTACAAAGTTCTTGTACTGGATAGAATAGATTCTTTAAAAGTTCCATGTCCTTTCTGGAACCTCAGATTATGACCTTATTTGAAAATTTGATTATTGAAGATTTAATTATTTAAGATAAGATGAGATCATATTAAAATAGAGTATACCCTTAATCCTATATGATTGGTATCTTTATAAGCAGAAGAGAAGACATATTGGAGGAATGTCATGTGACAACAGACAACAGCTGCTGTTCATAGCAGCTCTACAAACTGCAAAAAAAAAAAAAAAAAAAAAGTCCAAAACAGGTAAAAGGATAAGCAAACTCTAGTATATTCACATCATGGAATATAGCTCAATGATAAAAAGTAACAAAATACTAATTACATACTACAAGATAGAGTTGCTAAGTTGAAAAAAATGCAAACAAGAAGAATGCATACTCTAGTATGCCATTTATATGATATTCTAGAAGATGCAAACATTTATAATAATAGAAAACAGATATGCAATTGCCTAGTTGGGGAGGGAGGAGAAAGAAGGGATTATAAGGAGCATAATGAAACCTTTAGTGGTGATCAATATGTTTACTCTCTATTGTGGTGATGGTTTCATGGATGTATACATATGTCAAAACATTAAATTGCATAATTTAAACATGAACACTATAATGTATGTCAATTATGCCTCAATTTTAAAAAGACTTTCTTAGTTATATCTATGTAAATCTGCATCTATATTATCTAGGGTTGATTTGTTTATCTGGGCTATTGCCTGTTTCTTTATATGACCATATGTTCTGAGACTATATATTCAGTTGCCAAAAATAATTTCCTATTTGTAGTTGCACTCTTCTTCAATCATTATGAGTACTTCCTTCCTCAATCAGACCTACTACTCGATAAAAATATTATGCTCCTATCCAATATATGTACCTTAAATATTTGAATTAAGAATGTTATTGGACCCTTCAGTCTCTATTCTCAACTTTTATACCAACTACTCTTGCCCATCAATGGGAATAAATTATTCATTCTAAGAGACATTCTGAGTAACGGAAAGAATATCACATCAGGCAGCCAAAATTCCACATTTCCTCTAATCAATTTATTAAGTGACCATGGACAGCCCTTTAACTGCTTTGATATTCAGTTGCCTATTGGAAAAATTAGTACATCAATTTCTGTTAGAACTATTGCAGATGCAGATGATTTGTCAGGAACACTTTTAGTTTAAACAGCCACAATGCTGTGTATCACCAAAAATTAAAACTGAACTTTTTAATAAGTCAAAATCATACAAACAATTATTTTAGGAATAACTGAAAATAGACATCATAATTATGTGAAGATCCATGGAAAATGCTTTCTATTTAGGAAACCTCTTCCTTTTATTAAAATACTACAATTTCTCTTAATGTTTATTTTTGTGCTTCTTTCTGCGAAATTATATAGGAGAGATATGCATTTTAATTTTTAATTTTTGTGGAATATACATGCATTTTTAAAATATCGACTAAGAATTTTTCCCTGGCAACTTTTCTAAAAATCACTATTCTGCCAAAAAACACACAAACATATTTAGCAAATATTTTCAGTTGCTATATGTAGATTTTATAGCATTTTGGACAGCACAGAACCTTGGAGATCATGCTGTTTTAGCCTTCTCATTTTAATGTAGAGAAAAAGCCTGAATCCCAGAGGGCTTAAATAACAAATCAGAGGCACTCTGCTATATGGCAGAATTTGGTGTGATGTCCTAATCTAGAGATAATTCATAGAGCAATGAAAACCCCTATTTGTCCCGAAAACATGTTCAGACAAAGATATTTAATTCTCCTCACCTCTAAAATTAAAAACTGCCTCACAGAAGTGATCAAATTAAACTCGTTTCCATGGCTATATTTGACCATTCAATAGAGATTCATATTTGAAATATATGATCTATTGTTATATCTGACTAAAAATATCCTAAAGGCATCTTTTCAGTTGTCTTTGTAAACAGTTTAAATCCCATGCATTGGTATCTATGAGAACAGATACATATCACTGACATCTATCCAATACAGGCAGGTAATCTTTCAAACTAATATCATACCATTGTATCCAATACTTTTTCATATATTTCCTGGAAGCTATTAGTAATTACAGTATTTTATTCTGTCATATTGAAAAAAAAGTATTTAATACAAACGCTAAATGTGTTAATGTGCTGTAAAATACTAGGAATGATAGCTCGTTCAATTTTTCCAAGATATACTCATATTTCTGATAAATGACTCTAACCTGGCTAGTATTTAATGCCTTATGAGATGACCAGAGATAAAATAATCATGCATAGCCACTAATTGCTCTGTTGCTTTCAAGAAATAGAAAAAATCAAGTTACTTGGATCACTGTTTCTCATAAATTTTGTTGAGCCAAGATAGTCGTGCACAAATTCAGTACCTAATGTGTGGTCAATTTTTTAAAATACAAATGGCACTTACTTCTTAATCCCCTAGATATACTATTGTCCATCAAATGTTGGGTAATCCAGCAGACATTTTGTCTATTTTTCTGTGCAAATGTAAATGCCACAAAGATCTCAATATTTGCCTGAAAAGCAGAGCCTTGTCTGTTTCTGTCAAGTTCAACAACAGAAAATCATTTGATATAGTGAAAAAGGGGAAATAGCTCCTAAATTGCTTTGAAGATATCTGCTCTATTATGCCTGATGTAATTTGTGATATTCACTGTGAGGTCCACTGCAATGAAACAACAACAACGTAGTTGAATTATTAAGCAAACATGCCTGCCGCATGACAACTGTATTCTGAGCCTACAAAAAGCTTGGATTGCAAAATCATCTCAAACTTAAAAATAATCAACTTAACTATCTTTTCAAATGAGTAAATAGATTTTTTTTACTTTATTTTTTTAAGTCCAGGGGTCCATGTGCAGGTTTGTTACATAGGTAAACTCATATCATGGGGGCTTGTTGTACATGTTTCATCACCCAGATATTAAGCCTAGTATCCATTAATTATTTTTCTTGATCCTCTCCCTCCTCTCACCCTCCAACTTCTGATAGGCCCCAGTGTGTGTTGTTCCCCTCTATGTATCTATGTGTTATTATCATTTAGCTCCCATTTATAAGTGAGAACATGTGGTATTTGGTTTTCTATTTCTGTGTTAGTTTGCTAAGAATAATGGCCTCCAGCTCTACTCAAGTTCCTGCAAAGGACATGATCTCATTCTTTGCAATGGCTATAGAGTATTCCATGGTATATATGTACCACAATTTCTTTATTCAGTCTATCATTGATAAGCATGTAGGTTGATTTCATGTCTTTGCTATTGTGAATGGTGCTGCAATTTACAATGCATGCATGTATCTTGATAAAAGAATAATTTATGTTCTTTTGGGTATATACCCAGTAATGTGATTGCTGGGTCAAATGATAATTCTGTCTTTGGGACTTTGTGGAATCACCACATTATCTTCCACATTGGTTGAACTAATTTACACTCCTACCAATCGGTTGAAAGTGTTCCTCTTTCTCCATAACTTCACCAGCATCTATTATTTTTTGACTTTTTAATATCATCCATTCTAACTATTGTGTGATGGTGTCTCATTTTGATTTTGATTTGCATTTATTGCTCTAATGATCTGTGATGTTGAGCTTTTTCTCATATGATTGTTGGTCGGATGTATATCTTCTTTAGAAAAGTGTCTTTTTCATGCCATTTTCCCACATTTTATTGTTTTTTTTTTTTCCTTTTAAATTTGTTTCAGTTCCTTGTAAATGCTGGATATTACGCCTTTGTCAGATGCATAGTTTGCAAGACTTGTGTTCTCATTCTGTAGGTTATCTTTACAAAATTAAATATATTTTAGATTCACATAGTTTTACCAGTATACAAAAAAGATTTTCTCTTTTTGAAAAGTAATTATACCACTTTCCCAACTCAATTGCCACCCTCAATTCTGTAACATAGTATTCTATTTTCTTCCACCACAGCAGAAAGACCTTTTCTCCTGTCTTTTCTATTTAAAAGCTAAGATCAGTGAGAGCAGATATGTCTGGCTTAATCACTTATGAATAAACAAGAAGACAAATGCATCCATGGAGTATGGCTAAATTGATGTTTTAGTAATATGCATTCTATTACAAAGCTAAACTAGACATAAATGTGTGTGCGTGTGTGTATCTAATTATAAATCACACCTTCACTTTGTAGATGAGGAAATTAAAATACAAAAGCCTAGTATGGTTCATTGTAGTTCATGCTGGTGAAAATGGTCACCTTCTCAGTACCATTTCCATTAAGGATCTACTATGCGGTCACCTCCCTGATCATCACTAAGAACCTCAAAAAGAGGAAAGAGTTTGGTTTCTTTTTTGCAGATTCAGAAATATAAATTTGAAAGTAGTAATATATGAAGGGAACATAATCAATAAACAATAGAGAAATAAAGAACACATTTTACAGTGATAAAATGCTATTCATTCTCCAAACACTAGCATCATTCCTCCTAATTCATGGAAAGAGTTCCAACACTGCATGAAATCCCATTATATTTGCTTTCTGTAGAACCAACATGACAATCATACACTTTCTGCCACATATTGTTACTTAACATATTTCTTCAGAAACTGTAAGCTGCTTCAGGTTAGAAGCAATGAATTTTATTTACTGGAATATTGCTCTCTCAAAACACTAGAGTTTAAAACAATGCTAAGTTTGTAGTTGGCATTGAAGAAATTTCATTGAATAAATTAATTAGTAAATGGACTGCACTGGGTTGAGCTAGGCCAAAATTAAATACAAAATACCAGAATAGATTTGGTGGAAGAAGAGCTATTAAAAATGAGAAAAAGCTATACATTTTGTTATTATGACTCAATCAAACTGAGCTAATTAATTTTAATTAGGCGGAAAAGTCTACATCTACTCCAAACTATGTTTTCTTTCCTATTTTAATTTTTCTTTATCAGTACTATATAAATAAAAGCTCTGCCTCTTGACTGCAGCAAATTTATGGGTACATTAATCCTCTCCATATTTCTAAAATCACACTTGCACAATTCTCACAGAAAAAAACTTTTATACAAAGTTTCTTAAGAACGTATCTTTTTTATTTTAAGTTAAATATAAAAAAGCCCAAGATATTAGACATAAAGTAAACTCCATCTCTATAAAAGAGCAAGACATGTTGATTTCTGCATTTCTTTGCACAGAAGAGTAATCTTGACTCAAAATACATGCGGGACCAGGGAGAATTTTTTCATCAACTCCCTGTAAGTTACTGAATCTTATTGTAAGTCTTTGGGCCTTATTTTGTTGTAGTCATAAGTCCATTTAAGAATCTATTGAAAATTTTAGATTTTCTTCATAGCAAAATGCACTTACATACCCAAGTTTTGCTACAATTTCGAAGTATATTCTAATATCTCTGAAGCTCAGGTTAAGCTTCTTCCTTACTCCTTTGGAAAGCCATTCATTTGTAATTGCCAAATATATGTGGCTCAATGTGTTTCTGTCTGAGGCTGACTTGGTCTTATTTTGAAAATTTTCTGTTTTCCTTCCCTGTTCCTCCCTGGAAAGCCCTTCTTTAGCATTACTTTAAGGCTGTATGTCTCTGTTCTCACTCGCCAAAATCCTTTCTTCCTTCCATCTTTACTTATGATACCACACGACCCAGGTGCATAACTTCTTATTAACTATAACAAATAAATCATTTACCTTTGAAATATCAATGACCACCCTTAATGTTCTGAAAGGAATATATATTGAATAACAAGGGTCCCAACTATAGTAGAAAACATTAGAAACGGGAGAAACAATCAGCCATAGATTCTTCTCATTTCAGAATTTTTTTTCTCAAAATGGCAGGGTTTTCTTGAAGTCACTGAGAAAAACATTCATGTCCTTATATTACTGCTTTTTCCCTGTCAGAAAAATGAATCACGAAAGAAAATTAATTGCTGCACCATCAATGTCTAAACCCATCTATTTTACTGCACTTATTTTATTATTGGAAAGTTCACATTTAAAAAAAAAAAAAAGCTTGTATTAAGACATAATGAAGATCTCCTGGTGTTAAAATATTCTTGTGTTTGCTATGAAATAGTTTGTCATTACTCTAAGATTAATTTGCTTAATTTCTCCAAATCTCTGCCTCTCAGATTAAAGGAAGATGATAGGTTTGAGTTTTTAAAATATTATGCTTCAATTGTCTTCTATGTTAATTTTATTGATAAATAAACATGGGAATTTTAATGAGGAGAAAAGAATCTTAATTCACTTATACAGAGAAGTGAAACTGGAACTGGTTTCAAGAAGAGGAAAATTGGCATCAACCATCTCTTTATGTAAACTGCACAGAAAATATATGTCCACTTTTGTTTTGGTACACTTAAGTTCTAGATAGATTGAGTAATAATCAGAAAAAGACATTTGATATGTCCATTCAGCACTCTATGTTTCAGCTTCTCCATCTGCAAGGTGGAAATATTCTAGGATCCTCCCACTCAATGAGTAGTGTGCAGATTCATACCATAGGCATAACCTGAGTGCTGAGATTTCAGGCCCAGACCCTTCCAAGACTTGCAGATTCAGAATAGACCTTAATACTGGATCCACAGGTGATTTTAATGTACATTCAAGTTTGACAAGCACTAGTCAAGATAGTTTCACCAAGACTTAAGGGAATTCATACTGGGAAAAAAAAAAAAAAAAAAAAGGAAACCCTTCCTCTTCATTTTTAAATCTCCCACCTAATTTTCTGAAGTAATTACAAACTTCATTGTCTACTTACAGGAAGGCACATGTGATAGCTTATGAGTTCCATTAAGAAATCAAAGAAACAGTTTTACAAAAAAAAATTTGATGTAAAAAAGTACAGAGGACAAAATTTGTGCACTTGCTTTTTTGAGACAGGAGAAGATACAAATAGATTGACTTCCCCAGAAAGATAATAAGAAAAATGTGCCTAAGAGCACAATATTGAGAAGAAGATACAGAAGTAATGAAGCAGAGCATTGACAGGTAACAAGAAAACAAGCATAGTATAGCAAGAATGTTTATTGTAAAGCCTGGGAATATGCAGCACTGGCAAGAATCTCAAAATTGATTGTCCTTTCTTCTGAGGCAGTAGTGACTTGAGAAGATAAACAAACAAATAAAAAGGAAGAAAATATCCACAGTCTAAGTTGGACTAAGTACCAGAAACAGCACTACTTGGCAATTGTGTTGCAAGCATAATAATATAAGGACAATGTCCTTTGAAGGAAGAAATATTTTTCTTCCACTTGCTGACTCTCTGAAGTGTCTATAGGGTTACAAAAGATGTTGTTAACAATGGAGAGATGCATCTGAATTGGTCAGAGAAAATGTCCCACTACATGTAGCTTGGAAAATTATAGCTATCTTTTTGTCAATATTTTGAATAGAAAAATTTAGTAGAATGCTGTGGTTTGGTTAGTAATTCTTTAATATAAGTGTTTTTTTCTTAATTCTTTAGGTATGTACAGCCTATGGGCCTCTGAAAAAATAATATTTCCAAAAGCAACCAAAATGAAAGAAAAAAGCATCCTTGCCAAAGCAAAGGAAAGGGATGCTTTCTATAGGCAGTATTAATTTTCTCTGTCAACAAATATGCTTGTGATAGATGGATACAAAATATCTTGTCCCAGGATTGCATGCAGATTTTTGCTTCCTTTGTCTAAGAAGTTTGTTATGCGTGAGATATATATATCTCAGCAATCTGAGCAAATAAAAAACCTTGGAGAAAGTTCTAATAAAAGGAAAGTACAAAAGACTAGCTCTGCTACATGTAGGTCAGGCTTTTCCCAAGTAGAGACATAAGCAGCACCTCAAAAATAGCAATGAAAATGTTTAAACTACATAAGAGATGTTTTGGGAATATGGACTGTGAATGTCTAACAAGCCTCTAACATCCCCAGGGCAATTGCTTAAAAAATCAATGCTTCATTTTCTAATAAGTTTAGTAACTTTTTGGAAGTCTTTTTAAGAACTGGTACAGGTCATTTGCATAAGTAGAGGATTCTAAGCAGTACGTCTAACAGAATGAGCACCAGGGTTCTATAAGGAGTTTATTCTGAAGAATGTTTAAAGGGCATAATAGTGAAAATTGCATATGTTAGCTTCTTGGAAGAAGGAAATTGGAACCATTTTACTCAAATCATTGGTATAGACCCTGGAAAGCAATTATCGAAAATATATAAACATGAAACAACAATGCTTTCTTGGAAGCAGGAAATCTTCATTAAGTCTTTTGGCATTGATTACATTCACATGATTCATTTTGAACTCTTCTTAGTAATGCGAATTTAATGCATAATTTCTGTGTAATGACTTTTTTAAATTACCACATAATCACGGGTGAAAAAAGTGTCTTCCATTTGGTCCATTTTATGAGTCTAAGCAAATAAATTTATAAAATAATTTCTTCTTCTAGTTGCTTGGAAACTGTATTGTTGATATGACAACCCTGGCATAATAAATCAAATCACCTCTTTCTTTCATTTGCATGTAGAAGTCATATATTTTCAAAAGAAAAGAAGTCCTCTTCCTTTTCCCTATGCTACAGTGACATCTACAGAACGAAATGAAGAAAAAGTGAGAGGAGAAATCTTTCTTGCTTTTTTTTTTAAGAATACTCTAACATAAAGTGCACTAAAACTCCCGGCTTTCAGAAAAAGGTTCAATGTTTCTTATACAGAATCTTTTATAAATATCTTTAAAATCTCAGAAGGCCTAATTTATAGAAGTTTATAACTTGTACTTCCTGGAGATCTAGGTAATAACAACTTTACAAATACATTTTGTAATTATAATTCCAAAAAGAAGTAATTATTGCCTTCATGAAGTTCAGTGAATACTTGTAGTTAGAGAATCAGCACTTGTAGTTACCTATAAATACTCATTTATCTTTCTAGCATCTTTTAAAATGCTCCATCATACATTTTGCCACCCATTGCTGTACATTACTATAGGTGTTTTAAAATTTTTCTACCAATAATATAATTTTAACAAGTGAGTCTTTGTCCTTGGAAGTGGAAGATAATATGAGTTTCACACTAAGCATGCTGAGAGTTGTATCAGATCAATTATAAATGAGACGTTTTATTTCAAATTCACCAAATATTCATCTCTTCTCTGACAACAGATTGATTTGAAAGAAAAAAGGACTTAATTCCCATGTTCCCGTGTCCATAAGTTATTCTACCTGCAACTCATTAAAGAGAACAAGAATAGAAATAATCCTCCTTTTTTGTCAGAGTCATAATCACAATGGAGACTTTTAAGAGAAAAATGTCATTTTTAGTAGAAACTATTAAAACATCTCCCTTTCCCACAGGGCTTCAACGTGTTCCACAATGACAGATCTCAACATGACTTCTAAAAGGTAGTAAAGTTATACAAAGCAGCATGACAGAGTTTTTATATGCATGGAAAGGAATTATTCAAAGACAATGCCAGGGATACTTTCTCATTGACTGTATTTCATTTAAAAACCAAATCAAGGGGCAAGGAATGATGCCATTATCATCAGCAGCATCACCAGCAGCATCATCATGTTATATATGGCAGGGAATGTAACTGCACGTTATGGCAGTGGCTATTATTCTAAAACAGAATAGGGTAGTGAGGAGGCTGGTAACTTTGGGATAATCAATTGAGAAAGAAAAAAATTAGTTCAAGGAAACAAATTAAATTAATTCAACTGACACTTACAAAACACCTGCTATGTACCTGGGTTTACTGGCAGAGGTACAAAGGAAAAAGAAAAAGGTGACATTAAACATTAAAAGACATAAAAATTATTCTAACACATTGTGATGTCCTAGAGGACTCAGTGCAGATTCATCCTAAAGAGAGAGAGAAAGAGAGAACATTTATCCTCCATACACACAAAAAAGCATTTTTGTTTGTGCTTTGTATTTTGTATTTAGCTTTCCTAATTCTTAGGAACAGGTATGCTTCATATTGTTTTATTATTTTAAATGTATAGACGTGGGCCGGGTGCAGTGGCTCACGCCCGTAATCCCAGCACTTTGGGAGGCCGAGGAAGGCGGATCACGAGGTCAGGAGATCGAGACCATCCTGGCTAACACGGTGAAACCCTGTCTCTACTAAAAATACAAAAAAAATTAGCCGGGCTTGGTGGCACATGCCTGTAGTCCCAGCTACTTGGGAGGCTGAGGCAGGAGAATGGCATGAACCTGGGAGGCAGAGCTTGCAATGAGTCAAGATGGCGCCACTGCGCTCCACACTCCAGCCTGGGTGACAGAGCGAGACTCAGTCTCAATAAATAAATAAATAAATAAATAAATAAATAAATAAATGTATAGAAGTGGTATTTCTTAGAAAGATATTGCTTCACCAAAGTAACGTCCTTGGTTTTCTGTCCCTGGCATCACACATTTTAAAAGGGCAAGATTCAATATGTCAGAGGCTCTTTCTTTTGAAGAAAATCCTTTAATTCTGCTTTCATCTAAGAGGTAAT
Source organism: Macaca fascicularis (assembly GCF_037993035.2). Classification (NCBI taxonomy): domain Eukaryota; kingdom Metazoa; phylum Chordata; class Mammalia; order Primates; family Cercopithecidae; genus Macaca; species Macaca fascicularis. Next base: position 78,526,304 of record NC_088376.1, read on the forward strand.
GTGCTCATTTCAGTAAACCCTTCTGGAGTATTCTGAACAATATACAAAGAAGTCCCACTTTGACATGGCCTCACCACTGCACATTTAGCATTGGCACAGCAAACATCCCAATGTTTGAAAGACAGTACTAATGAAACTATTAAACAAAGCAAGAATGACAGAATGTGGATAAGTATTGAAGCTGAGGATGAATACATGAGGGATCCATTAAACGATAGCATACATTAGACACTTAAAATGTCTAGAGGAATGTTAACTTCACAAAGATGACTAAGATTCTGATTCTATGATAATTGATCTACTTCAATATTCATTATAAAATTTAAAACATGTTTATAATTAACTTGTACCATTTCTTTTTGTAAGATCACTAGGTAATAAATCCAAACTGTAATTCTATATCCAGTTCACGCCTGAAAAAAGGAACTGGTAAATCCTGTAGAAATTAGGAATTATCTGTGTGATTGAACTTCTTTTCCAATGACTATCCAACATAACATAGAAAATGGGCTCTAGCACATAGCTGGGAGCATAGGCGTGAGGAAGGTCTAGAACTAGGATAATTCAATAGCTATGACCCCACAGGAAATAAACAAAATCAAAATTTAAACTTAAAAACTTTCCAAAACCTACCCATGCCTGCCTTTTCCCTATTGGCCGTACGTAGAGCCCTTATTTCCTCACTTCTGTCTCTTCTTGCCTGACCTGCCAAGTTGGCACCCCGGTTAATCAAGCCTTCTGGCCCTTGAACTTGCTATTTCATTTCTAGTTTATGATCTTAACCTGGATCTTTGCTTCATATTTAGATTGGCACTTCCATATGGGGAGCCCCTGGGACCTCCTTCTCTGAATTGCCTCCTCTTTCATTTCTCTGATATAAGACGTTGCATTTTGGACTTGCTCCAGTCCTGGCCAAGAACACACTGGTAGGGCTCTGACAAGTGGTTTTCTCTTTCCTGAGCACTGCATAAATCAGAAATGTGAACTAATACTGGATATCTGAATCATCTTCCTACATCTGTTCCTGCACCTTGTTAATTTATCTGGCAAGGTCAGCAAACCTCTGTGAATAACAGAGCCTCACTTGTAACCCCCAAAAATCAATTTTACTATATTTCATACATATTCTAAGCATAAGAGAAGGCTTTGAAAAAACACAAAAGTAAACATGAGTTGGCAACAATAGACATCACATAGAAAGCCACTGTTGAAGTCCTACAGAGTTTCTACTAGGTTTGTGGAATAGTCATGGCCTTTGACTTCACTTAGTTATTCTTCAGTTAGTCAATTAAAATACATAAGTACAATGTGACGGAGTACAGTTATAACAAAACAATAGCATATTAAGGCATTCAGATACCATAGCTTGGATTCTGAAATTCATTTATACAGTTATCCAACAAACAGTATTCAATGCTGATGATCTGCCAGGAACTGTATGCTAGGCATCTGGGATAAGCAGGTGAGCCCAACAGTCAGGGACACTGCCTTCCTGGAGCTTGCTTTCTCTCACTGAAGAGTGGAAAACTGGCTGTGATAAAATGAACATCAGATGAATAACTTAAAGATAATCATCATGAAGGAAAATTAAAAGAAGCTATAAGCCTAGAATAAGTGGACCTGATCTTGTCTGAGATAACCTACAAAGGCTTTCTAAGGGAAGTGACACTTTTGCTAAGATTTGAAAGGTGAGCAAGATTTAATTAGGTAGGGAGAACGATTGTAGACAAGTGATTTTCCTGGCAGGGGATATTAGCCTGTACGAAGGCATTGAAGGAACAATAGGCCTTTGAGGAACTTAAAGAAGACCACTGTGACTCGAACACCAAAGGCAAAGAGAGTGTCTCATGGTAACTACATATTCCCAGTTGAGATGGCTTCAAAAATGATTGTGTGATCAAAGAATCACTGTGTATAACTTGTGATTGTCTGTATAGAGTTACTAAATGTTTTTCATATCACTCCTATTCTAAAATTTAGTTATATATATAGGTCAACTCATATCACCTAAAAACTTGTCTATGAGCAAAATAATTTATTTTCTCATTATGGTATTGATTTTCAAAATCACCTTGAAGTGACTGAAGAATGTTTCACCTTGTTTATCATGTTATAATAAGTTATGTGTTCTCTAGTTATCAGTACTTAACCCTGTCCACTTATTTCCCACAGGCTTCTAGATTTACTGAAAAGACTTACAGCATTTTAGTTAGTGAGATAAAATACATCATTTTGCAGACAAGTGACCCAATTATAACAGTAATGATATTTTATTGCTTACTTTGCATTTAGAACAGTGATAAGTATGTTATCTGAGTATCTTTCTCAACCCAAAACTATAATCCATGTTTTCCAAGAGCCCATTTGGCGTTCTTACCAGCACACCATGTTTCTCTCTCCATCATTAACCATCATGAAATGTTCACTGAGTATTAGTAGAGTTGGACTACCTATAAGACCTAGATGTCGGAGATGGATCAGAGTGGTGGGAAAAGTTATAAAAATTATAGGGAAAGATGCAAACCTTCTTAGAAGGCCAAAAGGTTTTGCAAACGCTTCAAAAGAGGATTTAGCTGAAGGCAGTTAAATTATCTTAAGAGCAAGGGTTAGCTGACAAGGGAATGTAAAGGAACTCATCTAGATTAATTTGTTTACTCCTGTCTCCAGAAACCAACCTATGATCATTCACGCAGAGTACTGCTCTCTACTCAGGGGATCAACAATGTTTATTACCCACAAATTGTGTTCGCTCTAAGCCTTTGTCACTAAATCTGTACTAAATAAATGCTAGCATTGCCAGCTTATGAGGGCTGCACTCTCTCAGCGGTTGCCAGACTCTCAATGGTAGTGCAGAGCCGTGTGGTCCCATAGCTGCACTGTCAGGCAAAATACCTGTGTCAGCATGCTTATTTCATCTGTCACTCAGCCGGAGTCTGCAGAACAGACTCAGCACCTAGGAATTTATTTAATGGCTACTTGTGTGAATTTCAAGTACAAAGTAGAAGTCCATAAGTATGGGGCTTATTCATGAGGGAGACTCCTTGGGGCAGGAGAGCTGGCTATTTTGTTCTGCAGTTAGCAATACCAAACAGAAATGTTCTGAGACAAATAAAATGCATCCTCTGAAACATAAAACTGAGCTGCACTATGGCTATGAGAATCCCAGGAGACTTTCCAAGAAATATATTCTTATTGAAAAGACAAGAAAAAAAATCATTATTCAGGACTGAATATTTATTCAGTAAATCTAATATTCATGCATATTTCAGACTAGGTTTGCCACAGGAATTCAGGAGAACATAAGTCAAGGTAAATGATTCCTCCAAACAACTCCCCTCTCTCTATGGGAAACAGAACTCTGGTTAAAACTGACAACATTATTTTTAATTTTAGTTTTAGTTTTAGTTGACAAGTAATAATTGTATATATATGCTATGGTTTGAATGTCCCCTCCAAAACTCATTTTGAAATTTAACTGCCATTGTATAGAAAGGTGGAAACTTTAAGAAGGGATTAAGTCATGGGGACATTGCCCCCCATAAATGGATTAAGGCCATTATTGTGGGAGTAAGTTAGGTATTGCAATTGATTTAGTTATGAACAGAATAAGTTTAGCACAAATTTTGTGTGTGTTTCACACACTCTCACCCTCTGTCGCCCTTCCTCATCCTGTGATGTTTTCCACCATGTTATGATACGGGAAATAAAGTCCCTCACCAGATGTAGCCCCGAGATCTTGAACTTCCCATCTCCAGAATCATGTGCCAAATAAAACTCTTTGCTTTATAATTTATTCAGGCTGTTGCATTTGCTTATGACAAAAAAATAAGACAATATTTTGGGGGTATAATGTTTTGAAGTGTGTATACATTGTTGAAAGACTAAATCAAGCTAAATATATCTATCACCTACAAAATTATTATTTTTTGTAGTGAGATTATTTTTGCTTCATGATATAAGGCAAAGATGGGAAGAAAATCAGTGCCTCTGATCTCTGTAACAAAAGAAAACAATATCTCACTTGACCTAGAAAGGGAGGGGTGTATTTATTCAAGCAACAAAATATGCTTTTCATTGAGAAAAATGTATCTTATATGTATTGCACAATGACATGTCTGAATCATCATTTGTGCTTTAGATGTAATCATAAAATAGGAAATACAATTTCCACAAGACAGAACACCAAACATGAAGCATTTTCTGTTTCAACTATATGGCACATTCTGTAAAGATGAAAATGGACTGTAAAATTGTCATTACACCTACATGAAGCACTTGAAGGGAGAGAAAGTGTTTTTTATCTTTCTTAAAGCAGGTGATGCGCCCTAACACTGTAGATTTAACTGATAAGTAAACAATTTACTTTCCTCTCTTCTGTGCTACCTAATTAACTACATATCAACTGAAAACTAGCTATTTATTTATTTATTTATTTTGGAGATGGAGTCTTGCTCTGTAGCTCAGTCTGAAGTGCAGTGGCATGATCTCAGCTCACTGCAACCTCTGTCTCCTGACTCCCAGTTCAAGCAATTATCCTGCCTCAGCCTCCCAAGTAGCTGTGATTACAGGCATGCACCACCATGCCCAGCTAATTTTTGTACTTTTAGTAGAGACAGGATTTCACCATGTTGGCCAGGCTGGTCTTTAACTGCTGACCTCATGATCTGCCAGCCTCAGCCTCCCAAAGTGCTGGGATTACAAGTGTGAACCACCTTACCCAGCCAAAAGTTAGTTATTTTAATGAGGTTCTTCCTAAATCTCATGCTTACTGACTCACCTATATAATGACTATTCTATGATCTCATATCCATTTTTTCAAAGATACTTCTATTCATTCATTCATTTTTCAACCAATATAGTAGAAGGGCATTCAATAGGCAGTAGAGACACAGTTCTCACAGAGTTTAGAATCTAGAGTAGGATTTCAAAGAGAATTCTGTCTAGAGATATCAAATGAATTAAGTAATCATGCAAATACATGTCAAATTACATCTATGGCAAGCATTTCGAAGCATTAAAATGAAAGATTTTGAGAAAAGAGATTGACTTTCTCAATGAGGCAAGGAGAAATCTTCAGCTTGTACAAGAAGAGGATGAAATATTTCTGGTAGAAGAAAACATCCAGTACAGACACCCTAAGAAGGGAAAGCTAAGGGAAATTATGAAAGATGGAGAAGTCAGAAAGGTTGAAAAGAAAAGAGGCAAGGTGAATTTACTCACAGATGAGAATGGAGAAGATAGTAGGAGACCAAACTGTTTTGTAAGCCATGTTAACAGAATGAATTTACCCTACGAGAAGCAAGTAAATGATCAGATTTTCACTTTCAAAACTTATCTCCATGTAGACTACAAATTACATGTAGAACAGAATAGATGCAAAATGAACAACTGTGGCTTGGAGTAGTATGGTTCTTCCCATGATGGAAGAATGGAAACTTTAATGAAATTGTATTCTGGTGACTTAAAAATTTCTGTATCATATTACTCTCAACTAGTAAACTGTGAACTTTTAGGAATTCTTGAAATTTTTCTGAGCCACCACCAGATTCCCATCTGTATCTGCATACATTGGAACTCTCAGCCCAAATACCTGGCTGCTTAGAGCAGAAATTTTTCTCCTGCTGTTTCCCTTAAACAATCTCAGCTAAAATCATGTAATTCAAGCTGGGGATTCTGTAACTGTTTTTGTCCACTTCGTAATTTTACTGTCAGACCTTTTCTACTAAGTGTCCTTAATTCTTCAAATGAACTGAAATTAAATCATTCTTATATTAAAAGGTATGGAAATGTGCTGTAAACAATCACCAAATCTGTTTATTACTAATTTCCAAATACGTACTGCTATACATGCTAATATACATTCATTTAAAAGTTCTAACCAGTCAAAAGAAAAATGAGAAAAATAAGCATAACAGATAAGGTGATAGAAGTGAAGTGATAGGCTAGGCATGGTGGCTCAAGCCTATAATCCCAGCACTTTGGGAGGCCGAGGTGGGTGGATCACGAGGTGAGGAGTTTGAGACCTTCCCGGCCAACATGGTGAAACCCCGTCTCTAATAAAAATACAAAAATTAGCTGGGCGTGGTGGTGTGTGTCTGTAATTACAACTACTTGGGAGTCTGAGGCAGGAGAATCACTTGAACCTGGGAGGCAGATGTTGCAGTGAGCTGAGATTGCGTCACTTCACTCCAGCCTGG